>NC_052086.1:64173954-65472704 GCF_015852505.1 Tachyglossus aculeatus
TTATCCAAGAGGAGTGACACAGATTGTGAAATCAAGATGTTCTCATCTATTCCCGGTAATTAAACTGATGTTTTTTTCATAGGTTGTGGGTGCTTTGTACCTCTACTTTTATTTTTCACCTTTCTGTTCCACAGTACACCCCAGGGTATGTAATATTGGCTTAAGGATACCTTTCTTTACAGAGAAAAGTATGCAAACAAAGTAACTGAAGAATTTAGATAATATCAGCCTTGATCAACATGGATTGTGCAATAGAGCTGGAACTTGAGGAAAAAGACTGGTCTCCTAATCCTTGCACACCAAACTTCATGATGTAGACCAGAGGAGGTGGGGAGATTCTAGTTGTTTGATATTGAATTTTCTCATCATCTCTCTTCTTGGTTCCCCTTAATACTGAGCCGATTCAGGCCTAGACAGTATTTTACCTAGCAGCTCTTTCCCTTCTAGGCAGGGATCCCCACTTTTGGAAGAGGATATCAGTCTACATCTTGGAAGGATGTGAGGCCCTCTATTTTACTCTTGACCCCCAGAGCAAGGGCTACATCCTGTCATTGTTGCATAGGCCCAATTTCCATTGAGAAGTTTGCACAAAGATGAATGACAGGATATAATTCTGCAGTCAACTTCTACGTCCGCTGAAGGGATTCCCACCTGCTCAAAGCTTAGATTCCTTTTGTTTCACACATTTGGTGCCCTGAGATCTGGGCATGATATCCTTTCAAAAACTCATTTAAAAACAAAAACAAAGAAAGAAGCTCACAGTCATCCCTCGAGAAGCATTCCAGGGCTGCAGCTATTTCTTTCAGTGAACTCATAGCCCTGGCTTTTAGCTGCCCTTTGCTCATTCCTGGTTATCCATTCAGGGAGAGAACTACTTGGTGTAGTTTAATCTCTCTTCTCCTCTGAATAACAGAAATGGAAGAAAGAATGGATTCTGTGCCAGTCTGATAACAAAGAAATCTCTCCTTCAGTTTCCATAGCCAAATCCTTCCATCGCTGTCTTTGATACCTCCAGCATTTCTTTCCTCTGAGAAGCAGTATGACTAAGTGGAAAGAGCATGAACCTTTGAGTCAGGGAACCTGGGTTCTAATGCCGGCATTGTCACTTTTTTACTGTGTGACCTTAGACAAGTCAAAACTTCCTGTACCTCAGGTTCCTTATCTGCAAAATGGGGATTAAATACTTATTCTCCCTCCTATTTTGACTGAGAGTCCCCTGTTGGACAGGGTCTGCATTTGACCTGATTAGCTTGTATCTGCCCCAGTACTTAGAACAGTGCTTGACACATACTCAATGCTTAACAAATGCCATAATAATAATTTTTATTGTAGAAACAGCACCTTTTTAGAATAAATAACAATCCACACAGACTGTGTTTAAAGTAAAGGTGATTTAATAGACCTTTAATAGATTTAATGATTTAATAGGTTTAATTAGGGTTCTAATTTCGGCTCTACCACATGTCTGCTGTGTGACCTTGGGAAGTTGCTTTACTTCTCTGTGCCCCAGTTCCTTCCTCTGTAAAAAAATGGGGATTAAGACTGTGAGCCCAATGTGGGACAGGGACTATGTCCAACTTGCTTACCTTGTATCTACCTCCACGCTTAGTACAGTACCTGGCACATAGTAAGCTCTTAACAAATACCACAATTATTATTAATCTGTATCTAGTACGCTGGGATTCCCTGTGGCTGAGGATGGTGCTGTGTGATCTGTTCATGGAAATATTTTTTTTATGAGTCAGAACTATAGATCTCATATATTTATTTTGTTAATGATGTATATATAGCTGTAATTCTATTTATTTTGATGGTATTGACACCTACTTGTTTTGTTGTCTGTCTCCCCCTTCTAGACTGTGAGCCCATTGTTGGGTAGGGACCATCTCTATAAGTTGCCAATTTGTACTTCCCAAGTGCTTAGTACAATGCTCTGCACACAGTAAGTGCTCAATAAATATGACAATGAATGAATGAATGATCTTCTGTGACAATAATAATAATGATATTTGTTCAGGTCATACTATTTGGCAAGCACTGTACTAAGCTCTGGGGTAGGTACAAATTAATCAGATCAATCTTACAAGGGGCTCCCAGTCTAGGTGGGAGGGAGACGAGGTATTGAATCTCCATACTACTAATGAGGAAACTGAGGCACAGAGAAGTTAAGCAACTTGCCCAAGGTCTCAGTAGGTAAGTGAAAGTAGTAGGTAAGGATTAAAATCCAAGTCCTCCGACTTCCAGGCCTGTGCTCTTGCCACTTGGCCACACTGATTCTCCATGATTTCACCATGCACACCCCTGGTCTCCTCTCCCTGGCAGAGGCTTGGGCTGACTCTTAGCTCTGGTTCCATTAAAAGCCACTATGTACTCTGTTCACACTACCTACTCTTCTGAGATCAGTAGGATGGGATATTTCAGCTCTTTGGGGTCCTTGGGGTGAGGAGACAGTCCTCCAAGGGACCTCTAATGTTGATTCTGACTATTAGTCTGGTCCAGGAATACCCTCTAGAACTCTACAGAATTCTTTTCTCAGGGTAGTTCACTCTGGCCTTGATTCACTTTTGGAAAGTGAAGATCAGAGAGCACCAGATGGTATTTCCTAATCAGGCTCCAGAATAAGGATGGGGATTTTGTAAATGAAGGACTTCCTGCAGCCACCTCATACAGGCCCCATTTAGCTCTTGTAGATGCTTATTCTCCAGTTCAGCCACTGAGATATTAGGTGTTTACTATGTGCCAAGCACAGTGCTAAGGGCTGAGGTAATAATAGTAATAATAATAATAATTATTATTATGGCATTTGTTAAGCACTTACTATGTGCCAAGCACTGTACTAAGAGCTGGGGTGGATACAAGGAAATAGGGTTGGACATAGTCCCTGTCCCACATAGGGTTCACAGTCTCAATCCCCATTTTACAGGTGAGGTAACTGAGGCCTAGAGAAGTGAAGTGACTTACCCAAGGTCACACAGCAGACAAGTGGCAGAGCGAGGAGTAGAACCCATGACCTTCTAGGTAAATACAAAATGATTAGATTATACATTTTTCATCCCACATGGGGCTCACAGTCTGGGGATGGGGAGATCAGGTGTTTTATCCCCATTTTACAGATGAGAAAACTGAGGTTCTGAATAGTTAAAGGGAATTTTTTTTGAGGTCACTCAGCAGGCAGGTGGTGGAGCTCGGAGTAGAAACCAGGTCTTTTTTTTTTTTCAACTTGGCCATGCTGCCTCTCTACAAGAATCTCCAGAAGCAGACGCATAATTGTAGAAGGTGCTACAAAGTAGCAGAATTTGGTGACAAGTTTTTCTGTAGAAGCTTACAAAGATGAGAATGTATAAATACCCTCATTAAAAATAGGGTCCTTCTCTCCAGATCTCTAACCCAAATTTTTCCCCTTCCTTAATCAATCAATCATATTTATTGAGCATTTACTGTGTACAGCACACTCTACTAAGCACTTGGGAGAGTACAACACAACAGAGTTGAAAGACACAATTTCCTGCCCAAAATGAGCTTACAGGAGCTTCCCTCCTCCCCCTCTCCATCCCCCCCGCTTTACCTCCTTCCCTCCCTCACAGCACCTGTATATATGTATATATGTTTGTATGTATTTATTACTCTATTTATTTTACTTGTACATATCTATTCTATTTATTTTATTTTGTTAATATGTTTTGTTTTGTTCTTTGTCTCCCCCTTCTAGACTGTGAGCCCACTGTTGGGTAGGGACCGTCTCTATATGTTCCCAAATTGTACTTCCCAAGTGCTTAGTACAATGCTCTGCACACAGTAAGTGCTCAATAATTATGATTGATTGACTGATTACAGTCTAGAGGGATGGCAGGAGAGGAGCTTAGAAATAATAAAAGGCATAAAGGGCTGAGGTGAACAGTTGACCTTCAAGAGCAGAATAATGTGAAGTGGATGTGATTTAACAAATACCAATTATATAAGGACTATTTAAAAAACTCTTGATGTCTTATAAAATAAATACCACTGAGATAGTGACACTGAAAAAGATGGTGTCACCGTGGGCTTGATTCCAAGACTTCCAAGTGAAACCAAGACTGCCATGTTAAATGGAGCTGGGTGGTGACCTTTGTCAGTATTCTCTCCTGCACTCTCAAAGTCCTTTACTGATACCAAGACCCAATGATTTGATCAAGAAAGTAGGCACAAGCAGGTAAATGCTAGCCAGCATTTTCTCATCTTGAGGTCATCTCCTGAAGCGGGCTGCTTGACCCCTTCATTTCCTCCATTTCCTACTCAAAGCTTGGGAAACAGGATTCAGGATCCATATCTGCTCACCGGTCAGGAAATGACCATATAGAGATACAGATCAAAAAGGAAAGACTTTAAAGGCAGATTGAATTTTCTCATCCCCAAACCTTTGAAGCAGTGTATATCCCTGTCTGTTCTCATTTCTGTCTTTTCTCCCCAGGAAATATGTGACACCAAAGCAGGTATGTAGATGGATTGGGCTAAAGAAATATTTAGAATATAAGGCAGTGCAGGCCCACAAATTTCACCTACCCCACCTCCCTCCCTTGATTTTGCAGAGTCAACATAGTTAAATACATTTGGGGAACTCCTCCCCAAGAGATAGCATCTTTTAACCACTCTCCTTTTTTATGGAATTTGTTAAGCACTTATAATGTGCCAGGCACTGAATTAAGAGCTGGGGAAGATACGTACAAATTGGGTTGGACAGTCCCTGCCTGACATGGGCCTCACAATCTTAATCTCCAGATGAGGTAATTGAGATACAGAGAAGTTAAGTGACTAGCCCAGGGCCATGATGCTTCCTTTTCATTTCCCAAAGTTCCAAAATGGAAGTCATGGATTCTGATCCTGGCTCCATCACTTGTATGCTGTGTGACCTTGGGCAAGTCACTTCACTTCTCTGTGACTATGAGCCCCACATGGGACAGGAACAGGGTCCAATTCAATTTGCTTGTGTCCACCACAGTGCCTAGTACAGTGTCTGGCACATAGTAAGCACTTAACAAATGCCATTATCATTATTACCATTATTATTATTATTATTTTCATTGTTATTATTAGGTCACTTTGCGAGGAACTCAGGGGTTGGAGAGACCAATTTTTAGCCTGAAAAGAATGGTTCCTCTTAGCGGGATTTCTAATTTGCTCAATAAAGCAACAACAGCTCTGCTGCTCAGAGGTTGGCATTTCCAACTCCTCTTCATTTTTCTTGTTTGCTTATAGCCTTGATTTATATTTGACTTACTGTAATAATAATAATGGCATTTATTAAGTGCTTACTATGTGCGAAGCAGTGTCCTAAGCGCTGGGGAGGTTATAAGGTGATCAGGTCATCCCATGGGGGGCTCACAGTCTTAATCCCCATTTTATAGATGAGGTAACTGAGGCACAAAGCCATTAAGTGACTTGCCCAAAGTCACACAGCTGACAATTGGTAGAGCTGGGATTTGAACCTGTGACCTCTGACTCCAAAGCCAGTGCTCTTCCTGCTGAGCCACACTGCTTCTCCACACGACCACAACTACTCACAGGTGTGCTGCTTTCATTGTAGATTCAGAGAGGACATCCATTTGAAGTGATCCCAAGTCAAATCACTGAATTGAAAATAATAAAAATCAGATTTTGAATAACCATCGACTAACTGATTGATTAAGCTCCTACTTGCTTGTTGTACTCACTGCTCCAGCAGGCACCAAACTGGCAGGAATGCAAGAGACAAAAGTACCTGTAAAAACCACTAGTGCTATAATCAATTCCTTCAGGCAGGTTCTCTGTACGGAAGGGTTCAGGACTGGATTGCGAGTCACCTGTTGTTCTGTGTGAGACTCCATCACCATTCATTCATTCATTCAATCGTATTTATTGAGCACTTACTGTGCGAAGAGCACTGGTTACGCATCAGGCAAAAACTTCTCACTCTCGGCTTCAAGGGTCTCCATCACCTTGCCCCCTCCTACCTCACCTCCCTTCTTTCCTTCTGCAGCCCAGCCCTCACCCTCCACTCCTCAGCCGCTAACCTCCTCACTCTGCCTCATTCTCACCTGTCCCACCATCGACCCCTGGCCCACATCCTCCCCCTGGCCTGGAATGCCCTCCCTCCACACATCCGCCAAGCTAGCTCTCTTCCTCCCTTCAAAGCCTTATTGAGAGCTCACCTCCTCCAGAAGGCCTTCCCAGACTGAGCCCCCTCCTTCCTATCCTCCTCCCCACCTCCCCCGCCCTACCTCCTTCCCCTCCCCACAGCACCTGTATATATGTTTGTATATATTTATTACTCTATTTTACTTGTACATATTTACTATTCTATTTTATTTTATTAATATGTTTTGTTGTGTTGTCTCTCTCCCCCTTCTAGACTGTGAGCCGGTATTGGGTAGGGACCGTCTCTATATGTTGCCAACTTGTACTTCCGAATCGCTTAGTACAGTGCTCTGCACACAGTAAGTGCTCAATAAATATGATTGAATGAATGAATCAATGACTAAGCGCTTGGGAAGTGCAAGTCGGCAACATAGAGAGACAGTCCCTACCCAACAATGGGCTCACAGTCTAGAAGGGGGAGACAGACAACAAAACAAAACATGTGGACACCTAGGTGTCAAATAGAATTAAAGCCTTCGTCTGGCCCCGCCCCACACAACCACCCTCCCCTGCTCCCCCTCGCGACCCCCAGGCCCCCCAGGACCCTTCCCTCCTGCCCACTGAGGGGGCATCCTCCTTCAATCCAGTCGTGTTTCCTTTATTTAAATAACCGCAGAGTCTGTCTTGGCATGGGGAAGGGTTGGGGTGGGGCCTGGGGGTGTGATATGGGATGGTCAGGGGTTAGTCTGGGGGAGGCCAGAGCTCTCACCCCTCCCTGGGACCGGGGGGTGAGCGGTGGCAGCGGCTGTGCTGGGGCCGGGTGTCGGGGTGGTGGGTGCCATCATCATTATCATCACTGAGTACTCAGCATTTGCTTGTGTGCTGGGGTAGTTACAAAATAAACCATTCAGACACAGTCCCATTCCTAACAGGACTCAGAATCTAAGTGGAGAAAAGACACCTAGAAAAAGGAATAACTTGTGGATGATAGAAACAATTACAAACAAGAAATTCCGAAATTAAGACTATTGTGATGGGAGATGGTACTTGAATGGGGGGATTTTCCAGAAGCCTCATCTCCTTGGTTAGGAACAACTCAGCTTCCCCAATAGTTGAGCTCATTTTAATGACATTTGTGCCAGACACTGTACTAAGCAATGAGGGTAGATCCATGTTGATCAGGTTCGACATAATCCATGTTCCACATGGGACTCACAGTTTTAATCCCCATTTTACAAGTGAGGTGACTGAGGCATAGAGAAGTTAAGGTCACACAGCAGACAAGTGGGGGAGCTGGGTTTAGAATCCACATCCTCTGACTCTCAGGCCCATGCTCTATCCACTAGGCAACACTGCTTCTCTCTGCTGGGGAAGTAGCTTCAGGGTGCTCTCCTGCAGGGGGAAGGGCTGGTTTCCTCCCATGGTGGGTCAGAGGGGGAAGCCTGCCTGGGATATGTGATGGCCCGCCAAGAATCTCAGAGCTGGCGATGTGTGGTCGTTCTGCATGTGTGACACTCCCTGCTGGCTAATGTCAACAGAGTTATGAAAAAAATAGAAAACATGTTTAAATGTTCAAATCATCAAAATGTTGAAAGAGTGTTCAGGATTAAAATATTTCTACCAACTTGGACAGTTAGACAAAGTCTGCGGGGAAGACTTCAGTCCTGCCTTAAATATTAATATTTAATATTAAAATCGGTGTTAAACATTAAAATTTATTTTGATGTCTGTCTCTGCCTCTAGACTGTAAGCTCCTTGTGGCCAAAGAACATGTCTACTAACTCTTATATTGTACTCTTCCAAGCACTTAGTATAGTTCTCTGCACACAGTAAGAACTCAATAGATATGATTAATAGAATAATTGATTGATCTCTCCCTTTCTTCTTGGCTTCTTCTCCCAGCTTCTACCTTCCCCATGCTTTCCTTTCCCTCTCTTATCAGCACTCATTCTCTCACCCTCATCACCCTTTCCCTGTTCATTCAATTCCTTCCCTCCTCCTTTCCCTTTACTCTCCACCTCCTCTCTGCACCATCTCTGCTTTCCTTCCCTTCATCATCATTCTTTAGTGTTTTCCCACTGCCTACAGATTTCCTTCTTCTCTTTTGTTCCCTGCTTACCCAGGCAGACTTTCTTCCATCCTAACAGACTCTATCTGAACAGAGCAGCAATGGCATACCTCCAGACAGATGGCGCTTTACGGATTGGCTTAAATTTTGATGGTCATATTTTCTACTGTCTATTTTCAGATCATGAGATTTTAGATACTCTGTTTTGGATAACTCATTACTGTTCCCTGACAAAGAAGGGGTCTGAAGTGCATGCGAGGCTGGGAAAATCTGGGAAGACAGCATAAGAGGGCTGAGGAGAAACCACAGGTCAGCTGCCAAGTTGGAGAGAAAGCTGTGGTGAATAAAAACAGCTCTGAGCTGGGAGGATTTGTTTGGAGTCATTTTAGACATGAATCACTTTTTGTTCCTTGGTCTGGTCCAGAACACACCAAGGGAATTTGGTAATCACAGTTCAATCTGGGAAAACCCCCGTTCAGAAACTCTGGCACAGATGGACAACCTCCCCCCAACACCTACCCCCCCTTCCTCCACCCCCTCCCCCTCCCGCATTCACACAAACACACACACACTTCCTGGAAACTTTCTATCCTGTTCCCAAATTTTGTGCTTTGTTCTTGATGCATCCAGAAAGGACCTAGAACCCTGGGGGATTGTATTCTCCCAAGAGCTTAGTCTAGAGCTCTACATGCATTAAGCACTCAATAAATACAATTGACTGATTGACTGATTCAAGAGGAAAGCACCCTGCTTTTCCACATTCAGCTCACCATGGAATTCCCCTAGACAGACAGAGAGGGCAATCAGTCTCCAGTAGCCAATGGCTTAAATTGGCAGGGAAGCCTTGCAGGGACAGAGTTGGGAGGGTTTGGAGAAATCAGAAAATCTGCCCTTAGACTATCACTGGGGGGCACTCTCTGAACTCTCCTGTTGGAGGGTATATTTCCCAGCAAACATTAGATCCACACTGTTATATTACCCATATTATCTGTTACTTGAACTGCTCAGATTCTGACAGCTAAAGTGAGTGATTGGATCCAATTCCCTGTTAAATTAGTCCCTGAAACAGAAGACTGAGATCGCTCAGGGTGCACATTTCAAATTCACCATATTATTCTAATCAAAACAAATTCCCTTATGGCACTGTATGATCTCGGTTGTCTCTCTACATTGCTTAGATTCACTGGAGAGCTTGTCTCTTTTCTACTTTGCTTTGCCTCTGCAGCCCTGGACAAAGATAAAGGCAGAAAAGATTCCTTTGAAAAAGCTTGGGATGAAAAACAGACCATTTCAAACTCCAAAATGTGCTTAATCAATCAATCAATCAATGGTATTGAGCACTTACTTCATACCGAGCACTGAACCAAGCATTTGGGTAAGTACAATGCAACAGAGTTGGTAGACATGATCCCTGCCCTCACAGAGCTGACAGTCTAGTCTCCTGAGACCAGTGAATCTTAGAACAGATGAAACCCCTTGAATGCATAACGTTTAGTTTAAATTGTGCTTCTAGTGAAAACAGGCTTCCTGAAGCAAGAGTCACTCACTTGGATAAGAAAATGCAATGCACAGGCAGATAATGTATTGAAATGCCGCGATTCACATGGAAAGAGTCAAAGAGTGAACATAATGAGAGCTATTTATCTAGCAGTTCATCTCATCTTGCCTTCAAATCATGCCAGGGCTTCAGAAAGGGAGCAGGTTTCTGTGAATTCACTAATATCCATTCTGAATAAGTAGCTGAGCCAAGATTTCTAAGCCTGAAGGTTTCCTCAGCCCAATATTACAGAGATTTCCCTTATTTCTATTGTCACAATTATAATTTCATCAGACAGCAGATGATGACAAGGTGGGGATCTCTATCTTACAGGAAAAATCTTGGGAAAATAATGTAGAAATAAAAATTAAATAGTCATAAAACTAAACAGGGGGGAAAGGATGTATAAGTCTAGACTGCTTCAAAGTGGTCAATCCAAAACTTGTAAGTGTTTTGGCAGGGAAAATTAAAAGAAGAAACATCAAAGAAAGAACAAAGGACAAGAAGAAATCAAAAGACATGGTAGGAGAGTCAAAAATCAGAATATAATGAAATATTGTGCAAATAAGGAACAAAGCAGAGCACAGGACTGGAAGTCAGAAGACCTTGGTTCGAGTCCTTATTCCACTATTGTGTGATCTTGGGGCAAGTCATTTAACCTCTTTTGACCTCCATTCCCTCATCTATAAAATGAAGAGTAGATTCATTCATTCATTCATTCATTCAATTGCATTCATTGAGTGTGTACTGTACTAAGCACTTGGGAAAGTACAATACAACAATGGACAGTGACATTCCCTGCCCACAGTGAGTTCACAGTTTACAGTGAGGGACACAGACTTCAACAGAAATAAATAAAATTGCAGATATGCATATAATTGCTTTGGGCCTGAGAGGGGGGAACAGCAAAGGGATAAATAAAATTATACATATATAGCTGTACATATAAGTGCCTTGGGGCTGGGAGGGGGGAAAAGCAAAGGAAGCAAGTCAGAGTGACGCAGAGGGGTGTGGAAGATAAGGAAAAGCAGGGCTTAGTCTGAGAAGGCCTCTTGGAGGAGATGTGCCTTCAGTAGGCTTTGAAGTGAGGGAGAGTAGTTGTTTGTTGGATTAGAAGAGGGAGGGTGTTAGAGAGGCAGGATTAGAGAGGCAGGACATGGACTAAGGGCTGTTGGTGAGAAAGATGAGATCGAGGCACAGTGAGAAGGTTAAGCTAGAGAAGTGAAGTGTGCTGGCTGGGTTGTAGAAGGATAGAATACCATCATTATTATTATTATTATTATTATAGAAGTGAGGTGAGGTAGGAGGGATCAAGGAGATGGAGTGCTTTAAAGTCAATGGAGCGGAGTTTTTGTTTGATTCGGAGGTGGATGGGCAATCACTGGAGTTTTTTGAGGAGCGGTCCAGCATGTTGACATGTCCAGCATGTTTTTGTAGACAAATAATCCAGGAAGCAGAGTGAAGGATGGACTGGAGTGTGGAGAGACAGGAGGCTGAGAGGTCAGCAAGGAGGCTGATGCAGTAATCCAGGTGGGAGAGGATGAGTGATTGTATTAACGTGGGAGCAGTATGGATGAAGATGAAAGGGTGGATTTTAGTGATGTTGTGAAGGTGGAACCAACAAGATTTGGTGTCGGATTGAATGAGAGAGAGGAGTCAAGGATAAAATCAAGGTTGTGAGCCTCACGTGGGACAGGCACTTGTGGAAACTACTGACAGTTGTAAGTTCTTCAAGGGTAAGGTTCATATCTTATTCTTTAATTTTTATGGCATTTGTTAAGTTCTTACTATGTACAAGGCATTGTACTAAGTGCTGGGTTATATACAAGCTAATTAAGTTGGACGCAGTCCATGTCCCTGCTTTACACATGAGGTAACTGAAGCACAGAGGAGTTAAGTGACTTACCCAAGTCCACACAGCCAGCAAATAGTGGATCTGAGATTAGAACCCAGGTACTTCTTACTCCCAGGCCCATGTTCTATCCACTAGACCAAACTGTTTCTCTGCTTCCCATAGTTCTGTATGATCCTCAAGCACATTAAAGACAATAAATACTGCTGATAAGTACTGTTATTGTGAGGAAAAGATCACTGGAATAATTAGAGTGATGAAATGATTTTGTTTCCTACTCAGGGTATATTTTTACAAGAGAGTACAAACCATGCAACAATTTTTCTTTAACCTCAAATATAAGTACTCATCCTTTGGGTTCAAAGATGATGCTTCTTACCATGAAATGCTACCATTATATGTAAGCACGTATGAAAAGATTAATGAGTGATCAATAATCCCTTTTATATTGTAAACATGTGAAGATTTCCCCTTTGGCACTGTGACATTTACTCTCCTCCAAGCCTGGCAACATTTTCTTTTTCCTCTCTTTCTGTTCGAATTTTGAAGTTTCTGCTCTAAAACAGTCATCCCATTTCTAATTTCTATATGGCAGGAAATCTGCCTTCTGCTGCAGTCTCCCAGCTGTCCACACCTCTGCTCCTTTGTTTCACATTTTGCTTCCTTGTGCACTTAAAATATTTTTCTGGTCTTCCCTTTTAACAGTATACCCCATTTATTCATGCATTCAATCGTATTTATTGAGCACTTACTCTGTGCAGAGCACTGTACTAAGCGCTTGGGAAGTACAAATCGGCAACATATAGAGATGGTCCCTACCCAACAACAGGCTCACAGTCTATACTGCAGCACTTCAGATATCCTGCTTTCATGCATTAACCTCACTTCTTCTAACTCATTAAGATGTAACAGAACGAACATTGGTTTGGTGTTATAGGACTGCACATGTTTTCAGACCTCGCTTTTTTGTGATTATGCTTATCCAGGTAAGGGTAAGGTGATGCTGATGAATCTATTCCAGAAGCCGAAAGTGGCATCAGCAGTAGGTCCAGGTCTCAATCAATCAATCAAGCTGTGTGGCCTAATGGTTAGATCATAAGCCTGGGAGTCAGAAAGATCTGGGTTCTAATCCCAGCTCTGCCACTTTTCTGCTGCATGACCTTGGACAAACCACTTCCAAACATTGTTGCGCTTGACAACAGGATCCTATGTTGGATCCTGTAGGTCCAATATTCACTGTATCACTAAATTTCACCCTTTCATTAATTAATTCATTCATTCAATCGTATTTATTGAGCACTTACTGTGTGCAGAGCACTGTACTAAGCGCTTGGGAAGTACAAGTGGGCAACATATAGAGATGGTCCCTACCCAACAGTGGGCTTACAGTCTAAAAGGGGGAGACAGACAACAAAACAAAACATATGGACAGCTGTCAAGTCATCAGAATAAATAGAAGTAAAGCTAGATGCACATCATTAACAAAATAAATATAATAGTAAATATGTACAAGTAAAATAAATAGAGTGATAAATCTGTACAAACATATACAAAAGTGCTGTGGGGAGGGGAAGGAGGTAGGGCGGGGGCGATGGGGAGGAGAACAGGAAAAAAGGGGCTCAGTCTGGGAAGGCCTCCTGGAGGAGGTGAGCTCTCAGTAGGGCTTTGAAGGGAGGAAGAGAGCTAGTTTGGAGGATGTGCAGAGGGTGGGCATTCCAGGCCAGGGGGAGGATGTGGGCCAGGGGTCGATGGCGAGACAGGTGAGAATGAGGCACAGTGAGGAGGTTAGTGGCTGCTCTCTCTCCCTCCCTTCAGGCTCAGGTCTCCTCCTGCCTTCAGGATATCTCCATCTGGATGTCTGCCCGCCATCTAAAACTCAATATGTCCAAGACTGACCTCCTTATATTCCCTCCCAAACCCTGCCCTCTTCCTGACTTTCCCATCACTGTAGAAGGCACTACCATCCTTCCCATCTCACAAGCCTGCACCCTTGCTGTCATCCTCATCTCTGCTCTCTCATTCACCCCTCACATCCAATCCGTCACCAAAACCTGCGGATCTCACCTCTGCAACATCGCCAAAATCCGCCCTTTCTTCTCCATCCAAACTGCTACCTTCCTGGTTCAATGTCTTATTCTATCCCTACTGGATTACTGCATTAGCCTCCTCTCTGATCTCCCATCCTCCTGTCTCTTCCTACTTCATTCTATATTTCCTGCTGCTGCCTGGATCATCTTTGTGCAGAAACGCTCTGGGCATGTTACTCCCCTCCTCAAAAATCTCCAGTGGCTGCCAGTCAACCTACGCATCAAGCAAAAACTCCTCATTCTCAGCTTCAAGGCTCTCCATCACCTTGTCCCCTCCTACCTCACCTCCCTTCTCTCCTTCCACAGCCCAGCCCACACCTTCCGCTCCACTGCTGCTAACCTCCTCACTGTGCTAATCCAAGCACTTATCCTATACCATATTGGTCACTGCATCAGCCTCCTTGGTGACCTCCCTATGATCTGGGTTCTAATACCGGCTCTGCCACTTTTCTGCTGTGTGACCTTGGGCAAACCACTTCACTTCTCTGTGCTTCAATTACTTCATCTGTAAAATAATAATAATGATGGTGCTTACTACGTGCAAAGCACCGTAAATGGGGATTAAGATTATGAGCCCTTTGTAGGACAGGGGCTGTGTCCAACCTGATTAGCTTGTACTTGTTAAGTGCTTATTATGTGCCAGACACTGTTCTAAGTACCAGGGTAGAAGCAAGTTTACCAGGTTGTACACAGTTCCTGTCCCATGTGGGGCTCACAGTCCTATTCCCATTCTACAGATGAGGTAACAAAGGCCCAGAGAAGTGAAGTGATTTGCCCAAGGTCACACACCAGACAAGTGGCAGACCTGGGGTTAGAATCTGACTCCAAGGCCCATGCTTTATCCACTAGGCCATGCTGCTTCTCTATTACTGTAGCGTGGCTCAGTGAAAAGAGCACGGGCTTTGGAGTCAGAGGTCATTTGTTTAAATCCCGGCTCCACCAATCATCAGCTGTGTGACTTTGGGCAAGTCACTTAACTTCTCTGGGCCTCAGTTACCTCATCTGTGAAATGGGGATGAAGACTGTGAGCCCCCCGTGGGACAACCTGATCACTTTGTAACCTCCACAGTGCTTAGAACAGTGCTTTGTACGTAGTGAGTGCTTAATAAATGCCATCATTATTATTATTATTATTATTATTATTATTACTTGGCTCAGTGCTTGGCACACAGTAGTCACTCAATATATACCACTGATTGATTGTATGCCCTTAAGAAGTACTATTGATCTATTGAAGATAGGCTTCATTCCCTAGGAGTCAGGGAGCAGGAAGGCAGGTGTCCTTGGGAGAAAGGTGCCTTGCACGTTGTGACCCCCCCATAGTCCCCGAGCTCCAGTGGAATGAAAACTCCAGGCTATGAGGATCCCAGAGCTCCTGTCTGCTGGATCTTATTTATTTAGCAACTTTTCCAGTGTAGACACATGAGAGACTGATATTGAGACTGCTCCTGATCCTGTGAGGCAGCATGTCCTAGAGGAAAGACATAGGTCCTAATCCTAGCTTGCCATTCCTCCGCTGCTTGGTCAAGTCAATTAACTTCTCTATGATTCAGTTTCCCTATCTGTAAAATGAGGATAAGATGCCTGATCTCTCTCCCTGTTTGACTGCGAGTCCCATGGGCAACAGGGATTGTGTCTAACCTGACTTTATTGCAACTATCCCAGTGCTTAGAACAGTGATTGGCACATGGTAAGCACTTAACCAGTACCACAATTATTATTTTATTGCAGCAGTGTGAAAAGTCTGGTCCTTTTTGAGGCCAGTTGGACAGGAGGAGCAGAGGGAGATAAGGGTCCAGCCGTACCTGAAGTGTTTAATAAATATAAATGATTGATTGATCAATAGCCTTGGCTACAGGTAACATTGCCAAATAATTGCTCTTTCATAGGGAGGAAAAATGATTCACACCAGAAGCTGCACACCTGTGTGGGAGAACTATTTTAACTAGGAAATGGGAAAACACAGATTATGTTTTTCCATGTTCTGTAACAAGTTTTCCCTTTTCGAAGTCACAATTAACCCTCCTAAACTCACCTTGCCCTCCATGGAGCCCTGTGTGTTTATTACATGGACTCATTCCCAAAGAGCATACATGCATCTTTCTTTACTAGCACTATCACGTGTACATACGGTAGCATTACTTTGCATTTTATCCATGAGCCTCCTTTCAGGAGGAATCTGGCTGGAGTCCAGGTTGTTGAAGCGCTCACATTTTCAGGCCTTTACCAGTGGGAGAGTCGAAAAACAGCAGATGCACAGTATGGAGAAAAGAGTTAAAAATAACCGACTGTTTGCAAGCAGGGCTGTATATTCTTCTGCAAACGTAAACAACAGATACCAAGGAACTGTTGCTTGGTATGTTAAAAACCCAGAATGTCTCAGCTATGATTGGCCATACACCAAGAACTCAATTCTCCCCAATTAAGAAGATGAAAGTAAGCTGAGCCTTGGACACTTTTGAAGGACAGGGCCCTCCTTACTCTTGGGGACTGTGTTTTCACACCTCATTGCTCTAGCAATCCAAAGAGCTGAATTTACCCTTATTTAAAAATAAGGAGAATTTGTTTGGTCAAAACTGTACTCAAAGGGTAGTTGTCTCATTCATCTTTGTGTCACATGCTCAGTAAAGTTTAACTACTCCCAAAGAGTTATTTTATATAAAAATTACTTTATATATATAATATATGCATATACATAGTTGTGTTCACCCTTTTAAATTTCTATTATCTTGCTAGAATTAATCAATCAATTGTATTTACTGAGCATTTACTTTGTGCATAGCACTGTATTAAGCACTTGGGAGAGTACTATCCATTACAACAATATTCCTGTTCTAATAAAAATAACTCCCCTTTGCCTAATCTGTTAGCATACTGCCATCATTTGAACATTTTTCAGAATGAGTTGCTTTGGGGAAGCAGTCACAGGATTAACTATCTTTAATGTAAATCACTCTTACACTTGACATCTATAAACTCTTTCAACAAAAACATTTTCCTGTCTCATTATATGCTCTTAGTGCCATATTCTCTAGGGCTTAAAATGTTATGTTTCTATTTTAGTACTTGACACCTGGAATATGATTTAGTGGCGTTTCGAAGAGGCTGGTGTGTGAGGAATGTGAAGCAGGGCTTTGAAACATAATTTACTAAATGCCATTTTTGAGAAGTCAAATTTTTGTTGTTCTGCTAGCAACTCTTCATTATCTCGTTTGAGGGACTGCTTTGCCTTTAAGAAAGTCAGCACTAGGAAATGGTCAGTCAGTGATTGGATGAGCAGAAGAGTCCAATAATATATCACTCATCATTTGTCGAGTATTCCTGCCAAACCTCCACTCCCCTAATATACAGTAGGATGGCAGAGTGAGTCATACATTCCTCAGGGTAATTACCACGCAGTGCAAAACCAGGCTCAGACTGGCTAAACCTTTTCCTGTCTATTTCATTTCTTTTACTTTTTGTTCACATGATATATACATAGCGGAACATCTGCCAACGCTTCTGCAGATTTAGTAGGATGCTGTTTGAAATGGTTCACGTTGGGTAGTACATTATTTTGAATGACAAAAAAAGTTTTAAAAATATGGATGGCATCCAGTACATTTTCTTTTGCACTCATTCTCTTCTGAAGTCTTTATAATTCCCCACCACCTTGGTCTCCTAGTGAGCTAGGTAGTGCAGTGAAGTCATAAATCGTTAATTCTTTTATTCATTCATTCAATTGTATTTATTGAGCTCTTACTGTGTGCAGAGCACTGTACTAAGCACTTGGGAAGTACAAATTCGCAACATATAGAGATGGTCCCTACCCAACAATGGGCACACAGTCTAGAAGGGGGAGCCAGACAGCAAAACAAAACAAGTAGGCAGGTGTCAGTACCATCAGAATAAATAGAATCATAGCTATATACACATCATTAATAATATAAATAGAGTAATAAGTATGTACAAATATACACAAGAGCTGTGGGGAGCGGAAGAAGGTAGGGCAGAGAGAGGGAGGGGGGCGATGGGGAGGGAAGGAGGAAGAGAGGAAAAAGGGGGGCTCAGTCTGGGAAGGCCTTCTGGAGGAGGTGAGCTCTCAGTCGGGCTTTGAAGGGAGGAAGAGAGCTAATTTGGCATATGTGTGAGGGAGGGCATTCCAGGCCAGAGGTAGGATGTGGGCCAGGGGTCGACAGAGGGACAGGCGAGAACGAGGCCCAGCGAAGAGGTTAGCGGCAGAGGAGTGAAGGCTGCAGGCTGGGCTGTAGAAGGAGAGAACGGAGGTGAGGTAGGAAGGGGCGAGGTGATGGAGAGCTTTGAAGTCAAGAGTGAGGAGCTTTTGCTTGATTTGAAAGTTGATAGGCAATCTAGCAGGGGCAGCATTATTGTAGAACTACATGTTAAAGAACTTTCGTATCGTAATGTTCACTCCACGGCTCTGGCTGAGCACACATGAACAACTCTTTGCTTCCGATACCATATCATGGTCTATCTAGATAGAAGCATATTGTCACAGTAATAATCACTAACAACAATAATAATAATAATGATAATAATTAGGATTAATTGGGGTATTTGTCAAGTGCTTAACCTGTATCAAGCACTATACTAAGCACTGAGCTAGGTACAATAAAATCAGGAGAGACACAGTCACTCACTCCTCTCAGAGTCGCACCTGGTGAGTTTTCAGTACTCTACCAGTCTCGACTATAGGAGGGAAAGTCAAGCAGAGGCCTTCACATTCCAGTCCTAGCTTGGGTAGTGGCTAGTAAGTGGAAGGCAATCTGCTACAAGTCAACACTCATCTGTGCTGGGCACAGCAGCATGGGAGAGAGTTGAGGGCGGAGACTCAAGTTCACTGCGTGGAAGGAGGCAATAGTAAACCACTTCCATATTTTTACCATGAAAACTCTATGGTTACAGTACCAGAACGATTGCAAATGGAGGCAGGACGTTCTGGGAGAGATGTGTCAATGGTGTCGCTTTGGGTCAGAGGCGACTAGATAGCATAAGACAAGACAGACATTCAGGTTCTATAAACAGTACATAGTGAAAACACGTGTGATGGCAGAAGTGACTGTATACTGGAACCCAATTACGCCACAGCTCAAGAAAGCATGAAACTTGGCATTGCACAGGTTTGACTTAGCCCCCCAGTTCACCATGTCCCAGTTCCATGCCATGCTGGAGATGCCCTTCTTCTGATGGGACAGCTCAGCATGGCCTAGTGGATAGAGCATAAGCCTGGGAGTCAGGACTTTGGTTCTAATCCTGGCTCCACCGCCTGTCTTGATCTTGGGCAAGTCACTTAACTTCTCTGTCCCTCAGTAGCTTCATCTGAAAAATGGGAATTAAGACTGTTAGCCTCATGTGGGACATGGACTGTGTCCAACCTGATTAACTTATATCTAACCCAGCACTTAGAACAGTGCCTGGAACATAGTATGTGCTTAACAAATACCATGAAAAACAAAACAAATGAGCAAACTCCCAGACTAAAAAAAAAAGATTGTAAGCCCCATGAGGGAAAGAGACTGTGCCCAATCTGATCTCTAAACTCTAAGCTCATAATGGGGAGGGAACATGTTCATTAACTGTGTTCAATTGTACTCACCCAAGCACTTACTACAATGCTCTGCACATAGTAAGCATGCAACCATTCAATCAATTGCATTTATTGAGTGCTTACTGTGCACAGAGCACTTTACTAAGCACTTAGGAGATTACAATATAACAGTACAACAGAGTTGGTAGATGTGTTTCCTGCCCACAGTGAGCTTACTGTTTAGAGGATGAGTTTAGGTACCATCAATCGATTGATTAGTGCAGTGCTCAGCACACAATCAGGTCAATAAATGCAACTGATTAGTTGATTGATTAGATAAGTGGCTCTGGGTGCTGAGTCCAGGCTTGGAGAAGGGACATCAGCCTAACATGGTCTCCTTCTAATGGAGTCCTGAAATGTACTTTCCAAGCGCTTAGTACAATGCTCTGCCCACAGTAAATGCTCAATAAATATGATTGAATGAATGAATGATTGAATAAGGGTCTCCCAAGTGAGAAAATTAGAGTGGGATCCCACTGAAATAGAGGGTTGAAAGAGTTAACATAACTCCCCAAAGTGTCTCGCTTTCTCCCAGGGAGAGGTTTAGGTTCTGGAAGAACCTGACTTATTGTGACTGACTGATTGGGATGTGGGAAGAATTTTTGTGGTCTAAGCTGGCATTGGCTTATCCCTGCTCTAACAAAGGCTGCCAAGGAATCTTGGGTGAGTCATTCACTTTCCATGTTCCCAGTCCCCACTTATAACCTGGAGAGAACAAATGAGCCAACATCTGTCGTGGCATATCAGGAAAGAGCATCCAGACCCACTTGGATTTTCCTTCTCACATGGGAGGGAGGTTGACCAATGTAGTTTGCTGTTGAAGCACCAATGTGGGGGGTGGAGGAGAGAGGGGTCCAGCTGTCAAGCCATCTGCACAAATCAAAGAGATCAGGATTTCTCAGCTCCAGCTCTTTATGGACTATTTGTAGCAAATTCATAACCAAATGGAATATCTGCATGTGCAAAGTGGATAGGGCCAAATGACCTGATAAAAAACTAAAATCACTGGAGACTTCAGGTAGGCAATTCAGCCTTTACGTTTCTCCCAAATACATCTGAATATGCATCTTCCGTAGCCTAAATCAGGCAGAATTGGACAGTATCTCCAATCAATCAATCCATAATATTTATTTTATTTTTTAAATGGCATTTGTTACTAAATGCTGGTTAAATTCAAGGTAGTCAGGTTGAAACTAGTCCCTGTCCCATATGGGGCTCACAATCTTAATCCTCATTTTAGAGATGGGGTAACTGAAGCACAGAGAAGTGAAGTGACTTGCCCAAGGTCACACAGAAAACAAGTGGTTGAGTTGGGATTAGACTCCAGGTCCTACTGACCCCCAGGCCTGTCGTCTATCCAACAGACCATACTTCTTAGAGAAGCAGCGTGGTTTAGTGGAAAGAGCATGGGCTTGGAATTCAGAGGTCATGGGTTCTAATCCCAGCTCCACCACTTGTCAGCTGTGTGACTTTGGGCAAGTCACTTTACTTCTCTGGGCCTCAGTTATCTCATCTGTAAAATGGGGATTAAGACTGTGAGCCCCACATGGGACACCCTGATAACTTTGTATCTACCCCAGTGCTTAGGAAAGTGCTTGGCACATAGTAAGCACTTAACAAATATTATCGTCATCATTATTATTATAATTATTATTTACCGAGCTCCTACCATGTGCAGAGCACTGTACTAAGCACTTGGGAGAATGTGATACAATAGAGTTGGTAGACACAATCCAGGAGCCTTTTGTCTGCATAAGAAGACTGGTACGAAATGCAACTTTAAGAGATTTGGCTGAGGTGGGAGATAACCAAGTTGCTTTTTCTCTCAATGGTAGCAGACTCCAAACAACAAATTTCCTGATCTTAGATTTGCATTTTGGGTCCCCCATGAAGGCTTTTCAGGGAAATGCTTAGTGTATCTAGTGTTTCTAGACTGTGAGCCCATTGTTGGGTAGGGACTGTCTCTATATGTTGCTGATTTGTACTTCCCAAGCGCTTGGTACAGTGCTCTGCACACAGTAAGTTTTCAATAAATATGACTGAATGAATGAATGAATGCATCTTGAACAAATGGGAGTCAAAGACCAGTTACAACATTCTAGTTTAAAATGGAGATAGTTTAAAATGCATCTTGGTTCTTGGTTACCTTGGACAAGTCATTTAATTTATCTGGGTCTTAGTTTCTTTATAAAATGGTGATTAAATACTTATCGTCCCTGTCCTAGACTCTGAGTCCCTCTGGGACAGGGACTACATCCAATCTGCTTATTTTGCTCCTACCACACTGCTTAGACCAGTGTTCAGTGTAAGATCTTGACAGATACTTCAGTTATTATTATCATTATTATTGTTATTACTTTCATTGGTCATTCATTTAACCAGATGCTTGGGTGGAAGCTCAAGACATCTCAAAGACTAACAAAACATGCATGATTTAAGTTTATTAGAGAGAAAGAGGCTTTGAATTCCTAGTGTTTCCATTTTGGTCTCCCAAATACTTAGGAAATGGCTCGGCAGACATTTAAGATCTGGTTATTTATAAGTCTTGAACTTGGTTCTCTGCTTCTCAGATGGATGATTGTTTTGGAAACAGCCTGAATAGTTTTTTGGTTGTAGAAAATCCCGAGTAAAAATTCTCTAAAAAGAAAAATAAAAAAAAATTTGGAGCAATCTTCCTTGAAAAGCAGTCCAAAGAGGCTTACTGAAACTTTCAGGAAGTACAGATGGAATCTGCTTCTCCTGGACAGTCTTTAAAAATAAGTTGCCATCTCTCTTCCTGGGAGAATTTAGTTGAGGGACTGCCAGAGGGAAGGGGTTAGCCTGAATGACCTCCTCAGTGTCCCTTTATCCAGAGGACAGAAGGAAGGGGTAAATCCAGGGAGCCATGATTGAGACAGTTATCTGCAAAGCAAAGCAGGACTGGGGGCAGTTGTGGAGGGGAGCATATTTGAGGCTCAGGAGGCTCAGCATATGCCTCTGGAGAACATCTGTTTCCTGCTCATTCTGGACAGCTGCAGGGCGGGACATTGTAACCACCACCACCACTGACTTGGGAGGTCCCAGCTGAGGATACGACTCCCAGCCTCACATTGCAATAAATACTAACTTTGTAATCATAATAATGATAATGATAAACCCCACAGCACTTATGTACATATTTGTAATTAATTTTTGAATGTCAATGTCTGTCTCCCCCTTTAGACTGTAAGCTCATTGTGAGCAGGGAATGTTTATGTTTGTATTGTACTTTCCCAAGAGTTTAGTACAGTACTCTGCACACAGTAAATGCTCAGTGAATACAATTGAATGAATTGAATTAATAATAATAACAATAATAACACAACTTCTCTGTGCCTCAGTTACCTCATCTATAAAATGGGGATTAAGACTGTGATCCCCACGTGGGACAACCTGATAACCTTGTATCTACCTCAGCTCTTAGAGCAGTGCTTGGTACATAGTAAATGCTTAACAAATACCACCGTCATTATTATTATTATTATATTTGTTAAGTGCTTACTTGGTGTCAAGTACAGTACTAAGCCCTGGGGTCGATAGAAGATAATCAGGTCCCACATGGGGCTTCCTAAGTAGGCGGGAGAACAGGTATTGAACCCCTCTTTTTTGGATGAGGTAATTGAGGCAGAGGGAAGTGAAGTGATTTGCCCAAGGTCACCAAACAGACATGTGGCAGAGTGGGGATCAGAAGCCAGGTCTCATGACATGTAGTCTTTTCTATCCCATCCCTATCCTTTGGCTTCTCTAAGATGGGTGGTGGTTGAGAAGGAGTCAAGGAGAAAGTAGCTGGACACGGATTGTAAGCTTCAAATAGACTTAAACTTCTTCAATCAAATAATTAATGGTATTTAATGGGTGCTTATTGTGTGCAGAGCACTGTCCGAAGCCCATTGGAAAGTGCAATACAATAGAGTTGGTAGACACGATCCCTGGCCACAAGGAATTTTCAGTCTAGTAGTCAGGGAGACAGATATTAAAATAAATTACAGAAAGGGAAAAGAGTAAAATATAAGGATACACACATAAGTTCTGTGGGGCTGGGGTTGTGGTGAGTGTCCAAGTGCTATAGCAGTATAGACTCGATTGCATAGGGACACAGAAATGAGGGTGAATAAGGTGGGGAAATGAAGGGTTATGCAGAAAAGGTTTTTTTCAACTATTCAATCAATGGCATTTATTGAGTGCTTAATACTAATAATACTAATGATGGTATTTGTTAAGCACTTACCACGTGCCAAGTACTGTTCTAAACGCTGGGGTAGATACAAGGTAATCAGGTTGTCGCAAGTGGAGTTCACAGTCTTAATCCCCATTTTGCAGATGAGATACCTGAGGCACAGAGAAGTTAAGTGATTTGCCCAAAGTCACACAGCTGATTATTGGCGGAGCTGGGATTAGAACCCACGACCTCTGACTCCCAAGCCCGTGTTCTTTCCTCTAAGCCACATCTGTGCAGAGCACTGTACTGAATGCTTGGGAAAGTACAGTATGACAAGTCAGAAGGACCTGGATACTAATGCTGTTTCTGCCTCTAGTCTGCAGAATGACTTTGGGCAAGTCATTTAACTTGCCCAAAAATATCCTCAAAAATCTCCAGTGGTTGCCTATAGACCTTTGTATCAAACAAAAACTCCGCACTATTGGCTTCAAAGCTCTCCATCACCTTGCCCCTTCTTACCTCACCTCCCCCTCTCTCCTTCTAAATCCCAGCCTGCACATTCCGCTCCTCTGATGCTAAACTTCTCACTGTGCCTGGATCTTGCCTGTCCCACTGTCAACCCCTGGTTCAAGTAGGAACCTCTGTCCTGGAACGCCCTCTCTCCTCAGATCTTCCAAACAATCACTCTTCCCCGCTTCAAAGCCCTACTGAAGGCTCACCTCCTCCAAGAGGCCTTCCCAGACTAAGACCCCCTTTTCCTCAGCTCCCCTTCCCTTCAGTGTCACCTCGACTCACTCGTTTTGCTCTTTCCCACCCCCTTCCCTGCCCCACAGAACTAAATACATGCCTGTTGTTGGGTAGGGATTGTCTCTGTTACCAAATTGTACTTTCCAAGCATTTAGTACAGTGCTCTGCACACAGTAAGTGCTCTATAAATATGACTGAATGAATAAAAGAACTTACAGTCTTCAGGCGGCGATATTACATTAGTAAGGTGTTGAAGACAGTGAGAGTGCTGGTCTGTCAGATATGAATAGGAAAGGAGACACTACAAATACTACAAACCAGCTTGGACTCATCCTCAAATGTCAAAGAGCTTACTGTGTCTCAATCTCATTTGTCTATCTGATGACCCCTTGCCCATGTCCTCCCTCTGGTCTGGAATTCCCTCCCACTTTGGCCGAAGCACTGATCATGTTCTCCCTTGACAACTGCATCGGTCTCCTCATTGACCTCCCTGTTGTGAATCCATAATCTGTTTTGCCGCCTGGGACATTTTTCTAAAAAAAGCTCAGTAATGATCTCTCCACTCCTCTGAAACCTTCAACTGCTGACCATCCACCTCTTTATCAAAAATAAATACCCTATCATCAGCTTTAAGGCACTTGATCAGCTCTCCCCTTCCTACCTAACCTCACTGAATATGCTCTCTTTTAAGGGGCAAGGATTGTGTACACAAACTCTATTGCACTCTACTCTCCCAAGTGCTCAGTACAGTGTGCTATACACAATAAGCCTTCAATGAATACCATTGGCTAACTGACAGTTCTTGCCTTTACTCAAGGCCCGGTCTCCAATCCACCCTTTTCAGCCAGAGAGAAAATAAAAACAGTGTAAGGTGCTTAATGTTTTTAGGAGAAAAAGAGAAGCTGCTTTTAGCAGAGAAGCTCCTACCTTCCATTTTCCCAAGTAAATGGAATTACTTCTCAAAAACAAGTTATTGATATGGAAATATGAAGCCGTCATTCAGTGTTCAAAATAGCATTTTTAGAATTACAGAAGTGTTTCCTTGATGGAATTTGTGTTTTATTTATAGGCAAACTACTTCTTGCTTCGGTCTCAATTACCACTTAGTTGGAAAGCCAAAGTCTAGAAATTTGAAGCACGAGCTTAACTGACCTTTCACTGCAGTTTTCATACCACCTTTGTTTCAGCAGATATAGTCTCCCCACCAAGAAAGGATTTATATATATATATATATATATATAGTCCCTGAAGGTTGAGTGCAATTGTCAAGGTTTATTCATGGTCAAGGATATCATATTTGTAGATAACAGCTCAAAATATGTTATCCAGCTATTCCCTGACACTGAAAATTAGCCTGCAGACGAGAGTTGAGTGAGTTAGTTATGTTATTTATTGAGTGCTTACTATATAGATGACCTAGTGGAAAGAGCCCAGAACTGGGAGTTAAGGCACCCAAGTTTGAATCCCAGCTATCCCACACTGGCCTGCTGTGTTATCTTGGGCAAGCCAGTTAACCTCTGAGAAGCCGCATGGCTTAGTGGAAAGAGCCTGGGCTTTGGAATCAGAGTTCATGGGTTCTAATCCCGGCTCTGCCACTTACAAGCTGTGTGACTTTGGGCAAGTCACTTAACTTCCCTGTGCCTCAGTTACCTCATTTGTAAAATGGAGATTAAGACTGTGAGCCCCACGTGGGACAACCTGATTACCTTGTATCTACCCCAGAGTTTAGAACAGTGCTTGGCACATAGTAAGCGCTTAACACATACCGTCATCATTAACCTCTCTGAGCCTAAGTTTCCTCTTTTGTAAAATGGTGACAAGATAGATTGTGAGCCCCACGTGGGACAGGAACTGTGTCTGATCTCAAAATCTTGTATCTATCCCAGCAATTAGGGCTTAATGCCATAATTTTTAAAGTGCTAGGGTAGATAGAAAATAATCAGAACAAATACATCTTGTCACATGCAGCTCACAATCTAAAGGAAGGGAGACCAGGTAATTCTACTATTACTACTACTACTCCTACTAACTCCTCCTCCTCCTCCTCCTCCTCCTCCTACTACTACTACTACTAGTAATAATCATAACTGTGGTATTTGTTAAGCTCTTACTATGTTCCAAGCACTGTGCTAAGCACTGAGGTGGATACAAGATCATCAGTTCCCACATGGGGCTCATATCCTAAGTGAGATGAGGGAACTGAGGCACAGAGAAGTGACTTGCCCAAGGTCACCCAGCAGATAAGTGGCCAAGCCAGAATTAAAACCCAGATCCTCTGACTCCCAATCCTTGCTCTTTCTACTAGTCCATGCTTCTCTTATCATATTCCTATTTTTCAGATGTGGAAATCAAGGCTTAGAGAGGTTAAGTGATTTTCCCAAGGTGATCCAGCAGATCAGTGGTAGAACTCAGACAAGCTCAAAAGTCTTATGAGTTCTGTCTCCTACTATTGCTCTTTCCATCAGGCATCACTGCTCTCCAACTTGACTCTTCAGAGTGAACCTGTGCATTTAATGGCTGGTGCCATCTATTTGCAGTTACAATGATGATAATATTAGTGCTTTGAAATCTTAAAATCTTTTGGGCTTTATCCCGAAGAGAAACCCATAATCGACATCCTAAGTGTTGGAGCAGTCGTTTTTTTTTTTTTTTTGAAATGGAGGTAATCATGAAAATTACTCCAAATTGCCTGATTTGAAAATTCAGTGCAAATAATCTCATTCCATGGTTAGGATTACTGAATTAGCATTTCACTTCACTGGTTCTAAGGATAACCAATCTGAAGAGGGAAGGGGACTGGAAAAGGGGAGTAGCAGAAAAGGCAGATTACGGCTCCAAAACACCTAATATAAGTAAACAAATAATAGTATTAGTATTTGATATGTGCTTACGATGTTCCAGGCACTGTTCTAAACACTGGGGCTAGATACAAGATAATAGAGTTGTACACAGTCCCTTCCCCTCATTGGCTCACAGCCTTAATCTCCATTTTCCAGATGAAGGATTAGAGCTGGGATTAGAAATAATAATAATAATAATAATAATGGCATTTATTAAGTGCTTACTATGTGCAAAGCACTGTTCTAAGCACTGTGGAGGTTACAAGATGATCAGATTGTCCCATGGGGGGCTCACAGTCTTAATCCCCATTTTACAGGTGAGGGAATTGAGGCACAGAGCAGTTAAGTGACTTGCCCAAAGTCGAACAGCTAACAATTGGCGAAGCCAGGATTTGAACCCATGACCTCTGACACCAAAGCCCGTGCTCTTTCCACTGAGCCAAGATGGGATTAGAGCCCATGACCTACTGACTTCTAGGCCCATGCTCTATGCAATAGCTGGACCATTATTCTCACATGGCCTGGCATTGCTTATACTCTTGTGCTAGATGCTTTATGGGCCTTATTATCCTTGTACTCTCCCAAGAATTTAGTACAATACTCTGCACACGGGTAAGCGCTCAATAAATACGATTGATTGGTTCTCCTGTACTATAGGAGGTGTTATCCATCTGTCCCAGTCCCTGCCAGACTATGGGTAATCATTTGACCCTGTGACTTCTCTGTCTTCAAGTCAGTGGTCACTCCTGTTAATTTTTTTTTATGGCATTTGTTAAGCGCTTACTATGTGCCAGGCACTGTACTACTTCCTGGGGTAGATATAAGCTAATCAAGTTAGACACAGTCCATGTCCCACAAGGGACACCCACTATTAATCCCCATTTCACAGGTGAGGTACCTGAGGCACAGAGAAGTTAAGTGACTTGCCCAAAGTCATTCTGCAGACTAGAGACAGAAACGGCATTAGAATCCAGGTCCTTCTGACTTTCAGGCCCATGCTCTATCCACTGGGCCACACTTCTTCTCAGGCCAACACAGGGCAGTCTGAGTTCCAGCAGCAGTAACAGGCTTCTGGGTGCTGCTGCTTTCCATGTGGCTGCTTGGATGAGTGTTGAAGATGCAACTACATCATAACACCACAGGATCTTTGGTTATACTATGCTGGCTTTATTCTCTAGAACTTGGCCTTATTTCCCAGGAATGGGTTTCCTCCAACCTATCAAGGCTAGAAAGTCCACATTTCACATTTTGGTTTGGAAGGGGCAGAGGCCCCTTTCACTGCCATCCTGGTATCTTCCTCCACTTCCCTTCCTTCTTACCCACATTGCAGCTGAGGTATTGCTGGGTTTGAAGTATTTGTCCTGAAACCCACAAAGCAGGCATCCCTGGGCTGGTTGGAGGCCCCTCCCTCTGCCCTCAGAGGATTCTTGGCTGACTGAGCACTGTGTTGAGTTTCCTGTAGGAATGTGGCAGGGCCTTGTCCTTCATTCCAGTTCTCAGAACCTGCATGCACAGCAGGCCTCTCTCTATTCACTCCACCCCTCCTCCTCCTCCTTCCCCTACCCAGCCAAAACTATTCCTCTCACCAAGACTCCGTTTGTACCTGTGTGGTCTCTTTTCCCTGGCCAAGATTGAGCTCATTTCCTCTGGAAATCCCACCAAGTGGACGATGGCCTGGTAGCATCATTTTTAAAAACAAAACAACCTAAAGTGTCCCAGCTTTCAGAGGCTTCCTCTCCTTCCCCCAGGAAGTAACCCTTTGTTCTCTCTCTAGACTGTAAACTCAGTGTGGGCAAGTAACATGTCTACCAAGTCTGTTTTAACGTACTCTCCCAAGGGCTTAGTACACTGCTCTGCACACAGTAAGCACTTGGTAAATATAATTGATGGACTGATTGTTTTTAATTGCTCTGCACCTGAAAACAGAGCCCTTGCCATCATGGATAGATGGGGGCCAACCGCTCCATGCTGTTGCAATCCCATTAGGCATTACTCCATTCCATCTCCCTCTTCAAGGGTGGGATAGAGAAGTGGGTTAATTGGTCTCAGGGCAAAATCATAAGAGTCTTCCATGACCAGTGAGGGTTGGGGAAAGAGAGAGCCTCCACCATGATGTTCCTTTTTAACCACCATTGGAGCTAAAAATAAGAATAATAATTGTGCTTTTTGCTAAGTGTTTACTATGTGCCAAGCACTGTGACAGATATATGACAATAGTTTGGACACAGTCTCCATCCCATATAGGGCTCACAGTATAAGTAGGAGGGAGAACAGGTAGTTAGACTGTATTTTACAGATGAGGAGGCTGAGAAGCGACTTCCCTAAGGCCACACAACAGGCAAGTGGCAGAGCTGAGATTAGAACTCAGTTCCTCTGACAACCAGGCCCATGCTCTTTACTAAGCACTGAGGGAGATATGAGCAAATAGGGTTGGACACAGTCTTTGTCCCACGTGAGGATCACAGTCTCAATCCCCATTTTATGGATCAGAGAACTGAGGCACAGAGAAGTGAAGTGACTTGCCCAAGATCATACAGGAGACACCTGGCAGAGCTGGGACCAATCAATCAGTGATATTTATTGCATGCTTACTGTGTGCAGAGAATAGTACTATGTGTTTGGAAGAGTGCGATATAACAGAATTAGCAGACGTTCCCTGTCCACAACGAATATTTTTTAAATTCATTCATTCATTCATTCAATCGTATTTATTGGGCACTTACTGTGTGCAGAACACTGTACAAAGTGCTTGGGAAGTACAAGTTGGCAACATATAGAGACGGTCCCTACCCAACAGCTGGCTCACAGTCTAGAAGGGGGAGACAGACAACAAAACAAAACATGTGAATGGGTGTCAAGTCATCAGAATAAATAGAAATAAAGCTAGATGCACATCATTAACAACATAAATAGAATACTAAATATGTGCAAGTAAAATTAATAGAGTAATAAATGTACAGACATATACAGGTGCTGTGGGGAGGGGAAGGAGGTAGGGTGGGGGGGATGGGGAGGAGGAGAAGAAAAAGGGGGCTCAGTCTGGGAAGGCCTCCTGGAGGAGGTGAGCTCTCAGTAGGGCTTTGAAGCAAATGTTATTTGCTAAGCACTTACTATGTATCAGATTAGAACTGAAGTCCCCTAACTCCCAGGCTAGTGTTCTTTCCACTAGGCCATGCTGCTTCTCAGGCTACCCTGGCCCTACACTTTTCATGGTTCCCCCAGCCCCCTGACTGTAAGCTGTTCTGGGGAGAGCATCCCAGGGTCTCTGCATGCCTCTATATTTGGGAAATGGATTTAACTGAACCCTTCCCTAGGAACCTATCAGTTATTTGTTTGCCTTTGTGGTAGTCAGGAGGTAGGCAGTGGGCCTGAGAGATCCATCCCTGTGTTAAGTTGTCATGAACGGATGGTACAGCCTCAAAGTGATGTATTCATTTTCCCATCACCTCAGGCTAATTTTACATGTGCCTCCCTGGTGTGCTTCACCTAGTGTTGGGAATTTTAAACAATTACTCTCCTATTTTGCGATACATAATACATCAATGAGGATAACATCTTAGGGGGAAAGTTAAGGACACATGAGTTGGGGGTTTTGTTTCTGCCTCAGACAAAATCTCTTTATATTACCTCCAAATGTTATTTACTTGAAAGTAGTAGAAATGTGCCTGAGCAGCTGCATGGAGTTATGTATCCTGGATTGGGGATCTGTATTGCTGTGAGAGGCTCACTGACGGCTCTGTGGGCCATTTCTGATCTCCGTCACCCCACAGCAGCCTGATGAGTTCCAGGTCAGTGTGGAAGGGATTCCTTAAGGTCCCCGTAAGGTCCTTTTTCCATCTGGAAAATCACCTTTCACACCAATGATTTCTGTCTAGACTGGAGGCAGGGCATAGATACCCTCCCTTCCTGAAACTTCCTCACATTTTAATTGCATTTCCTGGCCATTCAACTGTTTTTCCTGTTCCTTTTGGTCCATAAACATAGAACCTAAAATCATAGCCAGTGGGTCTTGCTCTTGCCCACAATTCTGTTTGCTTAGTGTTTCCCATTATTTTTCTAGGATCGGCTGTGAAATCCTATGCAGAACTCCAATTGATAAAGCCAATAAAGGAAGCCTTTATGGACTAAAGGTATCTTACTGGGTGCCTAGGGCATAGTAGTAGTAGTAGTAATTATAATAATTAATAATTATGCTACTTGTTAAGCACTTAATATGTGCCAAACACTGATCTGAGCACTGGGGTAGAAACAAGTTAGTCAGGTCAGATACAATCCCTGTCCCACATAGGGCTCACACTCTTAATCCCCATTTTGCAGATGAGGAACTGAGGCCCAGAGAAGTGAAGTGATTTGCCCAAGGTCACACATCAGACATGTGGCAGAGCCACATGACCTTCTGACTCCCAAGCCCATGCTCTAACCACTAAGTCAGTGGGGCTGGTGGGGGTGATTGTAGTACTTATTGATCACCTAATTGGCACCATGCACTGCACTAAGTGTTCTTAGGAAGTACAGACTTAAAAAGCGACACATTCCCCACCCACAGAGAGCTGATATTCTAATGGGTAGACATACATAAAAGTATTTACAACCAGAGGAGTTGAAATAAATTATAGGCACAATAATTGTCCCTTGGTGGAATTACTGACTTTGATTTGGAGCTATATAAGATTCAGTCACTGTGAGAAGGATTAGTCTTACTGAAGACAACAGGACAGGGGAAACCTTTTGAGCAAAAAAGAAGCGAAGAGATTTTTGAATAGCCTACAATCACTAATTGGCTTTTTGCTCCTTGTAAATCCTGGAAGAAAATGCAGAGTGCATATGTGGCCTATACAGTGTGCAAAAAAGGGACCTTATTAATAGCAATAATTTCAGGCCTGGCAAAACGTTAAATTATCTCACATAGCATGGTATAAAAATAGCTTATTTTTAGAGGTGTATGAATAGAACAGAATTCTCAATTTGAAGTTCATGTTAAATTAAGAGGAAGTCATTTTTTGTTCTCTCTTCAAGTGACAGCAGAAAAAGCCTACATGTCTCACCATACAGTCTCTTCTTCAATTTGGAGAGCTAATCTAAAAGGTCGCTGTCACAGTTTAGCAATCCCTCTTGCAGATGCCAACTTTAATAAGTTCCTCGCTCATCTTTTAAGAAGAAAAATCACATCATCCATATGATTTGAGGACAGTAGTGCAGACAGGTATTACTGAGATCATTATGTCAAAAGTTATTTGCATTTATTCAATCATGATGTGAGCCTAGAAGAATTGAAAGCCCATTAGTAAATGTAACTCTGGGGTTCAGCATGGTAATGGGGTGATAAGGTGGTGTTTGTTTTAGACTAAAGGTAGATATTCTTCAGGGAAATTCACTAACAATGAGAAAATAACCTTGTTGTATCGTGGCTGATATCCACTGGATGCTAAGAAAGGGACCTGACCATCCATCTGTAATATTCATCACGACTACCACAAATTTGATCTCTTTGGTCTACATGCCTAATTCTTTTGTACCTTGTCCCCTGGAGATTTTCCTGGACCACCTCTAGGCTTAAATCACATTACTGGCTATGGTTTGCTTTCCTTTAGCCCTCTTCATTCTATACAATTTTCTATAGCTCCTTTGCCATCTTCCCCATTCCTAAACCATTTTGTATTCTCTCTGCCATATCCTGACACTGAAAACTTCTCCCATTCCATCTTCTTTTTTTATATTCATTGCTGTATCTTGAAACATTTTTTCCTTCCTAGTCCGCTCATTTGATATTTTTTCCACCTTCCTTTCATCCCTCAAAACCTACAACTTTCCCCAAACTTTCAGAATCAAATCTTCTCATCCCCCAAACTTGTCTTGGAAGCAAAGTTTGACAGCAATCAAATGCACAAGCATTTTGGGTAGATTTTGTATGTCTTGATTTGTCTGTTATTTTCAAGGAGTGTGTATCTTCCTCTGTATTTTGAACACTGCCAAAAGCATGACTAACCAGGCTCTTGCTCCATTCCTTCACTCTGCAACTTCATTTCCCTGTGAGACACCTCTGCCACAGTGACTCAGAGATGTGTTTGAGTGATAATTTGTCTTCAGAAATACGCTTCTGTTACAAGTGATGCATAACCTGATAGTTTAGCTACTTGTTCACACACATATACATACACATACACATATATATCTCTATATATAACCTCTCTTTCTCTTTTTCCAAATATATGCTGTATACTCCCACAACAACTTTTGTGGGAACAGAGTGTGTAAGAGCTTAGGGTGGTTGTAAAAAAGTGTAGTCTGAACAAGTCTGAAGTAAAGTGACATATCCATTGACCATTGGAAAGTCTAGCAGCACACAGAAATTGGTGTCACATCAGGCAAAAGTGTTTGGCAAAAGCTATACTGGATGGTGGGTGAAAAGTCAATCGAAGAATCTTTTTGTAGCCCAAACTCTTAGATGTTCAGTGCAAATAATAATTACTGTATTTGTTAAGTACTCGCTATGTGCTGAGCACTAGGGTAGATACAAGAAAATCAAATTGGACACAGCCCTGTCCTTCATGAAGCTCATAGTAGGGAGGAAGATGTGTGCTTAATTTCCATTTTACAGACAAAGGAACTGAGACAGAGAAGTTAACAAATTTGCCTAAGATCACACAGCAGGCAAGTGGAGGAGTTGAGATTAGAACCCAGGCCTCCAGACTTCCTCGCCTGGGATTTTCCACTAGGCCATGCTGAAATAGGGGTGGATTATCCTATTTATGGATTATCTTTGGAAAGACTGCTGTTTTACACTCTTCCTCCTGGCTATTTCTTTGCTTGACAAAACCTCCTTAGAGATAAGGAAAGGAAATCAATTTACAAACACTCAGTTTTGTTCCTTGTTAGCACAATTGGTAAAGAGGTGTGGTGGGAGACACGGGAAGGAAAGAGAGTTTTAAAGCATCGGTTAAATTTGTTTCATCTGCATATTTCATTTGTCCCCTACCAAACCAAAGATAATTGAAAGCTGGCTTTATAACATGATCATAGTACTTAACCAACAGAATGTTCTCAGTGAGGAAAGTATTTCTTGTGCATTATGACAAGTATCACGTCCTTTTCATCCAAAGCAACTGGATTTCTCAAGGCAATTTCTGGGGAAAAACAAGACAGTTAATGGTTAACTGGTAAACATTGTTTACCATTATGTGGATTTTGATAGTAGGTTTATATTTCCATGGGACCAGCTCCTCAGAGTGTCAAAAGATTATTTTTGCTTTTCTTCTGAAAGGGGTTAGTGTAGGAAACCAAAGGAGATGTCAGTGCAATTAGTTTCTAAGCAATGCTGGAAAAAAGGACAGAGGAATTGTCAAAGAAAGCTAACCTTCTGAGGGAGCAGTTCAAGCTAGCACAAAACTAAAAATAGCACCAATTGTCATCAATGGATATCACTGGAAAATATAATTTAATAGCTGTCAGTTCTGCTACAAGTTGGGCTTGAGGAGTAGGAAGGTGTGTGTGTGTGCGTGTGTGTGTGCGCCCGCATTCATTTCTGACTCATTATAATTGTGACCTCCAGAAATATGTTTCTCAATGTGACATTTGTTAAGAGAAGGTAGTTGAGTTGACTTCTCAAATGGACCGGAATTCAATTTTGAGAGAGTGAGGAGGATTCAGAGCTTTTGCAAATCCCATTTAGCCTCCATGAGGTTCTTGAATGATTTATTATGTTCTTCAGCTGTGCTCTATTATGTATGTCAAGAAATCACCGCTTAGTGGATAGAACACAGACCTGGGAGACAGAAGGTCATGTATTCTAAACCCAGCTCTGACACTTGGGCAAGTAACTTCAGTTCTCTGTGCCTCTGTTTCCTCATCTGTAAAATGGGGGAGTCCCATGTGGGACAGGGGCTGTGTCCAACCTGATTTGTTAACCCTAGTGCTTAGAAAAGTGCTCGACACATAGTAAGCACTTAACAAATACTGCCAATTATATCAGCAGGAACTGATTTTTCAGAATATGACTTTTTTAATAATTTTGGAGCAATAACAATCAGAACATGAAAAAGATTCAGTGGGAATGTTGACTTACTCTTCAGCTGAGGGAACTGATGACAACTCCAGTAGAGAACAGTAGATGAGCCTGGGCTCTGCGATGAGGATTGGGAGCCTAGATGTGGCAGTTGATGATAGTTCTAGTGATGTACCCAGAACCATGTGCACCTTTTCACCCCCGCCAATGGTGTTCCTGCTAGGGCACAAAGTGGAATGAGGAAATAGTCAGCAAGGGGTTCAGCAGACTGCAAAATGCACGCAAGATTTTTCTCATAAGAGACCCACTCATGGCCAATGTGAGCTCAGCATGATGCCATTGTTCTGCCATAGCACCCCAACCCAGCAGGTTATGGTAGCCATGATTGTTTTTGCCACACACATTTCCCGGCAGTTTTTCAGGATTCTTATGGGACCTGTCTACCCGGTGGAATGCTTTAGGTGGTTCTTTAATCAAAATCTTCACTATTGATGGCATAGGCCCAACAGAGCCAGGACTGCAACTTAGGTCTCCGGATTCCCATAATCTCTCTCTCTCTACTGGACCAACAACAGCCATCCCGTAGTAGCAGCTGTAGAAGAGTTAGTAGTCATAGTCATAGTGTAGTAATAGTCATAATAGTACCTCACTGATTTTCTACAACCCAGCATGCTCACTTTGCTCCTCTAACAGCCACCTCCACCACTTGTCTGCTATGTGACTTTGGTCAAGTCACTTAACTTCTCAATGCCTCAGGTACCTCAACTGTAAAATGGGAATTAAGACCTTGAGCCCCTTGTGGAACAAGAACTTTTAGACTTTTAGACTGTGAGCCCACCCCTTTTAGACTGTGAGCCCACTGTTGGGTAGGGACTGTCTCTATATGTTGCCAACTTGTACTTCCCAAGCGCTTAGTACAGTGCTCTGCACACAGTAAGCGCTCAATAAATAAGATTGATTGATTGATTGATTGACTATGTCCAATATGATTAGCCTGTATGTTCCCCAGTACTGAAGTGGCTGGCACATAGAAAGTTCTTAACAAATATCATTAAAAAAACAAAAAAAAACTGTCTTATATTGAACTCCCCCAAGTGCTCAGTACAGTGTTCTGCATGCAGTAAGTGATCAATACATATGATTGATTGATTGATAATAGTAGTAGTAGTAGCAGTAATTGAATGTCTACTTATTATATAGCACTGTATTAGGCCCTTGGGAAATACAGAATAAAAAGGGACATGTTCCCTGCCCACAAGGAGCTTACACTCCAATGGGAGAGACAAAGATAAAAATATTTATAACTTGAGAGATCAAAATAAATAATTGGAACCACAGATATACTTGAGTGCTAAGGAGAGTAGGAAAAATGCGCAAGAATTGGAGTTGTATTAAGGAATGATATGGCTCAGGGTGCTAGAAAATCAATCGGGGATAGCTTGGTTGAAAGAGGTGAGGTTTCAGGAGGGTTTTGCACATGGGGAGAGGGAATATAAAGAAAATAAGAACAGCTGAACATGAACTTTCCTCCTTTCAGAGTTTTCTTTACATTCATTCATTCATTCATTCAATCATATTTATTGAGCACTTACTGTGTGCAGAGCACTGTACTAAGCGCTTGGGAAGTACAAGTTGGCAACATATAGAGATGGTCCCTACCCAACAACAGGCTCACAGTCTAGAAGGGGGAGACAGACAACAAAACAAAACATATTAACAAAATAAAATAAATAGAATAGTAAATATGTACAAGTAAAATAAATAGAGTAATAAGCCTGTACAAACATATATACAGGTGCTGTGGGGAGAGGAAGGAGGTAGGGCAGGGGGATGGGGAGGGGGAGGAGGGGGAGAGGAAAGAGGGGGCTCAGTCTGGGAAGGCCTCCTGGAGTAGGAGAGCTCTCAGTAGGGCTTTGAAGGGAGGAAGAGAGCTAGCTTGGCAGATGTGCGGAGGGAGCATTCCAGGCCATGGGGAGGACATGGGCCAGGGGTCGACGGCGGGACAGGTGAGAATGAGGCACACTGAGGAGATTAGTGGCAGAGGAGCGGAGGGTGCAGGCTGGGCTGTAGAAGGAAAGAAGGGAGGTGAGGTAGGAGGGGGCGAGGTGATGGAGAGTCTTGAAGCTGAGAGTGAGGAGTTTTTACTTGATTTGTAGGTTGACAGGCAGCCACTGGAGATTTTTGAGGAGGGGAGTAACATGCCCAGAGCATCTCTGCACAAAGATGATCCAGGCAGCAGTGTGAAGTATTGACTGAAGTGGGGAGAGACAGGAGGATGGAAGATCAGAAAGGAGGCTGATACAGTAATCCAGTCAGGATAGGATGAGAGATTGAACCAGCAGGGTAGAGGTTTGGATGGAGAGGAAAGGGCGGATCTTGGCAATTTTGTGGAGGTGAGACCAGCAGGTTTTGGTGACGGATTGCATGTGAGGGGTGAATGAGAGAGCAGAGTAGAGGATGACACCAAGGGTGCGGGCTTGTGAGACGGGAAGGATGGTAGTGCTGTCTACAGGGATGGGAAAGTCAGGGAGAGGGCAGGGTTTGGGAGGGAAGATAAGGAGTTCGGTCTTGGACATATAATTCTGGCTAAATATTGCATTGTAAGTGGTCAACATTAATCTTCCCTTTGAGGTTATCACATAATGTGAGAGGAAATTACCTGTACACATCACGGGGTAATCGGCTTACTGGAAACAGGTATTATAGTGGAAAAAACACACTTAGAAGGAAATACCACTGTCACTATTGCCATTGTGTAGGTTCAATACAGGCAGCCAGTGCATTTCCAGATAAGATACGTGCTGTACAGAGCATAGACAGAAGGCCTGTATTTTCCTAATTAATTATTCACTGTTAAAATTTAAGTATATTTTGACAGAGGATTTGCATTAGCCTTGGAAAGTGTGCCTGAGGGTTGCTAAGGAAGAAAGGGAGTATTTCAGTAGTGCATAAATATGGAACCAAATCTGTAATTGCTGTAAAAGAATTTCTTCTACCTCGTGTCTCTCTCCACTTCAATCCATACTTCATGCTGCTGCCCGGATTATCTTTGTCCAGAAACGCTCTGGACATATTACTCCCCTCCTCAAAAACCTCCAATGGCTACCGATCAATCTGCGCATCAGGCAGAAACTCCTCACCCTGGGCTTCAAGGCTCTCCATCACCTCGCCCCCTCCTACCTCACCTCCCTTCTCTCCTTCTACTGCCCAGCCCGCACCCTCCGCTCCTCCACCACTAATCTCCTCACCGTACCTCGCTCTCGCCTGTCCCGCCATCGACCCCCGGCCCACGTCACCCCCGGGCCTGGAATGCCCTCCCTCTGCCCATCCGCCAAGCTAGCTCTCTTCCTCCCTTCAAGGCCCTGCTGAGAGCTCACCTCCTCCAGGAGGCCTTCCCAGACTGAGCCCCTTCTTTCCTCTCCCCCTCGTCCCCCTCTCCATCCCCCCATCTTACCTCCTTCCCTTCTCCACAGCACCTGTATATATGTATATATGGTTGTACATATTTATTACTCTATTTATTTATTTATTTATTTATTTTACTTGTACATTTCTATCCTACTTATTTTATTTTGTTGGTATGTTTGGTTCTGTTCTCTGTCTCCCCCTTTTAGACTGTGAGCCCACTGTTGGGCAGGGACTGTCTCTATGTGATGCCAATTTGTACTTCCCAAGCGCTTAGTACAGTGCTCTGCACATAGTAAGCGCTCAATAAATATGATTGATTGATTGATTGATTGATTGAACAAGACTTTAGCTAGAGAAATATTTGGGTCTCAAATTCAGGCCATATTGTTCCCTGAATTCAAGAGTTCTTTGGATCAGTCTTAGACAAAAGGCCATTGGGCTGGGTTGGTTCATGGAGAGAGAAAGGAGCATCCTGGGCATGGGTGGGTTGGGGGGGGAGGGAGGGGTGTGTGTGTGTGTGTGTGTGTGTGTGTGTGTGTGTGTGTGTGTACCTTGTTAAGTGTTACAAAGAGATCTTCAAGGGCAGTGTACAAAGGGCAACAATCTAATCCTTGAAGCTGGTACCATTGTATACCACTTGGGGGGCAAAAACAACAATTGTAAACAACTTGAGGGGAAGAACAATTGCCTAGTTTGTTTTTCTGGAGATTCTCCATGCCTAGTAATCAGTCAATCAAGGTTATCAAGTGCTTAGTCCAGTGCCTGGCACTTAGTAAGCGCTTAACAAATAACATAATTATTATTATGCGTCAACCAAGCAATAGAAACTTTTGGGGCTAATGCTTATAGAGGAACTAAATGGGGCCCTTAGCGGTGGAATAATGATGATAATAATAACAGTGACTGTGGAATTTAATTAAGTGCTTACTTTGTGCCCAGCAATGTGGTAAGCCCTGGGATAGAGAAGCAGCATGGCTCAGTGGAAAAGAGAATGGGCTTTGGAGTCAGAGGTCATGTGTTCAAATCCTGGCTCCGTCAATTATCAGCTGTGTGACTTTGGGCAAGTCACTTAACTTCTCTGTGCCTCAGTTACCTCATCTGTAAAATAGGGATTAAGACTGTGAGTCCCACGTGGGACAACCTGATCACCTTGTATCCCCCAGCGCTTAGAATAGTGCTTGGCACATAGTAAGTGCTTAACAAATGCCATTATTATTATTATTATTATTATTTACCATTGGCTTTAAGGTGCTCCATTACCTTTCCCTCACCCACCTCACCTCCCTGATTTCCTACTACATCCCAGCCCACACACGTCACTCCTCTAATGCCAATCTACTCACTTGTACTTCAATTCCTTCTATCTTGCTGCCACCTCTCATCCACATCCTATCTCTGGCCTAGAACTCCCTCTTGTTTCATATCCAACAGATAATCATTCTCCACAATTTCAAAGGCTTATTAAAAGACATATTTCCTCCACCAGGCATTCCCCACTAAGCCCTCATTTCTTTTTCTCCTACATCCTTCTGCATCACATTTGCACTTGAATTTGCACGCTTTATTCATCCCACTCTCAGCCTCATAGAACTTAAGTACATATCTGTAATTGATTTATTTATATTAATTTCTGTCTCCCCCTTTAGACTGCAAAGGAAACATAAAAATGGCCCTTGGGAGAGGAAAATGGACTAATAATAATGATAATAATATTTGTTAAATGCTTACTCTACTATGTGCCAAGCACTGTGCTATGTGCTGGGGTAGCTGCCATAAAAGCAGATCAGACAGTTCCTGTCTCAAACAGGGCTCACAGCCAAAGGAGGAGTGAGAACAGGTATTGAATCCCCATTTTACAGACGAGGAAACTGAAAGAAGGAGAAGTCAAGTCAAGGTCACATGGCAAGGGCAGATTTAGAAATCAGGTCTCCTGATCTTCAAAATTGTGAGGAGAATTGTAAGTATCCTCTTCATTTAAGAATTTCTTTGGAAACCAGAGGTCTATAGGGAAGAGCACTTGCCTGGGTGTCAGGATACCTGGGTTCTAATCTCTGCTCTGACCTTTACCTTCTGTGTGACTTTGGACAAGTCTCTTAACTCTTCTGTGCCTCAGTTTCCTCACTTGTAAAATAAGGATTAAATACCTGCTTTCCTTATCCCTTTTTTATGGTATTTGTTAAATGCTTTCTATGTGCCAGGCACTGCACTACACACTGGGGTAGATACAAGTTAATCAGATTGGACATACTCTATGTACAACGTGGGGTTCTCAGTCTTATCCCCATTTTACAGATGAGGTGAGACACAGAGCAGTTAAGTGATTTTCCCGAAGTCACACAGCAGACAAGTGGTGAACCAGGATTAGAACCGAGGTCTGTGATCTCCATGTGGGACAAGGGCTGTGTTTGACCTAATGATCCTGAATCTATCTAACTCAGTGCTTACTTCAGTACTCATCACATAGTAAATGCTAACAAGTACCACAGTTATTTTTCTTGAATGACCTTTGTTAAACCCCCCTGGGCAACTTTACCAGGCTTGTCTGTCTTTTACACAGATCACTGCTATAAACATCCTCCTGAGCTCTATTTCCAGGGTGTTTCTCCCCACAAGATGCTGGCTACATGACACATTGCTCTGATTTTCTTCTTTCACATATCATTCTCTCATTTCCAGGAGTTAAATCCCTCTCCACTCCTGCTTTAGGTGGTCCTCTGTGTCTCCATGCCCTCCTAGTCCCAGAAGGCAGTTCCATAACTCGTTGTGGCAGTATTACAGGGCATTCTTTTTTGAAGGCTTCTCCCACAAAGTCTCCAGAGGTCCTAAACAATGTGTTGTCTCTTCACTGCCCCTTTTTGTCTGGTTTCACAGCTTACTCTCTCTCCTATGATGCCAGAGATTAGTTAACCTCTTCTGGAATGTAGATGACTGTGTCACCATCCTGTCAGTCAGACACAACAGCAGTAGGTGAGCTATTCCATCATTATCATTATTTTTATAGAGCAGCAGGCGATCGACAGGGTCATCTCCATTGTAGCTGCTGAACACCTGGCTGTGCACGTTAGCCATTTATTTTGTCTTTGGTCCAGCACTGATATTCTAACCCCAGTGGACATATTTCCCCTACATGTAGGGGCAGAAATCAGCTGCTTCACTACCACCACCACCACAGACACAGTTCAAGTAAATGACTATTCCAAATGGTAGCAGGAATCATTCTCCGACAGAAAGTCTAGCCTCCGATTTTTGCTGCCGAAAAGCTACCTCTTTAGACGCTACCATATTTACCTTACCTATTGAGGCAGTTTTACACCCAATCCTTTGCCTAACACATGGGTGGAAGTGACTTTGCACTTTGGATTGCTTTTTGATTGCCGGACTTAAGCCCTACGCTGGAACAATGTAAACTAGTTGGGCTGAAATCCCTCCTCAAAGAGGTTGCACTGACCTGGCTTCATTGTACTCTATTATATATCCTGATGATCCCTTTCTTTCAAAATTACCCTGGTCTCAGTTTATTCACTCACTGATATCCCCAGCAGAGTGGTCAGTCTAACAGCTGAAGCACGTAAGAAAATATGGTAGCTCCTCCAGAGGTAGCTTCTCTACAGAAACAATTGGAGGCAAGACTTTCTGTCGGAGAAGGATTCATGCTACCATTTGGAATAGTCATTTACTTGAACAGTGTCTGTGGTGGTGGTGGTGAAGCAGCTAATTTCAGCCCCTACATGTAGGGGAAATATGTCAGCTGGGGTGAGAATATCTTTGATGGACCAAAGACAAAATAAATGGCTAACGTGCACAGCCAGGCATTCAGCAGCTACAGAGGAGATGACCCTGTCAATTGCCTGCTGCTCTATTAGAATAATGATAATGGAGTTTATGAAGCACTTACTATGTGGCAACAACAGTGCTAAATGCTGGGGTAGATACATTATAATCAGATCTTACAGAATCCTTGTTCCATCTGGGGCTCCCAATCATTTATTCACTCATTCATTAAATCATATTTATTAAGTGCTTACTGTGTGCAGAGCACTGTACTAAGCACTTGGGAAAGTACAATACAGCACTGAAGAGTGACAATCCCTGCCCACAACGAGCTCATAGTCTAGAGTGGGGGAAAATTAGATATTTTATCCCCAATTTTACTGATGAGAAAACTGAGGTCCAGAGAGGTGATTTACTCAAGCTCAAAAAGCATGAAGGGGCTGAGTCCCTTGACACCTGGGCTCAGCTTCTCGCTATGAGGACATTTGCCACTATGTGCTAATGGCACTATGGAAAGCATTGGCAAAACCCATAAGTGGGTTTTGCACATAAAATTCTTGTGTGCTTTTCACAATACGCTGCATCCCTGCCCAGCCAGCGACTCACCTGTTACACCCACAACCCTAAAGAGAACAAGACGGGTAGGGGTGAGAGTTGGGTGAACCATGCAAACTACTAGTAATTTCTTCATGCAGGTTCTCAGTCCTGAAGTCTTTATGTTGGAATTGAGGCTTATCCATTTCCACAATGGAAGATGCCATTAGCATCATCACGCCTACTACTTGCAAAGATATAAAGCTGGCTTAAAGGGCACCAGATCCAGTTTCATATGTGGTGAGCACAGACCAAATGTGAGAGCCTCTTCCGACTTTACTTACTACTTCTTGTTTTACTTCACTGAGTGCAGTCTATCGGAGTTGACCCACAAATGAACCATAAATTGTGGTACTGAACTTATCTGGAAAAAGTGCAACCCTGCAAACCAAAGTGGATCATTCCCTTTTACTACACACGTTTCTCACAGTTATCTCCTATTCCATAGAACACAAAGTACAGTGCAGGAGGATGGTTCATGGCCTGTTTCTGAATTAGTCAATTAGCTCTCTTCACTTAGGAGGTGGAGTTGCCTAGTGGAAAAGTCTTGGAGCTGGGAGTGAGGAGACTCGGGTTCTTTATCCCAGTTCTGCCACTGGCCTGCTGTGTGATGTTGGAAAAGTCTTTAACTTCTCTCAACCTCAGTTTCCTCATCTGTAAAATGGGGGATTAAATATTTGTTAACTCTCCCCTTTAGACTTGAGCCCCATATGGGACGGGAGCTATTTCATTCACTCATTCAACTGTATTTATTGAGTGCTTACTGTGTACAAAGCACTGGACTAAGTGCTTGGGAAACTATGTCCAATGTCCTTACCTTGTTGCTACCCAAGTGCTGATGAGCCCAGAGTAAAAGCATAATAAATGACATCAATCAAATTAGTATCATCTACAAACTCACAGTCACCAACTGGAAGGCCAATTTATACAATACTACTTTTCCTCAACACTTTCACATAATTTACCTTTTTTAACCTGGTAGAGCGGGGAGAAGGCTGCTATTAACGTCCCCATTTTACAGGTGAGGAAACTGAAGTTCAGAGAGATTAAGTACGTTGCCCAAGGTCACCCAGGAGGTCAGGGGCAGAGCCAGGCCTAGGAGTCAAGTATCCTGATGTTTAGTTCTGGCCAAGCACCCTATAGATGCTCAATAAATATCACTGAAACTACTACTGATTCCCAAGCCTATGTCCTTTTCACTAGGCCACTGTAGCCATGTTCCACTGTAGACCTGGCTCCAGAACATTCACTTTTTTCTTTTGTGTTGAAATAAAAAGTGAAATTACACTTTGCTCCTCTAATGCTAGCCTACTCTCTGTACCTCGAGCTCATCTATCTCACCACTGATCCCTTACCTATGTCCTCCCTCTAGCCTGGAATTCCCTCCTCTTTCTGTAATAATAATAATAATAATGATGATGGCATTTGTTAAGCATTTACCATGTATAAAGCACTGGTCTAAGTGCTGGGTAGGATACAAGGCGATCAGGTTGTCCCATGTAGGGATCACAGTCTTAATCCTCATTTTACAGATGAGGGAACTGAGGCACAGAGAAGTTAAGTGACTTGCCCAAAGTCACACAGCTGACAATTGGCTGAGCCAGAATTTGAACACATGACCTCTGACTCCCAAGCCCTTGCTCTTTCTACTAAGCCACTCTGCTTCTCCTATCCATGCCCCACCCCCTCCCCACTGGATGGAACTGGCTTTCATGGAGGATTCAGTTTGAGACAGGGAAATTTTCTGGGCTGCAATAAACTGACCTATTTTCCAGCTATCAGTGTCCATTTACTTTATAGTTTTTAGTTTGACAGAAATCAGCTCTGCTGCTTCCTTTCTTCCTTTATTGTCAGGAGCATAAACAACTATTTGTCTTTCTTTCAAAAAAGATGTAATTATGATTACCCTGCTCGTACAAATATGGTAATAGACGAATCATAGCCAAGCCAATATTTATTTTGTTTTTGCCAAACAAGACAGACTTAAAAGACAAAACAGATTGTACTGTATGTAATGTCCTCTTTAGAGCACTTTACATGTGAATGTAATCAGGATAAATAGGAATTCATCTGTAAAATTTACATTTTGTAGTGATAATGATAAATCTTGTCATTTGTTTTCAGAAATGCAGCTGGATGTTACTGAGAAGGGACACAGCCGGGAAGCTGCATAGCCTAAATATAGTCTCCAGTAGCACCCTTCTTTATTCAAGACACGGCTGCCTGAACTAGAGAGAAGAGCCCAGACCAAGGTTCTAATCCTGGCTGTGTCCCTTTGCCTGCTGTGTGACCTTCAGGGAGACACTGAAGTTCTCTGTTTCCTCATCTGTAAAATGGGGATTCAATACCTGTTCTCCCCCTATGCAGTCTGGGAGCCCCATGTGGGACAGAGCTTGGGTCTGATCTGATTATCTTGTTTCCACCCCAAGAGCTTGGCATGTAGTCATGACTTCACAAGCACCATGATTATTATTATTAATAAAAAGGGATGGGAGATTCTAATCATTGTTGGAGCTTGGTAGAACTTGGAGTTTGTTTTTGGATAGGAATCTCTGAAAACCACTGCATCATTTCCCTTTGATTTTATTCAAAACCACATTGATATAGGTGCATTTTTCCCCCTTGCTGAATTTGCACTCGTGTGCAATAAATATATTTATATATACATATATAGTGTAAGCTCCTTGTGGGCAGGGATTATGTTTATCAACCCTGTTTGTATTATACATTCCAAAGCACTTAGTACAGTGCTCTGCATACAGTAAGCACTCAATAAATACTTTCAATTGATTTTATGTGTGTGTGCACGCGCACGTGTGTGTATGTGTGTGTGTGTGTGTGTGTGTGTGTGTGTAGTCTGATTTTCCTTCCTGTGAAGAGACAGAGCAGGTTGTAAGAGATATGTGGAGCGATCCGATGGTCAATTTCAGTCCATTCGGTAGTTGACTGAAGAATATTTGCCAAACCTGCTTTGTGAAACATAGGGAAAATGTAGAGATCAATCAATCAATCAATCACATTTATTGAGCGCTTACTGTGTGCAGAGCACTGTACTAAGCACTTGGGAAGTATAAGATGGCAACATATAGAGACAGTCCCTACCCAACAGTGGGCTCTGTACTCACACCAATTCATTCAATCATATTTATTGAGTGCTTACTGTGTGCAGAGCACTGTACTAAGTGCTTGGTAGAGTGCAATACAGCAATAAATAGTCCTCTCAAGGATGTGCTTAATAAATACCATTGATAAACTGATGATTTACTAACAGACAGTGTCTGACCTGATTACCTTGTATCTATCCTAGCGGTCAGATCAGTGCTTGGCACATAGTAAGCGCTTAACCAATACCATCATTCCCCCCCCACCCCACCCCATTGTAGACTATAAGCTCGTTGTGGGAAGGGAATGTGTCTGTTTATTATTGTATTGTACTCTCCTAAGTGCTTAGTATAGTGCTGTGCACACAGTATACACTCAATAAATATGATTGAATGAATGAACTTCCTCCCCCTTAGACTGTGAGCCTCATGTGAAACTGAACCGTGTCTAATCCACTTATATAGTATCTACCCCACTTTAGTAAGTGCTTAACAAAGATAACAATTGTTATTGTTATTATTATTATTCTCTTCCTCTGACCATTGGAAAAGGGTAGGCCCAGCTGCTTCTGGCCACCTCACTTCTTTCTCATGAAAGAGTACAGGATCTAATAGTTTAGCATCTGTGCACCTACATTTTTAAATAAACTATTTTTCATGAACTTCTCAATTGAATCAAGTTGCTCTGCCCTCTTTTCACCTTAACCAGCCATGAAGACTCTCCTTTTATGAGGCAGGAGAGAAATCAGTCATTATGTTTCTATCCAGCCTGAAGCTTGAATTTATTGCACTAAGTAAAACCCAGAGAAAGCATAGATCACATCTGGGGAGATGCTTTAAACTGGAGAAAACTTTCATTTCTTTTTCTGGTGCATAAAAGCCAAAATTCTGTGCCCATCCCCTCAAATCATTAGAAATACTGAAGGGCAACTGAACAGCCAGATACTATCCTCAGCTCTCAATAAGGAAAATGAAAGGTGAAAAGAGAGGAAGAGAAGCAGCTGCATCTTCAAAATCATCTCAAAATCACACCTCCTCCAAGAAGCCTTCCTTTCCCAAGCCCTCATTTCCCCTATCCATCCTTCTCTTTCCACAAGGAGTCTGCAGTCTACCGAGGGATGAGTGATGTTACAATAAATTACTGATGTTTCTGCTCTGTGACCTTGGGCAAGTTAATTAATTTCTCTGTGCCTCAGTTAACTCATCTGTAAAATGGGGATTAAGACCGTGACTCCTGGTGGGACAGGGATTGTGTCCAACCTGATTATCTTTTCTCTACCCCAGCACTTAGTACATACAGTACTTGATATATAATAAGTGCTTAAGAGATAACACAAAAAAGTGCTATGAAGCTGAGGGTGGGAGGGGAATTATCTAGTGCTTAAAAGTGCACAGGTTACACAGAAGGGACAGGAAGTAGGGGGAAATGAGGGGGCGTAACCAGGGAAGACCTATTGGAGGAGAAATGACTTTCATAAGGCTTTGAAAGCAGGGAGAGTGGTGGCCTAATATATTTTAAAGTGGGAGGGAATTCTAGGCCACAGGGAGGACAAGAGCAAGGGGTCTGCAGTGAGAAAGAGAAAATTGTGGTGTAGTGAGAGGTTGGCAGTAGAGGAGTGAAGCATGTGGGCTGGCCTGTAGGAGGAAATCAGCAAAGTAAGGTAAGAGGGAGTGAGTTGATTGAGTGTTTTAAAGTCAGTGGCATGGAGCTACTGTTTGATGCAGAGGTGGATGGGCAAGATATGGACTGAATTTTTTTTTTTAGAAAAATGACCTGATCAGCTGAGTGAAGTGAGGACTGGTGAGGAGAGGGGCAGGCTCCACTACTTGCTGGCTCTGTAACCTTAGACAAGTCACTTATGTTCTCCGTGTCTCATTTTCCTTGTCTGTAAAATGGGGATTCAATACCCTGCTTCCCTTCTATGTAGACTGTGAGCTCCATGTAGGATAGGCACTGTGTCCAATCTGATAAACTTGTACTGACTCCAGCATTTAGCTCAGAGCTGATTGGAATGCCAGAAGGCCAGGACACAGAAGTTTCTGTTTGAGGAATGGGTTACCACTGAATGTTTGGGAGGACAAACAATAGGCATTTAAATGTTTTTTGTGAGGAATTGGGTCTTGGGATAGTAAAATTACAGTTAATAATCTGCTCTCACTAGTTAGGACATCTGCTTTAAATTCTTAAGGCCAAGCCAAAACCTACAGGACAACTCACCCAAAATGTGATTTATCAGACTTTTCAGATTGCGAACACTTATGGGACAGGGACTGTGTCTAATCTGATTATCTCATATCCACAATGTGCTTAGGACATAATGAGCACTTACAAATGCTATGGCCTAGTGGAAAAAGCACGGACCTGGGATTCAGAGGACCTGGGTTCTAATCCTGACTCTGCCAATTGTCTGCTGTGTGACTTTGGGCAAGTCACTTCACTTCTGTGTGACTTTGGGCAAGTCACTTCACTTCTTTGTGCCTCAGTTTCCTCATCTATAAAACGGAGGTTAAGACTGTGACTATGTGGCACACGGATGTATCCAACCCAATTATCTTGTATCTATCCCAGTGCTTAGGACAGTATCTGGCATGTAGAAGTGCTTAAACACCACTATTATTATCAACATTATTACTATAATTATTATTATTCAGCCAAAATCATATACATGAATAGGATCTGAAGTCATTAGCACTGTCTTCAAAAAGGGAGGAATGGTATATTATTCACAAATATAAACATCATACATAAATATAGACCATTCAGTGTTATAAATTGCAGTCTTCTAGAGGGTTTGAGGCTGCTTTTGTTAAGAGAAAAATGATTATTACCATCTTCAACCATATTTACTGAACCCTACTATTTGATTCTTCACTTGATTCCACCAATGAGCTAATAATTAGACCTTGATTCCCATTCATTAGCTGTTAAAATATTGTAGTTCCATTTCTCCCTTTATTGTAAAAGTTTTAAATACCTTTTAATGATTTTTGATGGCTTCTACAAAAATCAGGGAAAATTTATTTCACTGAATATCCAAGCTCAGAATTACTGAATAAAAGTGCTTCTCAGAGCAATCTTTCTGAGTTGTAATTTTTGGATTCTCACACATTTTCTTGTTTTTGTCTTAGAGAAAGAAAATTGTCTTAATGATAATAATCTCAGCTGTAATATATCAATGGACAGTAGGTTGAAGACAGGGAAAGTTAGTTGAAAGCAAATTAGTCATATGTTACTATTTTTGTTAATATTAAAGTCATGACTCCATTTTAGAAAGTTATGGATTATTATATCTTCTTCTCTAAAGTTCATACCATTTTGCAGCCTAGAAGCCCCAAGCCTCTCATTTTCCTGTCCTTCCTTTGTAATTTCTTTATTTACTTTCCTCAAATCCTCTCTTTCTCTCTTTATTTTATAATATTTAAGTGCTTACTAAGTGCCATGCACTGTATTAAACATTGGGGAAGGTAACAAGATAATCAGGTTGGATCCAGTCCCTGTTCAAATGGGGCTCACAGTTTAAGTAGGAGCGGGAGTGGGTATTGAATCTCCATTTTACAGATGAAGAAAATGAGGTACAGAACAGGGAAATGACTTGCCCAAAGTCACACAGTAGACAAGTGGTAGAGCTGGGATTATAACCCCGATCCCCTGACTCCCTTTCTCAGGCTCTTTCCACTAGGTCATACTGCTTCTGTATCTCAATGACGATATCTTTCTTACTTTCTTATTAATTTTGTCTTTATGCAGACATGGAAGAGTAAAGATTAATAGAGTGATCAGCAGTGTGGCCTAGTGGAAAAAGCACAGGCCTGGGAGTCAGAGAACCTGGGTGCTAATCCCATTCTGACATGTATATATGTTTGTACGTATTTATTACTCTATTTTATTTGTACCTATTCATTCTATTTATTTTATTTTGTTAATATGTTTTGTTTTGTTGTCTGTCTCCCCCTTCTAGACTGTGAGCCCGTTGTTGGGTAGGGACTGTCTCTATATGTTGCCAACTTGGACTTCCCAAGAGCTTAGTACAGTGCTCTGCACACAGTAAGCGCTCAATAAATATGATTGAATGAGTGAATGAATGAATTTTACCGCTAGACACTTAACTTCTCTGTGTCTCGTTCTCTACAACTGTGAAATGGAGATTCAATCCCTCTTCTCCCTTCAAATTAGACTGTGAGCCCAATGTGGGACAGGAGCTGTGTCCGACCTGAATTAGCTACAGTCTACCCTGGTATTTACAACAGTGCTTGGCACGTAATATCGCCAAGATCCGCCCTTTCCTCTCCATCCAAACTGCTACCCTGCTGGTTCAATCTCTCATCCTCTCCCGACTGGATTGCTGCATCAGCCTCCTCTTTGATCTCCCATCCTCCTGTCTCTCCTCACTTCAATCTATACTCCATGCTGCTGACTGGATCATCTTTGCGCAGAAATGCTCTGGGCATGTTACTCCCCTCCTCAAAAATCTCCAGTGGCTACCAATCAACCTACGCAACAGGCAAAAACTCCTCACTCTCGGCTTCAAGGCTCTCCATACCTCTCCCCCTCCTACCTCACCTCGCTTCTTTCCTTCCACAGCCCAGCCCGCACCCTCCGCTCCTCGGCTGCTAACCTCCTCACTGTGCCTTGTTCTCACCTGTCCCGCTTCGACCCCCAGCCCACGTCCTCCCCCTGACCTGGAATGCCCTCCCTCCACACATCCGCCAAGCTAGCTCTCTTCCTCCCTTCAAAGCCCTACTGAGAGCTCAGCTCCTCCAGGAGGCCTTCCCAGACTGAGCCTCCTCCTTCCTCTTCCCCTCCTCCCCCTCCCAATCCCCCCCGCCTTACCTCCTTCCCCTCCCCATAGCACCTATATATATATGCATATATGTTTGTACATATTTATTATTCTTTATTTTACTTGTGCATATTTATTCTATTTATTTTATTTTGTTAATATGCTTTGTTTTGTTGTCTGTCTCCCCCTTCTAGACTGTGAACCCGCTGTTGGGTAGGGACCATCTCTATATGTTGCCAACTTGTACTTCCCAAGTGCTTAGTACAGTGCTCTGCACACAGTAAGTGCTCAATAAATATGATTGAATGAATGAATGAACATAATAACAAATATAATAATCATTATTATTATAATTAGAACTTGCAGGGAATGACCTCAGGAATTAGTATAGAAGCCGTAAATTTTCTAAATGGTAATTTCTAGAAAGTATCATCTCACCTAAAGATATTGATGGTTGTAACAAACAGGAGGGCCATTATAAAAAACAACAACTGGGAATGAGATGGACTTCAGCAAGGGAAAAATGATGGAATCAGGAAAATCTGTTTAGTCCAGGGCAGGAGCCTGTGGAAACCCCTTCATTGACTCACTGGAAATCAGGCTGGAAAAACACTTGAGGATTCAATGCAGGGTATGTCCCTGCCCCAGCCCGTTTTTTTTATGGTATTTGTTAAGTACTTACCATGTGCCAGGCACTGTACTAAGCGCTGGAATAGATACAAAGTAATCAGGTTGGACACATCCCTGTCCCACATAGGGCTCACAGTTTTAATCCCCATTTTACAGATGAGGTAAGTGAGGCACAGAGAAGTGAATTGATTTCCCCAAGGATACACAGCAGACAAGTGGCAGGGTCAGAATTAGAACCCAAGTCCTTCTGACTCCCAGGCCTATGCTCTTTCCACCTAGCCATGCTGCTTCTCTAAGCTCTGAGCTTAATACAATGCACTCATAATGCCTTTACTATCACTGATTTCTTTGAGCTGATGGAAAAAAATAAACAATTCCATTTTAATCAGTAATGTCAGTGTCAGGCATTTGATGGTTATTTACTATTTCAAAGTACTGCAAACAATAATAAAAACAATTCTGGTATTTGTTAAGCACTTACTAACCATAATAAACACTGGGGCAGATATAAACAGATCAGACAGTTCCTGTCCCATGTGGGCTCAACATTCAAAGAGGTAAGGACAACAAGTATTTTATCCCCATATTACAAATGAGGTATCAGAGACACAGGGAAGTCAAGTGACTTGCCTTAGGTTGCACAGCAGGCAAGTGGCAGAGCTAACCAATCAATAGTATTTATCAAGTGCATGCTCTGTGCAGAACACTATACTAAGTACCAAAAGTCGATATGATCCTGCCCTTGAAGGCATTTACAAGATAGCAGAGGAGACAGTGAAATGATTTGACTCGCTTGCTCTTTGGAGATGCTCATTTAAATTGAAGGGATAGAAGACTTACTTGGCAGAGGTCCTAATTCTCACCTGCTCCTGAAAGGGGTAAAGGAAGGTTTTTTAGATCCTTGTAGATGCTGTCAGGCATCTTATGGTTCCAGAGGTGGTCACTGCTAGGAGGAAGGCTGAGGAAATCTTGGATCTCCACAAGGAACAAGTAGATAATATCTGTTTTAGTGCTTAAATAATATAATTTGCAATTGCTTTTAAGTGCTTACTATGTGCAAACACTGCTCTAAGTGCTAGGGAGGTTACAAGGTGATCAGGTTGTCCCAAGGGGGGCTCACAGTCTTAATCCCCATTTTACAGATGAGGTAACTGAGGACCAGAGAAGTGAAGTGACTTGCCCAAAGTCACACAGCTGGCAATTGGCAGAGCTGGGATTTGAATCCATGACCTCTGACTCCAAAGCCCGGGCTCTTTCCTCTGAGCCACGCTATGTATGTACCTGCTACAGATAGCTGTGTGTAGAGATCTCAAGTGCTAGGGCAGGTGGTAGATTGTATCTGGGGGAAGAGAAACTCATCAGGAAAGAATACCGAGAGGAGCTGTGATTTCTTAGAGACTTGGAGGATGATGTGGCAGACTTGAAGGGAGTTTATTTTAAACAATGGGCATGGATGCTGCCCTCAAGAGCATGTAAGCTAATTGGAAAGAAACAATATACAACTAATATAAATGCATCCAGATTGAGGCAGTCATTAGAACAATGAGTTGAGGATGAGGAGTAGGCCATGGATGGTGTGTGTGGGCGGAGGTAATGGGAAGAAGAGAGATTATCTATGAGCTGTCCCTTGAAGGAGGACCATGAGTCACAGTGCTGCCTGATGGAATTTCTAATTGCCAACTGTATTACCCAAAGAGCATGGAAAGCTTAAGGTAAAGAGAATAAAGATGCCATAAGCAGGGAAAATGTGAAGACCCTGGTAATTTTACAGTCAACAATTAACATGCGGCGAGCACACCTGTTGTGTACTGCCCTGAATTGGAGATCACATTCTCTGACTTACCCTGTTGGATTCAGCCCTGGGAGGAATTCTCTTTGGCATGTCTGCCTGTCTCCTCAAATTGATCATAAGCTCCTTGTGGGTAGGAATCATGTCTACCAATCTTGTGTCTTGTCTTATGCTGTCGAGTCTTTTCTGACCCATAGCGACTCCTTGGACACATCTCTCTCAGAACGCCTGACTCCTCATCTGTAATCATTCTTGTAGTGTATCCATAAAGTTTTCCTGGTAAAAATATGAAAGTCGCTTACCATTGCCTTCTTCTGCATGGTAAACATGAGACTCCGCCCTCAGCTCTCTCCCATGCTGCTGCTGCTGCTGCCCAGCTCAAGTGAGTTTTGACTTATAGCAGATTGCCTTCCACTCTCTAGCCACTGCCCAATCAAGGAAAGCAATAGGTATGCCTCTGCTTGACTCTCCCCCTGGAAGCTGAGGCTGGTAGAGTACCCAGGTGCGATACTGAGAGGGGAATCTTGCATTAGATACTCCCAAATGCTTATTATAGGGTTCTGCACCCATTCAGAAGCAGCACGGCCTAATGGATAGGGCATGGATCTGGGAATAAGAAGGACCTGGATTTTGTTCCCAGCTCCTCCACTTGTCTACTGTGTGACCTTGGGCAAGTCACTTGATTTTTCAGTGCCTCTGTTAACTCATCTGTAAAATGGGGATTAAGGATGTGAACCCCACGTGAGACGGGGACTGTGTCCAACCTGATTATCTGCTGTGTGACCTTGGGCAAGTCACTTAACTTCTCTGAGCCTCAGTTACCTCATCTGTAAAATGGGGATTAAGACTATGAGCCCCACGTGGGACAACCTGATCACTTTGTACCCCCCCCAGCGCTTAGAACAGTGCTTTGCACATAGTAAGCGCTTAACAAATGCCAACATTATTATTATTATTATTTACTATTAACCTGTATCTTCCCCAGTGCTTAACACCTAGTAATTGTTTAACGAATACCAACATTATTATTATTATTATTGTTGTTGTTGATGTTGTTGTTGTTGTTGTTGTTGTTGTTAAGCACTCAGTACCACTGATTGACTGGTCTGGTGATTTGTATCTCTTGGAAAAATCTCCCAGTCTGGGACTTTTTTTCCATACAACCCTTCCCTTTGGGGGACCTGGGACTTTTCAGAGTCATTTGGGCACAGAATCCCCGGCTAGTCTGTTCCTAGTGAAACAGGGTCATGAGGGGACATAAGGGAGTTATGCTAGAAGGCTAGTAGAATATTTGTTCTGGCAGAGCCTCTGTCAGAATCCTTCCTCCAGAATTCCCAGAAGGAGTCTAAGGCAACAGGTAGAGATCAGGTAGGATGTCTGGACAATACACTGGTCCATTATGGTCCCTCGAGTCAAGTCTTTGATTCTGGTCTGAGTTGTGTGGGGCTCACTAACCGGCCCCCGTCCTTGATACTTCAAAGACAGCCGGTAAATGCAGAATCAATTAATATTCATGAGTGTGGTTGAAAACTTAATGTAGTTTCGCAGGCTCGGCTATCTCAGCTTGACTGCTAGGCCTGCTAAGTGCATGTTGAAACTTGAAAGAGCTCCAGAAAATTACTTCACCTCCATTTCAAGTATGTCAGTTTTTGAGCACATAAGGCCAATATTATATTGTCTATACAGTTCTCAGAAGGTAAATAAAATCACTGTCTATAATTACTGTCCTTAAATAAAACAGAAATAAATACATTTAATCCCAGTTTTCATTATTCTCTTGAGATTTGACTGCCAGAACCTCAAACAAGAAGAGGGGGGTGTTATATAAGAGTTGGGAAATCAAGATCACCCACTCTTATCTCAGTGACTCAGTGTGGTAAAATTAAATGTACACATTACTGCAATTTAACGATATCTTGTATGATTGTGTTTTGAGGTCAGGCTGTGTTTCAGTTTTTCAAAATCCTGTGCCTGCCTGGAAAAAAATCTGATTCTGAAATGATGGAAAATCTAAGCACTTGGTAAGAAATAACTGTAAAAGATATACAATCCTGATTCCAAAAGGAATATTCCAGAAGCATCATGGCTCAGTAGAAAGAGCACGGGTTTGGGAGTCAGAGGTCTTGGGTTCGAATCTCAGCTCTGCCACATGTCTGCTGTGTGACCTTGGGCTTACCAAATAAGAGCTTAACAAATGTCATTATTATTATTGTATACAATAATATATATAATATATAATAATAATTATTATAAATTTTGTATATCAAACCTCCCAGTGCTTATATAGAGTATATATGAGTATTTCATTGTACATTCAATTATTTATTCAGCTATGCCATCTTGGCATACTTGGGCTCTGCTTTTAATGTCCTTGCTCTTTTTCATAATCTGACAACTTGTAAGTAATTTGCTTGTTACTCTCCTCTGTTAGGAAGGCAGCGACCAGGTCCTTTGCTCGCTGAAGTATTTAGTACAATGTTCTGCACAAAGTGTCCATTAATCAATTAATGGTACTTATTGAGCACTTACTGTGTGCAGAACACTGTACTAAGCACTTAGGAGAGTATAATACAACAGAGTTGGTAGACAACTTACCTGGCCACAAGGAGCTCGCAGTTTAGAGGACTGCTCAGTTGATATCATTGACTGACTGGCTGGTTGGTTGGTTAATTAATGTTTTTCCCACTTTCTTAAATCTGAAAGTTCCTAATGTAATTTCACAACTGTTTTTCCTTCCCAGACAATTAGAGTGATCTTACCCTATCATTAAGTGGGAGTGGCTTATTCCTGGAATTTTGATTTAAAGTCTATATCTCTTTTGGAATTAGATCATAAAGACTATATGTTCCCCCATATTTTAAGTTCAGATATCAGTTTTACTGTCCAACATCTGACTGAATATTAATAATAATAATGGCATTTATTAAGCACTTACTATGTGCAAAGCACTGTTCTAAGCACTGGGGATGTTACAAGGTGATAAGGTTGTCCCACCAGGGGCTCACAATCTTCACCCCCATTTTACAGATGAGGGAACTGAGGCATAGAGAAATGAAGTGACTTACCCAAAATCACACAGCTGACAAGTGGCAGAGGTGGGATTTGAACCCATGACCTCTGACTCATTCATTCATTCATTCAATCGTATTTATTGAGTGCTTACTTTGTGCAGAGCACTGTACTAAGCACTTGGGTAGTACAAGTTGGCAACATATAGAGACGGTCCCTACCCAACAGCGGGCTCACAGTCTAGAAGGGGGAGACAGACAACAAAACAAAACATATTAACAAAATAAAATAAATAGAATAAATATATACAACTAAAATAAATAGAGTAATAAATATGTACAAACATATATACATATATACAGGTGCTGTGGGGCGGGGAAGGAGGTAAGGCAGGGGGGATGGGGAGGGGGAGGAGGGGTAAAGTGAAGTGACTTGTCCAAAGTCACACTACTGACAATTGACAGGGCCGGGATTTGAACCCCTGACCTCTGACTCCAAAGCCCGGGCTCTTTCCACTGAGCCACGCTGCTTCTATATTACTGTCAACATCCTAATGCAAAAGAAGGAAACACATTTTCCCCAATGGGATTGATTAGAAAATAAAATGACCTAATGAAATGAAATCTGAATGAACTGAAATGTTGATATTGACCATGATATATTGTTTTTCTTCTCATGGCTTTGCCTAGCAATGGGAAATGGGTTATAGCTGGATTCCAAGAACCAGGGTTGGAGATCAGTTAATGGTCTTGAACTGACTTTCTGTGTGTCCTTGGTAGATTCATTTAGCCCTTCTCTACTACACTGACCCTCATATAAACTCCTCATCATTGGCTTTAAAGCACTTAGTCACTTTGCCCCCTCCTACCTCACCTTGCTGCTCTCCTACTACAACCTGGTCCACACACTTTATTCCTCTTGTGTTAACCTTCTCACTGTACCTCAGTCTCATATATCTCACCACCAACCTCTCACCCGCATCCTATCTCTGTCCTGGAATGCCCTCCCTTCTCTTAGATAATTGCTCTGCCACACTTCAAAGCCTTAATGAAGGCACATCTCCTCCAGGAAGACTTCCCTGACTGAACCCTTTTCTCCTCTTCTCCAACTCCCTTCTTCACCGCTCTTACTTGCTCCTTCATTCATCCTCCCTCCCATCCCTACAGCGCATCTGTATATATCTGTAATTTATTTATTAATTTATTAATCTATTAATTTAGTTATATTAATGTCTGTCTCCCCCTCTAGCCTGTGAGCTTGTTGTGGACAGGGAATGTGTCTGTTGTTATATTGTATTCTCCCAAGTGCTTAGGACAGTGCTTTGCACACACTAAGTACTCAATAAATATGATTGAATGAATGAATATAAGAGAGAGAGAGAGAAACTTGTTCCCAGGGCTGGGATATCCTTACCTTAAGAATGTACATATCAGCCATGACATTTTCAGTTGAACTTTAAAGTGGTAGTGGTAAAAACTTTGCTCTGGTCTATATTATTTTTAAATTTCCAAACACTCTAGAATTCTTCTGACATTAATCAACTTTCAGTAGCCAATGGACAAGTGACCTTCCTAGGTTCAGTAATTACTGCTATGATGAATCATATAGGCATGACCACTAAGGAAAGAAAAAGACATTCAGAGCATTTGGAAAATTACTTAACCTCCCAATTCACCAAATTTCCATTGATACCAGGCTCCAAATGGAGAAGTTTTATGTTTGAACACATAAGGAATTACAGCCTAAGTTATACTGCCCAACTTTAGCCTGATGATCTGGAACAGCAATAAATTGCCCATTTCCATTCCTTAGATATAGAACACCACAAACCAGTCTTACAGTAATTTCCGCCTTCTCCTCTTGTTCCATCTTGGCCAGTGCCTCTTCCCTCTGGTGTTGGAAGTGTCATCCTTGTTGTGCAATCTTGGGCAAGTCACTTCACTTCTCTGTGCCTCAGTTGTTTTTTTCTCCCTCCCACTTAGACTAAGCCACATGGGGACAAGGGCTATGCCCAACCTAACGAGCTTGTTTCTACCTCAGATCTTAGTACAGTATTGGAAACATAATAAGAATTTAACAAATACCACAAAAAATAAGAATGCAGGAGTAGCTGAAATATTGGCTTGATTCACCTCTTAGCTCAAGGAATATGCATTCTTTGGAATAGTAAAAAGTGGGTTTAATAATAATAATAATGATGGTAAGTGCTTACTATGTGTGAAGCACTGTTCTAAGCGCTGGGGAGGATACAAGGTGATCAGGTTGGGCCATGTGGGGCTCACAGTCTTCATCCCCATTTTACAGATGAGGTAACTGAGGTTCAGAGAAGTTAAGTGACTTGCCCAAGGTCACACAGCAAACATGTGGTGGAGCCGGGATTAGAACCCATGACCTCTGACTCCCAAGCCCGTGCTCTTTCCACTGAGCCATGCTATTTCCCCAGTTTGGTGATTTCTCTGGTCACTCCCTTGAGTCTATGTTCTGCCTAGTTTATGCAGGAAATATGAACTGTGGACCACTCCCCATTCCTAGTTGTCCCCACAAATTATGAGAATTAGCATTAAGCAGCATGGATTAGTGGAAAGAGCATGGGCCCAGGAGTCAGGACACCTAAGTTCTAATCACCTCTGCCACTAGCCTGTTCTGTCACCTTGGGCAAATCACTTAACCTCGCTGTGCCTCAGTTTCCTCATCTGTAGAAAGAACATTTAAGACCTATTCACCCTCCCTCTTAGATTATGACCCCCATGGGTGACAGGGGCCGTGCCTAATCTGCATTGCATAATAATAATAAGTGCTTATAATAATAATAATAATGATGACATTTATTAAGCACTTACTACGTGCAAAGCACTGTTCTAAGCACTGGGGAGGTTAAAAGGTGATCAGGTTGTCCCATAGGGGGCTCACAGTCTTAATCCCCATTTTACAGGTGAGGTAACTGAGGCACAGAGAAGTTAAGTGACTTGCCCAAAGTCACATAGCTGACCATTGGCAGAGCTGGGATTTGAACCCGTGACCTCTGACTCCAAAGCCTGTGCTCTTTCCACAGAGCCACACTGCTTCTCATTATTATGTTTCAGACACTGTATTAAGTCCTGGGGTAGATATAAGATAACTGGATAGATACAAAATAATCCCATAGAGGGCTCATAATCTTAATCCCCATTTAACAGGTGAGGAAACTGAGGCACAGAGGAATTAAATGAATTGCTGAAGATCACACAGGAGACAAGTGGCAGAGCTGGGATTAGAACCGAGGTCCTCTGACTCCCAGATCTGTATTCTTTCCACTAGGCCAGGCTACCCTAGTGTCTAACAAAGATTATTACTCTCCATAAAATGTAGTGGATAGAGCATGGGCCTGGGAATCAAAAGATCATGAGTTCTAATCCTAGCTCTGCCCCTTGTCTGATGTGAGGCCTTGAGCAAGTCACTTCACTTCTCAGTGCTTCAGTTACCTCATTTACAAAATGGGGATTAAGACTTTGAGCCCTATGTGGGACAAGGACTGTGTCCAACCTAACTTGCTTGTATCCACCCCAGCACTTAGTACAGTGCCTGGCACATAGTAAGCGCTTAACAAATACCATAATTATTATTAATAATATGAGCACCCTGTTGATTTCCTGGAGGTAAAGCGTGCATTTGATTTTTCAATCAATCAATCAATCATTTATTGATTGCTTACCACGTGGAAAGCTCTGTACTTTTCTGCATAGTACATGCTCAGGTCTGAATGAGATTTTTATTTGTCTTCCTAATTCACTTACACATTGTTTTCAAGCCTAGGGCCCTTTGTAATGCCTGAGCCCTCCTGCAGGGCACGTTGTTTTAGACATTTATCAGCCTGTTTTATTCAGACCTAATGACACCTCTCCCCCTCCCCATTTGAAACCAACTGCAGTTTGAAGGGGGAACATCTGTAGTGGGAGTCCTTTGTTTGGCCGATTTGTTCTGGCTGCTCAGCTCCTTCCAGAATTCCACAGACAGGAACAGTTGGATTGTTTCCTGGGTCCCCATGGGATAAGAAATGAAATCTGGCACACTGAGCAGGAAGCAGCAAATGCTTTACAAACCTCTGACTCTTGAATCCATGCAAGTAGACAGATATGCCAGAAGAGGAACTTTGCAAATTAAGGTTCATTAAAGTGTCAAGGCTACTCAACCAACCTGAGCCGGCCAGAAATTGACCACTATAAAATCTTTTCTATTTGAACAAAGAATTCTCCCGTCAGTGTGTAAAAGGCACAAGCTTAATTTCTCAATATGAACAATCGGCTAAATTACATGTTTAACAAAAAAAATCCAGGGACACCGTGTTCCCTCATTGATTTTAAAGTTGTGTTGGGGCTCTAGGGATAAAGCAGCTTCTTCTGCAGTTTCTGCCATACTTAGTTATTAAGATAAAATATTTCAACTCTCTCAAACCTCTTCACTCTTTCTTTGAGCCATGAAACTGAGCACTGGTCCTTGCACCCAAGGTTTGAAACAAATCAGGCTAGCCCTAATGAAAACCAAGCAGAGGACTAAATGAGAAATTGAATAGTCTCCATCACTTTAACATTTCTTGTTTGTTCCAATAGTCGTAGGAATCTGGATTAGTTAAAGAGTGCTCAGCACGTATAATGCGAGCAGACCCTTGGTTATTTTAATCTGGTGATTGGGTAAGAGTAGAAGGGGATGTTGGAAGAAAGACAAGGCAGCATTTGAAAATGTGCAAGTGGCCAAAGCAAATTAATGGACATAGCAGATTTTTTAAATGGCTGAAAGATGTTAATAAGCTTGCTACATGGTTGGTTTTAACGCATTGTTTTATGCAGAAACTGTCCATTTCTCACCATAGCACATTCCAAACTATCCTCTCCCTCTAAGCAGGATAAACATAGGAAAGTAAGAATGGTCCTTCCCCTTTGGAGAGTTAGAGTGCTACCAAGTGCCTCCACAGTGCACCCTAAGCTCCAAGGCAGTGTGTCCAGAGGTGAAAGGGGTAGAAGCTTCAGGGTTCAATTGCAACAGTTCTCCTGCCTGGAAGCATCACTATGCCCAGTTCACCTATGGTGATCGCTGTTCTTCCCCACCTTGTGGGAGCCCACCTGACGTCAGGGCTACTTGATGTTCCCCCACACTCATGAGGACCTAGAACTGGCACCCTGTAGGGTACAAAGTGGGTAGGATGGGGGAGAATCCAACTGAATATATCAGCTCTAAAACAACCCCAATGCCTGGTGTAAATCAGGTTTTATCACGAAGAGTCAGAGGTCATGGGTTCAAATCCTGGCTCCGCCAATTGTCAGCTGTGTGACTTTGGGCAAGTCACTTAACTTCTCTGTGCCTCAGTTACCTCATCTGCAAAATGGGGATTAAGACTGTGAGCCCCCCATGGAACAACCTGATCACCTTGTAACTTCCCCAGTGCTTAGAACAGTGCTTTGCACATAGTAAGCACTTAATAAATGCCATTATTATTATTATTATTATTATTATTATTATTATTATCATTATTATGTAACTGTGCCTTGCAGAATCAGGTAGCAGTTGCAGTTGGGCAAGAAAAATGTGATACTGCCCACAAGACTACAGAAGGAAACTATCTTCCACTAGTGTGTCATGACTATATAGCCCAGCAATGAAAAACATCTTAGCAGATGGCACTGAGCTAGCAGAGTTCCCAGGCTCACCAGAAAAGCAAGCAAGGCAGCTAATGTTTGCTCGATTACTTGGGTAAAGGAAACTTCCTGGGTAATGGGGTCTCACAGTTTAAGGGGGAAAGGAGACCAGGCATTGAATCCCCAATTTACAGATGAGGAAACTGAGGCTCAGGGAAGTTAAGTGACTTGCTTAAGGTCCCATATCAGGCAAGGGGTGAAGCCGGTATCAGGACCCAGGTCTCCTGATTCCCAGGCCTGTGCTCTTTCCACTAATCCATGCTTATATTTCTGTGCCTTAGGACACCAGTATTCATTTTCAAGGAGAGTCATTGAAGATCACCATCGATTAACTGCTATCTGTAACTCCATAAAAAATGGGTGTGACCCAGATCTGAGATGGAAGAAGAAATAATAACTATATCTTCTAGACAATTGACCTCAAGAAATGAATTTTGATTCCACCTCCTGTGGTTCAGTTAAATTCAATGAAGCGCTGAGTTTTCATCCCGGCTATACCAGTAACTAGGCTTCTGTGAACTTGTACATCTGATTATTCCAAACATTTCCCAAATAGTTCAGCTGTGAATTGGCATTCTTCATTGCTTCTGCCTCAGCCAAAGGAATTTCCAGTAACAGAGGGAATTAGAAGTATCCATTTTAATTGCATGTATGTAAGTTACACCAGAGGGAACAAAATGGATTTTCCAGGCAATTGGAAGCCAAAACAGCCTTTCTGCAGATCTCTCTGTCGCTCAGTAGATTCAATTTGTTATGGAAATCTTTCAACACATCTGAGATTGAATTGTCATCCAGATGCTTTAAATGTACCAATAAATTCATTCCATCCAAAGGAGAAAGAGGACAAGCAATCTGTGTAATTAGCATTTGATGTGAATATCCTTGCTAGTGACCCAGTGACCAAGCCTTTGAACTTGATTTTACCCTAAAACATTAGCGGAGATCTAGATAGTGAAGATCCCTTTCTAAGGAGAAGCTGAAGTCATCCATGGGATTTCCAAATGGGAAATCACCCCATTTATATTTTCAAATAAGTCTAAACTGGCAAATCAGACTTCTCTGCACTAAATTCCTGCCATGTTGTGCTCTGGGGAAGCTAAGGTGTCAACTTTTTCACATGGATTTCCCTTCCCACCCAAAAGAAATCAGTTAGCAGTGTGTCAAGAAGAAGCATGTGTTTGCCGACTAGGAATTTACAATTAATGGAAGAAAATGGATGAATACAAATAAACAGATCTACAGATACAATTAAAGAGTAAGTAGTGAAAGCATTGAGCTTAAAAATGCATGAGGAGAATCAGTCTATCAATCTATATCTGAAGTCCATGCATTAATCAATCAGTATATAAATACGTAGGATTTATGTTGTAGAAGCACGGGCCTGGGAGTCAGAAGCACCTGGGTTCTAATTCTGACTCTGCCACTTATCTGCTACATGGCCTTGGTCAAGTCACTTAACTTCTCTGTGCCTTAGTTACCTCATCTGTAACATTAGGATTAAGAATGTGGACACCATGTGGGACAGGGACTGTGTACAACCCAATTTGCTTCTAGCTACCCCAGCGCTTAGTACAGTGCCTGGCACATAGTAAACAGGAAACAAATACTACCACTATTATTATTATTTTATATTTGAAGATGCCCACTGCTGGCTATATTAACCTATAGGCAACTTAAAAAGACCAATGTGGAACTCATAGTTCCAGCCATGTTCTGTTGATACCAAGGCTGGCCTCTGTGTGTTCTTAAGTTTGCTGTTTGCAGGGCCTGGCATTTTTTTCTCTTTTATTCCTTATCTTTTCTTCCATACTAAGCATAGTACAATGCTAAGTGCTTAGGACAGTGCTCTGCCCACAGTAAGTGCTCAATAAATAGGATTGATTGATTGATTTTGCTTACAATAGGACTCCTCTATGATGAAGGGTGTTCTTCCCTTCCTCATAATGATAATAATAATAATAATAATAATAATAATAATAATAATAATAATAACAATGGCATTTATTAAGAGCTATGTGCAAAGCACTGTTCTAAGCCCTGGGGAGTATACAAGGTGATCAGGTTGTCCCATGTGGGGCTCACATGACCTCTGACTCCAAAGCCTGGGCTCTTTCCACTGAGCCATTCTGCTTCTCTAATGGTGCTTCTCTAATGCTTCTCCTCATGGTGATCAATAGTATTTATTGAGTGTTTACTGCATAAAGAGCATGACCAAAGCACTTAGGAGAGTGTAATGGAATTGGTAAGTATGATCTGTGCCTTCAAGGGTCTTGCAATCTAGCTGAAACATATGGGGTTACCCCAATTTAGAGTGGTATATATAAATATGTGGTAGGAAGAACTGGAGCAATTAGAGTCACACGGGTCTGTGGGAACCCTCTTTCTGACTCACCAGAGTCTTAACCTGGCCCATCCCCAGGTATCAAGACAGCAGCAAGTGTTGTCCCCTATGGAGTGGTATGTTCATTGACAGCATTGCTAAAGACACATAAGCGAGTGACCCCACTCCACTGTTACCCTGTTGTAAGCTCCTACCGGGCAAGGATTGTCATATCTAACCAAAACTCCTTAACATTAGCTTTAAAACACTCAATCACCTTACCCCCTCCTATCTCACCTTGCTACTTTCCTACTATAACCCAGCCCTCCCATTTCAATCCTCTAATGCCAACCTACTCACTACACCTCTATCTCACCTATCATGCTGCTGACCATCTTGCCCACATCCTCCTCTGGCCTGGAACGCCTTCCCTTTTAATATCTGATTGATAATTACTCTGCCCACATTCAAAGCCTTATTGAAAGCACATCTCCTTCCCTAAGCACTCATTTCCTCTTTTCCCACTTCTTTCTGTGTCTCCCTGACCTGTTCCCTTGATTTACCACCCCTGGACCCAGCCCCACAGCACTTATGTACATATCCACAATTTATTTACTGATATTAATGTCTGTCTCCTCCTCTAGAATGCAAGCTCATTGTGGACAGGGAATGTGTCTGTTATACTGTTGAACTGTACCCTCCTAAGTGCTTAATACATTGACTACACACAGTTAAGTGATCCATAAATACAAATGATTGATTGATTGATCCACCTACTTTACCAAACTCTTCCAAGGACTTAGTGTGGTGCTATGCACAATGTAAGTACTCAGTAAATGTCACTGATTGATTTTCCGGTTACTCTTAAGATAATGGTAACCATGTCTGCTCACTCACTTCTGGATAAACTGTAGATTTGTTTCATCACATCCTCCACCCCCCTTCTGCTGTTGCCTGACTTACATCGTCTCTCATGCTCTCAGAGTTTGCCAGCCTCTAAAGAACACTTGGCCTTGATTTTGGCTTTGAACCCACAGTTAACGCTTTTAACATCCCAAGCCATTTCCCACTTGGCCATATGAGGATTCGACATTGCTTCTTGGCAAAATTCTCCTTGAAAGCTCCAGGCCCATTGAGAGTTGATAATGTTTGATGACATTGTGTGCCACCACTTCAGTCTAGTCAGTACTTGTATCCTAGTCAGACATGTGCACTTGAGAATAGCTTCTTAATCAAGATGGGATACATAGGGTCCATTAGCAAAGAAGCCTGGATTAACAGACTTTTCTTGAACTGTGGAAGAAATATTTCTGGAGAGGCTGAGGCTGAAACTCCTTTTCTGCTCACCAGGGTGAAAAATCAGTGAGCTTTAATTTCTCTTCTACCTGTGATCCAATAAGAGGCAATACTTTAATGCCAGTTTAACACCACAGGTGAACTTATATTAAGGGAGCCACAGGACCAGGTGGAAAGAACACAGGCCTAGGAATCAGGAGACTAGTGTTTTAATCCATTTGCTTGCTGTATGAACTTGAGCAGGTCACTTGACTTCGATTTGCCTGTTTCCTCCTCTGAAAAATGAAGATTAAATACCTCTTTTCCCTCCTATCAGACTGTAAGCACAATGTGGGGCAAGGACTGTTTCTGATCTGATTGTATTTTATGTACCCCAGTGCTTAGTACATAGCAAAATGCTTAACACATACCACAATTATAAGTACTATTATATCCCCCATTCACAATTTATGCTACATTATTCTTGAATAAAAATGAATATATGTAGCTTGCCTGCAAAGTCATACAGATTTTCCTAAGAATATTTTAGCTGGCTACTTTCTCTATTGCTTTCTTTTGTGTCCAATTAAACAAAAGAACAATTTGTTGATTAGCATTACTGAGAGCGTTGTACTAAGTGCTGGGGAGAGCATAATACAATAGACTTTAATTTGCTGTGGACTGATAATAATAATTATGGTATTTGTTAATAATTTACTATATTCTAGGCACTGTACTAAGCACAGACATTACATAGGACATAGCTTTTCAAGGTCTTGCCTCATTAGGTTTACAAGCTAAACTTGACTGGCCCAAGCAACTTCAAACTGAAGTGAGGATGTGGTTTTAGAGAAATGGTGAATGTAAATTATTGATCAGAAATGAGAGTGCAGTAGGCCTGTCAATTTGAGCCATCTTCTAGGGAGCTAAAGTTTCTGGGAAAAAGTGTTTCCTGGGAGCCTGGAGAAGAGAATTGAAGGAGGAGAATAGTTGGCTTACAGAAAAAGCAGGATTGTTCCTTTACAAAGGCAAAGGGCGTGAGCCAAGGAATAAGAGGAGATCAGAGACAAGATGGAGGCAGAGAGAACCTGAGGGCTTTCAAGTGCCTGAGGCCATTAGGAGAGCTATTTTGCCCATTTCCTCTGGTCCCACACTTACAGAACTTACGGACTGACTGGCTGGGTAATACCAGAAAGGAGCAGTGAGAATGGTGAGCTTGGCACAGTGTAGGGTGCTATTTGGTCATTGATCACAGCCACCTACATGAAGTCTTGCTTCCTAAGCTAGCTCATAGTATCCTGCTATCATCTTCCAATGTCAGGGCCTCAGAAGACTCCTCTCACTTCCTGAATCTTCTTTGAGAGGGATGCTTGATTAATACAAAATAAAAGATTTCTACCCTTTCAACTTTGACCCTGAAACATTGCCTTTTGTCATTTCATAGTCACAAGCTCACTCTGAGAGCTGGGAAAGGATTATTAACTGATCACGTCCACCTCATGACTGCATGGGAATGATGAACCCAATTCATCTTCATGCTTCTTACACACAGCAGTTCAACCAAAACTCTTATTTTTGTGTAATTTCAGGCTTCTTACTGTTGGTGGTAATAGATTCAGCCCGGGATCAGAAGATACCGGGGTCTGAGAAAGAAATCATTCTTCCATAGACATCCACTATGGCCTTCAGAGTTCTTCTGTTTCCTTAAAGAAATCTTGCAGGAGACAACAAGAGGCCTTTGGTGGAACACACATACAAATGCAAATAGGTGAATTCTGTGAAAAGTGATATGGTCCAACAGTTTAATGAGGCCCATGATCCATTTCACTGGTTTACTGTAGCCTTCATCTTCTTTGCTTTAATCTGCTTCCAGGCACCTGCATTAGATTTTCATTGTGCATAACAGAGCGATATGTAGTTGCTTCTGATTTACTGACCAGCATTCCAACCCCATTTCTTCCTCCCTAGGGCAACACATCAGTTTAGGAATTGGGGTCAGCAAAATCCTAAACCTGAACTAGGCCCTGGTGCTAGACAGCTGGATGGGAGCAGAGTGCTTTCAAACCCTCCTATACCTCTCCTCCAGGATAAGTATCAAGAATAGGAAGCAGTGAGATATGCTAGTTAAAGGTGCTAATTATTAAAGGTGAAAGTATGTCATGGCTTCATATCAGTTTTACAGTTTTTGTTCCTTCTGTAGCACTGCTGTCACTGGAGTTAATAAAGTGCATCTATTTCATGAAAAAAACACATTTAAAGGAAAATATTTCATTATGAGCTAGTTTTGCATGGTTGACTTCTATTACATAAAATAAGCAAAAAAAAAAAAACCCTCTTCAATAAGTGACACTGAGCCAAGCTTCTCCCCAATTAATAAAAGCAATTCCTTTCTGCTTTCCTTTGGGAGTGACTATGTTTCTAAGCAGGGCTATTATTTCTTAGTTCTGAAGCATTTTGAAAGAGGTGGAAGAGTCAGTCTATAGTACTTACTGAGTATCAGTTGAGTACAAAGCACTGCAATAAGTACTTGGAGAGGCTAACATGAAAGCAAAGCATATGTCCCTTGCCCTTAAGGAGCTTACATACAGGCTATAGAATTCATACTCAATAAATATGCTCAATAAATATGATTCATTTAAAATTCAGGATCATTCAATCAATCAGTGGTATTTATTGAATGCTTACTATATGCAGAGCACTACTAAGTACTTGGAGAGGACACTAAAACAGAATTGGTAGACACATTACTTGTCCATGAGGAATTTATCAACTAGAGAAGGAGCTTATAATTGGAAATTGTGAAACTGGTGGTCAAAAGGTGGTAAAAAGAAAAAAAGGGATCTAATATATCTGTGACTATTTCAGAGCCCATTGTGTAGCAACTCTGCATTTGTGGTTCTGAATGGACCCTGTGATCAAAGCCATTAACCAAATCGGCTAATGATTGGTGGGAGTTAGCATGACCTATTTGAAGGAACACAAGATGAGTTAGGAGACCCAGGTTCTAATCCCAGTTGTGCCCTTGCTCTCTTGTGACCTTGGGCTAGTCATTTAACATCTCTGGGCTTCAGCTTCCTCATCTGTAAACTGGGGATAAAATACTTTCTCCCTCTTAGACGGTGAGCGCCAACTCGTACAAAGATATGGTCCTATGTGTACTTGCTTAACCAATATCATGTTAAAATCATGGGAATCCAAAAATAATAATAAAAATAATAATGATGGCATTTATAATAATAATAATAATTATAATAATGACATTTATTAAGCGCTTACTATGTTCAAAGCACTGTTCTAAGCACTGGGGAGGTTACAAGGTTATCAGGTTGTCCCATGGGGGGCTCACAATCTCAATCCCCATTTTCCAGATGAGATAACTGAGGCACAGAGAAGCTAAGTGACTTGCCCAAAGTCACACAACTGACAATTGGCGGAGCAGGTTTTTGAACCCATGACCTCTGACTCCAAAGCCCTGGCTCTTTCCACTGAGCCACGCTGCTTCTAGTTTTACAAAATCTTTTACAGAAAGGTTATTGTAACTTTTGCACCTATTTCCTGTCAATTGGGCCAAACTCCTTCCTGGATTGGAAATGAAGCAAAAGGCATTTCACTTGAGTGAGAAGAGCTCTTCAAAATTTCTCTTTTTTCCCTCTTTTTGCATTCAATGTAAGCTGTCTGATTGTTGACTATAAACAGCATTCTTACCCTCAAACCCAACCAAAAACATTTCAGAGCAATTTACTCACAATATCACGTCTTCACTAAGAAAGTGAGAAAACCTAATTAGCATCACATAGAGATGAAAGCCTTGCAATCATGACTACAATCTTTTAACAATTAATCATCCACCTACCACGGGTCACTGGCCTCGGTTTTCCATTTCTTTTCCTAATATAGCTTACAGATTCGAGAGAGTTTAGGTAGAAAACAAAATGCGGGAGTTGTATAAAGCTTCTTGCGAAATGTAGATGCCTGCTTAATTAAACAAGAGCTTTCTGCCCTTCCAAGAAACCATATGATAGGCTTATGAAGACTTGCTCTGGCAAGTTATCCTAGTATTTCATCCACAAAGAAATGATCTTTTTGGAACTGGTGTTCCTGGAATTTTAATAGATGTGATTGTCATTCATGTATTTTTAGGCAGGGAGTCAGGGGGGATCAGATGAAAAGATAATGGGCCTGAAAATCAGGAAATCTGGGTTCTAATCCTGGCTCTGTCCCTGACCCTCAGTGGTGATCATGGACAAGTCACTTAAGCTCTCTGGACTTCAGTTTCCTTATCATTGAAATGGGAACTAAATCTCTCCCCTTCTTATATCTGAGCTTTTGAGGCCCAGGTGGGAGAGGGACTATATCTAATCTGACTGTATTTTAACTACTCCAACACTTGGCATATAGTTAGCACTAAATAACTCTCATATGATAGTTATTAAGTGCTTACTTTGTGGAAAGCACTGTCCTATGTGCTGGGCAGATATAAGAAAATCAGATTGGATACAGTCTCTGTCCTTCTGGAACTCACAGCCTCAGAAATGGGGAGCACAAGTGTCACCCTCATGTAACAGAAAAGGAAACTGAGGCACAGAGGTTAATTGACTTTTCCAAGGTCACACCACAGGCCAGTGGTAAAACTAGATAAAAAATCAGATCTCCGCTTGAATTTTGGGGGGGAGGAAGGATTCTTAGAAATAATAATAATAATAATACTGTTATTTGGTAAGCATTTACTATGTGCCAAGTACCGTACTAAGCACTGGGGTAGACACAAGATAATCAGGTTGGAGAGAGTTAATGGGGCTCACAGTCTAAGTAGGAGAGAATTGAATCCCCATTTTACAGGTGAGGAAATTGAGGTACAAAGAAGTTAAGTGACTTGCCCTAGGTCACACAACAGACAAATGGCAGAGGCAGGATTAGAACCCAGTTCCTCTGACTCACAGCTGGGCTCTTTCCACTAGGCCATGCTGCTTCTCAAATATTTGCCATCACTTGCTAGTAAGCTAATTGGTTGACTGCTTGCTGGTAAACATTTTTTTCCCCAGCTCTTGCCAGGACTAACAAGAAAGCATATTAGTACTGAAATACATTAAAACCATCCTGATTGGGGAGTGGAAACAAAGGAGAAATGGAGGATGGGGCTGGAAGGGCTGATGGGGATAGAAAGAAAAGAGAAGTAAAGGATGAAAGAAGTCTAGTTGAGCAGGACATTAATCTATGGGGAAATAATATATGCTACATGAAGTGGGGAAGCAGGGTGGCCTTATGGAAAGAGCACACGTCTGGGAGTCAGAGGACTTGGATTCTAATTCTGGCTCCATCACTTGTCTGCTGTATAACAACTTCTGTGTGCCTCAGTTACCTCATCTGTAAAATGGGAATTAAGGTTAGGAGTCCTATGTGGGACAGGGACAGTGTCCAACCTGACTGTCTTAGATCTACCCCAGCGCTTAGTACAGTGCTTGGCATGTTGTAAGAATTTAACAAATATCATTAAAAAATGTGGAGGGGTTAGCATCCACTGCATGGATACTGCACAAAGTAGGTGCTAACTATTACCCTCCTGAGAGATCAGAGCTCAGAGGTGACTAGCTCTGAGACAGCAGACTTTGGAAATCCATTGTCTATTCTTTAAGAAGTCATCTTCCCATGAGAGGGATTGTTTTTTAATTATCCTGCGGTCATGTTAAAAAAATCATAGCATGCTGACCCTCCATTATGAAGAATGCACCATAGTGGCCTCTCCTCTTTTAGTGAATAACCAAGCAGCCTCTGAGCTGTCTGAAAACTGAGACTTTTCAGCATTTCTCCCAACATGCATTTGAAGTTTCCGTGAAAATATGTCAGAGGAAAAAAGAAAAGTAATGCCAGGAAAATGTCAGGACAAGAACCGTAATGAAAAGTTTTATGGTTAAAAAATGATTTCGGTATCATGGCAATTGGTGGATTGTCATTTCAATGTTCATTCTGCTTATGAGATTTTCTGCAATCATCTAAAAATGGAAAATTATGGTGAATATTTCAAGCTAATTTAATTTTGATATAAGATGGATTTTTAAAGCACTGAAATAATTTAAATTCATGTATTAATAAATCCCCAAGAAATCGAACACATAAAGGGCAGATCTTTCAGAATGGTGAACAATACCAGATGGTGGACCAATTTTCCTCAATGTCAAAGACAAAGACTACAGTAAATTACAGGCAGAAGGAAGCAAAAGTACATGTGATGGGGTTGGGGGCTACTAGCCATATGTTGAGGTCTCGTGGAAGTTCTGGGGTGGAAGAAGTGGAGAATATAGAGCAAGGAGATTAAAGAATAATCAGAGAAGAGCTCCTGGAGGAGATGTGATTTCTGGATGGCTTTGAAGGGTATCTTGTACCTACCTCAGTGTTTAGTACAGTGCTTGGTAAATAATACGTGCTTAACAAATACTATATTAGTACTAATTATTGAGAGAGCAGTGGTCTGCTGAATGAGAAGGGGGAGAAAATTCTAGGCAGGAAAGTGTGAGGAAGAAGTTGGTGGGAGAAATAGTGAGATATAAGGAGTCATTTGGCTTGACAGGAGTGACGAGTGCAAGGTAAAGTGTAGTGGGAAAGAAGAGGGCAAATACAGAGATGGCTGGGCAACCATGTTACATTTTTTAAGGAGTTGGGGAAGATGTGAGCAGAACAATGTTTTTGTTTTTTGTTTGTTTTTTGTTTTTTAAAAGATAGGCTTGGACTTTGTAGTCAATAGCATCATCTTCAAAATAATAATAATAAAAGAACACATACACACACACACACTCTCTCTCTCTCTCTCTCTCTCACACACACACACACACACACACACACAAATCAGTCAATGCAATCAATCGATGGCATTCATTCAGAGGTTACTGTGTGCAGAGCCCATACTCTGGGCTTGGGAAAGTACAATGTAATGGGGTTGGTACGATATGACCCCGGCCCTCAAGGAGTGTACAGTTTAGAGGGGTCATCCGAGCACTTATATCCTGCTTTGAATGCTGCATTAGCCCCCTTACTGAGCTCCCTGATTCCTGTTTCTCCCATCTCCATTTCATCCTCCCTCTAGTTTGTAAGGTCATCCTCAAGACTGTAAGCTCAAGCAATGTGACTGTCATACTGTATTCTCCCAAGCACTTTGTACCATGCTCTGAACACAGTAAGCCCTCAATGAATATGGTTGTCTGACTGACCAACTCGGCCGTACAGGTAATTTTTCCAAAAAAACTCTCAGTCCACGTCTCCCCTCTCCTCAAAAGCTTCCAATGGCTGTCCATCCCTGTCTGCATCAAACTCCTTTCCATTGCCTTTAAAGCGCTCAATCCGCTCTCTTTCCTGCCTTACCTCACTGATCTACTACAACCCAACAAGCCCACTTTGTTCTTTTAACATCAACCTTCTCACCATACCTTGATCTTATCTTTCTCACCACCAATCTCTTGCCTGCTTCCCCACTACGATTTGGAACTTCCTCCCCCTCCACATCTAAAGTAACAACTCTCTCTACATCTCCAAAGTCCTACTAAAATCATATCACCTCCAAGAGGCCTTCCCTGATTAAGCCCTCACTTCCTTAAGCCCTTCCTTCTGCATTGCCTACACACTAGGGTTAGTTCCTGCTAATTGCTTTGATAGTTACCTCATCCACCTCCACAGCACTTATGTACATAGCCATCTATAATGTATTTTTATGATTGCCTCCCCTCTGGCCCATAAGCCTCCTATGGGTAGGGACCATCTGTAGCCTATTCTATAATAGTGCTCTCCCAAGCACTTGGAACAGTGCTCTGTACCTAGTAAGCACTTAGTACATACCACTGACTGATTGATTGAAAATAAATTACAGGTAGGGCAAATGGCAGAGCATAAGGATATGTAGATAATTGTCAAGGTGGGGTAAGAGCTTAAAGAGTATTGACCCAAGTGCATAAATGACTCAGAAAGGGTGGGGAAATGAGGGGTTAATTAAGGAAGACCTCTTGAAGGAGATACAATTTTAGTAGGCAATGAAAATGGGATGAGAGGTGAACTGTCAAATAGTAATAATAATTGAGGTATTTATTATGCACTAACTATGTGCCAGGCACTGTACTAAGTGGATACCAGCAAATGAGGTTGGATGCAGGACCTGTCCCACATGGGGCTCACAGTCTCATGTCCCATTTTACAGATGAGGTAACTGAGGCACAGAAAAGTGAAGTGACTTGCTCAAGGTCACACAGCAGAAAATTGGCAGAGCTGGGATTAGAACCCATGACCTTCCGACTCTCAGGCCTGTGCTCTATCCACTATGCCATGTGGAGTTCTGGTCCGGAAGGAGGATATGGACAAGCAATCAGTAATGAGTCAGATGAGACTGAGGAACAGATGAGATTGAGGTACAACAGATGAGACTGAAGTATATGTGGACAGAAATGCACTAAGGGGTTTCCAAATCATCTGCATGTCTCCTGCGTTAGATTGCTTGACTCTCCAAGAGCAGGAGTTATATCCTTTACTTCTGTTTGTTCTCAAGTACTAATAAGACCACTTGTATGCCAAGGTATTAAAGAGAGAGCTGGAGGAGAAATGAGTAGCCGCTAGAGGTCTGGAGGGGAAGAGTCATCAATCAACAGTATTTATCGAGGGCCTACTCCGGGCAGAATTCTGCACTAAGCGTAAGGTAGAGTTAGTTGAAGTGATCCTTGCCCTCCAGGAGCTTACAATCTTACATTTTTTAAGCACTTTAAGAAGATGATCTGAGTAATAGAATGGTGGAAAGACTGAAGAGGGGATGTGCTGGATTCAGGGAGACTGGTAAGGAAGGTGATGAAGTAGTCCAGATTGGAGACTGGGGCTTGTACCAAAATGGTAGCTTTAAGGGACAGAGACAGAAAATACTGCAGAAATGCTGGCACAGTGTGTATAGAGAGACTGTGAGCCCTTTCTAGACTGTGAGCCCGTTGTGGGCAGGGACTCTCTCTCTTTATTGCTGTATTTCAAGTGCTTAGTACAGTATTCTACACACAGAAAGCACTCAATAAATACACTTGAATTGATCTATTCTATTCTTAGAGTGGTTGTGGTTGGCAGGTTCTTGAGTACTCTTAGCTTTGGGATATGGTAGGTAACTGAGGAGGGTTAGGAAGGAGGTTAGGAAAAGTTGCGTGGAGCCCAGAAGCATTATATGAGACAGTCAGATTTTCTGGGTCAGGAGGTTTTGGAGATGTCTGAGAGGCTGATAGGACATCGCTCATCCTTTCAGTGGCATCGTCATTAAAAGCAAATACCTAAATATGCAGAGTATCAGCATCATAATACCATCCTGGGGAAAGCTGAGAAATGATCAGTGAATCCTGTCAGCTCTGCCTGGGAGGATGTTACAGTACAATTTGTATACTCGCTTAAGGAGGGTTCCAAACCATCTCAGCTTCTCTTCAGCCCTGGAAAGTGTTCAAAGACAACTGTGTTCATCATCAACAAAGTCTTTGCTTTGGTGAGATCACAATCTTGACAGAGTTTTAAAAATCATTTTGTTGGCTGATAAAATTGTTCCTGGAATTGTTCCATGTGGGTCTGTATCATCAAGGCACTTTCTAATTCAGAGATCTAAACAAAGACATATGGTGTATATCACTCTCTGTATAAGAAGATAAATATCGGGTGGAATAGACTGTAGACTGTAGGCTCTAGACTGTAAGCCCGCTGTCTTTATTGCTGTGATGTACTTTCTAAGTGCTTAGTACAGTGCTCTGCACAGAGTAAGTGCTCAACAAATCCGACTGAATGAATGAATATTCCAAGAATCGTCCATAGTCTTCTATAATGACAAACAATGCCCAACTTAATATACATCATACCAAATACATAAATGATAAGAATAATTACTGTGGTATTTCATGTATCTTGCTGCCAACCTCTTGCCCACATTCTGCCTCTGGCCTGGAACATCCTTTCCACATCCAACAGACGATTAGATTTCTAGACTGTGAGCCCACTGTTGGGTAGGGACTGTCTCTATATGTTACCATCCTGTACTTCCCAAGTGCTTAGTACAGTGCTCTGCACACAGTAAGTGCTCAATAAATACGATTGATTGATTGATTGATTACTCTCCCCACCTTCAAAGCTTTATCAAAGGCACATCTCCTCCAAGAGGCCTTCTCTAAGCCTCATTTCCTTTTCTTCCTCTCCCTTCTGAGTATTTCTGACTTGCTTCCTTTATTCATCCACCCTCCCAGACCCACAGCACTTATGTACATAACCATAATTTATTCATTTATATTAATGTTTGTCTCCTCCTCTAGTCTGTAAGCTCATGGTGGGCAGAGGATGTGTTTGTTACATTGTTACATTGTATTCTCCCAAGGGCTTACTACATTACTCTGCAAATAGCACTCAATAAATATAATTGATTGATACTTTTTAAGCATTTACTATGTGCCAAGTGCTGGGGATAATCAGGATAATAATGATGACAGTTTTTAGTTGCTTACTATGTGTCAAGCACTGTTCTATGCACTGTGATAGATACAAGTTAATAAGGTCAGACACAGTCTTTGTCTCACATTTAATCCCTATTTGACAGAGGAGGTAACAGAGGAAAAGAGAAGTTAAATGTCTTGCCCAAAGTCACCCAGCAGACAAATGACAGAGTTTGGAATTCAGATTCTCTGACTCCAGGCCCATGCTTTTTCTACTAGACCTTACTGTTCCTTTTTTAGATTTAATGGTATTTGTTAAGCCCTTTACATGTGTCAGGTACTGTATTAAGTGCTGTGGTAGATACCAGATAATGAGGTTGGATCCAGTCCCTGCCCCACATAGGGCTTACAGTCTTAATCCCCATTTTACAGATGAGGTAACTGAGGCACAGAGAAGTTAAAAGACTTTCCCATGTCACATAGCAGACAAGTGGTGGAGCTGGGATTAGAACTCAGGTCCTCTGACTCCCAGACCTGTGCTCTACTCTTTCCATTAGGCCACACTACTTCTTACCCAAAATATTGTTTGAAATAAATATTGTACAATTGAGGGGGATATTTATAATCAAAAGCTATTTGGTAGTATCTGTCAAGTATTCAATTTTATTTACTCAGCATCTACTTATTGCTTAACCCTGTGCTAAGCCCTTGTAGGAGTATAACAAGAGCTAAGCACATGTTTCCTGGCCTCTAGAAACTTACAATTATTAAGGGAGAAATAGACAGCCTAATGTATTTACAAAAAATGGGAGCAGAAAGCAGGATATAACATGCAGCAGTATAAATGTCAGGGTGAAACAAATGTAGAATTCACTGAAGATAATGAGCCCACTGTTGGGTAGGGACTGTCCTTATATGTTGCCAATTTGTACTTCCCAAGCGCTTAGTACAGTGCTCTGCACATAATAAGCGCTCAATAAATACGATTGATGATGATGATGATAATAATAAACATACACATGTACATAAATGCTCAGGCTGGTCAATCATATTTATTGAGCACTTACTGTGCGCAGAGCACTGTACTGGCCGCTTGAGAGAATACAATAAAGCAATAAGCAAACATGTTCCCTGCTCGCAGTGAGCTTACAGGTAAGAGGATGTAGCGCATAGGCTAGGAACAAAGTGAAAAAGTGCTGAATTGGCAACACTCTAACGATGCTGGGTTGGACGTACGCTGTATAGAGTAGTTTGAATATACAATTCCTTCTTGCTAGGAGTTTATCACCTATGGCAGTCAGAGAAGATAGATTTAATAATCTATGGCAGATAGAGAAGCAGCATGGTGTAATGGATAGACCACAGGCCTGGGAGTCAGAAGGTTATGGGTTCTAATCCTACCTCCACCTCTTGTCTGTTGTGTGACCTTGCGCAAGCCACATCATTTCTCTGTACCTCAGTTTCCTCATCTATAAAATCAGAATTGAAACTGTGAGCCCCATGTGGGACAGGGACTGTGTCCAACCTGATTTGTTTGTATCTACCCCAGAGCTTAGTATAGTGCCCGGAACATAATAAGCACTTAAAAGATCCAGCAACCTGGTTCTAAGAGGAAAGTCCTGTGTACATATAAATATTATTAACACACTCCAAATACTCTGCAAGCTACAAAGTACTGCATGTGCTCTGCATGTGTAAAAGAAAACACTGGTGAAGAGATAACCTGGAGAAATGGCTTTTGTGGAGAATGTGATTGTGAAGGAATGAGTTATTTCAGCGTGGCTCAGTGGAAAGAGCATGAGCTTGGGAGCCAGAGTTCATGGGTTCTAATCCCTGCTCCGTCACTTGTCAGCTGTGTGGCTTTGGGCAAGTCACAACTTCTCTGGGCTTCAGTTACCTCATCTGTAAATGGGGACAAAGACTGTGAGCCCCACGTGGGACAACCTGATCACCTTGTATCCCCCCCAGCGCTTAGAACAGTGCTTCACACATACTAAGCACTTAACAAATGCCATCATTATTATTATTATTATTATTATTACCTTGTCGAGGAGAGATATTTAGCTTTTGCTCTGCTGGAGCTTTATCTGTGACAAAGTGTTGTTCAGTGAGGATATTGTGACCATGTATCCCGCACTGAGAGGGACCATCGTGGATGTCACCCTCTAGTTGGGCCATCATAAAGATGGAAAGTTGGACCCTCAACATTCAACAAGCGAAAAGCAGCTTGGCCTAATGTAAAGAGCCCGGGCTCTGGGAGTCAGAGGACATAGATTCTAATCCTGCTGGGTCACTTCCTGCTGTGTGACCTTGGGTAAGTTGCTTAACTTCTCTGCACCTCAGTTACCTCTTCTATAAGTTGGGGATTAAAACACACTCCCTCCGATTTAGGCTGTGAGTCCATGGGGGACAGAGATGTAATCCAACCTAATTATCTTGTATCTACCCTAGTATATAGTAAGTGCTTATTAAGTACCAGTTAAAAAACTCCTATTTTTGTGTGGTAGCCTTGGCTGCAGCAGGGACCCCAGGGTGATGAGGAGCAGCAGTAGCAGAAAAACGTAAGACACAGCAGTTATGCACTGTTACCGCAACCACTAGCTGTCTGGAGTTCCCACCTACAGAGAAGGGCTGCTTACAGCTTCTGTGCCACGATTCCTAGGTATGCAGTAGCAACAAGAAGCAGTGCAGCTTCTTAGACTGTGAGCCCAATGTTGGGTAGGGACTGTCTCTATATGTTGCCAATTTGTAATTCCCAAGCGCTTAGTATAGTGCTCTGCACATAGTAAGCGCTCAATAAATATTGATTGATTGCAGCCTAGTGGATAAAGCACAGGTCAGGGAGTCAGAAGGATCTGGGTTCTAATCCTGCTCCACCACATCTGCTGTGTGACCTTATGTGAGTCACTTCATATCTCTGCGCCTCAGTTACCTCATTTGTAATGTAGAGATTAAGATTGGGAATGCTAAGTGGGACTGACATTGTGTCCAACCTGATTAGCTTGTACCTACCCCAGCGCTTAGTACAGTGCCCATCACAGTTTTAGCATTTAACAAATACCATTAAGAAAAGTCATCTGATGACAAACATTGATAAATTATTTGCATGTGTCACTCTTGTCCATGCCTTTCTTGCTCTCATTCTTTCTACCTCTATTCCTCCCCCTAGACTGTAATCATCTTTTTTTAATGTTATTTGTTAAGCACTTACAATGTGTCATGCATTGTTCTAAATGCTGAACAGTGGACAAGGAACACATCTACCAACTCTGTTATACTGTATAAATAAGCTCAATGCTCTGCACACAGTAAGCAATCTAATCTTAGAGAAGCAGCGTGGCTCAGCGGAAAGGGCATGGGCTTCAGAGTCTGAGGTCATGGGTTTGAATTCCGTATCCACCAATTGTCAGCTGTGTGACTTTGGGCAAGTCACTTAACTTCTCTGTGCCTCAGTTACCTCATCTGTAAAATGAGGATTAAAACTCTGAGCCCCACACAGTACTACCTGATCACTTTATAGTCCACCCCTGCGCTTAGAACAGTGCTTTGCACATAGTAAGCGCTTAACAAATGCCATTATTATTATTATTATTATTATTATTATTATTATTATTATTATTATTATTATTATTATTAATCTTCCCACCCTATTAGTTACCCCTTTGCATTTTTTAACTTCCCCACCTTCACCCTTCTCCTCCCAGCACTTTCCCTATCTATAATTTTTATTTATGTCTGTCTTCCTGTTATGCCTGTATAGCTCAGACTATAAGCTGCCTGAGGGCAGGGATCATGTATACCAAAATAAGGTACTTTCCTGATTCCTTAGTACAGTGTTCTGCACACAGTAAATACTCAGTAAATAGCACTATTGGATTTTTTTTCCTTTTAATGGAGAGCTGAGTCTTTCATATTCTTTGCTTATGGGAGGAGGGAAAGGATTGAAAAGGGTGAGCTTCTTTCCTGCTTTTTTCATGCAGAATAATATAGGTGTTAATTGCAAAAAAAAACCCAGCTCCATCTTTCTTTGAGTCTATGATTTTGACAGAGAAAGAGTTACCTTGGCTTTGATCTTTCATTTAAAAAAATGACAAAGCAGGCTTCTGAGGATGAGAAAGGATCTGAAGGAACAGCTTTATTCTTGCATATACTCATTATCTCTGACTTGGAAGGGATGCAGATTTATACTAAAATCCTGTTTGGGGAGGGGGTGGTGGGGGGTGGTGGTGGTGGGGTGTGTGTGTGTGTGTGTGTGTGTGTGTGTGTGTGTGTGTGTGTGTGTGTGTGTGTGTGTGTGTGTGTGTGTGTGTGTGTGTGTGTGTGTGTGTGTTTGCTTGCATATATGTAGATAGATGATAGATAGATAGATAGATAGATAGATAGATAGATAGATAGATAGATATACATATGAAAGTGTTATTCCTGGAGAGAGGAAGAAGCTGAGATTTTTGGGGACAAGTGAGACAAGGGAAATCTTTGGATTTCTGAAGGATTATTTGTAATAATAATGCTATTTATCAAGAAGTTATTGTGTCAAAGCAACGCGATAAGTACTATAGTAGATATAAGATAACAAGAATGGACACAGTCCCTGTTTCAGGTGGCACTAATTATCAAAGAGAGAGGAGAACAGGTATCTCATCTGCATTTTACAGATGAAGAAATTGAGGCAAAGAGAGGTTAAGTAGCTTGCCCAAAGTCGTTCTGGAAGCTGGTGGCAGAGCTGGGACTAGAACCTGGGCTTCTTGACTACCTGTCCCTTGCACCATTCTGTAAGCCATGCTGATTCCTAACAATGACCACCTTAGCCTTCAGGGATCTTTGAGCCATAAATCAGTAACAAACAAAGTTCTGCAGCTACCCAAGATTCAGAGAGGCTGAATGGGGTCTCCTGGGTCATTATGAGGTGCCATGCATCCTAAAAAGGGAACAAGCTCTCATTCCTTGAGGGATGGATGAGAAGATTTAGAAGGCTGAGAAGTAGCATGACCTAGTGGAAAGAACAAGGAATCAGAGGACCTGGGTTCTAATCCTGGCTCTGCCACTTGTCTGCTGTGTGACCTTGGGCAAGTCACTTAACTTCTCTGTCTCAGTTACTGCAACTTAAAAATTGGGATTAAGACTGTGAGACTTATGTGAAAAGGGACTGTGTCCAATCCGATTATCTTGTATCTACCCCAGCACTTTGTTTAATGCATGGCACTTGTAAAACGTTTAACAAATACCATAAAAATTAAATTAAAAAAAAAATTTTAGCTGAGGTAGTAGAAGGCATACATTTCTGAGTGGTATCTTTACAGTCTTTACTTCTGAGCAAAGCTGTCTAGGCTTCATAAATTTGACCTCCATGCAGGCTGGGACAAAAAGGCAGTATCTGTTGTTTTTGTTATCTCTTTCCTTGCCTGTAAAGATGTACAGCATTACAGCAGAAGGTATTGAGGGCAACCATCATTTCTGCTGTCATTGCTAGGCTATTCTGGACTGCGTTTGGGAATTTTGGTGCTGCTAGAATGTTATTTTCCTCAGGCCGGAAACTCCCTTGAGCAAGTCCGGGATGGCCCACTTCAGCCAAGCAGCAATAGCTATTGCTGCAAATGAAAAGGAGGAAAAGGAATAGGAGGGAGGGGAAAAGGAGGAGGCTAACTGACATTTGTTCTCTTCTCTACTGCTGTGATGCCTTCATGACTATCAGCTTCCCTCCTGCCTGCCAGCTGAAAGTGGGAGGCTTAAGGGCAGTTGCTGGATGCCGTGTTGTCACTTTCTCGTCTTTTTATTTTTTTGGACGGAGGGCTAGTGTTTCCACTTTTGCTTCTCATTTTCCCTATATTTTAAATTTGGCTATGTTCCCTGAAGGTTACCAGCCATCAGAAAGGACCCACAAACCTAAGATTCACCAACTCTAGTTCCTCGCTCAATAAAATCTTAGGAACTGGGCAAAGACCTAGAGGTGCATGGTGCTAGAAGGGGACTCACAAAAATACTCTGTGCCATGACCACACGTAACACCCATTATTCATGCTAGTCATTCTGTAATGTGAGCTGTTGGTTACCTAGGGAACATGGGAGAGAGTGTGGTTGGTTCAGTGTCATCCATGCCCACCAATGTGAAAATACCACCAAAGTTTGTCCAAGAAGGAGCATGGCAGAGTGAATACAGCACTGCCCTGGGAGTCAGAAAGTCATGGGCTCTAATCCCAGCTCCACCACTTGTCTGCTGTGTGACCTTAGGCAAGTCACTTCACCTCCCTGTGCCTCAATAACCTCATCTGCTAAATGGGGATTGAGATTGTGAGCCCCACGTGGGACAGGTAATGGGTCCAACATGATTTGCTTGTATTCATTCCAGCGCTTAGTACAATGCCTGACCCATTGTAAGCACTTAATAAATGCCATACATTATTATTGTTGTTATTATTGTCCCGAGTCCTAAGAAAGTAGACCGCTGAAGAGACAGCAACTGCATTCAGCAACACTCTTGGCATGTGAGGAGACTTAATCCCTCTTTTTCCCAACTCCTTCTCCCTTCTGGGTCACCCATGCACTTGGATCTTTGAGCACTTGATATTCATCCCCCTGGTTGAGCTCCACAACACTTATATACATATCCATAATTTATTCATTTATTTATATTAATGCCTGTCTCCCCCGCTAGGCTGTAAGCTCCTTGTGGGCAGTGAATGTCTCTAACAACTCTATTGAACTGTACTCTCCCAGTGGCTTAGTTGCGTGCTCTGCAGACAGTAAGTGCTCAGTAAATACCATAGATTGATTGGTTGGCTGAGTCTATCCTACTGAAGATTTCCAAGTCACCTGATGGGATTAAAGGACCAAGAAATGTCCTGGTTTCAGGACCTAGAGACACTAGTTGCCTTTGTATCCATGGATGGGAGGGGGCCTCCATCTACAGGGAGAAGCAGAAGCAGCGTGGCTCAATGGAAAGAGCACGGGCTTTGGAGTCAGAGGTCATGGGTTCAAATCCCGGCTCTGCCAATTGTCAGCTGTGTGACTTTGGGCCATTCACTTAACTTCTCTCTGCCTCAGTTCCCTCATCTGTAAAATGGGGATTAAGACTGTGCGCTCCCCGTGGGATAACCTGATCACCTTGTAACTTCCCCAGTACTTGGAACAGTGCTTTGCACATAGTAAGCGCTTAATAAATCCCATTATTATTATTAGGGCCATCCTTTCATTCATTCAAATCATATTTATTGAGTGCTTACTGTGTGCAGAGCACTGTACTAAGCACTTGATTAGGAAGGACAGCTAATGGGTGTCCACACCCAGGTTCATATATGGGTCACTGGCTATAAAGATGAATCTTAAAATCACAACCCCTTCTAATAATAATAATAATAATGGCATTTATTAAGTGCTTACTATGTGCAAAGCACTGTTCTAAGTGCTGGAGAGGTTACAAGGTGATCAGATTGCCCCACGGGGGGCTCACAGTCTTCATCCCCATTTTACAGATGAGGTAACTGAGACCCTGAGAAGTGAAGTGACTTGCCCAAAGTCACATAGCTGACAAGTGGTGGAGCTGGGATTTGAACCCATGATCTCTGACTCCAAAGCCCGGGCACTTTCCACTGAGCCACACTGCTTCTCTGCAAGTATCTTTCTGGTTGAGCCCACTGTTGGGTAGGGACCGTCTCCATATGTTGCCAATTTGTACTTCCCAAGCGCTTAGTACAGTGCTCTGAACACAGTAAGCGCTCAATAAATATGATTGAATGAATGAATGAATGAATGATGGACATTCATTGGATTTTAGGGCAGTCAATATAAAACCTGATCTTGCAATAGGGAAATGAAAATTACTTGGATTAGATTTGACTAAATTGTTATCAATACAAGTGACAATGGATTTTATTTTAAGGCTTAGATGGTGCAAAAAATAACATTCCATCAGGCGGAAACTGTTGAGGCTGCTCCCAGATTGAGCGATGAGGCCTGAAAAGGCATATTTTGTGTTTAAAGGGTTATTTAAGTGCTGAATCTCTCTTCTCCTTCTCACCTTTCTTGTACCCACTCCCCTTCCCTCTTCTCTCTGCCCTGTTCTCTCCCTACTCTTTAGCATGTCAAGTCTGTCAAGTTTTTTTGTTTTGTTTTTGATAAAGGGAGAAGCAAAGAGGTGCTTTCTGGAACAGATTTGTGAGTCGTGATTTCCTTTATATACAATGCATTAGTTTACTGTTGCATCAGCAGTTACAAAGTGAGAGCTGCAAAGTGTGTGAGAGAAAGAGAGAGAGAGAGAGAGACTGCACACCTCCCCCCTGCTCCAGTCCAGCTGACTGTTGGGTTTTTCCTTTTGTTCCTTTCAAGTGGTTCCCCATTCATGGTGAGGCAAGGGATAATTGCCCATGAATCTGAGCAAAAACTTCCCCTGGCTTCTTATTGAACTGTGTGCAGGCTGAGCGGAGAAAGGGCATTATCTGTTGTTTCTGTTACCTCTTCCCTTGCCTGTAAAGATGTACAGTGTTATAGAAGAAGGGGTTGAGAGCAACCACTGCTTCTCCTGCCATGGCCTATCCTGGTCTGCACTTGGGAGTTTTGGTGCAACTGTTTTGGTGCAACTGGAATGTTAGTTTCCTCAGGCTGGAAACCCCCTTGAGCAGCCCCAGGAAGACCCAGTTCAGCCACGCAGCAATAGCTATTGCTGCAACTGAAAAGGAGGAAAAGGAAGAGGAGGGAGGGGAAAGGGGGAAGACTGATGGACCTTTCTTCTTTTCTCTACTGCTGTGTTGCCATCATGACTGTCAGCTTCCTTCCTGCTTGCCAACTGAAAATCGGGGGCTTGAGGTGCCTGGGCAGATGCAGTGTATTCTGGCAGACCTGTTTGCAGTCAGCCTTCTGATAGAATGGGGGTGCTTGAGGGACTGCCCTCCGGAGTTCCAGGTGCAGATGGAAGAATAACAGGCTCTGGGAAAAGAGATGATTAAATGTATCCAAGTGTAGTTTGCGTCTGTCTGGATAAGTGTATTATATTTAGATGAACTATGCTGAGCACATCCAGAGAGGCAGAGAAACATATCTGGCTGAATATAGAATTCTGATAGTCATATAAACCATATTTTATGCCTCTGGTCTCCTACCTTTCCTAAATGGACAACCTCTCCTTCTGTCCTCATTATAGTGCTCTCTGTTCCTATGGTGAATAAAAACCTCTCCTGAGTGCCCCGTATCTTTTTTATGACATTTTTTAAGAATTTTCTATAATAATAATAATGATGGCATTTATTAAGTGCTTACTATGTGCAAAACACTGTTCTAAGCACTGGGGAGGTTACAAGGTGATCAAGTTGTCCAATGGGGGGCTCACGTCTTAATTCCCATTTTACAGATGAGGTAATAACTGAGGCACAGTGAAGTTAAGTAACTTGCCCAAAGTCACATGGCTGACAAGTGGCGGAGCTGGAATTTGAACCCATGACTTCTGACTCCAAAGCCCATGCTCTTTCCACTGAGCCACACTCCTTCTCCTTTGTTCGAGGCATTGTACTAAGCACTAGGGCAGATACAAGATATGGGGCAGACCATGTCCCATATGGAGCTCATTGTCTTAATCCCTATTTTACATATTAGGAAACTGAGGCACAGAGAAATTAAGTGATTTACCCAAAGTCACACAGCAGACAAGTGGTGGAGCAGGGATTAGAACCCATGTCTTCTGGCTCCCAGGCTCATGCTCTCTATTTGGCCACACAATCAATGCTACTTATCAAGCACTTACTGTGTGCAGAGCACTGTATTAAGATCTTACAAGAGTACAACAGAGTAGGTAGGCATGATCCCAGACATGAGGAACATACAATCTCCCCTCCCCACTTCCCTTCCCCACCACTCACCTCTTTCATCTCCTTTAAAAGCAAAGGTAAATACAGACTAGACTGGTAAGAACATTAAAACATCAGTGAAGCCAGAACTATTAGCAGTGTTTGGTCTCCAATAGTAGAAACAGGATGCTTGGACAAATTGTATGGTTATTGCCTCCTTTACTCTATTTTTTAATTGTATTAATTGAATGCTTACTAGGTGTCAAACACTGGGGTAAGTATAAAATAATCAGGTTGGACACAGTCCCTGTCCCCCATGGGACTAAGTAGGATTTAATCTTCATTTTAAAGATGAGGAAACTGAAGCCCAGAGAAGTTAAGTGATTTGTCCATGGTCACACAGCAGGCAAGTAGCACAGCAAAGATTAGAACCCATGTCCTCTGACTTCTCAGGCCTGTGCTCTTTTCATTAGGCCTTGCTCCTACTATGACTTCAGTCTTAGTGTGCATGGATATACCAACATCCTCAATTTCTATATGCTCCTACCTTCTCTCCAGTAACCTACGATGCTCATCTACTAAGTTTTTCAGGCCCTTCTTGACCCTAACCGTATTTTCTGCCTACCCAGTTTTGCAGCTTCCTGTTGTAATAACCTCCAAACCTCCAAAGCTTCACCAACTGGGTGAAGAAATGTTTCCTCTTTCTTTGTTTGGAACCCATTACCCTCAAGCTTTGGAGCATGTCCCTTTAACCAGGGCTGGGCAAAAAATAATTCCTGTTCATGCTTTCCATTCCCTTAATGATTTTGTGGACAAAATCTCTTTGAGGTACTGACTCTGCTTCCCCTGATAAGAGATCAGAAAAGCTGTCCTTTGATCCTCAATCATTTTTTTCTTTCTTTTCCCTTCCTCTCTCCCTATTATTATTATTATGGTATTTGAAAAGCACTTACGATGTGCCAGGCACTGTACTAAGCACTGGGGTGGGAATAAGCCATCTCCCCCATGTCCCTCTTTCTTTCTCCATCCCGCATGCCCTTCTATGTTCTTTCCCAGCTTCCCTTCCTCCCTCACTCTCCTTTCCTTTCCCTTCTTGGCAGCCAACTTCATTTGGAAGGAGGACAGTAAAAGCTATTAAAGGGGCCCCACCCAGGCTAGTTTAGTAGAGGCCTGAACTCAATCAACTGTATTTATTGAGTGGTTACTGTGTGCAGGGCACTGTACTGAGTGCTTGAGAGAAAACAACAACAGAAACATTCTCTGACCACAACTCAACAAGGAATGGCCCTAGTACCACTTGTGGTCCCAAATTAAACTCTAAAAGGTAGTTATTATTATTATCATATTTTTAGGGGCTTACTATGTGCCAGGCACTGTATTAAGTGCTGGAGTGGATGCAAGCAAATTGGGTTGGACACAATCCCTGTCCCACATAGGTTCCTTAGTCTTAATCCCCATTTTAGAGATGAGGTAACTGAGGCACAGAGAAGTGAAGTGACTTGCCCAAGGCCACACAGCAGAAAAATGGCAGAGCCGGGATCATCCACCAGGCCATGCCACCTCCCTTAGTAGGTAGAAATAATAATAATAATATTTATTAAGCACTTACTGAGTACAATCCACTGTACTAAGTACTGGGAAACAACACACAGGTGAGAGTTAGATGTGATGCCTAATTCTCAGAGGGCTCAGAATCTAAAATAGAGCTCACAGTCTGCAATCTATTTGAGGTAGAGCACACTCTCCTAGCACAGGAGGGAAGTTTGGCCAGATTTCCTCACCCATCAACATTCTTAATGATGGGTGAGTTCTAGGAAAATCCATCCCTTGCATTCAATTGTGGTTCTCAGTTGCAATGCCAGCCAAAGGGATACTGTATTTACCTCCCTGTCATCTCATCCCAAGCTGTGTGTTGAGGGTGGGGGTGTGTGGACCAAGTTCATTGAATCCACTGGACTGAAGATGCAATAGGGACATTGGTGTTTTAGTAGAACACTTAGGAAGGAAGTAGAGGCAGAAATTGAGGCTGGCTGCTACAGAGAAAAGTTATCCCAAGTCCTGGGAGTTATTAAAAACCTGAGAAAGTTCCCCATTTTTATTCCTCAGAAGTGTCAGGCTTTTCTTACAAGTGCTGCAATATTTAAAATCATAAGTCATTGTCAAATTTGCGGTAAAACGATCCACAAGGGAGTTTTACATGATGAATAACACACTAAAATCTGCTATTAATTTGTCCAAAATACTGAAATGATCATTTTTGAAGCCCAACACAATATATTACAAAATCTCCCACAGAGTACAAATCAAAGTCTGGAGGGTATATATCTATTCTGATATGGGTCGATTTGAAATAACTAGAAGCCACGTTGTCCTAAATCCACAGGCTCAAAGAGGCTGGATGGGAACAACCAAACCATTGTACAATCCTGATTGCTGGAAAGGAATTTCTCCTTTCCAGGGAATTTGGGATATCTTACATCAATCACTTTGCCCCCATGGGGCTACCAAGCTGATGGCCTATTCAATGCTCTAGGCAAAATGCTGACTGAAAGCATTCTCCAGATGATTTGGTAACTGGGTGGAACCCTACTCACTCACTCACTCACTCACTCTCTTTCTTTGCTCTATCTCTGACTGATTTGCCAGAAATCCACGGGATCTTAACAAATTTCTGACAAATATAAAGGAGTGGGGACCAAGGAGAAGGTCTTGGGACACAGACAATTTATTCAGGATGCATGTCTGTTGTTGGATGTAGCATTGGGATTGTGTGTGGGGGCCAGTGGGATTAATATGCACAGCATTGTAGTGATTTCACTGTTTAAAAGGCCTGTTTTGATTCAGTCTCCTCCATTGAGGTAAGTCACTTAAGCTGGGCTTGGGCAGAATGGTAGGTAGGAAATTGCAAGATTGTCTGTCACTCTGAGGACTGGCAAGTCTCCCTGAAGTGCTTGCCTAAATGACGTGGAGACAACCAAATTCCAGAGCAGGGCTATGAAGCAGGAATGAAATCTGGTCTCAGTTTGAGTATCCAGGAAGGAAAAAAAAAACTTCTCTGAGTCTTTCTCCCAAGCAGGCAACAGATGTGAGGTCCCGTGACCAGCTATATCCTGGGATTTATTATTAATTATTTTTATTATTGTGGTATTGTTAAGCACTTAGTGTGTGCCTGGCACTGTACTAAGTGGTGGGGTGGATACAAACAAATTGGGTTGGACACAGTCCCACGTGAGGCTCAAATTCTCGTTCCCCATTTTATAGTTGAGGTAGCTGAGGCATGGAGAAGTGAAGTGACTTGCCCAAAGTCACACAGCAGACAAGTGGAGGAACTGGGATTAGTACCCATGACCTTCTCACTCCCAGGCCCATGATCTAGCCACAACACCACATTGCTTCTTCCACTACACTATTCTGCTTGTCCCCAGTCTGGGTTGATGGGTATATTAAATCAATCAATAAATCAATCGTATTTATTGAGCGCTTACTGTGTGCAGAGCACTGTACTAAGCGCTTGGGAAGTACAAGTTGGCAACATATAGAGACAGTCCCTACCCAACAGTGGGCTCACAGTCTAAAAGACTGGATTAAACAGGATTATACCCCTATTCTATGGAACTAGAGTAGGGCATGTAATTTCTTTTGGCATGTGGCCATGTTTCTCTTTGTAGTACTATGTCAACACATGTATACCCATGTCACCATATGTACATCGCTGCAGGTATGCAGGCACTCTATCTCTGACATTGTACAGCACATTCACACAGGCTAAATGGCTGGGTGATAGGTCAAACTGGGAAGCAGCATGGTCTAGTGGGAAGAGAACAGACCTGGGAATCAGAGGACTGGGGTTCATTCATTCATTCAATTGGATTACTGTGTGCAGAGCACTTTACTAAGGGGTTCTAATCTTGTCTCTGCCACTTATCTGTTTGTGACATTGGGTGAGTCACTTAACTTCTCTGGGCTTCAGTTACCTCATCTATAAAATGGGAATTTAGACTGTGAGTTTTAAGTGGGAGATGGACTGTGGCCAACCTGCTTAACCTCCATATCTACCCCAGTGCTTAGGACAGTGCCAGGCACATAGTAAGCATTTAAATACGATTTTAAAAAATCCAAGAAAAATAATTGCACTACCAGTCAATCAATCCATTGTATTCGAGTGCTTAATGTATGCTCAATACCATACTCTGCATAGTAAGGGCTCAATAAACACCATTGGTGATTGTAGAACACTGTACTAAGGGCTTGGGAGAGTACGGTACATTTGGTAGAGGAGACCTCTGGCCATGAGGAGTTTACAATCTCTTTCCCACTTTGCAGCTATCCGTCAAGTGAGAGATAACCCTCTAATACCCTTTCTCATTAGTTCACTATCTTCACAGAGAGATGCTTGGGGGTTGAGTTGTGGAACAAGACACTGGGACATTCATCCAAATCACCTTCTGGAATAGGGAAGACTGTTTGGTGGGTTTTACTTTCGGGAGATTTGGTTGTTCCTACAGGAGGTAGTCAATACTGTTCTGCTGTCGAGTCGTTTTCCAAATTCCAGCTCCTCTTTTCCTGCTACAGATCACTTCAGTTCAGAACAACTGTGTTCTTGCTCCATGCCAAACAGCACATCTGGCTTCCAGACTGAAGCAAACTTTGGGGTCAAAACTGAACATTCCTTGACAATGCATAATACTTAACAACGAGTAACATTGAGTTACCACAAGGATCTTTGAACCTCCAGAGCTGGGACAGTGAACTGCTTCTTTTCCAGTTCAATACACAAGCTGTCTGGCACTGCTTTGCTTTAAACTACAAAATAGTTTGAAGCATTTCAATTCCAGGCTTTCTTCCTCCCCAGAAAGCAACTGTTAGTAGAAATAATGTTAAGGTGGGGAGATGGTGGTTGGAGGTAGTGGTGAGAAAAGAAACAAGTTTGTTTTGTGATTTTTCTCCATATAATCCTAAATGATAGAAGCATATTGAAAAATCTAGAGCAGGGGATTTTGGTGATGGGATAATCTGGGATCTTTATTCTGAATATAAATTGAAACATTAAACTGTGTTTGAGCAACTTCAGTTAAAACGTGGGTAGTCGAGACTTTTTAAAATGACACTGACACTAAAGCTGTCTTGAAACACCGTGCTATAAATCATGAAAACAATGTCAGTTTGCTTTTTATGTTCAGAAACATTAGATTGAAGCAGTCTTTTACCTGAAAGCTAATCCTGGAGAGAGATTCATTACCATTTTGCTGGGGTCTTTACTTTTGTGCAGTGAGACTTTTTTTACACTCCTATCTTTACTTTTCTAACATTAAATTAACTGAATGAGGAAGTCATGTTTTTCATTGGCCATGGAAGATGCTCTGATGGCTTGTTTTCCATAAAGCCAAACAAACGGAAGAATAATTGCCCAAGTATGCCATAAATGCTGCAATGAATTATTGAGGGATGTAAATAACAATAATAATAATAATAGTATATGTTATATGCTTACTATGTGCCAAGCAATGTTCTAAGCACTGGGGTAGATACACTTTAATCAGACTGGACACAGTTCCTGTCCCATTTAGGACTCATGATTTTAATCCCCATTTTATAGATGAGGGAACTGAGGCCTAGGGAAGTTAGTACAGTGCCTGGCACGAAGTAAGTGCTTAACAAATACCATTATTATTATAAGTGACTTGCCCCAAGGTCACACAGTAGGATAGAAATCATCCTCCTAGGAGGTCATTATTATTATTAAAAAATAACGATGATACTTTTGATTTTGAAAAGTGCTTTCTACATACCAAGCACTGTGCTAAGTGTTCAATAAATACCATTGATTGATTGAACAAACATCCAGCTGGGCCCAGGAGCCTGGTAGCTTCTGTATTCCTACATCAGCACATCCCAATCCTGATTATTACAATATGCTCCACTGCAAGGTTCCAACTCCAGAATAAGCTCCTCTTTTTCCTCCACTTGCCTCAATCTACAGTGCTTGGCATATAGTAACCACTTAACAAATACCAACATAATTATTATTCAGAGCCTGCCTCTTCCTTTTCCTCTGTGTCCTTATTGGGGTTCTGCATGGGAATTAACCATCAGTGATGATGTTTGAGCTTATTTTTAATTAGCACCAAAATCAAAGGGGATGGACCCATAGAGACTAATTAGCCAATGAGCTATACTGCAGGAAAGCATAGGGATTCGGAAACCAGGACATCAAAGCCTATTGTTAGATAATGACTACTGGCCAAGTCCCTGGTGGGGGGATGACCTGGATCCTCAGGGGAAATGGAAGAAGATGTGGTCTGTCAGTGAAAGATGGTGTGAGGTGGGACAGTGCCCAAGCTTTAAGTGAAATAACTTAACAGGAAGGCTGGAAAGAAGTTGTCTCAAAGCAGATCCACAAGGGTATTGTGAGGAATAATTACTTAATAAGCAAAAAGCAATTATGCCTGTGAATGGGGTTTCTAGCCATTTGGAAAAAAAAATTTGGCCTACTTAGTGCTTTTTCTTCCCTGTAATTTGTATCTTGCATTCTTAACTTGGGGGTATTTAGTCCTTTTTATTATAGTTGCTCTTGAATGATTGGACATTTATGAAGTAATAGAAAGCCCATGACCTAGTGGAAACAGCATGAGACTGAGAGTCAGAGGCCCTGGGTTCTAATCCTGGTTCTGCCATTAATCTGCTGTGCGATCTTGGGCAAGTCACGTCTCTGTGCCTCACTTCCCTCGTCTGCAAAATGGGGATTCACTACCTGTTCTCCCTCCTACTTACTCTGTGGAACCTGTTTATCCTGTATCTACCCCACTACTCAGTAAAGTGCTTGACACATAGTAAGTGCTTAACAAATACCACAATTATTATTATTATTACTATTATTATGAAATAACTACGGAGTACTATATAAGAAATTCAAAAGACGCAACTCTTCTTCAAGACTTGTGAGACTGATGATTTGCACAAAAGATTAACCTAGAGGAAACAGATTAAAAATGAAGCAATACAATTTAGATGAGACATTTGGGGAACCGGAGTTAGATTCTCAGGAGAACCTGAATGATATTCTCCTTGGAGATTTTTTAAGAATTGACAGGTATTGGTTTTTGTCTTAGGCTGGCCTGCTGCATCGTGCAGTACAATGGAATTAGGGTTTTGAATTGGATCATGTCTACCTGACTCTTCCAGTCTTACTGTGATCCATTACCATCAGAAGCTGCACTGTATCAGTTTACTGAATGTTTAGTATTCTCATTGTTTGCATGATTGACAGGAAGCAAAATTCAATTTTATATTGTTAGTCCATAGATTCACTAGTAAAACTGTTTGAGGGAGAACCTCATAACTACTGGGTAATAAGAGACCCTGGGCTTATTAGCAAATTTCATCTATCTATGCTTTCCCTCTCCCCCAGGATCACAGATGCTCAGCAGTACTTGAAAAAACATTCAAAAAACACCTCAGGTAGTTTCAGGCATGAGTTTAAACTGGAATCAATCAATCAGTCAATGGTATTTAACAGCCGAGTAACACTGACCTCTCTAGTTCTGATTTAGGCAAAACCAGTCATTATACTGTCATTTTCTTTCAATTATTGACTCTTGGAGGGAAGTGGCCATATTTGCTTAATTTGAACTGAACACTTCTCAGAATAGACCTAAATCCAGGAGGCCTATAATAAAAACATCCTCAGAATGATTATCCACCAAGCTGTCTCTTGCAGAATTCTATTTCATATCAACACCTCTTTTTCCTCTCTTCATCCTTCACGTTGGAATTTTTTTGGATCTGAGACTGTGCAAGTGAGTTGGCTGAACGAGTAATTCATCATTCTTTGATTTTACTAAATGTATTGTATTAGTTGAAAATGGTGGCTACCCACCACTTTTTGCTTCAGTGTCTTCCTTTTCAGTCTTGCTCACCATGAGAAAAGGGAAGGGAGAGGTGGGTGGAGTGAAAGCTCCACAGCATTCTGAGATGCCCATAATACAATCTCCAAATGCTATGGGTCCCATACTGAACATGTGCCAAACATTCATCCCCCCCTTCCCAGCACTTATGTACATGTCTGTAATTTATTTATTTTAATGTCCATCTCCCCCTCTAGATTGTAAGCTCAGTGTGAACAGGAAATGTGTCTGCTTATTGTTATATTTTACTCTCCCAAGTGCTTAGTACAGTGCTCTGCACACAATAAGTGCTCAATATATACAAAGGTCTTGGGTTCGAATTCCAGCTCAGCCACTTGTCAGCTGTGTGACCTTGGGCAAGACACTTAACTTCTCTTGTGCCTTAGTTACCTCATCTGTAAAATGGGGATTAAGACCGAGAGCCCCACGTGGGACAACCTGATCACCTTGTATCCCCCCAGCACTTAGAACAGTGCTTCGCACATAGTAAATGCTTAACAAATAGCATTATTATCATTATTATTATTATATACAATTGAATGAATGAATGAAAGGAAGCTCCAAAATTTAAAAGAATGGCTGCTGGGGATGGATAATAGAGCAAGCTGACCATTATGTTCAGTACAGTCCCAGTAGATATGAGCATAGTTTCTAAGATTGCCTGGGAAAGTCCACAAAAGTCTGGAATTGTACCAAATCAATCTGGATGAATGGCTCTCTCATCCATGCATTTAAAAAATTGAATTGTTGAAAAATCAATCTCTCCTAATAGTGTATTGCTTGTGAGAGTAAGAATAAAACTAATAGTGTCAAGGGCTAGCTGTTCTTCAAGAATCCCCCATAAACAGAAGAAAACTGTAGATGAGAATCTACTGGGTTCTTGGAGACTGAGGGATTTTCTTTTCATTCATTCATTCATTCAATCGTATTTATTGAGCGCTTACTGTGTGCAGAGCACTGTATGTACTAAGCACTTGGGAAGTACAAGTTGGCAACATATAGAGATGGTCCCTACCTGACAGTGGGCTCACAGTCTAGAAGGGGGAGACAGAGAAGGGCTTGCTCCCTCCACCCAGTCATTGTTCAAGTAGTTTGCCAAGCCCAAGATATGGCCTCATCCCCAAGGATCAAAATCCCCATGGACTTTTCCAAGGAACATATCTGTGTAAGTAGAGCCCAGAGTTCCTGATAGAGTTGGTAATTCAGAGTCCTCCCTGCGAAACCGAAGATCTTAAAAGATTTTGAAGAGTGGATGGAGTTGGTCATTCAGATTCCTTGCTATCAAATTCAAGATCTTAAAAGCTTTCGAAGGGCCCAGCAATAAATAAAGACATATTGTAGCTACCTTCAAAAAAAGGTGTTTCTTCTTTTCTGCCTCAGTTCAGGGCCTTTCTGTTTCTAGCAAGATTGGTGATCCTCTGTCAATTCTTCGGAGCTGCTGTTCCACTAAAACCAGAGTGAGGTATCCATTCTCCTCCTAATCTTCATTGTCTGATCTGGATTCTAGTTCCAGAGTCACAACAACCTTAATTCTCCCCAACCCTGTGACTAGTAAGAGCATCAACCCTTCCCCTGCTCTGTTCCTGAGCCCTCTTCTCCGACTGGGTTGAAAATCATCCATCCAGACCAGGGGCCATCTTGCTTTCAACAGACACCAGAAAGTCAGGCCAGACTGGGACAGAATGGTGGCAGTGTGTGAATAGGAGACTTCTCTTACCAGTCCCACAACCGGAGGTCGCCCATTGGCACACCGGCCTGCTGTGAAAGAGCACTGGACCTGAGAATCCTGGGGGAGAGCGGACATTAATCTTGTGGCTTCCTCCCACATGCTCTGTGTATACGTGTTCTGACTCTTCTCCCAACAGGGTAATAGCCATCTGGTGCAATGCGATCTACAGCAGGTTACTGGGCCTCTAAAGAGCTTTGCTTTCTCCATTTATATCATGAGGCTAATATCTGTTTTCCCTTCACTCAAGGGGATGTTCATTCATCAAGAATAATTGCCTAAGCCCTTTGAGTGTCTTTAAGACCAGCATGGTGGAAATCCAGGAACTGAAGTAGCGCTTGAGATGGGACTGATAGAGGATGCCAGCTAAGGACCTGTCATGTAATTGAGGGTGGGCGGAGCAAGTGCAATACTAGAATAAGGGGACGGGAAAATCTAAAGGAACCTTGGCAGGGGTGGGTCGCAGGGCAGATGATCAGTACGGTACCCTCCCAAGTTCTTAGTTCAGTGCTGAGAACAGAATAACCCTCAGTAAATACCACTGATTAATTGGGGTTTTGGAGAGCTACAGATGAGGGGTACCAAAGCATACAACCCTGCCACACCTCAAAAATTCTTCTTGGTATTCTCTTCATGGATGTGAATTGATTGGAAACTCCTGCGCATGTTATAGAATTTTATCATGACAAATCACATCTATATTTCATAAGGACTATAGAAGGAGCAACAGTTTAGGTGCACGGTTGCAAAACTAACTAAGGGCCTCGAATCTGCATATCCCTTCTCCTTCCTACTCAAGCCAAAGGCACATTACAAAGCCTTAGGATTGTAAGAAGCAGATGCCTCCCTTCCTCACCTATCTTCCAGTTGTAGTATTAGTGCCTATTTGGGGTGAGGCAAAGTATTAGGGGATTGGAAACTACAGAATAAAGACTAATAATAACAATAGTAATTGTGGCATTTGTTAAGCACTTACTATGTACCAGGCACTGTATTAAGCGCAAGGATGTATAGAAACAAATCAGGTGAGACACAGTCCCTGTCACAAGTGGGGCTCACAGTATCAATCCCCAATTTTCAGATGAGGTAACAGGCTCAGAGAAGTGAAGCGACTTGCTCAGGGTCACACAGCAGACAAGTGGAAGAGCCAGAAGTAGAACCCATAGAACCAGTGACATTCTGATTCCTAGGCCCATGGTCTATCCACTTTGCCATGCTGCTTCCGAAGCAACAGATCCTCTGCTCACAAGGAGCTCACACACTAATGGAGGAGACAATCCAAATTATTTGCAACTTGAGAGGTCAAAATAAATAGATGAGCAGACATATATGCAGAAATGTTAAGGAGAGTGTAAAAAAGCACTACAGCTTAGTGGAAAGACCCTAGGACTGGGAATCAGAGGACCTAGTTTCTAATTCCAGCTCTTCCACTCGTGTGACTTTGGGCAAGTCACTTAACTTCTCTGTCTCTCAGTTACTTCATCCATTAAATGGCGATGATTCACTCCCTGGTCACCCTTCCTTCGATTTTATCTCCCATATAGGACTGTGTCTAACAATAATAATAATAATTATGGTATTTGTTAAGCACTTACTATGTGCCAGGCACTATACTAAGCACTGGGGTGGATATAAGCAAAGTTGATTGGACACAGCCTCTGTCCCACATGTGGCTCACAGTCTCAATCCCCATTTCACAGGTGAGGGAACTGAGGCCCTAGGAAGTGAAGTGCTTTGCCCAAGGTCACACAGCAGACAAGTGGCAGAGCCAGGATTGGAACCCATGTCCTTGATTATCTTTTATCTACTCCTGCACTTAGTACAGTGCCTTCCATGTAGTAAGAACTAGAGAGGTACTATTAAATATCAAAGTTCTAGAGTTAGCTTGAGATGGGTGTTGGGGAATCAATCTGGGAAAGCTTATTGGAGGAGGAGGAGGGATTTGAATGTGGGGAGCACTTTACTCTGGCTGCTAAAGAGAAAGAGTTCCAGGTCAGGGAAACTGAGTGAAGAAGGAGCAGAAGTAGGAGAGTTGAAAGTAAAGCACAGATAGAAGCTTGGCTTGGGATGAAAGAAGGCAGCAAGTTGTGGAATAACTAGTTAAGAGATGAGGTAGGTGTTTAGGTGGGGAGAGTTGGTGGGAAACCTTGAAACCAACTGTGAGGAGTTTTCATTCATTCATTCAATCTTATTTATTGAGTGCTTACTGTGTGCAGAGCACTGTACTAAGTGTTTGGAAAGTACAATTCAGCAACAAAGAGACAATCCCTGCCCACAATGAGCTCACAGTCTACAAGGGAGGAGACAGACATGAAACAAGTAAACAGGCATCAATAGCATCAATACAAATTAATAGAATTAGATATATATATATATATATATACATCAGAACAAGTAAAACAGGCATTAATATAAATAAATAGAATTATAGATATATACATATATAAACAAGTGCTATGGGGTGGGGAGGGGTGGTAGAGCAAAGGGAGTGAGTTGGGGTGAGGTGGGGGAGAGGGGGAGCTGAGGAAAAAGGGGGGCTTAGTCTGTGAAGGCCTCCTGGAGGAGGTGATCTTTCAGTAGGGCTTTGAAAGGGGGAAATGTGATTGGTGGATTTGAGAAGGGAGGGCATTCCAGGCCAGAGGTAGGATGTGGGCCAGGGGTTGATGGCGGGACAGACAAGAAAGAGACACTGTGAGAAGGTTAGCACCAGAGGAGTAGAGTGTGCGGGTGAGGTGTAGAAGGGGTGAGATAGGAGGGGACAAGGTGATGGTTTTTATTTGATGAGGAAGAACTCAGGGAACTGGTGGAGGGTTTTGAGGAGAAGAGAGATGTAGGTCAGATGATATGTGCTGCAGTGAGTTTTATAGAATGGAGGGATGGAGAGAGAAGAGACTGAAGGCTGGGAGACCAGCTCAGAGTCTGATGCAATAGTCACATCATGGAAAGACCAGAGCTTGTACCAGAGTCGTAACAGTTGGGGTGGAAAAGAAGGGGTGGATCCAGAAGGAGATGTTGTGCTGGAATAATTGGCAGGATCTGGCAGTATGATAAGTGGGACATTTCAACATTAAGAGAGAGTCAAGGATGTCAGCCTACTTGAGGGCTCCTGGGACAGAGAGGATAGTGCTGTGTCAACTGAGAGTTGTTGACCTAATTTAAGCCTTGGGCTTGCCCTCAGGGAGAAGTTAGCACTATGGCTAAAGTAGGACCATTCTTATGCCCTGCCCAGAGATGGCACAGCAGTTTGGCTCAAGGGTTGACCATGTTTCCCCTCCCCAACAGTCATCAAAAATTAATGATGTTAAATTACTTGAAAGAGAAATTTCCTTTGAGTTGGAAGGAGAGACAGTTGATTACTCTCCCTATCTTCAAAGCCTTACTTAAGGCATGTTTCCCCCCCAAGAAGCCTTCCCTAAGCCCTCCTTTCCTCTTCTCCCACTGCTTCCTTCTGTATCCCCCTGACTTGCTCCCTTTATTCACCCCTCCCTGCCCTGGCAGGCCCACAGCAGTTACATACATATCTGTAATTCATTTATTTATATTAATGCCTGTCCCCCCCTCTAGACTGTAAGCCCATTGGGCAGGGAATGTGTCTGTTTATTGCTACATTGTACTCTCCCAAGCACTTAATACAATGCTCTGCACAAAGTAAGTGTTTTCAAAATATGACTGACAGAGGGAGTAGGAATGTAAGGCCACAGGAGTTTCAAATCTGGCTGCTTTAACAACATTCAACCAATGGTCCATGTTTCTATAAACACACTTATCTGACCAATTTTTGGATAAACACTAAATGAAATGAGGCCCAAATTCCTAATAAATTGGAGGATAATACCCTGCAATCCATGTAAGCCCTGAAATAACCATAATATCTCTTAAAAAGGATTAAAATGATCAGTATGAAGATAATGCACACTTTAATGCATTAACGGGTAGAAAAAGATCCTTCAAAGTCACATCTATACAGCTGATATTATGTTGCAGTCCACATCTTTTCATTATAACAGTGCCTTGCAATTAAGGTGAGATAGTAAATAATAATTGAAGGAAAAAATCATAAAGATTACAGAGGGATTCATGCCTTTAAAATAGGACTGATACTTTAGCAATGTTTCTATTGTTGGCATCTACCACGAAGGAAAATTCTGGGTGGTGCCTCATCGGGAGAATTGCCTACCCCATTTCTGAAACACAAGGTGACTGGTAAATGGGTTATTATCTGAGTGCTTTGCACATAGTAAGCGCTTAACAAATACCATCATCATCATCATCTGAGTGACTTCCATCGGTACAGGCTACAGATAAAATGTGCTCTCTTTCAACTATGTGCTCAACTGACATATGTAAGATTTTATCTGGAAAAGCAAACACCCGATCTCCTTGTTATCTTAGAAGCCAGTTGCTGAGGTATATAGATCATTCGGTTGTGTGCACTCGGCCTTCATTCCTGAAGTCATTTTCTGGTCTCTGCACGGTGTAAATGGTCTTGGATTGGAACGGGAGCCAGCCAAACACAGCTGCATTCTTTTCATTATCAAATTTCCCAGAACCTCTGGATTATTGGCTAATTGGGTTTTGGAAGACTTTTTTCACTAGAAAGCCACGTGCACAGTCTGAAATCACCATGACTCAAAGGGTGGACAAGGCTAAAGAAGGATGAAATCTTCCCCCAGTGTCTCCAGAGGAATTCTTCAGGAGGAATGTTGGATGGCAGTCAACTGCTTAGAAATGACATTTGGAGACCCAGATTCCTCTCCTCTATACATGTGACTTGGCATGAAGATGAGTGGGGGCATCTGATGAGAGCCAAGGGAAAGTTTTAGTAAAAGGAGGATTGTCCTTGAGGCCGTTGCCACTAGGTGCCTATTGGGGACTGTGAGTGCAAGAAAAGTTGCGTTGTTCATTGCCTTGACTGGTCCTCCAGTTACTAACATACCCCACAGTCTTATAGTTCTGCCTCTCTCCTTCTCTTCCTCTGAGATAAATGCATCTCAGTAACTTGTTGGTGTCACAGAGAATAATAATAAAGATAATGATTGTGGTATTTGTTAAGCACTATTGCCTACCATTATACTAAGCTCTGGGTGGGTACAAACAAATGGGGTTGGCTATCATTCGTTCGTATTTATTGAGCAATTATTGAATGTAGAGCGCTGTACTAAGCACTTGGGAGAGTACAATATAAAAATAAACAGACACATTCTCTGTCCACTGCAAGCTTACAGTCTAGAAGAGCTCACAGTCCCTGCCCGACATGGGGCTCACATCTTAATCCTGATTTTACAGATGAGGTAACTGAGGCACAGGGAAGTTAAGTGATTTGCTAAAGGTCACGCAGCTGGCAAGTGGAGGAACTGGGATTAGAACCCAGGTCCTTCCGACTCACAGGCATATGCTCTTTCCACTAGGCCGCACTACAAATCACTTAGCTTCTCTGTGCCTCAGTCTCCTCATCTACAAAATGGGGTTTAATTACCTCTTCTCCCACCTACTTAGAACTACTAGTCCCACATAGAAACCAGTTCTTAGCATATGCTGTTTTTGTTGTTTTATGCTGTCGAGTCATGTCCGACCCATAGTGAAGCCATGGACGCAGCTCTCCCAGAATGCCCTACCTCCATCTGCAGTCATTCTGGTAGTGTTTCTATAGAGTTTTCTTGGTAAAAGTATGGAATAATAATAATGATGGCATTTGTAAAGTGCTTACTCTGTGCAATGCACTGTTTTAAGCACTGGGGAGGTTACAAGGTGATCAGGTTGTCCCACAGGGGGCTCACAGTCTTAATTCCCATTTTACAGATGAGGGAACTGAGGCACAGAGAAGTTAACTGACCTGCCCAAAGTCACACAGTTGACAATTGACGGAGCGGGGGTTTGAACCCATGACCTCTGACTCCAAAGCCCGTGCTCTTTCCACTGAGCCAAGCTGCTACAGAAGCGGTTTACTTCCTTGCAGTAAACCTGAGTCTCCACCCTCAACTATTTCCCACACCGCTGCTGCCCAGCACAGGTGAGTTTTTATTTGTAGCAGATTGCCTTCCACTCACTAGCTACTTAGGAAGCACTTAAATGCCACAGTTATTATCATTGTCACTATTATTACTATTGCTAGGATTACACAAACAGTGATATTTAAGAACTAACTACTGGGCACTGTAAGGGTTCCCAGTCTTAGTGGCATCCCTAAAAACAGAACTACTTTTTGTTATCAAGCATTTGATTCTGACTCATTTTTCTGGGCCAAGGTCATATCCAAGTCACCTGCCCCTAGACTCAAAGCTGGTAATGTTTCTTGCTTTAAGAAATCATGTCTTTCTTAGCGATCGATTCAAAATGAATGAGCCTCTCCATGAGCAATCCCAGATGTGGAAAAGAGACTCATTTTCATTTGGGAGGATGATTTTACAGTTCCAATTTATCATTTTTGCTTCTCGGGGGTAAGGAAAGATGAGGGTGATTGGAGCAATCCCTCAGCTGGCCTCAGACTTAGCTTGCTCCAAGTCTAGATTTCCAAATTCCAATAGTGTCTAAAGGCATTAAGTAATTTGGACTGAAAAGACAGTCCTGATCCATCCTGACTTCATTGTTCAGTAAATATGTGTTTAAAAACTCATTGATCTATTTTCCAATCTTGTTTCCTTGGAAAAGCCTTAGCTTTTAGCAGACAATGCCTCTCTCCCTCTATGGGGAGTAAAGCGACAAGTTAATTTCCTTGTGGGGAGGGAACATGTCTCTCAGTTCTGTTATATCGTATTCTCCCAGGCACTAAGTTCAGTGCTCTATGAACAGTAAATATTCCATACATAACACTGACTGATTTATTCATTTCTACCATACCTTCCAACCAGTCCTGCACTGAAAGGATCCAGAGTTTTTAGATCCAGTGCTCAGGTTCAACCTTTGTAAGCATATGCTGTTGGGGCCCAAAACCTCCATAGTTATTGTAATAAAGGGAAGGGAAGAGTTTATCAGCATTTAGTTTGGAAATCCAGACTAATACTTTTGCCCAAATTTACTGGATTTAGACTGTCTACCACAGGGCAAAGCCCAGGGAGAAAAATAGTAAATTTGGCTTTGGCTGAGCCCTCTAATCACTTTTCTTCACAGCTGAAGCAGTTAAGCACCTTACAGTAGGTTATAAATTGGGGATTCATAGTATTCATAATAATGTGGCTTTTAAGTGCTTACTACCTGGCAAGCACAGTGCTAATTACTGTGGTAGAAATGTAATAATTGGATCAGACATCCTTTGCCAAATGTGGGGCTCGCCATCTAAAGCAGCATGAATCAATGGAAAGAGCACGGGCTTTGGAGTCAGAGGTCATGGGTTCAAATCCTGGCTCCGCCAATTGTCAGCTGTGGGAATTTGGGCAAGTCACTTAACTTCTCTCTGCCTCAGTAACCTTATCTGTAAAATGGGGATTAAGACTGTAAGCCCTCCGTGGGACAACTTGATCACCTTGTAACCTCCCCAGCACTTAGAACAGTGCTTTGCACATAGTAAGCACTTAATAAATGGCATTATTATTATTATTATTAATATTATTATTATTATCTAAAGGAGAGGGAGAACAGGTATGTAAGTCCCACTTTACAGATGAGGAAACAGGTACAGAGAAGTCAAGTGACTTGCCCAAGGCCACAAAACACGCAAGTGGCAAAGCCAGAATTAGAACCCAGGTCTCCTGACTCCCAGTCTTGTGCTCATTTCTCTGGACCACACTGCTTCCTTTAGTCACAGCTACAGGCTATTACTGACACATCACTTGAGAAGAAGCTGAAAGAGGCAGAACTTAGAGATGAGGGATATTTTCACAACTGTTTTAGTTGTGAAAACTAACACAGCCTTTTGGAGGAGGAACTTCTAATTTCTGATTTTTAACTAACGCCCGATCAAATTCAGGTATCAGAAATGTGAATCCAGACTGTGGGAAGACAGGATCACAAACAATGAAACACAGAAAAATATTTAGTCTTCTAACATTAAAGTTATGGTCACCTCAGCTGAATTTCACCGGGGGGGGGGGGGGGGGGTCTCACGCAAAAAGAATGGGTGACCTATCATCATCCCAACTGTGGTGAGCTGAAATGGGGCACCCCAAAGCAAGGGAGATAGAGGAGCCACCTTCAGGGATGCTTTAACACACAGCCCCAGGAAGCAGCAGGGCCTAGTGGAAAGATCACGGGCTGGGAAGTCAGAGGACTTGGGTTCTAATCCTGGCTTTGCCAATTTCTTGATGGGTGACCTTGGGCAAGTCATTTAATTTCTCTGTGCCTCAGTTATCCTGTTCTCCCTACTGCTTAGAATGTAAGCCCCATGCAGGACAGGGACTGTAACCAACCTAATCAACTTCTACCCCACCCCAGCGCTCAAGAACAGTGTTTGACATATGGAAAGCACTTAAACACCATTACCAAAAAAAAGTGGCATCCCAATTGTAAACTTGGAGGTAACTGCAGCACTACCAGGACAATAGACCAGATCTGAGTGTTACAGAAACTAAAGTGAAAACATTGCCACAGACTGCAAATAACAAATGCAACAGCACATCAGAGAATAATCTTTATGTAGGCCTGTTATCGGTGGAACTACTCTTCCCACATTAGCCTCCTTGTCTCTTCAGCCAAACACATGCTCATCAGTAAAATTCAGTCGCTCGGCATTTCCTTTGAATAGAGAGGACTAATAACAACAATAATTAGGGTATTTGTTAAGCCCTTACTATGCCAGGCACTGTAGTAAGCTCTGGGGTGGATACAAGGAAATCGAGTTACAGATCCTGTCCCACGTGGGGCTCCTAGTTTCAATCCCCATTTTACAGATGAGTTAACTGAGGTACAAAGAAGTGAAGTGACTTGCCTAAGGTCACACAACAGACAAGTGGTGGAGCTGGGATTAGAACCCATGACCTTCTGATTCCCAGGCCTGTGCTCTATCCACTATGCTAAACTGCTCCTGCATATACCAGCTCTCCCTCTGCTCCAGGCTCTGAACCCCAGGTTGAACAGGGACTGTGTTTCAACCCTGATAATCTTATGTCTACCCCAGTGCTCAGTACAATACATGACACTTAGTAAGAGCTTAACAAACATCACAATGATTCAGATAGCTACATGGACACACACACACACATATCCATATCTCCTTCACTCGGGATGGTAAAAACTGGTAGAATGCAAATTTTTTTTTTATTTCCGCCAAATTGCTCCCAGAGCTCATAAAAGTTGGGCAGACTTCCTCTCAAAGGCATCCCTGAATCTGTGCCACAAAGCATTTAGATGCAACTTCACCTCTTTTATGCAGGTTTAATCAATTGGTTTTACAAATGAGTTTTTCCTTTTTTTAAAGACGTTTCACGACAGATATTTTTCTGGAACAGAAAATCATCTCCAGCTATGGTGCTTACAGCACTTATCTAAGGTTCACTGAAACTTGATGATTGCTTTGCTATTTTTCCATCTGACAAGGACCTATATTCCACATGTGTTGTTTGCTCCTCTAAGTTGAACAATGGATAAGAATCTCTGCTGTGTTGATTGACAGTCACATTTTAGGGAACTTGCTCAGACTGACTCATAGGACTTGTTCCCACATAAATCTTAGCAGAGGGGAGGGGTGGAAGGCACACATCTTTTTCCTACAAAAGCTAAAATAATAGTAATTGTGGTATTTTTAAAGCACTTACTCAGTGCCGACTACTCTACTAAGCACTGGGGTGGTTACACAATAATCAGGTTGGACACATTCCTTGTCTCTCATGGAGCTCTAAGTAGAAGGAAGAAAAGGGATTTAATTCCCCATTTTACATGTCAGCAGAGGCACAGGGAAGTTAAAGTGTCTTACCCAAAGTCACACAGCAGGTAAATGGCAAAGTTGGCATTAGACCTGAGGTTCATTAACTCCCTGACCCATGCTCTTTCAACTAGACCAGTGGCTGGATATTTCTTTCTATATTTGACACGAGATAACCAGGTGAGGACTTGATAAATTGGTGTAGGGGTGTGAAGAATGTTTAAGACCCAGCCTCTTCTAGGCTTTACGCATTATCTGTGCACAATAGGAATCCCTTTTCATAAGATCAAGGTGGAGTATAGGGCAAAGAGAGTAAGGTAAGGAGTAACCGCTACCTTGCTAGCTCAATCTCTCATCGAATCCTAACTGGATTATTGCATCAGCCTCTTTTCTGATCTCCCATCCTCCTGTCTCTCCCCGCTTCAGTCTATATACTTCGCTCTGCTGCCCAGATTATCTTTGTACAGAAGCACTCTGGGTATATCACTCCTCTCCTCAAAACTCTCCAGCGATTGCCTGTCAACCTTCAAATCAAGCAAAAACTCCTCTCTCTCAGCTTCAAGGCTCTCCATCACCTCGCCCCCTCCTACCTCACCCCCCTTCTCTCCTTCTACAGCCCAGCCTGCACCCTCCAATCCTCAGCTGTGAGCCTCCTCACTGTGCCTCATTCTCATCTGTCCCGTCGTCAAGACCTGGTCCATGTCCTTCCTCTGGCTTGGAATGCCCTCCCTCCACAAATCCACCAAACTAGCTCTCTTCCTCCCTTCAAAGCCCTACTGAGAGCTCACCTCCTCCAGGAGGCCTTCCCTGACTGAGCCCCCACCCCTTCTTCCTCTCCTCCTCCTCCTCCCCTCCCCATCACCCCCCCTCCAGAAGGGTAGAGATACAGCTCTCCCTAGCTGGGGTAGGGTGGGATGTTGACAAACTGGCTGGGGTGTTGACTTAAACTGAAATGTTGCTCTGAGTCCAAGGGTTTTAGAAACAGTAGAATTGGAAAATTGGAATTAGAATTCCAGGTTAGAAACATTAGCCTATGGCAACTTGGGGAATTGTCTGTGTCTTTGGGTATTCATGAAATGAGGGTTTCCTTTCAGTCCAGTTCTTATCCTTGGATGTCAGTTCATCTTCCCCTTTGAATAATACTTTACTAGAAGCATCTCACCTATCCTAATCCCTCCTCTCATTAACATCATAATATATTGAGAATCTGCTGGGCTAAGGGCACTGTACTAGACAATTATGTCCCAGTGGATAGGGCCTGGGCCTCAGAATCAGAAGGATCTGATTTCTAATCCTGGCACCGCCCCTTGTCTGCTGTGTGACCTTGAGCAAGTCAGTTTTCTATGCTTCAGCTACCTCATCTGTAAAATGGTGATTAAGACTGTGAGCCGCACATGGAATATGAACTGCATCCAACCTGATTAGCTTGAATCTACTCCAGAACTTAGTACCGTGTTTAGCACAAGGTAAGCATTTAACAAATATCATTTTTTAAAAAAGTCACAGGGCTGACCTTAGAGGAGCTTAAATTTCATGCCTTTTTACAGAAATTTACCTGATAAAATAGGTTTCAATCAATTTAGAAGGGCAAATTGATCGGTGGAAAGCAGCATTGCCTAATGGATAGAGCGCGGGCCTGAGAATTAGAAGGATCTGGATTCTAATCCTAGCTCTGCTATTGCCTGCTGTATGGCCTTGGGCAAGTCAATTCACTTTTCTGTTCTTCAGTTACCTCATCTGCAAAATCGGGATTAAGACTGTAAGATCATTGTGGGCACGGAATGTCTCCGTTTATTGTTATATTGTTCTCTCCAACATGCTTAGAACAGTGCTTTCCACCCAGTAAGCATTTAACAAATACCACAGTTATTATCATTATCATCAGTGATTCTTGACTATGCTCACAAAAGTCTTGTGTTGCCACACAATGCATTTGGTATGGCCATCAATAAGTTGATGAAAATAATTAATGTTCTCACTGAAAAAACATACTTCTTACATAAGTTTCTTCTTTGTTGTTGCCAACTTGTACTTCCCAAGTGCTTAGTACAGTGCTCTGCACACAGTAAGTGCTCAATATGATTGAATGAATGAATGAATTTGTCCAGTTATTTTCAATTCTCATCTATTGCAGCTACAGAAATATTGCGGAGGTCTTCAGAGTAACCCTGGCTAAACATCCTGTCAAAACTACAGGCCTAAATTTTTCACTTTTGGAGGAAATAAAATATTTCAGGGAGGATTCCATATAAAGTAAACATGATCAAAACTAATTAAAGTACTTTGTTTTGCTTCAGCTGTTTTCCTCAAAGAGATACCACTTAGGCTGTGAGTTCTGTGCAGGATGGGGACTATAACCAATCTAATTATTTGTATCTTCACCCACGCTTAGCAAAGCACTTAACAAATACTATTATTATTATTATTAATATAAACTTATTTTGCACCAGCACCACTGATTCACCTGTCTCCAGAGCCCTCTTAAATCTGCTGGAGGGACCAGCTTCATTTCATATGAAAGGATATTCCCTAAAAGAACTAGAGCAGCAAAATACACCTGAGGCCCAGTTTGAGAAAACAGCTGCCTGACATGCTTCCTTTTCATCATTACACACTGTTCACTGGTGATGTGGGGAACTGCTGAAACGTGCATACTCTTGAGTACAGCTCCTGGTATTGGGGGCTTCTTTAAATACATCAATGGCTACGAGAGCTGACTTGTGGTGATAGCAGCACAATGTATGTTAAACCAGTAAACTGTCAGGAGACAAGTATAAGCTTTTCTTCTGACATAGGGTGGGACATTCCAAGAAAACACTGCTGTAATTCATAGGCAGAGCCATGTGAACTCTTTTTTATGGTATTTGTTAAGCACTTACTATGTGCCAGGCACTGTACTAAATCCTGCAGTAGATACAACCTAATCCGGTTGGACCCATTCCTTGTCCCACACAGGGCTCACAGTTTTAATCCCCATTTTACAGATGAGGTAGCTGTAGCACAGAGAAGTTAAGTGACTTGCCCAAGGTGACACAGCAGTGGCGGAGCTGGGAGTAGAATCCAGGTCCTTTCGACTCCCAGCCCTTTGCTCTATCCACTAGGCCACACTGCTCTTCAAAACTCAAGCCTCTCTGAAGAGTAATAATAATAATAATAATAATAATAATAATAATAATGGTATTTGTTAAGCATTTACTATGTGTGAAGCACGGGTTCTAAGCGCTGGGTGGGATACAAGGTGATCAGGTTGTCCCACGTGGGGCTTAATCCCCATTTTACAGATGAGGGAACTGAGGCACAGAGAAGTTAAGTGACTTGCCCAAGGTTACACAGCTGACAAGTGGCAGAGCTGGGATTTGAATCCATGACCTCTGACTCCCAAGCCCGGGGTCTTTCCACTGAACTACGCAGCTTCTCTAGCCACGCTGCTTCTCTGTACATAGTAAGTGCTCAAAAAATACAATTGATTGATTGACCGGGGACCCCAAACCCAAACTTGGATCTCCCAAAGCACAAATTGTCTGCTTCACCGGACTCCAAAGACGCCACCTCTCTCAGGGGTCCTTGCTCTGGCTCCTGCCAGGAGTCTCCACCCTCGCTGGTAGCCCTGGATAATCCAGACCAATTACAAACTCCAGCCGGCCAATCCCCTCTCCCACCGACCAGACCTTTCTTTCTAGTTTGCTGGCTCAGGCACGGATTTCCCAGCAGGCTTACTGGTAATAAAAATGAAAATAATGGTAGATTTTTAGTGCTTACCTTGTGCCAAGCACTGTACTAAGCACTGAGGTAGATTCAGTATAATATCGGACACAGTCCCTGTCCCACATAGGACTCACTGTCTAAGAAAGAAAAAGAGCAGGCATTGAATCCCCATATTGCAAATGAGGAAACTAAGTGACTTGCCCAAGGTCAAGCAGCAGAGCTAGTACTAGAACTCAATTAAAATGGGGATTAAGACTGTGAGCACCATGTGGGACAAGGACTGTGTCCAACCTGATTAGCTTGGATGTACACCAGCACTTAGTACAGTGCCTGACACATAGTAAGTGCTTAACAAATACCATTAAAAAGCAACAACAACAAATAACAACAACAACAAAACAACTCAAGTCCTCTGACTCCCAGGCCTGAGCTCTTTCCACTAGGCACACTGATTTTCTGAGCAGTCTCTTAGATCATCAGGGTCTGATTGGGTGTTCAAAAATGAAGTCGTAGTTATCTCTATTCTCAAATGAAATGTATACAGTGAAGCAAGTGTAACTGGGGGTAAGGATTGACTGGAGGTAAAAATCCAGTCGTATTTCAGAATTTAATGAGAAACAGCACACTGTTTAAGATATCATGGAGAGGTACAGAGGAAGTGGGATACAAGTTCCTTGCCCTCAAAAAAGCTACAGTTTATACAATCTCCAGGGCATGAACTAGACTACTATGAAGTCTATCTCTTCCCCAGTACTATAAAATCCTTTCCTCTATACTGGCAGAATTATTCAAACACAGATGCACTCATGGAACAGATACATTCATTCAGTTGTATTTATTGATTGTCATAGATATTCACAGAGAGTGCCCTAAGTGGTTGCAGAACTTTAAACGCTGCCCCTAAGATGACCAGGTAAGAGTTTTCTCTGGGTTCCCAGAGTTGGGAAATATCCAGCCTCCTTTTATTTTAGAAATTTATTTTAGAATCCACCCCTCATTATTCTATTGCACAATGATTGGGTATGTGGATTTACTGCTTATGAGTCGAAGTTTTCTTGTGCCAACAGAATAGGTGTAATTAAATGTTACAGGTCAGGCCAAAGGAACACACACCACTTTAGATCACAATGTCCCCTGTAGAAATAGAAAACTACCACAGTATCCCAACTTTCCATTCAGACCTCATATTTAAAACTTAGAGTCAATAACCCTTACTAAGGCCTGTTTAATTTGACAGTTTACAGGCTTCCTGAGCACTGAGGATGTTCGTAACCACTGTACAATTAAAGCACGGAATCTTTGTTGGTCTGAGAACTGATATTTTTAACGTGGCCTTTCTCCATGAAAATGTCAGAGCCTCAAATAGTTTCAGTGAAGAGAGATAGCTCACTCTTCACAATGCAAACGTTGCAATGAATTTGTCATTTCCATGATGAATCAAGACTCAGTTAACTCCTAAAATGATACTTATAAGGATGATTGATTCCTCCCCAGTCACCTCAATCAGTTATTATTATAATTATTATGGTATTTGTTAAGCACTTATTTTGTGCCCCAGATACTGTACTAAGTACCAGAAGAGATAGAAGTTACTACTCAGTCATCTTTATTTAGGCCTGTGTGCCAATAGACCACAGCTCTCCCCAACCTGAAAGCCCTCCTAAAATTCCACCTCTTCCATCAAGCCTTCCCTGAGGAACTTCTAATCTCAAAGAATATCAACCCAGCAGTCACCTCCAGCACATATATTTATTTTATCCTTTCTCAGTATTTATAGGGAACATACCCTCCCTCTAGACTGGAAGCTTGTTATGGGCAGGGAAGGTGTCTGCTAATTCTGTTGCATTATACTCTCCCAAGTGCTTAGTAGATTGCTGTGCACATAGTAAGTGCTCAATAAATACAATCGATTGATTGATACATATACATATGAAATTGTATAAGCTCTTTATTCTGATGGCTCTATTAGTAAGCAGGGCTGTGAGCAACATGGCCTGGTGGAAAGAATCAGAGGCCTGGTTGCCGCTTGCCTGCTGTGTGACCCTGGCAGACCCACTTAGTTTCCTCATCTGTAAAATGGGGATTTAATGCCTGTTCTCACATTCTCAGACCACGAGCCCCAAGTGGGACAGGGACCATATCTGACACGATTATATTGTATCTACCCCCAGTGTTTCCCCTTCTCAGGGTCACATCTGGAGAGTTTCCAGTACTCTACCAGCCTTGCCTACAGGAGGGAGAGTCAAGCAAGGGGTATCCATTCTTAGTTTGGGCAGTGGCTAGAGATTGGAAGGCAATTTGCTACAAGTCAAAACTCACCTGTGATGGGCAGCAGCGGCATGGGGAGAGAGTTGAGGGTGGAGACTCAAGTTTACTGCATGGAAGGAGGCAATGGTAAACCACTTCCATATTTTTTACCACAAAAACTCTATGGATACACTACCAGAATGATTGCAGTTGGAGGTGGAATGTTCTGTGAGATATGTGGCCATGTAATCACTATGGGTCGGAAAAGGCTCGACAGCATAAGACAAGACCCCCGTGTTTAGTACAGTATTTAGCATATTAGTAAACACTTAATGAATAAACTTATTATGATTATTATTTTTATGTCTGTCTCCCCCATTAGAGTTTCATCTCATAAGCAGTGAAAGTGTCTTCTGCTTAGGTTATGTTTTCCCAAGCCCCCTATTCAGTGCATTGCACCCAGTGACTTTCACTCAATAGCTCTACTGCTTCTAGAGGTACTGAACTGGTAAATGGCAGGATGAAAGTTGGGGAGAGGAGAAATTATCCATCAGGAAGGCCTCTTGAAAAAGTTATAACTTTAGAAGTGTTTTGAAGCTGGGGCAAGTTGGGGCTTGACGGAGACAAAATGGGAAGGAGTTTCAGCCAGGTGGACAGGCGTGAGAAAGAGGTGAGAAGTGGGCTAGGCCAGAAGGAGGTACAGTGAGAAGAGTAGTTGGAGAGGAATGAAGAGTGAGAACAAGAGTGTAGTGAGAAGGGATAGAGGATAATCAGAAGGGAGAGTGTCTTCTGAGTAAATGATGTCTGGACTGTTGAGGAAAAATAAAAGGGTGGGAACTATTTATATTTTGATTGGTGATATTTATTGAGCACTCACTTTGTGTAGAGCACTGTACTAAGCCTTGGGAGAGTATAGCATAGTTGATAGAAACTATACCTGCCCTCAAGGAGCTTTCAGCAATTATAGTACCATCAGCTGTAATTCCAGAATAGGCTATTGGTTTCATTCCTACATTCTGGTTTTTTTTTTTCTTGACTTTTTTTCTCCACTCTTAACTTTGCAAAACTTATCATTGGCACATTTCTGTGGTTATGACTTATGAGTTCTTCTGGTATCTAGTGAAATTGCCACATGCTTGGGACGGGGGAGAGATTTACAATGGAAAAAATTGAACATGTTTCCGGACTCTTCGAAATGGAGAAGTGTGTAAAACAGAAGTCAAGAGCTTAAAACAAAGATGTATTTCCTGTAGACCCAATCCAAATACTTCTCTAATGAACCAAATGATCATACCGCTCTTTCTCCATAGAAACCACACACACAAGCTGTTCAAAGGGTGCCTGGTGTACTGTGATAGATTGATCTTAACCTTCATTTTCCAATAAAGACTTGGAGAATGATCTGACTCTAGGGTACTACCACTCTCCCTTGTAATCTTGCAAAGACACATGTGCTAGAATGAAATGTGTTCCTTGAGTCCTTAAATGTATGATGGGAACAAACAAAAAAGCCAATCTTTGCTATTGGCAAAACCATTTCATATTAAATATATAATACATCTTCACAAATAATGTCCAAAACCTGTCAGTTCAACAAAATATACCATCTCACCCTAACACCCTCCTTCCCTAAAGCAGGTGGGACTTAGACATTATGAAGAGTGAGAAATGCCCCTTATTCTGGGGTAAATAGGTTATTTCCCTGGGTGAGAAGAAAGCATTTGTGACTAAACCTGATTTCACCCTTAGCAGATGATAAGAATGGAGGGCTGAAAAGGGATGTAAGGATTTGATTAGGTCAGAAAATAGACGTGACCAATATCCCACATTGAACAAGATAGACATGGCGCTTTGGCTAAGGTCCTACTGCCCAGAACTTGATATTGTACATGTTAAGTGCTTATTATGGGCCAAGCACTGTTCATAAGGTCTAGTGTAGATTGAAGTTAGTCAGATTGGACCAGTGCCTGTCTACCATCTAAGCAAAAGGGAGAATGGGTATTGAACAATTTTACAGCTGAGGAAACTGAATCAAGGAGGAAGCCAAGTGACTTACCCAAAGTCACACAATAGGCTAATGGCCGAGTGGATTAGAATTCAAGTCCTCTGACTCCCAGATATGTGCTCTTTCTGGTAGGCCATGCTGCTTCTCTCTGAGAGGACAGAGTAGCAGTCAAACAGCAGAAGGTCAGATAGAGCTGCAGACTCATGGCTCTGCCATGTAACCCACTCACTGGCTTTGACATCATTTCCTTCAAGATCCCTGTTGAGCTGTGGAGTAGTGTCAGAAATGTCATGGGAGCCAGCCATTAGGGAACATGGAGATGGCTGAGACACTCGGAAGGCTGAATCTCAGCTCTGTCTGCCTCTCATCTGCTTCTATATTGCTCCAGTCCCCCATCCCTCACCCCCACACTCCTGACTGCTGGCTGATCTCTTCCTCAGCTGTCACTGCCATTCTTGTACTGGGAAACTAGTGTAATTGTGGTGTTCGTTAAGTGTTTACCATGTGTCAGTCACCGTGGTAGATATAATCAATGGTACTGAATACTTAATGGACATAGAGCACTCTACTAAGCACTCGGGGAAACACAGTTCACCAGAGTTGGTAGACTCACTCTCTGCCCACAAGGAGCTTATGAATCAGATCAAACACATTCAGCCCAACATTGGGCTCACAGTTTCAAGTGGAGGGAGAACAGATTTTTAATCCCTATTTTAAAGATGGGGAAATTGAGGCACAGTAAAACTGAGTGATTTGCTCAAGATTACACAGCAAACAAGTGGTGGAGCCAGGCCTGGAACCCAGAACTCATGACTGCCAAGCCTAGGCTCTTTCCATTGCTGCTTCACGTACCTGCAGTTTATTTTAGTGACTGTGTCTCAACCACTAAGTTGGAAGGTTCTTGAAGGCAGGAATCATTTCTATTAACTGTATTTCACTCTCCCAAATGCTTAGTTCAGTGCTTGGCCCAGAATGAGTGTTCAGTAAATACCAATAATTCATTTACATATGTTCGTGTGTGGGCCTGTTGTAATTATCTGTTTCTTTCTGTCTTACTACTCCTTTTTGGGGGTCAAATTCTCAGCTGACCCCCACCTACCCTTCTCTTCTACTTCAAACCACACCCCCTGAAAATTTGATCATATTAGAGAAAATATCACTTCTTCCCCACCACCACCAAGAGTAAGCATCTTTGCTAATTTTGGTGTTGATGACAGATAATGGATGAAAGAAATTTGCCTCATGTAGCATTATTGGTGCCCTTCTTGCACTTTCAAGGCAGAGCTTGACGTCTGCCAGAAGATATAAATTTTGTGTCCTTGAAATGTATCATTTCCACTCAGCCTAAATTGAAAGAACAAAACCAAAGGTCACCTAACTTTAAGCCCAAAAATAAGACCTCTAAATTAGAAGGAAAATCTATTGTTACTGCTTCAGTGCTCTTAATAGGAATTATCCCTCTACTTATAGTGCTTTTTCTGTCCTTCCTTTTGCACCTGGATGTCTTGTTTCTGGGAGATATTTTTACCTTTTAAGGGGTAATCTAAGAGGAGGAACTGTTTATTCACATAACCACCGGGTTAGGTGTTTTTGCAGCTAGTCTCTGTCTCCTAGATTTGGTGTGAAAGAAAATAATTTTTGTACTATAACCACTGCTGTAACTGTACGATATAATTTGAGAGTGAGATTTCTCTTTGCTGTTTTCTGTGCCTTGATCATTTTTGAGTTTCCTTTTTTAATTTGAATGGAAGATTAATTCTTCTCTAGTCAGACACATTCTGTCATAAAATTTTACCTCAAAGATGCATTTAGAAGGGTTAGTTGCAAGAACTTCTTGTATTAAAGTAGATTTGATAACTCACTGAAAATCTTCCAGGGAAACCAAGATCTTTTTGATTTTTTATTTTGCTGGAACTCTTGAATAGGCAGCTGAAGTTTTGAGTTGTCGCTATCTGGTTGCTCCTCTCCTGTGTTCAAAAAGTTACTTTTTGAGATGCCTTCTATGCTGCATCACTTTCCTAAAAATGTCTAATTTGATTTGACATTTACTAATGTAGTATGATAAGATGTAATTTGATCTCATTAACTCTGATCATATCATATTAGCAAACATCGGGTTCTATTTGAGAGATTCACACATGCTATATAGGAGAAGACACCCTGAGATTAGACTATATTAGTGAAACTTACCATTTTAATTTTCCAGTTTTAAAGAGTTCAGGTCCAGGAAGAATTCTATAAGGACTGATAATATCTCTTGTCCTTGGAAGGGAGAGCTTCAGTGAAAAAATATGGAATCACTGCTGCCCACTATTTCTGGGGAATTAATAATTTATTGGGGGTAATAGGAGAATAATAATAATAATTATGGTACTTTTTAAGCCCTTACTAGTACCAAACACCAACCAAACACTGGGGTAGATACAAGCTAGTTAGATTGGACACAGTCCCTGTCCCCCTTGGGGTTCACACTCAATCTTCATTTTACACATGAGGTAACTAAGGCCCAGAGAAGTTGAGTGACTTGCCCAGTGCCACACAGCAGACAAATGGCTGAGCCTGGAATGAGAGTGTGGAGAATAGGTATTCCTGGAACACTCCCAACTTCAATTTGGCCAATACTTTCAACAGCCTCTCCCACCAAAACTTTTACCATTGAGGTTGTCCTTCATGTGGATTTTTCTGCATATGGGGGTGGGGGTGTCTGTGTGTGTGTGTGTGTGTCTGTGTGTGTGTGTGTGTGAGAGAGAGAGAGAGAGAAAGAGAAGAGGTCCTATTATTTATTAGCAATCCAAAAAATGTTTTCATTTGGCTCATTAGGTAGCCTAGTACAGCCAGGCCTGTACACTTCTCTCGTCTAATGCCAACCTATTTACTTTACCTCTATCTCATCTATCTTACCACCAACTCCTTGTCAATGTCCTGCCTCTGATATGGAACACCCTCCCTCTTTGTAATCAACAGATGAACACTTCCCCCACTTTCAAAGTCTTATTAAAATTAGATCTCCTCCAAGAAGCCTTCCCCAAGTAAGCCTCATTTCTTCTTCTCCCAGCGCCTTTTGCATTACCCTTGCACTTGGATTTGCATCCTTTATTCACCCTACCCCTGGTCCCACAGCACTATGTACATATACATATATATATATGTATATGTACATGAGAAGCAGTGTTGCTCAGTGGAAAGAGCCCTGGCTTTGGAGTCAGAGGTCATGGGTTCAAATCCCGTCTCCACCACTTGTCAGCTGTGTGACTTTGGGCAAGTCACTTAACTTCTCTGGGCCTCAGTTACCTCATTTGTAAAATGGGGATTAAGACTGTGAGCCTCCCCAGGACAACCTGATCACCTTGTAACCTCCCCAGCGATTAGAACAGTGCTTTGCATATAGTAAGCACTTAATAAATGCCATCATTATTATTATATCCATAATTTATTTGTAATAATGTTTGTCTGCCCCTCTAGATTGTAAGTTCATTGGTGGTAGGGAACTTGTCTACCAACTCTGTTAGATTGTACTGTCCCAAAGTGCTTAGTACAACGCTCTGCACATAGTAAGTGCTCAATAAATGACTGAGTTGTGGTAATTGTGTACAGGACAGGGAAAGGAGTTCCCTTTTCTCAAGATAGCATGTAATTCCCCTGAGTAAATAAGAAAGTGTGAAATCATTTTCACAGATTAAATATGGATACTTTCAATCAGTTAATCAATTTTATTTATTGAGCATTTACTTTGTGCCTACCCTAATACTAGACACTTGGGAGAGAACACTGCAATAGAGTTACTTTATTTGAAATTCGACTGGTTTTTAACCTAACAGAGTTTTATTCTGAGTTTATTGGAAATTAATTACAGAGATAGTACAACCGACTCTCCCATAATGCTAGGTTTTCTGCATGGAGGAAAACACACATTGTAATACTTCTCATGTCAGGACTCAGTGTGTGTGAAAATACATGCCACTCGCCCAACCATTTCCTCTAAAATTACACAATTCCAAATGCAAACAAGCTCATTTTGCCTGCTGCATGTTTCCTACTACTCCAACAAGGTTCTAGCCAAGCAGCTGTGCAAATATGTGCCCTGGCAGATCTGAGTGCAATTTTATCTAGAATTTTGGGAGGCAGCATTTGATATCATCCATGAAGGGATGAGTAACAAGAATGCTTAGAGGTAGTGCAGTACAGTATCCAACAGAGAACACAGCAGTGGACAATTTGGGGCCACTGGGGTGAACTGGCTAGTCTGATTGGCCGCAATGAAAAAATGGTTTCTCTCCTTGAGCAAAGCCATTATGAAAATTGAAACACCAGGAGACAGGTTGAAAAATGAGAACAAGCCCTTCCTGGCACAAACCCATTTGCCCTGCAAAGGTCCACCCTAAATACAAACAAAGTGACAGGATGAGTTGATCTCACATGGCTCTTTTCAGATAAATTGTCAACTCTTGATTTGATTATCAGTCAATCAGTAAATGGTATTTATTGAGCACTTACTGTGTACAGAGAACTGTACTAAACACTTAGTAGACACTTCCCTTGCTCACAAGGAGCTTAGAGGCTAGAGAGGGAGATAGACATTAGTATAATACATTATAAACATGTACATTATAAGTTCTTTGTGGGCGGCAGCATGGTGTGGTAGTTAGAGCATGGGCTTGGGAGTCAGAAGGTCATGGGTTCTTAACCCAGCTTAGCCACTTGTCTCCTGTGTGACTTTGGGCAAGTCACTTCACTTCTCTGGGCCTCAGTTACCTCACTTATAAAATGGGGATTGAGACTGTGAGCCCCATATGGGACAGGGACTGTGTCCAATCTGATTAAATTGTATCTATCCCAGTGCTTAGAACAGTGATTGGAATATAGTAAGTGCTTAACAAGTACTATTATTATTATTATGAGTTCATTGTACTGTCACAAGTTAGTAGAGAGCTCTGCACATAGCAGGCATTTAATAAATATTACTGATTTACTGGTTGATACAGCATGCGTATGCCGTCCGCCGTCCCCCCCCCCCCCCCCCCCCCCCCCACACACACACACAATCTTTTTGTGGGTAGTATCACTTTGGAAACTAAAGAACAACAAGGAACAGCCTGGCTTTGTGGAGCAAGCACAGGACTAGGAGTCAGAATACCTGTGCTCAAATCCTGACTCCACCATTTGTCTGACATGTTACATCAGGAAGTCACTTTGTTTCTGTGTGTCTCATTTCATCATTTGTAAAATGAGGACTTGCTCTCCCTTTCAATTAGACTGTGAGTCCTAAGGGAGACAGGGACTGACTGTGACCTGCCTTTGTAGATCTTAGTGCTTGGTAGATAGTAAATGCTTAACAAACACCATTGTTATAATTACATATTATGTCTATAAGAATGAATAGAAATATGTCAGAGTCTCAGATTTACACTAATTTTAGTGGGGGGTGATAAACTTGATAGGAGAAAGTAAGCAAAACATATTCAATTGCCTTCAAGTGGCTTGTATACCTTATAGTTTTTTATGAGCATCATTTAGGTACTGGGAAAGAGAAACTTCCTCATCACCTGGAAGTTAGAGATTAGAGTCTTGATTCAGGCACTCCAGGAAATGTATTCAGCCTAAAGTGGTGCTAAATGAAAAACAGGTGTTGGAAAGGAATTGGACCTTTAGATTAAGTAGTCACATGGACTATTAATTGAGCTTTCCCATGCCAAATTTTTTGGGAAAAAACATTTTAAATGCTACCCTTGGCCATTTAAATATCATTTTAAATTAAATACAATCCATTGCCAGTACATGACAATGAGGTAGCAGTCTGGGGATTCAGTAATGAATTGTATATATCGAGTGGCCAGCCATGTGGAACGATTCTGAGTTTTGAAATGCTCATCTCAAGCTGTGATTCTTTATAGTGTATACTGCCCACTAATCCGTTTTCAATTACCACTCACTCCCAAAAAGGGAGAAACGACATTACTGTTTAGCACACAGCGAGATGTGATTAGTAGCATCTCATTTACTTTGCCATCTTTAATTTTAAATAATCAGAAATGTAGCTTGTGCCTTTTCTCTTTCATCCTGTACTGTCAAAGTAAAGAGACATAAAACATGCATATAGTACCATTTAGGCTTTTTATTTAATCTTTGAAACCCCATGGCTACAAAACCATATGAATAATTAGCTGGACATTCAAAAAAGTACTTCTTTGATCAAGGTTCACATGCTGCTCTTGAAGCTACTGAAAATAGCTAGCGAGTCAATAGAGGAGGAAGAAGAGGTCTAAAATGTGTAGGTTCCTTAGCATTCAGAGAGATATCCAATTCAAATGAACTGTTTGTCCTTACATGACTTCTAGGCTAATATAAATGGGTAGTTCTTTTCAGAGGCACAGAGAAGAGCAGTGTAAATCTCTTTCTGGCAGTTCAGGAGATTGATCCCTGCATGCTATCCAGTTGCTTAACATGTCCCTGCATCAAAAAATATGGCCATTCTCCCTCAATATCTTCTTACTTTATTGTATTCTCCCACATGTTTAATACACTTCTAAGCCCAAAGTAAGCACTCAATATCATTGCTTGACTCTTGTTACACATTTGGGGAGAACACTGTTGGGGAATCAGGGGACATTCTTCCAGCAATGCACGTCTGCCTGGATAGTATAGTGCAGCAACAGTGCTCCTTGTGAGCAGAAAATGTGTCTACCAACTCTGTTATAGTGAACTCTCCCAAGCACTTAGTACAGTGCTCAATAAATACGATTGACTGATAGAGAAAATTGTCCATGTGTGTGCATGTGAGCCGGGGTAGATGCAAGCTAATCAGGTTGGAAACAGTCCCTGTCCCACATGGAGCTCATAGTAATAATCCCCATCTTACAGATGAAGTAACTGAGGCACAGAGAAGTGAAGTAACTCATCCAAGGTCATGCAGCAGACAAGTAGCAGAGCTGGGATTAGAACCCAGATCCTTCTGACTCCCAGAATCTAGGAGTCAGATTCTATCCATTAGGCCATGCTGCTTCCTGAGTTCTAATCCTGGCTCTATCTTGGACAAGTCATTCAATTTTCGGTGTCTCAGTGACCTCATCTGTAAAATAGGGATTAAGACTGTGAGCGCTGTGTGGGACAAGGACTGTGTCCAACCTAATCAGCTAGTATTTACTCCAGGTTTTAGAACAGTGACTGCCACATAATGAGTGCTTAACGAATACCATAAAAACGCAGCTCCTCACACACAATCAGGACTCCCATCAGCCCTGCTCAAGCCCAAGGAGGGCTTAAACACTGGCAGTGGGAGACCTTCTTGAGTATTTGAATGCTGGGTAGTCAGGCCATGGCTTTAGCTCTGATTTTTATAGCCTTTTGACTGATCAATAAATTAATCACATTTATTGAACTCTTAGTGTGTGCAGAGCCCCATGGTAAGCATTTGGGAGACTGTAATATAATAGACCCACTCCCTGATCTAAATGATTCATGTGGCAGCTAGCGGTATAGATTGAAGGGAGGAAGAGGGTGAGGGTAGAAAGACCAATGAGGAGATATATATATATATTTTATATATATATAAAATAATAGTCTCTCTGTGTTATAACAAGAGCTTGATTGAGTGATAGCAGTTTGAGTGAAAAGAAATGGGTAGATGTGGGAAATGTTGTGGGGAGAAGCAATGTTGCTTAGTGGATAGACCATGGACCTGGGGGTCAGAAGGACTAGGGTTTTAATACTGGCTCTGCCACATGTCTGCTGTGTGAGCTGGGACAAGTCATTTCATTTCTCTGTGCCTCAAATCCCCACTTTATAGATGAGGTAACTAAGACTGTGAGCCCCATGGGGGCTCACCTGTGTTCAATCTATCTAGTATCTACCCCAGCTTCTAGTACAGTGCCTGACACATAGCAAACACTTAATACCATTTTTTTTAAAAAAAGAACCAGTGGGGTTTTGATTGAATAGGAGTGTTGATAGACAGTGAGGAGTCAAGGATGCCAACATAGCTGTTGGCTTCTGAGACAGCGAGGGAGATAATTATTATTATAGTGTGGTATGGATACACACAAATCAATTTGGACACATCCTTTCTAGATTCCAAAATGCCCTCTACTTATTGCCCCATCTCACCATGCCTATTCTTACCCAAATTATTGGAACTAGTCATGCACACACACTGCCTTCATTTCCTTTCCATGAACTTGCTTCTTGACCTACTACAATCTAGTTTTCAACCCCTTCGCTCCACTGAAACTGAATTCTAAGTATATTCTGACATTTTCAGACTCTTCATTGCACCCTGAAGCATGGAGGTAAACAGAATATTGGACAAGATTGAACCTGCAACACTAAGCTCCTTCATAGCAGGGTCAAGTCTACCAATGAGATGCTGTTGTACTCTCCCAAGCCCTCAGGACAATGTTCTACACACAATAAGCATTCAATAAATACAATTGCTTTATTCACTCACCCCAACAGTGAAGGAGAATGTCGCTTAGGGCACCTTCAACTATGACACTGACCAGAATGTCACAGAGAATCTTGGCAAACTTCTCAAGGCCGTCAAAAATTGCTAGTCTGCTGATGGTGTCATATGCTTTGCTTAGAGGTCTATAAAAACCGGTATGAGATCCCGGTGATGCTCTCTGCAATCTTGCTGTACCTGCTGTACTGCAAACATCCTATCTGCTGTAATGAATTTTGGTAAACACGCATGGTAATTTGGGTAGTGCATTGGAGTTTGTCTTTCTAGACTGTGAGCCCACTGTTGGGTAGGGACTGTCTCTATATGTTGCCAACTTGTACTTCCCAAGCGCTTAGTACAGTGCTCTGCACACAGTAAGTGCTCAATAAATACGACTGAATGAATGAATGAATAATGTGGAGGTGAATAGGCAACCACTGGAGGTTCTTGAGGAGAGGAGAAGCATGGGCTGATGGTTTTGTTGAAAAATGATCAGTGCAGCAGAGTGAAATAGCTCTCTTCCTCCCTTCAAAGCCCTACTGAGAGCTCACCTCCTCCAGGAGGCCTTCCCAGACTGAGCCCCCTTTTCCTCTCCTCCTCCCCATCCCCTCCATCCTACCTCCTTCCCCCCACCACAGCACTTGTGTATATGCTTGTACAGATTTATTACTCTATTTATTTTACTTGTACACATTTACTATTCTATTTATTGTATTGATGCACATATAGCTTTAATTCTATTTGTTCTGATGATTTTAACACCTGTCTCCATGTTTTGTCTTGTTGTCTGTCTCCCCCTTCTAGATTGTGAGCCCGTCATTGGGTAGGGACCGTCTCTATATGCTGCCGACTTGTACTTCCCAAGAGCTCCAGTGCTCTTGGTCCAGTGCTCTGCACACAGTAAGGGCTCAATAAATCTGATTGAATGAATGAATGAAAGTATGGGCTGAAGTGGAGAAAGACAGACGGCAGGGAGGTCATCAAAGAGTCTGATACAGTAGCCAAGTTCTGTTACTTATCTATAATTGAGTATGCAGTTCTGAGCAAGTTTCGTAGTAGTGCAATATCCAATCTGGGTTCATGGGCCAATCCCTATGTATAACACTGTTTCTATGAACAAGTTAGTTCTGACTTAAAACCATTTTGCTTTAAGATGTGGTTTTCAGGAATCAGTTGTCATCATCATCCTCATCAATCGTATTTATTGAGCGCTTACTATGTGCAGAGCACTGTACTAAGCGCTTGGGAAGTTCAATTGTCCCAAGTCCAAGGACTGTTCCTCACCCAGTTCAGTTTCTGCTTGTATTTTCAAAGTAGTTCCACATACTCCTAAAGTGAATGTTGTTGGGTGGCCATCTTTGCCCTTATCAAAGAGGCAGAATCAATCTGAAATTGCAAGCTCCATAAATCCTTTCATAGATTTTTACTTGTACATATTTACTATTCTATTTATTTTATTTTGTTAATATGTGTTGTTTTGTTGTCTGTCTCCCCCTTCTAGACTGTGAGCCCGCTATTGGGTAGGGACCGTCTCTATACGTTACCAACTTGTACTTCCCAACTTGTACAGTGCTCTGCACACAGTAAGTGCTCAATAAATACAATTGAATATATATAATATTCAGTAGCTGGACCGGACTGTATTAAGAAGCAGCAAGGTGTAGTGGATGGAGCACGGGCCTGGGAGCCAGAAGGTCACTACAGTGCTTTGCACACAGTAAGTGATCAATAAATACAATTGAAACATCGTGGATTAGTGGAAAGAGCACGGGCTTGGGAATCAGAGGACATGGGTTCTAATCCCGGCTCTGCCACTTGTCTGCTGTATGATCTTGGGCAAGGCACTTCATTTCTCTGGGCCTCAGTTACCTCATCTGTGAAACGGGGATTAAAACTGTGAGCTCCACATGGGACAACCTGATTACCTTGTATCTACCCCAGTGCTTAGAACAGCACCCCCCAACCTCCTTCCTCTCCCCCTCCTCCCCCTCTCCATTCCCCCCGCCTTACCTCCTTCCCTTCCCCTCAGCACCTGTATATATGTATATATGTTTGTGCATATTTATTACTCTATTTATTTATTTACTTTACTTGTACATATTTATTCTACTTATTTTATTTTGTTAATATGTTTTGTTCTCTGTCTCCCCCTTCTAAACTGTGAGCCCACTGTTGGGCAGGGCCCGTCTCTATATGTTGCCAACTTGTACTTCCCAAGCACTTAGTACAGTGCTCTGCACACAGTAAGCGCTCAATAAATACAATTGAATGAATGAATGAACAGTACTTGGCACATAGTAAGCGCTTAACAAATACCATCATTATTAATAGAAAGAATGAATATTAAATCATAGGTTCTAATCCCGGCTCCACCACTTCTGCTGGGTGACCTTGGGCGAGTCATTTCATTTCTTTGTGCCTCAATTCCTTCATCTATAAAATGGGGATTGAGGCTGTGAGCCCCATGTGGGACAGGGACTGTGTCCAAACTGACTTGCTTGTAACCACCTCAGCACTTAGTACAGTGCCTGGCACATAAGTGCTTAATAAATGCCACAAGTGTTATTGTTATTATTATTATTAATCTTGCCATCAGTGGAAAGAAATGAGCACTTTTCACTGACAGTCCTATCCTATGATTTATTTTTCTGGGGTTCCCACTGGGGATAAAAATGAAAGCAATAGATGTTGATAAATACCATGAAGGAAAAAATAGGAGAAGATATTTAATCAATCAGTGGTATTTACTGAGCACTTTCTGTGTGCAGAGCACTGTCCTAAACACTTGGAAGAGCTTAATAGAGTGGGTAGACCTGATCACTAACTTCTAGGAGATTACAAACTAGAGTAATGGGAAAAAAACACCAACTAACAACAGGGCATGAAAGAAAGGATCATGTGTATTGATGGAACAGAAAATGGAAAATTAGAGCACAAATTCCGTAATGCTGAGCTGAACCCATGCCTCACATCTTTTCAAGTGTGTCATTTTCTGATATAGTCTTCCCCTTAAGTCCCATCACCAATTTCCCCCCTTTCCAACGCCAACTTTTTAGTAGCCTATACTTCTCTCCAAATTAGACTTTGATTCCTGCCAATGTAGGCAGCTTTGATTTTCACAGCTGTCAGGTTACCTGGTAGGCACTCAATCTTACATGCCAGTGAGACTGTGCAAATGAAACTAAACACAGACTGAAATGTCATTGCTGGATGCAGAGTCCTGAATGCTTGTACCAGATGTCTCTGTTTCATTTGGACAAAGCTGCCAGTGGAGGGAGGAAGGAGATAAAGGTAAATGCCAGGATTAGCCAAAAGCTTGCTCTCTTCCAACAGTCATACAGCTGTGTACTGGGTGGTGGGTTGCACTGATGGAAAGCCCTTTTGTCAATTGGCTTGAAAAGATCTGTTCATGTTGTGTGAACGACGTAAGTTCCGGTCTTATCGTGGAAAGACTATGGTATCAGCCTCCTTTCTGGTCTTCCTGCCTCCAGCCTTTCCCCTTTCCAATCTCTACTATATACGGTTTCCTGAAGCACCATTCAGCACACATTTCTCCATTCCTCTAAATGCTTCACTGGTTCCCTACAACCCTCTGCATCAAGCAAAAACTCCATACAACTAGCTTCAAGAGCCTCCAACTCACCATATTTTGTGTAGATGCTATCTTGACCAGCTATACTCAAAACCATTCTTTTCATTCCTCCCAAGCCAGCCTTAGAACAGTACTTGGTTTTTTTTGTTGCTGTTTTGGTTTATTTAATGCTATTTGTTAAGCACTTACTATGTGTCAGACACTGTACTGAGCACTAGGGCAGATACAGGGTAATCAGGTTGGACTTCGTCCATGTCCCATATAGGGCTCACAGTCTTAATCCCCATTTTACACTAGGTAACTGAGGCACAGAGAATTGAAGTGACTTGTCCAAGATCACTTAAGCAGACACGTGGTGGAGCTGGAAATAGAACCCAGGTCCTTTTGACTCCTAAGCCTGTGTTCTACCCACTAAGCAATGCTGCTTCCCAGCTAAGTGACTTGCATTTAAAGCTTATACAGGGGACTGATGTGACCCTGGGTGTGCCCGATCAAAGAATCCCTCAGTCAAGAACCTCTTTGTAACTTTTTCCTCAAATCCCTCCTCTGGAAAGCCTCCCACTGTAATTGTACTTTAGAATCATAATTACGTGTCAGTGGTTTTTGGAATTTTCTACTGAGAGCATGATGAACTGTTTGAAGGCTACAGTAAAACTCAACCTTTGTAAGTGAAGGAATGTGTGCTCTTTCATTAGAGAAGCTTCATAGACCCTCAAAGAGGCAGCAAGTAGTGAAGGGACCAAAAGCTAAGATTTTTAAGGCATACTTCTAGATTTTGCTTTGCTGATTGGTTAGTTATGGTTATAATAAATAATAATAATGATTGAGGTATTTGTTTAGCACTTATTATGTGTGAGACAGTGTACTAAGCTCTGGTGTAGATAAAAGATAATTGGATTGGACATAGTCCCTGTCCCACATTCGGCTCAGAGTCTAAATTCCCATTATACAGATGAGGCAACTGAGGCACAGAGAAGTGTTAAACCCTTTATATGTGCCAAGGAATGAACTAAGATCTGAAATAAATGAAAGAATCTAATCAACTCAAACACCCTACTAGATATTATTTCTTAACTTCTAGCTACTCATTCAATCTACCTGTATATCAAGTTATCTTGTGCCTTGCGTCTTCTGTCTCTCTCCAGTAAAGTTCACTGCAGAGTGAATTCCTGTCTGGAGGTTCTCAATTTGACAATTAGTTCTTTGATGAATATTTGTTGTTTGAATGAGTTAAAAAAAAAAGGAGTCTGCTTCATTTACCTCAGAAGAATTAGGCCTCTATTTTCTGAAATTAATCTCATTACTGTATACTGATATGCAGTACCTTCATTGTTTTTAAATGAAATGACAGATTGAAAAATTATTTTCTATCCAACTGAAAGTTTAATTTGAAAAATTGCCACTTTGATTTTTTTTGTTTGTTTTATGGTATTTGTTAAGCACTATGTGGCAAACACTGTTTTAAGCTCTGGAGTAGATACAAATTAATTAGGCTGGATATAGTACCTGTAGCACAAGGGGTTTACAGTCTAAGTAAGAGGGAGAACAGGAGTACTGAGGCCCAGAGAAGCTAGGTGATTTGACCAAGTTCACACCACGAGCAAGTGGCAGAGCAGGAATTTGAACTCTGGTCCTCCAACTCCTAAGCCCATGATATTTCCACTAGGCCCTGCTGCTTTTTTCTGGCTGAAATTTTCTAGATCAAACTGATCATTGAGTCTCCAACATGTAACCCTTCCCTCACATTCTTTATTTGTTCCTAAAACATCACATTTTCCAGACCACAGCATTCTTCATCTTCAAAGCCCTCCTGAAAAATCACTTCCTCCAGGAGGCCTTCCCAGATTAAGCTCCACCTTTTCAATCACATACTTCACATTTATGTGCATTATCTTTACACTCTATGGCTTCCTCCTCCTCCCTGTAATTTATTTTAGTACCTGTTTCCCCTACTAGACTGTAAACCCCTTGAGGTCAGGAACTGCTTATACTAACTATATTGTACTCTCCCAAGTCTTGATATTGTATTATACAAAATATTAAGCATTCAGTAAATAGTACTGATTGAGCCCATCAACAGCCACTCGTAGCTCTTACATTCAAACACCTTAATATCTGGGCATGTTTTTTATTTGCCACTACATTTATTTACTTAGCTTTTTAATCTTCCATACTTCTGCTCTAATGTGGTTTCATTCTCCTCCAAATATTTTTCAAGGCCTGTGTTCGTGCATGTCTCTCTCTCTCCCTTTGCATTAGACAGGGAGCTCCTTGAGGGCAGGGCTAATGTCTGTTTTTCAGTCGTCTCTCTCAGGCGCACTTACTACAGAAGCCACTGAGTAAATATTACTGATGAATTGATCTCTCCAACCTATAAATTGGCATATAGGACAGAACACATGAAGTGAGACTGATACTTAGTCTTCATAAAATTATCCATGAATTCTCAATATTTTCATTACAGAATGCTTTGATTCAGTCTTTAGTTTCCCTGGTGATTTAGGAATGTCATTTTTATTTTGAATTTTTTTAGAAGCTTTTGATCATCAACCTCAGTAGAAATTCTCAACAGTATTTATCATACAGAACATTTTTTTTGTGTTTTGTACACTAATGATAATAATAATATTGATGATATTTGTTAAGCACTTATTATGTGCCAGGCACTGTACTAAGCACAGGGGTGTATACAAGAAAATCAAGTAGGACACCATCCCTGTCCCATGTGGAGCTCACAGTCTCAATCCCCATTTTGTAGATGAGGTAACAGGCACAGAAAACTGAAGTGGCTTTCCCAAGGTAACACAGTACACAAGCTGTAGAGCTGGGATTAGAACCCATGACCTTCTGACTCCCCAGGCCATGCTCTATCCACTACACCATTCTGCTTCTCATAGTGTGATTGCATGGTTTGCATCAAATATATTAAGCAGTAGCACAACTGAACACCAGGGTTCACAATGAATACAATTGAATGAATTATTATTTTGTAATTTTAAACTGAACAAATACCCCATGCACAGAACATGTGCGCGCGCGCGCACACACACACACACACACACTCTCTCTCTCTCTCTCTCTCTCTCTCTCTCTCTCTCTCTCTCTCTCTCACTCCATCTTCCCCCTCTTTCTTCCTTTCTGTCACCAGGGGGAAAATATAGCTTTGGAGAAGTTCAATATGCTGAAATGGAATCCCACAGAAGTGGAAATTGCACTAATTAGTATGTTTTCTGGTTCATAGAGCCTTCAAGCATTTAGCAAAATCCCAAGTCCATGCCTAGTGAGCACATTTATCAATCTGAATTTGATGTTTTAATGACACTGGAATCACAGAACTATTTGTAATAAAACCGTACTGGTGTTATTGAATATCTGTATGGGGGCAAAAAGAAAGAATGGATAAACAGACACTAGAACTTAGTTGCAGGACCACCTGTTAGAGTGACGCATTTTTTAATCTACATGCCTCCTGTGTTTCAAACAGACTACTGACAGAAGGCAACAATAACCCAGGGTGCATGTCTTAATTCTGAATACAAAGCTAACATATGAATAGGTTTGACAAGACTTGATCTATTCCCAACAGAGTGTATATGGTGTTATCAATTTGCCAACTTCATTGGTATTACTTTGCTTAGGAATTTTCCTTCATGACATGGTATGAACATTCTTCCTCAAATCTTGAGTATAAATTTTACATAAAGTTCAACAGGTAGCCTATCTCTAATGGTCAGGAATGCCACCTTTTGGGTAACCACCTGTATAGCTCTTCATCTTCATTGTTTGTTTATGCCCCAGCTATTAAATGAATGTTTTAAAAGTTTTCATTTTTTTTCCATAATGTTTCAGGGGGAAAAAACAGTAAGTGCTTGAACAAGGGCTATAATCTTAATCTCATTTGCAGAACAAGGCTACAATATTGAGAAGCAGCGTGGCTCAGTGGAACGAGCCCAGGCTTTGGTATCAGAGGTCATGGGTTCAAATTCCAGGTCCGCCAATTGTCAGCTGTGTGACTTTGGGCAAGTCACATAACTTCTCTGTGCCTCAGTTCCCTCACCTGTAAAATGGGGATGAAGACTGTGAGCCACCCGTGGGACAACCTGGTCACTTGTAACCTCCCCAGCGCTTAGAACAGTGCTTTGCACATAGTAAGTGCTTAATAAATGCCATCATTATTAAATGGAATAATAATTATCATGTTGTTTAAATTCATAATCTATGTCAAGTATTATACTGGGATCTAGGGTAAATACAATCAGATCAGACAGTCTGCACCTTAGGAGGGTCTCACAGTCCATGGGTATTTTCAGGAACTAGTATTTTTTCCCCATTTACTGAGGAATGGAGAAATGACTTGTTCAAGGTGACACGGTAGGCCAGTGGCAAAGCCACAATTAGAACCCAGGTCTCCTGACTCCTAGTCCCAGGCTCTTTCCACTATTCACTGAGAGCTTACTATGTGCAGAACATTGTACTAAGCCTTAGGGAAAGTACAATAATAAACAATGACATTCCCTTTCCACAATGAGCTTTCAGTCTATGCCATGCTGCTTCTATGGAAGACATTTGAGTAAGTAAGAGTTTTGTTACCTTTTTGTATCTTTCTAGCATGTTATTCTAGGATTGATTCTTTACACAGATTTTACTTCTGCAACTGATTGTTCAATGGGTAGTGATAGGAGGAAGAGGAATGTTAAAAAGGTATTCAATGAGTACCCACTGGATGCAGTATTCTTGGGATAGTACAGCAGAAGTATGAAACATGTTATCTGCCCAGAAAGAGCTGAAATGGGAGAGACAGCATAACATATTTATAAATGGGGTAATCAGAATAAACAGACTGCACAATTGATTATAAAACTAGACCTAAATCCTGAGGGAAGGTATAAATAAATCTGTAAGTCCTATAGGTGGTTGAGGGGTTGATTTGCTTTGGGTTTGGGGAATTAATGCGGGAAGGTTTGTTGGAGGACATGGGATTGCCGGAGGTCCTTGAAGGTGGGGGAGAGTGTTGGTCTGTTAGATTAGGTAAGGGAAGATGTTCCAGGCTGGGCAAACAACGTGAAAGAGGGTAGGGAGGAAACTTCTATAATTCTCCCCCTGGAATGATAATAATAATAATAATCATTATTATTATAGTATTTAAGTGCTTACTATGTGCCAGGCACTGTTCTAAGTGCTGGGGTAGGTGCAGGATAATTGGGTTGGACACAGTCCCTCTCCCACATGGCACTCACAGTCTTAATCTCCATTTTACAGATGAAGAAACTGAGGCACAAAGAAGGTAGGTGACTTGTCCAAGGTCACAAAAGACAAGTAGGAGAGCCAGGTTTAGAACCCATGACTTTCTGACTCCTGGGCTCATTCTCTATCCACTACACCATGCTGCTTCTGAAAACTTGGTTTGTTATAGAAGTTTTAGTACCAAGGTGCTCTCACATTAATTAGTTCATTTCAACCCTCACAACAACCCTGTGAGGTAGGAACACAAGGCAGGTATTATTAGCCCCATTTTACAGATGGGGCACTGAGGTACTGAGGAGTTAAGTGACTTGCCCAGGGTAACACAGCAGGCTAACAGCACAGCTCAGATTCAAACCCAGGTCCTGTGGCTTCTAGACCGGCTGCTTCACCACATTTCCCCTGGGTCATTGTTTGTCAAAGTGTTAACTAGAAGAAGAATCTCAGACTTTCAAAACTCACAAACATATGCATAGTGAAGCCTAATATTAAAGAACACCTATACTTAATAAAACCTTCCATGGATAAAAGTTTTCTTTTGGTCCTCAGCCACCCATTGCCTAATTCAAAGATCCCTTCACAAAGGAACTCCTATAAAATAAACTCTTCAAAAACCATCCCTTGAAGTCATTATGAAAAGCGTACAGGTACTTAAAGTTTTCTACATAACATTCTTGGTAGGTTCATAAGGAGAAAAAGGCATGCAATGTTTCTACCCCTAAAAATTATCCAGATTATTTAGACTTGAAAATTTGTATGTTTCAGGCCTCAAAACTTCCTTTCCTCAAATACTGCGATAATTGTGTGGGTAGAAGCTGCCACATTGTTCTAAAATTTAGGATTGAAATATGAAGTAACAGGACTGTAGGGCAGAGACCCAGAGTTGGGTTGAATAAAAATAGCCTCATGATTTCAAATATTTCTTTACACATCAACATTTCCAATTCCTCTCAGAAACCTTAACACTTGTCAGGGCTGGAGAAGCTGAGAGTGATGGTGGGGAAACAGACCAGAAATAGAAAGAGGAAATGGTCAGTTGAGCTTCACTGTTCAAGCTGAAAAGAAATAACAAGCAAACAACATTATTTCTCAAAAGGAAATTAGAGTTAAACCATTACTCTCCCCAAGTATTGCTCAGAGGGAAGGAAGATTTTAAATACTTCTCAGGCTTGCCTACTTTCAAAGACAAAGAACTCCTTAAATGATCATCCAAGTAGAATAAATTAAATTATGATGTGATGAATGAGGCACCCACTTGACAACTTAATATTAATAAAGGCATTTGTTAAGGGCTTACTATGTGCCAAGCACTGCCCTAAATGCTGAGGTAGAAAGAAATATAATTAGATACAGTCCTTGCTCCACATGGGGATTATTTAGAATAAAGTAATTACTTTCTTAAATCATCAAGTTTTAGCAAACTTCCTCAAAGTGAATTATAAAGAAGAGACATAATTCCTAACCCTAGAGTTTACAATCAAATAGGGGAAAGCAAGAGCATAAAGTCACCATAAACACCCTCACATGCATAGCTGCTAGACACGTATTGATATTTTTGCTCTATTTTTCATTCTGGTTTACTCATTAATGCACTCTATTGGAAGCTGTTGTGTAGGTTTTCACAACTGACAATTGCTACAGGAATGTCCTAATTTGGGTGGGTACCCTGTAGAAAATCTATTATTGTTGATTCTGTTGAATTTCTCCCCTCGAGGCTTCATCTACTATTGACAGGATAGTTTCAGAACAATGCTCAGGTCTCCATTGTTTGAGTCATCAGGAAGATTTTCTGAGAAACCTCAGTGAAATAATTGGGTTTGACTTCTGTCATTCATAATAAGTATGGTACATGTTAAGTGAGCATTATGTGCCTGGCACTGCACTAAGCACTAGGGAAGACAAAAGATAATCAGGTTGGACACAGTCCCTGTCCCACATGGGGCTCACACTCTAAGTGGGAAGGAAAACAATTTTATCTCCATTTCACAGATGAGGAAGCTGATATACAGAACAATTAAATGGCTTGGCCACAGTCGCCCAGGAGGCAAGTGGCAGAGTTGAGATTAGAACCCAGGTCCTCTGACACAAAATAAAAAGCATGGCATACACAAAAATCATGGTACTTAAACACTTTCCCAGTCGCATCCACAAGGAATAGGAGAGGGAGAAAATAGATCTTGTATTGCCCTCAACCAAAGGCAAATGGGGGAAATTAAACTGAAGGCTGTCAAGACAAAAAGGATGACTTCCTTAAATGACCCAGGAGAGATTAACCCACTCCTAGTCAATCATATTTATTGAGCACTTACTGCATGCAGAGCACTGTTCTAAGAACTTGGGAGCATACAATATGACAATGTAATAGACACATTCCTGGCCCTCTATCTTACTGTCTAGAGGGGGAGACTAGTTCCTAGTTCAGTCAACAAAGGGCAGGCACAAAGTACTTCAGAATTTTTACAACAAACCTTCCATATGAAAGGGAGCTCCTTGAAAGCAAGGATCCTGTTTACCAACTATATTGTATTATCCCAAGTGCTTAGTACAGTTCTCTACTTAAGTGCTCAAATAGCACTGATTGATCTGAGGGAGTCATTTAGAGAAGCAATGTGGCTCAGTGGAAAGAGTAGGGGCTTGGGAGTCAGAGGTCATGGGTTCTAATCCCGGCTCCGCCACTTGTCAACTGTGTGACTCTGGGCAAGTCACTTAACTTCTCTGTGCCTCAGTTATCTCATCTGTAAAATGGGGATTAATATTGTGAGCCCCACGTGGGACAACCTGATCACCTTGTATCCCCCCAGCGCTTAGAACAGTGCCTTGCACGTAGTAAGTGTTTAAAAAATGCCATTATTATTATTATTATCATTTCATTTTTAAATTTTGAATTTTAAAATTCAAATAGCTGTTGGGTACCTCACTAAATGGAGTAGCTTTGAGTGGAATGGCAGATAAAACAAGGAAATTTGTCAAGGAGATTTGTTCCAAGTCTAAGAGACAACTTTGATAACAGCTCAGGGAGGAAGAAAGGAGTGTTGGATATGAGGGGCTCCAGGAAGTCATGTTGTGCATGAATGGAAAGGGCAAGCTGGGAAATGGTTGAAGGAGAATAATGGGCTTGGGCCTTTTCTAGATGAAAATTATTTCATTCCCAACACAAGCAATCAATCATATTTATTGAGCACTCACTATATTCAGAGCACTGTTTCTAAGCACTTGGGAGAGGGAAATGCAATATAAGCAGATAAATAGTGATGGCTTCCCTAGTTGCTTAAGTTGAATGCATTCTGAATTTTATTATAATTATTATTAATAATAATAATAAAAAAACAATAATTGTGGTATTTGTTAAGCACTTACTATGTGCCAGCCACTGAACTATGTGCTGAGGTAGATACCAGATAATCAGGACAGACACAGTCCCTGTCCCACATTGAGCTCCATCTTGATCCTCATTTCACAGATGAGGAAACTGAGGCATAGAGAAGTTAAGTGATTTGCCCAAGGCCATACAGCAGACAAGTGGCGAAGTTGGAATTAGAATCCAGGTCCTCCAATTTCCAGGCCCTTGCTCTTTCCACTAGGCAACACTGCTTTTCTATCAGGACACTAACTGATCTTTTTAGAAATCAGATTCATGTTTCAAGTAGTCTACATTCTGGGTCATTTTTACCTAGTATATATCTCAAATTTAAAAAATAGCTGGCTACTCATTTTTGATGGAATAAACACTTTGATCTTGAGCTGACCAAAGTTCATACCAGTTTAGCTTGAAGTGTTTAGTTTCCCCCTTGATATCTATCTTGGCAATTGATGTCGACATATCTTACTAGACATATTTAACATTCACTGGCAATGTATGAAAGGGCAAAACCTCATGTCAAATAGAAAAAAAACCCCAACAAACAGGACCCATGTTTCCTAGTTTCCGTAATGATATCTGACCATTATCCAGACAGCAAGAAGGAGAATTTGATGGTTCTACTTTCTGAACCAAATACAGTTAGGTTGAAAAGTAATTGGTTGAAGTTGTGCAAATATACCTTCCAATTGGCTGGGGAGATTGTTTCACTGACATGTTCTCTGTGGGGATTCAGGATGAGTCTTGTACTTTCCAGTCTCCTCTTCCATCTTTTTAAAAAAGAACACTTCTTATTTTTTCAATAATTAGCTCAATTAATTAGGAAAAACATGCGAGGCGGAGTCAGCAGACCTACGTTCAAGTCCCAGCTCTGCTACTGTCTACCTTGTGACCTTTAGCAAGTCACTTAACTGGCCTGGACCTCAATTTCCTCATCTGTCAAATGGGGATAATTTAAATGGTGAGTCCAGTGTGGGACAAAGACAGTGTATGAACTCAAGCATATCTACCATAACTACCGAATGAATTAAGTCCAATCTGCTTAAATTGTAACACCAGTGCTTAGAAGAATGCTTGGCACAAAGTAAGCACTTAACCAGTACCACAACAATGACGAAGTGATGAAATAAGAAAAAAGAATGAATTTAGGCCACAATGTAGACAAGTGGCAGAGCCCTACTAACTATGGGATTAGAACCCATTACCTTCTGTCTCCCAGGCCCATGCTTTATCCATTCATTCAGTCAAATTTATTGGGCACTTATTGTGTGCAGAGCACTGTACTAAGCACTTGGGAAGTACAAGTTGGCAAAATATAGAGACGGTCCCTTACCCAACAATGACAGACAATGAAACAGAACATGTATACAGGTGTCAAAACCATCAGAATAAATAGAATTATAGGTATACGTACATCAGAGCCGGGTTCGAATCCTGGCTCCGCCACCTGTCAGCTGTGTGACCTTGGGCAAGTCACTCCTTATCCACTACACCATGATGCTTCCTCCTCATGACAGCTGTGTTAACTAATGAGATGACGATCAGGTGGGCAGATTTGCTCAGGGCAGGTCTCAAGGAGAGAGTGACTTTAAAGTAAGCTTTGAAAAAGGAGATAGCAGGGATTTAAGTAAAATAAGGAGTGAGGGAATTCCAGTCAGGGGGCGGATCCTGAGCAATGTTTGGAATTGGTGAGTTGATCAAGAGAAACATTAATGAGGAGAAGTGAGGAGCATGACCTGAAGCTGAGGAAAGGAAGAAATAATACTACTACTAATAATAATATTTGCTAAGTGCTTACTATGGATCAAGCACAGTAATAAACAGTGGGGTAGATACAAGTCACTTAGCTTCTCTGGGCACTTAGCTTCTCTGGGCCTCAGTTCCCTCATCTGTAAAATGGGGATGAACACTGTGAGCCCCAAGTGGGACAACCTGATTACCTTGTATCTACCCCAGTGCTTAGAACAGTGCTTGGCACGTAGTAAGTGCTTAACAAATACCAACATTATTATTATTATTATACAAGAAAATCAGGGTGGATATTGTCCCTGCCTTACATGGGGCACACAGTCTAAGGGAAAAAGAGAAAAGGAGTTTCATCCCCATTTTACAGATAAAGGAAACTGAGGCAAAGAGAAGTTAGAGTTAGTAAAGGGAAATAAGGAGAAGTTGTCCAAGAAGTAGGATGAAAAGTGGATCAGGTCAGCAAAACCAAGCTGGAGGGTATCGAGGAGGAGAGGATAGCAAATCATGTCAACAGCAGCACAAAGGTCAAGGAAGATTGCAACCAAGAAGAGATCATTTGACTTTTCCAGAAGGCAGATTATAGAAATCTTGAGTCATGTGTTCTTGATAGTGTAAAAAAGAGTGAAATCCAAGTTGTAGGGAGTTTTGAAGAGACGTGGCAGAGAGGAAAATAGAACTAGATCCCTTTAGGTCTTCATTTTATTGATTGTTTTTTTCCCCAGGATATGTATCAAGGTGAACTATAAAAATAACCAAAATGGATGAAAAAAATCAATGTCAAAACAAGACGTTTTTAGGCAAGAATTGAAATGTGTTTTTAGTTTGCCCCCTCTCCCAAATCCAGAGTGGTGACAGGTCACACACAAACACCATTTTGACCCTGGGGTACGACTCAGGGAATCTGGAGATGATTTAGAGGATCCCTACCTCTGACCTGGAGGTGCTTCTGAGAGGCGAGCTGCCTCACAGCACAGGACAAAAAGAGGAACCCAGGTCTATTGAGTCTAGCCAGCAGCACCAAGTTTGGGGTGGGCTATTTTGAGCCTGGGTTCCTTCTTCACTTGATACTAAATTCAGGTTTATATACGAAAAGAAGAGTACTTTTTTTTTTTGTAAAACCAGGGAATGCAGTCTACAACAACAACAAGGGGTCCTCTGTGCACCTGAGCACACAAACTAAGTAGTCTGTTTCCTGTGGGAGTCACTTATATGCAGAGAAATTCAGACAAAGGTATCTTTTAGAATCCTCCTCCCTCTTCCAGTATACCATCCTGGAGAATGGCCAACAAACCCGGACTTTGCTTTCCTCCGCCACCCCCTGACCTTCCTTAAGGCAGTTTCTGTGCTGGTTTCAGGGCTAAGACTCCTACTGGAGGCAGGGTAGTCACTATGCGAAGACAATGAGGGAGCAAAACATATAAGCATCCAAGCAAAATGACCCCTGAACTCTGGTCTTTATTTTCCTCTACTAATCAATGACATTTATTGAGTGCTTCCTGAGGGCAGAACGTTGTACTAAGTAAGCACTTGGGACGATACGCTACAGTGTGGCCTAGTGGATAGAGCATGGATTTGGTAGTCAGAAGGACATGGGTTCAAATCCTAGTTCCACAACTTGTCAGCTGTGTGACCTTGGTCAAGTCACTTCACTTCTTTGGGCCTCAGTTCCCTCATCTGTAAAATGGGGATTAAGACTGTGACCCCTATGTGGGACAGGGCCTGTGTCCAACCCAATCACCTTGCCTCTACCCTAGTGCTTAAGTACAGTGCCTGGTACAGAGCAAGTGCTTAACAAATGCCACAATTATTAAATAGAGTTGTTGGACACAATTTTCACCCTCAAGGAACTAACAGTCAGGTCAATGCTCCCATACCTTATTGGGAGATGAAAAACCACAATGAGGACGTGCAATACAGGGCAACAGTAACAGCAGGAAAGCAAACACCTAGGCTAAGGTTATTGAAGAAAAGATGGTGTTAAGAAAATTGCACTGGTGTCCAGAAACAATGATTTTGAGGAATTCTAACCTTCCTCAATTCCTGCCACCTATGTTCTCATAAGTATTCAAAGTCATTCTAGCTCGGTTTTAGACTCTGAGCCTAACATATATTTCTGGTAGACAAATTCTTCCTTCAGTTAGTTAAATTAGACAAGGAAAAAGAAGGTAATTTATAAAGAGTCCCAATTTCTCTCCCTGGAGAGATGAAAGCATCTTTCATTTTAGTCACCTTAATCTCTTCTAAGGTAATGGCTTCCAGGAAATTATAGCCAAATCAAGCCATTTTCTTCTGCAATCTAATATCTTGGCTCCTCTGAGGGTTTGAATGCTAGGAGATTTTTAGAAAATTGTGACTACAGTTTGGAGACATGAACTTCAATCCAAATAAAAAAAAAAAACGAAAGTATCGATCATTATCCTTAAAATAGCAGTCATTGTCTTCAGTTTTTTATTTCATTTTTAACCCCATCTCCTAAGGGTGAGATTGTTAGTGGATTCTGCTCTGGTTATTAATTGCCAAATATTGTCTGACATTAAAATGCAAGCATCACTTCACCACCTCTTGCGAAAGTGTCAACCAATTTAATTTCCAAGGCAACTGCTGATGACTGCGGAAATTCTGGAGTGACACAGGAAGTCCAGTACAAGCTGTGAGCTCAGGCCCCCATTGGAAAGTGTGCAGAAGAGGGCATGGGGAGGTGAAACCACCTTCCCAAAAATCATACAATGAGTCAGGGACAAAGCCAGGAATAGAACCCAATGCATAGTTAACTGCCAGCCCGCACCGCCTCTTTGGTGACTCACGGCGGCTTGGGTGACCAGGCCTCACCGGGTCATTCGGCAACAACAATTCAAGGGAGTAGTGTAGCCTCACTCAGAGGGCTGTGCTTATTTGGTTTTGAGGCCCACACTGCATTCATTCATCCTGGGAGACCTGAAAATGGAAAGCCAACTTCTTGGGCTGGCCACATCCAATCAATTCAGTGACCGAACCCAAGTGGGGAATGAGTGACTTTCTGTGGTCACACAGACAACTGTTCCTAGGGGCAGGAAGAGGGTTAAGGTCATATTAGGTACTTAGATTATTCATTCATTCAGTCATATTTACTGAGCACTTACTGTGTGCAAAGCACTGTACCGTACTGTGTGCAAGTACTGTATTTGTACTGTGTGCAAGTTTTGTACCCCTATGCAAGTACTGTGTACTGTACTGTGTGCAAAGCACTTTACTTAGCCCATGCCCAAAGCATTACCCATAATATCTATAATGTTAAGGAAGCAAATGATAAGTGAGGGAATTCAGTCAGAGGAAGAGTCCTGAGCATTTACGGGGAGAAGTGAGGAGCATGAAACACAAACAATTAAGGTAACAGCTGGCCTTGCCCAACCTCTTACTAATGAAGAGAAAGACGTCTTGTTTTCTAATAGACTAGACTCCCTTAGGATGCCAGGTTTTGCACTGAGAGAAAAATGTATTAGCATTAGCTGCAGTCAACTCGGTTTTCAGCTTGGATTGGCATGCTGGAAGATAGAATACACTGTAAATAGTATGTCTTCCTGGGATCTGGATTTCTAGTCTCGCCAGATAAATTTAACCTGAACTTTACATAGCTGCTTCAATACCCTAGGGAGAGGATCGAGCAGCAATTTCCATCTAATATCCTTTCCATGTTAATTCTAATGACATAAATCTTACTGATGAGGCAGAGAAAGGTTAGAGAATATTTAATAATCTGCCTACTTTTTTGATGAAATATCTTTCAGCAGATTTCTGGGTTCTGGGACTTAAAAGAGGGAAAGAATTTGAATCTGTCAAACATTGACTCAAATCTAAATGTAGGATAATGAAAATCAGAAAGCAAGACTTTGTTTTAGAAATACTGTTTTAGCAGTCCACACACTCTCAGCAGCAGAGGACAGATGTCAGAAGCTTCACCAAATAACACAGGGAGACCTGGTAGCTAGGACCTCCCAGAAAGGAGTAAAGCTCACAGAAGTTTTATACTAATTCATTCATTCAATCGTATTAATTGAGCACTTACTGTGTGCAGAGCACTGTACTAAGCACTTAATACTACTACTACTACTACTGTGTCTATCAATCAACCATATTTATTGAGCATTTTCTATGTGCAGAGCACTGTACTAAACATTTGGGAGAGTACAGTACTAAAGAGTTGGTGGACACGTTCCCTGCCCACACTAAGCTACAACTATTACTACTACTACTACTACTAATGATGGAATTTGTTAAGCACTTACTACGTGCGAAGCACTGTTCTGAGGGCTGGGGTGGATACAAGGTGATCAGGTTGTCCCAGGTAGGGCTCACAGTCTTAATCCTCATTTTACAGATGAGGTAACTGAGGCACAGAGAAGTTAAGTGACTTGCCCAAAGTCACACAGCTGACAAGGGAGGAGCGGGGATTAGAACCCATGACCTCTGACTCCCAAGCCCGTGCTCTTTCCCCTGAGCCACGCTGTTTCATTACTACTATTACTACTACTACCACCACCACTACTACTACTACTACTACTACCACCACCACCACCACCACCCAGAGGTCAGTAGCAAAAATGTTTACATACTCCCAGGATCCCCCAAGTATTTTTCTATTACTGTATCCTTCAAAACTAGGCCTTCCTTAACAACGAGAAGCAGTATGTTCTAGTGGAAAGAGCACGGGCCTGAGAGTCAGAGGATGTGGGTTCTAACCCCAACTCTGCCAGACGTTTGCTGTGTGACCTTGGGCAAATCAATTCTCTGCTTCAGTTACCTCACCTCTAAAATGGAGATTAAGACCGTTCACTCCATGTGGGACAGGGACTGTGTCCAACTTAATTGTATCTACCCCAGCATTTAGAACAGCTTTTGGCACATAGTAAGTTCTTAACAAATACCTCAGTTATTATTGTTATAACTACTACCAATAATAATGGTGATACTTGCTAAGGACCACGTGCCAAGCACTGTGCTTAATCCCGGGCTAGCTACAGGAGTGGATACAGTCCCTGTCCATAGGGGGCTCACAGTATATGAGGGAGGAAGAGCAGGAAATCAATCCCCACTCCTACAGATAAGGAAATGGAAGAACAGAGAATTGAAGTGACTTGCCCAAAGTCAGACAGCTGATAAGAGAAGCAGAGCTTCTCCCTTCTGGGAAGATGAGCTTAAGGGTGAGAGCTGAGTTGGGGTTGTAGAAGAGCCACCCTGGAAGATGGGAAATAAGTCAAAGGTGCAATTCAGCCGTGCCTCTTTCTCTGAGAGGATTGTCTCTGGGCCGGCGTGGTGAAGGCAAGAGTTAAGGCAGTTATTCAGCTCATGAGTAAAACAGCCTTGGTATTGAGGAAAAGGAGTCTGTTGTTGGACAGTGTGTACTTACTTGTTCAAATAAATCAGATAAATCTTCAACTCTTCATTTTCTTAGCCCATGTCAAGCCAGTCTCAACTGGTGAGGTGGTTATGACCCACAAGGATGGAAATGACCCCTGCTGTTCAAATAACATTGAGAAAGTGGTAACCTCCGGTTCAACATTCCAGGAAGAACTCAGAGCACTTTTTTTATAGTATTTGCTATGTACTTACTATCAATCACTGTTCAAAGCATTGGGGTAGATAAAAATCAATCAGGTTGGACACAGTCCCTGTCCCACATGGGACTCACTGTCTAAGTAGGAGGGAGAAGAGGTATTGAATCCCCACTTTACAGTTGAGGTAAATGAAGCACAGAGAAGTTAAGTGATTTGTCCGAGGTTGCACAGCAGACAAATGGCAGAGCCAGCATTAGAACCCAGGCCTTCTGACTCCCGGGTCAATGCTCTTTCCACTAGACAACACTGCTTCCCATTGTTAAGGAAGGCCTGGTTTTGAAGGATGCAATAAAAAAAAATTGGGGGGATGTTAGGATTAAATGTACATTTTTGCTAGAGAACTCTGGATAAGAGTGGAGGCTTCTGGAGTAAAGAGTTAGGGAAAGAGTTGGGGTGGAAGGAAAAAGTAAAAACTATTGATTAGGGAGGTGTGACCTGAGACTTAGTTGTGCTTGTGTCCGCTGTTGGTGTTTAGTTAGGAAGTTGCCATGCCTAAGTTGGTACAGTAAAATCAATTTTCCTGGAATATCTCTTCTCTAAAAAGCAACTTTCTTTAGAAAACAGCAGGCTTCTATGGCCACCTCCAGGTTTTCAAAACTCTCTGTGCTTGATGTCATCTGTCCATGCCCTCCTGTGAGAAAGTCACATCCTTAACCTCTTAAAATATTCTTTTTCTGGTGGATATATAAGCTCAGGAAGGGGTATATGATGCTAAGCCTCTTTAAAAAGTAAGTTGCTGTCCCTAGAGAGTCAATTTTTATTTCATGTTCCACTCCTCTAAGAAAATTCCACTTATATAGAAAAAAATATGAAAAGAGGGAGACCTAGTCCATCTGAATTAATTTATCTGTACTCTAAGAGATAATCTAGATAGTTTTCAGCACAAATCACTTTAAACACTATTCTGAAGCCTTTCTAGGATTTTAAAAATTGAAATAGTTTCAGGAAAATGAGATTTTGTTCACTGGAAAATTATCCTGATATCCGGGGCCACAACAAGCTCTTGGAAATCCAGACTCTTGATTCAGTGATTTAATTTGTGGTCATCACAACATTCTGTGTATCTTCAGTTTACCATTGCTTTTATCATTATTTTCAATGTTTTCTCAGAATTATGGAATTCTGTCTTGTGCTTTCTTGTAAATTTTCAGCCAACAAACAAAACTCCAACTGTCCCTGTGGAGGATTGGCCTCAAGCCCTGGCTCTCCCTTGTTCCATAGGTGTTCTTAGATGGCTACATTTAAAGTGAGTAATTTGGGAAGCTCCGATCAATTTGTTCCAGATTTAATTTGTTCTGGGGCAGTTGCATTTCACATTGTCTTAGTACTAAGATTTAATAATTGGAAATCTTTGATACCACCTCAATTTACAACGGATTTCAATTATTCTGGGAAAACGATTTAAAAATTTCCACCAAACTATGATTGCATTCCTTTAGTCTATCAGATACCTACCTGTTCAGTCCTAAAAGAAAAAAAAATCCAATTTGAGGGGTTATGGAAGATGAAAGATGTTCTCAGAGAGAGAATACTTAGAGTTATATTATCTTTTGAGGCTCTCATACTGGCAAGAACCTCTGTTAATACCAGGACATGTGTAATACTTGGAAAATTTAAGTTTGACTTTTGGATTTCATCTGACAAGGGCAGAACAAAGCTCTCATAGCATGTTATGAGTCATTCCCTTCCACTTCAAGCATCCCTGCAGTTTGGCCTTGATGAACATACTTCATTTCTAATCAAGAAAGCCTCACAGGGCTTCCTTCCATTGAAGTTGGTCAACACTGGCTTTCTCTGACATCCCTTGAGTCTCTTTGGATGTCCAGAAGGGTGATGATCTACATCTACATCTCTGCCCCTGCTCTCTCTCCCTCCCTCCAGGCTCCTCTCTCCTCCCACCTTCAGAACATCTCCATCTGGATGTCTGCCTGCCATCTAAAACTCAATATGTCCAAGACTGAACTTATCTTCCCTCTCAAACCCTGCCCTCTCGCTGACTTTCCCATCACTGTAGACGGCACTATCATGCTGCCAGTCTCACCTCCGCAACATCACCAAGATCTGCCCTTCCCTTTCCATCCAAACCGCCACCTTGCTGGTTCAAACTCTCATCTTATCCCAACTGGATTACTGCATCAGCCTCCTCTCTGATCTCCTATCCTCCTGTCTCTCCCCACTTCAGTCTATACTTCACGCTGCTGCCCAGATCATCTCTGTGCAAAAATGCTCTGGGCATGTTACTCCCCTCCTCAAAAATCTCCAGTGGCTGCCTGTCAACCTATGCAACATGCAAAAACTCCTCTCTCTTGGCTTCAAGGCTCTCCATCCCCTCTCCCCCTCCTACCTCACCTCCTTTCTCTCCTTCTACAACCCAGCCTGCACCCTCCGCTCATCTGCCACTAACCTCCTCACTGTACCTTGTTCTTGCCTGTCCTGCCGTCGACCCCCAGCCCACATCCTCCCCCTGGCCTGGAATGCCCTCCCTCCACACATCCGCCAAGCTAGCTCTCTTCCTCCCTTTAAAGCCCTACTGAGAGCTCACCTCCTCCAAGAGGCCTTCCCAGACTGAGCCCCCATTTTCCTCTCCTCCTTCCCATCTTCCCCGCACTACCTCCTTCCCCTCCCCACAGTACCTCTATATGTGTATGTACACATTTATTACTCTATTTACTTGTACATATTTACTATTCTATTAATTTTGTTAATGATGTGCATTTAGCTTTAATTCTATTTATTCTGACGACTTGACACCTGTTGACATGTTTTGTTTTGTTGTCTGTCTCCCCCTTCTAGACTGTGAGCCCATTGTTGGGTAGGGACTGTCGCTATATGTCACCAACTTGTACTTCCCAAGCATTTAGTACAGTGCTCTGCACACAGTAAGCAATCAATAAATATGACTGATTGAATGAATGAATGAATGAACTAGTACCCCAAGCGTCTTGTTACTGGGTTTCATGGATCATGAGTCTGTCCAGAAATAACATTGCTTTCCATTCGTCCAATCAGTCATATTTATTGAGCACTTACTGTGTGCAGAGCACTGTACTAAGCATTTGGGAGGGTACAGTACAACAATAAACAGACATGCTTTGCTTTCAGCTGGAGCACTTCAGCCATTCTTAATCACACAGAAGCACTCAGCTTTTCCCAGAAAAGTTTAAAACCTGGTAATCTGAGACGCAGAGACCATCACCAGCCTCTTGATGATTTCTAGCCTTACTTGTGGCACCACAAAGTCAATCTTACTTGGGTGGTAATTACTGCAGAATCAAAGGCCCCAGTCATCAGGAGCTGCAAAGCATGTATCACTTGTTTTTGCTCTACTGAGGATGTTGCTACTGAGGAGGGTTCCTGTGAGTGTGGGGAGGAAAACCAAAAAGACTAACAGAATTTTTCACAGTGAACACATGTTCTTTGCTATGCTGTGGCAGTTATTATTACAGTGTTAATAACTGTGGTATTGCTAAGTGCTTACTACATGCCAAGCACTGATTAAGATAATAAAAGATAATCAGGTCCCACATGGAGCTCACATTCTAAGTAAGAGGTTACACAGGTATTGAAATCCCCATTTAGCAGATGAGGGAACTGAGGCACAGAGAAGTTAAATAACTTGACCAAGGTCACACAGCAGACAAGTAGCAGATCCAGGATTAGAAGTCAGATCTTCCAACTCCCAGGATCCGTGCTCTATTCACTAGCCCACACTGTTTCTACTATTCTACACACAGTCAGGACTCAATGAATACCACTGATCGAGTTGTCACTCCTGGTGCTAGACTTATTAGAAATTATAATTGTTATTATTGTGATTATTAAATTTTCTTTCTGTGCCTAGCACTATAGTAAAACCTCTTGTCAATATTAATTAGATCAGCCAAAGGTGGGAGATTGCCTATGGAGTCTATGCCAAAGGTATATAAGGTTTCTGAAATAGTGATAATGATATTAATAACAAAAACAGCTACAGCCTAGTGGATAGAGCACGGACTTGGCAGTCAGAAGTACTTGGGTTCTAATCCCAACTCCACCACTTGTCTGGTGTGTGACTTAGGGCAAATCACTTAACTTCTCTGTACTTCATTTACCTCATCTGTAAAATGGAGATTAAAACTGTGAGCACTAAGTGAGACATGACCTGTGTTTAATCTGACTATCTTGTACCTACTCCAGCTCTTACTACAGGGTCTGGCACATAGTAAAACCTTAGTACCATAAAAAACAAACAAACAAAAAAGTACAAAACATGGTATCTGATAAGTACTTAAGTACTGGCATATATACAGGATTATCAGGTGGGACACAATCCCTGTCTCACATAGCGTTCACAGTCTATGTAGGAGGAAGAATAGGTATCAAATCCCCATTTTACAGATGAGTTAATTGAGGCTCAGTGAAGTTAAGTGACTTGCCCATAGTGGTAGAGCAAGGAAATGGCCTAGTGGGGATTAGAAGCCAGGTCTCCCAACTCCCAAGCCAAGTTCTTTCCTTGAGGCCCTGTTGCTTCTCTAGAGGAACTACCAAGTGTGTCTCAGAGTGGACAAGCTCAACAAAAGCCCCCATATAACTGGCCAAAATAAGCAGTGAAGGCCTCAGCAGCTACTGTGAAGAGAAGCAGCGTGTCCTAGTGGATAGATCATGGGCTTGGGAATCAGAAGGATCTGGGTTCTAATCCCAGCTCTGCCATCTGTCTGCTGGGTGACCTGGGGCAAGTCACTTCAATTCTCTGTGCCTCAGTTACCTCATCTGTAAAATGTGGATTGAGACTGTGAGGCCCAAATGGGACAGGGACTATGTCCAACCCAATTTGCTGGATTCTACCCCAGCGCTTTGTATGGTGCCTGGCACATAATAAGAGCTTAAGTACCATTATTATTAACATTATTATCATTATGGCAGCATGGGTCAGCCTCAGCACCAAACTTACAATTCATGATGACCATTCTCTGAAAGCACAATTGTTTCAACATTTTTCTCTTAGAACATTAACTGTTATTGATCTCATTAAAGACAATAATTGATTCAGAATGAGTCTTACACTGAGGCCACAAGTTAAAACAATGCTGGCCTCAACACAACGTTGTCTGAAATAGTAACTCCCGGCACTATTTATTTTCCAGCTAGATCATCTAAATTCTAAACTGTAGCAAAAGTGTAATAAATTTGCAATGTTTGTATTCAGGTGCAGGGTGTAAAACTAGATGTATTTATATTGGAAATGACACTTGCATTAAGATGTCTGGGTGACTTTTCAAAAGAGCTCCATTTCCCCTGCCATAATTATGTCTGCACTGTAGATATCATAAATCAACTTCTGTTTGGAATTTATCATATTTATCCCAAGTGTTACTATTAGCATTACTTGTCTTTTGGCAGGAGGCTTAGAGCATCTTATGAGGATGTTGAACAAGATGGAAAGTTATAGCAGTAACGTCTTGAATTTATTTGGTGCCTCCTTCTTCTGCACAGCTTAAAACATTCTATTAGCTTGTTTATTCCAGTAACATCTATGAAATTTTTAATGGAAAGAGCTGGGGCTTCAGAAGCAGAGGACCTGCTCAGCTGCCTGCTGTGTGACTTCGGGCAAGTAATTTAACTCCTCAGTGCCTCAGTTTCCTCATCTTTAAAATGGAGATACAACACCTTTTCTCTATTCTACCCGGACTGTGAGCTCCATGTGGGGTAGGGACTGTGTTCATAGCCAATTAGTTTGTATCAATCCCAGTGTTTAATACACTGCTTGACACACAGCACTTGAATACCACAATTACTATTATTACTTCTCAAAGCAAATGGGATGGAGCCAGGATTGGAGACCCTTCTGATGCCTAGTCTAGGCTTGCTGCCACTGTTCTTCAGTCTCTGGGCTCCTTAGTTTCTTAACTAAATGGACAGTGACGCTCAACTGACCAGATTCAGACAGATTGGGTAAAGCAGAACTTAAAAACCCAACCCAATATCCCTGAAGAAAATACTAAATATAACTTCTAATTTGTCTTTCCAGGTATTTGTAACAACAAGATGCTACTTATTTTTGTAATGGATTGGACTACAATGGAACATTGGTGTAGGCCAGAAGCTATCCCTCAGGGTATCCGCCAGACATCTCCAGTGTTGGAGATGAAGCTGGACTTCTGGACTCTGGAAGTCTTTCAAATAGAAGAACCTACCAGTGGTGTTTAAGCAACTTCCTCTCTCTTTCCTTATCTCCCCTTCAGGGCATGGCCCTTCCTCTGAGGACTCCAAAGCAGCAGAGAACTCAACACTACTTCAAAGATAAAAGTACAAACATTCTAGGTCAGGCTGCAAACGTCTAATGACATAGTAATCTAGAGAAAATTTCATTGATCCCCAACATAGGGCAAGACTCAGTAGCCATCTGCATCTGGGGAAATAAGAAGCCACTAAGGTTCAGCCACCACAGAAAAGCAAGTATCACCACCCAGAATAAAAATAGAAAGACATGAAGGAATCATAGAGTGGTAATTTACGTCATATGATAAGTCTGATGATATGGGACAATATAAATAATAGGAAAACAGGTCAAGTGATTACTGGCTTACCTCATTTTTGAAATGAGTAACCACATTCTTTCAATATTTTAAAGTGAAAATTGACACACATACACACACCCCATCCACTTCTTCTTAACCTTTATGATCAGATATACACTGAAGCAGCATGGCTTAGAGGATAGAGCTCAGTCCTGGGAGTCAGGAAGCCATGGATTCTAACCCCAGCTCCGCTACCTGTCTGCTGTGTGACCTTGGGCAAGTCACTTCACTTCTCTGTGCCTCAGTTACTTCATCTTTAAAATGAGGATTGAGACTGTGAACCCCATGTGGGACAGGGACTGTGTCCAACCCGATCTGCTTATATCCACCCCAGTGCTTAATACAGTGCCTGGCACATGGTAAGTGCTTAACAAATATCACAATTATTATTATTATTATTAGCAATTACCCATGTCCTGCACCCTCCCAAAATTCAATCAATACTATTTATTAAGTGCTTACTGTGTGCAGAGCTAAGTACTAATCACTTGAGAGAGTAAAACACAGAGTTGGTAGACAGGCTCCCTAGATAACTAGGGATTCATTTACAATAATCCAACATTATTCAGCTGTTTTAGGAGAGAGTGTGTTTTGAGTTTGAGTTTAGCTGGATAATTAATGCCAAACTAAGATAATTAAGACCAAGCATGAGAGAAGCAGCATGGCTCAGTGGAAAGATCACAGGCTTGGGAGTCAGAGGTCATGAGTTCAAATCCCAGCTCTGCCAATTGTCAGCTGGGTGACTTTGGGCAAGTCACTTAACTTCTCTGTGCCTCAGTTACATCATCTGTAAAATGGGGATTAAGACTGTGAGCCCCACGTGGGACAACCTGATCACCTTGTATCTATCCCAGCATTTAGAACAGTGCTTGGCACATAATGTAACAAATACCACCATTATTATTATTATTATTGTTGTATCCTCCCCAGTGCTTAGAACAGTACTTTGCACATAATAAGCACTTAACAAATGCCATCATTATTATCATTACAGGGGTATGTGTGGGGGAGACAAGCCACCCCCTCAATTGCTATCATCCTTATGTTATTTGTTTAGGGCTTATGATGTGTCAAGCACGGCAATAAGTACTTGAGGAGACATAGCATAATCAGATAAGAGACAGTCCTTGTCCTGCATGGGCTCACAGTTTAAGTAGAAAGAAGAACAGTTATGGAATCCCCATTTAACTAGTGAGGAAACTGAGGCCCAGAGAAGCTAAGCTTTACCTAAGGTCACACAGCAGGTTAGTGGCAAAACCAGGATTAAAACCCAGCCCTCTGACTGCCACGCCCATGTGCTTTCCAGTAAGTCTGTTGCTTCCCCACCCCATTCGGGATGTGATTTCAGTGTTACCAACAAACCATACTCAACTTCACGTGTCAGGACAGGATTATCCATCCTTTGATCATATTTATTAAGCATTTACTGTGTGTAGAGCACTGTACTAAGTACTTGGGAGAGTACAATACAAGAGAGTTGGTTATCAACCTCAAGGTCCTGAAATGCAATCAACTCATCTGCATTGAAGCAATGCACACAATAACACAGTTCCACAGGGTGGAATATGGAAAGAGAATGGATGGCAGCAGTAAACCCAAGCATCTGTGGTGATTGATCATTTTAACAAAAATATACCTGAAATCTTAAGATATTGAATGACTCATTTTTATCATTAATCTTGCACAGACTTTTCCCAAGTTTAATCTATTCAGTGCAAATATCGAAAATACAATATCCTTCAGAATGCAATAATATTTTTCCTTCCTCCTTCTTTCAATTTTTTTATTTTGTTCTAAGATGGAAGATATAAGTGCTGAGAGTGCAGGTACACTGCTTCAATAGGCTCATGTTCTTGCTAATATGATCCTCCATTATATATTGTGCTGGCTCAATCTAGACCTCAGCAAATGATTATCCTCATCGATTTCTCACTTATAGGAATTCATAGGAATTATTGTAGGTGAGATGTAATGACAAAAAAAATCTCTACAGGTACCAATAGACTTATAATATTCCAAACTTTCTTTACAAAGCAGAATCAAAAGTATCGATCACCTACTGTATGCAGGGTACTGTACTTTGGGAGAGTGCTAGAGAGTTAATAATAATAATGATAATAATAACAAGCCTTAAACAATAATGATATTTGTTAAGCTTTTACTGTGTGCCAAGGACTATTTTTTAATGGTATTTGATGTTTTTATTCTGTGCCAGGCACTGCACTAAGCACTGGGATAGATACAAGCTAATCAGGTTGGACACAGTCCATATCCCACATAGGTCTTACAGTCCCCCTTCTACAGGTGAGGAAACTTTAGGCACAGAGAAGTTTAGCGAGTTGTCCAAGGTCATTCAGCAGACAAGTGGTAAATTCAGGATTAGAACCCAGGTCCTTCTGAGTCCCAGCCCTGTGCTCTATCCACTAAACCATGCTGCTTTTTTAAGCCCTGGAGTAGATACAAGTTCATCAGGTTGAACATAGTCCCTACCCGACATGGGGTTCACTATCTAACTAGGATATTGAATCTCCATTTTAATAATAATAATGATGGCATTTATTAAGTGTTTACTATGGCAAAGCACTGTTCTAAGCACTGGGGAGGTTACAAGGTGATCAGGTTGTCCCACGGGGGGTTCACAGTCAATCCCCATTTTACAGATGAGGGAACTGAGGCACAGGGAAGTCAAGTGACTTGCCCAAAGTCACACAGCTGACAATTGGCGGAGCTGGGATTTGAACTCATGACCTCTGACTCCAAAGCCCGTGCTCTTTCCACTGAGCCACACTGCTTCTTTACAGTTGAGGAAGCTGAGGCACAGATAAGTGAAATGACTCTCCCAAGGTCATACAGCAGACACATGGCAGAGCATGAATGAGAACCCTGGGCTTCTGACTCTCAGGCCCATGCTCTTTCCACTCGGACACACTGTTTCTCATAATACTTGCTCTCAGTAACCTTAGAATCCAGTAAAGTAGAATACTAAAATCAAGTCTTGCTCTCATCTCTCTCACCATCGACCGATTGCACACATCTTTTCACTCTGGTGCCTCTGTTATCTAACTTACTTTAATGTCTGTCTCTCTGACTACATTTTAAGCTCCTTGAAGGCAGGGAGAACGTCTACTTACTCTAGTGTACTCTTCCAAACTCTTAGTACAGTGCTCTGCATGCAGTAAGTACACTCTAAGTTCCATTGATTGAACAATTAAGTCATGTGAGGAAAAATTAATAGAGTACAGCGGATGTGTACCCAAGTGCCACAGGGGTTTGTGAACACCTAAGAGTTCAGGTAACATGGAGACGCTGAAGGAGCAGTTGGGGACTATAAAATTAGGGAATTAGAAATTAATAGGGGAAGGTCTCTTGGAGGCGATAACCTTTGAAGATGGGGAAAGCTGTGGTTTGTTGGATATTAAGGGGAAGAAATTCCAGGCAGAAGGGAAGGTAGCAACAGGAGATCAGTAATGGGAGTTATGAGAAGCAGCGTGGGCTAGTGGATAGAGCATGAGCCTGGGTATCAGAAGGACATGGGTACTAATCCTCATTCCATTGCATGTCTTCTGTGTGACCTTGTACAAATCACTTAACTTCTCTGTGCCTCCATTACATCATCTGTAAAATGGGTTTTAAGAGCCTCGAGTGGGACATGGACCATGTCCAAGCTGATTAGCTTGTTTCTACCCCAGCTTTTAGTACAGTGCCTGGCACATATTAAGTGCTTAACAAATACCATAAAAAAAAGAGTTGAGAATGAGTACATAGATTGACTTGAGAGGATTGAAGCATGGGAGCTGGGAAATAGTGGGAGAAGAGTGAGGATAAGTAGTGGTGAGAGAGTTGATTGAGCGCCTTAATGCCAATGGTCGGGGGTTTCAACTTGACACAGAAAGGAGAGGGTAACTATTACAGGTTTGAAGTAATGGGGAGGCAAGTACAGAATGGAGTTTTAGAAAAATGGTCTCGGTAGCAGAATGAAGTATAGGCAGAAAAGGAGAGGGCTTGAAGGGAGGGACACCAGTCAAAAGACTGATGCAACATGAAGCCAGTGAGCCATAAAGAAGCTAGCATGGCCCAGTAAAAAGAACACAGGGCTAGGATTCAAGAGATCTGGGTTCTAATTCCAACTATGTCACTTGCCTGCTGGGTGACCTCACCTTCCTCATCATAAAATCAGCATTAAATTCCTGTTCTCTCTTCCCCTTAAACTGTGAGCCCTATGTGGGAGAGAAACTGTGTCTGATTTGATTGTATTATATCTACTCCAGTTTTTAATATACAGCTTGACACCTTGTAAGGCCTTAACATATTGCAATTGTAATTATAATTACTGTAGTCAAGGCAAAATATAACAAGTGCATGGATCATTAGGATGGAGGGGAATGGGTAGATCATAGAAACAATGAGGAAAAACTATAACAGGATTTGGTGACAGATTGACTAGCGGGGTTGAAAGAGAAGGAATCAAGAACAAGGCCAAGTTTAAAAGTATGAGAGCTGGCAAGAATAGTGATGTTTTCAGTTGCGACAGGAAGTTTATATGGAGGAGATGACTTGGGAGGAAAAATGAGGGTGTGAGTTGTGGGCATATTGAATTTCAGATGCCAACCTGGCATCTGTGTAGAGGTGTTATGGCAATAGGAGGAAATGTGAGATTGCGGAGAAGTGAGGTTAGAACTAGCAAAACAGATTTGGATGCCATCCACTTAGAGATGGTTATTGAAGCTGTGAGAACAATTAAGCTTCCCAAAGGAGTGAGTGAAAAGTGGGAAGAGAAGAGGTCACAGAACCTAGCCTTACAGGTCACTTGCAGGTTAATGGATGGGAGGCAGTGGAGGAGCTGGTGGAAGAGATTGAGAAGGATCAGCTAGAAGAGTAACCAGAGAACCAGAAAGAACTGACCAAAAACTAAGGTTAAATAGTATTTCTAGGAGAAGTAACTGGTCCACCATGTCCAAAGCAGCTGAGAAGTTGAAGAAGATTTAACAGAGTGGGATTCATGGATTCGTCAAGAAGGAGGTCACTGGTGACCTTGGAGAGGGTAGTCTCAGGAGGTGTGAAAGGGGAAGAAACCAGAAACAGAAAGTTAACTCTTTAGTCCTAATGAGAAGACATTTTTCTCAGCTGTGCTTAAACCACAATCTACACAGGCCTGCATTATCCTCACTGGACTGCAAAGGGTATGTTTGAACAGCTTTCCAAGAGCACATTATATTTTACCTTCTCTTGTAAGTACTTTAATCTGCATTTTTTTGAAGCCAGTGTTGATGGGGGAACAAGAGTAGAACAGCTGCGCAGTTCCTGGTGCAATAATGCATTATTCTTACTAAATATACTGTTTTCTTACATATGATAAACGCAAATCCTAAATGCCTTTCCTTTGCCACACATGCATTCTAAAGTTTGAATCAACTTGGGCAAAGTGCCTCCTCAAGTTTATTTTAGCCCCAATAATTGGGATAATTTGGTAGAGTTGAATGCTTTTTGCTGGAAATGCTGCAACATTTAAGGCCCAAATGGATTTTTAGGGAGATAATTAGCCAGTCTATTCCTGGCCTATTTCATATCCTTGTCCCAGTTAGTTCCTTCTTCTGAAAGGCTGACTTTAGATTCAGTTCTCAGAGAGCCAGGTACCAAATGATGCTTACCAAAATTTGTCCATTTTTTAAAGGAACCTCTCTTAGCCCAAACAGTCATTCATATGCAGAAAGATTCTTGGTTCATTCAGTCATGCAAAGTCAAGGATGCTTTGGATTCTTCCTGTCCACCCATTACAGTGTTTACCAAGGGGATTGGCTCACCCCAACTCTTTTTCCAATCAAGGAGAGCTCAGAAATCAGTGCTCTTCTCTCCTATAATTTAAATGATGGCTTGGCTCTTTAATTACAATACTGTTATCTTTCTAGAAACTAATTAGAATAATGTTTCATATATTCCAGTGGTATATCATTAGCTCATAGGCAGCCACTCCATCATCATCACCACTACCTCCAGCATGTAATAGTTATGAATGATTTTCCTGACTGCCATCATATCAGGTAACTGAATATGCCTTTTATGTGAAGTAGAATGCTCATTTCAGAAAATAATGTATATTGATAAATCTTGAAGTGGCTCAAGAGCAGAAAAAATGTGCTAAATGGTAATAAAAACTGCGACAGCCACTATAAGTGCAATGCAGTCAGACTTTCAAAACAGATAGATGTTTAGGACTGTTTCTTAAAATTACATGATCTCTCTTTGATTTACAGTTCAAGAATACAAATGTCAGTTTTCCAGAGATGGAAATAGATACATATTAAAGACTATTAAATAGGTCTAAATTTGTATACCAACCATATTGCAATAACAGGTTACCCTTTCTTCCTGATAAGGCATTAGAGAAGAGAATCCGATGAGTGGCATATCATTGTCAATCAGTGGCATTTTTTGAGAGGCACAATAGTTGAGTAAAAAGAGCATGGAATGAGGATTATTTAGTTGTATTTATTGAGGCCAGACTTGCTGTGTGCAGAGTACTGTACTAAATGCTTGGGACAATATAATGCAACAGAGTTGGTAGACACGTTCCCTGCCCATAAGGAGCTTAAAGTCTAGAGAAGCCAGGAGACCCAAGTCCTGGTCCCAGGTCTGGTCTCTTCCTCCGGGAGACCATGGACATAACACTTTCATTCATTCAATCATATTTACTGAGCACTTACTGTGTGCAGAGCACTGTACTAAGCACTTGGGAAGTACAAGTTGGCAACATATAGAGATGGTCCCTACCCAACAACGGGCTCACAGTCTAGAAGACTTCTAGAAGACACAATCATTCTGTGTTTCAGGTTCCTCACCTAAAAGTGGGAATAAGGCAACTAGTCCTCCTAACTCTTACACTGAGTCCCAAGGGAAGATAGGGACTGTGTCTGATCCAGTACTAAAAGTATTTAGTGAGCACCATGTAGGTACAATGCACTATGTTAAGCACTTGGCAAGATGAAGATTGACACATGCCATGTCTACAGTAGGTTACACTCCAATGCGAAAGATACACCTATGTCTCTAACCCTGTGTTTAGCATGTAGAAATTGCTTAATAAATGCCATGATTATTGCACACTGTGGATAGAGCCCTGCATGGAAGCATTTTGCTAGGAGGGGAGAGGTGAGAAAGTCAGGATGTACAGTATAGAACTCAGGACCAGATGTTACTGTTAACTCTTAAAAAAATAGGAATATCCTTTCACTAGCCTTTTCACTAGATGTGCCTGGGAGCCCCTTGGGGTGACTCCCCTGCAACAGGCATATGCCTCCCTAACTGGTTTGGCATTTTTTGTGCTATTAGTTAAGCACTTATTATAATTATTATTATTATGGTATTTGTTAAGTGCTATGTGCAAAGCACTGTTCTAAGCACTGGGCTTGATTCAAGGTAATCAGGTTGTCCCATGTGGGGCTCACAGTCTTAATCCCCATTTTACAGATGAGGTAACTGAGGCCCAGAGAAGTTAAGTAACATGTCCAAAGTCACACAGCTGATAAGTGCCAGAGCTGGATTAGAACCCATGACCTCTGACTCCCAAGCCCGGGAGGGCTCTTTCCACTAAGCCACACTATTTCTCTACTATGTGCCAGACACTAAACTAAGCATCAGGGTAAATAGAAGATAATCAGGTCAACACAGTCCATGTCCCACACGGGCCTAACGGTATTAATCCTCATTTTACAAAGGAAGTAACTGACGCACACAGAAGTTAAGTGACTTGCTCAAGGTCACATAGTAGACAAGAGGGGCAGCTGGGGTTAGAACAGTTTCTTCCGACTTCCGGGCCCATGTTGTATCCACTAGACAACATTGCTTCTCAGCTCGAGGAGAATGTACAACTGGACCCTGGACACATAATCCAATTACAGTTATCCTCATCCCTTGATCACTAGAGCAGTGATACTGACACCATGCCTTTGGGGATGATCTCATCTCTAGACAATCCACTTAGAAAATTACAGGCTCAAAACCCAAGTAGCTATTTAGAAAGGATAGACTGAGGCCTTGACTACAACCTGCTAGAATAAGGTGTTTACATTTCTTCTCAAGGATGTCAACTTCAGAAAGTGGGACACAAGGTATAATCAGACATTGAAGACGGGCTTCAGACCAAGGGATACATCAAACGATTATGATGCTGTAGTGAATTCCAAATTAAATTGATCATGGATGTGATAGGAAGGAGGGGCAAAGAAAGGATTAAGACAAACTATTTGTGTACCAAGTCCTTCCCCAAGGCCAACAACCTTAGGGTTCCGGAAACATGGATGGGGGAGGACTGCTTAAGGTCCTCTACCTTTCTGATCATCTACTCTTCCCACTTGTAAGCAGTACTTCAATTAATATTGGTTCATTTTTTCAATTAGAATGTAAGTTCCTTGAGGACAGAGATTGTGTCCAGAATGGTAGCAATTGATCATTTCTGTCTAGTGAATGTAGTAACTCTCCGTGGGAGAACCTGATTTCCTTCAGGCAAAGTACTTGGAGCAGTTACAACTTAGTCAATCTTATTTACTGAGCTCGTACTGTGTGCAGAGCACTGTACTAATTCTTAGGAGACTACAATGTAACAATAAGCACACACATTCCCTGTCCACTACCTTGTGGCTGCTACTGTTTCTTGTGGTTCTAACCCTTGGCAAGCGCTCCTTGCTCCATTTTCCAGAATTTGCAACTGTTTCTTGCTGAAAACATCAATCTCATCTGCAGGTCCTCCCCCTTAATTCACAATCCTTTCTCTTCCCTGAATGTCTTCACTGCTCTCCTTGTGAGGGTGGATTCAAGTTCCTTCTAGACCATAAGCTCCTTTAACAATAATTAAAGTACTTAAGTGCTTACTGTGTGCCACACACTGTTCTAAATGCTGTGGTAGATACAAGTTAATCAGATTGAACACAGTACCTGTCCCATATGAGACTCTCAGTTTTAATTCCCGTTTTAAAGATGAGGCAACGGAGGTTATCAGGAAGTTAAATGACTTGCCCAAGGTTACAGCAAACAAGTGGTGGAGCAGGGATTAGAACTCAGGGTCTTCTGACTTCCAGGCTCATGTTCTATCCCCTAGGCTATGCTGCTTCTCAATGAAGGCAGGAATAGGGCCTTCTTACCCTTTGGTGCCCTCCCAGCTGCCTTGTAAAGTGCTCTGGACACAGAAAAATGATCAATAAATATTACTGATGATGATGATGAATGATGAAGATGGTGGACTATTTGCTTTTACCATCCAAATTGGCTAGACCATTAAATCCTTCACTTGAATTGGGTTATGCTGGTGCTGGATAAGCTATTTGGTTTAATCCTAATAATTGTGGCATTAGTTAAGTATTTATTTACTTTGGGTCTAAGCACTGGTGTAGAAACAAAATAATCAGTTCAGACACAGGCAAACTGTGCCTGCTTGGGGCTCTCAATCTAAAGTTGGGGGAGAACAGGTACTGAATCCCCATTTTACAGATAAGGAACAGAGAAATTAAGGGAGGTGCCCAAGGTTGCATAGCAGGCAAGTGACAAAGGCAAGGATTAAAACCCAGGTCCTCTAATTCCCAGGTCCATGCTCTTTCTACTAGACCACCCTGCCTGAGGGCCTCATCTTGGCCCACTAGCAATGAACTTGGACCAACCCTCTATTCCAACAGAAAGTGGGGATTAGTCAGTGATGTCACTGCAGAAGTGTGACCCATTGCCTCAGAGTCCCCCTATAGCTCAGAAGGGGCTACAGCCACTCTCCTGTTTTTCATTCTTCTTTCAATCCTGGAGGAAGGGAAACTCCCTCACTACTCTGCCTGTTGGTAAGGACCCAAAAATCTCACACTCCAAAATCCGGCCAGCCATGAGGGCTCATTTAAAGCTTGTGTTGAGTCCTGTATAATTTTAGGCCATGGTTTGTCCTGACTTAGGCTATTTAATTCTCTTCTAGAGTATAGTATAAAATTCTGGGCTGCTATGGATTCTGAAACAGGATCAGAGGCTAGCATGAAGAACAGAACAGACATTGTAGAGTGAAGTTGGAAAATCAGATGCCTGAATATCAAGGTTTGACAAAGTCATATTATCACCCCCTATACATGCCACCTGACTATGGCATTTTCCTGGTTTGTATTGGAGGATCTCTGGCCTTGCACTCGACACTTCCAACCAGGACAGCCTTCCCTGCTGTGTAGACATTAATGGAGGCAGACGTTTGTCAAAGATATGCCCCAGTCCATTCTCTTTGGAATGGGTAGAAGTGTTGCTTGATTCATTGGTATTAGGTCAGCCCTTTCTTAATCAACCCAGCAGATGGAATCCTAAGGAGATTTCAGTGGCATTTGGCTTATAGAAAATGATACACCCTATCCTCAGTGCTATATTTTCTTTGTATTACCAATTGGCTAAAGTAAAAGATATTTATTAACATGAAGAAGTTAATAGCTTGCCAGATTTGAGTTTAAACAGCCAAGGCAAATACACATCTCCCAGGAAAATATTATAACTTTAAGGTTTTTATTGTTCCAAATTATGCTGTGGAGAAATAATGATTGCAGCTGCTTCTGGACTTTGATTTTGGCCACAAACAACCAAACTACCTTGGAAACCGTGATGGGACATTTGAGAGAAAGAGCTATTCCAACTAGAACTGAGAATATCTGTCTAAAAGACAGCTGAAGCTAAACTAGCCAAGCTTAGTGCACACCTTACTGAGATAGAATGAAAATGAAAGGGATGTAATAGTTGGGAAATTATTCTTTGACTTGTGACTTCTCTTAAGAATAAAAAAAAGTAGGCAGGGGAATTTCTGCTCCAAACCCTCCAATGAAAACTCATCAGATAGAATCTGTAGGTAGACGATTGATTAGCTTTAGCATTGGGTAGTGTCTGACTGCTTCCCGTGATTTCAAACACCTAAACAGATGTTTGGATTAAAGAAAACCCCAAATTCTGATCTGCTGAGTTATGAAACATACATAAATATAACTGGTTAGTGCTAAATCTTTACTATATGTCAAGCACTTTACTAAGCACAATCAGATCAGACACAGCCTCAATCCCACATGGAGCTCACAGATTAGGGATGAGAACAGGTATTATCTCCATTTTGCAGGTGAGGAGACAGAGGCACAGAGCAGTCAAGTGACTTGCCCAAGACCCCGCAGTTAATATATCCATATACAAAATGAGAGAAAGAGAGAGAAAAAGCATACACACTATTTTGTTTGGGAATTTTATACAAAAAGCTGTGGCTACTTTGTTTCCATAGACTAAAGCATAGGATACACTGATACTGTTCTATTAGTTTAGAGATCCTTAATTTTGACCCCCAACACAACCGTTACTTTTAAACCAGAAGCATTCTTTTATTCAGATTAGGGAAAATGTTTATATGTTTGAAGGTCAAATTAAAAAATATCTACATTGACATTTTTATTGTGTTAATATATTAATTTAAAACAATTTCTGAGAGAACGAGATGGTGGGGGGCAGGGGAGGAAGTGTGGATAAGAGCACCAGACTTGTGAGATTTCTATTTTTCATCCATCAGGTAGGTAATTGGGGGAGTTATGACTTTGTTAGGAAGAAATATCCAGCACTAAGGAAGTAAAAGCGTAGCTCCTTTGCTGAACACACAGTACAATAGGGCAGGATTCAGTAACTGAATACATCAATAAGCTTTCACATCTCATAGAACTACAGTGTGCTGGACAGGCTTGTATTAGACATAATCATATTTTGATCAGGAGAAAATAGGATAGGATAAATAGGATTTGGATAAAATCATACCAATTTTATTTACAGGGCAGAGAGAAAACAACAAAGCCTGGGACAGAAAATTATTATTATTATTGTTATTATTATTATTATTATTATTATTATTATTATTATTATTATTATTGTTATTTTTAAATCTGGCACTGGCTCTGGTTTTGGTAGGAAATGGATCTAGATCTCATTTGAAATCCAGGCTATTGAAGGGAACCCTGCTAGGGGAATAAATGCCTAATCACCGTAACAGCTTCAACCCAGCCTCCTTCTTTAGGTCTTTAAGTGCTTTAACTCTCTGGGAAGGTTGATCTTGGATACAAGTGCAGTTTTATTGATTGGTAATTTCTCCAGACAGAACAAGACCTCTTGCCCATGTTATTTGTGCAGCATGGCATAGTGGACAGAGCACAGGCCAGGGATGACATGGGTTCTAATCCTGGTTCTGTCACTTTTCTGCTGTGTGACTTTGGGCAAGTCACAATATTTCTCTGTGCCTCAGTTACCTCACTTGTAAAATGGGGACTGAAACTGTGAGCCCCACATGAGACAGGGACTGTGTCCAACCTGATTTGCTTGTATCTACCCCAGCACTTAGTACAATGCCTGGTACATAGTAAACGCTTAACAAATACCATAGTTAATTATTATTATTTAACCCTGCCACAACCCATTTCTTACCCCTCCTGTGCTTTCCGTCCTTACCAACAGATGACTGATTCACCATTCCTGGTTTCAGAGATAAACCAATCATTGATATTTACTGAGTGCTTACTGTGTTTAGAACGCTGTACTAAGTGCTTGGAAAAGTAAAATACTACAGAGTTGGCAGATACATTTCAGTCCCCAAACAAGCTTACAGTCCAAAGCAGAAGAAAACTGAGATGGGGAAAGGCCTAATAAACTCGGTCCTGATGTCAAATATAAATCATCAGGACACCACGTGGCTAGAATGTTATATGAGTAGGCCTTTATTGGAGTCTTGATTCAGCAGGTTATGGATCCAACTACTAAACAAGATGGGAGGAATTTAGAGTGCACAGGAGAAAGCAACAAAATGTACAGGTGATTTAGGAAATGGATCCCCTGAAGACAGGTTTACTGGGATTGTTCAATCAGGAGAAAAGAAGGCTACATATACAACATGGAACCAATAGAACTCAAAGGTATGTAGGAGTGATAAGGCCCAGGTAAATCTGGAGGCTATGCCTCATCAAACAATCAATAGTATTTATCAAATGCCTACTGAATTCAGGACACTGACAAAGCATTTCAGAGAGTATAAACAGAATTAGCAGACATAATCCCTGCCCCCAAGAACTTCCCCTCAATCAAGCAGGGAAGTCAGCCACTAAAATAGTTTACAGATAGAAGGATGAAGGGAATATGGTGTGTATATTAGTGCTTTACTCAGTAGTTTTCCTATCCTAATGTATTTAATATCTGTCTCCCTTAGTAGGCTGGAAGCTCCTTGTAGGCAGAGATGGTGTCTACTAACCCTACTGTATTCTCCCAAATGCTAGTAAAGATCCCTGTCCAAAGTAAGTGCTCAGTAAATACCACTGATGGATTAAGATTAATTTCTTAAGTAACAGCAGAGGTAAAATATGTGCAGAAGTTCTAAGGGTGAAAAGCAGAGTGGCCTATTGGAAAGAAACAGTCCTGTCAGTGAGGAGTTCCTGCTAATTCCTTGTGTGTGATCTTGGGCAAGTCACTTAACTTCTCTGTGCCTCGGTTACCTCAACTCTAAAATGGGAATTAAAAACTACTCTTCCTAATTAGACTATGAACCCCATGTGAGACAGGGACTGTTTCCAACTTGATAAACTTATATCTACCCCAGCACATAGAACAGTACTTGACACACGTTCCATAAAACCAAACGAACAAATGCATAACACTGCGGAGCCCAAAACACTCCTAGAGTGGGTTGGATCTTGGATATGTATATCTGGTAAGTAGAAGTAGCACTTTAAAAACACAATGAGGCAAAACTTCAAACAATGCGTTCTGGTAGTTGAAAGATCAGCATATAGTAGCAGAAAGAACTTCAGCTTGGCCTTCAGTTTTGAGAAAGGTGACTGTTTTAGAACAGGGCCTTCAGTTTGGCAATCAAAGGTGGAGAAACAAAAATAGTTTCAGGCATCCATCAATCAATGGCATTCATTGAGTGTTTACTCAGTGCAGAAAACCATACTAGGTGCTTGGGGGAGTACAATATAACCGAGTTGTTAGTCATATTCCCTTCCCACATTTGGTGCAGCAAATGAAAGTCAGCATGGAGCAGGATTGGTCCACACATGATACATATGCCTTTGTCTGATCTGTCCCATTTGCTCCCACCAACAGCAATCTCACTAGCAGCAGAAACACCTTTAAACCCAAAGGACAGCTATTTGTTGAGCATCTACTGTTTGCAAAGTATTATACTTAAGAGATAGAAAATGTAAAATAGCTTTTCCAGTCTTTTCAAATCCATTTTCAATTTATTTTCCATCAAAACAATCATCATACTATGTTGAAATAAGCAGGAACGTGTCCACCAACTGCCAAAGTGTACACTCCCAAGAGCTTAGTACAGTTCTCTGAGCAAAATAAGGGCTCAATAAATGCAATCGAGTGTAGGTTAATTTACTGTATATTTTCACTAGCAGAGCCTTAGAATAACTTCATGGTTTGATTTCAAGAATATAATTAAAATTAGGACTGATCTTATTTTTATTGGGCAAGGAAACAATTATGGTGAGGTTAAACAAGCATGAGGGCAGAAGTCTGATACTACCATCTATTCTTATGGAATGATGTGTTTGGAAATAATAATAATAATAATAATAATGGCATTTATTAAGCACTTACTATGTGCAAAGCACTGTTCTAAGCTCTGGGGAGGTTACAAGGTGATCAGGTTGTCCCACGGGGGGCTCACAGTCTTACTCCCCATTTTACAGATGAGGTAACTGAGGCCCAGAGAAGTTAAGTGACTTGCCCAAAATCACACAGCTGACAATTGGCAGAGCCGGGATTTGAATCCATGACTTCTGACACCAAAGCCCGTGATCTTTTCCACTGAGCCATGCTTCTTCTCTATCAGAATGATAATTTCCTGCTTAGTAATTTTTAAAGCATATGAGAATTTAGGTTAGCATGTATGAACCCCAGATGCTTAATATTCCCAGATTGATAAAAAGAAGTGTTATTCTGATCTCAATGATTCAAATTCAGCTAATGTAAGTTACCAATTTGGGAAGGACAGAGGGCAGACAAAGATATAGCTAGGTGAGGGTAAGGAAGGAAAAGAGAAGGGGTGGGAAGAAGTGGTGGGGATGGTGAGAGGAGCTGACATGTTTTTGGACATATTCGTCATTTGTATGTGGATTACTCTACCAGTAGTATTTACTGGGCACCTCTTTGCTGTATGCAGAACACTACTAAGTGTTTGGTAGAGCACAAGAGTAATAGTAGACAATCTTTACTATCAAGAAGCTAAAAATCTAGTAAAGGAGACAGACACTAAAACAAAATTTAATTCAGAAGAAATAATTGAGCATGAAGATCTCTCCATTTGTCCTATGAGGGATTGTGTTTTAATGGTGTAGACGTGCTAAAAATAGTAGTAGGGGAGATGTGGTGGGAAGATTAGAAGTCAATCAGGGAAGTCTTCATGGAGGAAATGTGATTTCAGAATGCCTTTGGAGATGGGGTAAGCTGTGGTCTACTGGTTAAAAAGGGTGAGGGAGTTCCAGAAAGGAGGAGGTGTGAAGAAGAAGTTGGTGATAGGAGAGATGAGAATGAGGCACAATAAGAGGAATAAGTGTGAGCTGAGGTGTAGTGGGAGAAGAGCGTGGATAAGCATGGGGAGCATGCTAACTGAGGTCCTTGAAGCCAAAGGTCGGAGGATTCTGCTGGATGTGGAGAAAAATGAGAAACCATGGGAGGTTTCTGAGGAGTGGGGAGATTTTTGCACCCATATCCTAGATACATCTGTAAATGTTATAATTATTGGCCCACAATTTTTTTCTTGGCTAATTGTAAATTAAGAGCAAAGATAACAGCACAGAATCAGAGCAATGTCACCTAAACTTAATCACATTTTCAGTTTCTTTGAGACCTGCATTCAATTCTGATATTGAAAGAACAATGAATCATACACAGCCTTGTGCTTCTACAGTACTAAATGTCTAATAAGAACTCCACTAGCAAATCTTATTAGCATGACCACATTATAGTTGGGTCAGCTCAGTGATGATGTGATGGATGATCACGAGCAAAATGGAATATTAAGGATTTAAATAAGACATAGTACCTCTCCTTTTTGACTTGGTTCTTAATCTTGCTAGCTAATATTGAAATGCTACCTTCAAGCCCAGCTTATACCAGCAGATTATACCTACTGGCCAGAAGGGGTATGTTTTCCTCTAGTTAAACCTTACTCCAACTTTTGTAGCTGTGGAACAACAGATACAGTGGAAAAAATGTCAGGAGATTCAATTTATCACAGGATGAATCCATTGAACTTCAGCATCTCTCTTCTCTTTATCCTTCTGCCCTCATTTCCCTCCCATCATCTCTTTCTGAATTGGGGATTGGCTACCATATTCACCAAAGGGAATTTTTGAAGTTCTTATTGCATGAAGCCAATGACAACTTCAATTTGTATAATGCTGCCTTATTATGAATTATTATTAGAAATCCCAAGGCATTTCCTGCATGCTCCACAACCTATTTCAATTAAGATAGGAGTTCTCTTTTTAATTCATTCAGAGAGAAGGCTCCACTTGCTCATTTGAGCATTTATGCTTCAGAGGAGAGGCAGAGCTGTATGAATCTATCAGCCCACATAAATAAATCTAGCCACATGAGCTCTAATGCAAGGTAATACATGAGTTACATTTGGAGCAGCCCATGGAGGTGAGAAGGGAAAACAGACAGGTTCTACAAACCCAGGGCTTATCATGGGGCTTGAACAGGTTGGGGTTAGAAATATCTCTATGTAAGCCAGATCTTACCCTGGTCCGTTCACTAAGGGAAGACCTCAGCTTAGCAGCTAGAATTTAGCAGTTCTCTGTTTTTGGTAGAAATAGAGGACTGCTGAATTGATTATACTGTACTCTTCCAAGCACTTCATACAATTTTCCAAAGACAGCAAGCACCCAATAAATATCATTGATTGACTGTCCTTTTTGTCCTATTTCTGCTGTCTGGAATTTCATCTTGCTACACCAAAGACCTGTTTTAGTATGCTATAACTGCTCCTGACTCCCTGAACCCTCACAAGCTCTCTGGGAGGTACAATGAAGGTGGGAGAGGAGGGGTGGGCCACTGCTATGGGTAAAGGTTCAGTCTGGAGACCCAATACAGTTTAATTGTTTGACAGGCCCAGTATCATCCCAAGAATGAGTGCTCTACTTTTCTCTACTTTTCTCTTCCCTCAGATCATTCACAGGGTAACTTTGGCCAGAAGCAAAAGCCCAGCCCCAGATGTAACAGTATTCCCACTTTACACCATGCACCACTCGTTTCAGTGGCTTCTCAACCTCCCACTCCCACAATAAAAATAAAATAAAATAAAATGTAGCATCATTCACTCATTCGGTCATATTTATTGAGCGCTTACTGTGTGCAAAGCACTGTACTAAACGCTTGGGAGAGTACAATGTAACAGTGAGCTCAAAGTATAGTCATCTCAGGGAAGGTGCATGGAAGGGGTGGAGGGAAGAGAAAGGGGAATGTTTTAATACAAGAACAGAGAGATAACATGAACAGATCCAGGGAAAAACACATTCCATTGGAGAATCACACAGAGATTAAAAAAAAACAGTAACAGAGAGAGATCTAGATAATCCTCTTTGCATCCACAGTTCCCCCCAACTCTTCAATCTATTCTCTCTTTTTCCAACCCAGGGCTGGCTAAAGCCCATTCTAGACTTTATTTGTATCAGAGACTCACCCTGAACTAGAGCAATTCCAAGCTTTCAACACTGTTGCCACACTGCCACCACTAGAGATCATTCCTTGGAGAGTAATAATAATAATAATAATAATAATAATAATAATAATAATGGCATTTATTAAGTGCCTTACTATGTGCAAAGCACTGTTCTAAGTGCTGGGGAGGTTACAAGGTGATCAGGTTGTCCCATAGGGGGCTCACAGTCTTCATCCCCATTTTACAGATGAGGTAACTGAGGCTCAGAGAAGTTAAGTGACTTGCCCAAAGTCACACAGCTGACAGTTGGCAGAGCCAAGGTTTGAACCCATGACCTCTGACTCCAAAGCTCGTGCTCTTTCCACTGAGCCACGCTACTGAGTTCAACTTGGTACATGGTTTTGTCGGTTGACTCATCATCATCATCATCCCTGTTGTCATTATCATCAGCACTAGCAGCATGGCCTAGTGGAAAGAACCCGGGCCTGGGTGTCAAAAGGACCTGGGTTCTAGTCCTGGCAGTGCCACTGGTTTTCTGGGTGACTTTGAGCAAGTTACTTAACTTAATCATACTTCAGTTCCCTTTTCTCCAAAAATCAGCTTATCTGTTCTCCCTCCATTTTAGACTGTGAGTCTCATGAGGGACAAGGACTGTGTCTGAGTTGATTATCTTGTATCTACCCCAGAGTTCAATGAAGTTCTTGGCACTGATATAGTCAGTGTATCACAAATGACACAATTATCACCATCATTGGTATTCACTGGATGCCTACTGCATGCAGAGCAATATTCCAAGAATTTTGGAGCCCATAATGAGAGTAGGACTCTGTCCTTGCCCTCAAAGAACTTACAAACTTAGGGGATGAGACAGGTAGACCCAAATCGTTAATGTTCAATATTTTCCCATTGAATTTAGACACACCCAAAAACAACAACAAACAATTATGAATATTTGTGGATAAATGAACTTAAGAGTTGTTGATGGGATATCAGGAGGTTGGGGGTTAGGGAATGCCCCCTGGAAACTTGAAGCCCCTTGTGGATAGGGAATGTGTCTACCAACTCTGCTGTATTGCACTTTCCCAAGTGCTTAGTGCAATGCTCCACAGACAGCAAGTTTGCAATAAATACCATTGACTGATTGGAGAAAGTAACTTTTCAGGCTGGTAAGGTTGTTGTCTGACAGATCTGGGGGGCAAAAGCAGTAGGGTGGAAATGACAAAGCGGCTAATAGAGTAGTAGCAGCAGGGAGCAGGGTGAGCTGAGGATTAGTGAGGGAATGACTCCTGGAGGGGGAGGGGGTTTTAGTAATCAATCATTTATTGAGCACTTACTGTGTGCAGGGTACTGTACTAAGTGCTTGGGAGACTACAATAATAGAGTTGGTAGAATCTGCTTGAGACAAATTCCCCAAGACACAGTATACATGTAGTTACCAAAGCCCAGGAGACACAGTGATTCACCTCAATAAGATCCATTTTGACACAGCAAATTGAAACTAAACTCAGCAGGTGGCTAACTTGAGGGGAAAAAAAAACTAGGAGGGGGATATAAAGAGCTATCAAAAGCAACAGCTGTGAGACTTCAAGTGATAAAGAATACAATGAAATCTGGTGCAAAAGTAGAGGAAAATATTTTACGTTCAAGGACAGACATTGTCAAAGAGCAACCTGAATGCTAATTTGCCTGAAAGTCTGCTGAACTTCTCTCCTAGTGCCCATAAGAGAACTGGGACCCTTCTACATATTCCTCCAGCTCCAGGAAGCCAAAGCCCCTAGCCCACCCTGGCTGGGCCCTTAGGGATGGGAATCACCAGGATCAAACTAAGTGCTCAATAAATGCGATTGAATGATTAAGCTTTCAGCCCATTTCAGCAGCATCAGCTCCAAGAGTGACCTGCAGTTAATCCAAGCACTTATCCTATCCCACCGTAATTACCGCCTGTTTCCTTGTTGACCTCCCTGCCTCCTGTCTCTCCCAACTCCAGTCCATACTTTGCTCTGCTGCCCTGATCATTTTTCTCCAAAACCATTCAGCCCATTTCCCCACTCCTCCAGAACCTCCAGTGGTGGCCTATTCACTGCCAAATCAAACAAAAACTCCTTACTATAGACTTTAAAGCACCTAATCACTTTGCCTTCTCCTACCTTACCTCCCTGATTTCCTACTACAGTCCAGCCCAAACACTTTGCTTCTGTAATGCCAAGTTACTCACAGTACCTCGATCTCATTTATCTCACCTCAGACCTCTCTCCTACTTCCTGCTTCTGGCCTTCCTACTAACAGACAATTACTCTCCAGCGTGATCTTACTCTGCCCACCTTAAAAGCCTTATTAATGCCACATCTCCTTAAAGAGGCCTTCCTCAATTAAGCCTTCTTTTCCCTGACTTGCTCTCCCTTCTGCATCATCTATGTACTTGGATCTGTGCCTTCAGACATTTGATATTTACCCCACACCCAACACCATAGCACTTATGCACCTATCTATTTATATTAACGTCTGTCTCCCCCAGCCCCCCAAGATTGTAAGCTTGCTTTGGACAGGAAATGTGTCTGCTAATTTGGTTGTACTGTACTCTCCCAAATGCTTATTATAGTACTCTCCATATAGTTAGCACTCAAATACTGTTGTGTCACCCTTACACCCTTTATTCATCCCTCCCTCAACACTTATGTACGTATCTGTAATGCATTTATATTGATGTCTTTATCCCCCTCTTGACTAAACTCACTGGGAATCTACCAAGTTTTATATTGTACTCTGAAAAGTGCTTACTCCAGTGCTCTGCTCACAGTAAGGACTAAACATGATTGAATGATTGCAGGATTCAGGACAGGAATAAAGACATTAGGGCAGAGAAGGAACTGGAGGAGAATCAGGTGTTCAAATTCAGGGCTGTGCTAACTGAAGCCTGGACCCTAGACTGGGTCATTTAAAGGGGTTCCCCCTCATGTGATCTGCAATGTAGATGTCATCATATTTAGGTCTATATGAATATTCATTTATTCACTCTTTTGTATTTATTGAGCACTTACTGCATGCAGAGCTCTGTACTAAGCACTTGGAAAGTACAATTCAGCAACAAAGAGAGACAATCCCTGCCCACAACAGGCTCACAGTCTATAAGGGGGGAAAATACATCAATAAAGCAGAATGGGCAAGTGGGATGTGGGGGAGGAGTGTGGTCATGGAGTGGCACAGGAGACCCACCACTATGATCGAGTAAGGTTTCCTGACATGCCACTCTTTCCTGCTCCCTCTCCACATTTTCCCAGCTGGTTTCGGAAAGTGAAGGCTGCTGACACTTGGAGGGGTATTAGGGACAGGAAAAAGGGTAGGGAGGAAGCCCTCTCATTCACCCCCCAGGTGGAGTGACATCATCTAGCCCAGTGAGGCAGCACCCTAGCAAACACACACACACACACACACACACACACAAATCAGTGGTATTTATTGAGTGCTTACTGTGTATAGAGCACTGTACTAAGCACTAGGGAGAGTACAACAGTAGTTGGTAGTTGGTAGTTACTTTCCCTTCACACAAAGAGCTTTCAGTGTAGAGGGAAAGACAGACATTAATATAAATGATAGAGAAGTCCAGAAATGCTGTGGAGATGAGAGTGGAGTGAATATGAAGTGCTCAAAGGGTACAGGCACACACACCCTCTGATCTGGTGCTCTGGACCCTGCATCATATGTCCAAGCAAGGGGGTCAGGGGCACATTCCCCTACCCCAGAATCAATCCTCACAGGCACTGGCAGCCAGTGCTGGTAGATCTTTGTCTCCCCCTTTTAGACTGTGAGCCCACTGTTGGGTAGGGACTGTCTCTATATGTTGCCAATTTGTACTTCCCAAGCGCTTAGTACAGTGCTCTGCACATAGTAAGCACTCAATAAATACGATTGATGATGATGATGATGATCTTTGGTCTGGGGGCAGAGTCAGAAGGACCCCGCCATGACCAAGTGGCATTTTATGATGTGCCATGATTCTTCTCTCTCCTTTTTGGCATCTTGCAGAGAGAGAAAGGGGAGAAAGGCAGCCTGCCCATTCTCTCCAGTCACAGCAACACCCCCAAGTGCAGCACATCCTGCACTTTATTAAGCGCTTACTATGTGCAAAGCATTGTTCTAAGCGCTGGGGAGGTTACAAGGTGATCAGGTTGTCCCATGGGGGGCTCACAGTCTTAATCCCCATTTTACAGATAAGGTAACTGAGGCACAGAGAAGTTAAGTGACTTACCCAAAGTCACACAGCTGACACTTGGCAGAGACAACATTTGAACCCATGACCTCTTATTCCAAAGCCCGTGCTCTTTCCACTGAGCCACGGGGCATGCACCCCCAATTCACCTCTTCTCTGTAAGAATTGAGACAGACTCCATGAGAAGATGAACTCCACAGGGGCAGAGTGTTCAAGTTGAGTAGAAGAAGGTGACTATGTAAGAGGCAGAGGGAGGGTGGAAGTACATTAAAGTTCAGAAACATCAGGAGTTTCTGTTTGATACAGAGAGAAATAGGCAACCGCAGGAGATTTTGGAGATGTGGGGAGGCATTTTAGAAAACGATCTGACAACCTAGTGAAATTTTGAAAACAGAGTCAATCGTATTCAGCATACTGTGTTAAAAAAAATAATAATAATTATAATGGTGGTATCTGTTAAGTGTTAACTATGTTTGAGGCACTGTACTAAGTGCTGGTTTGGATACAAGTACACCCCTGTCCAATGTGGGGCGCAGAGTCTTAATCCCCATTTTACAATGAGGTAACAGGTACAGAGAAGTGAAGTGATTTGCCCACAGTCACCCAGCAGACAAGTAGTGGAGCTGCTATTAGAATTCATGACCTTCTGACTTCCAGTCCCTTGCTCTATCAACTAGGCAATACTGCTTCAGAAGGCCAGAGTAAGGGGAGTCCATGAAGGAGGCTGATCCATTCACCTACTTGGGATAAGAGCAGCGCTAAAATCAGAGTGATGGTCATGTGGATGGGCACATCCAAGAAATGTTGTGAAGGAAGTGGTGGCAGGATTTAGTGATAGACTGAATGTGAGAGGTGAAAGAAGAAGAGTAAGGGGTAACGCTAAGGCTGCTGGCTATAGGGACAGGGAGAAAAGTATTGTTTTTCACAAGAGAACCATCTGTGGGAAGGGGGCACATCTACCAACTGTGTTGTATTGTTCTCTCCTGGGCACTTAGTACAGTGCTCTGCAAACAGTAAGCACTCAAATAGAATTGATTGATTTTGTAAAATAGAGTGTTCATAAGGAAGATTAGGTCAGTTTTAGACTCACTGAATTTATCACACCCTATAGCACTTAATCTGTAATTCACTTTATTGAATGTCTCCATTTTTAAATGTAAGCTCCTTATGAGCAGACGTACTGCCCAAACTGAATTGCTTGTATCCTCCCCATTGTTTAGTACACGCTTGGCACATAGTAAGGACTTAAATACCATTATTATTATCTACTTGATTGTATTCACCCAAGCACATACTAAGCATAATGCTCTGCCTACTAAGTGCTCAATAATCATTACTTGGCACCTGTGGAGATATCTTGGAGGGAAGAAGAAATGCAAAATTGTAAAGGACGTGAGACTTCGGGATTATAGGCTCATATTTTGAAGTTGTTATCCATGAGAAGATGAACCATATAAACAGAGAGAGTTCAAGATCAGTGGAAGAAGAGAATGACTAGTTAAGAGGCAGAGAGAAGATGGGGGTCATGAGAAATTGGAATGAGCTCTTCAAAGGAGTGAGAAGAGATGTGGACCCAGAATACAGCCTTGAACCTCCTCCTCAGATGGAGGGTGGGAGATAGATGAGCTGGCAAAATAGATTGAGGAGCAACCAGAGAGATATGAGGGGAAACTAGGTTAGCTAGTGCATCTAGGAGGAAGGGATGATACATGGTGTCAAAGCAACTGCAAGAGCTCTCTCAGATTGCATCCGTATAAAGGTTGCCTTTGGCTGCACCATTGCACGTTACCCACAGTGCTACAGTTCTGAATCTTAACAACAACTGTGCTACAAAACAGCAACTCCCTCTTTTAATTGCCAGACGGTAGGGTGATCTTTCTTCTGCGGTTGTCTCCCAACCATACTCTGTGCTACCACCTAGCTAAAGGGTTTCCTCCACTGTATCGTCAAGTGTTTCTTCTATCCACCTTTTCTATAATTTCATCATTTCAGCTCACCATATAGCAGATGTGTGGGAATGCTGCTGTTGTCCATTCTCCTTACAGGTCCTAGCCAATGAAAATGAGAAGTGACAAGCATTGCATTGTTGCTGACAGCTTGACTATACTCTAGGACCTTATTACTCACAATCCAGTCTTGCTAGTTGAAGTTAAGTATTGATGTTGGTAGAACATGATTATTCATCTGGTTTTATACCAGACAACCTGATTTTCAACAAATATTACAATTATTATTATTATTATTATCTGGCAGAGGAAGGATTTTCTGAAGTCGAATTGCATGCTAATAGTATTTAAGTATTTACTGTGTGCAAAGCACTGTGAAAGAGTATGCCAACAGGAATTAGACATGTAGAGTTTGACCAGAGATTTTCTAAGCTCTGAAGATTTTTGTAGAAAGTTCTTTATGATATCATTACTTCATGATGGCTAGCAAAACATGCATCTATTGCTTCCAGCTGACTGTGTTCAGTGGTCATTCCATAGTAATAATTGTGGAATTTGTTAAGTGGTTACTATGTTCCAAATACTATGTTCTAAACACTCTACTGTGCACTGGGAATACAACACCGTCAGATTAAACACAGTCTGTCCCATTTGGCACTCAGTCTAAGAGGAAAGGGAGAACAAGTATTGAATCTTCATTTTACAGAGAGGGTCACACTGCAGGCAAGTGGCAGAGCTGGGTTTAGAACTCAGGTCTGGCTCTGAGACCCCCAGTCTTTACACTAGGCCATGTTGCTTCCCTATCTCTCGGTAGCTTCAGATCTTGCAACCATAAAGAAGACTGGGCTTGACAGCTGCCCACCTACCTGCAGTTTGGGCTGAATCTTTATACAATGTTGGTGCCATACACTTATCTCGGGGACTCTCAAAAGAACACAGTAGACTTGCTTTAGTTTTCCAACCGCCTGACAATCCCTAGAGTCAGAAGACTTGAGTTCAAATCATGCCTCTGCTCCTTGCCTGCAGGTGTCATCTTGAACTGGTCACTTTTCTTCTCTGTGCCTCATTATCCTCATCTGTAAAATGAGGATTCAATACATGTTCTCCACTTCTCCCAAGCTCCCAGCTGCCAAGTACTGTTCTACATGTAGCAACAGTTACATGTTAATCAGGTTGGACACAGTCCCTGTACCACATGGGCCTTGCTATCATAGCATGAGGGAAAACAGGAATTGAATCTTCATTTTACAGTTGAGGAAACTGAGGCACAGAGAAGTTAAGTTACTTGCCCAAGATTACACAGCAGCAAGTGGCAGAGCCAGGAAGGGAACTCAGGTTCTCTGGCTCTCAGACCTAGCCTGCACTGCTTCCCACTGATTGACTGGGTGTCACAAAGACTTCAGAGACAAGAGGAACATGGTCAGTGCTGCAGTCCAGAGGCTGGCATAGAGCAAAGTCCAAAATCTGATACGGCTGAATTGGTGAAGTTGAGCAAATGTGAAGCAAACCAAGGATCATTTTGTACAATACATGACACGAGAGTACGGGCTTGGGAGTTAGAGGATGTGGGTTCTAATCCCAGCTCTGCCACTTGTCCAAGGAAAAACAAAGTCACTTCACTTCTCTGTGTCTCAGTTACCCCATATGTAAAATGGGGATTAAGACTGTGAGTCCCATGTGGAATAGAGACTGTGTCCAATCTGATTACCTTGTACTTACCCTGGTTATTAGAACAGTGCTTGGCACATAGTAAGGGCTTAAATGCAATATTGATTATTTTCTGTTACAAAATTAAAAAAAGAATACAGAGGGAAGGTGCTTCTCAAGCTGCCTAGGAAATTATCTGCCAGTTTATTTCATTGTCAAGTCTTGAATTTTATCCAGCTTCTATTAGCAAGGACTATAAGATTTGTGGTTCTGTTTATCTCAGGAGTTGGTGATTAAAAAAAAAAATGACAAACAAGAAATTGCTCATCAAAACCCAGCTGCTGGATAAAATGTTCCTCAACCACTGATTCACACGCCAGGAGCAAGTGTGTTCCAGTTCTTACATTTCATCTTCTCTTAACCCTTTAGAGAAGACACATGAATACAAAAATAGCCGATGAACGTATTGGGTCCCTTTAAAACGGCAGGATCTCTTTTGCATTTTCTGTTGTTGCATCCTCTCTCTAATGAAATCTGTCTTGTCCTCCTTCAGGCTTTTTCCAATCACATCAACAAGGTCAGGTTTATTGCTATGGACCTCTGAGACTTAGTAACAGTAGTCCTCACTGTCCCCTTTTAGGACCTAAAGATGCAGACATTATGCCCTGGATTCCATTGCTTGCATACTGAAGGGCTACGAAGGTCTTTAAAGCCACAATAAATCAATGGTGGAAATTGTAGCCTTAGAAGACACAAAGAGAGTAAGGAAGGAAATAGAAGGTTAGATGTTCCTGTAAATCGCAGTTCATTTTAAAAAAATAGATCCTCTTCCTGAGCTTTTTGCACCAATCAGGGGCAGCCTTTTTGAATTGTTCCACATGAAATTTACATTCATGTCCAGACCTTTCCCTAATTGCTGTGCAGGCAAATTAATGTCTTCCTTTGTAAGTGATTTTTCTGGCCTACTGCATACTGATGTCAATAGAAATTCTGTAGGTTGTGGGGTAGAGAGAGGGAGAGACTGAGAACAAGAAGGAAATTGCTGACATCATAGGAGACTCAAAAGAGCAATTCTGGTCTTTTGTAACGATAACCTGAGGAGAATAGAGCGGAGATTTCACTGTTGATTATTCCAAAGCAATAGCTCCTGATTTTCTTGCTTGTCACAAGACTTGCATGGTGTAGTGGACAGAGCATGAGCCTGGGAATCAGAGGGTCATAGGCTCTAATCTCTACTCTGTCACTTGTCCGCTGTGTGACCTTGGGGAAGTCACTTCTCTGTGTCTCAGTTACCTCATCTATAAAATGGGGATTGAGATTGAGCCCCAAGTGGCATAGGGACTGTGTCCAACTTAACTTGCTTGTATCCATCCCAGTATTTAGGACAGTGCATGGCATATAATAAGTGCAATATAAATACCATAATTATTACTATTAAGACTAGCTGAGGTTCAGGTGGGGCTTGGGAATGGGCATATTCACATGAGGCCAAGTGGGGAGGGATGTTTACAATATGGGAACAATAATAATAATGGTATTTAATCACTCACTATGTGCCAGGCACTGTACTAAGCACCAGGGTGGATACAAGCAAATAGGGTTGAACATAATCCCTGTACATCATGGGGCTCATAGTTTCAATCCCCACTTTACAGATGAGGTTACTGAGGCACAGAGAAGTGAAGTGGCCTGCCCAAGGAAACACAGCAGACACTTGGTGGGGTCAGGATTAGAGCCCAGGTCCTGACTCCCAGGGCCGTGCTCTATCTACTACACCATGCGGCTTAGGATGAGCTCTGCACTAGGGGAATTGGGACAGGCTGAATTGGGGATGTTCCTGATTAGTTATCCAGTTTGCTGTGGTCATCATAGACACCTGACCTCTTAATACCCCCACCTCAAGGTGGCTGTTGCCTCTCTCAGAGAAGTCATCACCATCCTCATCCAGAGAGGTTTTGAAGAGGCAATGACTGCATCCTGGCAAAGGAGTGCAAGTTAAGATCAGTTTTACCTACCTCCATTTTCCCCTAGATCTGCCCAGTCATATGCATTTGCACCTGTTTCACTCATTTTCTATCAATGGTATTTATTTTGTGCAGAACACTACTTAGTGCTTGGGACAGTACAGTCGAGTTGGTAGACTCGTTCTCTGATCAATGACATGTTCGGGCTTATGTTTCCAGGCCTACTGAGCCCTGAAAGGTTTTTGATTACCATTTTAAGTGGATTTTTCCCTCCTCGGTTAATAGAGCATTTAAGATGAAGGACTTATTCAGTAGTCATAGTAGTACTCAGTAGTCATAGTAGTGATGTTTTTTGAACGCCCACTTGGTGCAGCTCTCTGTATTAGGTGTTTGGGAAGCACAAAATTTAAAAAGTGACTCATTTTCTGCCTGCAAGGGCTTGCACTTTAGTGAGGGAGACATGAAAATATTTACAGCCAGAGAGTTTAAAATGAAATAAAGTAGACAGATGTACAAATGCTAAGGAGGGTGTGAATAAATTCATAAGTTGATTGATGTTCTAGAGTTGGACAAAGGAATGACATGGCTCAGGTGCTGGGAAGTGGATTAAAGAAAATGTGTTGGAGAAAGTGGGATTTACATGTGGGCATAGCTGTAGACTGTCTCATGTGGGGAGGTATGGAATTCCAATTCAAGGATCAGTGTGAGCAAGTTGATAGAGGTGAGGGAGTAGAGAGCGAGGTACAGCTAGATGGTTGGCCAGGGGAGAACAAAGACAACGGATGGGGGAATAGTAGGTAAAAGAGAGCAGGTAAATAAGCTATGACTGGATGGAGAAGAGCCTGGAAATTGCTTGTGGAGAGTTTTTGTTGGATTAGGATTAATTTTAAAACCTCTGTGTCTCAGATCCTCTAAAGCTTAATAGAATTTAAGTGCTTCCATATGTCAAGTGCTGTACTGAACACTGGCACATATTCAAGATATTCAGATCAGAGCCACAGTCCCTGTCCCACATGGGGCTCCCAACCTAAGGGGATGGAAGAACAGGTATTGATTCCTTATTTACAGATGGGGAAACAGAGAAGTGAGGTGATTTACCCAAGATGACCCAGCAAGCAAGTGGCAGATCAGAGATTAGAACTCTGTACCTCTGACTCCCAAGCCTGGGTTCTTTCCACTAGGCCATGCTACTAACATTCTTTTGCTGGCTCTATTCTGAGTTGAGTTTATCTTTAAACGAATCTTGGGTGTTCCTTCTGAATGTAGTGCCATCCATCATTCATTCAATCATATTTATTGAACACTTACTGTATCCAGAGCACTGTACTAAGTGCTTGGAAGAGTAAAATACAATGAACAGACACATTCCCTGTCCACAATGAACTTACAGTCTGGAGTGTGGTGGAAGACAGATAATTAAATAAATAACAGATATGTTAATATAAACTGCTCTCCCTTCTAGGTAGTGTGCTCAACTCTGCGGCTGCTTTGTCCTCATCCCATGCTTCTTCTTCTTCTTCTGAAATCTTCTCCCTACGTGAATCCTAATTGCTCACCTAAATCATTCAGACAACCATACTCAAACCCTGGGGGACTGGTGGATTGGGCCTCTTGAGTCTTAGGTAGTCTCATCCATTGCTATTTAAAATGCATGAACACATAACTTCGAGCCCTCTGGACAGCCTTCTTCTCAACCTACCTCTGTGGATAAAGACTAGATCGCCTTCCCTTCCATCTAATAGGTTGTTAGCTTATGCTATAATTCCAAGTGATGTTTATTTCACCACTAGGTTATCTGAAAGGAAGTGGTGAGGGGTGCATTTTGGTAGGAGTGCTGGAGGGAGAATTGATTAATGGTACTTATAGAACACCTTATAAACAAGCTAAGGTCATATTAGACAGTCTCAAGGACCACTAGTGAAAGCAGAGGAAGCCCCAGCAGCCAATATGCTGATACATCTTCTTGTAGTTCCTGCTAAGTACTAGCCCAATGAGAGGTCTCAAGTGCCATTGGAGGCCTATTTCCCACTACTGTGCCCCTGGACCACAGCACTGAGAAATCTTTCCATCATGTTTCAGTGAGGAAGCTGGAGGGACTGAGCACGGCCCCTAGAATACATTCTGCACAGTACGCTTGAATGTTTCCAAAATAAGCACCAGACTTCTGTTCCAAGACAGCAGATCCCACTGAGGGTCTTCACTGAGTCAAACCAGCCACTGCAAGTTTTATGATTGGGTTTGAATTCAATTGAAACTAACCGATATTACTGCACGGCCACCATGAGATTCTGGGTAGTTTAGGATACCACGTAACATTGGAACAACAATTGCTGAAATAAGGAATTGATCTGATCACATCACTGAGTCAAAAGAGACTTCTAAGTGAAGGGCAGCTCATGGGAGTAGGTGCTTAACATACCCTTTTTGGGAGAGATTTTCCCTCTTCTGAACAAAAACCTCTCAGGGGAAGTTTCACAATCACTGGTCTGAAGCCTTCCTTATAACAGTGTGTATTTTTAACACTACCTACCTTTAAAACTGAAGCATTATGGTCTGATGATGCTGAGTGTGCCTCATCAGGTTAAAGACCAATGTGGAGAAGGAAAGCTTTTTATAAGAAAAAACTTGACTGACAAGGCACATGTAGACTGTGAGCCCACTGTTGGGTAGGGACCGTCTCTATATGTTGCCAACTTGTACTTCCCAAGCGCTTAGTACAGTGCTCTGCACACAGTAAGTGCTCAATAAATAGGATTGAATGAATGAATTGAATGTAGATAGAGAAGTGAATAAAGTAACTAGAATGCTCTTTGGGAGTCCCATCTACAGAGTACAGCACCAGAAATGGGATCAAAATTTAGACAACTAAAAAAAAGGCGCACAGGGCAATTTATTACATTAATTTATATCAATGTCTGTCTCCCCCTCTAGACTGTGGGCTTCTCATGGGCAGGGAATGTGTCCGTAGTTTCCCCAAGGACTTAGTGCAGTGTGTGCACAATGTAAGCACTCAGTATATACGATTGAATTGGTGGTCCATTTATTTCAACATCCTTGGCCTGATAATCGGTCAACAGCAATTGAGCACTGTGTGCAGAGCATTTAGGTGCTTGGGAGAATACAATGCTGACCATGATGGTGATGATGATGAAGTCCCTCAAGGCTCTAGAAATTATACCCTGACTTACCACAATTATACTCACCTTCTGAAGGTGTTTCACAAATTCTTCCTAAGGGCACTACACAACATCAGGTGGGAAGACAGGACTAGAGACAATGAAATCCTGAAACACCAGCTGTCCATGCAGATTCTTTCTATACATCAGTGTCTAGGTCCTTGCCTTCCTCTCTAACAAAACAGACACCCCCAGTAGAAGCTCTGGGCACATCCTGGCTAGACCATTCAAATCAACCTACTTGCTGGTTTCCTTGCCTCCCATGTCTCCAGTGTACACCTCACACCACCACGCAGTTCATCTTTCCGAAACACCAGTTGTTACATACACCTCTCTCTACTCTTCAACCCTCTGGCTTCCTATGTTGCTCCTCTTTAAACAAAACCTCACAGTTGCCTTCGAGGCTCTTTGCAAACTCATCCCACCTAAAATATTTGCCCTTTTCACTCACTGTTCCCCACCTTACTCTCTTCATTCCCCCCAAGTTGCAAACTGTACTTTGCTCTTTTTCATTTAAAATAACATTTGTTTAGTGCTTAGTATGTGCCAGGAACTGTACTAAGTGCTGGGGTAAACACAAGGATAATCAGATTGAACACAGTCTATGTCCAATTTAGAGCTCATAGTTTTAATCTCCATTTTATGGATGAGGTAACTGAGACATATAGAAGTTAAGTGACTTGCCCAAGGTCACACAGCAGACCAGTGTCAGAACTGGGATTAAAATCCAGTCCCTTCTAGACTGTGAACCTGCTGTTGGGAAGAGACTGTCTCTATATGTTTCCAACTCGTACTTCCCAAGTGCTTAGTACAGTGCTCTGCACACAGTAAGCGCTCAATAAATACAATTGAATGAATGAATGAAAGGTCCTTCTGATCTGAGACCCATGCTCTTTCCACTAAGCTGTGAGGCTCCCACCACCACCCCCTACTTATAATAATAATGGTGGTATTTGTTAAGCGCTTACTGTGTGCAAAACACTGTTCTAAGCGCTGAGGGGATACAAGGTGATCACGTTGTCCCACTTGGGGCTCACAGTCTTAATCCCCATTTTTCAGATGAGGTAACTGAGGCACAGAAAAGTTAAGTGGCTTGCCCAAGGTCACACAGCTGACAAGTGGTGGAGCTGGGATTCGAACCCATGACCTCTGACTCCCAAGCCCATGTTCTTTCCACTGAGCCACACTACTTATGCTATTCACCAGGCTTGGAATGCTCTTCCTACTGAAATCTGACGGATGACAGCCTGCCCCAGAGTCACAACCCTTCCTGAATCATAGCTCTTCCAACAAACCATATTCTCCTAATATCCGGCATATCGTATAGATCAGCCAGCCCAAGCACTTATGTTCCTATTTATCCTCTTCCTCAGCACCTATGTATATTTATTCATTTGTACTCTCAATTATTTTATTTACTGTATTGGTAAATATTTGTCTGTCTCTCTCGATGCTCATTGCCCTCGCCAGATGTTTCAAACATATAACTCCCTCCTCAAACCCCCGGTACTCTCACTTCCCCAACTTCTTGCCCCTAATGACCTGGCTACCTACTTTGAGAAAATTGAAACTATCAGGCATGGTTTCCCTAAAATCTCCCCTACTCCTCTCCAGTCCCTTCTTCTTCTTCTACCACAACCTTCCGCATCATCATGATTTACTCCTGTTATTCACGCCCTCCTGCCCCAACCAGCTCCACGGCACTTAAAACAGTGCTTGGCAAATAGTAAGTGCTTAATACCATTATTATTATCATCAGTAATTATTTTGTATTAACATCTTTCTCTCCCTTTGGACTGTAAGCTCACTGTGGGAAGGGAATGTACCTGCTAGGATGTATTCTCCCAAGTGCTTAGTACAGTACGCTGCTAAATAAATACAATTGATTAGAGTTTAAGCTCCTCATAGGAAGGGATTGTTATTACCAGCTCTACCAGTTAATGGTATTTGAGTGTTTACTATGTATTAAGAGCACTGTGCTAAGCACCTGAGAGTATACAGTACATTTGAGAACAATGCTCTGAACATATTGCTACATAATAATAATGGTATTTGTTATGCTTTATTGCCAGGCACTGTATTAAGCACTGGGGCAAATACAAGCAAATCGGGTTGGACACAGTCCCTGTCCCACATGGGACTCACAGTCTTAATTCCCATTTTACAGATGAGGTAACAGGCACAGAAAAGAAGGGAATGACTTGCCCAAGGCTACCCAGCAGACAGGTGACAGAGCCATGATTAGAACCTATGACCTTCTGACTCCCATGCCCATGCTGTATCCACTATGCCATGGACTGATTAAGTGGAATGACACACTTCTGCATTTCCCAAATGTTTACCACAGTCTATTGCACTTAGTGGGTCCTCAGCACATGCGATTGCTACAACTAGTATGGGGACAGATGAGGAGAATGGAAGATGGCAAGATACACCAGCAGCTGTTCTATGGTAAAATAGGGTAACTAAACAAAATGAACAGCAGAAATGAGCTAGTCACAGTGAAGAAAAATCTCAAATGAAAACCTATAGTAGCATAGTTGGGAGACAGAAGCTGGAGAGATTAACCTGGAAATAGAAATTGGGTGAGTGTCTTGGATCCTGACTTTGAGAAGACCTTAACAAGAAAGATGCTACAGTGACCCAAGACTGAATCTTCACATGCAGGCAGTGAGGAAGAGATTTTTGGAAGCAAATTGATCTCATCAACAGTCAGTAGCATCATCTTTAAATCAATGATATTCAAGCATTTACTGTGTGCAGAACATTGTACTAAGTAGTTGAGAGAGAATAATACTAATTGGTAGACATCATTCCTATCCTTACGGAATTTATCTAGTCTTCCACCCTTAAAGATAGAGAGCCACAAGTGTTGACTGTCACATCTCTCAGGGGCTTGTAAGTGTTAATGCAGCTTTCAAAAGTGCTTAATTTAGGCACTTAGTCTTTGGAAATTTCAGCTTGATGTAAAAATTAAAGTTGTTCATTTTTCAATAATTTGTTTCCAAAAACTAAAGCAAAATGACCCTTTCTTTAAGCAAGCAGGCCCACTCATTTTGAACAGAAGTCATTCCAAAAATTACCCACTTTTGCTTTGCTAGACACACTCTTTACAGGCCTGTGTTGTAATGTTCTCCCTTAGTCCTAATTTATCCTGAAGTCATGAATCAATGTTACTCCCCTGAGAGCCAGAGACAAAGTGAGACAGATGTGTTTATCAGGAAGGTACCAAGGACATAGTTTCCACTATCAGTATAACCCACAGAAGTGTCTTCCTCCCTGTCCTCAGCTGCCTTCTTTAGACATTTGACTCTGGTTCTAGGGATAAAACCAGCATGTACATTTCTTCCTCTTTCCACTTGGGTGACTAGAAATGGAATAGACAGAAACACAAAGTACATTGTATAGGAAAAGCCAATTTGCTTTCTTGTTACACTCTAACCATTGTCTAATGACATTTTAGTTAAAGCCTTAGTATTCAGCTGTCTGACTAAAACCAGCCAAATCCTGAGAAGACAGTCTACTCTTTAGGGTCCAATTTTTTTTTATTTAGGTAGGGGGGAAAATGCATTTTTCCACTCATGATAGTTTGGATTTCCCTTAAGTACCTCAATTGGCTGCACCAACAGGTAAAAACACAATTATCTGGCAAATATTGGGCTGTCTCATCAGCCCTGGGATTTATGTGCTACATGCTAATTTTGATCTTACCATCCAATCATATTTGAGTACTTGTTTTATGCAGAGCATTTACTGAACGCTTTGGAGAGTACAGAGTTGGTAGACACATTCGCTGCCCACAGAGAGCTTACAGTCTCAAGGGAGAGACAGACATTTAAAAAAAAATATGGATACCAAATCACATTTATTTGAGCCTTTACTGATCGACTGAAATGAGTGCTTAGCTGGGGAAGGCCTCTTGGACATGTGATTTTAATAAGGCTTGGAAGGTGGGGAAGAGTGATGGTCTGTCATTTATAACCTTTTGATTTTCCTGTTACCATATAAATTCATTGAGGAAATAATATGGAGACAATAGATAATTTCTTAAATTTAACTTGAATACAGTGGAAACACCTGAGATTCCTAACATCCAACAGGTGTGGTGTAGTACAAGGATTTACTCTGAGAACATCCTTTGGCCTGATGACAGGTTTATGAAGAATATTTTCCATTCTGGAGGGCTTCTCTCACCCTATTCCAGGTGGATGCCCAGCCTAAAGTTATTCATCCCTGGTTCTAAATGTACATCCTAATCACATATTTTCTAAACATCCCTCTCCACAGTTAAATCAAGGCAATCATCTGTGTATTCAGGTTGGCTGATTTAGCTGAATTACCAGCTTCAGGCTCCATGGGCTTGGTGAGAGTAGAGAGAAGTCACTACCTTGGCCAGGCTACTTCATAAAGTACACAATTTCTAGCCTCTCTTCTCCACACCATACTACTCCTCCCTTGTGTCACTCACACAAGTGGATCTGTACCAGCTAATCACTTTGATGCTTAGCCCTCTTCCAGTCCAGAGCATTTAAATATATATCCTTATTCTGTTATTTCTCCTATCTGTAATTTATTCGAACATTTTTCTCCCCAACTAGATTGTAAGCTCCTTGAGAGAAAGGAGCATTTCTACCAACTCTATTGTTTTGTACTCTCCTAACTTCTTGGTACAATGTTCTGCAACCAGGAGGTATTGAATATGTACTGCTGATAGATTGATATGGGCATTGTGTTCTTGCAAAACCCCATGTCAAGGGAACTCAAACTGTAGCATTTATCCCATGTCTGCTGAGACAGGCATGCTTTTGTTTTTTAAGGCATCTAACTATATGCCAGGCACTGTACTAAGTATTTGAGTGGATAAAAGAAAATTGGATTGGACATAGTGCCCCTCATGGGGCTTGCAGTCTTATATCACCATTTTACATATGAGGTAAGAGGGACAGAAAAGTTGAATGACTTTCCCCAAGGTTAGAGAAGCAGCGTGGCTCAATGGAAAGAGTGCAGGCTTGGGAGTCAGAGGTCATGGGTTCAAATTCTGACTGTCAATTGTCAGCTGTGTGACTTTGGGCAAGTCACTTAACTTCTCGGTGCCTCAGTTACCTCATCTATAAAATGGGGATAAAGACTGTGAGCCCCACGAGGGACAATCTGATCACCCTGTATCCTCCCCAGCACTTAGAACAGTGCTTTGCACATAGTAAGCGCTTAACAAATGCCATCATTATTACATAACAGGTGAATGGTGGAGCTGGATTAGAACTCAGGACCCCTGATCCCCAGGCTCATTCTCTTTCCACTAGTCCATGCTGCTTCTTGTGGGTCATGAAGTAAACTTGCTTTAATCCAAAGGAACTTTGCAGTCTCCTTTGGGATAATTCACTTCTCTTATTTTGGAAGTCAAATGCCATCCCACATTATTTTTTTCAAAGAGCTGGCATGTTGTAAAATATTAATTTAATGTTCAAACTACCAAAACAGAATATGTTGAAATATTTATTTAAAACAAAAACATTCCTCTCCAGGTTTATCTAAAAGCAGGGAATAACCTAGCAACCTTAAGGTTAATGGAGGAGTTCATGTAACTGTTCCTAATTTGCAATAATATCCAATAACATACAAGAAATCCTTTGAGAAATACCAGGTGAGGGATTATTTCTAAATATAACTCCTTTTCCTTAATAATGATAGAATGAGAGGTCAACAAGTGGGTACTTTCCTCAAGTAAATTGTTGACCTCACATTGTTTCCCAATGAAATGGATTGAAGAAGCCAGTTGGTCTTCCCCCAGTAGGCAATGACAACACACCTCCTCTGCAAATGAATTTGAATTCACTTTCTAGTGTAGTCTGAAATTAACTCAGATTGTGGATACTACCAAATCCACATGGCACAAGTCATTTTGAATTAAAAAAAAAGAAAAAGAATTTTGATTCCCAGAGGAGAATCCGTAGTTATCCAGGTACTGTTGTTGACAAAACCCCAGAATTTTATATTATATTGGCATTCCTTTGTTGCCTACAGTAGGTAAGACTTTTTGGCCTACTCTGTTTCTGATCTAGCTGCCTTAAATCTTAATTGGGTATTAAAACTAAAAATAAATAAGATTTGCTCCACCCATTTTCCAAACCTTGACCATCCTGTTCCAACTCTGCCAAGCAAATGCTTCTAGTATACCTTATTTAGAGGTTGATACTCTTTTCCTTTGACCCTGACAAGTGAAAAACATCCCAAAGATATTTTATAGATTATTATTCAAAACATAACAGATCCTGACAGCAGAAAAATAAGTGGCAAAATCTCAAAATACTCCTAATTCTGGCAACTATGTTGATCTGAGTCTAAACTGGGCAAATTTTGACTTTTTTGTATCACACTGAGGATAAAGGTGGTGTCAGAGGGTGGGCACAGATTGGATGTGTGATGGTGGTTTATTGGTGCTTAAGACAGTTAAACACTAGACTACCAAGAGAAACTGAGCAATTGTTCATCTCTGGAGCTATATGAGAAAACCATCTGTTTGAACTTCACAAACCTGAGGCAGAGGTTTGGATCAGATGATTTTTCAGTGTTCTTTCTAGCAGTCATTTCTTTGACTATGGCCTAGTGGATAGAGCATGGACCTAGAATTCAGAAGGACCTGGGTTCTAATCCCTCCTCTGCTATTTGTCTGCTGTGTAACCTTTAGCAAGTCACAACTTCCTTGTGCCTCGGTTTCACCTCATCTGTAAAATGGGCATTAATACTGTGAGTCCCATATAAGACATGGACTGTGTCCAATCTGATTAGCTTGTAGCTACCCTTGTGCTTAGTACAGTGCCTGGCACATATTAAACACTTGAATGCCATAGTAAATAGCTCTGGGGTTCCCTGTATGTGAGAGGCAACATGGTATAGTGACAAGAACATGAGGGTATGATTCAGGAGACCTGGGTTCAAGTTCCAACTGTTCTGGCCTGCTATGTGCTTCAATATCATCACCTGTAAATTGGATGTAATACCTACCTTACCCCAGTTCACAGTGATGTTGAGAGGACAAAATGAACTACTTGATGTGAATACCTTGAAACAATAAGTATAAAACAAAGTATTGTTTAGTTATGCAAGGTTGTATATTTAAATACATGCACATTGTTTCAACTAGAATCTTTGCATCAAGATAGATATTTAGATATCCATCTTGCTGGAAACATTCTAGTGAAATGAGTATTTAACAACTAGAAATTTCAAGATTTTGTAGGCAGTGGTTGATAACATCTGAGTTGTTGCTTAACTTATCTCTTCAATATGTAGGACTCTTCTTGCCATACAGAGTGACATTCTCTAGATATGTGAATCAATATTTTCAGTGATCAAATGCTTTTGCTATGAAAAGCCTTTTAGTCGTGTTATGAAGCAGTCAATAGTAATGACTGACCTTTCAAAACTCTGTTTTTTTCTTCCCCAGTCACTCTGAAAAGAGAATCTATAATCCTTCATCAGTCTCCTGGAAAGGGTGCGAGTAAGCAAAATTCTTTTTAATATAGTTGGCATTACAATTGAGTTTAATTTAATGGCTGTATTGTCCATTGAAATAGAGTTGAGAAGCTGTGAGAGAGTTCACTTACTATGGGCTGAGAAATGGCAACACAGAAGAAACATGCTATGTTCCATGCAGGTTGTTTGATCAAACCTGCAAAACTGATGCAAAGAACAGGGAATGTAGCACAAAGTTAAAGCTCAATTAATATTTTTGACCCTGATTGGGTTATTTAGGTTGTTGACAATTATCTGTGATTCAAAAAAAAATACCACACATCCCTAATTTTGAATCAAATTATGGAGTACATTGTCAGGATGTCTGAATATTGGATTATGCCATGCCCAGCAGGGCAAAAATATTTTCTCTGCCCACACTGTTGCCTCTTCAAATCTTCCTCCATGCTAACTTTTCCCCAAGAATCCTGTCTTGGGTAGGCACTTACTTTGCAATCTTTATCCTCCAGCTCACTAGGCCTCTCTACCTGTGCATTCTACACCTTTCTCGAGGCCATTTCTACCTATATTCATTCTTGGCGTGGAACTGGGTATATTACTGCTACTAGTGGGAAACAACTTAGGCAATTAAAAAAAAAAAAAACCCAAACTTAAAAATCCTATGCAAAATGCAATTCTTTATAAAGAACTTAAAGAAGTACCTCAGGGGTGCAAACGACTTGTTTGATAAAAACTATTTTCCTTAGTTTTGTTCTTATCTATCTCCAAGTGGAATATGAAGTCTTATCAGTATTCCCTTTTATTCCAAGTTTGGCCTGGTTTGTTAATGCAGAGGTATAATACCCTCAAGGGCCTGGTGGCAGCTGCAGAAGCTTTCAAGTGAAAAGGGGCAAAAAAGTGTGTGTCAAAAATATCTAGCTGGTCAGGGTGTTCTTCTAGCTACATTGATTCAGAGAATTTAGTTTCAAACCTCCCCCCATCCCCAATCCCCACCACCCCTCACTTGTCCTGATGGCAGGTGGCAGATTACTAGAGAGAACTAGTGTCTTTACAAAGAGAAAGGAACCACAGCTGTCATTACCCTGGATAATTATCCTCCTGAATTTCCAGTATGTGTTAAATAGCATGGTAGCATCTACACTGAAAAACAGTGGGAAGGTAGAGCAGAGGGCTGGGAGTCAAGCGATCTAGATTCAGCTTCACTATTTGCATGCTGGGTGACCTTGGACAAGTCACTTAATTCATCTGGGATTCAGAGAATTCATCTGGGATTAGAGAAGTAGTGTGGCTCATTGGAAAGAGCATGGGCTTGGGAGCCAGAAGTCATGGGTTCTAATCCTGACTATGCCACTTGTCAGCTGTGTGACTTTGGGTAAGTCACTTAACTTCTCTGAACCTCAGTTACCTCATCTGTAAAATGGGGATTAAGACTGTGAGCCCCACGTGGGACAACCTGATTGCCTTATATCCCCACCCAGTGCTTAGAACAGTGCTTGGCACATAGTAATCACTTAAATACCAACATTTTATTATTATTATTCAGTTTCCTCATCTCTTAAAATGGGGAATACATAATAATTGTAATATTTTTTAAGCACTAAGCACTGAAGTGGATACAGGGTAATCAGATCAGACAGAGTCACTATCCCACATGAGGCTTGCAGACAGAGAGGGACAACAGGTATTTAATCCCCATTGTACAAATGAGGAGACAGACACTGAGAAGTTGAGATGCCCAAGGTCACACAACAAGCCGGAGACAGAGCTAGGATTAGACCCTAGGTGCTCTGATTCACAGGACTGAGCTCTTTCCATTAGGCCACCCTGATTCTCCCTAGTGCTTAAACCAGGTCCCATGTCGGACAGGGAGTGTGTCTGATCTTAATGTATCTACCGCAACATAAATTCCACTATAATCATTATTGCCGATGGGCAGGGTTTCAGTAGCACCAATATATTTACAGCTGTATCAATGACAAAGGCGGATTGACTTTCCCTCCGGCAATGAAAAGCCTGCCCTGTGACTTTGTAACTGGGAATACCTCAAGATCAGAGCCAACTCCCCCCACCCCTTCGACTGTGACCTTCTGATCACCCCCAGAAAGGAGTTGGATTCCAGGGTGGCGCCTGCAAAGGCACAGCGTTCGGCTGCTCAAGCTCATTCCTTTCATGCGGTGCTGATGTTAAAAATAGCAGGTTGATACTTGAAAGGCCGGGAGGCTGGGCTTCTGACAGCAGTTATGAATGCACCAGATATTGTGGATACCTCATCACAACATACTTGCCATCAAAATGAAGCCATGTGAAAGAGTCAAAGAAGCCTATTTTCTTTCCTCTCCAGTGCTCCAAAATGGTATTTTGCTTGGACTAGAAAAAGGCTCTAATTGATTAATGATCCGGTCCATAATTGTCTGCACCACTCTACTATCTGCCATGTATATTGGCTGAATTACCTTCCAGGGTGTAATTAAAGAGAAAATAAAGTATTACTGGAGACATTATCAAGGCCATGACATTTTCCACACTCTCTTTTCAAAGCTGGGATAATTAATTGATGACTCATTATTAGATTAATATGAAAGATGGACCTGGATATGAATTTCAGGCGAAACCTACAGTATCATCAACCAACACACACTGGTTTAATGGTTCATAAACCAGCTGTTTAATTATCTTAACATGACAGGCCTGAAAAAGATAGCCAGGCTCATTTCTAGCAAAGGTTATCACCAGAACATGAATTCTGTTGGTGGATTTTTTTCCATTCCTGTCTCTTCCTCTAATTCCTATGGCTGAGCCTCTGAAATATAGGTCTATTTATAATTTGCCTTTCATGTAACACTGCATTTGGGCAGCTGAAATACATCCAGACGTTTGAGAATAATCTGAAGGACTGGATGGTGTTTGAATGCTTTGGCATTCCTGCTACTTTGGTTTGCTTCACTGAATCTGTGAAGATAGAGTTTTCAGCTCAGTGACTGCAAAGGACTGGATTGGTAAAAAAACCATAAACTCGACCTTTCTAAGCATTGTGTTTCTTAGTGCTGTGGAGCAGCCCTATAGTGCACCACATATAGAAATGTTGGGAGGTGAATTTTGCATTGCTGCAGCCATGGTAATAAGTATATATTCTGGACCCCAAATAGCATGGTGTCAGGCAGGTGTGGAGAGAGGCAACATGATGGAGCTACAAAATGGGCAGCAATATTCTCCAGAAGTTCCAGCATAGAGAACAATAAAGGTGGCTTTTTGATGCCTTGACATAGAACACCGTGATGGGCCAGACTAAAGTAGACAGACTATATTCTATCGTCCTTTAGGCAGGGTCAGCTTCAGACTTGCCCTCTCCAACTTCACCTTGCTACTCATCTACTACAAACCAGCCTGCTCCTCTAATGCTAAACCTACTCGCTGTACCTCGACCTCAACTATCTCGGTGCCGACCTCTCACCCACATCCTGCCTCTGGCCCACAATGTCCTCCTTCTTCATATCCGACAATTACTCTCCCCACCTTCACTGAAGGTACATCTCCTCCAAGATGCCTTCCCTGATTAAGCGCCACTCTCTTCTGCATCACCATGACCTGCTCCCTTTATTCATCCCCCTGCCACCCCCACAGCACTTAAGTACCTATCTGTAATTTTATTTACTTAATGTCTGTCTCCCCTTCTAGACTGTAATCTCACTGTGGGCAGGGAATGTGCCTGTCTATGATTATATTGTACTCTCCCAAGTGCTTAGTACAGTGCCCTATACACAGTAAGCACTAAATCAATGCAATTGATAGACATCTTTCCACCTCAGTGTGGGAAAGATGCCTCCTCCTCCCTTGGGCAGTCACCCCATTTCACATTATGTTGCAAAAGCCATGCCAGGCAGTATGTGAAGTTCAACAACTGTCATTTGCACGTTTGCCTGGGACTACCAAAACTCCAAAACCAAGGACATTTTTCCAGGTGAACACCTGAATCACTTCCTTAATACACAGCTGCTTGTTTCTCTCCCATGGCCCTGGTATCACAGGCATCACTTCTATCTCAGGTGGAGGGAGGCTGGTTGTATTCCAGTTTTTGACCATGGGTACCCACTCTGGGTTGTGCCCTCGAGCTACTGTCTCACTCACTCATGGTCTGGAGGCAGCCCTGCCTCTGAGTAAAAAGGAACCCACAAATAGGAAAGACTGGTAAGAGTTTCTTCTATTAGCCATACCTTCGATAATATTCTCGTTATTAATAATAGTAATGATAGCACTAGGTGATAAGTACTGGGCTAAGCATTAGGATAGATACAAAACAATCAGTCCCTGTCCTTCACAGGATTTGCAGTCTAAGGGTGGGGTGAACACATATATAATCCCCATTTTACAGATGAGGAAACTGAGGCATAAACAAGTTAATTGATTTACTCAAAGTCATGCAGAAGGTAAGTGACAGAACTGGGACCAGAATCCCGGTCTCCTGACTACTTCCTCTAAAACATGTTTTCCTGCATCTTTCCCATTATTACAGATTTGTAAGTAGTTTCCATAAACCCCTCACATTTCAATCTGCTCTGTCATCCCAAAACAATTTATTTGCCTCTGCTTTTCAGTCCAATAACCTACACCCACCAAGGACACCAAATTTCTATTCACTCAAACCAGAACTGAAGTTCACAGAGGATTAAACGTGGACTGAAGAAATATTTTCCTTATTAAAAAACTATAAATATATATATATATATATATATATTTATATCTATCTTCTCTAATATATATATATATATATTAGAGAAGCAGCATGGCTCAGTGGAAAGAGCATAGGCTTGGGAGTCAGAGGTCATGGGTTCTAATCCTTGCTCCGGCGTTTGTCAGCTGTGTGAACTTGGGCAAGTCACTTAGCTTCTCTGGGCCTCAGTTCCCTCATCTGTAAAATGGGGATGAAGACTGTGAGCCCCATGTGGGACAACCTGATCACCTAGTATCCTCCACAGTGCTTAGAGCAGTGCTTCGCACATAGTAAGCACTTAACAAATGCCATCAATATTATATATATATATATATATATACACACGCATACAAGATCCTTTTCCCTTGGAAATAGACAACTCCCTCCCCTCCCCCGCCCCAAGCAGCAATTAGATCAAGAGACTGAGTGCCATTAACAAGCTGTCATGTCATCACACTGGTCAGCATAAATTACTTAATTTGGGGGCATCAGCACATACAGAGCTGGAACTGAACATAGTGCCCCCAGCAATGGAGTTGTAGGGAGAGTTCATAACTTTTGTTATGAGAAATTATTCATTTTCAAGGGGCAAGATGATTCATTCATTCAATCATATTTATTGAGTGCTTATTGTGTGCAGAGCACTGTACTAAGCGCTTGGGAAGTACAAATTGGCAACATAGAGAGACGGTCCCTACCCAACAGCGGGCTCACAGTCTAGAAGGGGGAGACAGACAACAAAACAACACATATTAACAAAATAAAATAAATAGAATAGTAAATATGTACAAGTAAAATAGAGTAATAAATCTGTACAGACATATATACAGGTGCTGTGGGGAGGGGAAGGAGGTAGGGTGAGGGGATGGGGAGAGGAAGGAAGGGGCTCAGTCTGGGAAGGCCTCCTGGAGGAGGTGAGCTCTCAGTAGGGCTTTGAAGGGAGGAAGAGAGCTAGCTTGGTGGATGTGTGGAGGGAGGGCATTCCAGGCCAGGGGGAGGACGTGGGCCGGGGGTCGACGGCAGGACAAGTGAGAATGAGGCACAGTGAGGGGGTTAGCGGCAGAGGAGCGGAGATTGCGGGCCGGGCTGTAGAAGGAAAGAAGGGAGGTGAGGTAGGATGGGGCTAGGTGATGGACAGCCTTGAAGCCGAGAGTGAGGAGATGTTGCTATGAAGGATATTATTAAGAAGGATTATTAAGAGGCAAGGATCCAAAAAGGACTCCTGATATTTACATTACTGTAGGCAGTGGGAATAGTTGTCTCTATGGAGACAAAGTATGACATAAGAGGTAATTGGTGTAATGGGAATATGAAATGTCTTGATTTTCTCCTATTTATCAAGGCAGAAGATAGACTTAAGGAAAGTGATGTCTTACCTTTAAAGAAAAGGCTCATTCACCTGGGAAAGTCAAGAGATTGGATCTTTGTGAACCAGGTGTTGCTGGTTCAATGCAACAATATGACAGAGTTAGTAGACATGTTCCCTGCCCCCAAAGTGCTCAATAAATACCTCTCATTTACACTGCCTCTGGTTTCTAACAATTCAACCCGAACTGAAATGCAATACCTAGGATGATACAGAGTCACAGAGCACAAGCCTAGGAGTCTGAAGGTCATCATCATCATCATCAATTGTATTTATTGAGTGCTTACTATGTGCAGAGCACTGTACTAAGCGCTTGGGAAGTACAAATTGGCAACATATAGAGACAGTCCCTACCCAACAGTGGGCTCACAGTCTAAAATGGGTTATAATCCCAGCTCTGCCACCTGTCTGCTGTGTGACCTTGAGCTAGTCACTTCACTTCTCTGGGCCTCAGTTCCTTCATCTGTTAAACGGGGTTTGAGATTGTGAGCTCCTGTGAGATAGGGACTCTGTCCAACCCGATTTGCTTGTATCCACCCCAGCATTTAGTACAGCACCTGGCACATAGTAAGGGCTTAGCAAATTCCATAATTATTATTAATTATTATTACATTGCTGCTCTCTTGGAGTTCTAACTCCCATGTTTTTGGTCTCCAGAGTTATCATACATGCAAAAATATGCTGCTTTTTCAGAAATCATCAGCTGTTTCTAACTTAGCACAGTAACGTATGTGATTTTTCAGAAGTAGCAAGGTGTTACCCACATCTTCTGTGTGTGTAGAAGGCATGGTATTTCAGAAAATTGAGCCAGGCATTTTCCTCTATCTGTAACCCCCAATGTACTTAGAATATCATTAGACTTTGCTCCTAAAGGGCTGGGACTGTATCTTTTACTTTGATTCTTCCAAGTGACTAAAATCAGTGTTCTGTACACATTAAGCACTCATATACTAATGAATGGGTATTTGTTGCCTCATGTACTCTAAGATACAATCATCCATGCATCTGAAAAATGAAAAAGTATTTGAGCACAGCATTTTAAGCATGTGAGAGTACAATGCAGTGGGTTGACATGATCCCTGCCTTCAAGAGCTTACATTGCGATGTGTTGCATTAAGCCACCCTCACCCTCTCTCCAAGTGCCAACGTAGTCAAGAGTAGGCATTGTGAAGTGGCTGACAGAGAGCCAAGGCAGCCTATGGTCACTAAACTGGAAAAGCTTCTGTGAGCCTCTCAGTAGCAAACACTGCTCTGCCCTAGTGCCCAGAGTTGCTTTCAGTTTAATGACAATCCTGCTGATGGTGTGATCGTATTCATGCAAATGTTTACTTTGCCAATGATATTACAGTTGGGTGCCTTTTCCAACCCCTAATCTTTCAGATTGAGTACTGCTCTGACACCAGTGATTAAGAGGGGAAAAGTATATCCTACTTGAAAGCACTTTTTTTCAGTAAGAAATGCATTTTTCATTTTAGGAGGGTTATCGGTTTGCATCAGGACACCCTCACTGTTTCACCCAGTTCCTGTGTTTGGAGAACTACATTGAGAGGCAGAGAAAGTGGGTGTTGCCTGCAGTCACAGGACATCTTTGAAATCTCCTAGAAAACCATCATGGACTTCTAGTTTATTGCAATGCACACTATATGAACATTCAGAACATTGGTGATAAAGGCAGCACCTACAATTGAAGGGTAATAATTTTATTAACCAAAGTACAGTCAATTCTCCTGTAGAACAAGGGGTTAAGTATCTTGATGCAGCTTGAATTAAGGGCTTATTATGACCCTCACCTTTTGACTTTCATGCACAAATATACCACCCATTCTTCAGATGTTGTTAGGACATTCTATTCAAACTTTTGTGTTGCCTGAAGAATATTCCTTAACTCCCCAAATTTTTTGTTAAATGGTATTTGTTAAGCCCTTACTATGTGCCAGGCATCATAGTAAACCCTGGGATAGGGACAATATAATCAGGTTGGATACATTTCTTTGCCCACAGGGGCCTCACAGTCTTCACCATCATTTTACAGACGAGGTAACTGAGGCACAGATAAGTAAAGTGACTTGTCCAAGGTCACACAGCAGACAAATTGGGGATTCAGAATTAGAACACAGGTCCTTTTGCTGCCAGGGCCATGCTCTATTCCCTGGGCCAAGCTGCATCCCCTAGGGCATTACATAATAATGATGGCATTTGTTGAGCACTTACTATGTGCAAAGCACTGCTCTAAGTTCTGGGGAGGTTACAAGATGATCAGGTTGTCCCATGTGGGGCTCACAGTCTTCATCTCCATTTTACAGATGAGGTAACTCCAAGAAGCATAGAAAAAACAAGTAATGGGAGAACTGAATGCAGTTTTTACTGGTCTCAATTGTCCATCCAGCATCCCCATGGGAAAAAGCAATAATTATCTGCATTTTATAAATGAGGAAACAGAGGGCCCAGTGACATTCTGAAGGGATAGCACCATGATTCTGGCCTGGGTTTTCAGACTTCCAAACCAATGCTTTTCTCCTTAGACCACCATAGCATTGAAATAAACTTTGCCATGATTTCAAAAACACTACTTGCATGAGACAACTAAGCTACCTCATGTTCCAAGATTTGAGCTTCTTGGAAGAAAAGCTTTAAGCCACTCTGTCATTTTATCTGACCATTTTTCTTGTTCTTAATGAACATTTAGTAAGCATGCAAAACCATTGTTTACACAATAGTAAGCAGTTCATTTTCTTCTCTGAAGTTTGTCAAATTTTCATCTTCGTATTGAGCTCTAACCCCATCCTACCATGCTTCACGATGGATAAAAGTGAAAGTGCTTTGTCTGCCTTTATGCCAGCAGAGAAACTCTGATCCTCTAAGAAATTTCGATGACATCATCCTGGTGAAAAGTTTTAATTAGTTTTGAATTTGAAAGCTGTTAATATATTTCTGTTTATTTCAGCTGTCACATTTGCAGTTCTGTTTCACTGACAGAATAAGCCAATATGAAACAGATTTACTGAATGTGGTACCAAGAAGCATGTTGTCCTGGCAACCAGTGTTCTCCCCACATTCGTGGATGCGGGCTGATAGAAGTATAGGCTTTAAAGTTGTAGAAGATGCTGACAAAGCTGTTTGCCTTAGCCAGGGTTTGAACAGATGGACTTTAGGTTGTGGAATAATAATCAAATAACATACCCTGCTTAGCCAGAGATGAGGTTGGAACCCTTTGGACTAACAAACACAAATGAACGGTAAATAAATGGGCTGAAGTGGCCCAACAAACATTGAGAAGCAGTCTTTTTTCATTACAACAGCTTAATGAAAGTGATTAAGTCTCTTGACCTGAGGAGTTAGTTATCTGCTTTACCAGAGGTAGGGATGGACCTCGGTTAGCTTGAAATTCTGTAGTGATTATTCAAAGTGAATGGCTCAAAGTATGCAAAGTTTGCTGGCTTCATACATATTTCATAGAAGCTTTTTGATGAAAAGCAGAACAAACCATTTAAGTTTAATTGCATCCAAATAAAGAAACATTTCCCATGGCTGCTGAATAATACAATGCTCTTTTTGTTCTGCTATGTTCAAAACAAGGGCATTTTATACTAACAAGGGAGGTAAAGGAGCTGACATTTATTTTTGCCCCTAAAACAATCCTCATGCAAATTTAACATGGAGATTTAAAAAAAAGCCAGAGGTAAACACACAGAAAAGCAATTTGATGTTTGGACTTTGAAAATAGAAAGAGACAAAAGTCTAAGAAACTGAAGGGGGACCAAGTGTCTTTGCTCATGCAGCACAAGACATTTATATTCCTTTAATTCTGCTTTTGCTCTCAAGGAAAAGATAGAACTCCCCAAAGATTTTCTATTTTACATGACTAAAATTCTACCTGTTTTGTTTCCCTATGGAGCACAAGCTGTTACTAGCAAGTTATCAAATACTATAACTCTGAAATAAACTTGATATTTCTTTAATCTGAGGAAAGCAAATAGGATGCTACAGATTTGTATTATTCATGAGCCACTTTCTCATTGAATTTTTTTTTTGCTTTTATTTTTCTATACCATTAACCATTAATACTCTTGGAGAGGGAGAATGAGAGAGACTTGGTAATAAGTTGACAATGTATTGGAGAAAAATCAGGCAGTGGAAAAAAGGTTGATTATATACTATAATAAAAGCATACTTTGCCCTTTTATAAATTTAATAAACCTTCCTTTATTGATATTCAGTGGACCATGGGGCTGGGGGAGATTCATGAAGAAGCTAGGTCAAGCCCTGGCAACACTACTTTCTGGATTTCGTAGTTTGATTAGAATTCAAATGTATAGTGAGGCAAGAAATATATTGTCAACATCTATTCCACAGTGGCAGAGCCAGTCTTATCCTCACTGAAATTGCCCCCTCTGACCCCATCCTCATTAGGCAGGGTTGTGGAGTCAAACCTGTTCAAACTAATTTCATACTCCCATAAGAAAAAAGCATCTCATAGCTGGAGTTGGAATATACTTCTAATCCACCAAGAAACTTTTCTTAAATGAGGAGCTATGAGCATCATCAAAAATCTCTTACAATCTTCAGGAACTACTGATATGTGAGTGATTGTGCTCACGAGAAGACATTCAGAGGACTAGTAACTGTTCCCATAGTACAGTGCTATAAACTCAAAATAACTTTGAAACTGAGGCTAACAGCTTGAAACAAAGAAACACTAAAATCAAAAGTTTTAGTCAGCAATCAGAACTTAATGGTCTTTAAATTAGCCAGTGATGCATTTGTAGTCTGTCCCCCACCCAAAACACACATAAAAAAAGTAAGACTTCTATCATGGCTTCTGAGAAGCAGCATGTCACAGTGGATAGAGCATGGGCCTAAGAATCCAAAGGTCATAAGTTCTAATTCCACTGCCACTTGTCTGCTGTTTGACCTTGGGCAAGTCACTTCACTTCCCTGTGCCTCAGTTATCTCTTCTGTAAAATGGGGATTGAAACTATGAGCCCCACATGGGACAGGGACTGTGTCCAACCCAATTTGCTTGTATCCACCCCAGTGTTTAATACAGTGCTTGGCACACAGTAAGCACTTAAATACCATAATTATTATTACTTCAGAGGTTCTCAGAATTTGGCAACAATGAAACCTCCACTTTTAAACCAAATTGAAGGTTATAAAGCTCTACTGATATCCATCCTTCTATATGGCTGACCTAGGCATCCTATTGAAGACACTAGATTGTAAGATCATTGATGGCAGAGATCATCTCTACTTTATTGTAATCGATTAAGTGCTTAATACAGTGCTCTGCAAAGTGCTCAGTAGATTCTATTCAATTTCTCCAGCATTACTTCCTAAATGTTCTCAATCTCTAATGGTGGAACAAGCTAACCTACAATCAGGTTCAGGACCATAATCAGTTTACCATCACTGAGGCAACTTCATAACAACATAGCTTTGCAGTGGGAAAGCTATGGTGACACAGGGTGATAGCCAAATACCCCAGAACCTGCTTCATGGTGAACTGAAAGGCAGCACACACAAACAGAGAGAAGAACATTTTAAAGTCACAATCTCAAGCAAAGTGGCATATCAATAGATTAATATATGTGCCACAAATGATGTGACAATAAAGAGAGGGGCTGCGCTCCCTAGCTAAAAATTGGGGAAGCATGTACTAATCCAAGATGTATTTTAAATTATGTGAAACAAGCTCTCATCATTAAGAACATCATCTATAAATATGAAGACATGTTGCATTGGGATATATCCAAGTATAGGAATGTGTGTGCATGCCTACACACACACACACACACACACACACACACACACGTGAATATCAAATTACAAACTGTTGGCTTTTTCTGTTTTTCTCACCCTACATCTCTGACCATGCTTTTTCATCCTCCTTTATGGGCTCTTTTCTGTTGTAGTTGCCCCACAAGGCTCTGTTCTGGTTCCCTACTCTTCCTACTGTATACCCACTCTCTTGGGGAGCACAGCAGCTAAAATGGCTTCAGTTAGCACCTCTATGCTGATGACTCCCAAGTCTACCTCTACAGCTCTGGATTCTAACCTAATCATCCCTCATTTTCTCTTACCTCTGGGACATCTCTACTTGGCAGTCCCCAGGCCCCACAACCTTAAACGTGTTCAAATCAATGAAAGGCATTTATTGAGCACTTACTCCCTGCAGAGTACTGTACTAAGCACTTGGGAGAATAGAATATAATTGGTAAACAGGATTCCTCTCCACAAGGATCTTACAGTCTAGTAGGGGGAAAACAGACATTAATATGAAACATCTAGGGGATAACTTACAGAACAGGGGGACACTCAGTGGTATTTATTGAGCACTAACTGTGGACAAAGCACTATACTAAGCACCTGGAAGAGTACAACAGATTTGGTAGACACTTTGCCCACAACAAGCTTACAGTCTAGAGTATGACCTGCTGCCCAGATTATCTTTGTCCAGAAACGCTCTGGGCACATTACTCCCCTCCTCAAAAATCTCCAGCGGCTACCAATCAATCTGCGCATCAGGCAGAAACTCCTCACCCTGGGCTTCAAGGCTCTCCATCACCTCGCCCCCTCCTACCTCACCTCCCTTCTCTCCTTCTACAGCCCAGCCCGCACCCTCCACTCCTCCGCCGCTAATCTCCTCACCGTACCGCGTTCTCGCCTTTCCCGCCATCGACCCCCGGCCCACGTCATCCCCCGGGCCTGGAATGCCCGCCCTCTGCCCATCCGCCAAGCTAGCTCTCTTCCTCCCTTCAAGGCCCTGCTGAGAGCTCACCTCCTCCAGGAGGCCTTCCCAGACTGAGCCCCTTCCTTCCTCTCCCCCTCGTCCCCCTCTCCATCCCCCCATCTTACCTCCTTCCCTTCCCCACAGCACCTGTATATATGTATATATGTTTGTACATATTTATTACTCTATTTATTTATTTATTTATTTTACTTGTACATATCTATCCTATTTATTTTATTTTGTTAGTATGTTTGGTTTTGTTCTCTGTCTCCCCCTTTTAGACTGTGAGCCCACTGTTGGGTAGGGACTGTCTCTATATGTTGCCAATTTGTACTTCCCAAGCGCTTAGTACAGTGCTCTGCACATAGTAAGCTCTCAATAAATATGATTGATGATGATGATGTACGTTTGTGTGCTGTGGGGCTAGGGTGAGTATCAAAGCGCTTAAGGGGAACAGAGACCCAAATGCTTAGGAGTAGGTGACACAGATGGGAGGGTGAATGTTGGACTGTGAGGTCCATATGGACAGGGACTGTGTCCAACCTGATTTTCTTGTACCTCCCCCCATGCTTAAGTACCCTGAACATAAAGAGAGAGCATACACTACAATAACAGTCAGGGAAGTCTTCTTTGAGTCTCTCATAAATCCTCTATCTCACCATTTCTTTTGATGACACTACCATTCCCCTCAGTCTTTGAACCTGCAACCTTGGATTTTATCCTTAATTCCTCACTCTCATCTCCCACATTCAAACTTCTGAAAAATCATTCCCCTTCCTCTCCCTTCCCTCAGTTCTTACAATGCAAGATTGCCCACATCCACCCAGACTACCTCCCCTCTTGGTCCAAGTTCTAGTCATATCTTGGTTGGATTTTTATATTAATAACCTCATTTGTTTCCCTGCCTCTAAACACATCTCCCATTACCCATCTCCTCAAATTGTTCCAAAATTCCTCTGCACCAAGCAAAAACCTTCACAATTGACTTACACACTCCCCCACTCTTCCCATCTTATGTACTAGTCATCTCCTCTCACTTGTCTCCAGATTTTTTTCTTCATTCCTCCTAGGCCAGCCTTCTAGCTATACCCCACTCTGAACTCTCTACACTGCATTCTCTTGCTCACATTCTTCCACCAGTCAGGAACTTCTTCCCACCTTCTTGTAAGATTCCCTTGTAAGATTCTACCTTTTCCAATAAGACTTGCAGACTTGGATCCCAACACTTCAAGTCACTTTAATCCCACAGCTACTTCTATAATGTAATTATTTCTACTCTCCATCATCACTTACATATAGATAGATATCTATATAATTGATTGCACAGTCAGTTTGTTTATTCTGATTAGCCCGTTGGCAAATAGAGTTATGGCTGTCTCTCATTGGAATGTAGACTTCTTGTGGGTGGGAAACATTTGTGAGCCCATTGTTGGGTAGGGACCATCTCTATATGTTGCCTATTTGTACTTCTCAAGCGCTTAGTACAGTGTTCTGCACACAGTAAGTGCTCAATAAATACAATTGAATGAATAATATTTCTCTTTCTCTAGCTCTCAATACAGCACAATGAACCCAGTGTCATCCAATAAATTCATTTACTACTACTTCTACTGCTCTTGACCTTCAGACCTTCACTATCACAATTTCACCTGTTAGTAAACAGGTAAAATAACTGAAACATTTAATAAATATAAACTTAAAGATTATAAAATACACTTCAAAATTGCCCAGATTTCTATATTCAAGATAGATATTTGCAAGAAACATATCTTTTCTAGAGATGCAGGGGATACAAGAGAATCTTTACACCCTCACTTGGACACTACCCACCCAAAATAGAAAAAAAAATTGCAAACTCACCATTTTCCCTTTTGGTGACATAATTCTGTTTCCACTTCTGACACAACTCTATTTCAGACTCATCTCTAACCCAAAGCCTTCCTACTTTTCATGGCTGAACCCGTTGCATGCTGCTGCCTATAGTTTTATACCACACTTGTCTTCCTTGGGATTTGTCTCCATTTGCTGTCTCTTGCAGGTGTAACCTATGCCTGGGTTTTAACACTGAGCAGGTGGTTCCCCAAAGACCAGTTAGTGAATAGATGTATCTTGAGGGTGGGGTAATTAATTAGACAAGGCTTCCAAGAAAAGAAGTGATTTTGGAAGCTCTCTGAAGATGGGGAGAGCCGGAAGATTGAAGGGGAGAAGGCATCCCAGGTGGAGGAAACAGCATAAACAAGGAGACAAAAGGAAGGCAATCAAAGCACTTCCTCACCCCATCCAAAACAACTTTGTGGCTCTTCATAAAACAATGGGAAAAAATAGTATAGGAAATCAATGCTTTTAGGAGATATTTCCCTAATTCAGCTAATTAAATTCATTTTCAATCAACATGTTACCATAAGGAGACTGTGATGTGCTGAGACTCAATCAGCAATGCAGATGCAATAGTAGAGTGAGGAACATCTGTGGAATCACTGAACTTGTAGAGATGGAGTGGAACTGATTTTTTCTTCTTCTCTGCAGGTATAAGAAAAGGAAGCAAAAGGTGAGAAACATTCATCCTGGAGACAATAAATTCTGAATCGAATATATAGGCAAGAACCAGACAAAGAATACAACAATATTTTTTAAAAAACCATTTCTATATTGCCTACATTGGTGGGAATGCAGTGCTTTTCATGAAAAACAGCATAGCCTAGTGAAAATAGTATAGGCCTGGATTCTAATCCTGACTCTGTCACTTGTCTGCTGTGTGATCTTGGGCAAGTCACTCAACTTCTCTGTGCCTCAGTTACATCATCTGTAAAATGGGGTTGAATACTGTGAGCCCCACATGGGGTTATCTGATTACACTGTATTTACCCCAGCCCTTAGAACAGTGCTTGGCACATAGTAAGTGGTTAACATATACCAACATTATTATTAATATTATTATTATTCTGGCAAATGCTATGACCAGACTGAGGCCTGCCCAGCAATTAATAATAATAATAATAATAATAATAATGGCATTTGGTAAGCACTTACTATGTGCAAAGCACTGTTCTAAGTACTGGGGGGATACAAGGTAATCAGGATGTCCCTCGTAGGGCTCACAGGCCTCCATTTTACAAATGAGGGAACTGAGGCCCAAAGAAGTTAAGTGACTTGCCCAAAGTCACACAGCTGACAAGTGGCAGAAGCGGGATTAGAACTCACAACCTCTGGCTCCCAAGTCTGGGTTTTTTCCACTAAGCCACGCTGCTTCTCCTAATTCCATTGTCATCATTATCTTGCTCCTTTTCTCATGTACTGTTGCTAATGCCCAATTCTAGGTGTCTAAAGAGAAAAAGTGATTTGCAAAACCATTATCTGTTGAGGAATCTAGGGTAGATAGGTGATCAATCAATCACTCACTGCAAAGTCCAATCTTTTCTCTCAATGGTAAGTCATCTGCCTACCTCTCTATTCCATTTTTTTAATGTAAATACAGAAATCCAAGGCCAAGCTTAAAAATAAACTATTCTTACTCAGGACAGGTCAATGATTTTGATAATGCTTCTCAACTATAGATTTCTTAACCAAAAAAAATGGCATTTTAAGTCAGCATTTAATAAGCAGCTCCAAATTCTAGGAAACAGCAGGAGTTATTGGAGCAGAAACCCCTTTCTAACCTTTAAAACATTTGTCATTTACTGGAGGGAAAAGAAAAGTTGGCAGCTTTCTTTTGTGCTTGTAATGAGGAATATTTACTTGAAGAATAAACATGATGATACTATTACAATATGTGGGATAGTAGAATGAATTATCCTACTGAGGGTATAGAAATGAACTGAGAGACTTGCCAGCCCCTCCCCAAGTAAAAGTTTAAGGTACATCTAGTCCAGTATTTAGGAAAATTGCTCTCTTCATTATGAATCCACTTTATTTTCCAGGGGTTTTGCTGAACAGGGCCAATTGAAGGAAATGGTGTGAATTATTCATTCATTCATTCAGTCGTATTTATTGAGCGCTTACTGTGTGCAGAGCACTGTACTAAACGCCTGGGAAGTCCAAGTTGGCAACATATAGAGACGGTCCCCACCCAAACGGTGGGCTCACAGTCTAGAAGGGGGAGACAGAGAACAAAACAAAACATATTAACAAAATAAAATAAACAGAATAGATATGTACAAGTAAAATAAATAGAGTAATAAATACGTACAAACATATATACATATATACAGGTGCTGTGGGGAAGGGAAGGAGGTAAGGCGGGGGGAAGGAGGTAAGGAGGGGGGACATGTGTTTAGACATGTGTTTGAATGAGCTATCAATAAGGTCTGGTGTAGAGAATAGAAGCTAGGAGGAAATAAAACACTTTTCACTGCATTTTGTAATATAGAGACTAATCATGGCCTACTGGATAGAGCAAGGGCCTGAGTGTCAGAGGGTTCTAATCCTGGCTCTCCACTTGTCTGCTGTGTGACCTCGGCCAAATCACTCAACTTCTCTGTGCCTCAGTTACCTCATCTGTAAATAGGGATTTAATACCTGTTTTCCCTCCTACTTAGACTGTGAGCCCCATGTGGGGCCTGATTATCTTGTATCTACCCCAGCACTTAGTACAGTGTTTGACAAATAGTAAGCATTTATCAAATGCTGTTATTATTATTTTATCATTATTTAGAAAGCAAGGCATTTTACAGACTATGGTTAATTTGCAAAAAAAAAAAATGTTACCTATAGTGCAGTCTGAAGCTCAAAGTAGATTCAAATCTATTTCCATTCTGTCTAAGCATTATTTCACAAATGAACACTATTTATGACCCTTGACTGTAATTATACTTGTCTTTCAAAGACATTTCAAGAAAACAGAAATTCCTCTACAGAAAACATGATGACAAACATTACACTTTAACTTCAGTTTTGCTTAAATGCCCCAAATTTAATTGAGAGAAACCATTTCCTCAGGGAATTTGAAAGGGGATTTAGGTAGATGGAATTCAAAGGGCTATATGAATGCATGCACACATGGGTCTCACAGGATTTGAGGTTGGTCAAGAAAACCATCATTCAATCAGTGATATTTACTGAGTGCTTATTTTGTGCAGAGCACTGTATTATGTGCTTGGGAGAGTACAATAATGGTCGATAGACATGATCACTACCCTTCAGGAGATTACAGGCTAGTGAGGCAGCCTATTATACTTGGTCAGTTAAACAGGCAGGTTGATCATCATGTAGAATGTCACAAACCACCATGACCTCTAAATTCAAGAAAGAAAAATAATTTAAAACATACATCTGTTTGAAATAATAATCCTCAATTAAAATAAATCAGCTGGCTCATTCAGTAAGTGAGGAATATTATTAGGCAACCTAATCAAAACACTTTACTTAGCATGACATTTTTATTTCATTGAAATAGAAAAGTATACGATTAGTATGACATTTCTGTGAATTTTAAGAGTGCTTAAAGCAATCTGATATGGTCATTAACTGTTATTTGCTTAATAATGGCACCCTGTTGTTTGGAGCAAGGCTTTCCTAAATTACACAGAAAGCTTTAGAAAATAAAGCTGTCTAAAATGGCTTTCAGTACATTCAGGTGATAGACACTGTATTCTTGGGGAACTTGGGGCAGAGGTAAGGATTGATAAGATGTGGAAAAATACCAAAGATCTATCTGATGAGGTAGGAGAAAAACTATATATACCGAGACAAAAGAGAAATTCTGCATATATACAATAATAGATTTAGTCCAAGATTTCAAATAAGGACAGAAGATAAAGAGTTTCGTTAAAGATTGAGGGAATAAGGATTCCCAACTCTGCTATATTGTACTCTCCCAAGGGCTTAGAAAAGTGCTTGGCACACAGTTAGCACTCAATAAATATGATTGACTGATTGATTGATCATCTTTATCCTTCACAGAATGGAAACAGATTCTGGGAACTGAAGGATGACAGATGGTTTGTTGATTCATTCCAAATTAGCTTGGACAGTTTCAGGCATTGAAGGAGGTGAGGCTATCTCATTACAACAGTCAAGAAAACAAGTTTTCTTTCTTCTCATCTAACGGCTGCCATCAGGAAAAGCCAACCTACTTAATGCCTGCTGCCCAAACTCCCGTGCCTTTTTCAGATTTTGTGGGATATGGATGAGAGAAGCAGAGGATCCTAGTGGATAGAGTATGGGCTTGGGAGTCAGAAGGACCTGCGTTTTAAATCCTGGCTCTGCCACTTGCGTGCTGTGTGAACTTGGACAGGTCACTTAACTTCTCTGTGTCACAATTTCCTCATCTGAGAATGGGAAATAAGTCTGTGCCCACCTCCTCCACCATGTGGGATATGGACTGTGTTCAACCTGATCAGCTTGTATCTACTCAAGTCTCTCTATGGGTCAGACATGACTCGACAGCATAAGACAACAACAACAATACAAGTCCTTAGTACAGTGTTTGGCACATAGGAAGCACTTAGCAAATAACTTAAAAAAAAGACAGAAATTGAATCTCTGGATCCATGGCATTTATGGAGTGTTTACTGAGGGCTAGTCACCGAGCTACAGAGATCTAGGAACTGTCCTCCATACTTTCTGTCTACCAGCTCTATTGTACCCTCCTAAACAGTATAATGCTCTCTACACAGTACATGCTCAACAAATACTTTTGTTTGATTAATTACAAAAGTAGTAAGTCATATTTTCTCCAGACCTGGGGGGTCCTGACCTAATTTCAGCTCAGAGCAGTGCACTACTGGATGAATCAACAAGACAAAAGCCTCATCTGTTTGGAGGTGATGCCTCAGGGCAGACCCTGAGTAAGGGAGAAGAGAAAGAGGGAGCGGGAGGTCAGGAGGGCAACAGAGAGAGAGAAGGAGAGAGATGGTTGTCAGGACATGCCCTCTTGTGCCACTGTTACAGCACCTTGCCCTAGAAGCAAAGGCCCTAGGGGCTGAGAAAATGATCTCTCTCAGATGGGTGGGTTCTTAGCTGTGTCCCTCAGACTATGTGGGCGAATGACTATGTCTGTGACTTTCCAGTTCCAGAGTAGATACTGGAAGCACTGGGTGAGGAAGAACAGGAACTGTGAAACCTGAGAGAAGGTGAATAAATCAATAAATAAGACTGACATTGATTGAGGAGTTGGAGCTGGAGTCCCTGGTTAGAAGGGGAATTGGGATTTCAGAAGGGAATAATCTAGCTGGCCGGTGGGAAGAACGAGGCCTGCTGTGGACATGTTAGAAGTATACGAAGCACAGTAACAGAATTGTCAGGCTGACATGCTTTCTGAAACTCAGCAAGACTGATCTAATCACATTTCATTCAATTGAGCAGACTTACCCCTCCCCCTAGAACCAAAATGATACGGCCAGCCCAAAGGAAGATGTTGGAAAGATGTGCCAAACAAAGGACTTGGTTTGATCCTCTCTTTAATCAATCAAGCAATCATATTTATTGAGTGCTTACTGTGTGCCAGAGCACTGTACTAAGCACTTTGGAGAGTACAATATAACAGAGATCTAGTTCTTTGCTCTGTGGACATCCTTTCAATTTCAATTTTCAATTGTTTCAATTTAATGTAATATTACAGCATTCTTATTCTTCAGTTATCCTCTTTACACTCTATTCCACATGTATTCTGTCTTGTATTTTGTTTCTATATGGGAGATCCTAAGGGTCAGCACTAGTGTAGTTATGGCTAAACTGGAATAGCACATCACCACACCACATCACAGATCATTGGAGAAACCTTACATTGGTCTACCTTGGCCAGCCATAAATTCTTATGGGAGAATTGAAGAAAGACTTAGCTTTCTGTGGTATTGGTGAAGTTGATTTTGGGGGGCTTTCTCTGAAGATTCTCCCCAGGGTGTTTATTCTTCAAGGAAATGCCTAATAGAAGGACTCTTGTATTTTCCTTTCTTTCTCCTCACCCTTCCATCTCCACCCAGAAATTGGTATAATCTGGGGATGACATAGTAAAGGTTGTCGTTCCTTGGTGACAGACTGTCAGGGATGCATGTAGCAAGGTCACAGAGGTTGCACTGTTCTAAAGCTGTTCTCGTCAGAGAGAACTCAGCAGCCTTTTCATGTCCAGTACAAGTGGGAGAGAGAACAGGTATTGTTGCTTATTGCTAGTAATCTCTCCCAATCTCCTTCTCTTATCCCCTTCCAAAACTTTGGATAGCTCTTTGTATCTCCTGGGGTTTCTGCTTCCTGTACAGAAGCAGCATGGCTGGGGAGTCAGAAGGTCATGGGTTTTAATCGTGGCTCTGCCACTTTTCTGCTGTGTGACCTTAGGTAAGTCACTTAACTTCTCTGTACCTCAATTACCTCATCTGTAAAATGGGGATTGCAACTGTGAGCTCCACATGGGACAGGGACTGTGTCCAGACACATTTGCTTGTATCCACCTGAGCGCTTAGAGCCTGGCACCAAGTAAGTACTTAACATGCCATAATTATTATTATTATTGAGGATTGAGCTGTGGCTGAAGCTAAAGTTGGCAATGATGTTAGCTTTCATGACAGGAGAGAGAAAAGAAAAGAACAAAGGAAAAAATGAGCCTTATAGCAAACAAGAAGCTGCAAGACTGGGCAGAGCTTGAGATTCAGAGTAAAATAAAACTGACCACAATTAGCTGCAGTATTTCTTGTCCCTCTTCCATCTTGCATATTTTAGATGAATAACTGGGTTAGACCCACAACACACATGTGTTCACATATTTATTAATCTCAAAGCCTGTCTCCCCCTTTAAACTGAATGCTCGTTGTAGGCACGGAATGTGTCCACCAACTGTGTGGCATTTTTCTTTCCCAGCACTCAGTGTAGGGCTCTGCACACAGTAAGTGCTCAATAAATACAACTGTTAATTGATTAGACCTACAGTAGATTTAGCCTTTCTGTCTCTGACATTGGCAACAGCCTGTTTACTTGTTCTGATGTCTGTCCCCCCCATTCTAGACTGTAAGCCTGTTGTAGGCAGGTACTGTCTCTCTTTATTACTGAACTGTACTTTCCAAGCACTTAGTACAGTGTTCTGAGCACAGTAAGCACTCAATAAATGTGACTGACTGAATGAATGAACAGGGTATTTAGAGGAACAATGGGATGGCAGCCTTCTGTGACAGCCAGTTTAATAATTAGAGAAATGCTTGTTATGGCATTTAAGTGCTTACAAGGTGCCAGGCACTGTACTAAGTGCAAGGTCTGGGTTAGGTACACGTTAACTAGACTGGACACAGTCCATCTCCCATGTGGGAATCAGTCTTAGTCCCCATTTTGCAGATGAGGTAACTGGGGCATAGAGAAGTTAAGTGCCTTGCCCAAGGTCACACAGCTGGCAAATGGCAGAGGCAGGATTAGAATCCGGGTCCTTCTGACTTGCACGTCCATGCTTTATCAACTAGGCCACACTGCTCCCTAATTTTACTCTCTCAGTCCTTAACTTTCCCTCCAGAACCCATTATCTAAACCTTCACCAACAGTTCCACACCCTTCTAGGTCATGGGTTCAAATCCCAGCTCCGCCAGCTGTCAGCTGTGTGACTTTGGGCCAGTCACTTAACTTCTCTGTGCCTCAGTTCCCTCATCTGTAAAATAGGGATTAAAACTGTGAGCCCCCCATGGGACACCCTGATCACCTTGTAACCTCCCCAGCGCTTTGAACAGTGTTTTGCACATAGTAAGTGCTTAACAAATACTATTATTATTATTATTATTATTATTATTATTATTATTATTATTATTTCCAGGCTGCAAAGCTGCCTAAGGTAATGAATTTAATGTTTTAACCTCTACTGTGTGCACTCATGCTTTTGTTTGTTTTCTTTGAGCTTTCCACCTTCAAGCTTCAGTCAGTGTCCCCTGGTCCTGGTGTTGCGGAATTTGGCGAAAAATGATTTCATGAATGCTTTGCTCTAGACTGTAAACTCGTTGTGGGCAGGGAATGTGTCTGCTTATTGTTATAGTGTAGGTTCCCAAAAACTTAGTACGGTTCTCTGAACACAGTATACACTCAATAAATGTGATTGACTGACTAACCTTTTCTTCCCTTTAAGATTCTGTCCATTCTATCTACCTGATGAGAGACAGGGTCAGCCCCACCCTCCTATGGGGGCAAGAGCAGATGCAGCCTCAGTCCCAACAACAGCTTTCATAATCGATCACCCAGGAGGCAGGTTGCCCTTTCACCCTATCTGGATGCCAGTTGACACAATGTGGCATTAGGGAAAGATAAAGAGGTCCAGGATGGAGATGCAGTGAAAACTTGAGGGCTGAAGTCAGACAGGTGCTAGGGCTGGCAAAAGAGTCCCTAGTAGAACTTCAGAATGAGATTAGCTTGGTATATAATATCAGCCTGACCATTAATCAGATTTGGGAATAAAGAGGAATCACCTTCCTCCCAGTACCTGTGCTGGTGCAAGGTAAGGCCAGAGCCTTCATGATCCTTCTCAAAGCTTGTAGGAATCACTGTGCCATTCATTCTTGGAGAAGCATTCACACCGTGGCATAGCAAAGTGGCTCAGTGGAAAGAGCCCAGGCTTTGGAGTCTGAGGTCATGGGTTCAAATCCCAGCTCCGCCACTTGTCAGCTGTGTGACTTTGGGCAAGTCACATAACTTCTCTGAGCCTCAGGTACCTCATCTGTAAAATGGGGATTAAGACTGTGAGCCCCCCGTGGGACAACCTGATCACCTTGTAACCTCCCCAGCGCTTAGAACAGTGCTTTGTACATAGGAAGCGCATAATAAATGCCATCATTATTATTATTATTACTATTCTTTTATGAGGGACTTTAAAAAATACAACCCCAATGCCAGACCATGGATTCAAATGTTGGATTTGAAACGTTTAGGCATAGTCAAGCTTACTTCAAGAGTTTTTAATATCTCTGGCTTTCTCTACAAAGTCTATGCCAAGATTTTTTTTTGAAGATGATTCATATCTCCTCTCAGCATGGAAGGGAAACAGTTTTGGCTTGTCAACAGCATAGAGCTCCCATAAGATTAAGACTGCAGGATCAGGAATCAGAGATCATTAGCTCTTCATACCAAACTCCTCCAATTCACGTAATATTTCACATTACCACACAGGGTGGAGTCTGGAAATACTGTAGTAGAAAGAGCAGCATTCCAGAATGAAGCACCCTGGAGAAACAATATTTACATCAAAAGCAGTTTCTCACATTTTTCCTTTTCAAACTTGAGCTTTTGCAACTTGTGATCTGATCTTTCTAAGGCTGTAAAATGACCCACTCAAACTGGAGTGATGTGCCCCTATTCATTTAATGTTAAAATATAAAATAATTGTTTCCATCTGGCAAGGTCATTCTTTCCTGTAGACAGCACACATCTTCAACTACACTGACTAAAAAGGGAGATTTAAACCCAGATCAACTTGAACTTCAAAAAGTCCTCTCCCTGAGCACAGCAATTGACTCTGAAATCTGTTAGCAACAGCAAAGTTTAGGAGATGTTTATGCTTTTTACCGACATCTTGCTTAATGACCAAGAGTGTGAGGAACTGGTATTTTCACAAACGTATTCATAATAATTTGATGCATTGGAAAATTTCCCCCTAGATAGATTTATTTTATGGTAGTGTACCTTGGTGTAACTAATGTCATGACTCTTACTTATCTGTGTGACCATGGACAAGTCACTTAACTTCTCTGTGTCTCAGTTACATCATCTGTAAAATGGGGATTAAGAACGTGAGCCCTAGGTGGGAAAACCTGATTACCTTATACCTACCTCAATGCTTAGAACAGTGCTTGGCACATAGTAAGTGCTTAACAAATACCATTATTATTATTATTATTATTATTATTACTGACATCAATGAAAGGGACTATCACATAAAGTAAAATCCCAAAGAAAACCCTGCATTTGAGCTCTAAATTACCATACAAATGAATTGGGATTCTTTTTAATATTCCTCTTTACCTGCACACCTTGATGAAAGTAACACACAATAATCTGTTTTAGGACCTAACATCTTTCTAGACCTTCTGAAATTCACAACATTGTGTAACATGCACTCCATCCAACGATTCTATAAATAGTATTTCAAGTCTTCCTTTCAGGTCTTTAATTACCTGTTTGCATTTCCTCTGAATCACAGAGGGCCCACTTCTGCCTCTTCTGACCTATACTATGAGTTTTAATGGGGCTGAATGCAGCCTGTCTGAATTTATGCAAGCACTTCTCTGAGAAACTATTTTCAAAGCTGATTTACATAATGGCTGTGGTGCAAAATGTGTTCCTTTCCAAGTGAAGGATCTAGAGGTTTGTCACAAATATAGCCTATTGCCCAACTTAAAAGCCTATAAACCTGCTAAGTGTATGACGAATGATTGAAGAAATACTGATTTCTTTACAGTTCAAGGGAGAATCATCCCTTGGGGAGCTTTTATAGACTTCCCAGAGCTGTAATGACTTCCTAGCAGAGATTACTTTGAAATGGTTTCACTGTGTTAGATGTTGGTGCCATCCCCATAGCAGTGGGGGGCAAACATCAGACCCTACATTCAAGGCTGTGCAGTCCGGTGGTATCTTGTGCTAAGTCGGCATGGTAATGAGACTTGCATTTCTGCTCAGCTAGATTTTCATCTTACTTGTTTGATTTGCTGCTGAATAAACTAGAAAGGTGTCCCATCACTGGTACTTGCTGAGAACCCAAACTTTCTATCGTCTTGTGAATCGTGCTTGATTTTTCTTTCTTTCAGACTACTCAAATGGAGTAGAAATGTCAAATGAAAGATAAATATCTGTGGGTGTTGCTGGCATTTTTGTATCATGAAATCCTTCAGAAATGAACTTTTACACCCTTCAGAAAAGAAAAGAAGAGAATGGATCTCACAAAGTACTGAAATGCTACAGCTACATTTTAGGTTTTCATTCCAAGCCCTCCTCTCTCTCTCTCCATTCATTCAAATACACTGAACCACACCATGGAAATGGTGCTTTAATAAAGAAATGGTTACATCTGGGGTCCACAGATGTGCACAGAAATATAATATTAGACCAGAATGTCACCCATCACAAGAGAACTGGGTTTATAAAACTTAATAGAAGAATGTGACACAGATAAAAAAAGAAATTATTCATCTGTGCCAAATTCAGATGAACCCTTTCTCTTCCCAGTTTTACATATTCATAAATCCTAGGAGGACAAGTAGAGCAGTTTAATAATTGATAATTATGAATTGTTTATCAGCTAATACTTCACATAAGACAACAATGATAACGTAGTTTTGCATTTGGACAATACTTTTATTTTTCCAAGTCACAGCAACGGTTTCTTTTTATCCTCATAACATCCCTGGGAAGAGGCAGATATTAATGTCCCGACTTTTACAGAATTAGAAGCTATGGGACAGAGAGATTAAAGGCTTTACCCAACATCCCACAGCCGGCCACTGGCAGACTTAAGACTAGAACCCAGGTTCCCTGCATCCTAAACTAATGGTAATAATAATAATAATACTTAAGCACTTTTTCACTTTCTTTGGGATAGATTCAAGATAATAAGGGTGGACAAAGTCTCTATCATCCCACGTGAGGCTCACATGCGAAGTAATAGGAAGGATGATTTATTCCCCATTTTTCAGGAGAGGAAATTGAGGCACAGAGAAGCTAAGTGACTTTCCACATACCCACAGCATGCTAATCTTCTCACTGTGCCTCCATCTCACCTGTGTTACTGCAGAACCCTGGCCCATGTCCTACCTCTGGCCTGTGATGCCCTCCCTCTTCAGATCTGCCAGACAATCTCTCTTCCAGCCTTCAAAGCCCTAATGAAGGTGCACCTCTTCCAAGAGGCCTTCCAAGGCTATGCCCCACTTTTCCTCAGCTCCTACTCCCTTCCCCATCACCATGACTTGCTCCTTTTGCTCTTCCCCCCTCTCCCCGCCCCACTGCACTTATGTACATATGTATGTATCTATAATTCTATTTACTTATATTGATGCCTATTTACTTGTATTGATGGCTGTCTCCCCCCATGCTAGACCATGAGCCCGTTGTGGGCAGAGATTGTTTCTCATTAATGCTGTGTTGCACTTTAAGTGCTTAGTACAGCACTCTTCACACAGTAAGTGTTCAATAAATATGAATGAATGAAAGTGGAAGAGTCAGGATTAAAACTCAGGTTCTCTGACTCATAGGCTCATTTTCTTCGCACTTGGCAACATTGCTCACTTACCAAGCTGCTTTTAAGTAGTAACTTCTGCAGTTGAATAGACATCATCAGACTAGAAGAAAAAAGCTCAGCCACTACATATTTACTTCCTTGGTTTTCTTCTTAACAATAGTCTTAGGATCCATAAGCATGGTTTCACATGCCCATATGTTACGGGGGAGAGTGTAGATATGCTAAGCTCACTTCAAGTACTTAGTATCCAGAGCAGCTGCTACCCTGATGTAAACAATCTGTCTCAATCCTGCAAACCCTATCACTCCTCTCCCCAGTTCCACAAGTGTTTTGGATTCATCCATCATTCTGCTACTAGAACACATAGGATTTTTGGAGATCAGAAATGAAGAAGATAGTGAGCTACTGATGGGGCAGATTACCACCAACAAATCTGTAGTTCTCAAGGTATCACCACTCTATTATATATTGATTTAAGAATGTCCTAGGGGAAGGGACTCTTTAACATTGTCCCAAATCTACTTTCAAGAGGAGTTAACACATTGGAAATAGGCCCTACACCTGTCTGTCAGCATGTATTTATTAAGGATCTTATGGAAGACAAAGATAGTAATTGGAAAATCAGTACCAATAAGATCAAATATATAAAACAATTGCAAGAGATAAAGTAAATGAGATGAAAATGAGAAGACTGGGACATGGATTATGCTGGCAGACTATAAAAGAGGTGAGGTTTAAATTTAGGTAATTTCCCTAGTGTGGAGCTAAACCCCTAAAATCAGGAAGGATTCCTTTCATTTAAACTGGCTACATTTTAGTCTCACAGCACTTAGTACATATCAGTGCTAAGCAGCGTGGCTCAGTGGAAAGAGCACGGGCTTGGGAGTCAGTAGTCAAGGGTTCTAATCCTGGCTCTGCCACTGATCAGCTGTGTGACTTTGGGCAAGTCACTTAACTTCTCTGTGTCGCAGTTACCTCATCTGGAAAATGGGGATTAAGACTTTGAGCCCCATGTGGGACAACCTGATTACCTTGCATCTCCCCCAGTGCTTAGAACAGTGCTTGGTACATAGTAAGCACTTAACAAATACCAAAATCATTATTATTATAATTATTATTATTATTATTATCATCATCAGTGATTTATTTATTTATATTTGTGGCTATCTCCCTTTGTACAGTGTAAACTCCTGGTGGGCAGGGAACATGTCCATTAAGACTGTTTTATTGTGTTCTCCCAAGCACTTATCTCAGTGCTCTGGACACTTTAAGCACTCAATAAATACTAATGATTGAGAGCAATAGTGAACTAAGTTCAATGTTTCATCATGGGAGAAAAAAAATCTTAGTGGGTGCCTTAAATTATTTCTCCCTAGGCTCACTTATGTTTTTCAATTACTTCCCCATGTTCCACTGAAATGCAGCCAAGTGTCATTTAAACTTTCTGTAAAATCTAAACTGTAACATTTTATTTAGCACATTTCGCTTGGTTTCTTTTGAAAAGTAGCAAAAATTTGCCTGTTCTAAAGGGCCTCGGATGTCCCAAATACCAGATGACTTCAACAGAAGCATGACCTGAGTGTGAGATTGAGATTGAATCTGGATTTCCTGACCTGAAGAATAATGTTTAACTAAATCAAGGTCTCATTGCACCCGAATATTTTACTTCTGTTCACAAAATCAGTTGTGTGGAAAGTTCAATCAATCAATCAGTCAGTCAATAGTATTTATTGAGTACTTACTCTGTGCAGGGCATTATACTAAGCACTTGGAAGAGTACAATAAATCACATTCCCTAAGACCAACTAGCCATAAATTCATACTACTACTACTGTTAATAATTATGGTATTTGTTAAGTGCTTACTATGTGCCAGGCACTCCTTAAGTGCTGGGATGTATACAAGCACATCAGGTTGGAAAAAGTCCCTGTCCCACATGGGGCTCACATTCTCATTCCTCATTTTACAGATAAGGTAACTGAGGCACAGAAAAGTTAAGTGATATAATAATAATAATAATAATAATGCATTTATTAAGTGTTTACTATGTGCAAAGCACTGTTCTAAGCACTGGGGAGGTTACAAGGTGATCAGGTTGTCCCATGGGGGGCTCACAGTCTTCATCCTCATTTTACAGATGAGGGAACTGAAGCACAGAGAAGTTAAGTGATTTGCCCATAGTCACCCAGCTGACAATTGGCGGAGCCGGAATTTGAACCCATGACCTCTGACTCCAAAGCCAGGGCTCTTTCCACTGAGCCACACTGCTTCTCATATGCCTTCATATGGTTCTTATATGCCTTCTCATATGCCTACATGATATGCCTATGGTCACACTGCAAACAAGTGGCGAAGACAGGATTAGTTTTGCAGTTCAAATTAATTCATCTTACGGGTTCAGAAAGGCATGTTGAGACAGAGCTTGGGATTTGGAGGTATTTATTTTGTACCTATAGGAAAGTTGGCAACTCTGTCCACGTGGAACAGTAAAATTCCCAGAAAGTGCCCAATAAATGTCAACTCTTAACAGCAGGAGACTAATCATCCAAAGAAGAAAAGATAAATGGAGAGAACACTTGATTTGTTAAAGAGCCACCCACCCTTATTACCGCTAAATTACTGTTCAGGACCTCCAGCCTTAGTCTATAAGAACAATATCAAAGAGCAATAGCCTCCTTTCTCTTTCCTTTCCCAGCAGACTAAGATGAAAGATGTAGAAAGTCCCAGAATCTTTTCTAATAAAAAAAGTGAAATTGTGATATTTGTTCAGGACTTACTATGTGCCAAGAATTGGGGTAGATATGGATCAGACCTAGCACAATCCCTGCCCCACATGGAGTTCTCAGTCTCAAGGGGAGGGAGAACAGGTATTTAGCCCCCGAAAAGACTGAGGACCAGAGAAGTTGTGGCAAAGTCCCAGGAACCCAGGTCTCCAAAATCCCAGTCCTGTGCTCTTTCCACTAGGACATGCTGCTTCTCATGGCTTTGTTCCCCGAGTTCTCAAAGCCTTTGTGACTTTTATTGCAGCCCTTAAAATGTTTGAAATTTGAATTTGGTTAGGGGGAGTCAAACAACTGAGATTCAGTGGATAGATTTCAAAGCAAGTGTATTCGTGTCCCTGTGAAGTAAATCAGTCCCATCACCTTCAAGAGGGAGTAAAGGACATCTGTGAATGTAAACTGAGATTAGGATAGATCACCTGGTGCACGAACAGTTGCAAAGGCTCATCAAAGAAGTGGCCGCCTGAGGGTGTCTAAACACCTTATTTACACTGGGAGGCACTTGGAGGCAGGATGATCAGGTGGGGGAGGGTTTCCTTATAATGCATTTCTTGACCAACGATGATTCTTGTTTCTACTCCATTTGCAACTAAATCAGAACAATATGATTTTCAAAAATAGTTTCATTCTAAAGCTAGAGCAAGAAAGCCCTGCCATTACTGCTCTTACAATTGCACACATGCTGCCATGAACTAAAATGAGAAGTTTCAGAGTTTCTGCTACCACTTTTCTTCTCATTTGAGCTTCGAGAAGGAGGAGGGTTTCTCTGAGGGGGCAGCTAAGGAAGGTTACTGCCGAGTGGAAGGGAAAGAAACAGAAACTCCATTTTAAGCCTCATCCTGTGTGACATTTGGGATTTCTGAAAGGGGAGCAGCACATTACCGGCATTGCTAAAATAGCATTTTCCATAACCTTCGGTATTTATCTCAGGGCTTATTTCAAACCATAATTGTGTCTATAGAAGATGCTCTTATCTGGCTAGCTAGTCACTATATTAGTTTTCCTTTAGATATATTGTACAGATGAGAGATCAAGTCAGGCATGAATCTAATAACCTTGACAGTTTTCTATCGGTTGAAGGAGATATAGATTTTTACCTATAAAATATTAGTGCTTAAAATCAAAACCGTGGAACTAATATGTGATTCCAGCTGTCAAAGTTGGTTCATTTTAATAACAGAATTCCCAGAATCAATCTCCCTGAAGAAGTTGTTTGTCATTTAGGTCTCACTGGAGATAATAAAAGTCCCCTCTACAGGCTTAAACCACATCATTCCAGGGCTTGGAAACCTTCGTAGGCTTTTTACTCTGGGAAACAGGAAAGAAAGGCTCAACCAGGAGCAGCCTTATAAAGCTGGGTCTATTCATATGAGATATCCCAGATAATTATCAAGAAACCTCCCTTGACTTTCGTGGTGTAGACCTGGCCTCAGATGGGGAGGACTGGAGCATAAAGGTGCAGGTACAGGGGGGCATTGAATCTTGGTGGTTACTTTTCTACCTAATGCTAATGACCTTCCCCCAAACCACTTAATAATAAAGACTTGCTTATACAGATTCCATTCAAGTATATCTAACTCAGACAAAAGTGCTTACTCTTTGTTGAGTCAGGAATGGGGCTTGGGCTCCTCTTGTAAACTCCTGAAGTCTAAGTACAATGCCTAGCACCCAGGGTGTGCTCAATAAATACCACTTTAACTACTTTCCAAAATGCACAAAGCTAGAACAAATATCCAGGCTTTCTGAGCAAGTTTTGCGCTGCCTTTACTGAAGTGCATTCAGGATGGCCTAATGGATAGAGTGTGGGCCCGGGAATCAGAGAGATCTGGTTTCTAATCCCGGCTCTGCCACTTGTCCGCTGTGTGACCTTGGGCAAGTCATTTCACTTCTCTGTACCTCAGTTACCTCATCTGTAAAATGGGGAGTAAGACTGTGAGCCCCATGAGGGATATAGACTATTTGTATCCTAATCACCCGGTATCTACCCCAGTGCTTCAAATAGTGCCTGGCACAGAGCAAGTGCTTAACAAATACCATAAAAAAAATTATTTAGCCAAGCAACTCCTCTGATGACAGTGTCAAAGAAACTCCACAGTTGGGATAGAATACTTTTAATTAGAGGCCAGGAAGGAAGTGCAGGAACAGGAGGGGACACCATGTGTATTGGAAGTCATATAAATGTGGTAGTTATTTGTTATTAAATGAAAGATAAGGTGGCTGGTTTAATTATCAGTATCTGAGTGACAGGCCTGTCAGTGACGTGCACCTGCTGCTCAGGTCTACAGCTCTACAGGACCAGAAAACTCAAGTTTTCCAGACTGGGAAAGTCCAGACTGGCTGGGAGACTAAATGTATCTCCCAAAAAGGGGAAAATCAAGAAAAAAATCAGGAACTGGTGAAAGTAGAGTTTTTTCTTATTGCAAACTATATTGATTCTTGCAGATTTACAGAAGACTTAGTCAGGCTTGCTTTCCATTTAGGATCCCATCTGTGGAGTTTTTTTGACACTGTCATCAGAGGAGTTGCTTGGCTAAATAATTTTTTTATGGTATTTGTTAAGCACTTTCTCTGTGCCAGGCATTATTCTAAGCACTGGGGTAGATACCAGGTGATCAGGATGCAAATAGCCTATATCCCCCACGAGGCTCACAGTTTATAGTTTACAGTTTACTCCCCATTTACAGATGAGGTAATTGAGGTACAGAGAAGTGAAGTTATTTGCCCAGGGTCACACAGCAGACAAGTGGCAGAGCCGGGATTAGAAACCAGAGCTCCATTTAGGATCCTAAGGGTTTGGAAAAAAAAGTTTTACTGTAGATGCATGCATTGTTTTGAAAATCTAGGACAATTTAAAAAGACTAATTAACTGTCTTTGAATTTCTCATATGCCAAAGAAGAGTATCATATCCTGGGGATGCTTGTGAATAGTACGAACTTGTTAATTTCCTTACCCACCTGAGGCCTAAGAGACAAATGTGCCTATTCATATATGCCTCAGCTGATTGCTGGGGTGGGTAAATGATAATAATGATTCCTTGAACTTTTATTTTTCCAAAATACTTTCACATCAGTTATCTCATAATACTGAGGAAGTGGTTTCAGCTCTTTGGGCAAAAGACATTAGACAAATCCACAATGGAATACTCATGTTAATGGAATAATGAAATAATGAATAATAATTCCTATTATTAAATGAGCTCCGTAAGCATATTTCAGTGCTTGGTTTGTTTTGTCTTCTCTCTTTCCTTTCTCTGCAGTCTTGATGGCATCCTCCCCTTAATGTTCACTCTGCCAACCTTCCTTTTCATTTGGTGCTTTTAACCTCAGTCTTTAAATCTGGTCCCTTCAATTTCCTGTTGTGGGTTTCTCTCGAGACCTGAGTGTTAAGTTATAGCTTCTTGCATACTCCTCTACCCCTGATTCTTTCTCCCTTGGACTTTCTACCACCTTTGCTTTCTGCCTTCACATCACTGCTATTGGCGTGAATATCTGAAATAAGTCTCCTATTGGTTTCACAACCCGGAACCCTCTCACTGGGGCTTTCAAGCCAAAATGTAGAAAGAGCATTATCCTTTCAGCCCCAACACAGAGGTTCCATTGCATGGGCAAGTCAGATGCTTTGTATTATGACTGAATCCTGGATCAATCTGATTTGTGTTTACCCTGGATAGGTAGCTGATAGAAAATGGAATAACTCAGCCATTAGAGGGACTGCTGTTGTGCTATCTTGCGTCTTATTTTTTTGGAATGAGCAGAATGCTGTGAAGAGACTCTAATTCTAAAGTGTGATTGCTAAAATGGTCTCATACTGCAGTAATAGGGATTTAGAGTAGAATAAATATGCTCAGTTTGGCCTATTTGTCTCAGGAGTCTAAGTTTCAGATGCAATTCGGCCTGGAAGAAGGAAGGTGGACTTCCATGATATCCAGGACCAGTCTGGGACTCTTCCTTCTCTCTGATGCTATCAAGCTATAGAGGCTGACAATATTTCCACCATAAGAAAGGAACCCTAATAAAAATGAACAACTGAAATAGTGGGAAAAAATTTCCAAACAGGAAGCCGGGTCTCAGAACTTCACGTGGTTGCACAGAGTGACTGTTTGCCAGTTTCAGGGCTCGAGTCAGCTTTTTTCTCCTATTTCTCTTATGTTCTTTTCAAAAAGTTCAAACCTCTAAACGAAGAACTAAGGCTCCCAGCTCATTTTACTGATCCAAGCACCAAACTATTTTATCCCAAAGCTTTCTCCATAACCTCTCTACTCCACTGACCTATATTTTATTCTTCTCTTACTCCAATAGGAATAATTGATTATCGGCAGGGAAACAGAGTCAAGAGAGATCAGATAACCTGATCAGAGGTCACACAAGTATGAGTTTAAGACTTGGACCTCCTGACTTTGGGTTTATTACTTAATCCACTATACTGCATGACCTCAGTCTAGACATATGGGTTTGAACAAAATGTGTGCAGAAAGCAAACCCTTACTGAATTATTCATAATGAGACCAAGGATCATGTAACTAGCTAGCAGAGTAAGATTGCCACTCACACACCAAAAAAAAGTAGCCATAAACTTCCTGAAGAATTTCTGTATATTGAAGTGAAATCACTGGGTTGAGACCACTGATAAGGGAGCTTAAGACAAATGCAGAATAATGAACGTTTATTATGGGCGGTGTAGAGATGAGGTATCTTGAAACTAGTCCTGTGTCTCAAGGTCATGGGTCTCATCTGTTTACTCATGATTTCTATTTTTGAACACTTTGTTGGAGTTTTGCTCAAAAATAATGTTGTGATCATGGCCGTGGTGCCAGCACCCTCTCTTTCCTGAGAAAACCCTGAAACCTGCTGAGAAGGTAGTGACAAGTGTCTTGGAGCATGAGGGATGTTAGCAGGCCTGTTATCATTGGCTGCCACAACCAACATGAGAAATAAACCCAGAGGGAGTTGAGTATAAAAAGGAGAGAACTTGAAGTTTAAGGGTTAACAGGAGTTTGGAAAACTAATGGACAAAGAATCAGTGAGAATGGAATGGCTGTCATTTCTCTAATTCACCCTCTGTAAATTATAGATAGCTTGCCTTCACAACAAAGGTCTTAAAAGCTTTCGTATCATTCTCCACATGACAAAGGCTGAAAAGCTTTCACAGTTTAGTCCAAAGAAAATTATGAAGTAGCTCTGTTCTGGAAGAAATTGTCTTGAAGTCAACTTGAGTTTCTTCTCTACCCAGGATATCTACCCTGTAAAACAGAGAAGGCACCTTCAGGGCAGACATTCCCTGAACAGGATGTGTGAAGTTGCCGTCATTCTCAGAAATTCAGGATTTGCAGCCACAATCATTTATCCTCTTTTGGGCAGGCCAGCAAATTCACTGAGTCAGGTACAGGAGAGATAGAGCATCAGTTTCATCTTACACTCAAGAGTGTCAAAATATGAATTCAAAATATCAATACAGAAGCAGCATGGCTCAGTGGAAAGAGCACAGGCTTAGGAGTCAAAGGTCATGGGTTCTAATTCCAGCTCTGCCACTAGTCTGCTGTGTGACTTTGCGTAAGTCACTTAACTTCTCTGTGCCTCAGTTACCTCATCTGTAAAATGGGGACAATTTGATAACCTTGTATTTTCCCCAGCATTTAGAACAGTGCTTGGCACATAGTAAGTGCTCAACAAATGCCATCATTATTATTATAATGAATTCACAATGAAAATCAATCCCAGCGCTTATTTGTTAAGCGCTTACTATGTTCCAAGCACTGTTCTAAATGCTAGGGTAGATACAAGGTAATCAGGTTGTCCTACGTGCGGCTCACATTCTTAATCCCCATTTAACAGATGAGGTATCTGAGGCACAGAGAAGTTAAGTGATTTACCCAAAGTCATACGGCTGACAAGTGGCAGAGCTGGGGTTACAACCCACGACCTCTGTCTCCCAAGCCTGTGTTCTTTCCACTAAGCCACATTGCTTCTTACAGTGTGCAGAGCACAGTAGTAAGTGCTTGGGAGAGTTCAATATAAAAGAGTGTGTAGATTCGATCCCTGCCCACAAGGATCTTATAGACTAGATGGGTGCTTTAATCTGTCAGCTAATCGATCAAATTTACTGAGTGCTGACTCTGTGGAGAACATTTTACTACAAGCTTGGGAGAGCACAATAAAGTTAGTAGGTATGATTCCTGTTTTCAAGGAATTTGCAGTCTAATGGGGAAGACAGACACTAAAATAAATTAGAGGTAAGGGGAAGAAACTGAGAGCTTAAAGATATGTACATAATTGCTGTTGGAGGAGGGGGTGGGGTGAGAAACTAAGTGCTTAGAGGGCAGGGAATGTGTCTGTTATTGTTCTATTGCACTCTCCCAAGTGTTTAGTACAACACTGTACACACAGTAAGCACTCAATAAATATGATTGAGTGAATGAATGAATAGGGGGTATGGTCTCAAGTGTATAGGTACCAACTTGTACTTCTCAAGCGCTTAGTAGAGTGCTCTGCACACAGTAAGTGCTCAATAAATATGATCAAATGAATGAACGAATAGGTGGTACAGTAAAGAATTAAGGTGTTGACCAACTACTCTGGGCTGAAATGACGGACCAGGAATTGGAAGGTGGTGGAAAAGCAAAACATTAAATATCTCAGTTAGTCCAAACTTTTCAACCCATCCAGGGTTGACAGCCCAATAGTATCAGCTCTTGCCTAGGCTAGAGGATACTGAGATAAAGGGTGACTGTGGCAATTTTCAAGTGAAGTGAGATTTCTCTTTTCAGTCCCATTCATTCACGGAAGGAGAAATGTTACATAGTTTTTAGTCACAAGTGAACATTTGGGTGATCATAAATTATTGGGAGAGTCTCTAGACTGTAAGCTCCTGTGAGCAGGGAATGTGTCTACCAACTGTTGTACTCCCCCAAGCATTTAGTACAGTGCTTTCCATGCAGTAAGTGGTCAATATATTCCATTGTTCGATTGATTGAGTCAACTTCTAGAACAGAGATCCTGGAGATTCTGATAACAGGGAACAGAGAATCTATATGTTTCTCCCAGCTTGGAGGACAGACAAGCCTATCTCCTCCAGGAGGCTTCATTCATCCAATCATATTTTCTGAGTGCTTACTGTGTGCAGAGCATTGTACTAAATGCTTGGGAGAGTACAATACAATTTCCTGCCCACTTGCTAAGTGCTTACTAAGTGTCAAGCACTATTCTAGAGGCTAGTAATAATAATAACAACGATGTTATTTGTTAATTGCTTACTATGTGTCATTCACTGTTTTAAGCACTGGGGTAAACACAAGCTAATCAGGTTGGACAGAGGTTTTGTCCCACTTGGGACTCACAGTCATACTCCCCATTTTCCAGGTGAGGTAGCTGAGACACAGAGAAGTTAAGTGACTTGACCAAGGTCACCCAGCAGACAAGTGGCAGAGCTAGGATTAGAACCCATGTCCTCTGACTGTCAGGCCTGGCTTTTGCCATTAGGCCAAGCTGTTTCTCTGCTTCCCAACTTGCAGTTGGGGGCAGCCCCTGGAATACCTGTTAAAAATGAATTCTGATCAGATAAATTTGGGATTGCTTTGTACTGAGTCTCAGAACTTGATGGGAAGGCTTTTCTCCAAGTTTGGTAGCATTTGAAGTGCACAGACTCTGGATTTTGGGGTGATTGATAATAGATTCAGGAGAGCAGTGACTGTCATCACCCCTAACTTTCATTCACTAAATTAACCATTTTGTATTTCATAGCAATAACTTTTCATATGCTTAAGAGGCATGTATGAAAAACAAATTCTAGCGCCCCCCAAAAATAGAGTCTATTAGAAGTAGTTCAGAGGTGAAAACCTTCCTTATCAATCAATAATATTAGCAATTGTGGTATTTATTAAGCACTTACTTCTACCAGGTACTGTACTAAGCTCTGGGGTAGATACAATGCAATCAGATTCACTCATTCATTCACTCATATTTATTGAGTGCTTACTGTTAGCTGAGCACTGTACTAAGTGCTTGGAAAGTCCAACACAGACCCTGTTCCATGTGCACATCACAGACTAAAGGGGATGGAGAACAGGTATTTCATCCCCATTTTACAGATGTGGAAACTGAGGTATAGATAAGTAACTTGCCCAAGATCACATAGTAGGCAAGCAGTGGAATCTGGATTAGAACTCAGGACTCCTGACTCCATCACTGAGCTCTTTTCACTAGGCCCTGCTGCTTCTATATTTTTTGAGTATCTATGTAGTGTAAGGTATTGTACTCAGATCTTGGGAGTGTACACTAGAGGTAAAATAGTTAGGCCCTCCCTTCAAGGAGGTTACAATATTGTAGGCAGGATTGATTCCCAGAAAGTAATCTGCAACTGTGGCCCACCTCCCTTGAGTGAACACCTCCAGTGGGATTAGTGGAAATTGAAAACAATGAAGTCACTGGAAGAAATAAAATGGACTTTTACAGGCATTACTTCAGAGAAGCCAGAAGTGTGTAGATCTTTAAGGATAAGATCAAGTTTGTAGTATCAGTTTAGAAATTGATTCCTTAAAGGCCTAAGCCCTGACCCACAAATTTTCCAAATAATTACATTACTAATGGTATAATATTATAATTGGTCAAATAATATTGATTCTTATGATCTTTAGAAAGTATTATGTGTCAATCACTGTGTTGAGTACTAGAATAGCTACAAGATCAGATCATCAGATGTGACAAAGACGGATCCCACACAGCGCTCACAATTTAAGAAATAGGGAGAAAGGATATCTAATCCCTATTAATCATCAGTGGTATTTACTGACCACTCAATCAATCAATCATATTTATTGAGTGATTACTGTGTGCAGAGCACTGTACCACTCACTATGTGCAGAACACTGTACTAAGTGCTTGGAAGAGCATAATACAACAGAGTTGTTATGTGTGTTCTCTGCATGAAAGCAAGTTATCTCGTGCCAATGTCAATAGACAGCGATTGTGCCCTAAGTTTGAAGAAGAAAATTTCTGTGCATTCTGGACTATTCAGTATTTCTGAACATCTTGTGCATGGGAGGAGAGAGGATAAACAATCAATGATTTTGTAGCCGGGGAACATAATCTAAGGAAGTCATATTCTCAAGGGAAAATTGATCCGGTACATTCTTTTGCCACCAGGGACCACTGAACCTTCACAATTCAAATACATATCTATATCTATATTTCTAGTAGATATATAGATATAGATAGATATTTACATTGGGTAAGAAGTGAAGTGGTGTTAGCCTTGTTGGTGATATGCTTTTGTGTTCTCAGTTTCAATGTACTGTTACTTGATTGATTCATTTTCCCATCTTAGCTTTCAGGCTGTAAGTTTTCCCAAGTTCATGGCTAGTAGGTGAATTTAAGTAGCTGTCTGCAAGTGAAAGCAGTTTCTTCATTGTGTGGGTAACAGGGTCAGCTTTTAATAGTACCCCACACCCATTACAAGGTTGAGGAAATTGATTCCACTTACATTTTGCAGATGAGTATTCCATTAATGCTTTCTCTGACCTTTGTATCTCAGATATTTGGCTTTGCTAATTCCAGCATCATTAGCTGCATAAGTTTTAAAATCTTCTTAATGCCAAAAAGCAGTAATGGTTATCTGCTATCCTTGCTTAATGAGCCATAAAATGAAATGGCCGATGATATGTTTCTCATACAACCAGCCCAATGGTTAAGTAATGGCCAAAACTGTCGAAAGGAGGCAATAAATCTTGTCACCTAGACAACAGCTCTAGGCAGTGACTTTTCTAATAACAATCGATTAACAGTAAAAAGAATAGAAGTTTTACCTAATTTTCTCCTCCTTCCATTTTGGGGAATGTTAACACCATTGATCTTTGTTGTCTTTAATTACAGTAAAAGTTAATAGATAAAGCAAAAAGAATATAGAGAGCATAAAGTTAAATAGTGTTTTTATCCATTGGCAAACTTAAAAACAATTTTTTAGCATCAAATTAGGTTTGGTAAAGGAATTCTGGTTTGTTTTCTACTTGATACTGGCAACCTTCTAGACCTAAGGGAAAACAACAGGGTATGTTGGAACTATAACAATAATAATAATTATTAAGCACTTACTATGTGCAAAGCACTGTTCTAAGCACTGGGGAGGTTACAAGGTGATCAGGTTGTCCCACTGGGGGGCTCACAGTCTTAATCCCCATTTTACAGATTGAGGTAACTGAGACACAGAGAAGTTAAGCAACTTGCCCAAAGTCACACAGCTGACAATTGGCAGAGCCGGGGTTTGAACCCATGACCTCTGATTCCAAAGCCCATGATCTTTCCACTGGGCCATGCTGCTTCTCATTATTCCAATTATACATTAAATACAAATCAATCAATAGGGAAATGCCTAGAAGAATTTTGGGATATTTATACATATGACACACTAAACCACTTCCTTATACTGAGCCAAATGCATTCATCCAGTCAAACCAGATGCCAATTTCAATAGTTTATAGTTAAAGGAAATAGGATTTTCTACTATTTAATAAAATTGGCTCTTTTTATAATACTGAGCTCTGAGTTCCAGTGCTCTGCCTCCCACCTCCATGAAACCTTTTCAGAAATCACCTGAATCCAAAATAATTTCAAAGCATGAGAAGCTGGGAAAAGGAGACCAGACTATTTTATTTAAATCCACCGTCCTGTTTTCCAGCACAAATCAAGATGGAGAAAAATGCAGCCCCTAAGGCAATGAAAACATTTATGAAAACAATAATGTTACCATGTCCTTCTATAGCCCTGTTCTTTTCCAAAGAGCTTTTGAAACAATGTTCTCAATTGTCCTCACAATTTCCCTGGATGAAAAGGAGAACATTCTCTAACTTCCAATGAAGAACCTGAGGTAAATGATTGCCCCAAAACCTGTACAGGAAGTCAGGTTCACAAACTCCTAGTTTCCATTATGCTTTCTGTTAGATCCTGCTGTTTCCATAGGCACAATGAGGCATTCGAGGAGGATAGGGGATTTACAATAACTTTCCTGAACGGATATTCAAATAATCCTTTCAAGAGTCAAGATAATAAGACCTCTGGGCGACAAGGAAATGGGATCAATCTGAATTAGCTGCTTTGTGCTGCAAAGCAGACAGCAAAAAAGATAACTGTCCATCCAACCACTGGCTTTTCCTGACTTTTTTCCACTGTTGTGATATGCTTACTCAACCAGTGGTATTTATTGAGCACTTACTGTGTGCAGAACATTGTACTAAGTGCTTGGGGGAGTACAAGAAATCAGAGTTGGTAGATTCATTCCCTGCTCAAAATGAGCTTATAGTCTAGAGGGGCACTTCAAATCAAGAACACGAAGGAAAGAACTAAATATAAATGATATAAATTACAGTAGAGTCCTTTGATAGTACTCATTGAGGGCCTATGACTAATAATAACTGTGGCATTTGTTAAGCGCTTGCTAGCTGCCGTGCATGACACTAAGCACACAGAAGCAGCTTTGGCTAGTGAAAAGTGCACAGGCCTGGGAGTCGGAGGACCTGAATTCAAATCCCACTTTGACAATTACTTGCTGTGTAACTTTGGGCAAATCACTTAACTTCTCTGTGCCTCAGTTCTCCTGTTCTCCTTCCTACTTAGACTGTGAGCCATATACAGAACGGAGACTGTGTCCAGTTTAATTAACTTGTATCTATCCCAGCACTTAGGACAATGTTTGACAAATAATAAGTGCTTTAACAAATACCATAAAAAAATCACTGGGGTAGAGACGGGATAATCAGATTGGATACTGTCCCTGTCCTACATGGGGCTCCCAGTCTAAAGGAGGAAGAGAGAACAGGTTGCCTGTAACCTGTGAGAGAGAACGTAATCCCCAGTTTACAGATGAGGAAAAGGAGGCACAGAGAAGTTAAATGACTTGCCCAAGGTCATACAATGGAGAAGTGGAGGAGCCAGGATTAGGACAGAAGCCTTGTCTCCTTGTCTTGTGCTCTTTCCCCCAGGCCATGTTGCTTATAATGTGCAGTACTGAACAAGGCACATAGGGCAAGTCAATCAATGATGAGGTCATGATCCTTGCCCTTGAGGAGTTTATAATTTCAGAAGCACTTGTGAGCCTAATTGGATCATTTTGGTAGTAAAAATCATCACCAAAGAGCATTACAAGCAATAACAGTGGTGGTACCTATATTCTGAGGAAGGAAGACAAAGTAGGGGTGAAAGAGGCAACTGTTTTTCAAATGCATTTCCCCAGGGCCAGCTTCAGATGGTAAAACAGAGAGTTAGTGTACCAGAACAGTGTCAGATGCAGAAGCATGGCAGCAGCACAGCCTGGCGATGCCACTGGAATTGTTCTTCACCACTTTTGAAGCCTGGTACTTTTGAGATCTATTAATTGAGGGGTTAAAATGTGTTTGTCTTTAAATGTTTGACTTTCACCATATTCCTGACATAGGTTCTAGTGGACTCCCACCATATATTCATTATTCATTCATCCATTCAATTGTATTTATTGAGCACTTACTGTGTGCAGAGCACTGTACTAAATGCTTGGGAAGTACAAATCAGCAACATATAGAGATGGTCCCTACCCAACAACGGGCTCACAGTCAAGAAGGCAGAGACAGACAACAAAACAAAACAAGTAGACAGGTGTCAATGCCATTAGAATAAATAGAATTATAGTTATATACACATCATTAATAAATTAAATAGAGTAATAAACATGTACAAATATATACAAGTGCTGTGGGGAGGGGAAGGGGGTAGGGCAGAGGAAGGGAGGGGGAGTGATGGGAAGGGGAGGAGGAGGAGAGGAAAAGGGGGGCTCAGTCTGGGAAGGCCTCCTGGAGGAGGTGAGCTCTCAATAGGGCTTTGAAGGGAGGAAGAAAGCTAGTTTGGTGGATGTATGGAGAGAGGGCATTCCAGGGCAGAGGTAGGACTTGGGCCAGGGGTTGACAGCAGGACAGGCGAGAAAGAGGCACAGTGAGGAGGTTAGTGGCAGAGGAGCGGAGGGTGTGGGCTGGGCTGTAGAACGAGAGGAGGAAGGTGAAGTAGGAGGGGGCGAGGTGATGGAGAACTTTGAAGCTGAGAGTGAGGAGTTTTTCCTTGATTTGAACGTTGATAGGCAACCACTGGAGATTATATCACATCACTTTGTATGCCTGGCATAAGGCAACTAGGGTCCGTGAGGTGGGGTGGGGTGGCCATCCAAAGGAAGGGGAAAGACTTATTTTCCCAACTCAGGATGGGCCAAGTGTTTAAAGCTGGCACTGTGTTGGTAGCAAACAGCAAAATTGTGAAATATGTTTGGTTAGAACGCATGGAAATAAACCCATGCTTGTTTATGTCAGTCACACAGTTTAATACTGCACAGACAAAAAAATGGTGTTGGCTGGCACTCAGAGAACTCTCATTTGCCCAGTGTGATCCTCCTGGAGTAACCTAAACAACCTGGGTATAGTTTGAGTTAAATTATTACCAAATTTGAAGCATGCTCACTTTCATAGTGGATCTTTATGATATGGTGAATATGACCAGAGGTAAAACTGTACTGGATTTACTCTATGTGATATGGAAGAAAAACATTAGGGATTTGAGAATAAGAGGATGTTTGGCAGCAGTGAGTCTAAGCTACTTAGATGTAGCCCGAAGAGTTAGGAATAAAAGTCAAAGGGCTTTAAGAGGAAGAGACATTAGGAAAATCAGTTTTAGGAAATGAAGAAGTTGGAGTGCTGAAGTGAGAGGAAATCTGGACATTTAGAAACGAAAAGAATTGCTGGAAATGCTAGAGTCAGAACAACTCAAACTATAATCCTTCTGGAAAAGAAGAATGTCAGTTCCTGAAGGAGTACTCAGGGGAAGCAGCGTGGCTTGATGAAAAGGGCATGGCGTTAGGAGTCAGAGGTCATTGGTTCTAATCCTGTCTCCGCCACTTCTCTGTTGTGTGACTTTGGGCAAGCCACTTAACTTCTCTGTGCCTCAGGTCCTCATCTGTAAAATGGGGATTAAGACTGTGAGCCCCACATGGGACAACCTGATTACCTTGTATCTACCCCAGTGCTTAGAACAGAGCTTGGCACATAGTAAGCACTTAACAAATACCATCATTAGTATCCTTGGATCCAGTGAAATAAGTAGTCAGTGTAATATAGGTAACAGGCTGAGAGATGAAAAACCAGCTATTGTTCTTTCCTAGAGAAAAGTTAACATTGAATTTACTCATGAAAAGGGTTAATAGGAAGGGAGATTTTTACAAATTCATCCAGACCCAAGAGGGACTAGGGAGAAGTTACCCAACTAACAAGAAGGGGGAGGAAATTAATAACATATCTAACATGGTTTGTCTAATAAGCTCATTTTTTCTGCTCATCTTAACAAGAAGAATGAGGTGAATAATGCAGGCAATTAAAAAATAATGAAGACTGTGAAAAAGACCTATTGACTAAAAAGCACATAAGGGAATAGTTAGAAAAAATTGAATGTGTAAAAATCAAACAATCTGACATTAATTCTAAAATAAAAAGGGAATTATCTTTCAGATTTCCTGAAAAGAATTGATTCTGAAGAAATGCAAAGAATCAAGAAAGTTAGAGGCAAATAAGATACCAGTCTAACATGGCGGATCTGGGGATCTGGGAATTAATATCTAGCCAAGCTGGCATTAATTCTTAATGATATAATGGAGCAAATATTAAAAGAGAATGTATCTGTATAGCTGTGCTGAGTAACTTCCTACTAGAAAGATCTAGACAAATTGAGGGAGTTCACAGAACAGCAATAAAAATGATTAAAGGAACAGGGCAATTGACTTGAGAGGAAAAAGATGCTAAAGAGGTACTTGGCTTTGTGGTGAGAGAGGAGAAGAGGGCATGTGAAGACTTTATAAATATTTCAAAAGTACTGATGGCAAACCAGGGGAAGTATTAATTATTTTGGGTGTAGGCTCATATCATAGAGAAATTGAATGAAATTAAGGTGGGAGGGTTTCTGCAAATCAATTAGATTATGTGTATTTTTAAGTGGTCTTTGTTAAGCACTTACTACTTGCCAGGCACTGAACTAAGCATTAGGGTAAATACATGTTAATCAGGTCAGACTTTGGTTCATGTTCTACACGGGGCTCACTGTCTTAATCCCCATTTTACAGATGAGGCAAGTGAGGCCCAGAGAAGTTAAGTGACTTGCCCAAGGTCACACAGCAGGCAAGTGGCAGAGCCAGGATTATAACCCAGGTACTTTTGACTTTCAGGACTGTGCTCTATCTACTAGGCTATGTTGCTTCTGGGAATCCTTATTAGATTATGGTATCATTGTTCCAGGATTGATTGAAATTCCAAACCTGACATACTATGGATGCTTAAACATATGTACATATTGTACAGAACCATTATTGTCATGATGAAAGCATGGTTTTGGACACCAAACACTTTATCTGGTATTCTTGGGCTATGTGAGCAGTCTTTTCAGAAGCCCTAATACTGTGGAATCTTACCCAAATTAGGTCCAGGGCTGGAACCCTGAGCAGCTGGTTAACTTGAAGCAAATTTATTTATCGAAAGTATTTATTGAATGTCTATTTTATTCAGAGCTATCAATCAATCAGTGATATTTATTAAGTGCTAATTGTGCATGCAGCACAGTTATGAGCAGTTGGAAGAACACAGTAGAGTAAGTAGACATTAACCCTGACCTCAGATACCATAAAATCTAGTGGGGGAAAAGGGATACAAAAATAAATTACAGGTAGAAGAAACAACCGAGTATAAAAGATACATATTCAAAAGCTGTGGAACTTGGGATGGAGTGGATAGCTAAATGCTTAAGGAGTGCAGACTCAAGTACATCAATAATGCAGTAGGGAGGGGAAATAGGATAGGGAGATGAGAGATTTGTCAGGAGATGCTTCCTGGAGGTGGTATGATTTTAGTATGGTTTTGAAGATGGGAGAACAGTGTTCTCATGGATTTGAAGGTGGAGATAGTCGCAGGCAGGAGGGAAAGCAAGAACCAGGGGTTGATGGTGAGAGAAATAAGAGTGAAAGACAGTGAGTTGGTTGGTATTAGAGAAGTAAAGTGTGTGGGCCGGGTTGCAATGAGAGAGGAACGAGGTTAAATAGTGGGAAAAGAGCACTGTACTCAGTGCTTGGGAGAATACACTAGAATCAGTAGACATGATCCCTCTCCTCAAGGAACTTACAATCTCACAGGGACTCACAAAAATAAATTATAGATAGGGTGAAGTAATGGAATGAACTTACATAACTGCTTTGAGACATTGTGAGTAACCTAGTTCTTACTGGGTGTGGAATGGCTAGAATCATAGTAGGGTGGTTATAAGATAGAAGAGATTATAAATTAACTTGTATCTACATCAATCAATCAATCGTATTTATTGAGCACTTACTGTGTGCAGAGCACTGTACTAAGTGCTTGGGAAGTACAAGTTGGCAACATATAGAGACAGTCCCTACCCAACAGTGGGCTCACAGTCTAGAAGGGGGAGACAGAGAACAAAACCAAACATATTAACAAAATAAAATAGAATAGATATGTACAAGTAAAATAAATAAATAAATAGAGTAATAAATATGTACAAACATATATGCATATATACAGGTGCTGTGGGGAAGGGAAGGAGGTAAGACAGGGGGATGGAGGGGGGACGAGGGGAAGACGAAGGAGGGGGCTCGGTCTGGGAAGGCCTCCTGGAGGAGGTGAGCTCTCAGTAGGGCCTTCACATCACAGCTCTCAGTAGGGACATCACAGAAGCAGCCTGACCTGGTGGCTATAGCACGGGCTTAGGACTTTGAAGGACCTCAGTTCTAATCTTGGCTCTGCCACTTGTCTGCAATGTGATGTTGGGCAAGTCACTCAACTTCTCTGGGCCTTCATTCCCTCACCCGGAAAATGGGGATTAAGACTGTGAGCCCCATGTGGGACATGGACTGTATCCAACATGATTAGTTTGTATCTACCCCAGCACTTAGAACAATGCATGACACATAATAAGCACTTAACAAATGCCATCATTATTATTATTATTACCAGCTCCTAGAACAGTGCTTGACACATAGTAAACACTTAGCGAGTGGGCAAAGTGTGTTGGTTTATTGTTGTATTGTACTCTCCCAAGCATTTGGTACAGTGCTCTGCACACAGTAAGTGCTCACTAAATATGATTGATTGACTGAATAATAATGATTATAACTGCTATGATTATTATTTGGATAAGCTTTCTGGGGGAGATAGGACCTCATTTGTCCTCCAAACTGGGAGAAATTCACAGGTTCTCTGCTCCTGTTATCAGAAGCTCCAAGATCTCTGTTCGAGAAGTTGACTCAATCAATCACCTCATGCAGAGCACTGAACTGGGTTATGGACACATGAGGAAACTGAGGCTCAGAGAAGTGAAGTGACTTACCCAAGGTCACACAGCAGACACGTGGCAGATCCAGGATTAGAACCCATAACCTTCTGACTCCCAGGCCCGTGCTCTATTCCCTAGGCCATGCTGCAACTTTCCAGCTCTTTTCCATTATAATGCCACTAAGCATGCTCAGTTTAGGAGAGACACAGTTGACCCTTATAATACACATATCTTAATGGCTCAGCTCATTGTGGGCAGGAAGTGTAGTCTGTTATAATGTTGTGTTGTAGTCCCCCAAGCACTTAGTACAGTGCTCTGCCCACAGTCAGCACTCAATAAATATGATTGACTGATTGATTGACTCTTTTGACTTTCCAGGAAAACAGAAAGTGTTCAGATTTGGGTGATTCTGGTCTGCTAATATCATGAGTTGTTCTCAAAGTTCTTGGGGGGCATTTGTCTCTTTGTACATCAATGTAGAAACGATTTTGAGCTTCCTAAATTTCAGCAGCTCCTAGATTCCACTGTCAAACTGTCATACTCATTTTCAAGTATTGTGAACCTCAGCTAATCAATGGTGTGGTTTAATGCTGATTTGAATATACAATGGGGGTTATTGTCCTTTCCCTATAGAAAGGGGAAGCTACCCAGCTCAGCATTCATTCATTTATTCATTCATTCATTCATTCGTATTTATTGAGTGCTTACTGTGTGCAGAGCACTGTTCTAAGGAGTGGGAGAGGATAATACAACAACAGACAGACACATTCCCTGCCCACAACTAGCTCACTTCCAGGTCTGCAGTACTATAGATCACACAGCTCATTTGGATATAATAATAATATTAATAATGGCATTTATTAAGGGCTTGCTATGTGCAAAGCACTGTTCTAAGTGCTGGGGAGGTTACAAGGTAATCAGGTTGTCCCCGGGGGGGCTTATAGTATTAATCCCTATTTTACAGATGAGGTAACTGAGGCACAGAGAAGTTAAGTGACTTGCCCAAAGTCACACAGCTGACAATTGGCAGAGCCGGAATTTGAACCCCTGACCTCTGACTCCAAAGCCCGGGCTCTTTCCACTGAGCCATGCTGCTTCGATCCCCACCAGCCTTTTCCTTTTTACCCATGTATTACCTGTTTCGCCCCCACAGGAAAAGCAACAAGAAAGAGGAGAATTCAGTCTGTCAGTCAATCAAATTTAACAATAATACTGATGGTATTTGTTATGCACTTCCTATGTGCCAAGCACTGTTCTAAACAGCACTTATTTTGTGCAGAGCACTGTTCTAAGTGCCTGGGAGAGTATAATACAACAATATAACTGTCACATTCCCTGTTCTAGTCACTTTAAGAAGTGTTGCCCTACTGGGAAACATGCAGCCCCACTAACCCAGGAATAGAGTGAAGGGAGACAGTGTTCTCTATTGGAAAAATCGCAGCCCTCTCCTGAAAGTCAGGATACGAGGGTTCTGGTGCCAGCTCTGCCATTGGCCAGTGTGACCTTGGGTAAACCACTTAACCACTCATTGTATCCTAATTTGTATAATGGAGATGAAATACCTTTAGTAATAGTATTTATTAAGCACTTGTCATATGCAGAGCACTGTATTAAGTGTTGGGAAGCAGAGCATAGGTGGGAACTTATTACAGAGACATGAACCCTGTTTCTGTAGGGGCTTACAATCTATGGGTTGGGAAGAGCAGGTACTTGTCCTTTCCACCTCTTAGATTGTGAGCCATCGTGGGACGGGGACTCTGTCTGCTATGGTTATCTTGAATCTATTAAAAACTACAAAAAAAACAGCCCAAAATTATAAAAAAAACAAACAAATAAACCCAATGTCACTGGGGCTTTCTATTTTCAGGGGTCCCTGCTCAAAAGCCTCAGTTTAAAAAGAGTCTACTGTTTTAGAGAAAACTGGCACTGGGGGAAATGTATTGTGCACTCTACTCCAACTTGTCCTAAAAACCAATGAAAGCATTGTAGGTGGTTTCCATGAAACACGGAAAGTTTCAGAGACTCAATGAAGTCAAATACAATTGGGGCGTGAGGTACCTCAAGGGAGATGGTATCTTGACAATGTGCTATTGTAATGTGAGGTGATCCTGAAGGTCAAATCTTCATATGTTTGTTCCATTTGTGAGTCTAAAAAGCATGTTTACTTTCATAAATGGAGCAACCAAAGAAACATGATTTGGCAAACAAAGGAGTGGTGACGTTTTTACAAAGGGCTTGGAAAACACAACAATATCAACTATCCATCTTTCAGATTCAGAGTTGCAATCTTTGTGTCACTGCAAGAAAAACACTTCCATTGAGCAGGGGCATCGGGAGAGTGGACACATAGCCTGCCAGACATTTCACATTTTCCATATAAATGGAAATATCTAATAGCTCTTAATGTTTTAAGCCAATCACCTTGAAACTGTCAATTTTTTTTCAGTTTTCACGTGTGGCGCCCAGGTCCAGTAAGTCCTCAGTGTTGGTTCCTGGGGAATCTTAGAAGCAGTGTGGCCTAGTGGAAAGATCACGGACTTGGGAGTGAGAGGACCTGGGTTCTAATCCGGCTCTACCACTTAACCTGCTGTGTGACCTTGGACAAGTCACTTCACTTCTCTGTGCCTCAGTTCCCTCATCTAAAAAATGGGAATTCAATATCTATGTTCCCTCCTATTTAGAATGTGAGCCCCTCAAGTGACTTGATTACCTTGTATTTACCCCAGAGTTTAGTATGGAGTTTGGCACATAGAAAACACTTAATAAATACCGCAATTATTATTATTTTCAGCCTGTTCTCACACTTCCACAACAATTTTCTCCACAATTATGCATCTTAACCCCTCAGTTTGTCCTAACCTCTCTGAGACTCTTCTATTTTCTTTAATGGAACACCTTAGGGTTTGGGATGTGCTGATGCCAGCCTTCTCTTTTCAGTTTGGAGGGAAGAATTATTTCTCTGGGTCTGGAGTTGAATACCTATTGATCATCTTAGGCCACATCTCAGCATCATAATGTGGCATCTATTCAATGACTGCAGGGCCATCCAAACTGGATGATTCAACCCTCCTCTCCCCCAGATCCAAAGCCCAAATCTACTACTTCACGATTCCAGTTTTCACTTCACAACACGATGTTGCAAACCTGGTCTTGCCAATCTTGCTTTCCTGTCTAGAGGGGCCATGCCAATACCTTCCTAGGGAGCAGTGATTTCTTCAACTGTGTTCCCAAGTGCCAATGAACTTGAAGACGGGATAAAGTGTGACTTTCTGCATTACCGAATTCCAAGTGCTTAGTAGAGTGCTCTACACACAGTAAGCATTCAGTAAATACAATTGAATGAAATACTTTGCTGGAGTTGATTTTTGGGAATTTTCCCTAAAAACTTTCCCCAGGGAAGCAAATGACAGGTAACAAAGTGGCACAGCTTCATTTACAGCATTCTATAATCTTTAAACCCATTCCAAAGTATTACTGGAATCTGGTAATTGTTAGAATTTAGCCCATACCTATCATCTATGGCACTTATAGAACACCTACTCTGTGAAAAGCAACACACTATAAGCTTGAGAGCATTCACTGGAGGTATGTCATGGTCCCTGACACCTCCTGCAACAAGATTTCCCAGATAAATTCCCCAAACCCCAAAGTCATATAAACCTAACAGCCATCTTAAAGATACCATTCTTAAGCATTTGTGTACACATAATGCATATTCAATTATGCATCCAATTATTTATTCTGATTTCACTGTTTGTAAATGTTTTGATATCTGTGTCCCCCATTAGAGTGCAAGCTTGTTGTGGGGAGAGAACATCTTTCATCAATCAATCAATCAATTGTATTTATTGAGCACTTACTGTATGCTGAGCACTGTATTAAGCACTTGGGAGAATACAAAATAAAAGAGTTGGTAGACATGTTCCCTGCCCGCAACGAGATTAAAGTCCAGAGAGGAAGACAAACAATAATATAAACAAATTATAGACATGTTCATAAATGCTGTGGGGCTGAAGAAGGGGGTGAATAAAGGGTGGCAATCCATGTACAAGGATAATGCAGAAGGGAGGAGAGGAAGTGAGGGCTTAGTTGGGGAAGGCCTTCTGGAGAAGATGTACTTTTAATAAGGCCTAAAATGTGGGGAAAGTAATTTGTCAGATATGAAAAGGAAGGGCATTCCAGGCCAAAGATAGGATGCGGATGAGGGGTCAGCGGTGAGATGGGTGAGATCAAGGCATAGAGAGTACATTGGCATTAGAAGAGAGAAGTATGTGGGTTTGGCTTCAGTAGGAAATCAGGGAGGTTAAGTTGGAAGGGGCAAGCTGATTGAGTTCTTCAAAGCCGATAGTAAGGCTTCCTGCTTCTGTTAAACTCTCTCAAGTGCTTAGTGGAGTCCATCATGCCTAGTAGGCACTTGATAAATATTATTGTTACTGCTACTACTACAGCTATTTCCAAAGTGTTTAAAAGTATAGAATATGCATAGATGTTCAAACCAAAGTCAAGCTTTCTATCATCAGTAGGAATTTATATATATATATATATATATATATATATATATATATATATATTTTTTTTTGGCTAGAGATGAAAACAACAAATCTAGTGCAGTTTTGGAACCCCTTATTCTGCCCATGCAGTTCAGCCATTTTTCTAAATATTCTAGTTGAGACTTTAGCTATCTCGTTGCTGCTTTGTGTAGTTTTGTTTACAACATTTTCAGGATTTATTCCAACTATACATATCAGGAATTAAAACATTTTTAAGCTGTTGCATTAAGAAAAATGATCAGAGTAAATCTCTGCTATGATGTACAGAGCTTTAGGGCAATTTGGATTAACCAATTTAGATTGTAGAGCTTTACAGTGTAGGTCTTTCAGTGCTTTACTGTGAAACGTTTCACTGAGATTCTGGGAATTCAAAAAATTGGTTTTGTTTGCCTTTTGATTAAGTGAACGGGATTTGTACATGAAAATCCAATTAGATGATTGTTGGGGCAAAAAGATGAAGTAGAAAGTGGAATATAAATCTCTTGCAAACATAGTAAATCTAGATTTCATACTCCCCAGCTTCACTTAGTGGCAAAACAGCTGATCCTGGCCACAAAATCCATTTAAAAGCAAACATCAATTTAAAGTTTTAGAATCATCAGAAAAACACAATGATACATGTCTTGCGAAGACAACATTACTGGGGAAAACTCATTACAGATATGTAGAAGAGTCAATTCAAAAAAAAGGAACACACTATTTGCTCATTTCTCATCACTTGTTTTTGTATAGCTGCAGAGGGATGGCTTTTTATTATTCATAAACTACAATACAAAGGTGTTAGAAATGCCATCTGCCTATCATTCATAAAATGTGATATTACCTTTCTACACAGCTATAAGCCTTATTGGGAGTTATCCAAGAAACAGCCTATAAAATCTTATGATAATGACCTTAAAGCACACTTTCCAATATAAAAAACCTTAAAGGCAGCTGTTCTCATACTTTATTGATGCATTACGATTTCATTCCCCAGATTATTAACTTGTCCATGTCTGGCCAGACTACATGTAGACATTCTCCATTATAGGAGTAAAGTCACTGTCACCCTTTCAGCAATTCTGATGAAAAAAGATAGTTTTGTCTGTGTGATAAGTTGACAAAAGAAAATTGATAAATTAACATCACACTGACACATAAATTACAGTGGCATCTTTCTATTGCTGGGGAAATGATATACCTCTTAATGAACTGAGTTTCTTGTGGGCAGGGAACATGTCTACCAACTCTATTGTTTTCTCCCAAATGCTTGGCACAAACCAAGATTTTTACCCAAAATGCAGAATGCTTTACAAATGTTGACTCTGATCTAGATATCTTTTTTAGTAACACTTTCAACTTAGAAGCATATTTTGCCCCTTCCTATCCTTGCTCCTCTGCCACTGAAATCCATCCTGCACACATCTCTTCTAAGACCAAGCTATTCACAGTGCTTCATTTTCATCTCTTGCCACACTGACTCCTTGCTCACACCTTCCCCCTGGCCTGGAACTCCTCCCTTCAAATCTGACCATTCTCCCCATCTTCAAAGTTTGACAAAATTGACACCTCCTCGAGGAAGCCTTCCCTTACTAATCTCTCATCTTCCCATCCTATTCGCCTTCCCTCCTGCATCAATTATACCCTTGAGTTTTTACTATCCCCTAAGCACCCAGGGACTCACCCCAACCTCCACTTACCCAGCACTGACTACACCTAGGACTATAACCTTATAGTCCTTCAGTGAAGTAATTTACTTCAGTGTCTGCTTTTTCCATTAGATTGTGCATTCCTTGAGGGCAGGTTTTTACCTATTTACTCTATTGTACTCTCCCAAACACTTAGAACAATGCTTTGCCCAAAGCATGTATTAGAATTTATCATGGGCAAGGAACATGGCTACCAATTCTGTTATAGTGCACTCTCCCAAGTGCTTAGCACAGTGTTCTGCACACAGTAAGTGCTCAATAAATATGAATGATTGATTGATTGATAGCATGCCAACAGTGACAATCAGGAAAGTGACCACACTTCTAGACTATAGAAAAAACATTTTCAGGTCAGACATTCTCAAATCATTCAATGAAGATATCTTACAATCTATTTTCTCAAAAACTTTGAGGTTTCTGCTTAAACTCACTTGCATTTTTTAATAAATATTCCTAATATGTGCTATTTGCAATAGTAAACCTGTCTCAACCAGTCTTTACTCTGAATCTTATTTCCCAAGCTTCATTATAAATCCAATGACTTTGTCTGCCAGGGGAAAGAAGTGCTCATTTAAAAACAAAAAACAAAACATTTAATCCCAAATTAAAGTATTTCCAAATGGTACCATAGAAGCACCCCTGTTTTCAATTAAAGGAAAGAGGATTTAGAACTTGTTTATTTCTGACATAATTAATAGTAGTTGGGTGAAAGTAATTTGAGGTGCTGAAAAATCAGATACTTTTCTCGTGAAATATCATCTTCCTGATTGGCCCAGGCACCTGATTGTCAGCTGCTATCTGAGTTGTAGTTCCTCTTTATCTACTTGTACTTCCAACCTTCTTATTCTTCTTATCTGATATTAATCATTGTTTCATCTCTGTTCACAATGGGGGAACATCTTAATTTTCCCTAGGGAAGAATTAGTTTCCTTCATGGGGACAATATCCCTTCTCTGCCATCTCTGCTTACTAAAACTGTCCCATTTATTCCTCAGCAGGAAGCAAGAGAAAGAGGGAACGAGAAGACAGAGAGAGGGAAAGAGAGAGGGAAAGAGAATCAATCAATCATTGACTGAGCACTTACTGTGTGCTGAGCACTGTACTAAGCATTCGAGAAAGGACAATATAGCAATATAACCCTGCCCATAGTGAATTTACAATCTAGAGGAACCTTCATGGAACTGAGATTACCTAGTGACTTTGCATCCTTCCCTTTCTCACACTTGAACATCCTTTGCTCTTCCCCCTTCTTGCCCAGTTTTTTCCTAGGTAGGTCCAGGATTTCTACATTTTTGGGTTTCTTTGAAACTTCACTGCCTCTCTCTGAGGAAGCTCCCCTAGCTGGACCTTCCTAGCTGTGGGCAGTGATTAAGGAGTGAAGAGCAATCTTAGTGAAATGTAATGAAAAAACACATGTCCCAGTGGATAATGTGCTCAGAGAAGGTCTTGAAGAGAATTAATCCCATGGATGTATTTGATTTTACCTGAGGCAAGACCAGCCTCTGGCTCCAAATAAATGTTTTCCAGGACTGTCCCAAGTGGACAGAGGCAATGGCAGGGAAGTCTCAAACTACCGGTTCCATTTCAGAACCTGCCCCCTGTGCTAGCTAAGGTTAAAGCTGATCGCTTGGCTCGAGCCTTCTCTTTCATTCAATCATATTTATTGAAGGCTTACTGTGTGCAGAGCACTGTACTGAGCACTTGGAAAGTACAATTCGGGAACAGAGACAATCCCTACCCAACAACAGGCTCACAGTCTAGAAGGTATTTCCTCTGCCCCTTTCCAAGGTTGCTTGATTTACATCTGAAGTCTTACAACCACCTTTTCAATCTCACTCCCATCAGTCCTAACCAGAAGCCCTGGCTTCTCAGCATGGTGTTTACTGGATAGACCACGGGTCTGGGAGTCTGAAGGTCATGGGTTCTAATCACAGCTCTGCCATTTGTCTGCTGTGTGACCTGGGGCAAGTCACTTCACTTCTCTGGGTGTCAGGTACCTCATCTATAAAAGGGGGATTGAGACTGTGAGCCCCACATTGGACAGGGACTGTGTCCAACCTGATGTGCTTGTATCCACCCCACTGCTGAGCTTAGTGCCTGGCACAGAGTGAGCACTTAACAAATATCATATTTTTTTTCTCTCCCTATCTAGACTGTAAGATCACTGTGGGCAGAGAATATGTCTGTTATATTGCTATATTGTACTCACCCACGTGCTTAGTAAAGTTTTCTGTACACAGTAAGCTCTCAGTGTATACGACTGACTGGCTGACTCACTACAATCTTCCAATGCATTACTCTGCACAAACCAACCCTGCCTACCGTGCTCTGCGAAGTGGCTCCTGAGCTGTCTCTTCAAGTTGAGTTCTGCCAAACCCTTACCCTGCTGCCACTACTTTGTCTCCGTCCAGGTAAACTGATTAAGTGGGCTACAACAGCATCAAACCTGGTTTGCCCCTGGCACAGAGCACCAACCATTCCCAGAGCTCTTGGGTCTCCAAGATGTATATCCATGGTATTTACTGAATGCTTATTGTGAGCAGATCAAACAGTCGATCAATCAGTCTTGTTTATTGAGCACTTTCCATGTGCAGAGCACTGTACTAAGCTCTGGGGAGAGCACAGTACAACAGAATCAGTGGATGTGTTCTCTGCCCATATTGATCTTGCAGTCTAGAGCAGTGTACTAAGCACTTGGAGAGTACACTACCACAGAGTTGGTACACTTGCTTCCTGCCCACAACAAACTTTCATCCTAGACCTTCCAGTCACAATCTATGCCTCCTCACTTTGTCTGCAATTTTTCTATAAGGAGATATTAGTAATAGCATTGATAATGCTTGTGGTCAAACTCACTCCCAGGAGAACAGGGGAGGAGGTCTTCTCTATAAATAAAAGAGCTATTAAGTGTCAAGCAGGGAAAATATTTGAAAATAAATAGGTTTATTTTTCAGGGTTACACTTTCCTTATTTACAATTTGGTCTAAGATTGAAATAGCTTCTATTACCTGGAGACTGGTAAACATGATAAACATGGAAATAATTAAGTGCAGGATCTAAATTTTCCTAGCTCTCTTGAGCTGAAGACTTTTCCACAGTTGATAATGAGGGGAATGGAATAATCAATAGGATGGAATATTTAAATCCTGCAATCTGTACAGGATTTTTGTTTGTTTTTTCCATGGTGAAAGTAGGTAGGTGGACAGAGCTTCATTAGCCCTGTAATACTCTCCTGAATTTGCTGACTGTGTGGAAATAAAATTTGTCCCCTCACAATTCAGGAACCAAAGGAAAAATAGATCATTTCCCGAGGACTTGTGGCTGATTTTATGTAGGGAAGGTGAAGAAAAGCACAAAGGCAACTGCTCCGATGCCAAAATAACTCTTATATAGGAAAAAATGGAAATTTTACCCAATGACCCAGATAGGCTGTTCATCTTAATCAATCTCACTGAACAGATAGTATTTGAGAGCTCCTCTTTTCTTATGCCACCCCACACTATGATCACACTGTCCTCCTCCATCCTCCATTTCACAAGCCCACAACCTTGGCATTATCCTCAACTCATCACTCTCATTCAACCCACGGTCAATTTATCACCAAATCCCATCAGTTCTACCTTCATAACCTCGCAAAAAATTTGTCCTTTTTTCTCCATTCAAATGGCTATTATGCTGATCCAAGAACTTATCCTAGTGACTACTGCATCAGCCTGATCACGGACCTTCTTCTCTCCTGCCTCTCCCCACTGCAGTCCATAGTTCACTCTGCTGCTAGAATCATTTTTTCTAATAATAAGTACATTGCCCATCTCCTTACTCCTCAAGAATACCCAGGGGTTGCCCATTCACCTCCACATCAAAAAGAAACTCCATACCATCGGGTGTCAGATACCAGCACCTAGCCCCCTCCTATGAGACCTCACTGATTTCTTACTCAGACCGCACACTTCACTCTAATGCCAACCTTTTCACTGTACCTCCATCTTGTCTATCTTGCCACTGACCCCTCACCCACATCCTGCCTCTGGCTGGAAACTCCCTCCCGCTTCCTATCTGACAAGCTATCACTCTCCTACCTTAAAAGCCTTATTAAAGTCTCTTCCAAGAGGCCTTTCTTGACTAAGTCCTTCTTTCCCTACTCCCTCTCCTTTCTGCATCATCCTTGCACTTGGATTTGTGCCCTTTTAGCACCTGATTTTCTCCTCCCCTCATCCCAACAGCACTTCAATCAATCAATCAATCAATCGTATTTATTGAGCGCTTACTATGTGCAGAGCACTGTACTAAGCGCTTGGGAAGTACAAATTGGCAACATATAGAGACAGTCCCTACCCAACAGTGGGCTCACAGTCTAAAAGGGGGAGACAGAGAACAAAACCAAACATACTAACAAAATAAAATAAATAGAATAGATATGTACAAATAAAATAAATAAATAAATAGAGTAATAAATATGTACAAACATATATACATATATACATGTGCTGTGGGGAAGGGAAGGAGGTAAGATGGGGGGGATGGAGAGGGGGACGAGGGGGAGAGGAAGGAAGGGGCTCAATCTGGGAAGGCCTCCTGGAGGAGGTGAGCTCTCAGCAGAGCCTTGAAGGGAGGAAGAGAGCTAGCTTGGCGGATGGGCAGAGGGAGGGCATTCCAGGCCCAGGGGATGACGTGGGCCGGGGGTCGATAGCGGGACAGGCAAGAGCGAGGTACGGTGAGGAGATCAGAGGTGGAGGAGTGGAGAGTGCGGACTGGGCTGTAGAAGGAGAGAACGGAGGTGAGGTAGGAGGGGGCGAGGTGATGGAGAGCCTTGAAGCCCAGGGTGAGGAGTTTCTGCCTGATGCGCAGATTGATTGGTAGCCACTGGAGATTTTTGAGGAGGGGAGTGATATGCCTAGAGCGTTTCTGGACAAAGATAATCCGGGCAGCAGCATGAAGTATGGATTGAAGTGGAGAGAGACACGAGGATGGGAGATCAGAGAGAAATGCACTTATATGCATATCTGTAATTTATTTTATTGTCTGTCCCCACTTCTAGGCTGTAAGTTCCTTGTGGTCAGGGAACGTGTCAACCAACTCTGTTACACTGTTCTCTCCCAAGTGCTTAGTATAGTGCTCTGCACACAATAAGGAGTTAATAAATATGATTCCTTGATTGGTTGCATTATTTGGCTTTTTTTTAATCTCAGGAAGCTACAGTGTATTGTGAGTGATCTTAGATAATCAAAAATGCATTTAGCTGAAAGTTGATTTAATTTATTTTTGTTCAAAGCAGTCAACATCATAATGGTACTTACTAAGTGTTTACTATGTGCAAAGCACTGTACTAAGCTCTGGAGCAGATACAAGATAATCAGGTTGGACACAGCCCCTGCCCTACTTGGGATTCACAGTCTAAGTAGGAGGGAGTAGGGTGTAATACCTATTTTACAGATGAGGAAAATGAAGCATAAAGAAGTGAAGAGGGAACTCTCCTCCCTCCTCTCAAGTGCTACTCCGGCCACCTGTGCTTCTGACCCCATTCCCTCTCATCTTATGAAATCTCTCGCTCCATCCCTTCTCCCCTCCTTAACTTCCATCTTCAACCGCTCACTCTCCACTGGTTCCTTCCCCTCTGCCTTCAAACATGCCCATGTCTCTCCCATCCTAAAAAAACCCTCTCTTGACCCCACCTCACCTTCTAGTTATCGTCCCATATCCCTCCTACCATTCCTTTCCAAACTCCTTGAACGAGTTGTCTACACGCGCTGCCTAGAATTCCTCAACAACAACTCTCTCCTCGACCCCCTCCAGTCTGGCTTCCGTCCCCTTCATTCCACGGAAACTGCGCTCTCAAAGGTCACCAATGACCTCCTGCTTGCCAAATCCAACGGCTCATACTCTGCCCTAATCCTCCTCGACCTCTCAGCTGCCTTTGACACTGTGGACCACCCCCTTCTCCTCCACACGTTATCTGACCTTGGCTTCACAGACTCCGTCCTCTCCTGGTTCTCCTCTTATCTCTCCGGTCGTTCTTTCTCAGTCTCTTTTGCAGGCTCCTCCTCCCCCTCCCATCCTCTTATGGTGGGGGTTCCCCAAGGTTCAGTGCTTGGTCCCCTTCTGTTCTCAATATACACTCACTCCCTTGGTGACCTCATTCGCTCCCACGGCTTCAACTATCATCTCTACGCTGATGACACCCAGATCTACATCTCTGCCCCTGCTCTCTCCCCCTCCCTCCAGGCTCGCATCTCCTCCTGCCTTCAGGACATCTCCATCTGGATGTCCGCCCGCCACCTAAAGCTCAACATGTCGAAGACTGAGCTCCTTGTCTTCCCTCCCAAACCTTGTCCTCTCCCTGACTTTCCCATCTCTGTTGACGGCACTACCATCCTTCCCATCTCACAAGCCCGCAACCTTGGTGTCATCCTCGACTCTGCTCTCTCATTCACCCCTCACATCCAAGCCGTCACCAAAACCTGCCGGTCTCAGCTCCGCAACATTGCCAAGATCCGCCCTTTCCTCTCCATCCAAACTGCTACCCTGCTCATTCAAGCTCTCATCCTATCCCGTCTGGACTACTGCACTAGCCTTCTCTCTGATCTCCCATCCTCGTGTCTCTCTCCACTTCAATCCATACTTCATGCTGCTGCCCGGATTATCTTTGTCCAGAAACGCTCTGGACATATTACTCCCCTCCTCAAAAACCTCCAATGGCTACCGATCAATCTGCGCATCAGGCAGAAACTCCTCACCCTGGGCTTCAAGGCTCTCCATCACCTCGCCCCCTCCTACCTCACCTCCCTTCTCTCCTTCTACTGCCCAGCCCGCACCCTCCGCTCCTCCACCACTAATCTCCTCACTGTACCTCACTCTCGCCTGTCCCGCCATCGACCCCCGGCCCACGTCATCCCCCGGGCCTGGAATGCCCTCCCTCTGCCCATCCGCCAAGCTAGCTCTCTTCCTCCCTTCAAGGCCCTGCTGAGAGCTCACCTCCTCCAGGAGGCCTTCCCAGACTGAGCCCCTTCTTTCCTCTCCCCCTTCCCCACAGCACCTGTATATATGTATATATGGTTGTACATATTTATCACTCTATTTATTTATTTATTTATTTATTTTACTTGTACATTTCTATCCTACTTATTTTATTTTGTTGGTATGTTTGGTTCTGTTCTCTGTCTCCCCCTTTTAGACTGTGAGCCCACTGTTGGGTAGGGACTGTCTCTATGTGATGCCAATTTGTACTTCCCAAGCGCTTAGTACAGTGCTCTGCACATAGTAAGTGCTCAATAAATACGATTGATTGATTGATTGATTGAAGTGACTTTCCCAATGTCACCCAGCAGGTCAGTGACAGAATCAGGGTTAGAAACTAGTTCCTCTGACTCCCAGAACCATAGTTTTTCCCTAAGCCATGCTGCTTCCCTAAACAACTGTGTCTACCCCAGCACATAGAACAGTGCTTGGCACATAGTAAGCACTCAACAAATACCATCATCATCATCATCAAAAGGACCATTTCATGATCAAGACCTCATGTTTTCCTAAAATGAAAGGTAGTAGGGAAAGAGTATTTCCAACTGCACCTAAGGATATAACTTGGTCAGATCATTATAGCAAGATTGATCACTACAACAGTATTATATATTCAGGGGTCCATTTATTTGCTTGCAGATTCCTAAGCAAAAACAGATCTATGTCACACCAAATGGAATGGAGGGTCGGTCAAGGTCTAGACAATTCAGAGGAATGCCTCCAGTTCATCCTCACTCAGACAAGTAATTTGGAATAAACCATGTTTTCTTCTCTAAAAAAAAATCAATGCATTTGTTAATGCTGTTCTTGTTGCATTTCACATTCAAAGATGGCACTGGGGAAGGTGATGTGGAAACACGTGGAAAATGAAAAGTGGCATCACAGCACTTATGTATCTATTTATAATTTATTTTAATATCTGTCTTCCCCTCTGGACCATAAGCTTCTCATGAACAGGGACTGTCTACTAATTCTGGTATCCTGTACTCTCCCAAGCACTTTAGCATGCAATAAATATGATTGATTGAGTTTAGGAGACTTTGGCACTAAAAAATCTACTTCATCATTGGTTGTCATCAGCCGCTTGAGCATGTCTCAGGCCTGAAGAGAGACATCTACAATGACAAAATAAAATAGAGGTTGTGACAAGTATTCATAAAATTTTCTCCCATCTTAACCCCAGAGATAGATTTCAAAAGCAAATCTATGGCTTGAAGTTATAGCTGATTCAGCTATTGATAGTTTTCTATTGACTGTTTGCAATCTTCCATGTTCCTTCTGCATTCAGAATTCTGCAGTATCAGCTCTAGGACAAACTGCTGTCCTCAATAGTGATACGCTGGCTGACTTTAGGGTTTTGATTTTCTTGCAACAATTCTGAATGCAATTGCATCTTCCAATTGTTGTTGCCATATTGGAAGCAAGGTTCAGAAGTTTGGGCTCAAGGTCACCAAGCTATCTGCCCTCCTACACTCACTATGAGCTCTACTGTGGATCACGAAAATTATGAACAATTTTTACTTGATTGCTGATATGTCCCAAGAGGGCAAGGGCCTTTTACGTCTGGTATACCTACCTTAGTGCTTAATGCACAGTGCTCTTCCTACAGAAGAAGCTTAGTTAAAAACAACAATGATGACACTGCGTAGCAATACCGTTGGCTAGTCCATTCTCCCTGGGTTGACTTACCAAACATTATGAAAGGCAGGTGACCTAGTGGAAAGAGTACAGGACTGGGAGTCAGGAGATTTGTGTTCTAACCCAGCTCTCCCACCTCCTGGTTGTGTGTCTTTGGGCAAGTCGCTTAACTTCTTTGAGCCTCAGTTTCCTCATCTCTAAAATGGGGATTAAATACCAACCTCCCCCTTAGACTATAAGAACCATATGGAACAGGGACTCGGTCTATTTTACTTATCTTGTATCTTCCCCAGTTCTTGGCACATAATGAGCACTTAAATACCACGATTACTATTATTCTGAGTGATTGCTGAGCAAACCCCTGCACCTGAGCAAATCATCACCAGACATTGACATCTCCTTTTGGGTCTTAATTTGTCAATGCAGATGATGTCCTTTAATTCATTCATTCACTCATTCTTTCAATCATATTTACTGAGTGCTTACTGCATGCAGAACAATGTAGTAAGCGCTTGGGAGAGTATAATATAACAATAAATGGACACATTCCCTGCCCACAATGAGCTTACAGTATAGATGGACAGACATTAATGTAAATAAATTAAAATAAATAAATTACATATATTCATTGACCCATTCAGTCATATTTATGAGCACTTACTGTGTGCAGAGCACTGTACAAAGCACTTACTGCACAACAATAAACAGTGACATTCCTTGTGTGCTGTCCAGGTCTCATTAGGAGAGAGAACTTGTAGGTGGTAGGAAGGTTGATGACTTTCTAAGAAATTTCTCTTGCCTAGAGGTTATATGGCAGGAGAGTGACCCAGTAAAAATAAATGAAAAAATCTATTTCCCCCAAGTGCCTTCACTTTCACTCAGCATGAATGAGCAGTCTTATTTCAAGCACAAGTAGACTAGTATTTAACCTTTTGGTTGCTTTTAAAAGATTTTTTTTTTCTTGTCTTGAAAAAGGTGACAACTGACAGCTGAAAGAGAGATTCAGGCTCCATCTGAAACCAGGAAGTAGGCCAGGAAGAGTTCAACAAGACTTCTGATTCAGTCCCTCAGATGCGGAGAGATAGGGCTAGGGAAGTCAACCTTGATTTATCTTTGACAAGGTGAAAGAGGTGTTTGATGAAGGCCAGGTCAAGTTTGATGATGATGATAATAATGATAGCAATAACAATAACAATTTGTGTTAAGCATGTACTTTATGTCGAACACCATTCTATGTACTGGGGTAGAAATAAAATAATCAGTTAGGACACAATCCCTCTCTCATATGGGTACACAGTCATCATCATCATCATCATCAATCGTATTTATTGAGCACTTACTATGGGCAGAGCACTGTACTAAGCGCTTGGAAAGTACAAATTGGCAACATATAGAGACAGTCCCTACCCAACAGTGGGCTCACAGTCTAAAAGGGGGAGACAGAGAACAAAACCAAACATACTAACAAAATAAAATAAATAGAATAGCTATGTACAAGTAAAATAAATAAATAAATAAATAAAGTAATAAATATGTACAAACATATATACATATATACAGGTGCTGTGGGGAAGGGAAGGAGGTAAGACACAGTCCAAGGGAGAAGGAGAACAGGCACTGAATATCTATTTTACAGATGAGGAAACTGAGGCACTGAGAAATGAAGTGACTTGACAAAGGTCATACATCAGTCAGCGGAACTGGGATTTGAACCCAAGTCCTCTGACTTCCAGGCCCAGGCTCTTACTATTAGGCTGTTTCTGTTAAAGTTAGAATCTTTAGTCAATGAGACTCTCTTGATCCCCTTAACTGGGTGATAACATTGTAAGTTATCATATTTATTGATATAAACGCTGTAACATTAGAGCAAAGAAGCCCCCGAGCATGTTTTATTTCAGATTTTTCACCTGCAGAAAGGTAGAAATTCACCTGATATTCTTAAGGGCTGTTCTACCGTGGTTCTACAGTCCTTGACTGATGCTCTTTGAGCAATTCCGAACACGAAACAGCAACACAGTCAAACACTCATGTTTGAAACAAACATCTGGCTTTTATTCTACTAACTAAATTCCAAGGAAATAATTAAGTCTTTTTGTAGTTGTCACTTACTGAAGTACTTTGTCTGCTCTTTGTACAATATTGCCAGTCACTATTCAAATACATTTTATGAAGTATTCAATTTAGCTCTGTCTAACTTTGGCAGCAAAGCTAGTTTTCAGTTCAAAACAAGAATAGTCATACTTCTTGAGTCAAAAGGTAGTTTTATTTTTTTTATTTTGGGGGGGTATTTGTTAAGCACTTACTATGTGTCATCACTGTTCTAAGCGCTGGGGTAGGTACAAATTAATCAGATCAGAGACTGTCCCACATGGGGTTCAAAATGGAAGTAAGACAGGGAACAAATATTGAACTATAAGCTAATTGTGGGTAGCCAATATTACTGCTATCTCCGTTGTACTGCACTTTTCCAAAAGCTAAGTGCAGTGCCCTGCATATAGTAAGTGCTCAACAAATAACACTGATTGATGAACTGAATCACCATTTTGCAGTTGAAGAAACTGGGGCACAGAGAAGTAAAATGACTTTCCCAGGGTCACACAACTGGCAAGTGGCAGAATTAGGATTAGAACCCAGGTCCTCTGGCTTCCAAACCCATGCTCCATCCATTAGGTCACACTGCTTCCCTATTTCTTCACCACAATACTGAAACTGCTTATAGAAAATGAGCTTCTTCATTGTGGGAGAACATGTTAAAACATAACACCATGTCTTACTTTACTATGATGTGTCTGCCCACTCTTTATTTCTTGAACTTGGATAATGAGGGATAGGACAAGAGAAATGTTTAAGATATGTCATTTAAAATAATACAACAATTAAGGTATTTGTTAAGAGCTTACTATGTGCCGAACACATATGCACTGGGGCGGATATAATCCAATCAGATCAGACACATCTCCTGTTCCAGCTGGGGTTCCTGGTCCCTTCACTCCTCAGAAACTGCCTTCTGTAAGGTCATCATTGACTTTCTTCTTGCCAAATCCAATGACCACTACTCCATCCTAAACACTCAGGACCATCCCCTTCTCCCGATAACATTATCCAACCTTGTCTTCACCAACAATGTCCTCTCCTAATTCTCCTCCTATCTCTCTGTACACTCCTTCTCAGCCTCTTTCACAAGTTCCTCCTCTGCCAACTGCCTTCTAACTCTGGGAAGAATCTTGGAGGGAAGGGATTTAAAGAAGAAGGGATTTAATATTATTCTGAGTAATAATAACCATAGAAATAATAATATTTGTAATTGTGAAGTCTTTACTTTGTGCCAAACACTGCTGCGTGGCTCTGTGGAAAGAGCCCAGGCTTTGGAGTCAGAGGTCATGGGTTCAAATCCTGACCACCAATTGTCAGCTGTGTGACTTTGGGCAAGTCACTTCATTCTCTGGGCCTCAGTTCCCTTGTCTGTCAAATGGGGATGAAGACTGTGAGTCCCCCTTGGGACAACCTGATCACCTTGTAACCTCCCCAGCGCTTAGAACAGTGCTTTGCACATAGTAAGCATTTAACAAATACCACCATTATTATTATTATTATTATTATTATTATTATTATTATTATTGGGGTAGATACAATATAATCAGGTTATATAGAGTCTCCGGTCCACCTGGGGTTCAGTCTAGAGAGGGAGAATCAATCAATCAATCGATAGTATTCATTGAGCCTTTACTAAGGCAGAGCACTATGCTAAGGACTTGGGAGCACACAACATTATAGAATTAGCAGACACATTCCCTGCCCATAATGAGCTAATAGTAGTCTAGAGGGACCAGGGACCTCTTGAGAACAAGTTTTAATCCCAATTTTACAGACAAGAAAATTGAGGCACAGAGAATTTCGATAATAGTAATAATTATGGTATTTGTTAAGCACTCACTACATGCCGAGCACTTTTCTAAGTACTGGGGTAGTTACAAGGTAATCAGGTTGTCCCATGTGAGGCTCACAGTCTTTATCCCCATTTTACATTTGAGGTAACTGAGGCACAGAGAAGTTGTGGCTTGCCCAAGGTCACATAGCATAAAAGTGGTGGAGCTGGGATTAGGACCCATGTCCTCTGACTCCCAAGCCTCCGCTCTTGACACTAAACCATGCTGCCTCTCTAACTTACCCACTGTCACAAAGCAGGTAAGCAGTGGAGCTGCTTACTTCTGCTATTACTTCCTCCTCCTCTAGTGCCAAAAGGAGAATAGGCAAAGAGGCAAGGAGCCACTAGGCTCCTTATACAAAGGAAAATTGAGGACGAAATGATAATATTGACCATATCCCTCATTACTGTCAGTATTTCTCTTGTTCTCCACCAGTAGCCCAAATACTATGCAAGGTCAGGTCTCAAAAGGGTCAGGTTGTTCTTGAGCAATTTTTCCAGGTACAGTCCGAGACTGCCTAACTTGAGGTTGCTTAGGGATGCAGTTCCCTGATTACGTCCCTTCTCTGATTGGATAGCATGGGAGCCAGTGGAAACTCACATGTGCCAGTCACACTCGAAAAGGCTTGGCATGAGCATCAGCCACAGGGTTTGTGCTGATTTTTCTTTTGTTGCAATGTCCAGCATAAGGAATCCATTTCTCTCCTCCAATTTTTTTTTGGGGGGGAGGGGGTGTGGTATCATCCATCTGAAATGGGGGAATGGAAAGTTCTTTGGTAAGGAGATTAAAAGCCTGCCTGGGGTCACTGCTCAGTCTGAAAACACCTCTCAGCAGCCTTTCTCACCAGGCTATTTTGCCTTTTTGTGTTCAGTGAGCGGCACCAGATGGCCAACTATTTCCAACTACAATAATGCAGTGGAAAGAACATTGTGACTCATTTTCCTGCCTCAGTGGCCAAATCCTCCTGCCACAGAACTCACTTTAATCCAAGCACAGGTGCTTTGGACTCTCTAGCCAGTGATGCCAGGGCCGGTCTTGAATGGGAAGTGCCGTATGTGTTGCTGAGTAAGATCTCCTGAGTCTGTTTCCCTTCCAACTGAATGTTTTTAATGGACCTATTTTTTTTGGCCATTGCTCTCATTAGCACTTAGTTTCCAGTGATAAATTAGCTAATATACTCTCTTGAGTTTTCACTGCAAGAATAAAAATGCACTTGAAAGACCATCTTGTAGGATCTCTGTACTCTGCTGAATTAAAGAAGATTGCAAGGGTCCAGAAGAGTAGGTTACCACATCTCCATGTCTTTTTTCATTTCTTTCAATGCTACTCATAACAGGATGAATAAAATCAGTCTATAATTCTGCCTTGCTTCACTCTTTTGGTAACAGTACACAGGTCAGGCAGTTCAACCTCACCTTTGATATTATCTTCCATAACATTTGAACCTCTGACAATTTTTCAGGGCAAGAGCAATCTTGCATAGGAGCTTACAGTCCAGGTCAACTGATGTTTTCAAATGCTAATTACTGTGGTATATACTGCACTAAATGGCAAACTCTCTGTGGGAAAGGATGTGCCTATCAACTATATTGTACTCTCCCGAGCACTTAGTACAGTGCTTTGTACACAGTGAGCACTAAATACCACTGGTTGACTGATTGATTGACTGATTGATAGTGCAGAGGGCAAACATTACCATTTTTACCATCTTCACAGGGTCAAACTAAGGCTCCTGCAACACATTTGAGCCTTTCAGCTGTGTTCACCTTCATCTTGAAGTGGAATCAGACATGTTTGCTTCCTCTGAATTTAGCCCCATTGTATTTCCTATGATTATCAATCCACCGTTCTTCTGATGTCTTCTCACAGAGAAGCAGCAAGGCGTAGTGGATAGAGTATGGGTCTGGGAATGAGAAGGTCATAGGTTCTAATCTCAACTCCACTAGCTGTCTGCTGTGTAACCTTGGGCAACTCACTTACCTTTTCTGGGCCTCAGTTCCCTCACCTGTAAAATGGGGATTGAGACTGTGAGCCCCGTGTGGGACAGGGGCTGTGTCCAACCTGATTTGCATGTATCATTCATTCATTCATTCAATCGTATTTACTGAGCACTTACTGTGTGCAGAGCACTGTACTAAGCACTTTGGAAGTACAAGTTGGCAACATATAGAGATGGTCCCTACCAAACAGCGGGCTCACAGTCTAGAAGGGGAGACAGACAACAAAACATATTAGCAAAATAAAATAAATAGAATAAATATGTACAAATAAATAAATGGAGTAATAAATATGTACAAACATATATACATATATACAGGTGTTGTGAGGAGGGGAAGGAGGTAAGGCGGGAGGGATGGGGAGGGGGAGGAGGGGGAGAGGAAGGAGGGGGAGAGGAAAGAGGGTCAGTGCCTGATAAATAGTATTTAACAAGTACCATAATTATTATTATTCTTATTATTCTCATGTCTAGAGGATTTTAGCTCCTGTCTTTTGACCTAAACTCATCCTCCGAGAGGCAAGTTTCCTTTTCTTTGGACGTACTTTATTTGATCCTCACTGCCTCATTGGAGTCACTAATCAGGGAAGGCCTGTGAAATCCTTATAATTGGTTCGAACTGGAGGAGAAGCTGGGAAATAATGAACTGTGGTACTTGTTTAATTAGGGTATTTGTTTAGCTATGGTATTTGTAAAGTACTTCTCATGTGCCAAGCAGTTGACTAAGTGCTGAGATAGAAACAAGGTAATCAGGATGGACACAGTCCCTGTCCCTTAATGGGGCTCACAGTGTATTGAGGAGGGAGTAGGATGTAATCCTCATTTTACAAATTTGGAAACTGAGGTAACAAGGAGTTAAGTGACTTGCCTAAGGTCACATAGAGCTGGGATAAGCTCTATCCCTATAAGCTCCTTGTGGACAAGGAATGTGTCTACCAACTCTGTGATAGTGTGCTCTCCCAAGCACTTAGGACAGTGCTCTGCACACAGTAAGTGCTCAATAAATATGATTGATTAATTAATTGATTAGGACTCAGGCTCTCTGGCTCCTAGGCCCCTTCTCTTTCCACTTGGGGAAACAGTATGGCCTAGTGGAAAGAGCATAGGCCTGGGAGTCAGAGGACCTGGGTTCTAATTCTAGCTCCACAACTTACCTGCAGTTTGACCTTGGGCAAGTCATTTAGTGTCTCTGACTCAATTCCCTCATCCGCAAAATGGGGATTCAATATCTGTTCTCCCCTGCTACTCTACTGAGACTATGCGCCTAGTGTGTGACCTTATTATCTTGAATCTACCGCATAGCTTAATATAGTACTTGGCACATAAATGCTTAACAAATACCCAATTACTATTATTAGTTCATGCTGCTAATATATCCCTATTTGGCACTGGGTAAAATGAAAGCTCCTCTTATTGGTTGGGAAGGGACAGTAAAACCCTGGAAACTAAGGTTATCAATTCATGTTATGTTTTTAAGAACCTCTGGATTGACACCTTCCTTCTCTGAGCTCCAATTCAAATATTGTAGTTGACTTGAGGGAAACATACCCTGTTTCAAAGAAACTAAAGGCTTACTAGAGCCTTCTAACTTCTTTGGGTGATACAGTACACATGGAAAGCAAATGTCTAGTAAGCTGCACCTTGTAGCTGTCAAACTACTCAGATCTTTCCATTTAGCACCTTCCTTTTGAAATGATACCTTACTAATGTTGCCAGTTTTCTACTACTTGTTTCTGATCTTTCCTGTTTGTTTCTCCATATTTCAAACCAGTCTGAAATCCCTGCTCTAGGGTAAGCAAGCCTACATCATCAAAGCATTTGCAGACAGCCTTCACTTATTTTGAAAGCAAAATTAAAATAAAATAGTCCCTGCTAGCAAATGGATCATAGGATTCAGTAGAAATCTTCCACACTAGGGATAAGAACTCTCTTTGCAATTTCCAAGCAGACCACAGACGATATACTCAAAGTATGAACCCAACGTTAGCATCAGAGCACTCTATTCTGTGAAAACAACTTGAAATGATCTAATGTTTAGGAAATTCTAAACATTGACTCCAACTGGAAAGAGACTCTGGTCATTCTGCCCTCCCAATGTAATTTGTAAATGATTATCTTTGGGTATGTATTTATGTTGATTGTTAAGATTTGTTTCTTGTTTTCCCTATAAGGCTATAAACTCCCTGAATGCCTGTTCTTCATCATGGACCCCCAAGAGTCTAGTTTAGCTTGTTTTATGCAATAAATATATGTTGACTCACTGACTCGTTAATTTGTTCCACTGAATAAGATGAAGTATGCCAGGATTTCTCTCACCCTGCAGAAATTATTTCTGACCTTAATTTTTGAAACAGTACTAATATATTAAATAGCATGTAGCACAATGCACTGCACCAAGTGTGAACTCGATAAATACTACTACCTTGACTACTACCACTGTGAATGAAAGGAAAGGTAGTTTGTTCTGAGACTAGACTGTAAGCTCCTTTTGGACAGGGATCATGTCTACAAACTGCTTTGTAGTTTTCCAAATACTAGTACAGTGTTCTGCACGCAGTTAGCGCTAAATAAATATGATTGATGAATAGATTTGTTGCTATTGGATGAGTGTTCTTGATTTAATTTTTCAGTCTTTTCTGTTCACAGTCTTAACGGACCTTTTAATCAAAACAATGTAAACCTATTATGATATATCTGATTTGCTATTTATGAAAAATCATATTCATTATGATGTCTTGGGTTGGTATTTGTGGAATTTCTTTTTGAGAGGAATTGTCCATAGGGTTTTCTTCTGATTCTATTGAGATAAGGTATTAACCTACTGACAATGAAATCCTATCTATGCATATTAGTTGGTTTAAAAGGTGGGCCATAAAGATAACTCCTTGGGGAGCTGATGAACCAGCCCCGTAGAGGACTTTTGGGGGTGTCTCTTAGCATCCTAGATCAGTTCCAAGAAGTAAATCCCCCCTCCCTCCATCAGTCCCACACCAACAACTCCCAGACCTGGGTCAGCCTTCACAGTGTGCTTTCTCTGCTACAGAGCTCTTGCAACAGAGTGCTGTTGGAGAAATTCTAGGTTACAGGCTGACCTGCTACTTCCAGCATGGCTCAGTGGAAAGAGCACAGGCTTTGGAATCAAAGGTCATGGGTTCGTATCCCAGCTCTACCGCAAGTCTGCTGTGTGACCTTGGGCAAGTCACTTAACTTCTCTGAGCCTCAGTTACCTCATCTGTAAAAATGGGGATTAAGACTGTGAGCCCCACGTGGGACAACTTGATCACATTGTATCCCCCCCCAGCGCTTAGAACAGTGCTTTGCACATAGTAAGCGCTTAACAAATGCCATCATTATTATTATTATTATTACTACAACTCTGCTCTTTAGTCTCGGCAGCAGCACTTAGTTCTACTTCCTCATCCCCTACCATGACCAATTATTTTTAATGGCGTTTGAACGCGTACTATTCGCTCAGTACTGCACTAAGCACTGAGGAGATACAAGATAATCAGATTGGACCCACTCCATGTTCCGCATGGGTTTCACAGTCTTCATCCTGTATATATGTATATATGTTTGTACATATTTATTACTCTATTTATTTATTTATTTATTTTACTTGTACATATCTATCCTATTTATTTTATTTTGTTAGTATGTTTGGTTTTGTTCTCTGTCTCCCCCTTTTAGACTGTGAGCCCACTGTTGGGTAGGGACTGTCTCTATATGTTGCCAATTTGTACTTCCCAAGTGCTTAGTACAGTGCTCTGCACATAGTAAGCGCTCAATAAATACGATTGATGATGATGATGATCCTTATTTTACAGAAAAATTAAGGGACTTATCCAAGGTCACACAGCACACAAGTGGCAGGGCCAGGATTAGAAGCTAGGTCCTCTAACTCCCAGTCCTGTGCTGTGCTGCTTCTCATTTCCCCTCTCATCACTAACACCTTCCTGCCTCTTAATAATAATGATAATAATAACTGTAGTATTTATTAAGTGCTCACTATGTACCAGGCATTTTTCCAAGCATTGGGGTAAATGCAGGATAATCAGTTTGGAAAGAGTCCCTGTCCCACACAGGGCTCACAGACTCAATCCCCATTGTATAGATGAGGGAACCAAGGCCCAGAGCAGTGAAGTGACTTGCCTAAGGTCATACTGTAAACAAGTGGCAGAGTCAGGATTAGAACCCAGGTCCTTCTGACTCCCAGGCCCATGCTCTATATACTAGGCCATGCTGGCCCTCCTATCCTGTACATGGATAGGAACTAGGATAATTCCACTGTTGAAATTTTTCAAATCCTATATTCATTATTTCCTGAAGCCTGGATTATCATTTATGGTGGAAAGAGCACAGGGTTATGCCGTCGAGTCGTTTCCAACCCATAGCGACTCCATGGACTCATCTCTCCCAGAATGCCCACCTTCATCTGCAATGGTTCTGGTAATGTATCCATAGAGTCTTCTTGGTAAAAATACAGAAGTGGTTTACCACTGCCGTTTCCCACGCAGTAAACTCAAGTTTCCACCCTTGACTCTCTCCCATGCTGCTGCTGCCCAGCGTGGGTAAGTTTTGACTTGTAGCAGATTGCCTTTCACTGGCTAGCCACCTCCCAAGCTAGGAATGGAATGGGTAGGCCTCTGCTTGGCTCTCCCTCCCTTACCCGAGACCGGTAGAGTACTGGAAACTCTTCAGGTGCGACCCTGAGAGGGACATACATTAGTATTTTATAATGAAGGCAGCTTAACATAATTCTCTTAAAAAAATGAAAGGAAATGAGAAGCAGCATGTCCTAGTGGGACTGGAAGTCAGAAGGCCCTGAGTTCTTTACTTCTCTGTGCCTCAGCAACCTCATCTGTAAAACGGGGATTATGACTGTGAGCCCCATGTGGGACATGGACTGTGTTCAACCTGATTAATTTATATCTAACCCAGTGCTTAGTACAGAGCCTGCCACATAGTAAGTGCTTAAAAAGTCTTAAAAAAAGATGTTTTCTCAGAACTTAGTACAGTTCCTGACATATAGTAAGCACTTAACAAATACCATAATTAATTCATTATTACCATCATGAAGGATATCTTAACTTACTAAGTTACTGAGAATTTAAAACACCTAAATCACACTCAAGGCAACTCAAAGAAGTGTTCATTTCCACTTATCTACATTCTGTCAAAGTAAACATATCAAGTTCCAGGGCCTTGACAATCACAGAACCCTAGACTGATTAAGGCAGCATAATCAGCATAAGCATAAGGCAGCATAAAGCACCTACTAAAATCCCCTTAGGTATGTTTCTTATTTGGCCTGCTCCCCCGCAAAAATGTATCTTTTAGAAATTATTTCATCCAAGAAATGGGAAGCAATTTCCTTCTCAGGGAAGGTTTATTAGCTAACAAGAATTTCTGGTTATGTGAATTAATAATAATAATTGTGGAATAGATTAAGCACTTACTAGGTGCCAAACACTGTTGTACACGCTGGGGTAGACATGGAAGTAGACACAGTCCTTGTTTCACAGGCGGTACGTAGACTAAGTAGGAGAGCACTTTTTCTGTTTCATCTACTGACCTCTGATTTCCTAGAAGAACAGATCCTGTGAACTCTTGGGACCTCAGATTCCAAGTCATTGGATAGGCAATTTTCCAGCTTTTGAATTTTATGGGGATGGAAGAGATGAAAGAATGAAGAACTGGAACATTCTGTGGTTGGGTTTTGGGTTTCAACATACCAATAGCTTGGGTTGTCCATGGAATATCTGAAGATGGTCTCTGAACCCCGTGAAAACCACCATCATCAGCTCCACTGAGAAATTCTAGGGGTGGCATCTTTATGCATATATCAGAGCTCTTAGATTCAACATTGTTCCGTAACGACTGCAAGTATAATTAACACTTAGAACATTGGTCTAAATAAATTACCACATTTAGAATTTTCCAGCTACTTTATTTTAGCAAGTGAATTGCAGAAACAGGGATTTAGCAATGGATTTGAATTTGAAAATTCTTCGAAGCTTAAACTCATTCTTTTTACTTTTCATTAAACTGGATGTGGTGTCACTGAGAAAACGTATTTGCTTGGGAATTGACAAGTTATTACCATTTATTACAGTATTTTCCCTTTTTCCTGAGACTGTAATCTTCACACAAACCCCTTCCTCAGATACTTGAAACAAAAACTTTCATTAAAAAACTCCGTATTCCACTCACATGATTGCATTTCATTCCAGTGGAATATGGAAACCAATTTTACAAGCAGAGCCTTGAAATATACATTTTATTCCTGGAGTACATGATCATCTCAGTTGAGAAATCCAAGCTAATTTGCAGTCACTCCGTGCACATGTTAAATCTAGAAGCATTATCTTCATTCTTAATGAAGCAAATATCGAATGGTCCTGACCTGTCTTTTAGAAGTTCTAACTTGAGGGTTCCCCCAAATGTGTTCTTTGTGGACTTAAATTTTTAAATAGACTGACACAAATTTAAGTCTGTAAGCTGGGGATGTGGGGAGAGGATAGTACTGTTAAGTTATATTCTATCGGAACAACCTGCAAGGTGACTTCGATGCTTTCATCCCTCTCCCACTGAATCAATCAATAGTCTTCGTTGAGTCCCTATTGTTGGCCTAGTGTCACTGAAGCACTGCAAGATCTTAGCCCCATCTCTTCATCTTTCCAGAACCAGTTGGATTGGAAGATGGGAGGGTGGGAGTGAATGAGGGGAAATTGTGCCTCCCTAAACTTTGGAGCCCCTCTCAGGGTTGAATCTGGAGAGTTTCCAGTATTCTGCCAGTCTTGACTATGGGAGCGAGAGGCAAGCAGAATCCTACCCATTTCATTCTTTCCTTGGGCAGTGGCTAGCAACTGGAAAGCAATCTACTACAAGTGAAAACTCAATTGTGCTGGGCAGCAGAGGCATGGGAAAGAATTGAGGGTGGAGACTTAAATTTACTGTGTGGAAGAAGGCAATGGTAAACCACTTTCATATTTTTACCAAGAAAACTCTATGGTTAGACTACTAGAATGATTTCAGATGGAGGTAGGACATTCTGGGAGAGGTGTGTCCATGGATTTGCTATGGGTTGGAAATGACTTTACCATACAAGACAAGACAAACTTTGGAGTGTTAGGGCAAGAAGGTAGATTCCTGGACTGTGTCTTGGGATTAGGAGGTGATTATTGGTGCTGCCTTGATGATGGCAAAGCAGCGTGGCCTAGAGGACAAAGCACAGGACTGTGTGGGAGAGTCAAGGGTTCTAATCCCAGTTCTGCCAGGTATCTGTTGTGTGACTTTGGGGAAGTCACTTCTCTGTGACTCAGTTTCCTCACCTGTAAAATGGGGATTCGATACTTGTTCTCCTTCTTCCTTAGACAGTTTCCTGAGGTACAGGGAGTGTATTTGACCTGACTGTTCTCAATCTGCCCCAGTGCTTAGCAGAGCCCATTCCCATAGTAAGTACTTGGCAAATACTACAACTCTGATTATTATGTTGAAATTCCAATTTATATCCTTAGACTTATAATGGTTTCTGTGTTCATCTTTCCTTTTAGATGGTGAGATCCATGAAGGCAGGGACTCTGTCTAGTTAATTTTTTCCTGTGTATTTACAAGTTCTTTGTCCTTTGGATCATGTTTCAGTCAATCAATCAATCAATTATATTTATTGAGCGCTTACTGTGTACAGAGCACTGTACTAAGCGCTTGGGAAGTCAATCAATCAATTGTATTTGTTGAGTTCTTACTCTGTGCAGAGCATTAAGAGCTTGGAAGAGTACAAAATAGCACAGCATAGACACATTACCTGCCCAAAAGGATCATACAGTCTAGAGGGGACAGAATATAAATACATACATTACAGATTGTGTCTATTCATTCATTCATTCAATCGTATTTATTGAGCACTTACTGTGTGCAGAGCACTGTACTAAGCTCTTGGGAAGTACAAGTTGACAACATATAGAAATGGTCCCTACCCAAAAGTGGGCTCACAGTCTAGAAGGGGGAGACAGAGAACAAAACATATTAACAAATTAACAATATAAAATAAATAGAAAAATTATGTACAAATAAAATAGAGTAATAAATACATACAATCATATATACATATATACAGGTGCTGTGGGGAGGGGAAGGAGGTAAGGCGGGAGGATGGGGAGGGGGAGGAAGGGGAGAGGAAGGAGGGGGCTCAGTCTGGGAAGGCCTCCTGGAGGAGGTGAGCTCTCAGTAGGGCTTTGAAGGGATGTATTAAGTGCTTACTGCACGGGCCCAGAGTAGGCGCTCCCCCACCCCCCGTCCCGGCACTGGTTTTTCGGACCTGGGCATGGGGTAGGAGCAGCTGGGTAGGAGCAGCTATGTACATAAGTTCTCTGGGGCTGAGGATAGGATGAATAAAGGGTATCAATCCAAGTGCAAGAGTGATACAGCAGGGAAAGGGAGTAGGGGAAATGAGGGCTTAGTCAAGGAAAGGAGATGCGCTTGGCTTGAAGGTGGAGAGAGTGATCAACTGCTCAATAGAAAGGGGAGTTCCAGGCCAGAGACAGGATGTCAGTGAGTGGTCAGCAGTGAGATAGATGAGATTGAGGTTTAGTGAGTACATTGGCACTCTCTAAGAAAAAGATAATGTAATTAGAGCCCTTTGTCAGAAGGAACATGAAAAAGCACCAGTAAGTTAATAAATTTTGCTTCTCTTATCTAGAGTCTCCATTTTTTCCATGACTGAGAAATAAAGAGCTGATGAAAATAATAATAATAATTGTGGTGTTTAAAATGTGTTTACTATATGCTAAGCACTTTATTAAGCACTGGGGTCATGATATTCAGGTCAGTCCCAGGCCCTGTCCCACAAGGGGCTCATCACCTAAAACAGGTACTGAATCCCTATTTTACAGATGAGAAAACTGAGGCATGGGGAAGTTAAGTGCCCAAGGTTCACACAGTTGGCAAGTGGCAGAGTCTTAAAAAGAACCCAGGTCTTTTGTCTCCCAGGTCCCTGTTCTTTCCACCAGATGATGCTAATGATGTAGATGGAGTTGCTCCTTGGGAACGATGGATGAACCACTGATCCAAGACTGTAGGTTGCGAGCTTGTAAGAATCAACTCCACTGCTAGTGACTGTACAGAGCCAGTCTCACTCTTCTGTCCCTACCATCTATTTTTCCACTGAATTGTGAAGTGCAAAGAGCAGGTAACAGTGCAGGGACGCAGTACATTATAAAGGGTTCTGGCCACTTAATTCCCAGTTTCAAGCAAATCCCTCCCATCTCCCTCAAAGCATTCCTCTTTACCTGGTCACATCCACTGTTTATTGTTACAAAAAAATCAAAGCTTCCCACTGGAGGTTAATGGGAGCAGCAAGCAAGCTTTGCCTACCTTTGTTCCTGAGAACCACAGGTTACCTGTTGTACGGAGTAGGCCATTATTTTGCAGTTCGGCCTGAGCAGCCATCAGTAAGAATCACTGGGCATCAAGGATAACAGAAACACTAATAAATGCTCCAGGCTTTGAAGAGCAGTAAGTACTTTGAATTTTCAATATTCAAATAAATTTGAATAAACTACCACATATTCTGCAATTACCCAGCTCGTACAGAAAAGCAGCAGAACAACATATTACTCTTACTATTTTTTAATAATACCAACTGTCCCCCTGCCTCAGAGCCTTAAACTACTTAGAATTAATTGTTCCAAAATGTGTATTTTACTGTTTAACTCCTAATGCATGGTCCTTATCAAAGAATGTCTTTCTAATCTCAAGTACAATGAACAAATTTAAAACTCAATGAATTATCATATATTCACTATAACAATGGAGTATAGGGAAATAAAATAAAAGTTAATATTCATATGGTATTTTAAGCCCTGGAAAATTCATTGTTCATTTATCCTTCTCTCAGTGTACACACACCCATTCTCAGAACAGTAAATTTTAATTAATCATACTATTTTAGGTCCTTCCTGAGACACATTTAATTTCTCATGATGTGGTTGTCATTCATTATAGCTTTTCTCCTCCAAATATGTCTTTCTCACTAAAAAAAAATATGCGATCTACAGATATGAAAGCAGTGGTTGCTAAACAAAGAAGGTAAAACTTCAGAACTTTTGTTTCAGAAGCATTTCAGAAGTTTTATTTCAGAAGCATCTCATTGTTCTCTATGGTTGTGATGTTTAAAGACACACTTCAGTACAAGTCAAAAAGAATATTCAGTATAGGAGATAATCTTTAATAGGTAAGAATGGGTAACTAAAGCCTTAGTGTTGGAAGATAGAGAGAAAATGAGAGGTGAGGAGGAAGAGGGTGGGAAGAGACAAATGGAGGGAAGGAGAAAAGAGAGGAAATGAGAGACAGATGGAAGGATGTCAGCTATACGGTCTTGTGACACTGCTCTCAGCTGGCTGGGTACCCAGCTAGGCATCTGAGAGATGATAGGGTTTTCCCTAAAAAGCCAGGGTTCAAATTCATGACTCCAAAGCAACCCCCAAGAATCCCCAGAGCAATTCCAGTTTCAATGTCAAAGGAAATAAGCAAAATCACCATCTATTTTGAAATAACTCATACTGGAACAGCCGCATCAACACTTACTATTTGACGGGTTCAGAGTTCCAGATGGTTCTGGTTTACTTTCACCTCACCATCTGCTCCTGTGCAAAGTCACCATTTTAATCCAAAAGAGACAGTGACTTTTAATGCAAATGTTGGCCAGCGACATTGTTGTATTAGTTATAATGATGAGCACTCCATATGTTACATAGGGAATAGAAGGGGGAATTTGGGAATCACCTATGTCGTCTACGTAAACTGGAAAGACAATCTAGTGGCTTTTGGAAATCTCTGAGTTCACTTCCTTCAATCTAACAACAGGATCTGAAATACTTAAAAGGTGCAGTGAAACAACTGTGGGTGGCATTAGCTTGAAAGGTTCCTGCGACACTAAATGGAAATGTTCACATTTGCCACACTACTGAAATCATGTTAGCCATAGGAATTGATCGATCAATCACTCATATTTATTGAGCACTTACTGTGTGCAGAACACTATGTTAATTGCTTGGGAGAGTACAGTAAAACAGAGTAGGTAGACATGTTCCCTGTCCAGAAGGAGCTTACAGTCTAGAGGGGGAGACAGACATCAGCATGGCCTAGTACATAGAGCACAAGCCAGGGAGTCAGAAGGACCTGGGTTCTGATCCTGCTTCCACCACTTGTCTGTTGTGTAACTTTGAGCAAGTCACCTTTTTTTTTAATAGTATTTAAGCGCTTACTATGTGCAAAGCACTGTTCTAAGCGCTGGAGGGGTTACAAGGTGATCAGGTTGTCCCACGTGGGGCTCACAGTCTTAATCCCCATTTTACAAATGACGTAACTGAGGCACAGAGAAGTTAAGTGACTTGCCCAAAGTCACACAGCTGATAATTGGCAGAGCCGGGATTTGAACCTGTGACCTCTGACTCCAAAGACCATGCTCTTTCCACTGAGCCACACTGCTGCACTTAGGTAATTGAGTGTTTTAAAGCCAAAGGTAAGGAGTTTTCAGTTTGATGTAGACATGGATGGGCAACCCCTGGAAGTCCTTGCGGATTGGGGAAGCATGGCTGAAGGTTTTTTTAGGAAAATGATCTGGGCAACAGGAAGCTGATGTAGTAGTAAAGACAGGGTGGAATAAGTGCTTGGATCAGCCTAGTAGCCTTTTGAATGGAGAGGAAAGGGCAGGTTTTAGTGATGTCGTGATCTAAGCTTAAATCTGTCTTGTCTTGTTTTATGCTGTCAAGTGGTCTCGGACCCATAGCGACTCCTGGACACATCTTTCCCAGAGTGCCCCACCTCCAACTGCAAACATTCTGGTAGTGTATCCATAGAGTTTTCTTGGTAAAATTAGCAAGTGGTTTACCATTGCCTTCTTCCGTGCAGTATACTTGAGTCTCTGCCCTCGACTCTCTTCCATGCCACTGCTGCCCAGCACAACTGGATTTAGAGCAGATTGCCTTCTACTCACCAGCCACTGCCCAAGCTTGGAATGGCATGGATATGCCTCTGCTTGACTCTCCCTCCCATAGCCGAGACTGGTAGAGTACTGAAAACTCACCAGATCCTATCCTGAGAGGGGAATGGACAACCTGTAAGCCTGCAAAATCACATCTTCTCCAAAAGACCTTCCTAGACTAAGCCCATTTTTTTCCCTTACTCACCTGCTCCTCTTTTTCAACTATGCATCTGACTGTGTTTCCCTTAAGCACTTGGATAGTCACCCTAGCCCCCAAATGTTTATGTAAATATTCATTTATTCTATTATTTCCCCTCTTCCTAATCTATTTCAATGTTTGTCTAAAGCCATAGATCAACTTATTAAAAACGAGTAGCACAAACACAGTATGTTTGGCTATAACAACATGCTCAGAACATATGAAATGGGAAGGTCTATACAAGTCTAAAGAACTTATGCCCAATTCCTCTTCCTCATATGCCACTTAGAAATCAGATAGCAGAAATACAGTCCATTTTTCTGACAAGTCTCCCGATTAAATCTGACACTTGTAACTATATTCAAAGACAGTTTGAGATAAGAAGGTTGTCAGTTTAAATGTTATCAGCATTTATGGGCTGGAAGGCAATCTCACCTAATTTGCATGTAGGGAAGCTTAGTATATTTTAATAAGGTTTCTTGCTTTAGCCAATTGTAATTTTGCAATTTTCACAGATGGAGCCAAAATGCTGAGATATTTTCCCAAGAATATCTGCAGAAAGCTCATTTTAAATCAAGAAAGTTCATATTAAGAGGTCTGCAAATACTGAACCTTGTGGGACTTATTAAACTACTTTGTTGATGATGATTATGGTAATGATGATAATAATGATAATGACAGAAAAAAGGGGGTACCTCTAGCCTCTAACCTCAAATAATAATTGTGGTATTTGTTAAGCATTTATGCTGTATCAAGAGCTGTACTAAGTGCTGGGGTAGATACAAGATAATCAGGTCCCACATGGGACTCATCGTCTAAGTAAGAGGGAGAACAGGCACTGAAACCCCATTTTGCAGATAAGGGAAATGAAGCACAAAGAAGTTAAATGACTTGCCCAAGGTCACAAAGCAGGTAAGTGGTGAGGCTGGGATGAGAATCTGGTCCTCTGAGTCCAAGGCCCATGTTTTTTCACACAAGATCCCATTGCCTCTCAAAAATTTCCTTATTGATAACTCCTCCCTGCCCACTACAGTGAGAAGCAGCTTGGAATAGTAGATAGAGCACTGGCCAGGCACTGCCCACCACGAAGCACAATAAAGTAAAACCCGAAAGATAATTCGAAAGATTGTGGAATTTTAGTACTTAAAAAGGAAACCCTCCAAGGAGGATGAGAGAGCTACTACTTTTTTAAAAAATGGCATTCGTTAATTGCATACTATCTGTTAAGCACTCTGCTAAGCATTGGAGTACATACTAGTTAATCAGGCCAAATACAGTCCTTTTCCCACATGAAGCTCATAGTCAAGTAAAAGGAAGAAAAGGTACTGAATCCTTATGTTACAGCAGAGGAAACCGAGGTACAGAGAAGCTAAGTAACTTGCCAAAGTTTTCACACCAGGCAAGTCGCAACAGCTGAGATTAGGACCCAAGTCCTTTAGCTCTCAGAACCATGCTTTATTCTCTAGGTCAAACAGTTTCTACTTGTAATTGTGTTAGGGAGAAGTGGTAAGATTTAAAGATAATCTAACTTTTGGAAGAGGATTATCCTGTGGTCATGAGAGGCTTGCATAGGTATCTCCTTATTCAATGTAACATCTGCTAGGTCAAACAGACCAACTGTGTAGCCACACTGTGAGGATAATAATTGATGGAAGAATCCAGGCCATAAAGATCCTTTGACACCACTGGAAAATCACATCCCTGACATGTCTTTGGGAAGTAGAAAAGTCAAAAGAATGTGTTGGCATAGTGCCCCTTGTTTCCTCAATTTCCAAATTTGGAAAAGAACCCCATAGTCTTTCAGCTGTAAAGCACAGAACCTAGAATATTCCTTCTCACAATTGTTTACTGGAAAGTACCATGCCATTCAGCTAAAAAGACAAGCATTGTTGTGCTAGTACAACAACCTACATGGTGACCAGCTGAATTTCTTCCCAAAATAGTCATGTACACAATTGGAATGGGCGTCTTTGTGCTGTTCCCAAAACCTAGCACAAATTCATAGTGCTGGAGCCTCCTTTTCATAATCATTTATTTTCTGAAGTCACATGAAGAAGAGTTCTCCAAAAAAGGAGAAACAGAAGGTTGAACAGGTATGTTGAAGATCAGAAATTATACTGAAGCAATCTGAAAAAAAAAATTTAATGCAGCAATGCTTGGTATCCATTGGAAGAGAAAATAAGGTGGCTGTGGAAGCCAAGTGATAATTCACTTCTCAGTCAAATGCCCCTGTGGTTTGTTTTGAGAATATAATGAGAGATCAAGACCAGCAAAGTACAAAGCAAGTGAAAAGAGGATTTTCCACTACTTTTTCCTTTTCCCTTCAGTAAGCATGGTAAAACCTAAAAAATGGTCTATTATTCATTCATTCGCATTTATTGAGTGCTTACTGTGTGCAGAGCACTGTACTAAGTACTTGGGAAATACAAGTTGGCAACATATAGAGACGGTCCCTACCCAACAATGGGCTCCCAGTCTAGAAGTCTATTAATCATCAGGATGGACTTAACGTAACTTAAACAATTAAAAATATAATTTAATTTAAATTTGGGTTGGTGGTCTTGCGGGGTGGGCCAGTTTCTGCTTGCAAATCAGTTATATTTGGTTGACAGCTTAAAAGCAGAAAGTCTTTTCTTCTAAACTAAAAACTACAGACTCACCTTATATGTAGGATCAAGATTCTATGCTCCCTCTGGACTGTAATCTCCTTGAGGGCAGGGACTCTATCAACTCTATTGTACAGTGCTTTGGATGCACAGAGTGATCATTTATTAAATACCACTGATGAAGATACGCCATAAAGTCCATGCCTTCAATAGTTCACATGAAGCATCCTGATCTAGTGGAAAAATCATGGGTCTGAGAAGTCCAGGCTTCTAATCCCCGTTACAAAACTTTTCTGCTGCATGACCCTGGGCATGTCACTTAACCTTCCTGTGCCTCAATTCATCTGCTAAATGGGGATTAAATAATAATTAAAAATAATAATTTATTAAGCGCTTACTAGCGCAAAGCACTGTTCTAACTGCTGGGCAGGTAACAAAGTGATCAGGTTGTCCCACGGGGGGCTCACAGTCTTAATTCCCATTTTACAGATGAGGTAACTGAGGCACAGAGAAGTTGAGTGACTTGCGCAAAGTCACACAGCTGACAATTGGCAGAGCCAGAATTTGAACCCATGACCTCTGACTCCAAAGCCCATGCTCTTTCCACTAAACCATGCTGCTTCCCAGCATGGGAATCCTCCTCTCTCCAACTTGCACTAGGAGCCTCATGTGGGACAGGGACTCTGTCCAACCTCATTATCTTGCATGTACCATAGTGCCTGGCACATAGTAAGTGCTTAATCAATACCATTAATAAATGTTGTTTTGGGGGCTCTGTTACATCCCAATAGAGTCAATTAGGGACAGGGGTGTTCGTGACTCAGCTTTACATATGGAATAAACCCTGATATTCAGTATAACAAAAAGGAAACATTTTTTAGCATTCAGGAAAACATAAATAGTAAAGGATCTTGTTTCTGTTATGCCCTCAAACCAGGGGCAATGAGAATTTCCTACTGCAGGTTGATCGGTCCCATTCAATCTTGAGGTCTTTAATGGGCCAGACTGGCATGGGCATCCCCTGGCCAAAAGTTCTTCCGCCTGAGCTGAACTCTCCTTCCCTTCAGAGGACATTGTGCAGCCAAGTAATAGCTGAGACCAGACCGAGCATCCCCTCAGATAGTCCCCTCTGCCTGGAATGACTTAGTTGTCTTTTTGGATAACAGTGAGCAAGCAAGGACAGGCATTCCCCTCCAGCCTTTATGCTTTGTTTGTTGACCATTACATAGGGCTTCTTCCAGTAATGACCCTAACCTATTAATTACTGTCCCATTGTCTTCTGCTCTTGGAAGACATCTCACCTAGACACCTGCAGTTGTGTATACATTTAGGTCTTTGCTTTGAGCCTATCTGTCTGGCTGACCTGTGTTCACAGGAAGCAATATCTGGCTCACCTGCAATCACAGGAAGTGATATGCAGAAGGGCATTAAATTTAACATGGTGTTTGGCAAAGTGCAAACTGCACGCTTAAGGCCCCCAAATCCTCCTTGTCAATACATCAATATTATCATCAATGGTTTTTGAATGCCTTTGGGACTTCTCCCTTTCTGTTCTCTTTGTGTCCCTAATCACAGTACCCTACTGTCTTTATAAATGTATTTTCTGTATATTTTTATTGCTTCTATTCTCTAATTTCCCCTTTTGCAACTGTCACTAGTGCCCCTCACATAGACTGTGAGCCCGCTTTTGGGTAGGGACCATCTCTGTTGCCAACTTGTACTTCCCAAGCACTTACGCTGCACAGTACAGTGCTCTGCACACTGTAAGCGGTCAATAAATACGATTGAATGAATGAATATGATTCTTAGGTTGAGTGTGAACCCCTGGGAAGCCAGTTACCATGTCTAATTCTCACCTGTGTATTCTTTCCAAAGGCTTAGAACAGTGCTTTTCACACAGTAAGTGTGCAAATGTGCGCTCCTCTTCCTGTCTACCAAGTGCAAAGTATTGCACTGAGCAATTGGGACAGTAAAACAGGTGCAACACACACCATCTCTGCCTTCTAAGGTCTTGAAATCTAGTAGGGTAAGATGGATGGGCAAATATTATTTAAAAATCTATATTTTCCCATTTCCTGAAATTAGCTTAAATGAGGTTTCTCAAAAAGAAAAGGATTAGGCCCTCTGTTTTGGCAGTCTCTTTCCAGCAACATCAGGTTCTTTCTCTGGAGGGGAAAATTTTAGCTTGCAGATAGCTCAAGCGTTACATTCCTCTAGAAGTACTTAAAAAGGGCCAAACAAGGCCTGATCATAGTCTTTCCCCTTAAAGAAAGGGTTGGTAAATATAATACACACTGGATTAGACATCAGCCATAATTCTAGAGAACCCGTCTCTTCTGCTACCTAAAAATGCCAGTGAGGTGAGTGAGGAGACATATAATTGAGCTTCCACCCTGGAATCTGACTTCTCCAACCAGTTATTTTGCTCAAGGTTATATATCCTTCCTAACTGCAAGATTCAGTGGCGAAAACACCGATCCTAAAATCAAGAGACCAAAGCACTTCCCTGATTAAGGTGATAAACTGGGCAAATGCTATTCTCCAGCTTTGAGGAATCAAAGCTTCCAATAATCAACATGTGACTATCATTACAGTCATTGGATTTTAAGGAGGCTGTCAAAGATTTTTGTTAATCTTTTTTCAATCACCTGTATCAGCTCTGAGTTGTGATTCCAGCCCTCGCTTTTCCACATTTTTGTCCTATAAAAATTCTCCAGAAGAGTTAACTTCTGAAACCCAGATCAGTGTCCATGGATAGAGCATGAGCCTGGTAGTCAGAAGGACTTGAGTTCTAATCCCACTTGTCTGCTGGGTGACCTTGGGCAAGTCACTTCACTACTCTGTGCCTCAGTTACATCATCTATAAAATGGAGATGAAAACTGTGAATCCCTATGTGGGACATGGACTGTATCCAACCTATTTTGTACTTACCCCAGCATTTAGTACTAGTGCCTGGCTCCTAGTAAATGCTTAACAAGTACCAAAAAGAAATAAATAAAAAAAGATAATGCCTGAACAGCTGTTTGGTGGAGGGTTCATTCATTTCATTCATTCAATCATATTTATGGAGCACTCACTGTGCGCAGAGCATTGTATTGAGCTCTTCAGAAGTACAATTCAGTAACAAAGAGAAACAATCCCCGCCCACAACCGGCTCAAGTGGAGGTAATAATAATAATGTTAGTATTTGTTAAGCGCTTACTATGTGCAAAGCACTGTTCTAAGAGCTGGGGGGGGCATACAAGGTGATCAGGTTGTCCCACGTAGGGCTCACAGTCTTAATCCCCATTTTAGAGATGAGAGAACTGAGGCACAGAGAAGTTAAATGTCTTGCCCAAGGTCACACAGCAGACATGTGGGGAAGGTGGGAGTCAAACCCATGACCTCTGACTCCCAAGCCCGCACTCTTTACACCGAGCCACACTGGGAACAATTAGGGGGGAAATAAATCCAAAAACCCCTTTTTATTCCTCTTATGTGTTAACTCTCCTGAGTTCCTCCCTTTTGCTGCCTGTTTTTTAGGTCTCTGCATCCCTCCCCCATTAGATTTGGAATCATAATATCCTAGGCTGCTCCTCGGGCATTGTTTTAATTCATTCATTCATTCAATCATATTTATTGAGCGCTTACTGTGTGCAGAGCACTGTACTAAGCGCTTGGGAAGTACAAGTTGGCAACATATAGAGATGGTCCCTACCCAACAGTGGACTCAGTCTAGAAAGGGGAGACAGAGAACAAAACAAAACATATTAACAAAATAAAATAAATAGAATAAATATGTACAAATAAAATAGAGTAATAAATATGTACAAGCATATATACATATATACAGGTGCTGTGGGGAAGGGAAGGAGGTAAGACGGGGGGATGGAGAGGGGAACGAGGGGGAGAGGAAAGAAGGGGCTCAGTCTGGGAAGGCCTCCTGGAGGAGGCGAGCTCTCAGTAGGGCCTTGAAGGGAGGAAGAGAGCTAGCTTGGCGGATGTGCAGAGGGAGGGCATTCCAGGCCAGGGGGATGACGTGGGCCGGGGGTTGATGGGACAGGTGGGACAGGCAAGAATGAGGCACAGTGAGGAGATTAGCAGCAGAGGAGCAGAGGGTGCGGACTGGGCTGTAGAAGGAGAGAAGGGAGGTGAGGTAGGAGGGGGCGAGGTAATGGAGATCCTTGAAGCCAAGGGTGAGGAGTTTCTGCCTGATGCATAGGTTGATTGGTAGCCACTGGAGATTTTTGAGGAGGGGAGTAACATGCCGAAAGTGTTTCTGGACAAAGACAATCCGGGCAGTGGCATGAAGTATGGATTGAAGTGGGGAGAGACACGAGGATGGGAGATCGGAGAGGAGGCTGATACAGTAATCCAGATGGGATAGGATGAGAGCTTGAATGAGCAGGGTAGCGGTTTGGATGGAGAGGAAAGGGCGGATCTTGGCAATGTTGTGGAGGTGAGACTGGTAGGTTTTGGTGATGGATTGGACGTGAGGAGTGAATGAGAGAGCGGAGTCGAGGATGACACCAAGGTTACCAGCTTGTGAGACGGGAAGTATGGTAGTGATGGGAAAGTCAGGGAGAGAGCAGAGTTTTGGAGGGAAGACAAGGAGTTCAGTCTTGGACATGTTGAGTTTTAGGTGGTGGGCAGATATCCAGATGGAGATGTCCTGAAGGCAGGAGGAGATGCGAGCCTGGAGGGAGGGAGGGAGAGCAGGGGCAGAGATGTAGATTTGGGTGTCATCAGCGTAGAGATGATAGTTGAAGCTGTGGGAGCGAATGAGGTCACCAAGAGAGTGAGTGTAGATCGAGAAGAGAAGGGGACCAAGAACTGAACCTTGAGGAACCCCTACAGTAAGGGGATGGGATTAATCTAAATCTTTCACTTGGGTTTATGTTGCTAAAACAGGACTGGGAGTTGGAGGTGCCGGGGTCCAAAATTGCTGGCTGTATAACTTTGAGTAAGTCTTTTGTACCTGCTTCATCACCTGTAAAATGGGGATTAAATACCCGTTATTCCTCCCCCTCTGACTGCGAGTGCAAGGTGGGACTTGAATTGTGTCTGATCTGATTGTGTTGTAGGTACCTCAGTGGTTAGTACAGAGCTTGTTACATCATAAACATTTAACGATTTACACAATTATTATTATAATTAGTTTTTTCTCTTGGTTGTGATTTTTTAACGCATATGCATTAATGATAGCAGCAATTTTTTTTTGTTGTTTTTGAGGTCAGCATAATGACTTATTACAATGGTGTGCAAATCTCAGATCTTGGAAACATTCACCCAGGTGCTTGTTGGATGCTGACAACTGCTCTCCTCTCTCTCTCTCTCTCTCACACACACACACACACACACACACACACACAGAGAGAGAGAGAGAGAGAGAGAGAGAGAGAGAGAGAGAGAGAGAGAGAGGGAAAGAGAGAGAGAGAGAGATAGCACAGTTCTAGGGACAGACCATAAGCCAGAAACAAACCTAGCTGATGTCCTCAGTGCAAACTGTTAATTAGCAATAATTGAATATTGTCGCTGAATTCTGCTACTTAGGTTATACTCTATCCAATTAATCACACAATGTGAAGAAGTAGTAAACAGAATGAAGAAGGCCATTTAGGTTTTTGGAAGATTAACAATCAGAGTCTGGAAACAACAGAGCATCATTCTTCATACCAAATTGAAGGTTTACAAAGCTACGGCTGAGTACCAATTTCTCCGAGGCTGTGAAATTGAACTACCATTGAAGGTATATCTGTTTCACAAGTAGTTTCATCAAGTTACTTCTGAGCTATGCCCAACATTGAGAGACAAGACAGTGTTAACAATGAGGCCTCAGAATGCACAAACCAGCAATGAGGCAATGTGCATTAAGAAGTAATTGTGGACCACTGGAAACAGCATGAGCTTGAGAATCAGGAGACCTAGATTTTATTCCTGTTCTGCCACTTGTGAGGTGAGTGACCTTAGGCAAGTCACTTCACTTCTTTCTGCCTCAGTTTCCTCCTATGTAAAATAGGGGGTATATACCCATTCTCCCTCTCCCTTTGATCGTCAACCTCTGTGAGACAGGGATCATGTCCAGTTTGATGATTTTGCATCTACAACAGTACTTAGTACAGTGCTTGACTCATGGTAAGTGCTTAACAAGCACTGCAATTACTATAACTACTGATGCTATCATTCATTCATTCATTCAATCATATTTATTGAGCGCTTACTGTGGGCAGAGCACTGTACTAAGATCTTGGGAAGTACAAGTTGACAACATATAGAGACGGTCCCTACCCAACTACGGGCTCACAGTCTAGAAGGGGGAGACAGACAACAAAACAAAACATGTGGACAGGTGTCAAGTCATCAGAACAAAAAGAATTGAAGCAAAATGCACATCATTAACAAAATAAATGGAATAGTAAATATGTACAAGTAAAATAGAGTAATAAATCTGTACAAACATATATGCAGGTGCTGTGGGTAGGGGAAGGAGGTAGGATGGGGGATGGGGAGGAGAGGAAAAAGGGGCTCAATCTGGGCTCAGTCTCAGTCAATGTGACAACCTTGTATCTACCCCTGTGCTTAGTAGAGTGCCTGGTACATAGTAAGTGCTTAACAAATACCATTAAAAAAAGGAGGCTCATGATATATCCAACTTGCTTTCCCTTTCATCGCTACGCACTTATTTTGCAATTTGGAATATTTTCTAGTTTAGCCACACTACATATCTCAGATGAACAAAAATGAATTATTTCAACATGAGGAGCTAGCACGATTCAGGTGGCTTGGGCCAAGCATTCATTCATTCATTCAACTGTATTTATTGAGCGCTTACTATGTGCAGAGCACTGTACTAAGTGCTTGGGAAGTACAAGTATCACTATCACTGTATGTAACATGTGAGAGAGGATAATAATAATAGTAATAATAATTATGGTATTTTTTAAGTGCTTACTATGTGCCAAGCACTGTTCTAAGCATGAGGTAGACACGAGGCAATCAAGTTGCCCCATGTGAGGCTCACAGTCTTAATCCACATTTTCCAGATGTGGTAACTGAGGCACAGAGAAGTTAAGTGGCTTGCCCAAGGTCACACAGCAGACAGTGGCAGAGCTGCGATTTGAACCCATGTCCTCTGACTCCCAAGCCCGTGCTCTTTCCACTAAGCCATGCTGCTTCACAATTGTACTATATCAGGACAAGCATGTACTTGCTGATGGTCAGCTCAAACAGGGATTTCACAAGGAAGGAGGCAGAACAAATTATTTAATGACAGAGCAAAGTACAATCTCAAATGGAACACAACAGTCACTGGGTACTAGGGAAAGTTCAGATTTGAAGATGGAAAAATAAATTAAGAGTCTCAAATATGTGCCATCATCTTGTTTCAAATTTGAGAAATGAAGCTAAAAAGAGTAATTATCAATTGATCAAACCATCTTATTTACCTAGTGCTTACTAAAGCAACTAGTAGCCAAAAATATGCCGGAGATTAATGTTAGGAAGACTTGCTATGAAGAGCCCAGAAAAAGTCATGAAATGTGCCAATGTCACAATTGCCACAAAAACACATATGGTCAACTCTATGGTCTTTCCAGCGTCAATGTATGAAACTGAAAACCAGACAGTGAAAAAACAGGATAGAAAGAACATCGATTGTTTTGAAATGTGGTGTTGGAGAAGCCTTTTGCAAACACCTTGGACTGCCCGAAAAAGAAACGAATGGATTTTAGAGCAAATTAAACCAAAGTGGTCTTTGGAAGGACAAATAACTTGATTTAGATTAACATAATTTGGACACATAATCAGGAGGACTAATTCTCTGGAGAAGATATTAATGCTAGGAAAAGTCAAGGGAAAATGTGGAAGAGGCAGACCAGCAGCTAGATGGATAGAGACCATAACAATGACAAGGGAAGAACTGTTAGAAAGGTTGTGGATTATGGCAGAGGACAGGACGTTCTGGAGAAAGTATATCCATTGAGTCGCTATGAATCAGAAATGACTTGACGGCACTTAATAATAACTGAGTGCAGAGCACTGTACAAAGCGCTTGGGAGAGTACAATATAGCCAATTCCCCGTGCACAGTGAGCTTACAGTTTAGAGGGACAGACATTATTACAAATAAATAAATTATGGATATGAATATAAGTGCTTTGGGACTGAAGGAGGGGTGAATAAGGGGTGCAAATTCAAGTGCAAAGGTGATTCAAAAGGGAGAGGCAGAAGAAGAAATGAGGGCAAAGTCAGGGAAGGTCTCTTGTAGGAGATGTCATTTTAATAAGGTTTTGAAGGTGGGTAGAGTGATGGTCTTTCAGTTGTGAAGAGAGAGGGTGGCCCAGGCCAGAGGCAGGATCTCTTCCAGAGGTGTAGAGAAGAGCTTTATGCTAGTGAATCTACGAACTGAAACATTGGTAATTTTCCTACACAAGAAGTGAAATCATTTGTAAACATGGAAAAAGTGACTTAAGAATACTTTCTCTTTGGTAAACAGAGGTATGTGAAAATTCAAACATGTGGTAAGCATCCCCTCCAATAGAAAGTAGCATCCAACAAGATTGGTTTAATTTATTGAGGGAATAAATGGCAAACACCTGCTTCTTGCCAGTGGTTCTTGGGTTTAGGTAGCTTTTAATGAAACATTTCAATTGCTGCAGAATGTCTCATTACCATACTATTCTTCGTTTTCCTCTTTAGAACTTCTCATTTGCGACTGCAAGTATCTTTAGAAAATTAAATATGAGATGTCAGATTGGGGAAGATCTGGTTTTATAGAAAGTGCTTAATTTTTCAGAGCTTTATGCCCTTCCAGTGTGAAGAATGCTTGGTCATTGTAACATAAACAGTGATGCAAATTCAGTAGTCCCAAAGAGATACTAATCCTGGAAAAACCCCATGAGAATATGACATGAAGTACAGCATTTGGGAATTTGCTAAAAACTCTGTGTGGCAAAGGAAAGCTAAAAAGTAGGTCAGCAACAAAATAGATTGAAAGCTTCTATCATCATCATCATCATCACTCTCTAGATTGCTTAGCATTCTGTGAGATTTAGGTAAATATTTTGGAGTAGACTTGGTTCTTGCCTTCAAGGAGTTTACACTGTAAAGTCAAATGCATAACACCCCCTGCCCAGCAAATCAGCATAATAAATCAAAAGATATTGAGAGATTTGGAATTCCGGATTCTTATCCACATTTCTGGAGGTGTCCACCCCAAGAAGGAATCTCAGGAGTGGTGGATTGCACAAAAGTGTCTCCAGTTCCTTTCTGTTTGCAGAATGACATGACCACAAGCTGTAGAAGCAGTGAATTGCCCAAACCACTATGCTTGGGGTGGGAGAGGAGTGTCATATAATACCCTCAGGATCTTAATAAATCAATCAATCATATTTATTAAGCACTTACTCTGCAGAACCCTGTACTGAGAAATTGGTAGAGTACAACAGAATTAATATGCACTCTCCCTGCCCTTAAGGAGCTTACATGTCTCTCATGACATCCCAGTGAGGTCAAGAGGCAGTGTAGAGTTCACCCAATTTTCAGAAAGACAAGTTGGATAGCAAACTCTTTGACCCATGTGCAAAAGGTTCGACCACAGCCTGTGATCTGGCCAGATCTCTCATTTATTCTTTTAGTAACAATAATAATAATAATAATAGTGGTATTTGTTAAGTGCTTACTACGTGTCAGGCACAGTACTAAGCGCTGGGATGGAGACAGGAAATTGCGTTGGACACAGTCCCACGAGGGCCTCCTAGTCTCAATCCCCATTTTACAGATGAGGTAACTGAGGCATAGAGAAGTGAAGTGACTTGCACAAGGTTACACAGCAAACAAGTGGCAGAGCTGGATTAGAACCCATGACCTTCTGACTCCCAGGCACATCTCTATCCACTCAGTTTTTAATCTGTAGATGATTGATGACATGTTACACACTAGGCTTATTCAGACGCTACCTACATTTTTGGGGGCATACCACAATGCATTGTTCTTGTTCTCGCCCCTACTCATAGATACCCAGTTTCTCACAAGTCTTATTGGGCAGGGAATGTGTCTGTTTTATTGTTATAATGTACTCTCCCAAGAGTTTAGTACAGTGCTCTGCACACAGTAAGGGCTCAACCAAAACTGACTGACTCACTGACTGACTGACTCTTTTGTCAGCCCCTTATTACTCCCAGGATATTCACTGACAAGGGACTTCAGAAAGTACAACTCGATAGTTGCGTGGCAATTGGGGCCATTTATTTTGACTTCTGCAAGTCTCTGAATGTCAGGGCCTGGCAAGCTTTTCCTAGAGGAATGAGAACAGAGAGTGTCCTCCTTGAAAGTTGCAGCAGAGGTAGGGTGTATTAAGGGCACATTAGGAAAACAGGCTTGGGGCTAATGTTGGGTTAGTTACTCCCCAAAGAGTACATTAGTGAGCACTTCATCAATTAAAAGAACCATTAAAAGCTGGAGACTCAAGCTGAGATGGGCAGCCGCAGAACCCAAGTTCTCCTTTAGACATAGGATTATCACATAACATCTTCCACTAATCCCATCGTGTCCATTAGGATCTAGAGGAAAATGATGTCCTTGTAAATCTAAAATGGTAATGCACTCTTTGGCAAATTTAATTTATTAAGTGCAGACACCTACCTTGATGCTTTCTGATTTTTATTCACCTTTTAAAAACTGATGAATAATAGAATACGGATTTTAAAAATTAGGCCTAGAGGCAGTTAATATTTCATGAGACTTCTAGACTGTGAGCCCGCTGTTGGGTAGGGACGATCTCTATATGTTGCCAGCTTGTACTTCCCAAGCGCTTAGTACAGTGCTCTGCACACTTTAAGCGCTCAATAAATACAATTGAATGAATGAATGAATGAGACATTATGGGATTAGATGATTTCTAAATGAGTCAGGTTCGATGTTTCGTTTTCCTAAAAGTAATTTATTGTTCTATACCAATTACCAGGGCATCATCACTGCAAGTTCCTGCTGGTGCAATGGGCAGCTATACACTGACATTCTTTAGTATCAGAGGTTGCGTCTGCTCAACCCAAATGAAAGGAACGTTTGCATCGTTATTGAATACTCTTGGAATGCTCCCATAACCAACATGGATGATTCAAGAAACACATTATTTTGGATTGCATCATTTTTGAATTCAGCCATATTTACTGAGTGCTTACTGTGTGCAAAGTACAGTTCCCATAGATAATAATAATAACACTTGTGGTATTCATGAACTGTTTACTCTGGGCCAAGAACTGTGTTAAGAGCTGGGGTGAATATAAATAATTAGGTCAAACACACTCCCTGTGCCAAGCAGCATTCATATTCTATGTCAGCAGGAGAAGGGGTATTTAATCCCTATTTCAATAATGATAATAATAACAATTATTAACATTATTGAAATAGGGATTAAAATATTGTTATTATTATTATTATTATGGTATTTGTTAAGCACTTACTATGTGCCAGGCACTGTACTAAGTACAGGGGTGGATACAAGAAAATTGGGTTGGACACAGTCCCTGTCCCACATGGGGCTCCCAGTCTCAACCCCCATTTTACAGACGAGGTAACTGAGGCACAGAGAAGTGAAGTGACTTGCCCAAGGTCACCCAGCAGACAAGTGGCAGAATCAGGATTAGAACACAGGTCCTTCTGACTCCCAGTCCCTTCTGACTCCCAGGGCTATGTTCTATCCACTCAGGTTTCAATCAGTAGATGATTAGTGACATGTTACACACTAAGCTTATTCAGACACCACCTACATTTTTAGGGACATACCACAATCCACTGTTCTTGTTCTCTCCCCTACTCATGGATAACCAGCTTATTACAAGTCTTGTTGGGCACAGAATGTGTCTGTTGTATTTCTTATCCTGGACTACAAAAAGGCCCGGGATCCCCAATAAGAGTTTAACAAATATAAAAAAAAAAAAACAGAAACAAAAACAAAAAACCTCATGGCTCGGTGCCTCATGATTATCCTGGACCATAAAAGGGCCTGGGATCCCCAGGGTATTCCAGAAACTCCCAGTCCTGTGTAATGATTGATGTACATGAAGTTCGGTGTTTAAAGACCCATCCGTGAAGTCCCCAAATGGATGACTTCATCACAACAGTTCCAGATGCTCTGTATGCTGTCAAGGAGTGCACAGGGAGAGGACCGCATCATCAGGAGGTGACTGCTGTGGCCACTGCAGTGATCCTCCACTTAAGGCAGATGCATGGTTGTCTTAATCAGGCCCTGGGGAGTGAGAGGTAGGAGATTGCACTGTCAGGAACCTTTACTGAGTCAACACAGGAGAACACCAAATCCATAATCAACTCAGGGATGGAGGGAAGCAGAGGCAAGAAGGAAGGAGAGGTTGCATCACCCCACATTCTATCTGTACAGAGAGACACCTCACAGTGTCCTGGGGCTGAGTAAGGCTCTGATGATGCGCAGAGACCTTCAGCCTGAGGATGGGGCAACTTCAGAAGGCTGGCAGCCACTTTGTGATTAGCATGGCAGCTGAACCTATCCCCACCTCCAGCTCCCCAGCTAAATGACTCTGAGAGCCACCCTGGGGAGTGGAGGAACAGTACAGTACAAAAATAGTCAGAATGGCCAAGCGTAAATATTGCAGTCTCTCCAAGAGTCACCCGTTTGACTCCCACTCCTGGCATCATTTTTTTAAGCACTTAGCACTGGGCTCTGCACACAGTATGTGCTCAAAAAATGCCATTAGCTCATTCCTCTAGACTGTAAGTTTGCTGTGGGCATGGAACATGTCTACCAACTCTGTTATATCATATTCTCCCAAGCACTTAGTACAGTGCTCTGCACACAGTAAGCACTTAATAAATACACCTGATTGAGGTTGATTAAATGAATTGTTATTATGTGCAAAGCACTAAGCATTATGGTAGATATAAGATATAGATATAGCTATAAATATAAGAAGGAGCGTGTCGACCTCCTTTTGTCATATCATATTAGAATTAATACTGAAGAAGTCAGCTCCAGAGATCATGACAAGGGACCTGGTAGTAAAAGACTATAACCTGGCTTTCCAAAAGGGAAAAGCTCTTCTATATTTCTTCTGCCTGTAACCCCTGTGACACTCAGTGGTATTTCAAAAACTCTTCTACATAGGTTTCTACTCCTCCTTCCAAGCAACTCAGTTAAAATACAGAGATTGAGATGAGTTGGGGTCTGGGGATAAAACTAGGACAGGGCCAGAGGAATGAGTTTATGAGGAGGACTGCAGTGAAACTCACATACCCAGTAAGAAGTAATCAGTAATTTGGATTCATTTTTGAACTGGTATGAACTAGGCATGTGGATCTCTACATTTCTTAACAGCTCTTCTGGTTACATAAACATTAGACTTTTGGAATGTCATGAGTAGACACAAAGGCCTGGACCTCCAGCTCTGAATGGATCTATTTGAAATTGCTTCCCTGAGAGTTGACCATTATCAATCAACTGTCTTTATTGAGTGATTACTGTGTGCAGAGCACTGTAGTAATTATCTGGAAGAATACAGTACAACAGTATAACAGACAAATTTCCTGCCCACACAAACTTACAGCCTAGAGGGGAGACAGATACTAATATAAATAAATAAATCCTGGATATGTATGTAAGTGCTGTGGGGCTGAGGGGGAAGAGGGCGAATAAAAGGAGCAAGCCAGGGCGAGTGCTAAATCGGGGAAGGCCCCTTGGAGGAGATGTGCCTTCAATAAGGCTTCAAAGGTGGGGTGAGTAATTGTTGATATTCTCAGCTTTCTAGTTAAAAGAGCACAGGCCTGGGACTCAGAAGGACCTGAGTTCTAATCCCAGATCCACCACTTTTCTGCTGTGGATCTTTGTGCCTCAGTTACCCCAACTGTGTGATATGGAGTGTGTCTAAGCTGATTATCTTGTATCTATCCCAGTGCTTAGTACAGTGTCTGACACATATAGGAAGCATTTAGCAAATATCTTTTTTAAAGTCCTGTGCCATCTGTAACACAGTCATACAGTTAAGAGTTCTTTTTCTCTGGCTACTTATACCCCAAATGCAAAATTTTTATTTAGGGACAGGAAGCTTCATCCTATTAATTCATTATGTCACCTTTATGACCTCCATTTCACAATTCCGCAATTACCAGATCATTTCCTAAGGTCTTCCCTAATGTCAGAAGGGTGGGGGCCCTTTTACCTGCTTTACCTTAATGTCTATTCAGGACTTGCTTCCTTGAGTTCAGCAGAGAGAAATTGTTCTCCATTCTCTAATTGTTCCCCATCAAATCATATGAAATGTCCACTGGAAGGTGTCACATGTTAAGTAGCGGAATGCTAGAGATGATGCATACATGGCAGTAGAAACATGAAACATACAAGGATGCATGTAATTTTATTAAAGAGATTGAGCTTTCATGTGCTGTTTAGAGGTGGCCAAATGAGAGATTTTTGCACATGAGAGGAAATGATGGCATGAGAAAGGAAAGCAGCAGGGAAGCCAAAAGGAGAGATATGATTCAACATTCCACTACTATGTACCTGCCCTGATCACAACTCCTCTTTCAAAGACTCTCACTCTGCATGGAAAATCAGTGAAGTTGGAAAACTGCTCTTTTTTGCACCTGCCACAGCACTGGCAGAAATAATTAGTCTGAGACTGTCCTTCACAGCACACTTCTCTCCAGCTAGTTGAAATGGAGGCTCATCAGATAATTAATCCACTCCTGGTGACAACAGAGCATTAATCTGGTGTTTCAAATGCTGTCTTGGAAATGGAATGCAAATATAAAAACCCCAGGGTTGTGAAAACAGTCATTTTATGATCGAGATGCCTGCCATCTTTTCAGATCCTTAACTGTCTCTCCTAGATGAGAGTCTGGTGAACTTCCTGCCCACATGGGGAGAACTGCTGAATGAATCTTGGGCAGCGGGGGTGGAGAACCAGTGCATTGCAGCTGGGGAACAGAGTTCTAAATATATATCAAATAATGAAGGGACAAGATTTTTCCAAGTTTTGGATATATTCTCAAGCATCATTTAGTCAGTCTAAACTCCCTTCCTGGAATATCATGAACTTCAAGTTGCTTGAAACTTGGATTCAGATCACCATCCCCCCACAATCCCCAAATTTATGAATTTATTTTCAATTACAGTCTTCACCCAGAGAACCAGATATTACTTCATTCCAGTGCCTGATACTTTCTTGTGTATCTTCCATTTCTCTGACTTGGCTAATACTGTAATGAGCAGAAGATCACTGAAAATCTGTTTATTCTGGTGACACTGAATATAATGGAAGTGGAAAGAGATGCCAAACTAGCCAATCATGTCAATTAAAAAAAATCCCAAACGCCAAGTCATTGTTATTAATTAGGGACCTGCTTCAGTGCTTACAATTCAAATGCATCCAGATTGTGATAGTGGGCAATTTAGAAATTACATTTTCCATTCATTGTAAATCTATCTTCAACCCCTTTTCACCTACCAATTTAGTTTCCAATTGTTTTAAAGGAATGTACCCTCTTACCAAAGGGAAGTGAAATGTAGCCTTGGAAACACTTGGTTTAGTCTAAGTAAATAATAATGGTATTTGTTAAGCACTTACTGTGTGCCAAACAGTGTTTTAAGTGCTGGGGGTGGGGGTGGGGAGGGGTGGGGTGGGGTGGGCAATACAAGGTAATCAGGTTGTCCCACGGGGTCCCCATAGTCTTAATCCCCATTTTACAGATGAGGTAACTGAGACACAGAGAAGTTAAGTGACTTGCCCAAAGTCACAGTGTTGACAGGTGGCGAATCCAAATTAGAACCCATGACCTCTGACTCCCAAGCCTGTGCTCTTTCCACTGAGCCACACTGCTTCTCTAGTCTAGTTATCCCCCAGTCAGTAAGTGCAATGGGATGAATGCCACCTGTCTATCTATCCTTTGGGTCACCTGTCAAACTCCAACTAGGTAGTTAATTCCAGTTAAATAATGCAGAAGATGAACATCAGTGCAAAATTCTTATCAATTCCTTTCCATGAAGGCCTTCTGGGGAAACCTACCAACCAACACTTTCAGCACTCAAACTCTGTTCTGTATCCATCAGCTTTGGTTTAATTAAAGTGCACTAACTGCCTCTTTAATTTTCTCCCTTATACCTATTGTAGAGCACTGTAACCATTCAATTATTCATTGATTTTCTGTTTTTGCCACTCTTGGTTGATTTTGTTTTGATCCCTCTCTAGTTACAGCTCTGTCCTCAAGGAAGCTCTGAAGAGATACTTCCTTTGTGTAATTTCTAGGCTTCCTGATATTTGTAACTCTGTAAATAATGAGTATTCAATGTTCCCTGAGGAACCCTTAGGGATGGCTAAGAAAAATGGCCTGGGATGGAAGCTTTGAATGAATGAACACAACTGCAACCAAACCACGGTACCGAATACATTTGACAGCAAAACTTCCTGACAAATGGCAACTGTTTCCATGTGGGTTATAGAAAATCTTCACCAAAGGCTTTATCTGCTTCCCCATCCACTGCTTCCTTGAAGTGAGGCATTCAGCTGAGCCTATGCTATGAGAAGCGGCATGGTGTAGTGGGTAGAGCTTGGGCCTGGGCGTCAGAAGGTCACGAGTTCTAATCTCTTCTCTGCCACTTGTCTGTTGTGTGATCTTGGATGATTCACTTCACTTCTCTGTGTCTCAGTTACCTCATCTGTAAAATGGGGATTGAGGCTGTGAGCCCCACATGGGACAGGGACTGTGTCTAACACAATTTGCTTGTATCCACCCCAGTGCTTAGTACAGTGCCTTGCACATATTAAGTGTTTAACAAACACCATTATTATTATTGTTATGGTTTGGTAACTTTGAATAGTGCCAATTGTCTAGTAATCTGCCCCACAGTTTGTTTCTCTTTTCCCTGTAGAGGATTTCCAAGAAGGATGGCTGGCAGCAGCAATTGATGATTCATTCATTCATTCAATTGTATTTATTGAGCACTTACTGTGTGCAGAGCACTGTACTAAGCACTTGGGAAGTACAAGTTGGCAACGTATAGAGATGGTCCCTACCCACCAATGGGCTCACAGTCTAGAAGATGACTCCTTCTTCAAAACCATCAGAACAAAGTAATCATTAACTTAGTGCCTGTTCAGATCTGACCTTTTTTCTTTTTTTTTGATGGTATATGTTAAGCACTTACTATGTGCCAGGCACTGTATAGATAGATAGATATAGGCACTGGAATAGATAAAAACTAATCATGTTGGACCCATTCCAGGTCCCACATCAGGTTCAAACTCTTAATCCCCATTTTACAAATGAGGTAATTGAGGCACAAAGAAATTTAGTGACTTGCCCAAGGTCACACTGAAGAAATGTGGAAAAGTTGGAATTAGAATCCTTGACCTTCTGACTCCCAGTCCTGTGCTCTATTCACTAGGCAACACTACTTCTGAGCTCTCTCCTATTCCCTGATTGAATGTGTGATCTCTGAGAGGACAGGGAACTATTTAATATTTAGGTCTTGATTTTTTCAGTGCATTCTGTGACTACCATCATGCCTTGTCCCTATACATTCTTCAGCCCCATTTCCTTTTCCAAAAATTCTGTTTGCCCCCTCCATTTTTCCAGTTTTGATCCTGGGATTGGGGAAACATAGTTAAAAGCATCAGGGGTGTGTGCATTAAACCAGGTTCTTAGGAAAGTGAAAGTTGCAGGGGGACCCCAGGACACCCTGTGCAAGTGTCTTAACTAAGTCAGTTTTCCCTTTCAGAAAATGGGGTAAAACATGTCTCATCTCCTTATGGTGAGGAAGCAGCTTTTGGGGGAGAACCTCTGTCTAGAGGTCACAAAACGTGTTCTCTACCACACCTCACTGATCTTCTGCAGCCCAGCTCGCACACTCCACTCCTCTAATGCTAGCTTTTTCACTGTGTTCCAATCTTGTCTATCTCACCGCAGTCCCCTGTCCCACATCCTCCCCCTAGCTTGGAACTCCCTCCGCTAAACATACACCAGACTACCAGTCTCTCCGTCTTCAAAACATTATTAAAGTCACGTCTCCTCCAAGAGGCCTTCCCCAATTAAGCCATCTTTTCTCTACCTTCCTCTCCCTTCTGCAACATCTAAGCACTTGGATCTGTGATCTTTGGACAATTGAAATTCACCCCACTCCTACCCTCAAAGCACTCATGTACATATCTTTAAATCATATAAGTTACTTAGGTATTCACATTAATGTCTGTCTCTCCCTCTAGTCTGTAAGCTTGTTATGGACAGGGGACATGTCTGCTAATTCTATTGTACTCTCCCAAGTGTCTAGAATAGTTCTCTGCATGTACTAAGTGCTCAATAAATATCACTGATTGATTGATTCATAATTAACAGCTTCTTTGGGTCATTGTTTCCCCATCTTTCAAATGAAAATAAGACCTAGGCTTCCTATTTCCAAGACAGGTTGTGAGGCTAGACAGGAGAGGGAGAGAGTGTGTGGGTGTGCAAGTATATGAAGTGCATTAAGCTTCTCAGAAGAAAGACGCTATTTAAATGAAAGGTGTTATTACCTCACAGCTCCTGTTTGGAAACATTTTCCACTTCGCCAAGAAGTACAAAGCAGTATTATAGAACCTCTCATCTTCTAGTACTAAGGAAAAAGAAAATCACAGTGTCTATTCTGTCTATGTAGTCTATGAGACTGTAAACTCTGATGACAGGCCTGTCTCATTCTGTTCCACCTACCAAAGCCCCTGGAGGCCAATAAACAACAGCTGATATAATGAGACAAACCGTGTCCTTCTCTGTTTGTTTATTTTCAGATATCCTATAGGCAAAGAACTGTGACCCTTTCTTCCCCAATCTGAGAGGCATATGAGTAACCAGTCCTTTCTACTCAACCCTTGGACATCCCGAGGTAAAGTCCCCCTTTTAGACTGTGAGCCCACTGTTGGGTAGGGACTGTCTCTATATGTTGCCAACTTGTACTTCCCAAGCGCTCAGTACAGTGCTCTGCACACAGTAAGCGCTCAATAAATACGATTGATTGATTGATTGATTAAAGTAAACAATAGGAGGATTTAATGGTCTGGGATTTCACCAGAAAGGTCTTCCCATTAAAATTTTCCAAACAACAGTAACCCACCACTTCATTCATTCAATTGTATTTATTGAGCACTTACTGTGTGCAGAGCACTGATATTTGCTCAGTGTGAAGAGCCCTGAACTAAGTGCTTGGGAGAGTACAACAGAGAGAATGGAAATGATCCTTAACCTCAGAATTGACTACCTGGCCACAGATCCATAATGCTCAACCAGATAACTTTTAATAATAATGATCATAATGGGGGCATTTGTTGAGGTCTTACAAAGTGTCAAGCGTGTTGTAAGCACTGCGGTAGATACAAGGTCATCAGGTTGACCTTGGTTCCTGTTCCAAATGGGACTCACAGTCTCAATCCCCAGAGTTCAGATGAGGTAACTGAGGCACAGAGAAGTGAAGTGACTTGCCCAATGTCACACAGCAGACAAGTGGTGGAGCCTGGAGTAGAACCCAGGTCCTTCTTACTCCCAGGCCCATGGTCTATCCACTAGGCGATGCTGCTTTTTGTTTTTAAGGGTGTTTAATGATGGCTTGGCTGTTTATCGGCCCTGGCCAAGCCCAGAATGACAGGATGTAGCATCTAAACTGAGCTCTTATGAACACAGTCTAGTGAAAATTGCCTGGTTCACGGAGTCAGAGGAACTGGATTCTAGTCCCAGGTCCTCCAGGAGTCAGAAGACTTGGTTATAACCCCGGCTCGGTCCCTGAGCTGCTGTGTGACCTTGGGCAAGTCCAGTTTCAGTTTACTCATCTGTAAAATAGGAATAATAATACTTGCCTCTCCCAACAACACAGACCTTCTGGGAGACAAAATGAAAGCAATAATGCGAAAAGTACTTTGGAAAATGAAAGCACATTCTAGATCTAATGAGAAATATTGCTAGCAAAGTTATTCAGGATTCAAATATGACAGAAAATATAAACACAATTTTGATTAAGTGGATTTATCTGAGTTATATTTAAAGGAGACACCTCTGTAAGAAGCAGAGGGATTTCTGCACTTGGATAAAGCCACCAGGAAAGTAGAACTGAGTATCTCGCTAAATCACCTATTGGAAAGCCTAAGTGTTACTGAAGGAATCTGAGATGATTGGTGTGAATTTGACATTTCTAAGGTGAAATTAATCCAGTTATTTCAGAGTGGGTACCAAACTGCAATTGGGTTAAATCTCTTGGAAAACTCCCACCAAAGTTAACTTCTGACCTACACATTTTCAAATAACTAACGTGTATTTCTCGAGTTAACCTTCCAAAGGGCCAACAGACTAATAAAGGCCAATTGAATTGATACAGTGATTCAGTAGTAGACTTCAACGACATTTTTCCTGGAGTCCCTCAAAGCCATTAACCAAGCTGCTCGAGGGCAAGATCACATCCCATTCTTCTTTTATAATTCCCCACAGAGCCTAGTCTTGTGTCCTATACAAAGTTCAACAGTAGTTCAACGAATACTGTTGATGATGATAAAATATTTAACGTTGCCTTCCAAAGCCTCAGTGAAGAAAATGTCTGATGTTTCACAAGAAAACCCTCAAGCCACTGACTTTAAGTGTCATATTCCTCAAGCTTTACTTTTCCCTTTAGTGCCTGATTTCTGCTTCCCTGCCCCCATTCACTGTAAGCTCACTGTGGGCAGGGAATGTGTCTGTTTACCTCTATACTGTACTCTCCCAAGTGCTTAGTATGGTGCTCTGCAAACAGTAAGTGCTCAATTGATATGATTGACTACTTGATTGCCCACTCCACACCCTCCACCAACCAGACTTCATGCTCCACTTTCTTCTGTTTATTGCTGTCTATTTTATTTCCAAAGTAGACACCAGAAACACTGCCTTGTTTTCCAAATAAATTTACATTGTCCTTGACAAAATCACCGCTTAGAACTACAGGGTATAGAAACACCCAATCTTAAAATTGCACAGTGGCTGCTCCCGAGGACGAACTTGCTGTGGTGAGTGACAACACATTACAGGTCTCTCATAATTCAGTAATCCAGGGAACAACTGTGCAGCAGCAGGTACCTGAGCTCTGGACATAAACCAATTGTTTATCACTCTTCCGGAAGCACAGGTCTTGCTTCTGCACTTGAGGTCCTATGAGGCATAGGAAAAATCCAAGATTTCTCACTTTTTGTGCCTTCCTTCCAGTTTTGCATGGAGGTTTATTAAGAAAACCTAACTAAAACTTCTGTTTCACTTTCTAGACTCTTCACCTCTCTGATCCTTCATTTCTGCTACTCCTCTATTTGCTCTCTTTGCAATAGTCATCCCCTTTCCTCAAGCTTTCCTTCTCCTTTTATAGAGGGCCCAAGTGCTAATCTCTGCTCTGCCATTTACGTGCTGTGTGGCCTTGGGCAAGTCACTTAACTTTTCTTTCCTCAAATGTAAAATGGGGATTCATTCATTCATTCATTCAATCGTATTTGTTGAGTGCTTTCTGTGTGCAGAGCACTGTACTAAGCGCTTGGGAAGTACAATACCAATTCTCATGATTCAGTGATTCAATACCAGTTCTCCCTCCTACTTAGACTGTCAGCCCCATGTGGAGCTGGGACTGAATCTGGCCTACTTAACTTCGATCTACCTCAGAAATGGGAACAGTGCCTGACATAGAGTAAGCCTTAACAAATATAATAATGATAATAACAATAATAATCATCAGCACTTCTCTGTGCCTCAGTTTTCTCATCAATAAAATGGGGGATTCAATATCTGTTTTCCTTCCTACTTAGATTGTGATCCCCACATGGAACGATGACTGTGTCAGACCTGATAACTTGAACCTAAAGCCAGCACTTAATATGGTGTTTGGCACATAGTAAGCACTTCCAAATACAATCATTATTCTTACTTCCCCCTGTTTTAGTGTCTCTCTCCCCTGGCAGATTATAAATTCTGTGAGAAAAGAGATCATGTCCACTAAGTTTATCGTACCCTACCAAGCACTTAGTACAGTGCACTGCACACAGTAAGCAATAAATATTATTAATTGAAGGATTGACTGATTGATTTGTTGACTGATAGTCAAGCTTGGAACGGGATGTTGGCCATTTGGATGAAAAGGAATGAGAGGATCCAGGAAATTTTGAGGAGGAAAAACTGACAGGCATTAGCAACAGATGGTTGCTAGATTTGAAAGAGAGCATGGAGTCAAGACTAATGCCAAACTTAGAGGCTTGGAAAATAGGGAGGAGGTGGTGTTTTCAACTGTGATGAGAAATCTAGATGGAAGAAAGAATTGAGAAAGGAAGATGTGGAGTTCAGTTTGCAGTATATTAAAACATCAGGGTGAACAAGTTTTGCAGGCAAGAGAAAATGTGAGACTACAGATGGAGGAAGAGGTTATGCCTAGCAGAATATATCTGGGAGATGTCCACATACAGGAAGTAGCTGAACACAAGGGAGTTGATGAGATTACCAAGGGAGGGAATATAAAATGAGAATAGTAGAGGAACAAGAAGGGAGCCTTAAGGTCACCTCAGTTAGAGGGTGAGAGATGGAAGAGGAGGCATAGAAAGGGATTGAGAAAGAGTAGTCAGAGAAGAAGGAGAAAACTAAGAGAGAACTGGGTGGGAGAAGGTAAGAATAGTTAGTGTTGCTAGAAGGAGGGAATGGTCCACAGTGTTGAAGGTCAAGGAAGATGAGAATGGAGTCAAGACTATTAGATTTGGTGAAGACGAGGTCATGTGATTTTGGAAACTGTGGTCTTGTTAGAGTGAAGGGTGTGGAAACCACAGTGAAGTGGTTGAAAAAGGGAGTTGGAAGCTGGGATGTGGAGACAGTGCTGAATACAACCTGCTCCAAAGAGGCATTTCCTTTCAGGATCAGTTTCAGACATCTGATCATCCTAAGGGAGGGCAAAAACTAACACCTCCTCCCCTTTTAGATGATGTCACACCAAAGTCTGTTTGAACCCCAACATCTACAGCATTTCTCCAGGGGAGCCCTGAAGCCTTCTGTGCCCCCCCCACCACTTCAGAGGCATTGCATTTCTGCCCCAGATCACCATGTGCACAGGTGCCTCTTCTGACAGGTGGATGTTTTGAGATTTTGAACCAATCAATATTATTTTTTGATCTCTTCCCATGTGCAGAACACTGTACTGAGGGCTTCAGAGAGTACACTGCAACAGAGTTGGCAAACACAATCCTTGACCTTTAGGACCAGACAGTCTTATCCAGTTACCATAACTCCGCCGCCACATCCCTGCTATCTTTCTCTATCACCCCTCCTGCTTGATACTGCACCCCAAGGCAATCATCTCAGTTGCTTACTGTTTGGGATGACCCTGTTTCTTATGGAAAGGATGAAGAGAGGCATTAGCAGACAGGTCAAATCAAGTCTCTTTTGCAGATGAGCTGCAGAAAAGTGGAGGCTAGTCTTCTGCACAACACATAGCCCAATATGGACATAATTTAAACAAAAAAGAACAAAAAAGAAAACATCAACAATTTTGGGGGGGGGGGGGGCAGTTGAAGTGCACCACGTAGCCATTTATTCAGAATTATCATGGCATTTGTTGACCACTTTCCATGTGCCAAGTAATGCACTAAGCACTGGGGTAGATACGAGATAATCAGGTTGAACTCAGTCCCTGTACCACATGGGGGTCACAGTCTAAGTAGGAGGTAGAATTGAATCCCCAAAAGAAACTGAGGCACAGAGAATTTAACTGACTTGCACAAGGTCACACAGAAGGCAGGTAGCAGAGCTGGGGTTAGAACAGGTCTCCCCATTTCCAGGCCTGCACTGTTTTCACTAGGGCACGTTGCTTTTCAGTGTCCACTGCCATTGCAGAAATGTCCACTAATCATGACTGAGTGCCCCCACCAAATGAAGCATCTTTCCTAAATAACATGGCTCTGTAAGAGCAAATGAGCAAACATCTTTAGCCAAATGGTCCACCCACCTGTAATTATGAAATATAGCATTCATAATTTATATTAAACAGGTATAAGGAATATTGTATACAGCCCAGAGTCTTTATTAGATCACAGTTCTTTTTTTTCCTCCTCCACTGTTGGGAGAAAATATTCCCAGATCCAGTTTTTCTCATGCTACTCCCCATGGGAAAATTCACTTGGCAGTATGACAGTCAAATCTGTATAAATATTCCCACTGGAACATTTGAAAGTATTGGGTGGAAAATAAAGGAAATCTTTGTCTGTCTAATAACCCAAAAGCAAGTAAGTGTTGTACTCACTGCAACTGAAACATTTACTTCCCTTTGGAAATATTTGCTGCCAAAAGGAATATTTAATTAGGAAGAAAGCAGCCAGTCAGGTGACGATGGGTTTTGAAAGGAACTCTTTGGAGCTTGGTTTGAGGGGGCAAGGCTATGCTAGTTGTTGTCAGAGCAACAATGTAAATTGTGGGTGACACTGGGAGCAGCTAAGTGGAGGTGTCCCCAGGATTTTCTGTTTTGATATCTGCTTTTATTATCTTTCCTCCTCTCCCCTCCTTATTAGTATCCTCCAAAACTTTCAGTGACTCATTTTTGTCCTTAGATGAACAAACACACTTAATAGTGTATGTAGTTACACTACATACACTACACTACATACACTACATACATGGCGAGAGGCCCGCACTCCCGCCATCACACCGCGTGGCCCCCGCTGCTCCAGGAAGGATACTCTCCTCGGAGCGCCGCCACAGACACCCGGGACTCCGTTCCCGAGAGGCTCGCCCACCCGCCATCACACCGCATGGACCCCGCTGCTCCTGGAAGGATCCTCTCCTCAGAGCGCCAGAGAGGCCTGCCATGGACGCCCGGGACTCCGTTACCGAGAGGCCCGCCCGCCATGACACCTCGTGGCCCTGGCTGCTCCCGGAAGTATCCTCTCCTCTAAGCGCCGCCATAGACGCCCCCTGCTTCCACCTCCCCCCACTAAAGCGACCTTCCTAATAGTGCCCCCCAACCCCCCTTTCGGGTCCAGTCCTGACTGATTCTCCCCCTCCCCGGCCCCCACCGCGGGAAAAAGGCCCTTGTTATCAACAAGTTACAGTAACGACAGCCTCATTTGCACCTACTCAGCCCTTCTGTCGACCGCGGCCCACGTCCTCCCCCGGGCCTGGAATGCCCTCCCTCTGCCCATCCACCAAGCTAGCTCTCTTCCTCCCTTCAAGGCCCTACTGAGAGCTCATCTCCTCCAGGAGGCCTTCCCAGACTGAGCACCTTCCTTCCTCTCCCCCTCGACCCCCTCTCCATCCCCCACATCTTACCTCCTTCCCTTACCCACAGCACCTGTATATATGTATATATGTTTGTACATATTTATTACTCTATTTATTTATTTTACCTGTACCTATCTATTCTATTCATTTTATTTTGTTAGTATGTTTGGTTTTGTTCTCTGTCTCCCTCTTCTAGACTGTGAGCCCACTGTTGGGTAGGGACTGTCTCTATATGTTGCCAGCTTGTACATCCCAAGCGCTTAGTACAGTGCTCTGCACACAGTAAGCGCTCAATAAATACGATTGATTGATTGATTACATTTCTTCTGCAAGTCCTTAAGAAAAAAAAATTAACAGTATCCATGGCAGATGAGTCACATTTAATAACAGCATGAAAATAATAAGAAGAATTATTTTGGTATTTGTTAAGCACTTATTATGTGTCAGGCACTGTACTAAGCCCTGGGTGGGATTGTAAATTGGATTGGATACAGTCCCTGTCCCACATGGGGCCCACAGTTCTAATCCCCATTTTCCTATGAGGTAACAGGCACAGAGAAGTTCAGTGATTTACAAAAGGTCACACAGCAGGCAAATGGTGGTGACAGGATTAGAACCCCCATCCTCTGACTCCCAGGCCTGTGCTCTTTCTGCTAGGCCATGCTGCTTTTCTTCTCTGTGAGAAACAAAATCCCTGTGCAAGGAGGCAGTTCTGGGTAATGGCAGTTATATTGCTGATAAAGTAGCATTCACACCTGTACTTTTGAGCATCTTATTTGGCTATGCACATTTCACACCAAAAAGAAAAATAACTGAATGAAGAGTTGACCAAAAAACTCTCTGTCTCACCAGGCCCCAACTCCCAGCCTATGGCTCCTGGCCTGGTGAACTCTACTCTTGTGTTGCAATAGCAAATAGTGAAACCAGTGAATGGCTTTTTATGCCAACAATGCAGAAAGGAACATAGCTCATGCATTGGCATGTTCAGCACCACTTGCACTAGTGGTTAGGCTCTGTTTTTCAGTACCAACATCTTCAAAACCAAGGGCAGCAGTAAAGGACTTACAGCTGAATAGTTTTTAGGGAAAAAAAACTCCTTTTAGTTCTATTTTCAAATACTTCCATCTTCAAATCTCACCTCTTCCAAGAGACATTCCCCAATTCATTTTCTTCTTCATTCATTCAATCAAATTTATTGAGAACTTTCAGTGTGCAGGGCACTGTACTAAGCACTTGGGAAAGTACAATATAACAATAAACAGACATATTCCCTGCCCACAACAAGCTTATAGTCTAGAGAGGAGCTTACCAGGTCATATCCTCCAAACTTCCACCTCAACACAGACACCACATAACACTTTTGTACATTATTATTTGCATATTTTATAATTCAAATATTTATTTTACTTCTCACATTTCCATCTTTCCTTTCTTTTTCCATCTACCTATAAATTAACTGGGGTCGATTTTTCCAATTAGAATGGAAGCATTTTGAATGTGGGCATTGAATCTGTCACTGCTATTCTCAATGGTGCTTGGCAACCAGAACATACTTAATAGAGTCAAATGGATCGATAATGGATTGTAAGCGCCTTCTGTCCAAGAAACTTGTCTACCAACGTTTTTGTATAGTGCTCTAAACACAATAAGTGCTCAACAAATGATTGATTGATTAATAAATTGATCTTGCATCACAGACAGGCTACCATTTTTGCCAGGTCCATCTTGGAGTTAGGAAGATGAATGTATTGAATTTAATAAGAAAAGGCTAACTACCAAACTGCATTTTCACTGGTATTTCTAATAATAATTGTGGTAGTTATTAAGCATTTATTAAGTGCCAAACACTGCACGAGGCACTAGGGTAAATACCAGATAATCAGGTCAGACACAGTCTCTGCCCCACATGGGGCTCACAGTCTAAGTAGGAGGGGAAAATAAGGATCCTCATTTTACAGATGAGGAAACTAAGGTACAGAGAAGCTATGTGATTCATCCAAGGTCACTCAGCAGGCAAATGGCAGGTGCAGAATTAGAATCCAGGTCCTCTGACTCCCAAGTCTGTGCTTTTCCCTCTGGGCCAGGCTGGATCCCCACTGTTGTTCAGTAGCAGATGCTTCCTCCCTATCCTCCCAGGTCATTTTGATTTTTTTCACTCTGGTGCAGATCCCAACCCTTCCGACAGCAATTGTTACCGAGTGTCCATTAAATGCAGAATGACTTATTTGGAGCTAACACTTTGCTGGCCACTGTGATGCTAAATGAAATACTTAATGGCAAAATATGTCTCTTAGAAATGCCATTCGGATTAGGCTCAGTGTTAGCTGGCTATTTTTGTATTATCGTTGTGTTTGTTGAAGCTCTTGTCAACAAACAAGTTGGTGTTTCAGGGAGGAAAAATATGTTCTGGGGAGCAAAAAGGGTCTTCCTAAAATTAATTATTTTGCAAAATAACATCATTATTTTCTCTTTCCACATTTGCCATTAAAAAATATGGCCCAGCTCACCAAATTTTGAATTATGGTTAGTATTCAGCATTTATTTACAGAGCACTGTATAATTACTACATGCTTTCCACACATTTCTTAGTCATTTTCTGATTCATTGTTCATTCTTCCTTCCAAAGCTACAGCACATTTTTCTCAGTTTAACTTGCCAAGCTTTCCTAACAATTGCCAAAAGGGGTCATGACTCCTAGGAAAATTAACATTTTAACAAAGTGCTGTTGTCTTTTAAATCTTTTATAATATATGCAATTCTGCTTCCACAGTTGATTTGGATGTATAGTGCATATTTTGCAGTGAAAGTTTCAATTGTGAGAAAATAGATTTTTTTTTTCCTTTCAACGAAGGTGTCAACAAATATGTGGTTCTCCCCAGGGAGAATGAATACATTAAAGACAGAATTGAAGGACTGCTCTTTATGCTACTGCTTATTTTCTAGCACAATCCTTGGAAATAGGGTGGAGGACTTCAAGAATTTCTTGATTGCCAAATCGATCTGTCAAAATGCAGTTTGCTCTTCATGTGATGGGGGGAGGGAATAGGTGTATTTATGCCAGAAAGGCAAGATTCAGGTAGGGAAAATACTGTAGATTATATTTGGCTCTGATTTCAGTCCTCGGAACTGCCATAATGGGTGTTCACCCCAAACAAGTTGATTTTCTTCTTGGTATCCCACTTTCCTCAGGCAAGTGGTAAACATAGTTGCCCCTTGCTCCGGCTCATCTGGGGTGGAAATCCCACCCTTTACGTCTCCAGTAACTCTTAATAATAATGGCAAATCATATTTGTCCAGGATCCCCCCTGCCACTCCCACTATGTAAAATCCCACTAAACTGAAACCTTCTCAAGTTCGCCAATTTAACTTCACTGTACTTCACTGTACAAAGCATATTAAATATTATTTTAATGTCCATCTCCCCTCTAGACAGCAAGATCCTTTTGGGCAGTGAATGTGTCTATCAACTCTGTTGTTCTGTACTCTCCCATGTGCTTAGTACAACATAAGAAGCAGAGAAGCAGCATGGTGTGGTGGATAGATCGTGGGCTCTAATTTCAGCTCTGTCACTTGTCTTCTGTGTTACCCTGGGTAAGCCACTTCACTTCTCTGTACCTCAGTTACCTCATCTGTAAAGTGGGAATTGAGACTGTGAGCCCCATGAGGGACAAGGGACTGTGTCCAACCCAGCATGGCTCAGTGAGAGTCAGAGGTCATGGGTTCTAATCCCAGCTCTGCCACTTGCCAACTGTGTGACTTTGGCCAAGTTACTTAAGTTCTCTGTGCCTCAGTTACCTCATCTGTAAAATGGAGATTAAAAGTGTGAGCCCCAAGTGGGACACCTGACTACCTTGTACCTCCCCAGTGCTTAGAACAGTGCTTGGCACATAGTCAGAGCTTAACAAATGCCATCATTATAACTATTATTATTAATTTTCTTGTATCCACTCCAGCTCTTAGTACAGTGCCTGGTACATAGTAAGCACTTAACAAATACCATAGTTATTATTATTATAAGTGCTGAATAAATGTTATTGATTTAGTAAGGAGTTTCTCAAATAATCCCTCATTTTCTATACTGTAAGCTCATTATGGGCAGGGAATGTGTCTGCTAATTCTGCTGTATTATACACTCCCAAGTGCTCAGTACAGTGCTCTGCACATAGTAAGCACTCAAAAAATATTGGTTCATTGATTCCCCAACTCCTGCTCCCTTCTGCAATGCCTAAGTACTTGAATCTGTATTCATTCATGCAATTATATTTATTGAGCACTTACTGTGAGCAGAGCACTGTACTAAGCACTTGGGATAGTACAATACAACAATAGTCATATTTCCTGCCCACAATGACCTTACAGTCTAGAGTGGGGGAGACAGACATCAGTGCAATTAAGTAAAATTACAGATATGTACTTAAGTACTTTGGGGCTAGGATGGGGGAAAAGCAAAGGAAGAAATTCAGGATGATGCAGAAGGGAGTCAGAGATGAGGAAAAATGGGGCTTAGTCTGGGAAGGTCTCTCGGAGGAGATGTGCCTTCAATAAGGCTTTGAAAGTGGGGAAAGTATTTGTCAGTCAGATTGGAGGAGGGAGAGCATTTTGAGCCAGAGGCAGGATGTGGACTAGGGGTTGGAGGTCAGACAGGTGAGATAGAGGCACAGTGAGGAGGTTAGCACTAGAGGAGTGAAGTGTGCCATCTGGGTTGTAGAAGAAAAGTCAGGTGAGGTAGGAGAGGGCAAGGTGTTGGAGTATACCTTTGAAACACTTAATATTCACCTCACCTTCAGCTCCGCAGCACTTATGTACATATCAATAATTCATTTTAACATCTGTCTCCCCCTTGATACTGTAAGCTCCTTGTGGGCAGGGAAAATCACTACCAACTGTGTTGTACTGTATTAATAATTATAATAATAATAATGGCATTTGTTAAGTGCTTACTATGTGCAGAGCACTGTTCTAAGCGCTGGGGAGGATACAAGGTGATCAAGTTGTCCCACGTGGGGCTCACAGTCTTAATCCCCATTTTACAGATGAGGGAACTGAGGCTCAGAGAAGTTAAGTGACTTGCCCAAGGTCACACAGTGGACATGTGGCGGAGTCGGGACTTGAACCCATGACCTCTGACTCCAAAGCCCGTGCTCTTTCCAATGAGCCACACTGCTTCTCTGTTCTCCCAAGTGCTTAAGTACAACACTCTACATGCAGTAAACACTCAGTATATAAAAACCACAGGATATGAAAGGTAAGTGGAGACAGACTAGTCTTGCTTTGTAGTCCTCAATTTCACTTAATAGAGAAGACTTTACCCAGCAATACTCATAGTATTAGCAGTAATAGTAGCAATAGTACTTATGGAGCCCTTACTGTGTACAGACCACTGTACTAAGTACTTGGGAAGAACAGCATGGCATAGCAGATAAAGCACAGGCCTGTAGTCAGAAGGCCATGGGTTCTAATCCTGACTCTGCTATTTGTCTGCTGTGTGACCTTGGGCAAGTCGCTTCATTCTTCTGTGCCTCAGTTCCTTCACCTGTAAACTGCGAATTAAGACTGTGAGCCCCACGTGGGACAGGGATTGCATCCAACCTGATTTGCTCGTATCAACCCCAGCACTTAGTACAGTGTCTGGCACATAGTAAGGCTTAACAAATACCACCATTATTATTGTTTTTATTGTTATAATACAGGAGGGTTGGTAGTACTCATGTTCCCTGACCGCAGGAGCTTGTCTGTCTCAAGGGGAGACAGACAATGAAATAAATTATGGATATGTACATAAGTACAGTGAGGCTGAGGGTGGGATGAATATCAACTGCTTGAAGCATACAGATCAAAGTGTAAAGTGTTGCAGAATGGTGAGGGAGTTGGTGAAATGAGGGATTAGAAGGGGAAGCCTCCTTGTTGAATTCCTTGCCTCCCCTTTCCAGTAATAGTAGTAGTAGTGGTTGTAGTAGTTGCAGTAGCAGTAGTATTAATAGGAGTAACACTTATTAATAATAATGGCATTTAAGTGCTTACTTTGTGCAAAGCACTGTTCTTAATACTACACAGGTGAAAATGAGGCAGCTGCTGTACCTCAGGAACTCAAAGATTGTGAGCCCTCACAAGGCATTTGTATATTTCAAAACCAAACAGTTACAAAGCAATTTGAGCTCCTCACCCAGGGACACTGTGCAAGTTAGTCATTGTTTCACAGGATAAATATGGGGTAAAAGTGTCATGTTTGATGTACATAGCAAAAACAAAAACAAAAAACAAACTGCTGGCTTGGTAAATATTACCGAAAGGTCAGTTGGCTTTGTTAGAATTTACACCTGCTGTATCTCTGGATGTTAGAAGCAGCATGATGCAGTGGAAGGAGCTGCATGGCAGAATGGATAGAACACAGGCCTGGGAGTCAAAAGGTAATGAGTTCTGATCATGGCTCTACCACTTGTCTGCTGTGTGACCTTAGGCAAATAACTTAACTTCTCTGTGCCTCAGTTACATCATCTGTAAAATGGGGATTGAGACTATGAGCCCCACGTGGGACAGAGACTGTGTCCAGTTGGGTTTGCTTGTATGTACCCAAGCGCTTAGTATAGTGTCTGGTAAAAAGTAAGTGCTTAACAAATGGTTTTTTTTTTATTATTAACATTTTAGGGCATACTGGATTGAGAGTATTTCTGCATGTTGGAAATTACAAAATTCCATATGCCAAAGTATTTTTTCATCCAAGTGAAATAAATAGGAATCAGTTAGTAGAAATGTAATTGTGGTCTTTGTTAAGTGCTAATCATGTGTGAAGTTCTGTAACTAAGCACTGAAGTAGGCATACTCTGAGCAGATCAGACACAGTCCCTGTTCCACATGGGGCTCACAGTCTAAGGGGAAAAAAGAATGGGTATTTCATCCTCATACTACAGATGAGGAAACTGACGCAAAGAAGGGTTAAGTGAAAATCTCCTCAAATAGATTGAATTGCATTGCGGAGAACATACCTATCAGGAACATTAACGGAATAGGTTTATTGCAAAATATGCTTTCAAGACAAAAAGTCTGCAAATAAGAGATCCAGTGTTCTTCTTTCTGTTTCTTATGAAAAGTCACTGAACAGAGGAATATCCCCAGATGACAGAAAACTGGTAGTCTTCTTGCATTTGGTAATATTAAGAAGCAAAACCCATTTATAGAATATATTGGTTTTCAAGGGAAACAAAGAGAAAAGAAAACATTACCACAAAAGGATATAACTCACTCCAGTGATATACAACTTCAGGGGATAGATGTCCTTAAAAGTTGTAGGTCTTAAAGGAAGCAGTGCCTCAAAGCCAAGGAAACAGAGGGCAATACCACCAAACCCATTTACAGAATTCATTCTGAAAGCAAATCAGAACAGCATATTATCACTATGTCCTATTATCTTCTTCAAAGCCCTCTCTTCTCCTTTCTAACCTATTCCCTAGTTGGCTTTCTTTTTTAACAAAACCTTAGCACCCTGTATGGTTTTGCTTCTGTGAGGCTCAGTGAATTATAGTGAGAAAACTCAGTCAATTTAATTAGCACAAACTCTAAGATGGAAAGTTTTTAACAAAAGCATTCAGGAGGAGATGATTAACTGAACGGTAGCAAATGAGAGTATGGGGAGCTCTGGATGCGTATAATTTTGATACTTCAGCATACTTAACTTGGAAAGAAGATGTGTGTTTTGTGAAAAGAAATAAACCCACAAAAACTGCTATTCAACTCCCAGCATCTGGTCCAACAGTTGGAGAGCCAGGAAGGAATCCCAGCAGAAAAAGGTGGACATACCCAAACAACCTCAGAAAAACTCAATGGCTTTTTTTGTGTATATATAGAGGATCATTAAAGAGGGGTAAGCCTCATCCAATGCCACACTTAAAGATGAGGTAACTGAAGCACAGAAAAGTGAAGTGACTTACTTAAGGTCACACAACAGACAAGTGGCAGAGCTGGGATTAGAACCCAGGTCTTTCTGACTCCCAGACTCTTTCGTTATCTACTGGGCCACGTTGTTTTCACAGCTGGCTAGTACTCCTTTCCAGACTGAAAGGAGGTTTATCCCTGACTTCTGTGTTTGTGCTAGCCTCCGCAAGCAGGATGACATTTTTAAATATTCAAAACAAATCACTCTGAACTGCATTTCTCCCATATCCCCAACTTCCTACCAAGTACTAGTAGTATTAATGATATTTATTAAACATTAACAGGGTGTAAAGCTTTGTATTAAGCACCATGAAAGTACATGGGTGGGAATTTGGCTCATCCCTGGATCTCAAGGTGCTCTGCAGAGAGGAGATTGGTAGCAAGGCAATAAGGAGGAATTCATGTTGGGATCCCATCAATCTTAGATCCAGAGTTATATCCTCACTGAAACTGGGACATCACTGTTACTGCTCTCAGTCTCCTTTATCCTCTGCTGGATGAGGAGTTCTTCCAATAACACATTTTTAAACACAGCAGCCCACAAAGAAGTCTTTCAGCAGGTCTACCCTTCCATCTGAATTTATCAATCAAATAATCAGTCATATTTATTGAGTGCATACTGTGCATAGTGAACTGTACTAAGTATTTGGGAGAGTACAATGTAACAGAGACCGTCTCTGCCCACAGCGAGTCAGCTACATCCCTTGGACCACCTGGGCTGAGGGTAGCTGGGAGGATGGGGGAGGGGATGGTGTTGGCAGAATAGGGCCAACACCTGTGGAGGAATTGAGCTCCAAGGTAGCAGCACAACATGGCCATCCCCTCTATCCATCAGTTGCCCTCAGCTTTACGGAGGGAAAAACAGAATGGCCACTGCAAATACATAACATCAGAGGGAGTGGGGTGGAGTTGGTCGCTGAGAACTACAGGTCACGCCCTTGCTGCCCTGTCTGATGTGGCTCAGGCACAACAGCCATTTTGGGAAAGTCTATCCCTTAGGCATCATCATCTTCATAAAGTCCTAAGCACCAGCCATGTTATTAGGGTCAGAGAATGCACAATTAAAATAGCACATGTTGCCCCAGGAGACAGTGTGGTGGCCAGGAACCCACCCTTTAGCCCATAGCCCAAGAATGCAGCCCCCAAATCCCCTGTGTTTCACCTGCCCTGGTCAATCAATTGATCAGTTATATTTATTGAGCATTTACTGCCTGCAGAGAACTGTACTAAGCACTTGGGAGAGTATACAGTTAGCATGATCCCTGCCCATAGGGAGCTTACAATCTCTAGTGTAATGGCTCCCAAGACACTAGTGTTGTTTTCCTGATTAAATTGTAACATTAACGTATGTTGGGATTTAGAAAATGATTACCTGTTTTAGTGTTGGTCAAGGTTAACTAAAAATGTTATTTTTATGGTATTTGTTAAGGACTTACTAAATGTCAAACACTGGTCTAAGCTCTGGGGTAGGGACAAGTTATTAAGGTAGACACAGTCCCAGTCCCACATGGGGCTCACAGTCTAAGTAGGAGGGAGAACACATATTGAACCCCCATTTTACAGTTAAGGAAATTGAGGCACAGAGAAGTTAAGTGACTTGTCCAAGGTCACACTGTAAGCAATTGGCAGAGCCAGGATTAGAACCCATGTCCTCTGACAACCAGGCCCCTGCTCTTTCCACTAGATCATGTTGCTGCAAGAACAGGCAAAATGAATATCCCTAGAAAAACTTGGGGGAGACCAAAATGTCCCTGGGTTTAGATGGACTCCTCCCATGATCCTTTTCAAGCCCAACCCACACACTTTTTTAGAAAGGCCCCTAATGTGGTCTCTCTTCCTTCTTACGCTGTGAAGAGCAAGCTGGTCAGCGGGAGTTGGGAGCAGAAGAGAGGATGAGGGGGAGGAGGAGAATAACATCAGTGAAATCCCCATTGGGGAGAATAAAAAGAGGATTAGGGGATTTTCAAAAGGGCAGCCCCTTCCACCACCACTCCTATCCCCTTTCCAGTACTTCACTGTGCCAATTTTTCTGTATGTAAATGTGGCCAACCTTCATTTTCATTTCATAATCATAACTTGCCATTCATGTTGTCATTTTGTTTCTCTTGGGGAAATTTTAAAAACTACATTAAATAGTGAATTTTTCTTATGGTGGATGCAAACAGACAAAAGCATTGTCTTCAGTTCAAGTTACTACTAGCTCCTTGAGAGACTTCAGTCAGCCTGAAGCTGAGTCAGCCCCTCTGCTGAAAGGGGCAATCCCATGACTTAGAAACAAGTGAATTTCTTGAGAGTTACATGATCATCACTTAACTGGTTCAAGAGAGTATCAGAGGCTCCATTTAAAATCTACCAGCTTTCAGCAGAATTAATGCCGTTCCTTCCCTGTCCATGTTTCTCCATTTGGCTTATCTCGCTTTTTCATGCAACCCTGATTCTAGAGAGCCACTCTTAGGAAAGGATGCTGCGGATCTGCACGTGATTCATATCTTTTTATTATTCTTAAAGCCAAAAGTGCTTCAGGCAGGCATACTCAGGAAATTTACCCAGGTTGCATTTCACTGTTAGAATCAGAAAAACCAGGTTAGTTGGATTGCATTTTGCCTGAAAAAACAACAAAGCATCCTAGTTTTGGGAAACTAAATGGACACCGAAAGATCATCGAATCCACCTCAGGCCACTGCAAAGCATTGTCTTCCTCCTCTGCTTCCAAAGGATAGTGATCCTTCGTTTCCTTAAAGGCTTGTCCTCTTTTTCAACTGTTCTATATATGTTCCCCAAGAGCCCTACAAATCTGTCATCTACTCTGGCAGTTGTCACTGAAGCAACATTCATTTCATTCCCCTTTCTGCCTAAATGAAACAGAGGAATGGCTTGAAAAAATATATAACGTTGCTCCTGCTGTTATCTCTTCTAATTTCAGCCCCCGGGGAACTCTAAATCAAGGGAGTCCTGAGAACTGGGGAAGGGAAGATAGGATTAAGTGGGTGCCACTGAATCTCCTTTTTGGTGTGGGCAGGGATTGTCTCTGTTGCTGAATTGTACTATCCAAGCACTTACGACTGCTCCGCACACAGTAAACACTCAATAAATGTGATTGAATGAATGAACTTGCCAGGCTCTTGGGTATTTCTACTGGGAACAGGAGATGCCAAACTTGCCTTTGTGATTTTCTGTGCTGGAGTCAGAGATTCTAAACCAACATGGTCTAGTATGAAGCAACATGACCTAGTGGATAGAGCAAAGGCCTTCGAGTCGGAAGGACCTGGGTTCTGATCCCGGCTCTTCCACTTGTCTGGTCTGTGGCCTTGGGCAAGACACTAAGCTTCTCTGTGCCTCAGTTATCTCATCTGTAAAATGGGGGTTAAGAGTGTGAGCCTCATGGGGAACAAGCACTGTGTCCAACCTAATTAGCTTATATTTACCCCAGCACTTAGAATAGCATTTGACATATAGTAAGCAGTGAACAAATACGATTATTATTAATGTACTATTTGCAAATGAAATACTCGTTCTTGACAAAGTCTTAAAATTAGCATTATTGTGAATAATATACAGAGTTGGTAATGAGACAATATTATGGCTTTACAGATAAGATACTTCTCAAGGGCAAGCTCTTGGCATACACTTCCAGAAAATATTCTTAACATTTAGGTCAGTGCTATCCCACTATGAAGTTTCACTCCACTAGTCCAAAGTCTCCAGTGATTACACATCTTCTCAAAGAAAACAAAAACCACTAATGGCAGCTCTAAGACTCTACATTGGCTGACTCCTACTTACCTATCTGATCTCTTCTTTTACCATTCAATTCTTGCTCTGAAATGATCATCCCTATGCCAGGACAGGACAGCACTGTTTTGGATGTTGAGGGGATTTTCATAAGGAGAACGAGACATTGTCCCAATCTATGAGAATGGTTCTATCTACTGTTCAATCAATCATATTTATTGATAGGGAAGCAGCAGGATCCAGTGGAGTCAGAGGGCTCGGGAGTCAGAAGACCTGAGTTTTAATCCTGTCTCTGACAATTGCCTGCTGTGTGACCTTGGGCAAGTCACTTATCTTTTCTGGGTGTCAGTTTCCTGAACTGTAAAATGGAGATTAAATACCTATTCTCCCTCCTACTTGGACTGTGAGCTCCATTTGGGATAGGGCCTGCATCCAATTTGATTAACCTGTAGCTAACCCAGAACTTAGAACAGTGTCTAACAAATACCATTAAAAAATGTATTGCCTATGTGGAGAGCACTTACTAAGTGCCTGAGAGAGTACAATATAATGGGTTAATAGACACTTTCCCTGCCCACAAGACATTCAAAATCTAGAGAGAAGATCACAGTTTACTACCTAATACTGAAGCAATGGATATATACAAAATCCAATTTAAGTAAGAAGAAAATTAAGGCTCACCTATCTAAGGACTGTGGCCTTGCTCTAAGGCATTCCTGTTTCACACCCACTGAGACATGCTTCCTCCTGTTCAGAAGTCCCTCCTTCCTCATACCTGTCCTCTTATGTCCCTCCTTTCCTTCCAGCCCTCTTAAAAAGCTATCTCTTGCAGGAGGATTTTTCTAACTACACCTTCCCTCCCTGGTCATGTGATCTCAACGGGGAGATATTGAATTATTTTCTTCATTCATTCATTTATTCACTCACTTCACTTTGTTGTGCCCAATTGTCTTGTTCCCATTCTTTTAACAATCTGTTTCTCCCTGTCTCACCCATTCAATTGAAAGCTCCTCAGGAAGGGTCTCTCTTCTACTTCTAATGTACTCTTCCAAGGGCGTATCAATGGTACTGAGCACTTACCCTGTGAAGAACACTGTTCAATAATAATAATAATAATAATGGCATTTATTAAGTGCTTACTATGTGCAAAGCCCTGTTCTAAGCACTGGAGGGGTTACAAGGTGATTAGGTTGTCCCACGGGGGCGCTCACAGTCTTCATCCCCATTTTCCAGATGCGGAAACTGAGGCACAGAGAAGTTAAGTGACTGGCCCAAAGTCACACATCTGACAACTGGCAGAGCTGGGATTTGAACCCATGACCTCTGACTCCAAAGCCCGGGCTCATTTCCACTGAGCCATGCTGCTTCTATGCCCTGGTGAGTACAACAGAATTAGCAGAAAAGTTCCCTGCCCACAATGAGTTTACAGTCTAGAAAGACTTACGAAAAAATAACTTTTAATAAACAATTTAAATATTTGTACATAAGTGCTGTGAGGTTGGGGGTGAGGGAAATATCAAATGTCCAAAGGTCATAGGTCTAAGTGCATAGGTGACGCAGAAAGGAGAGTGATCTGGGGAAAGGAGAGCTTAAACAGGGATGGCCTCAATAAGAAGATGTGACCTTAGTTATGTTTTGAAGGTGGAGAGAGTCGTGGTCTGGTATGTGGAGAGAGTCATGGTCTGGTGTATGTAGTGAAAGAGGGAAGTCCAGGCTAGGGGGAGGACGTGGGAAAGGAGTTGGCAGTGACACCAGAGGAGCAGAGTGTGCATACTGGGCTGTAGTATGAGATTAGTGAGGTGTGGTAGGATGGGGCAAGCTGAATAAGTGCTTTAAAACCTATGGTAAGGAATTTCTGTTTGATACTGAGGTGGATGGGCAGCCCCTGGAAGTTCTTGAGGAGTGGGGAGGCATGGACTAAACATTTTTATTGATAGATGATTCATGCAGCAGAGTGAAGTAGAGGCAGCAGGCCTGGAGGCCAGTGAGGAGGCAGATGCAGTAGTCAAGGATAAGGTGCTTGGATCTGCTTGGTAGCTGTTTCGTTGGATAGGAAAGGGCAGATTGTGAAGGACTTGGTGACAGATTGAATATGTGGGTGAAATGTGAGAGATGAGTTGATGACAACACCAAGGTTACAGGCTTGCAAGACAGGGAGGTTGGTGGTGTCACAGAATGGCCATTTAATGACTGCAGATACCAGAGATTGTCTGACTTACAATGTCTGTGTGTGGCACTGGCCTCTCCTGCTATCATCTACTGCACACAGTAAGCGCTCAATAAATATGATTGAATCAATCATTAAGCCCTTCTTGAAGCTGCATGGCCTAATGGAAGAAGCAAGAGCCTGGGAGTCAGAGGACCTGGGTTAATAATAATGATGGCATTTATTAAGCCCTTACTATGTACAAAGCACTGTTCTAAGTGCTGGGGAGGTTGCAAGGTGATCAGGTTGTCCCAAGGGAGGCTCACAGTCTTAATCCCCATTTTACGATGAGGTAACTGAGGCCCAGAGAAGTTAAGTGACTTGCCCAAAGTCACATAGCTGACCATCGGCAGAGCCAGGATTTGAACCCCTGACCTCTGACTCCAAAGCCCGGGCTCTTTCCACTGAGCCACACTGCTTCCCCTGGGTTCTACACCTGTCTCTGCCACTTGCCAGCGGGTGAGCATGGGCAAGTCACTTAACTTCTCTGGGACTCAGTTTTCTCACCTATAAATTGAAGATGCAATACCCATTCTCTCTTTGTGAGCCCCATGAGGGACAGAGATTGTATCTGCACTGATTATCTTTTGTCTAGTATAGTGCTTAGTATAGTGTTCGGCACCCAATAAATATTTAGCAAATATCATAATCATGGTTATCATTATCATCATCATCCTTTCTATTTAGGAATGAGATTAAGAGCCCCACATACCTGGAATAAGGTTGACTGACAGATTCCACTGGATTTTCCCAAACGTCCTACTATCTGCCTCCCCCTAACAAAATAGTAATTTTAGTGGGGAAGGTTTGTATTTAGTCTGGAAGGAAATTCACAGGTTTTGCATCCTTCAAACTTTTTATGCCTCAACTATAATATTTGAAAACAGGGAAAATAATTCTACTGCTATACTGCACTTTTGTTTACAGGGACTCCTCTTAATCAGGGTGTCAAGTCTGATCAAACTATGAGAACCACCCTGGCCTCCTGGATGCTATACCAAGAAACACAGATGCAAAGATGCATACAGTCATTACAGTTAACTGGGCCAAGACAGACAAATAAATAAATCAGTATTTTCATTTATATACAAATAGAGTCTTCCTTTCCCAAGAAACAAAAATAGACAAATCAAAAAAAAAATCTGAAGAATTTGAGTGTAGTTGTGCCTGCTTTAGTGCATATTTGATAACTTTGTTTATCTAAGTACAAGTATGGAGTAAAAACCAATGTGCATTCTGAGACTAGAAAGCAGCATGTTTGGCATTAAATGGAGATATGTTCAGGAATTTCTTCTGCGATTCTAAATATTACTGACAGAACCCTGCCAAAGTAGAGCAGGGTGAGAATATAGTTTACATTTTTCAATACTGCCTGTCCCCAGAAACTGATGCTCTTATTTCTGAGCAGGACAGAAACGAAGCTGACCTTAGCCAGTCATTGCCCTCAGACAAATTCATCCGTTTGTCTCATTCGCATATTTGAAGCAGTCAGAGACTAGACTTTTTAAAGCCTCTAACAAGGTCAGACATCAAGGAGTTTGAGTTTGCAAAGTTGAAACCATTTTGCCGACAGTTAACTCTTCCCTCTTTTAGGTGTTCATTCATCTCTGGGGAAATACAAGGTCCAGAAAAGTTGGAAATACATTCACTATTCTGTCCTAGTTTACTACACCATTGCACTCCCTAACTCCTTAGTCCTGAAAACTTCAACCTAAACTTTCTTCAAAGTACTGGGAGCATCAAACAGTATGTGAAATATTTACCTATGGGGGCAACCCTCAACCGCAATCACAACATTAAAAACAAAATTTTGGGCATTTCCCCAGGACATGCCTCTGAAATGATCATCTGAATTGTGACTGGGCATAACAACATGGCAGCCAAAGGGAAATACAATCATTGCAGAGGAGACATTTAGAATCTTAGAAATATTCAGCTGGAAAGAGGTAGTTTAGAGGTCATCTGGCCAGTGCCACTACTTTCAAGTGCGTATGCTCCAACCTTCCTGGGACACATGGTTTTCTAACTTGCTCTAAAATAGATTTCATAATGTCCTTTAGGCACTGCTTCAGTGCCTAACCACTCAACATTAGCAAGTCCTCCCTTACAGTTAACCTGAATCTCTTCTGTGACAATTAAACTCTAATTTCTCACTGGAGATGTAGAACAACTCTGAGGTTAAATTTAAATGTCACCTAATCTTGCTCTTGGTCATGATTTCACAGTGTAAGCAAAAATCTAGAAATACTTTAGTATTTTGGAACATGCATAGAGATGTCATGAGGGACAGGACTATCCTTTCTTAACTAGGTTAGGAGAATATGTTAAATTGCAAGATTACCTAAATGGTTATTCATTGAATGAGCCAAGATGGGATTAAAATAATTTCTCCTTTTAAAGAAGAAAATAAACTTATGCAGAATTTTGCAAGGATTGGCAAATGAGACTCTCCATCTTCCCCTTTTGGCTTAATGGTGAATTGTCCTTCCAATTGATGAGAGTTAATAATAATAATGATGATAATAATAATAATAATAATAACTGAGATTACTGAGTCATAGGGAAGTGAAGTGACTTACCCAAGGTCACGCAGCAGCCAAGTGGCAGAGTCAGGATTAGAAACATGTTCCTTCTGACTCTCAGGCCCATGATTTACCCACTAGGCTATGCTGCTTCTCCTAAGAGATAGTTTTTGGTGGGGTTATGGATGGTACTCATGATTGGTGTGAGCAGACAGGCTGAGAAGAGAGATCTGTCCCTTCTAAATGAACTTTGCTTAAGTAAACCAAATTCAGATGAGGAGTCCTTAAGGAAACTTCCATCAACTGATTTCTTTCCCTCAACTGCTACATTTTGAAATAGCAGTTTCAGGGAAGGAGCATCCACAGTACATACATTCATTCATTCAGTGGTATTTATTGAGCGCTTACTGTGTGCAGAGCACTGTACTAAGTACTTGGGAAGTACAAGTTGGCAACATATAGAGACGGTCCCTACCCAACAGTGGGCATACATTTCTGTCTCCATCCATCAGCTGACCAAACTCTGAGAAATAAGAGCTTCATTTTGTGGGCTCAGACACCAGCACTGGCCTTGGATGGAATGATACAAAATGCCCTCCACCCCACCTATCATTTCCCAGTTCCAACTCTTGAAAATGTAATGTGAATCAGACACTGAGAAAACCATGCATTTTGGGGGTGTACATCTTGAAGCAGATTAAGCTCTGCTCCCAGAAGCAAGGGAGGCTAGGTAGAAGTTTGGTTATGCTGTCTCCCATGGTAAACCATAAGAGAATAGAGAGACAATCAGACAGACATCTGAGTCTCTTGTAAACGATTTAAGCAGGTTAGTAAAGCACAAACAAAAGAGGTTAATTTGGGTCATGAGTTAAACATTTCTTGTTCAAACATTGTCTGAAACCTGGTCCAAGAAAAACATCAAAGTTTGGGTGTCCACACCCGAGGTAAGAACTGAAGGCATAAGAAGATGGTTTGATAAACAGACATTCTAAAATGGGCATAAAACTACTTAGTATTCATGCAGTATTTTATTTCAAAAGTCATTTCACATCCATCACCTCATTCATTGTCACCACTTCCCTATATGTCAGGGCCAAGCACGGATGTCCATCCTCATTTTACAGTCTTAGAGAGGATAAATGGCTTGCCCAAGATAACCCAGTGAGCCAGGAATGAGACAGGGCTGCCAATCCAGGCTATGAGCCAATGGGATAGTAGCCCAGCGTACCATTTCCTGAAGGGCACTTCACTGATCAAGAGTAACTAAATATCTAATCTCATTTGTTCCTGTTTATATTGAAATCAGATGAGGATTTTACAAGTCATACAGAATATGTGCTATAAATCTGGATTCAAATTTGCATGTGCAATCTTTTTTTTAATTAAACATGAATAATTTTGTATGTGTGTTGACTCACTATATGGGGGCAATTTTTCAAAGACTTTCCCAGGTTGTCAAAATACTTCTGCCTGGCCCTGAACAGAGTTGAAAACCAGAATGTGAATGTGAAAACCAGGCCCAGACTTAGTCATTCCACCCAACTGCTCCATGTAAAGCTTAGGTAGATGGTAAGACAAAAACCATCTCTTTGATACCTTGTTTGAGGAACGGCTGTGGGGAAAAAAGTGTTTTATTTAGAAACAACCATATCTACACTGATCTGGAAAAATTAGTGAGATAATAGGATTTTATGAATATTATGAATATGAATATTGAAAAGCAGTGTTGCCTAGTGGAAAGACTATGGGCCTGGGAGTCAGAGGACTTGGGTTCTCAGCTCAGCTCTGCCACTTGTCTGCTTTGTGACCTTGGGTAAGTCACTAAACTTCTCTGTGCCTCAATTATCTCATCTGTAAAATAGGGATTAAGACCTCATATGAGATATGGACTGTGTCCAACCTGATTAAGCTTTTATCTACACCAGTGATTAATATAGTGCCCAACACATACTAAACACTAAACAAATACCATATCAAAAAAAAATATATATATATATATGTAATATACAGTTAGTAGTTCCTAATCTGTGATAGAATCTGACAACCACTTAAACAGGAGCAGCAGAAAGACTAATGGGTTTTCAGCAATGAGGCATCACATACAGCTAATTTTCTCGAGTGACTCAACAAGCAAAAGCGATGGGGTAGATAGTCCCCATCGCACCTAGGGCTCACACTCTTAATCCCCATTTTACTGATGAGGTAACTGAGTCCCAGAGAAGTGAAGTGACTTGCCCAAGGTCACACAGCAGACATATGGTGGAGCAGGGATTAGAACCTATGACCTTCTGACTCCTAGGCCCGTGTTCTATCCAGTAAAGCACAATGCTTCTTGAAGCAGGAAGCATCAGTCTCATCCCTTATATTCCACTCTATGTCACTGCGCATGACACTTTCATAAGGTGGCACACTAAACTCAAACAGAATTTATGGAGGCAACACCAAGCAACTTCCTCTACATATGCACAATGAATCTTGGAGATTTATTCTATGGTCAATAGTACCCTCCCTGATTCTGAACCTCTTTTACTGGCTAGGCCAGCTTGATCCAAGAATTCCACTTCGTTGGCTCTCATCTTGCGCTTTTCAGGGGTGCCCACTCCACAGGGGTGATGGGAGATAATGCCCCCAGAGCTGTTTAAGCTAGGGTTCTGGAAAAGAATTGAGAGTGTCAAATTGAGGCTGAGAAGACTGAGCAGAGTGGCTTTCTGGCCTACTGGATCTATGAAGACTGTCCTCTTCCAATCCTCATCTCTGTTTCTTTTTTTAATGGTATTTTTAACCACTTACTATGGGTCAGTCGCTGTTCTAAGCAGTGGGGTATGTACAGGTTAATTATGTCTGACAGTCACTTTCCCACATGGGGCTTATAGTCTAAATAGAAGGGAGACAAAATATTTAATTGCCATTTTACACTTAAGGAAACTGAGGCATAGAGAAGTTAAGCAACTTGTCTAAAGCTCCACAGCAGGTGAGTGGCAGAGCTGGGATTAGAATTCAGGGCCTCTGACTTTCCACTAGGCTGTGCTACTTGCCCCAAAATCTCTGCACTTTTTTTAGAGAAGCAATGTGACCTAGTGAAAAGAGCACTGGCCTGGGAGTCAGAAGACCAGGGTTCTAGTTCCATCTTAGTACAATTCTCTGCAAACAGTAAACGCTCAATAAATACGGTTGAATGAATGAATGAATGAACCTCTGCCACTTCCCTGCTCTATGACAGTAGCCAAGTCATTAATTTACTTGGGCTTTAGTGTTTTCATCTAGAAAATGGATAGTCAATACACATTCTCCCTCCTACTTAGATTGTGAGCCCCACCTGGTACAGGAACCGTGCCCGACCAGATCAGCTTTGTGTCTATGGCAGCATTTAGTATAATGTTTGTCACAGAACAATCCCTGAATAAATACTACAATTATATTTTTTACATTCTCCATGTCCCCCCACCCCCCCAAAAAAGAAGCACTTAAAAAACATAAAGTTGGCACCTACAGAACTTGGAACATTTGTTTACTGTCCAGTGAACTACTTTAATCTAACTGCAGTTCCATGTTGCTGAGTAGATATTGTTTATGGTGCTTTGGTTATCTTCCTGCTCTAGTATTGTTCTCTGACTCTGGTTATGGGCCTGTCATCTATTCAATTATTTCCTGACATAACCTGCTCTGAATAACAAGTAGTCAGGTCCTACATCTAAGCAGTCTTTTACACTTCACTGGGCACAAGGCTGATCTTGGAGTTCATATCTTCAAATGGGAGACATCTCCGATCTTAGAGTTGGCTCAAGAAGAAATGTGCTGTGGGGTTATCACAGGGAAGAATAAAGAAAATGTCGGGCCTTATTAAAAGCACCCAGATCACCTTCCCACACCTCTCTGCCTCAGCCAGGGGAGGGAATCAAGTCCGCATCATCTGCTTGCCAGGTGTTCATCGTGGACTATTTTACCCTTTGTGTACAACATATTGTTTTCCTCAGCTGAATCACTAGGGAAAACTTGGCACGAGATTTGCATTTTTTGTTTTGTTTCCCTGCATCCAGTCTGGTCATTCTTGGCCTGCTCTGCTGCTTTCCATTGGTAAGGTTTATATAGTCTTAGTTATGTTGCCTTACAAACCCAATGGCCTACTTTCTCTCCAAATACATCTTTAGCTCATGTCATCAGGGAGAATGCTTTCTCTTATGCATCGCCATGTGACTGGCTGATGCCAGAGAGGAGGGTGTGGCCTTTGGAATTTAGCAGAAGCATGGGAATGAGTTGTGGGAGGATAGCCAAGGCTGGCCATGATATGGACTCCTTCACTGGCTTTGCATAAATTCCCTAAACCACCTCTGTGCTTTGGTTTCCCAGGCTCTAAATCTGAGGAAAAACTTTCCTTCATGGGTGAGCCCAGGGGAAGATCAGCCAATGTGTTGACTTAATAATTATGGTATAATTATAATAATAATAATTATGGCATTTGCTAAGTGCTTACTATGTGCCAGGCATTGTATTAAGCACTGGGGTGGAAACAAGCAGATTGGGTTGGACACAGTCCCTATCCCACATGGGGCTCACAGTCCTAATCCCTATTTTACAGATGAGGTAACAGGCACAGAGAAGTGCCCAACTTGCCCAACACAGCAGACAAGCGGCAGAGCCGGGATTACCACCCAGGTCCTTCTGATTCCTTGGCCTGTGCTCTATTCACTAGGCCAAACTGCTTGACGGAGAGTCACCCCAAGGCTTTACCTGTGAGCCCAGGCTGCAATGTTGTCTGTCTCCCCCTTCTAGACTATGAGCCCATTGTTGAGTAGGGACTGTCTCTATATGTTGCCAACTTGTACTTCCCAAGCGCTTAGTACAGTGCTCTGCACACAGTAAGCGCTCAATAAAAACAATTGAATGAATGAATGAATGAGAAGGGGGTGTGTCCAAGAAGGTTCACCCCCGGCCTCTTTGTATGCTGCCATCATCCTTACCAATCAATTGAACAATCATATTTATTGAGAGCTTACTATGTGCACAGCAATGTATTAATAATAAGAAGAAGAATATTGATGGTATTTGTTAAGCACTTACTATGTGCCAGGCAGTTTACTAAATGCTGGGGTAGTTAAAAGGAAACCAGATTGGACACAGTCCCTATCCAACATGGGGCTCACGTGGGGCCCATTTTACTGATGAGGTAACTGAGGCACAGAGAAGTGAAGTGACTCACCCAAGGTCACACAGCAGACACGTGGTGGAGCTGGAATTTAGAACCCACAACCTTCTGATTCCCAGGCCTGCCCTCAGTCCACTATGCCATGCTGCTTCAATGCTTGGGAGAGTAGCAAGGAAAGATTGAGCTAGAGAAAACCAATTCAGGAAATCATTCAAAGTCAGATGGGAAAAAAAAAACAAAGAAAACAGACCAGCTCATCATTCCATGCACAGCAGACCATATTTCTGCATCCAGAAGCCACCTCACACTACCTGCAGCACAATCTAAGTAGACCTTGGATGTTAAGGTAATCCAGATAAAGAATCAGTGCAGCAGCAAAAACTAACCCAGCCCAATCTGAGTAGACCTTGGATGTTAAGGTAATGCAGATACAGAATCAGTGCAGTGGCAAAAACTAACTACAGCCAATTTCTCAGTCCCTGAAGCATTATTGGTTCTCCGTGGACTTGGAGGTTTGTCATCATGCAACTGTTCCATCACTGTTCTAGATGGCAGTGGAATCTGTTTTGCCAGAGCTGCGTGATTATGGGTTGTCGTCAAGGGCTCAAGGCTGTGCATATGCTCAATTGCTCCCACTATGGGAGAGGAAACCATTTTGGGAAGCATTAGTTAATGTCCTGCTGGCTGTTTCCTCATTTCTGTGAGTTAATGAATTTTCTCCTTGTGTGTGCTTAGACTGATTTAAAAATATAATTCTCTCTCTTGTGGTCCAAACTGAAAAACAAAAAACAGGGCCTGATCTTTCTGGATACCTGGGGCTCTACTGCTTCTGCACTTTGTCCCGAAAAGTGCACCTCAAGCCACCCTCCTGCTTTCTTGACATCTCAGATGTTCTTATTCTGTCACGAGGGTCACAGGGAAGAGGTGACTTTATGGTCTGGCTTCTCATCCTACAGTAGGATAGCTTAGGGGTCTCGCTCATTCCCAGACTCTTAGAACTGAGTCAGCCCAACCAGATTTTTGAGTGATTCATCAAGCAAGCAAGAGAAGTCGCATGGCCTAGTGAATAGTGTACTAGCCTCTGAGTCAGAAGGACCTTAGTTCTAGTCCCGGCACTGCCAGTTGTCTGCTGTATGACCTTGGGCAAGTCACTTAATGTCTCTGTGCCTCAGCTACCTCATCTGCAAAATGAAGATTAAGATTATGAGCTCCATATGGGACAAGAACTGTGTTCAATGCAATTATCGTGTATCTACCCCAGTATTTAGATATGTGGCTGGCACATAGTAAGTGCTTAACAATACACTTATCATTAATTGCATTTACTGAATGCCTATTATTTGCAGAGCAATGTACTAAGTGCTTGGGAAAGTACAATATGACAGAGTTAGTAGATGCGAGTCAATTCCCACCTGGCAGCTTGCTAGTCCAATCAGCAGCATTACATTTCTATTTGTGAATTATAAGTGGTATTCACTGCCATTGTTACCCAGAAAGTTCTACCAGCCCTATTGATCACATGTCCTCCAAGGAGCCTTCCCCAACTAAGCCCTCTTAATCCCAACCCCCACTTCCTTCTGCTTCACCTATGCACTTGGATCTGTGACATTTGGACATTTGATATTGTCCCCCCAGTATATAGATATGATGTGTAGATATGTACATATCTATAAATTATTATAAATTACTTATTCATATGAGTGTCTGTCTCCTCCTTAGAATGTAAGCTCCTTGTGGGCAGGGAATGTGTCTACCAACTCTGTTGTACTGTACTCTCCCAAGCATTTAGTTCTATGCTCTGTACACGGTAAATACTCAATAAATATCATTGATGATGATGATGATGATAATGAGATCAAAATGTCCCCAGTCCTGTTTATGGTGCAGGTGATGAATATTAAGTTCTCATTATTAAATATGCATTTTTCTTTTATGTTGAGGATAGAGCATATCACATTAAGCTAAGCAAAAAGCCATCCTCACACTGGTATTACATATCTTTCCAATACCAATCTCTGACCATCTACACATTTTTTTTATCTAGGAGTTTCCTTCCACTCTTGAAATTTTGTAGCTTCCCCTCCTTGGGTACATTTCCAAACACATTCATGTTCAGACATTCTGATCATCAATCTTCAATGATATTTATTGAGTGCTTACTGTGCACAGTGCCCTAAGGGTACAATACTGTATAACAGAGCTGGTAGATATGTTCACTGCCCACAAGAAGCTCTCAGGCTAGAGGGGGAGCAAAAGAGAAGAAAAACTTGAGGAACTTTGTTTTCTTATGATAAACAGGATTACAGAGCCCTGTACTAAATTAATAAAAAATTAAAATAAAAAGGAACCTACTTCTATTATTGATAATAATTGTGGTATTTGTTAAACACTTGCTATGTGCCAAGCATTGTAAAAAGTACTAGTCTAGATACAAAATAATCAGATCAGACACAGTCTGAGGGAGAACAGGCATTAATTTCTCATTTTTGCGGATGAGGACACTGAAGCACAGAAAAGTTAAATGACTCGCACAAGGTCACACAGTAGGTAAGCAATGGACCCGGAACTAGAACCCAGGTCCTCTGACGCCCAGGACTCTGCTCTCTCAACCAGTCTTCTCTGCTAATGACTTCCAGGTTCACAATTTCAAAGTTGTACAACTCTTTCTGGAGTGGAGCCATGATGTGGGAAGCCCATGGTACAACAGAAAAGAGAATGTCTTGCTTATCATGTCCCTGATTGGAAAGTAAACTAGCTATGGAAAACTTTTTTTTCCTTCAAATGCTTTTAAAAATCTTTTGAGGTGTGTGCATGTGTAGGGGAGGTTGGGCTGAGGGGAGGGAAGAGATCAAATTGAGGAACTATAAATCCTCAGTTTGGAAAGGATAAGCTCTTTACCTAAATCTCCCTCGAAACAAATTATACGTCATGCAAAATTCCCCCTTTATTTCTCTCAGCTGCTTTCTGTTTTTCCTGATTGCTCCTACCTGTGTGAGATTAAGGTCCAAAGGAAGTTATCTTTCCAACCAAATCCCATTCCTACGGAAATTGACTTGTCACCTTGCTTTTCAATGGGTAGTATTTACTGAGTGTTTTCTATGTGCAGCACTCTCTTTAAGTTTCCCCTGATCTGGAATGGTTTGCCATGGCCAGAACCTCCATGGAGTAGTAGTCAGGGAGCCCATCATTCAAGAAACATGCAGCCCATCATTCAAGAAACATGCAGCTAAGTAAGTGCTTAGCAACTGCCATAATTATTAATATTTTCATGTGCTTTCATTTAGATATTTTCCGTGGCAGAACAAAATCCTGGTGATTAGAAAACTGTTCTTTGAAGGCAAACGGGAAATGTAACCGATGGGAGGATGAGGCTAGCCCTGTTGCTGCAGCATATGGCGACCCTCATCAGCAATGCAGAGAATGCATTGCTATTTGAAACGAAGCCAAGTTTTGATGAGTTCGGTCTTTGCCTTCAAAAATCTGGAATTCGATCTCATTTTGAACATGCCTCTCGCTAACAATGAGGCTGTTTTGTTGTTTTTTTATGAGTCCCTGACATCAGTGAGTGGAAAATATGCAAGCGATCCAAGGGGAAGCAGCTGTTTTGATCCAACCCAGGGGGCTACAACCTGGTCTCTCTCAAGAAAATGGGATGGCTAGGGAGCCCAGGGCTAAAAGGGTCCATGACCTTGAAAGACTCCCTAAGTCAACAAATCATTTAGACTAACAAGGGCATGTTGGGCTCCCATTTTTTTAAGATAATTCCCATCTGTAATTATTTTGTGCCTGTCAATCAATCATACTTATTGAGTGCTTACTGCATGCAGAACACTGTACTAAGAATTAAGGAGAGGACAGTTCAACAGAGTTGCGTAGACACATTCCCTGCCCTCAGTGAGCTTGCAGTCTAGAGGATGAATTTACAGTCTAGAGTTTACAGGCTGTCTCCCCCACTGGATTGTAATCTCCTTGAGGGTAAGGGGGTAAAGTGTCATATTTTGTAAGTCTATTTAACTGCCCCAACTGTTTAGTACTCTGCACACAGTAGTACTCAATAAATACTAATAATAATGAAAATTATAACATTTGTTTAGTGCTTACTACATGCCAAGCACTGTTCTAAGCACTGGGGAAGATACAAGACAATCAGGTTGTCCCATGTGGGGCTCACAGACTTAATCCTTATTTTACAGATGAGGTAACTGAGGCACAGAGAAGTTAAGTGATTTGCCCAAGGTCACATAGCAGATAAGTGGCAAAGCTAGAATTAGAACCCACAACCTCTGACTCCCAAGACCATGCTCTTGCCACTTGGCTATGCTGCTTCTCAATCGATTGATTTCTTGGTGTCACCCATGAAAACTGCCAAGGTCTTGGTATGGTTTCCCACACCTCTTCTGAACTTGATATGATGTGATCACATCAGTTGTGCCATACTGTGTTCTGATAACACAGGATGGTTCTACAGGGGAGGCAGTCATGATATGCTTCAGTAGCTGGTCCCAAAGGACTTTGGGTAGAATTTTTCCAGGGTGGGAGAACAGTGAGATGGTCACTACTCTATGAGCAGCAGCATGGCCTAGTGGTAAGAGCCCGGGCTTGGGAGTCACAGGTTGTGGGTTCTAATCCTGGCTTCACCACTTGTCTGCTGTATGACCTTGGGCAAGTCACTTCATTTCTCTGTGCCTCAGTTACCTCACCTGTAAAATGGGGATGAAGACTGTGAGCCCCACGTGGGACAATCTGATTACCTTGTATTTACCCCAGAGCTTAGAACAGTGCTTGGCACCTAGTAAGCACTTAAGAAATACCATTGTTATTATTATTACTATAGTTACCAGTCTGACGTTTTCACCTTTTTACTTCTCAACATTCTTTGAGGTCTCTATCGATCAGTCAATGATATTAATTGAGTGCTAACTCTATGCAGGGCACTGTACTAAGTACTTGGGAAAATCCACTCCATTAAAGTCGACAGACACAATTCTTGCCCATAAGAAGCTTACACTTTATAGATCTCTGCCTGTAGACTAAAGATGCTGGTGCTTTGCCATCTTCTGCAGGGATGGCATTCATTCATTCATTCTGTTGTATTTATTGAGCACTTACTGTGTACTAAGCACTTCTACAGTTCCGAAGTGCTCAAACACCAGGAGAGCGAGGCCTTCTGAACTCTTATAACACTGAGAAGTCACTGTCACAGCTGCAGTTATGACTTCTGAGCTGCGAGGAGCCTGAAATCCTGCTACTCCTTTCTCATTTATCATTCCGCATCTGACCTGATTAACTTGTTTTTACCCCAGTACTTAGAACAATGCTTGACACACAGTAAAAGCTCAACAAATGCAATACTACTACTACTACTACTAATAATAATAATTAATGGTGTATTTATTGAGCACTTACTGTGTGCAGAGCACTGTACTAAGGATTTGGAGGAGGACAGTACAACAGAGATACTAGACATGTTTCCCTGCAGTAGCCAACCTGATTTATGTTGGGGATCAAACCCATCGAAACTTAGACTGTGAGCCCCATGTGGGATGGGGATTGTGTCTGACCTGATTAACCTGTTTTTACCCCAGTGCTTAGAAGAGTTCTGGACACATAGTAAGAGCTTAACAAATACAATACTACTACTACTACAACTAATAATTAATGCTGCATATATTGAGCATATACTGTATGCAGAGCACTATACTAAGTGCCTGGGAGAGTACAGTACAACAGAGTTGCTAGGCACATTTCCCTGCTAACAATAATAATAAAGTAGTGAAAATGTTAGGGGTTTGGCTCTTCCAGGCCCCAAGTGTTTCAAAGCTTCCTTGAGTGGCAGGGTAGAAATTTAAAGAAATATGATCCCCTGAAATAACATAAGATCGATCCTCACCTAGGTGCCTGCAGGTAAGGACATATTTTCATGACCTTGAATTTGCTTTCATCTACTGAGTTTAGCCAGGAAGTGGGAAGGCAGAAGGAGGAGAAGGAGGGATTTCTGAACTCAGTCCCAAACCAACAGTGTTTGGCTCTGAGCCGACTCTACCCAGACCTCAGCTCCCTTCTCCTTCCCACCCCTCTGTCTCCAACATCCACACCCTTGCCTGACACCCTGAGGGGGAAAAGGTTTCTGCCTCCTGTTGTCTGTGCTCTAGAAACCAAGTGACATTCAAATTATGTATTATACATTATCCATTTATATCAATGTCTGTCTCTCCTTCTCGACTGTACACTCATTGTAGGCAGGTAACATGTTGGCCAACTCGGCTGTATTGTACTCTCCTAAGTGCCTCATACAGTGCTCTGCATGTAGTAAGCCTTCAGTAAATACCATTAGTGTTTATGATGATGATGACTGGAAGGATTTTTGTGGAGAATGCAAAGCATTTTATGAGTAGCATCAGATAGGTGGATCCAGTTTCCATGGTTTGGCACACGCTGACTTTATAGTACCTAGGTATGACACATCTCCAAAAAGCTGTGCTGTCTCTAAATATTGGATTTTATCTCTCCCATAGCTGCCATCATCCCTAAGTGTTAGACCCGAAGGAGTGAGATCTAATGCAATAGGTTGTGCTTCAGTGCCTCAGAGTATCTCACAACAGTGGCCTTGTTCCTGCAATTTTAATACATTATGTCACTGAAGACGGCTCCATCGTTTCTGTTTAGGGTGGGCTTTCCCCATCCTCCTCCCCTTTAATATCCTTTTGTATTCTTCCTCATATGAAAGAGTTTTGAAAGAGCTCCCAGGAGCTCTGAAAGAAAGTGGTCTGAGAAAGGGAGGGGATAGTTAATGTAACACATCCAAAGATGATCTGGAATGGTGTGCAACTGAACCCCAAAGATTTCTGTGTTTTCTTAACATGAAAAGCCCACAGTCCTTATGGAGCAGGCTGTTTTTTCATCATTATTCTAAGGACTAGTCTGCCTCTAAGATGTATATGTGAAAATGTCTCAGAACTGTTAGAATAATGCTAAGTAGCTTCTGCCATCACTTTGGCATCCCACAGGTGTTACTTTTATCACAAAATGTGTCGTAAGCCTAGAATGTGTATTTCAGTGTGAACAGCAGTGGGTTATGCCCAGTAGAATTTTTTTTCTTTTAAAAGAAGTGCTAGAATAATTTTAAATGTCAAAGTTATTGTCCAGGCTCAGTAGCGTTATTCTCATTCATTCAATCATATTTATTGAGTGCTTACTGTGTGCAAAATACTGTACTAAGCACTTTTCTACTACCTAAGTGGGAATGTGGAAGAAACCAATAGGTACCAGTCCCTGTGTCCAGCTCATTGTCCAGCTACTTGAGAGAGGATGGTTAGACTGTAAGCTCATCCCTAGACCAGAAACTCTTAGGCAGGGAACTTGTCTGCTAATTCTGTTGTATCATACCCTCCTAAGCACCTAGTACAGTGCTTTGCACATAGTAAGCATTCAATAAAAACCATTCATTGACTGATTATTTTCCTTTCTAACCAGTGCAGTCTTTTCCCTGAAGGAGCTGCAAAGAAACTTAGTACAAGCACATAGTACAGTGCTTTTCACACAGTAAGTGCTCAATAAATATGATTGAATGATGGAATGAATAAAAGAAGCAGAGGTTTTGTGGAAGAAAATTGCAAAGTCTCTTCTCCAGGTATCTCCACTGGCCAGTGTAGTTCAGCATAGGACCTGGCCAGCCCATTGGCCACCGTGGCCAATGGCCCATTGGCCACTGTGGGACTCAAGTCTTGGACTGGAATTCCCTGACATCAAGTTTAACCTTGGACAGCTTCCTCCTCTCCTGTCCCTGCTCACTGTAAGCCCAAACAGATTGTGGGAGAGAGGTTTCTTGGCTTTTTTAAAAAATGATACGCTTAAGTGCTTACAATGTGCCAGGCACTGTACTAAGTACTGGGGTAGCCAAGGTAATTAGGTTGTACACAGTCCCTGTCTCACTTGGGGCTCCCAGTCTAATTAGGAGGGAGGTGGATTTAATCCCTGTTTTACATATGAGGCACAAACAAGTGACTTACCCAAGGTCACACAGCAAGCAAGTAGTGGAAATATGATTATAACACAGGTCTTCTGGCTCCCAGGAGCATGCTTTCTCCACTGAGTCATGCTTATTTCTGGCTAAACAGACATTTAGTGGTCCTTTCCGTTTTTATCTCCTATTGAGCTGGGCAGTGGAGGAAAGTAGAAGGGAGGGAGTTTAGAGCAGTGAGCAATGTTCTCTGATTATGGTGCACTCCACAACTTGTTCCTCTATTGCTTGAAAAATTCCCTACTCAAATAAATACTCAGGTTTCCCACAGCATCAAAGAAGGGGGTCTCCTTTTATGAGGTATAAGACACCTCACAAATTCAAATAGGTGCTACAGTTTTGTTCAATGGAAACAAGCCCTAAAGGCATTGGGTACCTCCTCATGAACCCCCTATTAGTGGCAGTGTCATTGTTTGTCTCATTTTGCATATCATTATGCTCCCTGCTCATGCTGCATTTCATTACACTTGAAAATGAATTACAACCCAGGAACTGATCATTCATCTGAAACCTCACTGCACTTGTTCCAATGACAGGTCTTTCTAGGATACAGGTTACATCTATTTCAGAAATCCCTAAAGGGATCTCTAACCACAAGAAATCACTGGCTCAGTCCACACGACTGGCCTCCTAAGCCCAAGATAAGCTGGTGAAACAAAAATTGAAAAGAAAATATGTAAACCTGCGGGAAAGAGTCCAACAGGGCCCCCAAGAAATGCCAAGCAAACATTAAGCTTGTAGGAGGAAGATTCAAAGGTGATCATGAGAGAGGAACTCCTGCATTAATCAGGATTCCTTGCCTGCTTTTCACCTAGATTTTTTGTTGCCTAGCAGAGAGTGGAGACAAGATGATTGCCATGATTAAGGAGTCGCGTAGCCTAAAGAGGAGCAGTGTAGCCTAGTAGAAAGAGCAGAGACCTGGGAGTCAGAGGACCTGTGTTCTAATCCCGGTTTTGCCACTTGTCTGCTGAGTGACCTGGGGATATCACTTCACTTCTCTGTGCCTCAGTTTCTTCATCTGTAAAATGGGTATTCACAATCCCTTTTCTCCCTCCTTCTTAGACTGAGAGCCCCACGTGGGGCAGGGACTGTGTTTGACATGATTATCCGCCCCAGCACTTAGAACAGTGCTTGCTACACTATAAGAATTTAACAAACATTATTATAATTATTATTATACAGCTCTCTCAGCCTCTAATACTGAGAGAGGGTGGTTCTTCATGGACTACTGAGAAGTGAGACATAAACCATGGGCCTGCTAATCAGAAGTACCTGAGTTCCAATCCCAGCTTCTCCACTTGTCTGATGTGTGACCTTGGGCAAATCTTTTCACTTCTCTGTGCCTCAGTTCCCTTCTGTAAAATGGGTATTCAGACTGTGCGCTCCATGTGAGATAGGCAAACCAATCACCTCATATCTACCCCAGCGCTTAGTACAGTGCCTGGCACATAGTAAGCGCTTAGCAAATACCATAATTATTATTATTATTTATATCTTTAAGCACTTATCCACTGCATCCTCGGCCCCACAGCACTTGTGAACATATCCATAATTCATTTTAATGTTTGTCTCTTCTTCTGGACTGTAAATCTCCTTGTAGGCAGGGAATGTGTCTATCAACTCTGTTGTATTCTACTCCCCAAAGTGCATAGCACAGAGATCTGCACACAGTAAGTACTCAGAGAAAAATCACTGATTGATTGAAAAATTATTTGCAAATTCTTTGTAATGGCCTACCCCTCTACCAGCCTCCTCATTCATTACACTCCATGCCCCAGAAGAAACACAACTGCTAGGGACGAGACACTGAAAATCGCGCAGGGCAAAATCATTCCTTTATGCAGATCATTTCCCTTGCGCCAATCCTTGGGTCCAAATTCCCATGGTTCTAGAGGAGAATTCTAGAATGGAAGCATGTCTTCTTGACTGGAAACTCAATGGAGGCAGGGAACATATCTACCAACTCTGTTACATTCTCTCCCAAGCTCTTAGTATGGTTTTCTGCTCACAGGAAGCAGTCAGTAAATATGACTGATTGATGGATGAGACAATGTGCTGTACTGATGTGTTTGCCAATGATATCACCTGAGCTCCCTTCAAAGCTACTTCTAGGCATTTCAAACTTTCTGAAGTTTCATGTCCAGGAGAACAATCCCTTACTGATTGCTGCAGGCCTGGTTTGTTTACCAGCTACAGTCATCTCCAAACAACTCACTGATATTTCACACTGCTTGAGATTTTGATTCACCATGCCTTTAAACTGTTTCTTCTTCCCTCTTTGGTGGCCCACATTCCATTTGAATTCATACGCAGCATGGCATAGTGGATAAAGCACATGCCTGGGAGTCAGAAGGTCATGGGCTTTAACCCCGGCTCCACCACCTGTCTGCTGTGTGACCTTGGACAAGTCACTTCACTTCTTGGTGCCTCAGTTACCTCATCTGTAAAATGGGGATTGAAACTTAGTGCCCCACAAGTGATAGGGACAGTGTTCAACCCTATTTGCTCATAACCACCCCAGTGCTTAGTACAGTGCGTGGCACATAGTAAGGGCTTAGCAAATGCTATAATTATCATTATCATCATTACTAGTCGGAATAAGGTTTTGTTTGGTGACATAGATTAGATATACTTGAATCTGACAGGAGAGGTATGGCTTCTCAAGAACCCTTCTTGTACAAAAATGGAGGGCAAGCTACTTGGTCATTAAAAGCTCTAGAACCCATCTCCACTTCCATGATCTCCCTTTGTATCAGGCTAATAAACTTGCTGGGCAGCAAGCCAGTGGAATAACACCTCCTCCAAGAGGCTTTCCCTGATTAAGCCCTCTTTTGCCTGACTCCTTCTCTCTTCAGAGTTGTCTATGCACTCAGATCTGAACCATTTAGGCACTTAGTTTTCACCCCTCCCTCAGCCCCACAGCACTTATGTACATATCTGCATTTTATTTATTTATATTAATGTCTGTCTCCTCCTCTAGACTGTAAGCTTGTTGTAGGCAGGGAACATGTCTAACAACTCTTTTGCATTTTACTCTCCCAAGCACTCAATACAGTGCTCTGCATAGAGTAAGTACTCAATAAATACCATTGCTTGATTGGTTGATTGGTAACATGGTGCTAGTTCTGGTCCTCATAAATCCCAGCTACCCCTTTTTTGAAGCTGGTCAGCTAGAATGATGATGATGATGGTATTTGTTAAGTGCTTACTATGTGCCAGGCACTGTACTAAGCACTGGGTTAGATCCAAACAAATCAAGTTGGACACAGTCCCTGTCCCTTGTGGGCTCTCAGTCTCAATCCCCATTTTACAGATGAGGTAACTGAGGCACAGAGCAGTGAAGTGACTTACTCAAAGTCACACAGAAGACAAGTGGCAGAGCTGGGATTAGAGCATGTGTGACCTGATTCCCAGGCCTGTGCACTATCTACTATTCCATGCAATGATGTATGATGCTCTAGCCAGATGCAGAATTGTAGCCTCCTCTTTAGGAAGGAGCTATTTTCACTGTCTCTGAGTAAACCTCCTGAGGGATTGGGACAACGATGCACTGAGGCTATTGCAATCAATCAGTCATATTTGCTGAACACTGAATGTGTGCAGCGCATTGCACAAAACTATATGACAGCCTACTAATCCACCTCATTTCTCAGAGGGAGATGTCAGGAAAGGACTCTTGGATTCTGTCTGTAGATTTTGTTCTGCCCAGAGCAGTGATACAGAAGCAGTGTGCCTTAATTCATAGAGCAAGGGCCTGGGGGTTAGAGGACCTGGGTTCTAATCCCAGCTCTCCATCATCTGCTGTGTGGCCTTGGGCAAGTCACTTCACTTTTCTGTGCCTAAGTTACTTCATCTGTATAATGGGGATTAAGACTCACAAGCCCTTTGTGGGAGGGGACTGTATCTGAACTGATTATCTTGTATCTTCCCCAGCTCTTAGTACAGTGAATGGCACATAAGTACATAACAAATACCAAAATTATTATTGGACCATATGAACTTTGGAAAACCTAAGAAGCATTTGATTCTAAATTATGATAATCGTGTCTACCTCAGAGACTTTGCTTGCATAAAGCATGCTTTTAAGTCCCTTGCTTCCTTTATCTTTATATGCGTGTGAATCATATTAATGAAAACTAATTGACTCATGATTCACTGATTACAGTAAACTAAATCTCCAGATCAAACCCAAATAAAAAATAAACAGAAATAGTTTATGGGTTGCATCTGTTATTAGGAAAAAAATTCCAAGGAAACGATTTAGAGATAAAAAGGCACTGCAAAATATCCACTGCAGCTATGAATAAAAACAAAACCAACAGCCATGAATCCAGCATTCAAATGAATAATGGGTCACATGATAATAAGAGTCTTCTTTCTCCATGAGACATGGTGGCCTCTCTGACTACAAAGCATTGTTTCCTTTCCAAACAAGGCTATGCTTGTTTTTGGTTTGTTCATTTCTTTTTTTTTTTTCTTTTTAGGCTTTAACTGACCTAATGATGGTAGAGATGGAACTTTTCAAAGAGTGGAGGAGGGCTCTCAGTCCATCGACATGATTGCCCCATTAGAATTCCAAGCATCTCGATTCTAGAGGTGGTTATCTCCGTTTACTGCGTCTGACTTTGATTTCTCCAGGTGTGGCCCTCTCCCTTAAGTGGCACCGTGATGCATACTGAATTGTGTATCTGTCTAGATTAATGCTGTGCCCAAGAGTAAGCAACAAATTTTGAGCTGGGAAGCGATAAATCTTCCACTTGTTTTCGGTGATCTTCGGGGTTTAATCTGAGTGCAAGCTACATGACAGCTGAAATGCTGAAGCAATCAACCGAGCCACATCAAAATGTACCAGAGTTGCCTGAGATATTCTCTGTGCTTCTTCGGTAGTAGTGGAGTCTGTGAGTGAGCTAAATCCTGTGAATGCTTCTCCTGGATGTCAAAAGGCAAACAAACCCTACTGTGAACACAGCCCTGGAGCTGAGGTACCCTGAGGTTCAGAGTCACAAAGCTTCACTTCACTGAACAGTGGTGCTATCACAGCCCACAGACTTCGCTCCTCTAATGCCAGCCTTCTCACTGTACCTTGATTTCACCTATCTCATCGCCGACCTCTTCCCCACATCCTGCCTCTGGCCTGGAACGCCCTCCCTTTTCATATCCAACAGACAATTACTCTCCCCATCTACAAAGACTTATTGAAGGCACATCTCCTCCAAGAGGCCTTCCCTGACTAAGCGCTATTCTCATTTCCTATTCTCCCACTCCCTTCTGCGTCGCCTTGACATGCTCCCTTTAGTCAGTAAGTCAGTCAATTGTATTTATTGAGCACTTCCTGTGTGCAGAGCACTATACTAAATGCTTAGGAGAGTACAAAAATATAATAGGCACATTCCCTATCCACAGTGACCTCAAGGCTAGAATACAGTCTTTATTCATCTCCCCCCAGTTCCACAGCACTTAAGTACATACCTACAATTTTACTTATTTATATTAATGTCTGTCTTCCCCTCTAGACTGCAAGCACATTTTGGGCAGTCAATGTTTCTGTTATATTGTACTCTCCCAGGCGCTTAGGACAGTGCTCTGCTCACATTAAGCGCTCAACAAATACAATTGACTGACTTCACCTTGACAATGCCAGTGTTATAGATAGGGCGTTGGCAAGAGGTGGTGACATAGTGAACAGACGGAGCAGTAAAGAACATGGCCAACTCCAATCACTGGGACACATAGGACAGCACAGTGCAGCTTTATCTGATGATCAGAAAAGAGACTGCTAAGGCACACAGCCTGCTGCCATAATAAGTGGCAACACTTGATTCGCAGGAGGAAGCTGGTCCCCCTTTTAGCTTCCCATGGCTAGCTCCATGTAAGTGCCAGACCTGAGAATGTCCCCATTATTATTCTTATTCATGAATTTCTTGCTGGAAACATGCTCATTGCTGAAAAATTACTAAAAAATGGAAAAAAATATATAACAATTTTGGGTTTTTTTATGATATTTCTTAAGTGCTTACTATGTGTCCATTGCTGTTCTAAGTGTTGGGGTAGATATAGGTTAATCAGGTAGGACTCAATCCCTGACCCATATGGGGCTCACAGTCAAGTAGGAAGGAGAACAGGTATTAATAATGATAGCATCTATTATTTATCAATAATAATGATATTAATGATAGCATTTATTAAGTGCTTACTATGTACAAAGCACTGTTCTAAGTGCTGGTGGGGGTTACAAGATCATCAGGTTGTCCCACGAGAGGCTCACAGTCTTAATCCCCATTTTACAGATGAGGGAACTGAGGCACAGAGAAGATAAGTGACTTGCCCAAAGTTACACAGCTGACAAGTGGCAGTGCTGGGATTTGAACCCCTGACCTCTTACTCCAAAGCCTGGGCTCTTTCTACTGAGCCACGCTGCTTCTCTAGCTATGCTGTTTCTCTATTAATTAATTAATTAATCTAGTAATTATGGTATTTGTTGAGCACTTACTATATGTTAAGCATTGTTCTAAGTGCTGGGGTAGGTACAAGTTAATCAGGTTGGACAAAGTCCCCGTCTGACATGGAACACAGAATAGGAGGGAGAGTAGGTACTGAATCCCCATTTTCCATTTAAGGTAACTGAAACATAAGGAAGTTAAGTGACTTTTTCAAGGTCATACAACAGGCAAGTGGTGGAGACAGGATTAGAACTCAGGCCCATGCTCTTTCCATTAGGCTGCCTCACAACAATCATGTTGTTTCTGGGCAGGGACCTTGGTATTGGCCACGACCACCCTTGTGTTTGTGTTGAGTGGGGTGAAGTCCCTGCCTAGGGAGTTAATATTGCAAAGACTCACCAGCATGTAACACAGGCTTGGAATTCAGAACCGGTTTAGTGGAGTAGGGAAACCATGAAAAAAAGTGTCCATTTTATTATTATTTTTATTATTGTTAATAATAATGGCATTTGTTAAGCACTTACTAATAATAATAATGATAGCATTTATTAAGTGCTTACTATGTGCAAAACACTGTTCTAAGCACTGGGGACGTTACAAGGTGATCAGGTTGTCCCACGGGGGGCTCACAGTCTTACTCCCCATTTTGCAGATCAGGTAACTGAGGCACGGAGAAGTTAATTGACTTGCCCAAACTCACACAGCTGGCAATTGGTGGAGCCAGGATTTGAACTCATGATCCTTGACTCCAAAGCCCGTGCTCTTTCCACTGAGCCACACTGCTTTGCAAACTACACAGATGATTCCTGCCCCTAAAATATATTTCAGTTGGCATAATCTAGATGCTTTAGATAAGGGGCTTTTGGGCCTTATATATTCCAGATAATTAAAAAATATAGACCCATGAATAAAGCCTTGCCCACTCTTTCTAAATTAGCATATATGAGGATAATAAGTGAAAAGGAATGCAGAGGAACAGTGAGCTCCACTAGAAACAGCATCTGCCTCCGAGTCAGGAGGCCTGAATTCTAAACTAAGATCTTCCATTCACCACTTGGGTGACTTGAGCAAATCACTTAACTTCTCTGTGCTTTAGTTTCCTCAACTGAAATTTGGGGATCCTCTACTTGTTCTCCTTTCTGCTGAGACTGTGAGCCCCATGTGGGAAAGGAACTACGTCTGACTTGATCGTCTCACATTCATTCATTCAATCGTATTTATTGAGTGTTTACTGTGTTCAGAGCACTGTACTAAGCGCCTAGGAAGCATGTCAGCAATATACAGAGACAATCCCTACCCAACAACGTGCTCACAGTCTAGAAGGGGGAGACAGACAACAAAACAAAACTTGTAGAGAGGTGTCAAAATCATCAGAACAAATAGAATTAAAGCTATATACATCTACCCCAGGGCTTAGCACAATGTTCAGCACATAGTAAGTGCCTAACAAATACCACCATTATTATTTCTCAGGTTTCCCAAGATGGATGGTGACTTAGAAAGCTATTTTGAATTTCTCTACAAAGCTGGTGTAAAGGATCATTGAAATAGGAAAGTAATCTTGATTATGAAAAAATGGCCTACACTTCCCTTAAGATCTTTTTTTTAAAGTGGGGAAGTGCCCATCTGCTTCGAATGATTAAAGTAAAATGTGTCAGTAAACAAGAGGATAATCCCAATTATCACTGGAAGAGCCTCCTGCTGCCAAATTTCTATGATTCTGTGACATCTCCCTCTAGATGTCAACTCACTGTGGGCAACGAATGTGTCTACCAATTCTGCTGTATCGTTCTGTCCCAAACACTTAATACAGTGCTCTGCAGACAGTAACTGCTCAATAAATTCCAATTATTGATTGTCTAATGAATTTGATAAATCAGCTCTGTCTACACAGGGTTGATGTACTTTCAGAAAGGAATTCTACTTCTGAATAATAATAATAATTAATAATTGTGGTATTTGTTAAACACTTACTATGTGCCAAGCATTTTTCTAAACACTGCGGTAGATGCAAGGTAATTAGGTTGGACATAGTCCCTAAAGTCTAGGGAGGAGGAAGAAGGATTTTGTCCCCATTTTACAGATGAGGCCACTGAGACCCAAAGAAGTTAAGTGACTTGCCCAAGATGACACAGCAGACAAGTGGCAGAGCCAGGATTAGAATCCAGGTCCTCTGACTCCTAGGCCCGTGCTTTTTCCCCTAGGCCATGCTGCTTCTCTTGTTATTTGTTGTTTGATCTGAATCTGCGCCGGGCTTATACTAATCAGTCCCAATCTAATGTCACTTGGGATTGAATCTTGCCACAGCCAAGACTGAATCTTTTGGAAATCACATAACACTGATCCTGCCTCAGGGCCTGTCCCAGGAATGTTGACATCAGAATATCTGCCAGATTGACAGATGCCATTCAGCCCCTAACCCTGTCTCACACCCTACTGCTACTAAGAAATGTCCTAGCATTCAGGTTAGCCAGGAGATGGGGAAATGAAGAACATCCAACACAACTCTACTGACTCCTACATTACCCAGGAAAAATCGACAAGACCATGTTCTTATAGGGAAAAAAAATGAATAAATAAGTCCCGCATGCATGGCCACAGTCTAAAGGTTTTCTGTCATTCTCTACTGAAGTGCAGTGAAAGATACATGCACAAGTCCCCCTAATATAAGCTGGCTTCCACTTCTATCAGTGAAGCCAAGAAGAAACAGGTGGAGTCTGTTAAATGCCCTCATGCCAAGTCTAAGTGGCCCCTGGTGCCCGCATAAGCAATGTATCTAACTTTCATCAGCTGACAAAGATGAAATTAGAGAGGTCTCATATATATATCCTACCAATCCTTAATGATGCTAACAGTGTCTGCTGGGAGAACATGTTTGCAAAGGAAGTGCATTAGTCTACTTTACTACAAAAACTCTTTTGTAAGATATCTGTAAATCAAAAGGAGCTTGGAGCTACAGTATAATGTATCGTTTTTAAAATGCATCTACATCTACCCAGTTGAAAGGAAATGAACCAGATGGCCTCTTTATAACTAAAAAGGAAGAATGCTATTTCAACATTATTTAACATTATTCAACATTTTAACTTTAACATTTTTCAACACTACTTATATAAAAAGTTGTTCATAATTCTGTGATTAAAGAATCTGTCAAGAACATTTAGTAGAATGGAAGTCTTTTTCCAGAAGAATGAGACAATCTTAAAAAGTAACTAAGTACAACAAGTCTCCATTTACGATGATGATGATGAAATGATATAGGAAATAAAGGAAAACCTATGTTTGTCTTTTTAGGCAAAATGAAAACATGTTTATCTGCAAAGCTGCCAGGATTCAAGTGCCCAAAGAGCCTTTAGATGAAGAGCCTTGATTCCTTGCCTTTCCTAGAGGAAAGACAGATGAAGAAGTTGTTCATGCAATTGCTGGAAATAACTCCATAGGCACTCAATGACCCAAATGTCTGACACAGCCACATGCTCCAGCAGAAAGAGAAACACTTTCTCTGCTCAAACACAATTGCTTATGTCTAAATGGTGAATACTTTAGCAAGTTTCTATTTGCTCTGCAAAGTTTGTAAGGAATTCTTCACACACATGCACACACACACACATACAGCCCATAGAACCAAGACATTCCATCCCATCCTATCCCTCAAGAAGCAGTATGGCCTAGTGGAAAGAGTATTGGCTTGGGAGGCAGAGGACCTGAGTTCTGATCCCACTCCACTACTTGTCTGCTGTGTGACTTTGGGCAAATCACTCAACTTTTCTGTTCCTCGGTTACCTAATCTGTAAAATGGGGATTAATACTGTGAGCCCTATGTGGGGCATGGATGGTATCCAACCTGATATCTTGTATCTTCCCCAATGTTTATTATATTGCCTGGCACACAGTAAGTGCTTAATACCATTAAAACAAAAACAAAAAATAACTGTATGTTGATCAGTTTTCACACAGTTTTTGGCATGAAACTTTTATTTTAGAACTTTCAGGTGGGCATTAGGTAAACATGGCCGAGGCTCTTTGTAGTGCGGGAAAGTTTTCAGACCTCCTGCCTGGATCTTCTCTTTTCAAACTTGGAGAACACCACCGTGCCTATCTTTAAAGCCCTACTAAAAACACATCAATCAAACAATCAATGGCATTTATTGAGTGCTTACTATGTGCAGAGCTCTGTACTAAGTGCTTGGGAGAGTAATAATAATACTTATGGTGTTTGGTAAGCATGTACTATGTGCCAGGCACTGTTCTAAGCACTGGGGTAGATAGAAGATAGGTTGGACACAGTCCCTGTCCCACATGGGGCTCACAGTCTCAATCCCCATTTTACAGATGAGGGAACTAAGGCCCAGAGAAGTGAAGTGATTTGCCCAAGGTCACACAGCAGACAAGTGGAGGAGCTGGGATTTGAACACTTGACCTTCTGCCTCCCAGGGCTATGCTCTATCCATTAGGCCATGCTGTTCCCCAATAAAACACAATTAGCAGTCACATTCCCTGCCCATAACTAGCTTATACATCTTTTCCAGGAAGCCTTCCCTAACTACTTTCTCATTTCCCCACACTATCTGTCCCCCTACTGCACTACCTATGTCCTTGAGCCCTCACCCACCTACCCAGTACTTATGTACGTATCTTTACACTCAGTTGCTTTCCCCTACTTGTAACTTATTTTAGTGTCCATCTCCCCAGCAAGATTGTAAGCTCCTGGAGGGCAGGGAGCATGTCTACTACCCCTACTGTACTCGCCCAAGGATTGCCCTAGTAGAGTGTTCTGCATAGAAGGGATATGATTGATTGGCCGATCTTAGAATAGCAGATTATAAAATCAGATTAAGAACTTTTACAAGTTTTTAAAGTAAGCAGCATGAAAATTCAATTTAAGTAATCTAGAATTCCTGACCCTGAGGCCATTTCTGAGATCACAATATTCTGGGTAACAGACTTTTCTAATTTTGACTTTTCTTTCTGTACCCTCTTCCTTGGTTTTGTGGGAATTTTGGGATTCCAAGGATCAGAGTCCTCCCAAATGTCAGAGTACCGGTGCTGGCTACCTAGAGATATTCAAAACCCATAAGTGTCATTTCATGGATCTGGGTATCTCAGATTTCCAAATGTACAGTGCCCATATATGGAATCTTTCCAGTTGATCTGTGAGGGACAAATATCAAAGTAATGAAGTTTGATTTCTGGTTGGCATGGCTCTTTGCAGCTGTTTGACTTTTTAAACAGCATCCTGGTGTCATGCTGGTGATGTGAGAGTTATCCATGCAGAATTCACAAAATGTATTACACATCACTTAGCTGGAGTATGGAATATATTGTTTATTCTGGTCAAATTCCATTCAAATGGAAATGAGTATCTGTCTCAGATTTATCAAAACACTCACTATCCATAATGCATGTTCTCTTTTGGGCAGCTATATAGAACTATATAAAGAAAACTACTGCACAAAACTCCACTCTAAATCTCATCTTAAATTTGAGGTGAGAAACAAATTACTGATTGAACAGGTTCACACCTCACCACTCAATGCCTTCATTTATTTTTCCCCAGCTAAAGTATATGGAGGTCAGTGTTTACATGGTACCTTGAAACTCTAAGAATCAGCAGATTCCTTTAAAATAGCTATATAATCAGTACAAATGAAGGACATCAAGGAAACAAAGTTAATCATCTCAGACTTACTATGAAAAGAAGGCACAAAGAATAATTAAAGAGATTTTAATTTAGCTTCTGTTACAATTTGAAGACTACTCTAGAAACTCTCTCTACACCACTCTCCTGCTGCTGCATCCAGTCTTAACAATTAAAGTTGCCACTACATGAGCATTTGAACCACATTAGGAATTAGCTGCCTTGCTGAAATTGATTATATCTATCATGAAATCTCAGTGTCTAAATTGTTGCTTCCTTACAAATTCTGCAAAATGGAAGTGTCCCAAATTAACATCCATTAGCAGAATGGAAGGGTTCAACCTTAAAAAAGTTCTGTTATCTGGAGTTATTACCACCTCTTCATGGAAGGAGACTATTGAAATGTAGAGGAAACACAATTTGGGGCTAAGGGGTAACCTGAACTCTGATCTGTTTAATATGAACTTCTAAGTGAGGACCTGTTTTTGGATGTATTTGAGTACTTTCTCATTTATCATACTCTATTGGATATTGAATTTATAAGGCATTTCAAGTTCCTCACTGGCTACTTATTTCAATGCTTTGCAGATGAAAACATCACTATTAATCACTCAAAAGGACTCTGTCACACTCACATTATGACTACAGTTCTAAGTTGTACAAGAACTTCACCAATGCAATTAGAACCATGAAAAATGTTGGTCAAGTGATGTTTTTGTTCCAGTATTCGGGGCCTAGCATTTGTTCAGTTCAATGAGGTGTCAGATACAAAACAAGGTTAATCCACAATTAATTTTACTCATTTACCTATCATCCAGAGTGGTCAACTGGCCTCTAGTTATTTTTGGGAAAAGCACTTAATAAATGTTCACTTATTTCTTCTATAATGTTGCAGTTGTGGTCTTGAAGAAACTGTTCCCTCTCTAGACTGTAAGATCATTGTGTGCATAGAATGTGCCTCCAATATTGTTTTGTAGTACTTTCCCAAGCACTTAGTACAATGCCCTGCACACAGAAAATGCTCACTATTAGTTATTGATTGATTGATTGCGGCATGGGAAAATTATGTTACAGTATTCATGATTTAAGTGGGAATTAATTGATTATGAGGTAGATGGGTCAAAGATACTACCATGGCAGACATTTTTCTAGACAAATTCCTAGGTAATTGCCCTCCCCTGACGAGTGAAATGTTTTATACTTTTACCACTCATTGTTATTTTTCTGTACTAAAATTGTGCAAATGTTCACAAAGTATGGTATGCTACAGCCCAGTAAGACTTAAGCAGTCTATACGGTACAGTTGGGGGCAGGGGGCAGTCAGTGCATTGTCCAAGTGGGTCTGGGAGGGCTTTTGGGGGAGCAGTCTTGGACGTGGGAGTTCCCCTGTCTGTCTCTCTGCTCACCTGGGGCCTCGGGGGTAGGGCGGGGTGGGGGCTGAGGGGGCCCAGGGAAGAGAGACAGGGCAAGTACACAACTCCCAGGCAGGAGATGGAAGCCACACCTTGGAGGTGAACACTCAATTAATTTTGAACAAATGTCTGGCCCACCTCAGGCCAGCTGTACTCTGGATGGTACCTAATAATAATAACAATTGCTATCATTTTTGCTATGATTATGTCTCCCCACAACCCATGGGGCCTTGGTGCTCACGGGAAGCTGGGAGAGCTTGTGTGTCGCACAAGTTTCCTGGACAAACCGGGGCTGGGCCGGGTGGGGGCCAGGTAGAGGACACTGGCTTGCCCATCCAGTCGAAACTGGCGGCCACGATCTAAGCAGAGATCATTCCAAAGCCAGGGTGGGATGAAGATGCTGCCCTCGCCCACCTTCCCCCAGCTGGCCTTTAAAATAATCAACAGACACCCCATGTGTGAACACAGCTGTTCCTTTCTTCACAGATTCTAAAGATCACAGTCCTGGGAGTCAGAAGACCTGGGTTCTAATTCTGGTTTCACCACTTCTAATCCCACAGTGTGTCCTTGGACAAGTCACTTAACTTCTCTGTGCCTCAGTTCCTTCATCAGCAAAATGGGGATTCAACACATATTCTCTGCCCTACTACTAAACTGGTAGTCCTGTGTATGGGACAGAGATTGTTCTTAGAAAGCAGAGATGGTGTCAGTTCAATTAACTGTAAAAGTGTAGTCCTTTGCATACTCTGGGAACACAGTTAATACTTCCTGTTGATAGCAATTAAATTCTTGTTTTTTGAAAGAGATTCTGGAAGGGGCTGGGCTTTTAAAGATGTTGCATTCTAAAGGCTTTCTTTGGGATGGCATATGCTAAATTGTAGAGAAGGACATAGTCTACACATGCTTATGCTACCTTGTTGGGAAGGAACACATGTTGAAACTTTGGGAATGTGGGGCTTTCCTGGACTGCAACAGACCAAAGGGGGTTACTAAAATTTAAGTGGAATGGAGAGAAGGAAAGAGAAGTTATTGCTACAAATAATCCTGTCTGCCCTTGGCTGAACAAGAGAGCAATAAATCCACTCCCCAAAACCTAATATAAAATGCTAAAATGTCCTGGATTAGTGGAAACAAATCATCTCTGATGAAAGGAAAGGATGTTCTCAATGGTTGCCTGTTTACAACTGATTGAATTGCTATAGTACATTCAACAGGAACATTCCCACAAGGTCATCTGGTTAATGTATTAACCATAACCTCAAGTCTCCAAGCAGCAGTTCCAAAAGTCAGCTTTTATTTGTGTCTTGCTTTCATTTACCACCAGCGTTTCGATGATAATTGTTGTCCATGATTTACCACAGAGCCAAGACCAACTGAACCAGAACCTAAGGCATAAATCCCCTTCAAATTTCTTCCTCCTCTTCCCCTCCACTATCTCCCCGTTCGCTCCTCCAGCTCTGCCAGTGGACTGCTGTGTGAACTTGCGATGTGCCAGGCACTGTATTAAGCACTGGGGTAGGTACCAAGTAATTGAGTTGGACACAGTTCCTGTTCTACATGAAGCCCACACTCTTAGTCCTCATTTTACAAATGAGGTAACTGAGGCAGAGAGAAGTTAAGTCACTTGTCCAAGATCACACAACACCAGAGCTGGGATTAGAATCCAGGTCCTTCTGATTCCCAGGCACATGTTGTATTCATTAGGCAACCCTGCTTCCCACCACTTCCTACTAGTATTGTGGAGCAGGGATGGAATTTGATGCATAGTAATGGAAAAAAATTGAAATCTCTTCTCGGCCAGAGCCAACAGTTTCTTGTAGCCCTCTGATATATAATTTCATCCCCTCTAGACTTAAAGCTCTCCACTGGACTGTAGGCTTATTGGGGTAATGTGCTCTCCCAAGTGTTTAGTACAGTGCTCTGCTTACAGTAAAACCACGATAAATACTACTGAATGAAGTATTGGTTGATGGTGAAGTTAATGATGAAAGCAAGATCAAACTTGAGGGAATGTTAATCTAAGCATTTATCCTATCCACCTTGATGACTGATCAAGGATCAAGGATGATCAACCTCCTTGCTGATCTCACTGCCTCCTGTCCTTACCCACCCCAATCCACACTTCTCTCTGCTGCTCGGATTATTTCTGTACCAAAACATTCAGTCCAATCGATCAATAAATGCCACTGATTAATTGATCGATGTTTTCCCACTCCAGAAGAACCTCCAGTGGTTGCCCATTCACCTCTGCATCAAAAAGAAACTCCATACACTAAAATCACTCAATCATTTCGCCCCCTCCTACCTTAGCTCACTGTTTTCCTATTATAGCCCAGCCCACATATTTTGCTCCTCTAGTTCCAGCCAGTTTATTGTGCCTCAATCTCATCTATTTCAACACTGACCTCTCCCCCACGTCTCACCTCTCCCCTGGAATACCTTCCCTCTTCATATCCAACAGACAATTACTCTTCTCATCTTCAAAGCCTTATTGCAGGCACAGCTCCTTCAAGAGGCCTTCCCTAAGCCCTCATTTCCTCTTCTCCCTCTCTCTTCTGTGTCACCCTTGTACTTGTATTTGTGCCCTTTACTCACCCCTATTTCAGCATCACAGCACTTATGTACGTGTTCATGAGTTATTTATTTATATTAATGTCCATCTCCCGCTCTGGACTCTAAGTTTGTTGTGGGCAGGGAACATGTCTGCCAACTCTGTTACATCATATGCTCCCAAGAGCTTAGTACAGTGCTATGTGCACAGTAAGCACTCAATAAATGTTGGTTGATTGATTGAATGAAACTCTAAAAGCAAGGAAGGTTCATTTCAATTTCAATCCACTCACCAGAAAAAGAAGAGACTGTAGGCAATATGGGTTAGTATGGGTTAGATGGGAGGGTGCTCTATTATATTGTATTTTCCCAAGGACTTAGTAAGTACAGTGGCCTTACAGTAAGTACTCAGGAAATATCATTGATTGATGTAGACAAAATTATTGTCCAAGTCAATACCAAGAAGAAATCTTGGTATTAATTCAGCCTATGTTCTCAGGTTGGGCAGTCTAAATACCCCCATTTCATTAAATAATTGTTCAACTCTTCCCTTCCCTCCACCTGGATACACCTGGATACCTCCTCACCTCTTCTCACCTGTGTGTGGGGAACGTCTACCAACTCATCTCCTCGAAGAGTCCTTTCCTCACCTCCTACTCCTTTCTGCATCACCCTGACTTGTTCCCTTTATTTATCCCCCCTCCCAGCCGCACAGCACTTATATATCTATAATTTATTTATATTAATGTCTGGCTCCCCCACCCCGCCTTCCCAAAACGGTAAGCTCAATGTGGGCAGGCAATGTGTGTGTTTATTGTTATATGTACTCTCCCAAGCACTTAGTACAATGCTCTGGACAGTAAGCACCCAATAAATGCAACTGAATGAATTATATTTTTTGCTCCCAAGTGCTTAGCACAGTTATCTGCACACAGTAAGTGCTCAATAAATACCACTGATTGATAGGTACAGTCCTAGACTCTATGGTAAAGAGAGGTCAGACTTGAAGCTTCTTTTGTGTGTTTGTTTGTTTTTTTCCTTTTTCCCTGGTAATGAAACTCAGTGGTCCATGGTTCAGCCTGTGGAAAACTCATTTCAGAACTTAAACTTCAGTTCTCCACTTGATAAAACTGTGCTGAACTCATCAGGCTAATTTGCCAGGAAGAGATGGGGTTGCATCATAGAGGAATTCTCTCACCATGCTGGAGGCATTAGCCAATTCTACATCCTCCTTAGTGAGGATCTTTGAACTTCAGTTGTGAAGCAGGCAGTATATTGAGAAATACTAAGGGTTGGGAGGGGCTACAGTTCAAATTGCAAATACTATTAAATCCTTGTGATTATAAGCAGCAAATGTCAAAACTGCACCTGTTCCATGAACCCTGCTTTAGCTGATTGCAGCAAAATTAGGAGTATTGTCTCTGATGTAAATGGGACAGAGGTTTTAAGATTGTATCTGTGCTTTTGCTTAAGTTTGCCATTTTATCAATCAGTCAGGAGTATTTACTGAGTGCTTATTGTGTGCATAGCTCTCTAATAAGCACTTGGGAGAATACACTACAACAAAGTTGGTAAACATGTTCCCTGCCCACTGTTTAGAGGGGCTCTCATAATTTACTCCTACATTTCTGGATATGATCATCCCAACCCTCCAATTGTGCAGAACCAATTGGACTTCAATGGAATTCCTTTTAAGGAATTTAATGATCAGCTAATGATGTAATTACAGTGCTCTTTTAAGAGGGAAAGATGATGTGACCTGATCCTCTGCAAATGTCAACGGAAGCTCTATGCACAGTGTGGCTACTGCATTCACCTGAAATGTTTCCCAAGTTCAGGAGTCTCTGTTACAGTAATTTCCACAACAAAAGGGAATCTAAAGGGAGTTGTTGATTTAACCTGCAAACAGTGTTTTCTCCCCCTCCAGTCTTTGCAGTGATTTAGGGCATAAGAACAATTTGTAAATTAAATAAGGGATTGGATCAGTGCTGTTCTCTTTGATGCAAAGTAACTTCATAAACATTATTATTGTGTAAATTTTGCAGGGGATGTGTGCTGTTTTGAAGTAGTTTAATGATATAAATTGGCTCTCTGAGTTGATATAATTGTGTATACTGACAACAAGCCGAAAACATTTCAGAGTCTGCATTTTCAGGAAAAGGACTATTGACCATGAAGTGGTTTCTTGCTTCCCCACCCCCCACCCCTGTTTTAGTCCAGTGACATGAATCTGCTATTTGCTAACTTCAAACAGCAGCTATTTCAAATCCTGAATTAAATGAAATCTGCCCCCAGAGCAACAAAGCGCACAGCTTCCAGATTCTCACTGCTGCTGAGGTAACCAACTCAAACACATTTTTCTGTGGAATATTTTCCTGGGGACCCCTTTTTTCATTTTGCAGTAACACAGTACTGTACATTGCATTGAGACAGTTAGCTACTTCGATGGCCTTGGTGTCCTTTAATCAATAGCATTACTGAGAACCTCCTGCTTGCAGAACAATCTACTGATCTTCTGGGAGAGTGCAAAATTATTTTATATGATCTCTGTCTTCAAGGAGTTTACAGTCCAGGAGAGGAGACAGAAGCCAAAATAAATTGCACTTAGGAAGAAGTAGTAGAGTATGGAAGATAATGCACAAAAGTACAATGGGAAGTTACCTACATAGTGCAGATAAATCAATCAATCATTCATTGAATGCTTACTGTGAAGAGCACTGTACTAAGCATGGGGGAGAGTACTGTATAACAGGGTTGATGGACATGTTCTCTGGCCAGATGGAGCTCACTAGATGTGTTGAAATAGCATTAGGAGACCTGTGAAGTAGGGAGAATAGTAAATCCTGGGGAGGTCATCGCCAAAGGGCTTTGAAGGTGGGGAGAACAGTGAAAAGGGAGGAACTTCTAGAAAAGGTAGGTATGAGTATGAGATCATAAGGAGAAAGAGATGAGAGTGAGTAGTTTAGCTCACAAAGAGTGTGAGCTGGGATGAAATGGGAGAAGGGAGTGGGTAAGTAGGAGGAACAGAGCTGATTGAGTACCTTAAAGCCAGTGGTTGGGATTTTCTACTTGATGAGGAGAGGAATGAGGAATGATTGGAGGTTTTAGAGGCATGGTGAGATGTATATAGAACTACATTTTAGAAAAATAATCCAGGCAGCAGAATGAAGTTCGGGCTGGAGAGGGGAGACCTGAGTTGGTTACTTCTTCTAGACTGTGAGCCTGTTGTAGGCAGGGATTGTCTCTCTTTTTTGCTGAATTGTACTTTCTAAGTGCTTAGTACAGTGCTCTGAACACAGTAAGTGCTCAATAAATATGACTGAATGACCTTACAGGTTTAATCTCTCATCCTATCCCGACTGGATTAGTGCATCAGCCTCCATTCTGATCTCCCATCATCTTGTCTATCCCTACTTCAGTCTATACGTCACTCTACTGCCCGGATTATCTTTGTACAGAAACACTCTGGGCATGCCACTCCCCTCCTCAAAAATCTCCAGTGGTTGCCTGTCAACCTACGAATCAAGCAAAAACTCCTCACTCTTGGCTTCAAAGCTCTCTACCACCGTGCCCTCTCCTACCTCACCTCCCTTCTCTCCTTCTACAGCCCAGCCCTCACCCTCCCCTCTGCCACTAACTACCTCACTGTGCCTCGTTCTTCCCTGTCCTGCTGTCAACCCCCGGCCCACGTCCTTCCCCTAGCCTCCACACATCCACCAAACTAGCTCTCTTCCTCCCTTCAAAGCCCTACTGAGAGCTCACCACCTCCAGGAGCCCTTCCCAGACTGAGACCCCTATTTCTTCTCCTCCTCCCCATCACCCCCCTCCCTCCCTCTGCCCTACCCCCTTCCCTTCCCCACAGCACTTGTATATATTTGTACATATTTATTACTTTATTTTACTTGTACATATTTACTCGTCCATTTATTTTATTAATGATGTGCATATAGCTATAATTCTATTTATTCTGACTGTTTTGATACCTGTCTACTTGTTTTGTTGTCTGTCTCCCCCTTCTAGTCTGTAAGTCCATTGTTGGGTAGGGACTGTCTCTATATGTTGCCGACTTGTACTTCCCAAGTGCTTAGTACAGTGCTCTGCACACAGTAAGCGCTCAATAAATATGAATGAATGAATTAATAATAACAATAATAATAATAATGATATTTAAGTGCTTACTATGTGCCAAGCACTGTTCTAAGCACTGAGCACTGTTCTAAGCACTTAGAATGAATGAGAACTGGGGTTAGGATGATTAGCAAGGAGCATCATGCTTTAGTTCAGTAGGAATATGACAAGTGGACATTTGAATGGAGAAGGAGGGATACCCAAAACATTTCCCATTCTCCTTGGCATTCTTGTACATAGTTTTTCAACTATACATTCAATCATTCATTTTGAATATTCCTGTAATATTTGTATATTGGTCTTCCATAATAGAGCGTAAGCACATCACTTTCAATCAATCATTCAACGGTATTTATTGAGCACTTACTGTGCATAGAGCACAGCATTAAGCACTGGGGAAAGAACAGTACAACTGAGTTCATAATCACAACCCAGGCCCAAAGAATTTAGTTTTCATTCATTCAAAAGTGTCCACAGGGAGGAAAATGAGGATTATATGTTAGGTTTATAAATAGACTAAAATGAGCTTTTTAGCATTCTACATGCAAAATATGTATATGGGACTTGATAAAACACACTGAATTCAGTTCATTATTATCTTCAATTTAATTTGAGCACTTTCTGTGGACAGAGAGCTTGGGAATGTGCAATAAAGGTCCGAGCAGGATCCTTTCAAGCCCATTTTCCCCTTTCCTACTACCCTCCCTCTCAAAGACCATTTTATTCACCACCCTTCTAAGAGTGTATGTGTGTGTGTGTGTGTGTGTGTGTGTGTGTGTGTGTGTGTATTTGTGTTTGTGGTGGGTTGGGTGGACAGGGGTTCCCAGTGGCTCCTTTAGAAGGGAAGGGCAGGGAATGGAAAAGAAAGCAGCGATGATTAGTCTCTCTCTCCCAATCTAGCATTTCCTCCTGTCTCTAAGACATCTCTACGTGAGCATCCTGCTGGTGTCTTAAATCTAATATGTTCCAAATTTACCTTCTCATCTTCCCCCCAATATCTTCTCCTCCACCTAACTTTCCCATCACTGTTCACAACACCACTGTCCTCTTTATCTCTTGAGACATAAGCTTGACATTATTCTTGATTCTTTCCTCTCCTTCGACCTCCATATTCAGTCTGTTTCCAAATCCTTGTGGTTCTCCTTCTATAACACTTCCAGAATCCATTGGTTCCTTTCCATTCAAACTGCTACCATGCTAGTCAATAAATTTGACTACTTTATTAGATTCTTCACAGCCCTTCTAATTTCAGTCTTTCCCCTCTCTAGGTCCCACTTCACTCTGCTTCCCAGATCATTTTTCTAAAACATCATTTTGCACATGTCTCCCCATTCTTCAAAAGCCTCCAATGGCTGCCCATTCATCTCTGCATCTCACATCTTGTTGGCAGATCTGCTTTGGCCATGTTTTCTGGAGCCCTTACAGAGATAACACACAGATCTTAGTTGGAGCTACTAATCAGACATCTTCCTTGGATCACTGAATACAGCACAGTCCATAGTTTTAATCTTCTTTGGGTGTTTGTTATACAGCTAATTGGACCAAATCTCCAACTCATCAAACCAAATTTTCTGTGTCTAGTACAATGGGATTGACTTAACTCCAAGAAATTTGATCAAATAAATTATTTCTCTTCAGAAACCCTAAGACATGGTTTAATTTTAAAAGGGAAGAGGTTGAGCAGGGCCTTTCTTGAAATCTGAGGACGTCTGAGCTGGAAATGTTTGGTAAAGGGTCTGCCCTTGGAGATCATAGAAGGAACATGCAACATATTCCTTCAGGAGTTCAGGAACTCCCATTTTCCCTGGGAAGACCCATTATATCCTGTAATCCAACATCTTGTGGAGGACATTTCTTCAGCTATCAAATGGCTGGGTGAGTTTGGTAACCCTGCTATAAATATCAACTCATAAAGAAGCCCATAGAGTTTTTTTGACTTAATATCAAGACAAAGGAGTGTCTTACAGCACCAGGAATGATCTCATTCATCTGGGAAAACAAATCATTCTGGTTTGAAAAAAAAAAAAAGGAGAAGAAAGAGTTAACTGGATGAGAATCAGACTGAAAAATGTTAGCCACTTCATGGTGTTGTATTTAGGAGGAAAATGCAGTGGAGAGAGAGACCAGCATGAATTTTTTGGATTTGATGACAATTACATGACTCTTTGTGAATGTATAATTTGCTTTACTTTATCTTGGCTGTGCAGAGTTCCATTATCTTTTGCTTGGAAGTAATGTCCTAAACTTTTTTAATGGTATTTGTTAAGCTCTTACTATAATAATAATAATAATAGCATTTATTAAGCGCTTACTATGTGCAAAGCACTGTTCTAAGCACTAGGGAGGTTACAAGGTGATCAGGTTGTCCCACGGGGGGCTCACAGCCTTCACCCCCATTTTACAGATGAGGTAACTGAGGCCCAGAGAAGTGAAGTGACTTGCCCAAAGTCACACAGCTGACAAGAGGTGGAGCCAGGATTTGAACCCATGACCTCTGACTCCAAAGTCCGGGCTCTTTCCACTGAGCCATGCTGCTTCTCCAAGGGTCTGCCAAGGGTCTGTACTAAACATTACAATAGATACATGATAATCAGGTTGGACACAGTCTGTGTCCCACTTGGGCCTCATGGTCTTAATTCCCATTTTATGAATGAGGTAACTGAGGCACAGAAAAGTGAAGTGACTTGCCTAAGGTTACAGAGCAGACAAGTGATGGATCTGGGATTAGAACCCAAGTCTTCTGACTTCCAGGCCTGTCTCTTTCCACTAGTCCATGCTGTTTCTTTAGGCCATTTTAAAGTCAGATTTAGGTTCTCACCACTCAAAGGACACATGTATGATATCAGCATGAATGTTTAGCCCATTTGTATGAAGCTCCTCCAATGAGCAAATTCCTGCAGTGGGACAGAATAATGAAGTGGGTGTTTTCTGTCTAGAGAGCTAGGCATTAATTTGGTATTATTATACTACTAATAAAAGGTAACTGGATATAAGAATACACACAGAATCAAACACTTTCTGCCTAAGCATCAAAAACAGAATTGCTTTTGAAAATGGTTTTGAAAAATGTAAAAGCACAGTTTATTGCAGTCCCAAAAACAGCATCAGACATTTTTGAGTACTGATCAAGATAATCCATTGCTCCAAGTGATGTTCAAGCCCATGAAGCATTTCAAGCAAGAATTGTCCAAGTTAAACATAGTCTGTTTTGAACATTCTTACTTGTCCTCTTCACCTGGTCCTAGGAATTGAACTCTCTGTAGTACTCTAGACCTGCACACAATTTGAACAAGTGGTCTTTGGGTTCCATTTATGAAAGAAATTTGAGGGAGAAGGTGAAAATGCCACTTAATTCATTCATTCATTCATTCAATTGTATTTATTGAGTGTTTACTGTGTGCAGAGCACTGTACTAAGCGCTTGGGAAGTACAAGTTGGCAACATATAGAGACGGTCCCTACCCAACAGTGGGCTCAAAGTCTAGAAAGGGGAGTATGATGTATTATTTATACATCATGTATTATAATATACCATGTAGTATATATTATATTTATATCACTATTATTATTAAAAATAATCAATGGTATTTACTGAGCACTTACTATGTGCAGAGTGATGTACAAAGCGCTTGGAAAAGTATCATGTAACTGAATTGCTAACACATTTTCTTCCCACAAGGACTTACAATCTGCAGTGTAGACAGTCCCTAGACTGTAAAGTCATCTTTGTACTATAAGCTCATTATGGGCAGGAAATGTGTCTGTTAATCATCTTGCATTCCACTCTCCCAAGCACTTAGAAAAGTGCTCTGCACACAGTAAGTGCTTAATCTATAGCATTGGTTAATTGATAGAGTGAGCAAGAGACCTTAAAATAAGTTACCGATATGTACATAAGTGCTATGGGCTGAAGGGGCAATAAACACCAAGGGCTTACAAGGTACACATCCAGGTGCTTTAGTCGATGTAGAAGGGAGAAGAGGTAGGGTATATGAGGGCTTAGTCAAGGAAGGTCTCTTGGAGGAGATGTGATTTCAATAAGGCTTTGAAGGTGGAAGAGTGGTGGTTTGTCATTTATGAAAGGGGAGGGAATTCCCGCTCAGAGGGAGGATGAGGGCAAGGGGTTGGCAGTGAGATAGACACAATAAAGGCACAGTGAGTAGGTTGGCATTAGAGGAGTGAAATGTGTGGACTGGGCTGTAGTAGGAAATCATCAAGGTGAGGAAAGAGTTGAAAAGTGTACAACAAATAAACACTGGCAATTCTTGACAAACGTGATAAGAACAATGCTTAGAACAGTGCTTGGCACATAGTAAGCACTTAACAAATACCATCATTATCATTATTATTCTTCTCCACTCCATCGACCCAGCATGCTGTTGGCCCCTCAGATCCAGTCACATCTCACCACAGACCCAATCAATCCCCTGAAGCTGATCCAAAATTGTGCCAGGGCTCTCCTGGGATTAGTGGGTGGGATGAAGAGGTAACGCATTTCTGCACAGTCGACATAACCTAAAAACGGCCATTTCTTTGAATGTTGGGGAAAATTACTTCCATGTAACAGACAGTCACCCAGTGAACTCTGGCTTCCATGTATAGGGGGCTTACTGTCAAGCGTTAATCTTTTTGTGAGGAGCTCAGCTGCACATTCATTTAAAAAGGCTAATGACTTACACTGCTCTATTCCCAGCATGGCTCCTGCGGACTGATAATTAGAAGTGAATGGAGTCTTCAGAGGTAGATAACTGAGCAAGCCAGAGGCACAGGGAAAGTATTTGTTTAATTTCACAATCTGCTGTTGTAGGGAATGAGGTGGGACTCTAAATTCTGTTCAGAAGGGAGAGAAAGTAAGGAAGAAGACAAAGAAATGGTGAACAGGTTTGTGAAAAGACAAACAACTCAGCCTCAAATAGGGTTTTATTTTTCCCAGATATTTAAATCATTGTTAAAGAGCTATGAGGGTCAAGAAACATTAATCACAGATTACAATTCTTTATCTAAATATATGCTAAAGGAGATAAATTAAGAAATTCAGTGAAAATGTTTACCTCCACAAAGAGAGATTTAGCCCTTCATCATTTCCCCATATCTGAACTTGCCTTTCTATTTAACATATTGTCACATTTTCAACCAATTCGTATATTTGCCTGTACTTTCCATTGGTGACAGAGTTAGTTGCCAAGTGTTATCAAACACCTACAGAGATCTGTGTCCACAAATAGAGATTTAATTTTATCAACTGCTTTAGCACGGTGTTTATTGGCTCTCCCCACTTATCCTGGGGTGTATGCTTCCTCTGTTAAGAGAACTCACTTATAATTACACAACCACTTGAGTGTTAGAACCTGTACAATATTCAACCAGTCAATCAATGATGATGATGGTGATGATGATTGTATTGGTTGAGCGGTTTACTACATGCCTTGCACTGTTCTAAGTGGTGGGGTAGATACAAGGTAATCAGGTTGTCCCACATGGGGCTCATAGTCCTAATCCCCATTTTAAAGATGAGGTAACTGAGGCACAGAGAAGTTAAGTGACTTTCCCAAAGTCACACAGCTAAGTGGTGAGTGACGGTTAGAAACCATGACCTCTGACTCCCAAGCCTGTGTTCTATTCACTAAGCCATGCTGCTTCTATGGTATTTATTAATAATAATAATAATGATGGCATTTTTAAGCACTATGTGCAAAGCACTGTTCTAAGTGCTGGGGAGGTTACAAGGTGATCAAGTTGTCCCACGGGGGGCTCACAGTCTTAATCCCCATTTTACAGATGAGGTAACTGGGGTGCAGAGAAGTTAAGTGACTTGCCCAAAGTCACACAGCTGACAGGTGGTGGAGCAGGATTTGAACCCATGACCTCTGACTCCAAAACCCATGCTCTTTCCACTGAGCCATGCTGCAGCTCTTACTGTATGCAGAGCACTGTACTAAATGCTTGGAGAGCACAATATAGTGAATAGACATTATTTCTCCCCTCAAGAAGCTTATGATCTTGCAATTGTTCTCAATTGTCAGGCAAATTGTTGGATTCCCTATGTCTGCATAGAGCATTTCCATAGTTCTCCACAGATTATGTTCAGAGCTCTCTTCATACAGAAAGATGCTTAATAAGATTGGGTTTTTGATTAGAAACAACTTGTGAGAATTTACAAGCTATTTAGGACACCAGCATGAGTTTGATAAGAGTTACTTAAGGACAGAGCCTTGATTTGAAGAGTCTCCATTCATTTGGCTAAAGCTTTAATGCTGCATTTCTTTCTCAGAAGGAACGTATTTCTTACTACCCTTTGCTTTCAGAATAATGAGGAACAACACTGCTAGCTTAATTGCCTCCTCCCTGGTTGCTCTTTCTGGAGTTAGAAGGCCTAATACATTTGGTCTATACACTGAACTTGAAATCAACAAAAAAGGAAACCAGAATTGATTTGTTTTACCAGACAGAATTCTCTAGTCTGTTGCTTTAAAGATGCTTCTTCCACCAAATTCCTGCTCCTCACTAACCAATTAATGACTCTCCAGGACCCAACTGGCCTTGATATATAGATCTGTTATCCATTACACTCAGGTTCAAGACTAACCTAACCAAACCCATATCACCTCTCTTTCTGAGAGTCCCAAAAGTCCACTATTCCTTGAGCCAAGTTAGTGCAACAACTTTTCTGCCTAGTTATTTCAACCGTGGCTGTGTTTCACAGCAGCAGAGAGTACCGTAAAAGGGCTTTGGATTCCTTTGATCGTGTCTGGCACTCTGTACTCTGTGTGGGTTCTCCATCATATTTCTTTCAAATCTCTGGGGTCTGGGACCCAAGATATTGAAGGCTCCATGCTCCTCATGGTACTTTTATCAGTCCTCACAACCTCCTCTAGGAAACCCAATCTAGTTTCCCACCTTGAATCTTTGGCATTCTGTTCCAGTTAACTTCTGAAATCGTCTTTCCTCTCTTTCTTACTTATATCAATAATTATAATAATAATCATTGTCTTTGTTAAGTATTTACTACCTGTCAGGCACTATACTAAGTGCTGGGGTAGATACAAGACAATTGGGTTGGAAATAGTCCCTGTCCCACATAAGGCTCAAAGTTTCAATCCCCATTTTACAGAAGAGGAAACTGAGGGATAGAGAAGTTAAGTGACTTCCCCGAGGTCACACAACAATCTTTCTTCAATCATATTTATTGAGTGTTTACTGTGTGCAGAGCACTGTACTAAGCACTTGGGAGACTACAATATAGAAGTAGACACATTCCGTACCCTCAGCAAGCTTACACACCATAGCTCTCTTTGGCTCCTGTAGAGCAGGCCCAGTTGAAATTGCAAAGGACTGAATTGGCTTCTATGCCGTGAACATGGGTCTGGGATTCAGGGTACCTGGGGTCTAATCCCAGCTCTGCCACTTGCCTGCTGTGTGACCCTGGGCAAGTTACTTAACTTCTGTGTAATTCTTTTTTCTCATCTGTAAAATGGGAATTAAATGCCTGTTTTCCTTCCTCCTTAGGTTGTGAGCCCCATGTGGGCAGGAACTGTTTCTGACCCGATTGTCTTGTATCTACCTCAGTGCTTAGTACAGTATATAACACACAGTAAACATTTAATGAATACTACAATTATCATACCCCCAAGAATACAGCAGAGGCTAAGTAACTTCCCTCATAGCTTTCGCTGTCCCAAACCTGAAAGAGTGGATTGGGTTCAATATTGGCAGTATTTACTATGACTGCCTGAGCTGCTTAACATTACTGAACTTAAGCTTAAAATATAAAATATTCAATTTTCTTCAATTTTCAAGCATTACAATGAATTATTTTAATTCTGAGTTCGATGAGCTAAATTGTATCAGAAAACTTCTCTAAAAGGGCCATAAATAATAATGATTTCATGCTAAATGGCATTATGCAAGTGTAACCATTAATTGGCATAATTCAAAGAGACTGCACTATTTGACCCTCCAGCCTGCACATCAAGAATAAAAATAATTAGACTCTTTGATTTCTGAGGGAAGTAATGGTATGGATTTTGTGTTTTTGCTGGAGTGCTGGAGGCATCATATATAACAGAGAGATATTCTCATTAGTTCAGAAAATAAGTGAGAAAGCTCCCGACTTCTTAGTAGCTGCTCATATATATGAATGTCATATACACCCAATTTTTCTAGATATGTAATTCCAATGGCTAGAAGCACACTCTCCATGCTCACAGCACTTATGTAAACAATTTGAAACTTCATTTCTCTCCTACCTGTAATTTCTTTTATGCCTGTCTCCCCAACTCAGTTGCAAGCTCTTCAAGAGTAGGGATCATGTCTAGCTACTCTACTGGCTCCCCCACTTAGTACAATCAATCATTTAAATAATGCTCCTGTATATGTCAACTTAATACCACTGATACTGTATTTTTGTGGCATCAGTGCATACCACTGATTGACACACAAAACTGTAACATGTACTGAGCATCACAATACTAGTTTGATATTTACTGCCCCATTAATTGTACCATGGCTTGCACTACTGAACACCTTACTGTCAGTATGAGCCAGACCTGTAAAGATAATCAAAAATAAACACACAAATATGTGTCCTGTCTTTTTAATTTGAATATATACTTTAGATATGGATCCATGAGTTTATGCTGTTAAAGATCATGAAAAACAACAACAATAACAATAACCATGGCATTTGTTAAGCGCTTACTACTTGCCAAGCACTGTACTAAAAACTGGGGTAAGGGTAAGATAATCAGCGTTGACACAGTCCTTGGCCTACATGGGGCTCTCAGTGTTAATCCCCATTTTACAGATGAGGTAACTGAGGCACAGAGAAGTAAAATGACTTACCCAAAGTCACACAGCAGACAAGGGACAGAGCCAGAATTAGAACCCAGGTTCTTCTGATTCCCAGGCCTGTGCTCTAACCACTAGACCAAGCTGTTTCTTGACAAGTATGGAGGAGAAAGTAGTCATACTCCATTTAGAAATGGTAATAATGAATCACAGTTCCAAGGTATAGGAAATGTGACACAGAGGCATTTGTGATGCACTGGGTGCAATTATTTAATGAGGAAATAAAGTTGATTAGTAAGGCTTTAAGCCATTCCATTCTTTGCGGGATATTTTGCAGTCACTGAATAAATGAATATAATTTTCTTCTCTAAGCTATACAGCTCCTGCTGCTTTTGAAAATAATATGCAACTAACAGGTTTTGGCTTCTTGATTATAGAAGAAGCATAATAGAACTAATGTTTTAATAGGATATTCACCCTGTGCTGGGTTAGGCCCTTAATGTGAATAGCTATATTAGGGATAGTAAAATTACTCCCTGTGACTCTGATAATGTTTTTCATTTAGTCTTTACCCTATGGAGCATTGCCATCAATTATCATTTATTAAGTGTCTACACGATAGAAAATTAAGCCGCAGTAACTGCCTTCAACAAACTTGTAATCTAATTCCAGTCAAAAACTTCTGGGTTCTTTCCAATTTGTAGAGAATGAAAAGGATCATGAACCATTCATTCAATGGAATATATTTATTGAGCGCTTACTGTGGGCATAACACTGTACTAAGCACTTGGAAAGTACAATACAGCAATATTGAGAGACAATCCCTGCCCACAATGGGCTTACTAAATTACAGATCTGTACATAAGTGCCGTGGGGCTGAGAAGTGCAGTGACTTGTCCAAGGTCACATGGCAGACAGGTGGCAGGATTACAACTCAGTTGCTTCTGCCTCCCCCTAGATTACGTGGCTTCTCACGCTGCCTCCCCAGGAAGACAGCACGAGTGAGGGTATTGGGGAGCCTTGAACCCCACACACCAATCACCAATGGACATGTTTCCCCACTCCTCAAGAACTCCAGTAGTTGCTCATCCACCTCCCCATTAAAGAAACACTCCTCACCATATGCTTTAAAGTATTCAATCACCTTGCCCCCTACCTCACCTTGCTACTCTCCTACTGCATCCCAACCCTCACACTTCAGTCCTCTATTGCTAACTTCCTCACTGTGCCTCATTCCTGTTACTGCCACTGAGCTCTTCCCCATATCTTGCCTCTGGCCTGGAATGTCCTCCCTCCTCATATCTGACAGACTATTACTCTCTCCCACTTCAAAGCCTTATTGAAGGCACATCACCTCCAAGAGTCCTTCCTTAACTAAGCCCTACTTTTCTTTTCTCCCACTCTCCTCTGGGTCCCCCTCACTTGCTCCCTTTATTCATCCCCCCTCATAGCCCCATAGCACTTATATACTTACCTGTAATGTATTTATATTAATGTCTGTCTCCCTCATTTGTCTATAAGCGCATTGTGGGCAGGGAATGTATCTACTTATTTTTGTACTGTATTCTCCCCAGAGCTTAGTACAGTGCTCTGCACATAATAAGACTGAATGAATGAATTTTGCTTCACACAATCTCCTGGACTTGAATGAAAATGCCCTTCCGAATAGGGGAGGGGTGACCAGTGGCTATGTTGGCTATAAAAGAGGAGGGAGTACCAAGCCAGAGGGATGGCATGGGCAAGGAGTTGATGGTGATGAGATCAAGACATGGAGAGTAAGTGGGCATTAGAGGAGTGGAATGTGCCGAATGGGTTGCAGTAGATTAGTGAGGTAAGCTAGGAGCGAGTGAGTTAATTGAGTGCCTTAAAGCCAATGGTAAAGAGTTTCTAGCTGATGCAGAGGTAGATGGACAACCACTGGAGGTTTTTCAGAATTGGGGAGATATGGACTAAACAGATTTCCAGAAAAATAATATTTGAAGAAGAGTGAAACAGGAACTGGAGAGAGGAGAGACTGAAGGCAGGAAGGTCAGTGAGGAGGCTGATGAAGTAGTTAAGGCAGGTTAGGATAAGTGCTGGGATCAGTGTTTGAGTAGTTTGGAGGGAGAGGAAAGGATGGAGTCTAGAGATATTGTGAAGGTAGTACCAGCAGGACTTCATGACAGACTGATTATGCATGTTGAGTAAACAGATGAGTCAAGGACACCGCTGAATCAATCATATTTATTGAGTGCTTACTGTGTGCAGAGCACTGTACTAAGCGCTTGGGAAGTACAAGTTGGCAATATATAGAGACAGTTCCTACTCAACAGTGGGCTCACAGTCTAGAAGGGGGAGACAGAGAACAAAACATATTAACAAAACAAAATAAATAGAATAAATATGTATAAGTAAAATAAATAAATACATAGAGTAATAAATACATGCAAACATATATACAGGTGCTGTGGGGAAGGGAGGAGGTAAGGCAGGGGAGATGGAGAGGGGGAGGAGGGAGAGAGAAAGGACGGGGCTCAGTCTGGGAAGGCCTCCTGGAGGAGGTGAGCTCTCAGCAGGACCTTGAAGGGAGATCAAGATTGCTGAAGTTGTGGACTTGTGAGGTAGGGTGGATGGTGGTGTGGTCTACAGTTATGGAAAAGTTTTGATGCTGTCTTTTACTTGCATCTATCTACATAAGTAGAAAGCCAAAAAAAATCCTCAATAAGAGAGTGATAGAGCTATTAATGCACTATGTCTGAAAGAACCCAGTGGCTGTGTCCCAATTATGAAATAGATCCATCTTTAAACATCCCCTCGGGGGAAGCAATAATGAGATCCTCCTGCTGCAAAAGTATCTGGAAAGAAGATTAAATATGCATTTATTCTGAGCAAAGACAAACTATTGCTGCGTTCTTGCCAGACAACACAACAGACAGCTCTGAGAAGTACTCGTATATGAGCTTTTTTCACTTATCTATGCATACAAGTCATCTAGATGGAAAAGGTTTAAGCGTACATGTTGGCTAAATTACCTGACTACTTAGCACTTCGAAATGCCACCTATAATAGTAGGTAATTCAAGCTATAGGGCATTTTAGATCTCAATGATCCAGATGATATGTAGTGTAGACGTAGCCTTTGTCTGAAAGAAGGAATGTGGAAGCAAGGTTAGTAAATGATAGAAAGGTTGGCCTATATTTTCTTAGACAAGGTGCCTCAGTTTATTCTAAGTTGACAAAACTGAACTTTTCATTTCTCCTTTTGAATTCCCAGGAAGATTAAAAAGAATACTTTTATCCCAACTAGAATTATATTGCTTCTTGGAACTATCGGGTGCTTGTGTGGCTACTGCTGTTCGTTCCTGCAAGAACTGCTCATTCTCTGCCACCATTTGTATCTCACTGATGGAACATAGCACATCAACCCTCTAGTCTGAAAAGCAAACTACCTGCTCTGCCTTTGTCCATTTGACAGATTTGGGAAATGTAGGGCCACAATCATCATCAGCATCATTTTTAGTATTTGTTAAGTGTGTCAGTCAATCATATTTATCGAACACTGACTGTGTGCAGAGCACTTGGAAGGGTACAATACAACAATAATCAGACACATTCCTTTCCCACAACAAGCTGACAGTCTAGAGGACTTAAGTCCTTACTGTGTGCCAAGCTCTAGTCTAAGCTTTGGGAAATATAGCATTAGGAGAAGGGAGAACAGATATTTCATTCCCAATTTGTAAATAAGGAGCCAGCAGTATAGAGATGTTAAGTGACTTGCCCAAGATCGCACAGCAAGCAAGCGACAGATCTGACAATGAAACTCAGCTCTCCTGACTCTAAATTCCATGCCCTATCTACTAAACAACACTGTTTCTTGTCACCTCACTGTTGCCTTAGATGGCCAAAGCATTCAGGCAGTAAGATTGATTTTGGCCTGAAACCTCTGGTAAATTTAGATGAAAGTGTGCTCTGAAGCCTTTTGCAGCCACAAGTCTCACTGAACATGAGACTTTAAGAATATCAGCATCTTACAGCTTTTACCGCCAGTGGGATAAACCTAATTCTGTCAGAACATGTCTCTTCACTGTGCGTTTCAGCTAGAATGCTGTTGTGGAATTAAGGATGGCTTTTCTGACACTGAGAGCTTGTTTGGATATAGGGCTCAATGGTGTGGGAAGAAAGAGCTAGGGCATAAGGGGTGGAAAAGCCTGGATTTTGTGTGTGCCTGTATTTGTGCCCCCCTGTAACAACACATATCATTAGACCTACTGCATGAGTGTTTCTTAGAGCAGGGTTGGGGAGAACACAAATGTTGCATTTTAGGAGAACTGAGTAAATCACCTATTCAGCAACAGGCCTGAAGGCTCAAGTTCTCATTGTTACTATCCTCATCCTAACCATTCCCACATAAGGCAGTCTCCTGAAAGAGGTCCTTGCACATGCTCTTCAAAGCTCTGTTGACTCGTATCCCAGACTAATGCTGTTTATTATTCTAGTGCTTATTATTCTAGTCTCTTCAAAGCCCTACTGAGAGCTCACCTCCTCCAGGAGGCCTTCCCAGACTGAGCCCCCTCCTTCATCTCCCCCTCCTCCCCCTCGCCATCCCCACCACTTTACCTCCTTCCCCTCCCCAGAGCACCTGCATATTTGTTTGTACATATTTATTACTCTGTTTTACTTGTACATATTTACGATTCTATTTATTTTATTTTGTTAATATGTTTTGTTTTGTTGTCTGTCTTTCCCTTCTAGACTGTGAGCCTGCTGTTGGGTAGGGACTATCTCTTTATGTTGCCAACTTGTAATTCCCAAGCGCTTAGTACAGTGCTCTGCACACAGTAAGTGCTCAATAAATATGATTGAATGAAAGAATGAATGAATAGTGCTCCCCAGAACACTGCCTGGGGAGAAAATTTGCACCTGGGAATTTCCAAAGGCTTCAGAGAAGTCTAATTTCATTTTGACCTGGAAACAAATGAATTATTTAATCCTGAAGTTTCTGCTCACGCTTCAGAAGCAAATCTGTAGCAAAATGGCTACTAGTCTCTTGGAACCACTGGTACCGGGCCTAGAAGAATTCCTCTCCTGTCAGTCTGTTAGCCAGCCTGACACATAAGCTATGTATGAAGAGCTTTTATTCTCTTTGTTAAGGCTTCAGAGAAAGCTGATTGCAGCTTGGCTTAGTGATCTTTTCCAGTGTCTAATGATCCTTAAGATAGTCACCATGATCATAATCACGATGATGATCATTATCAGAATCATCATTACTGAAAGCCATTCATTAAGAGACCACACATGCTTTGCTAAATGTGAAATGGATAATTAAGCAATTATATGGTGAATTTGATTACTTATGAAATTCAGGCAAAGTGGACAGGCAAGTGTTTTTTTGGGTTTTTTTGGTTCCTTTGAAGCTCCATATTTTCCAACTCCATTGTCCCAAGTGCTTTGCACCCAATAAGCACTCAATAAATACCACTGATTTGTTTGCCAGTTAATTACTCAGTACTCTGCTTTGCCTTTACTGTGGCCTTCCAAAGGTAAAGTTTTTTTTATTTAGTTCAAATGCGTCAAACAAATTTAAATGTATTTTCTATGTCTGGGTCGTCCTATGGAGGCTCAAATGAAATTCAGTCTGTCTTTTGCCAGTAAAGCAAATGGGCTGTAAAGAAATGTAATTATCCTAGCGATTTACTGTCACTTCTTTGCTTTTCCAAATGAAAGCATTGATGAATGTTTTTTTTGTTGTGTGTGCCAGCCAGCTGAACAGTAAAAACAGGTAATTATCATTATTATGCAATTATAATGACAATGAATCCCAATCTCCTTGTGTGAGGAGGGAGAGCAGGGCACTTAGAATGGTGGATATTTAAACAGAGAAGGGAAGATTAGACCATGAGAAGCAGTGTGGAGTAGTGGAAAGAGCACGGGCCTAGAGGACCTGGGTTCTAATCCTGACTCTGCCAATTGCATGCTGCATTACCTTGGGCAGATCACTTAATTTCTCTGTACCTAAATTTCCTCAACTGTAAAATGGGGATTAAATATCTGTTCTCCTTCCAATTTAGACTGTGCACCCCATGGAAGATAGGGAGTTATATCTACCCCAGTGCTTGGCAAGTGAGCGCTTAACAAATACCATAAAAAAGAACACATCCCCTTATTTAGTTGTGCTTAAGGAAATAGATACCTCATCCCAGTTCACTTTGCACTTGCACACACCCAAGTGGCACACAAAGATTGAGTGAGAAGAAATGGAGATAATTCCTGTGCTGCCTCTGCCCTCAGCACCTTTGAACACCTTTGAAGCCAGAGGAATCCTTGACCCTTCATTCCTGCCTGGTCCAAGCTGCCCTTCAAAACCAGAGTGGAGGACTGCATTTCTTGGAAGCACAGTAAGAGATGAGAGTACTTATGCTACTGAGCAATCCCTCTATTAAGCAGGCCAGACTAACACATTCCTGTTTATCTCAAAGGAAAGATACAGATTTGGTATCCCAGTTCAGAATCCCTTCTCTTACCTACTATCCATTTTACCATTATCATTTCTACAAGTAATTCTTTGGGTCCTAAGAAATGCTTCAGATAAATTAGCTCCTAAATAATACTGGACTTTGATTAGATAGATGTTTTAGGCAAATGTTTTAGTGACATAAAAATTGTCTCTATTATCCTTTTCACTATGTTTGGGTAAACACAACAATAGTCCCCTATATGATAGTAGATTCTAGCTCCCTATTCAAGACATGATTCTGTTTTAATGTGTCAATTCTTTCTTACAAAAGGCAAAATATACAACCACCCCTCCATAGCCAAAAAGAGGTTACTTTCCACAACTAAAAAAATTCTCTTTTCTGCACAGGTATTCAACAGTGCTTTAACTTGACTTGACCCTCTCTAGTATATGTTTTTGATGATATAGTACCCACTTTTCCTTCCAATTTCTGGTACTTTATGATCCCCCTGCTTTTTCTCTTCCTTTGCTCTTTCCTGCTTCCCATATTTTTATTGTTAAAACATTAAATGTTTCAATTTCCTGAACAGCAGTTTGAACTTTTCAGAGGAGAGACACTTAAAGAAATCTAACAAGTAAATATATAAATAATAAATCATTATTGGCAAATCTCTGTCTTTCACAGTTTCCCAGACTAATTGCACTCATTGTTATGAGGATGAATAAATAATAATGGAATTTTTTTTGTTTTAAAGTTGTCACGGAAATGGAACAGTTTGTACCATTTTGTGTTTTCCTTATATCACTATGTAATCCCATAATTTTAGATGAACTTTGTGAAGAAAATTCAGAGAAAAAAATGTTTAAGATGCATCATGGGACTACCTAAATGAGATAAATATCAAGGCAGATGCATCACTGATTGAAATGAAGACATACAGTGTGCATTTCAAACAAATGGACAAATCTCCATCTGCTTTCTTCTTTGCAGTTTTTTGCCTAGGGGAAACAATGGAAAGATTTGCCATGACTTGAATAACTAGCATGAAGAAAGGGACTCCAAGCTTCAGAGATCTTCTCTAGATTCAAGGTAATGCATGAGAATTAAAAGGCATGTTGTATAAGTTTAAACTGAGAGGAATATTGAGGCTATGACAACTTGTTAGAGAATGAATAATTGTCATCACACTGGGTTTGTTTTAATGTCCTTACCAATAGTCATTTACCAACTTGGAGAGAACCATATATTCACACAAAGGCAAAGGCATATGATATAGTTATTTGGGGGTATTTCATGAAAGAATAAAATGTCCTAGAATATTAACATCAGTTGAGAAAGTTCAGGGTTTTCTGTGGTAGGGGTCAGATTTACCATTATAGACTATAATTAATATTAAAATGGCGAGCTCCATCTAGATTCACGGCCTGATCAGTTCATTTAACCTCATCAAATGGTAAGTGAAATTTAAATATGGGAAGCAGCATGGCTTAGTGGAAAAAGCACGGGCCTGAGAGTCAAAGACTTAGGTTCTAATCCCAGCTCCTTCACTTGTCTGCTGTGTTACCTTGGGTAAGTCATTTTACCCCTCTATGCCTCAGTTTCCTCATCTGTAAAATGGGGATTAAATCCTACTCCCTCTTACTTAGACTGTGACCTTCATATGAGACACAGACTATGTCCAAACTGATTATTTTATATTTACCCTGTGCTTAGCACAGTGTTCGTCACATACCAAGCCCTTAAATCCCATAAAAACAACACTCTTTCCACTGTAAATTTCAGGTAAAAAAGGTAACCAAGTCAATCTGAGGAGATGCTCATTGTGTCCACATGCCTAGTATCCACAGTGGTAGCAAGGCCAACCTGTGGCTGAACTTACAATAACTCCTTTATACTATGAAAAATCTCAGGTTTAGACACACTGCACTCTCCCAAGTGCTTCAGTGTGGTGCACACAGTAAGCACTCAATAAATACGATTGAATGAATGAATCGGTGGAATCGGTGGAATTGTCAAGGCTCACATGCTGGAAGGTTACTCATTTCTTTCTTGTGGTCCTGAGCCCCAGCTCTGTCATGGTGGATCCAGATGTTTGCAAAGACAGAGCAAGTGACCAGCGAGAGCCAGCAATATTCCAAATCACAGAGAGAGCTTAGAAATATGTAGGGGAGGTAGGAACTAGAATTGAAGTTAATCATGCAGAGAGACACTTCCTGCTGGCTGTGTTTCTTCCTGTGGGGAGGTGGGAAGGGGCAAAGACCAGCATGGAGAAAGGGGAGCAAAAATTGGAGGCAGATGTGGAAAAAGTATAACAGAAGGAAAAGACATATTCCCTCATCATCAATGGTATTTATTAAGTGCTTGCTGTGTGCAAACTTACAGTCTAGAGGATTCCCTGCCATCAAAGAGCATACAGTCCAATGAAGGTGAGCAGACATAAGTCATTTACAAGTGGCGGGAGCAGTTGAAGTAACAAATGCTGAGACCCTTAGGACCAGCTATTTGGATGCTGTGTCTGTAAAGTGTTCTGCTTTGAAACAGTGTTTTGTTGGATGGGCAGTAAACCTTACAAATCTCTATGTGCTGAGCAGGCTCTAAAGAATCTAGGTTGTATGTCTTGAATGAACCTGTTTACCCCTTCTTATATTGGGGTGTGAGCAGAATGAATACAGCTCCTTTAGGCATTCTCATAAACTCTTTGGCAGAGAGACCTACCACAGTTAGAAGAAAGTATCCAATCACAGGATCCAAATTAACAAAGACTCTAATATGGTCCTTTCTCAAGCAGCCACAAAAGAGAATTCAAATAAAATGAAACCATTTGTGAACCAAAGAAGTTGAGACCCTCAATGCAGTTGTCCATATCACTCCAAGGAAGACAAAAGAGTAGTAAAAAATAGGAGCAATGATGAGTTCACTGGGCATGAGGAGGTACATTTTATTAAATGGTCCCTCCACCTACCAAGCAAAGTGGTGGAATCAGAGAGCAAGGGCCTGGGAGTAAAAAGGACCTGGGTTCTACTCCTGGCTCTTCTACATGTCTGCAGGGTGGCTTTGGGCGGGTCACTTAACTTTTCTGGGCCTTATCTGTAAGATGGAGATAAAGGTGTGAGCTCCATTAGGGACAGGGACTGTGTCCAACCTGATTAACCTGTGTTTACCTCAGCACTTAGAATAGTGCTTGGCACTTAGTAAGTGCTTAAGAAGTACTTATTATTGTTATTATTATGACTATTAATAATAAGAACAGAGAACCGCTTGCTGCAATTCATTCATTCATTCAATCATGAGTGCTTACAGTGAGCAGAGCACTGTACTAAACACTTGGGAGAGTATAATACGATAATAAACAGACACATTCCCTGCCCACAATGATTTCTACACCCAGAAATTTAATAAAAATGAGGATGAGCTTTTCAGCTCCATTTCTCAGCACCTTCCTTTCCTAATCCCACCTTTCATGCACCCCTCAACAAGCCTGACTTCCCCAAACCATTTCCTGAATCCAGTTCATCACTATATGCCACCCTAGTCCACATATTTTCAGCCTGAGGATCAGAACTGACCCCTTGCCGGAAACTTTGGAATTAGATATTTTGCTAACAACACTGCCAGAGCAATAGACGTGCTTCCTCAATTAATGAGTCCCTTCATGCTAGGAAAACTGTCATAGCTCCTTAAATGTAAAATATTGATTCTGGAGAAAGAGTCTCCTAAGGAGCTATGAACTGCAGAGGGGAGCCTGCTGGTGGAGACAAGTGTACTGATACCAGATTCTGAAAGCCCCAAACCTGAGAGTGCTAACATATAGAAGTTTGGTTGAGGACATTAAATTGGCACATGGTTGCAAAGAAAGTCTGAGTTCTTTTAAAGATATTTGGTAAGCATTTACATTGTGCCAAGGACTGTGCTAAGTGCTGAGGATGATACAAGATAATCAGGTTGGATACAATCTCTCTCCCATATTGAGCTCACAGTTTAGGAGGGAGTAGATTTAAGTACCATTTACAGATGAGGAAATTGAGGCACAGCGAAGTTAAGGGACTTGCCTAAGCTCACGCAGCAAAGAATAGCCGAGTTGGGATGCGAACACAGACCGTCTGACTCCCAGGACCATGCTCTTTCCATTAGGCCATGTCACTTCCCTATAGGTAGCCAGCCAGGCTAAAGAGCCACGGGTATGGTGTTTTCCAAGTGGATCAATTTTATAACTTTTTTTTAACATGCTGAATATATGCTCTCAGGTTCTTTCATCACTTCCCATTCTCTTTGTAGGAAATGTGTAAAGGTACCTATCAGTTTTACTGCTTTCTCTCTTTTTTGTTTCTGTTTGTGTGTATCCAGGGAATATGGCTTATTACAATGGCATGTCATACTCTACTTCTGAAAGCAGAATTCATTCAACTGAAATTCTTTTCTTCTGGGTTATTCATTATTATACTACTGTCAGTGTCTAAAATAATATATTTTTCCCAATCAGCATGTAGTAAATGCCTAATTTCTCTAGATGAAATTTGATTTTAATGAGAGACTAGATCATGGAAAGGAGTAATTATTTAGATAGTATGCATATTACAGGTTAATCTAAAATCAGCTTTCAGGTCAATCTGTTTTAATTATCTATTTCATCAGCTGTTGTTGACTAGCAATTCCAATAGGTGTATTAGCATAATGCTTGGAAATATAATTGCCTTTGGATTTTATTCCCTCTGATGTCAATATCAGCCTCTGTGCACTAGATGTAAGGGTATTAAGTGTTTGTTAACACATATCCCCAAAAGGAAAGGAACCTCAATGCTTTAGAGAGGTGGAGAACCTAATTTGAGCTGCATAGAAAGTTTAGTCAACTATACAGGATGGATGACAAATTGTCAATATCAAAAGGATTAAAGCCAAACCATATAAAACACAAAATCTTTGAAGACTACACAAGAATGAAATCAGGCAAAGCAAAAATGCTAATTGTTCCTGAAAAAAATCTTGGAAGACATAGCAGGATTTTGCTTTCCTTTTGTTTTAGGAATACTGCATTGTTCCATTATTTATCTGACAATTTATCCTGAGTTACTTTTTTCTAAATTTGCATAGTTGTACATATATATATTTGACAAGGTAGTTTGGTGAAAGCTTTAAGAGTGAGGATAAATGACATTACAGCTGTGTTCTTAAGAAAAAAGGGAGCAGAGAAATCTTAGAAAGTATAACTATGTTCTGCATTGATTCTTTGGTTTAGCTCCATGTGCGTGGGAATAAAGGGAAGGGCAATTGCTTATTTAAAGAGAACATCATATTGTCAGGCTACCAAATTGGCACTGGCAAAATAAATGCATTAAACTAATTTGCTCTACATGAGGTCCTTTCGCTGAATTCCCAACCTCAAACTACATGGGCAAGAACTATTGAAATGCTGCAAAAGGGAAAGGCTGAGATCCCTAGACATGACATGACAGCTGAAAGAAATTACGATGTGGTTAACAAATTGAAGAAAATGTTCAACATTTAATGGGAGTGTTTAGAGTAACCCTAGTTGGCCAGACTGTAAATTTTCTTGTAGATAATTAGTAAATGCGTAGTAAAAATTGAAGAAAGAAAAATAACAGAATTGTTTTGGCTTTTTTTTTTAGAGATTGTTGTGGACTAAAAGATTCCTTTGGGTTTTATGCTTGTAAAGAAATTCACAGGAAGTCACAAGAGGCTGCAATTTAGACTGCACTCTGAGAGCATCAGCAAAGACCTAAATTACTGAATACAATGCTGCTGAAGAGAGTACATTCTTCTGTTCTCTATGCAACCCAGTATCTTCCAATAGTGCACCTGCTGTTCAGTTGCAGGAATACCTGTGCATTCACTGTTTTCTCTCAGGAAGGACAAAATAAAGTTAAGAGAGGTGAAGAGAAGGGTAGTCAAGTTGATCAGTAAGATCTGAGAAACTTTAGGATGAGGTTATATTGAAAATAATAGGACTCTTCAGTCTGCCAAAACAAAGGCTGTGAAGTACAGTGTGCCTAATGGAAAGAGCACAGGCTGGGAGTTACAGCATCTGGGTTCTAGTCCTGGTTGTACCATTTACTTGCTGGGTGACCTTAAGTAAGTCACTTAACTTGTCTGTACCTCAGTTTCCTCACCTGTAAAATGGGGAGTCGATACCTGTTCTCCCTCCTACCTAGAATATGAGCCCCATGTGGGACAGTGAATGTAGCTGACCTAATTATCTTGTACATGCCCTAATGCTTAGTTCAGTGCTTGGTACACAGTAATACTTAAATATAATTATATTATCACATAGTTTAAAATAATGTAAATATAATATGAAATATATTAATATAAATCTTATTATTACTATTCTTGGACATGACTGAAGCCTACAAAATCAAAAAGAATGTGGATATAAAAAACATGAAATTGCTCATAACATCCCACGGTAGGGCAGAAGACATCCATCAAAGCTGAAAGTGATATATTCCAAGCAGGCAGAAACCCTCCTCGAAACTGTAGCTAGTAAACATAGGGAATATGGAGCCACAGAAAGTTATTCAGCTGAAAGCATCAGTTGGTCCAAGAAGGATTTGGTTAAGTTCAGAGGAGAGAGGTCCAAGTTGGGTTACTAGAACGAAAGTTGAGATTTTAGTTTGCATAACTGTAATCATGAGTCTATCCTGTAGGCCCCATCAGATATAGAATACTAAGTTGTATGTACTATTATTCTGACCTACTAATGACATTTCTTCTATTTTTAGCCGCTTAATTCTGTTCATCCTGTTTAGAGTTACCCCTTTCAGTTCATTCATTCAAACATATTTATTGAGCACTGTGTGCAAAGCACTGTACTATGCACTTGAAAAGTACAATACAGCAATAGAGACAATCCCTGCCCACAACCGCTTACAGTCGAGAGGCAGGGGAGACAGACATCAAAGAAAGTAAACTGGCATCAATATAAATAGACATAGATATATACATATATAAGTGCTGTGAGAAGGGGAGAGGGAAAGAAGAGCAAAGGGAGTGAGCCAAGGTGATGCAGAAGGGAGGGGAAGCTGAGGAAAAGGGGGCTTAGTCTGGGAAGACCTCTTGGAGGAGGTGTGCCTTCAGTAGGGCTTTGAAGGGGGGAAGAGCGATTATTTGGTGGATTTGAAGACGGAGGGCATTCCAGACAAGAGGTAGGATGTGGGCCAGGGGTCGGTGGCAAGACAGAAGAGATTGAGGCACAGGGAGAAGGTAAAATGTGCACCACTTCAATGGAATTTCCCCACAGAATCACCACCCAGGAGAAACTAAACAGTGGTAATCCCCTGAAGAAAGTATGCTCAATATGTTATTCTGTTCCTGGAAGAGAAATGAATATTTCAGGGGGCTAAATGAGGATCACAAGAGAGTCAGAGGGATTGCTGTAAATGCTCTAATATCTACATATAGATTTTAATTGCCTTATAATCAGCTTGTCCATGACAACTCTTCTCCTACTAAATTGGCCTTCCTGCCACCACAATGGCAAATTGCTACTTGAATCATGAGCCAAGGTCTTAATGGCCTGACACTCATAATAAGGCATAGAGCAATGTATCAATTAGAGTAGAATTAGTTACAGAATTTCCACAGGATGCAGATACAAGAAATGTAGCTATTCATTTTCCAGCGATGAAAAAATTTCATTTTTCCTTGTTGTAGTAACTGATTCAAAACTCCTGGGAGCAAATGCCTGGGCTTTTCTTCTAGCTCCAGGTTTGGGTCAACCAGGATGACCATATCTGTGCTATGGGATTGGAACACTTTTAAAGAAAGCCCTGTCTCTTGGTTACCTGACATTATAGACTGAAAATACCAATTTTTTCCTCAGGCTGCAATTTTTACACGGCCTAGAGCCTACTACATGGCTCAGTGGAAAGAGCCCTGGCTTGGGAGTCAGAGGTCATGGATTCTAATCCCAGCTGTGCCACTTGTCAACCGTGTGACTTTGGGCAAGTCACTTCACTTCTCTGGGCCTCAGTTTCTTCATCTGTAAAATGGGGATTAAGACTGTGAGTCCCACATGGGACAACCTTGATTACCTTGTATCCTCTCCCCAGCGCTTAGAACAGTGCTAGGCACATAGTAAGCACTTAAATACCAACATTATTATTATTATTATTATTACTATTTCCCTTAACCCTAATCCATTTTAATGTCTATCTCCCCCAGTAGACTGTAAAATCCTTGAGGGCAGCAGTATAACTACAACTCTTTTGTATTGTAATTTCCCAAACACTTAGTATAATAATAATAATAATAATAATAATGACATTTGTTAAGCTCTTACTATGTGCAAAGCACTGTTCTAAGCACTGGGGGGATACAGGGTGATCAGGTTGTCCCACGTGGGGTTTACAATCTTAATCCCCATTTTACAGATGAGGTAACTGAGGCACAGAGAAGTGACTTGCCTAAAGTCACACAGCTGACAATTGTGAATAACACCCTGAGTTACTTTGCATTCCCAATGCTGAGGGCTTCAGGACAAGGCACTGAGTGAGCACCGTGAGTGAAACAAGTTCTTGGTTCTCTATTTCCTTGCAATCTAGTGGGCAGGTTTAATTGCATTTCTTTAAGGTCCACTACCTCATTTTCCTCTATTCCAGCCTTCTGTTTTTAGGCTCTGGGCACATGAGTCCCATTCACAACATTGCTAAAATCCACCCTCTCCTCTTCACCCAAACTGCTACTGGGCTGACCCAAGCACTTATCCTAACCTGCCTCCACTACTGCATCTGATCCCTTGCTGACCTCCCTACTCCGGTCCATACTTCACTCCGCTGTCCGAATCATTTTTCAAAAAACATGTTCAGTTCTTGTCTCCCCACAGAACAGAGATTCCTTACTGTCGGCTTTAAAGTACTCAATCAGTTCACTCCATCCTACCTCACCGATCTCCTACTACAGCCCAGCCTTCACACCCCACTCCTCTAGCACCAGCATACTCACTTCATACTTCAATCTCATCTATCTCTCCTCCAAACTCTTTCCCATGTCCTGTCCCTAGTCTGGAACTCCCTCCTCCTCCTCCTCCTCCATACGTGCCCAACCAGCCCTCTCTCCACCTTCAAAGCATTATTAAGGTCACATCTCCTCCAGAACACCTTCCTGGATTAAGCCTTCAATTCGCCAGCTTGCTCTCCCTTCTGTGTCATCTATGTACTTGGGTCTACAACCTTTGGTCATTTGTTATTCACTCCACCTCCAACCCTACTACACTTACATACATGTCTTTAAAGTATATTATAAATTACTGATTTTTTTTAATATTAATGTCTGTCTTCCCCTGCAAGCCCATTATGGGCAGGGAACCTGTCTGCTAATTCTGTTGCACTGCAATTTCTCAAGTGCTCTGAACAGTTCTCTGCACGTAGTAAGTGCTCAATACATGGATTGATGAATCTGTGTTTCTTTTCAAGGTGACTATCAGGTTCAGGTTTCAAGGTTCTGGCATGCAGATCTACAAAGTGGGAGGTATCCTCTTGTTATAGGGTCTGAATTTATTAGTAGCAATAATTAGTAGTAATAATTATGAAAATAGCATTACTAGTAATAATGATGAATATATTAAAATACTGAATAATGATGATAGTAAAAATAAACACCAATAATCATGATATTTATTAAATCATTAATAAGTTTTAAGCACTCTACTAAGCTCTGGGATAGATACAAGATAATCAGATGAAGTTCTTCTTCCTGCTTAGACTGTGAGCCCTCTATGAGACAAGGACTGTATCCAGGCTGATTAACTTGTACCTATTTCCAGCATTTAGAACAGTGCTTGACACATAGTAAGTGCTTTACAAATGCCATAAAAAAAATGATATATGATACTGTCAATGTCCTACAAAGGGGCATAAACTAAAAGGTAGGTAAAGCAAGTATTTTATTCCTGTTTTACAGATGAGGAAACTGAAGCCTAGAGAGGTTAGGTGGATTGCCCAAGGTCACACAGCAGGCCAGTGAAATGAGGGGAGGTGTTTCCATGGGGTAAGGGCAATGGTCCAAGTTGTCCAGAGGGAGAGGAAGCACAAAAATAAAGACACACAGAGAAAGAGAAAAATGAAAATAGAGGCAGAGAAACATAGACACAACAAAGAGAGATAGAGGAGAGAGGAGAGAAAGAGAAAAAGAAAAGGAGGCAGGGGGAGAGAGAGAGAGAAAGAAGGGTAGGGATACATAAGTGGGGAGACACATTCTCAATTACACTGACATGTTCACACACTTGCAAAGAGTCCAAATGAGCATCCTCACACACGTGCACATGCATACACAGACATACACATACATCATGTAGGCAGACAGAAACAGGAAGACAGGTGTACCCAATATGAAGCAGAGCAGAAACAGTAGCCAGAGGAGTTAAGAAACAGCAAGAGAGAAGCATGATTAGTTTCAGTCACTGTTCCGTGCAGCCCGTAATTCTTGTTAAGAATTTTCATGAATAGTCCTCTCTTTAATAATATACTAGTCCAACTATTCCTAGTTCTTCTGCCTCCTCTGGATCAGGCAGAAAGTGGATACCAAAGTGGAAGCGGTACCTCTAGAGAACCAGTAGCTACGCTAATAATGATTATTATTTGCTAAGCACTTACTATGTGCCAAGTACTGTTCAAAGCACTGGGGTAGATACAAGATAATCAGGTCAAACACAGTTTCTGTCATCTAAGCCCTCTTTTCTTTTTCTTCCATTCCCTTCTCTGTCACCCTGCTTTGCTCCTTTTATTCATTCTTCATTCCCCCATCCCAGCCGCACAGCACTTATGTATAAACCTATAATTTATTTATTTATTTATATCCATTTACATTTATGTCTCTCTTCCCCTCTAGATTGTAAGATCATTGTGCGTACTCTCCCAAGAGCTTAGTACAGTGCTCTGCACACAGTTAGCATTCAATAAATATGATTGACTGAATGGGTATTGAACCCCCGTTTTACAGATGAAGAAACTGAGGCACAAAAATGTAAAGTAACTTGTCCAAAGTCATACAGCAGGCAGGTTTCAGAGCCAGGATTAGAAACCAGCTCCTCTTACTCCCAGGCCTGTGCTTTTTCCTCTAGGTCATGTTGCTATACCTCTTGGTGCTGTGAAATTAATCTCCACTTCCCACATCTACACAGCTCCTTGCTGCAGGTCTGGACCAGCCAACAGGCCTGGGAGTCAGAGGACCTGGATTCTAATTCCCACTCTTCCAATTTTCTGTTGTGCGATTTTAGACTAGTCACTTAACTTCTTTGGGCCTCAGTTTCTCATCTATAAAATGGGAATTCAATACCTCTTATCCCTCCTATTTAGATTGTGAGCCCTATGTGGGACAGGGACTGTCTGACCTGATGAATTCAGTGTTTAGAACAGTACTTGACACATAGTAAGCACTTAATAATAATAATAACAACAAAAACCCTTCCAATACCAAAATCATGGCAAAAAAATGGTACTTATGCCTGCCTGTCAGCCTTCTGCTCAGGCCAAGTGATTTAACAGCGGTGGTTCTATCAAGAAAGGTATGCATAATACCACCCTGTAACACATTTGTTTCTCCCAATTCAGATGGCCTCTTATGGAACTCTGGCAATTAATCAGCCCTCCTTTTATTTTCTAATACCCTGCAGCTGGGACATTTCTGTGCTTTTCCTAATGAGTCCCCCAGCTTTCTGACTTTGTCATTAGGACTACTTATCAAATTGTGCTTCTAGTCTGAGCTCCCAAGAAATCCTGCCTTGAGCCATCCAATTCACAATTAGCATAAAAATACAATAGCTAATAAAATGGCTGTAAAATGCTTTGCACACATAAAGGGGGTTGTGAATGCTAAATAATGAGAATGATTACACAGATAAATGCCAATTGCTTTTCAACCCAGAGGTAGGGTGAAGCGTTTCCATAATTGTGTATTAACATGTCTGATCCTTGATTTGGGAAGTGGGGTAAAAGGTTCTTTATGTGAACTCTTCATTGTCAGAAGGTCTGCTGAAGCACTGAATCATTTCAGAAATTGCCAGTCAATAAAATCAGTGTTTTGGGATGGGAAGAATTTTGGGGTGGTACAATGTGTGCCCCTGATTACCTTGGTCAGACAGCAAAATGTGGAATACTTCTTTTTAAGTTCAATTATACAGTCATCATTATTAATCATGATAATGAGCTTTGGGCCTCAGGAATGCAGTCTGGGCCTTCTTTGAAGTTCTGGTTTGAATCCATTATAACCATGCAATACCTCAGATCAGGTTCCATATGCTAGCTCTTGAAAAAGGAGGTGACTTGGAAATGGGGGTAAGGAATGGAGGCAGATGGATCCAATATCCCTTTTATTTAATTACACAGCTGTTTGAAGGCCACATTTGAATACTTTCTGGCTCATTTGCATTTGACTTTTTTTCTATGAGATTGGAAAGAAGACAGAGAATGTGTTTTGCTTCTGTTGTACTCTCTCGAGGGTTTAGTGCCATACTCTGCCCTCAGTAGGCTCTCAATAAATCCCACTGATGGATACGAATGCACAGAAACCAAATTCTAAGAACTGCATAATGGAAGAGAAAGACAACAAATAGCAGATGCACAGAAAATGTCAAACACATAAGCTAGGAAACTATAAGTGAATCTGTGTGGCCTAGTTGAAAGAGCATGGGCCTATGCGGCAGGCGATATTTCTAGAGCAGAAATTGGCACCCCGGGTGGCTAAGGAGTTAGAAGAACAGAGGGAACTTCCCGTAACTGAGCAGGAGCCCAGCCAGCACCCTCCGCTCCTCTGCTGCTAATCTCCTCACAGTGCCTCGTTCTCCCCTGTCCAGCCGTCAACCCCCGGCCCACGTCATCCCCCTGGTCTGGAATGCCCTCCCTCCCCACATCCGCCAAGCTAGCTCTCTTCCTCCCTTCAAGGCCCTACTGAGAGCTCGCCTCCTCCAGGAGGCCTTCCCAGACTGAGCCCCCTCCTTCCTTTCCCCCTCCTCCCCCTCCCCATCCCCCCGTCTTACCTCCTTCCCCTCCCCACAGCACATGTATATATGTATATGTGTTTGTACGTATTTATTACTCTATTTTATTTGTACACGTTTATTCTATTTATTTTATTTTGTTAATATGTTTTGTTTTGTTCTCTGTCTCCCCCTTCTAGACTGTGAGCCCACTATTGGGTAGGGACTGTCTCTATATGTTGCCAACTTGTACTTCCCAAGCGCTTAGTACAGTGTTCTGCACAGTAAGTGCTCAATAAATACGATTGAATGAATGAACGAATGGGAAATAGGAAACCAGGGTTCTAATCCCAGATCTACAATTTGTCTAGTGTTTGATCTTGGATAGGTCACTTAACCTCACTGTGTCTGTTTCCTCATCTGTTAAAGCGGGGATAAGATGCATGTTCTCCTCATCCTTAGACAACGAGCTCCACGTGGGTAGTGTACTCAATCCAATATGATAATCCCGTACCTACCCCCAGAGTTTACCACATAGTAAGCTGTATTTATTGAGTGCTTACTATGTCCAAAACACTGTACTAAGTGCTTGAGAAAGTACAATACAACATAATTAACATGTGTTCCCTGCCCATAATGAGAAGCACTTAACAAATAGTACAATTATTGTTATCAGTGAAAGGATGAAGTTTTTAAAGAGTATTTTTGTCCTGATGACCACCAAATAGTAATTCAAGAAACCCCCAGCTCCAGTCTCCAGGAGGAAAATTACTTCTGAAATTCTCCATGACCCCCCCACCCAATCTCATAACCAGGCTTAAGTTCCTAAGTTGTCAGGTCCCATACCGTTTTATTTTTTATTTAAAAAATCTGTCTATTGTATAAGTGCTGATCATATAGTCAGGCCAAATGCAACTTAAGAAGGTTTCCAAATTCTTCACAGCTTTGATCTCAGAGAAATCAATACTCAGAAACTTGGCTTCAAGAACTATTCTGGATACTTTCTCAATACAATCCAGAAATCAACTCTAATAAACTAAAAATAGACATTTGAGCAAGCCCTCTCCCTGGATTCAGAAGCAATCCCATTTCCCAATCACCAGAGGAATTTACTGGAAAGCAAATCAGAATCCATATCTTCCCACTGAGCACCAGATACCACTAAGTTAATGCTTGAATTTATTTGCCAAGAAGTATTTTCTAGGGATGCTACAACATAGCTACTATCTGGGTAACTTCCCACTACTAGCATTCTCCTCTGGAGACTTTTGTCTCTTGTCTTATTCATTCATTCATTTAATCATATTTATTGAGCGCTTACTGTGTGCAGAGCACTGTACTAAATGCTTGGGAAGTACAAGTTGGCAACATATAGAGACGGTCCCTACCCAACAGTGGACTCACAGTCTAGAAGGGGGAGACAGAGACAGAGACAAAGAACAAAACATAGTAACAAAACATATTAACAGAATAAAATCAATAGAATATGTACAAGTAAAATAAATAGAATAATAAATACATACAAACATATATACATATATTCAGGTGCTGTGGGGAATCAATCAATCAATCATATTTATTGAGCGCTTACTGTGTGCAGAGCACTGTACTAAGCACTTGGGAAGGACAAGTTAGCAACATATAGAGACAGTCCCTACCCAACAGTGGGCTCACAGTCTAAAAGGGGGAGACAGAGAACAAAACCAAACATACTATCAAAATAAAATAAATAGAATAGATATGTACAAGTAAAATGAATAGAGTAATAAATATGTACAAACATATATGCATATATACAGGTGCTGTGGGGAAGGGAAGGAGGTAAGATTTGGGGGGATGGAGAGGAGGACGAGGGGGAGAGGAAGGAAGGGGCTTAGTCTGGGAAGGCCTTCTGGAGGAGGTGAACTCTCAGTAGGGCCTTGAAGGGAGGAAGAGAGCTAGCTTGGCGGGTGGGCAGAGGGAGGGCATTCCAGGCCCGGGGGATGATGTGGGCTGGGGGTCGACAGTGGGACAGCTGAGAACGAGGCACAGTGAGGAGATTAGTGGCAGAGGAGTGGAGGGTGCGGGCTGGGCTGGAGAAGGAGAGAAGGGAGGTGAGGTAGGAGGGGGCGAGGTGATGGACAGCCTTGAAGCTGAGGGTGAGGAGTTTATGCCTGATGCACAGATTGATTGGTAACCACTGGAGAGTTTTGAGGAGGGGAGTAACATGCCCAGAGCATTTCTGGACAAAGACAATCTGGGCAACGGCATGAAGTATGGATTGAAGTGGGGACACAGACTTCTTAGCACAGAAACAGTCCACAGAAATGAGCACATGATGAAAAGCACCTGCAGTCACTGTCCACCAATGAGAAAGTGGCAGGCGAACACCAGGTGCTTTAGAAGTCTACTTCATAAGCTGGCTTTTTCAACCTCCACTTCAGATGTCCCTACCTTCTTAACAAACTGGCTCTTCCATGATGTTAGTTCTTCATGCCACCCAAGCAAACCAACTACTAAGAAAACTATTTCTCCTGTTCATGGCTCAATCTTCTGGGCAGGAAACTATTTCCTGGAAGGCACTGAGGTGACTTCCTGGCCAAGCTTTTAAAGAAAAATGAAATGGAGTGGGGAGGCAGTTTTCCAGAAACATTAGAGCAAGAAAACCTACCAAATCAACATGGAACAAAGAACACATCATTTTGGTTCAAACCTTTAAAATCCACATGTTTCTTCTTGGCACAAATGCTTGTTGCCTTCTTATTATTGAACAAAAAAATGGGTTATGATCCAGTTTATAAAAGCCTGCAGAATCCATTTCTTCAAGACCTAACCGACCCTTTTCCTTCTGTAAGACTATCTTCGAGCAGGGCTACTCTGGCTGAACTGGGACCCAGCAAAGTGGTAAAGATTCAAATCACTCAGAATAAGGCAATTAAAGTTAAGGAATTACATTTCACCTGTTGTCTCTGATATACAAAACACAGTATAGTTAAGTATTGATAATGCAGAGGTAGCAAGAGCACCTTGGAGAAGGGAAAGAAATTTTAAAAGTGGTAGCCACAAATCAATCAATAAATAATATTTATTGAGCACTTAGTATGTGCAGAGCACTGTAGTAAGAGCTTGGGAGAGTGCAATGCAACAATTAGACGACACATTCCAAATGAGAGATAATGGAGTCCATTAACAGATAATGAAAGATCTGGAAGTCCAGCCTGTAGTACTGTAAAAAACCTGCCCCCTTCAAAGCCTTATTGAAAGCACATCTCCCCCAAGAGGCCTTCCCTGACAAAATCCTCTATCCTCTTCTTGCACTCCCTTCTGCATTGTCCTGACTTGCTTCCATTATTCATCCCGCCTCCCAGCCCAACAGCACTTATGTCTTATTGCCTTAGACCTTGTTCTCTGTTAGTTGTGTCTACACATGGAGCTTTTCAGAAGAATTAAAATCTGTTATGCAATCTTTGGTTTCCATTCTAAAACAACTCATCCACTTGAAATCAGATAGTTCGGTCAAATATGTAGCTTGTAGTAGTAATAGTAGTAGTAATGGTATTTTTGAAACATCTATTGGGTGCAATGTACTGTTTTAAGTGTTTGAAAAAGTACAAAAGAAGCATGAGAATTGTCCAATCATCCCCTGCCCACAAGAAGGTTACGTTCTAAAAGGGAAGTCAGACATAAAAATGTTTACAAATAATCAGAATAAATGATTGACCCTACAACTGATTCTATTGTTGAGGAAGAGTATAAATAAATACATAAGTGCCACTTGACTGAATTCACCAAATAACTGTCCAGCACTGCCTCAAAAATTATAATCTTGTTATTCAGACTTGGAAAGGTAATGTAAGAGTCACTTAAATAAATTAATCCACTTTCAAATGTGCCCTACTCCCAAATACTAATGTTCTCATTTGCAGAATCTGGATGCTGCTCCACCCCCATATACCTATCAAGAGCCAAAATCTCCAGGCTTCCTTAGTCATAGGCTCAGATGCCCACTGGCTCCTGGAACTAGAATCCATTTGGCCTCAGCAAACATTTATGGCCTAGCCAAGGATATCACTGAAAGCCCAGGACCCTTGGGATGCTACAATCTAAGGTTTGCAGAAGTTCCTAAAATGTTTCAATAAGCTAATTTAATTTTAACATGACTGTTGCCAAAGAAAAATAGAAGAAAAAAATATTGGTTTGTTCTTCTTTCTTGGCAGAATAGAATCTAACTAGTTGAATGAGAGACCTCATACATCTTTATTTGCTCTGTAGTGAATTATAGACCCGAGCTATAATTAGTGGCTGCAAGGTAGGTTAGTATTAGACACATTAATGGGTTTGAGTTATAAAGCAAATGTGACTAGAATGTACTAGTTGAATGACCTGATTTTACTTAATCAACATTTATTTGATGTGGTTCAATAGATTGTCACACTCTGGGACCTTCAAGGTTGTACCTGAACAACCTGACTGGCGTGTCAGTGAACACAATTACCTAGCTTTTGAGAAGTGTAGGCAGAGACAAGAAACCGATCACTTGAGAGAGTGGGTTTACTGTCCATGTAAATACTGGGGAGAATTCTTCGCTTCTCTGTGCCTCAATTACTCCATCTGTAAAATGGGGACTAAGACTGTGAGCCCCACATGGGACAACCTTATTACCTTGTATCTACCCCAGTGCTTAAACTTTGTTTGGTACATAGTAAGCACTTAAGTACCATAATAATAATTATTATTAATTCTCCTCTTTGTCTGTTAATAGCGAGTTTTGTCCCCACAGGACTGGTGATGATAAGTCTGAAGGGGGAATCAACAAACCCTTCCATATCATGTGGACAGGAAAAGAGCATCTCCTACACTGTAACGTTTGCCACAAAAGTACCTGCAGCCATTTTGGACTTTGCCTCTTTGTGTTTTGGTCTTTTCAATGCCTCTGCTCTAAGAGAATTACTCCATGTCTGTCTAATAGATAATAATGATAATAATAATAGTGGTATTTGTTAAGCGCTTACTATGTGCCAAGCACTGTTCTAAGCACTGGGGGGATACAAGGTAATCAGGTTGTCCCACATGGGGCTCACAATCTTATTCCCCATTTTACTTATGAGGGAACTGAGGCACAGAGAAGTGAAGTGACTTGCCCAAGGCACAAAGCAGACAAGTGGTGGAGTCGGGATTAGAACTCATGACCTCTGACTCCCAAGCCCATGCTCTTTTCACTGAGCCACGCTGCTTCTCTGTTCCCTAAACTGTGAAGCTACCCAAATATTCAGCTCCAGCTTCTAGGCACCAAAATCAAATATTGCAGGATCCACGCTAAACCCCTCAGGATGTTCCTCAATGCTCTGCTTAAACTTCGAGAAATGTTGTCTAGAAGTTTTTTGGGAGCAATTTGGGAAAAACAAAACAAAAAAATACTTCAGTCTACTCTTACAGGATAATTAAAATATTTGAGTTTTAAAAATAAAAACAGAACTCTTTTCCCAGACTAGTGTTTTATGTGCAGTTTACTGCGCTTAAATGGTCAAAAAGACCAGAAATTACTATTATTGAGGAGTTTGCAATCTAGAGTTGGGTGCAGCTTCTTACGGCTGAAAACTTGAGTGTTTTGGATTCTTTTAAAACTCCCTTTGAGCCTGAACTGACAACTTACTGAGGTGGAAGTTGGGAGTGCCCACGGCGAACTGTGAAGATGAAATCATCTGGTGTTATTCACACTCATGGGATCTTCACAAGCTCTGATTAAGTGGCTCCCTGTGGCAAATCAGAACATGTTCTCAGACAAATCAGGCATTTCCAAACCAAAGCCTGAGGTAGAACCTGGAGGCTTCTTGGTGAAAAGTTGAGGCCCATGTGTCAGCAACTCTCTAAATTTAGACTTGGGGAAGGGGGTGGGATGATGGGGGATGATGGGTGGAGAAAATGTATGCAATATATTCACACAACAAACAGCTTGTGGGACCTGAGAGCCTGCCCTGATATGGAATCATCTTTTCCCACATAAATACTAGGGCCTCTGCTCTCATTTTCCACATTCTCCCAACACCAACCTAACAGCCCACCACTCTTTTCTCAGCCTAAGAGATGTTTGGATGGATAATAATAATAATAGTATTTGTTAAGCACTTACTATGTGCCAGGCACTGTACTTAGCACTGGGGTGGATACAAGAAAATAAGGTCTTAACAATCGCAGTCTCAATCCCCATTTTACAGATGAGGTAACTGAGACACAGTGTAGTTAAGTTTGTTATCTCCATGATGCAGTGTATTGATTTTAGTGTCTTCTACATAGAGGTTGAGTATCTAGTAAGCACTGTGTGTGAAGCACTGTACTATCTGCCAGGAAAGAACTGTATGGATTAGGAACATACCTAACCGAAGAGGCCAGTGTGGCCTAGTGGATAGAGCCTGGAACTGGGAATCAGAAGGTCATGAGTTCTAATCCCCATTCCCCCATTTGTCTGCTGTGTGACCTTGGGCAAGTCACTTCACTTCTCTGGGCCTCAGTTCCCTTATCTGTAAATTGGGGATTAAGACTATGAGCCTGATGTGGGACAGGAACTGTTTCCAACCTGATTACCTTATGCCTACTCCAGCACTTAGAACAGTGCCTGGAACATAGTAAGCACTTAACAAATGCCATAATAATAATTGTAATTATTATTATCATTAATGAGGAGGAAGGGGAAGCATTAGTGACAGACACATAAGAGAAAGCCAATTCTAGATTGTAAGCTTGCTGTGGGGAGGGAATGTGTCTGTTGATTGTTAGATTGTTCTCTCCCTAGTGTTTAGTACAGTGCTCTTCACACAGTAAGCACTCAACAAATACTACTGACTGACCAACGAGAATATCAGACAGATGACAGCAAATGAGAAGGAAAGATGACAGCAAATGAGAATCTCCCACTCCCTTCTGCGTCGCCCTGACATGCTCCCTATGCTCTTCCCCACTGTCCCTACCTCACAGCGCTTATGTATATAGCTGTAATTTATTTATATTGATGTCTGTTTATTTGTATCGATGTCTGTCTCCCCACCCTCTAGACTGTGAGCTCGTTGTGGGCAGAAATTGTCATCCCTTACTGCTATATTGTACTTTCCCAGTGCTCTGCACACAGTAAGCACTTAATAAATATGATTGAATGAATGAGCTGCAGGATTCCTAGCTCCTCCAAGTTCCTCACAGCTCAGTACCAACAGGGAAGTGTTCCTTGCACTAGCTGTTACAGCACATCCCTCTAGAGGGGGAATTTTGCTTCTCCTGATAGTGTTGAGGATCCCCAGCCCCTATGTCTACTGTCAGTGACCACCACTGAAGCAGGGCTGGGTGGCTGGGAGGCCCTAGGGTGAAGTACGTGGGGAACTGAAATAACAGAACTCTCCTCTTTGCCATTCACTCTACAGATCTTTTATGATGAACTGAGGCCTCCTTGCATCGTCTTAAAGGGAAATGATGTTTTCATCTCTTTCCAGCTCATACGTCTCCTCGACCAACAGCAAAGGAAAGCTCTACCTGAGCCTGAATTGTACGTGGAAACTGTGAATGTATTATAAATCAGTCAGTAGTATTTACTGAGTGCTTACTCTGTGCCAAGGACTATACTACGAACTAGGTAGAGTACAAGAGATTTTACCTGTGTTATGGGAAAAATCACATTACAGTAACAGTTGAGTCAATGGTAATAGTTGTGTTAGGGAAAGACAGTCTGAAGATTACCACTGGGATGGAATTTTTTCCATATAAATTCCTATATTTCCTACCACTAGCAAAATGCTTCACTTCCTTGCTACTCATTGTTCCTTTACTGTATTATCAAGTTCAGAAACACAAAGAAATGCGGAGTTCTGTGTGCCCAGAACAATGAAACTGAATTGGAAGATGGGAAGTGTAGCAACCTTGACTATCATCATGTGTTTGTGTACATCCATTTCCTTTCTTGCTCCAGAACAGGCTTCTATGGTGAGGATAATGTTCTCCATTGCTTTCACCATTTTATCACCAAATCATAAAATCAAAATCTGTCTTATAACAGAAATGATCTTCTTTGCTCAACACAATAGAATCTATCTCCCCACAAAGCCAAAGAGTGGATTTAGTTTCAGATATTGAAATCAGTAATGTTCAGGTTGGTTTTGGGGGCAAGAAGGAGTTTGAACAATGATTGGCAGATGGTAGTGATACCAGTTTCACCCCAGTTGGCAGGGCAGATAGATAAGCAGAGTAAATGCAAGCTAAATTCAGAACACACAAAGATTTACAAGCATACCCCTAGAAACATAGGAGAGCTGATGTGCCTGGAGACTACATTTCCTCATGTACGTGGGCACCTACCACAGTGCAAAAGAAGTGCTTCAATATCTCCCAAATACGCAAACACATCCGTAAAACTGGGTAAGTATTCCCTTTAGGGTGGATGGCTCCGTTATTTTAATTAATATTGTCTGATTACATGAAATGCCTAGAACAGCTGCAAAGAAAGATTTTCGCAAACCTATTATTTCTGATGCATTAGGTCAAAGGCATCTGAAACCTGGGGTGACTGAGCTATAACTGTGAATGTGCTGAGTACTCAGACAGCCTGAACTCAGGACTGCCCCTTTTGCCTCCTTATGTCTCCTCCTGCTATTTAAATGCATCTTTTAAAGCCCATATGATCTCACATAATTGTCCAAGTACTGGAGTTGGCACAGTCCATTTATTATTAAAGATCACGATGCCCGGGCTTGTTCTGAGCCATTATGTTGCATTATGCCAATATCACATAGCTCAGTGCAACTCAAAAAAAATTCAGAAGCATTAATTGTAAGTATATTAGCTCCTGCAGACTCAAACACTACATGCAATTTAAGTTAAGATTCCTTCACTGAAAAAGATGCTGGGAAGTCAAGTGGGAGCATAATTAATTAATTAATTAATTCAATTGTATTTATTGAGCGCTTACTGTGTGCAGAGCACTGTACTAAGCGCTTGGGAAGTACAAATCAACAACATATAAAGACAGTGCCTATCCAACAACAGGCTCACAGTCTAGAAGGGGGAGACAGACAACAAAACAAAACAATCTATTTGACCAACATGTGGGGTAGGCAGTTTGAAGTTTAAATTCTAAGAAAGGAGAGAAATGGATTCAGATAGTTCAGAGAAATATCCTAGAAAACAGACAACATGTAGCAGATTGAGTTTGGTGATTAAAATCAATGTTAATTATTGAGTGCTCACTAAGTGCAGAGCACATGTACTAAACCCTTGAGGTGGGCTGCTGTTTTGTGTATTTTTTTTATTGTATTTGTTAAATGTTATGTGCCAGGCACCATACTAAATGCTGGGATAGATACAAGTTAGTCAGGTTGGACATAGTCACTGTCTTAATGCTCATTTTACAGATGAGGGAATTAGGCACAGAGAAGTGAAATGACTTGACCATGATCATACAGAAAACTTTTTGATGGAGGCCGGATTAGAACCCAAGCCCTTCTGACTCCCAGGACCCCATTCTACCCACTAGGAAATGCTGTTTCCCTTTGTTAAGTATCAAGACCTTGGGGAGTCACTTACAGCTCAGTTTTCTCATTGTTTTTGGCTGCTGGGGGGTGAGAGCCCTGACAACTTGTGGAGAGGGGCACATCAGCCTAGGAGAAAACTCATCTAGGCTGAAGTTTCCCTAGAGTTGCCAGTTCTGGGCCAGACTACTTCCATGTGGCCTGAGAAACTCACAAGGGCAACAGGAGATCAGAGGGGAAAAGGAAAAGTGGAGGGGAGACTTGAGGGGTGAGGGAGAGAAGAGGAGTGAGGAGAGAATAGAGGGGTGTGGGGAGAATAGAAGGGTAAGGGGAGAGGAAAGGGATAAGGGGAGAGAAGAGAAGTGAGGGAAGAGTAGAGGGAAGGGAGAAGGGTGAGGGAAGAAAGGAGGGGAGAGGGGAGGTAAATTGAATGGAAGAGTCACATGATGTGCATATTGCACTCCCTCCTAGGATACTCTATCTTTGGCTAGAGTTTCTGGTTTCATTTGGAAACAAATTTTTATGCTTCCTTTAGATTTTTTCTAACTGCTTGCTATTTTTTTTTTTTTGCTTTCTGGACCCTGCCGCCCAGCAAGAAGATGAGAAAGGAGGATTGGCACTCCACCTCCCGAGTTACTTCCGTGTTGACCGAATTGTGTGACCTCTGCATCGATCCTCACCAATAACCCTCTAGACTGTGAGCTTTGCACTAGGCTGTAAGCTCCTAGTGGGCAGGGAACTGGTCTATTAATTCTGTTGTATTGTACTCTCCCAAGCACTTAATATGTTGTTCTGCACACAGTAAGTACTCAAAAAATATAACACATTAATTGATTACTATCCCTAAGTCTTTATTTGAGACTTGAAGAAGTCCAATTACTGCAAGGTATATACTTCCTCTGTATCCCCTTGGGAATCTCAGACAATTTTAGGACTGATGTCACAACATTCCTTGAGGCTTTTAAGCGTCCTCTAGACACTCTGGATCATTCCTACATACGTTCAAATATCCTCAGCTCCATGAGGGAAAGGAAAAGCCTAGTCGAAAGAGCATGGGACTGGGAGTGAGAGGTCCTGGGTTCTAATCCCAGATCTACTACTTCTCTACTACGTGACCTCTGGGCCTCAGCTATTTCAACTTAAAATGGGGATTAAATCATCCTGCCTCCAACTTAGATTGTGAGTCCCATGAGGGACAGGCTGTGTCCAACATGACAAACTTGCATCTACCCCAGCATTTAGAACAGTGCTTGACACATATTAAGGGCTTAACAAATACTATAAAAAGGTCTTCTTCTGTTGAACTTTTCTAATCTCTAAATACAGCAATTCTCACTCAGTAGGCACCCACTATATACCACCAATTGATGCCAGAATGGGCTGTACCTCAATTGGTGGTTCAGGAATATTTCAGGACTGCCTCCTTGAAGGTGCAATCTCCCTTGCCTATGGTTACTGGAATGCATTCTGCCAGGAGAGTCAACAATCCATGTTATCTGTGGAAGAAGTAAGAATCTCTAGCAAGAGGAAAAGAAGTAAAAAGCTAGTGGGCAGGGAACCGGTCTATTAACTCTGTTGTACTGTACTCTCCCAAGCACTTAGTATGGTGTTCTGAACAAAGTAAGTGTTCAGAAAATACAATGGATTAATTGCCAAAACTTTGTTAGTGGAGAACTCCCTTCTAATAAACTTCCCTCTTCATGGGATTTATGGAATGCTCACATTAAGGAAAATGAATACTTTAATAAACATTTTTCTGTTGTTGCTGACAACTGCAGACCACTTAGTAAATGAGTTTTTGTTGAGGTCCCAAAGTAATCAATCACAGTATTGTTTAAAGTCTCCTAAAGAGAAAACAAATGAGGTGAAGACCAATGACAGTGAGAAAAAAGCCCTGAGAAATGTTTCCTGTTTATACACACTTCAGCTATCTACAACAGCCTAGCCAATAAAAGTAAAAAAAATTCACAGTCCTGTGTTGATTCATTTTCAAGGCGAAGAGGCTGGGAGTCCTCTCAACTTACTGTTTTTTAACCTCACAATAATGTTCATTAGGAGGGACTCTTTTGTTTATGTTTTAAATGGATCCTTTGTCCACCAGAAATTGCACAGTTGACCCTGAAGAAATCAGACAAAAATGTCCAAATGGGATTAGAACCACTACATTGCTAAGCTTTGGAACTTCTTAATTCTCCAAGTTCCTACTTCTTTTACAGTGTATACATAAGAATGACCTCTCCATGTGGCATGTGTCTTCCTCTATTATGAGCATTTTACTGTTAAACTAAATTAGATTTGCAGTTTGTGAAACTTCTGAGTAGAATTCCTAAATGAAGCAATGAAAGCTCAAAGTATAAAGTTCAAGTTCATATTTGATTATTTGCCTATTTACAACAAATTTTGGTTACAACTCTGTTGTTTTGTATTATCACTAGGCAAAGTAAGCATAACAGACTACGACTCCCTCTGGATTATGAAGATAAAGCACAGAAATTCCATTTACATTTTTCAGTCTTTCATAAGAGCAACAGACCAATGCATGCAATGGAAATTAAAATTCAGAACTTAATTGGATTTTCATTCTCCCCCTGTAACAGGTAATATTGTTTTTCCTCTATTATTGTATTCAAATGTAGGATTTAATTTTAGCAGTGCATCTCTGAAGGTTAAAGGCCTTTAGTAGTAAATGGTTCATTTGGACACGTTAAAAATCTATCATCCCTCCATGCTTTGAGGACATGACTACTGTGGTGCTGATTTTTCAGTTTTATTGTCAAACAAGGGAAAGGCTAGGATCAATGTTTAGGTTCACAAAAATATATGCCTCAGCCAATCTATCTCTGTATGCTCACTCTGCTTGGCATTTCCAAGACAAGTGAAACAAGAATTGTAGAATTGGTTCACATATTTATGAAAACGTGTGCCAGAATGAAGAATGTCTTTAAGACTTGACTCCCATTGATCCTTAGCATTTTGAAATGCAGTCTAAGGGGAACATGATCCACTAGAGTGCTTTCAAAATGTTTTAATTTCCTCTCCTATAAGGTTGAATCAAATTCAAACGCCAACTTAATTTTGATTTCATGGTTTGTTCTGGGCTCCTGTTCCTCATTCACCCAAATGATCCTTTTCAGAAGTTATGTTACTCTATGGCTAGATGCAAAAATATTGGACTGGGCACAGGGGAGAAAGAAAGGCATATGTTCTATATAGCCAGTACAGAATTGGATCAGTCATCAGATACCAGTTCTCCAACTTGGAGATCCTGTATATAAGCAAGGAAAGGGAAGTGATCAGGGGAAAGACCAAAGACTTCATGCAAAATCAAAAGGTCATTACATGACACCCTCACTCCCCAGTGTTAGATGAGGAGGGATTTTTCAGACCTTCCTGTCTAGCCACCAAAAAAACGTTCAATATCTGGATTCTGGGGAAGCCAGTGTGAGGTCATCCCTGTACACTTTTTATGGTATTTGTTAAGCACTTACTATGTGCCAGGCACTCTACTAAATTCTGGGGTAGGTACAAGCTAATCAAGCTAGAAACAGTCCATGTCCCAGATGGGGCTCACACTCTTAATCCTCATTTTACAGATGAGATAACTGAGGCACAGTGAAGTGACTTGCCCAAGGTCACGCAGCAGATAAATGGAAGATCTGGGTTTAGGACCCAGGTCCTTCTGACTCCTGGGCCTATGCTCTAACCACTAGACTACACTGCTTCTCTGTAGACTGTAAGCTTCTTCTGTAGATGATAAGTTCCTTGTAGGCAGGGAATGTATCTACCAACTCAGTTGTATTATGCTTTCTCAAGCACTTAATACAGTGCCCTGCACACTGTAAGCACTCAATAAATACCATTGATTTAACAGATTGATCGCTGGTTTGCTGCTTGAACCAAAACTGAAACAGGAAAAGTTGGGTGCATTCCAGGCAGAGGATTTGCAGAATTGTTCCATTTGCATAATTTAAAATATCATCAAATGTCATTGCAAAAATATGTGATTTGTCTTATTGAAATAACACTGCCATTCAACTTTGCTTGATTTTTTCATTCCTTTGTTCTTTAACCTATGCTACTCTGTTGCCTTTCTTTTCTGCACACATCTAAGAAATGCCTTGATGCCTTGAGACTCCAAGTTCAAATCCCAGCTGGGTTGACTCAACCTTTCCTCTTCTCAAGACAGATAAATTCTATCACACACAATTTTCTCAGCAAGGAACCTTTTGGATGTGATCTTAAATATAGTCCCGATCTGCCCTAAATACACAGGACAGATCCCATTCAGAACTTTCCTAAGGAGCAAGTATTTGCCCTGGGGTTGGAGTTTACCTGCCCTGTCTTTTCAAGTAGATCTGAGAGAAACTGACTAATCCCTAAAGCTCTATGACATTGTTTCCTTAAAAATACTTGGTTTGAGGTGCTGTCACTTGCATCCCAGCTCAAGACATTTGCTGCTTTGCCATATCTACTGATGCTTAATTTCTTGTTGTTCCAAGGGACATATATGTGCACTTCAATCCTTCCCTTGGAGAACACCCATTCTCCTATCCCACAGGTGTTGAGCTCTTTCAAGAGCCCTTGTTAAGGAGGACTCAAGATGACCTACTCATTCATTCTGGCATCACAAAAGCCATTCATTTATTCTATCGTATTTATTGAGCACTTACTGTTTGCAGATCACTGTACTATGACCTTGGGATAGTACTAAATAACAAATGGACACATTCCCTTTCCACAACGACATGGCACAAAGAGCTCAAATGGACTCACCTTGTTGGCAGATCATTTCTGAGCCCCCTACTAGCAATCTAGCTAAAACAAATAGTGAAAAGACATCGTATTGAAGACTGAGTGCAGGTGTATCCGGCCCTCACTTGGCTGAAGAGCAGTTTCCCCAGGTGGAAGAACACCCTCCCATTCCAGTGCACAATCCCGAGGATGTCCTAAGGGAATGGAGGGCACCAGAGGCCCCAGGATCTGGATAATATCAGAGTGTCTCAGAACCCTGAGTGCTACAAACGCTTGGGAATACTTTTGACAGTGTGGTCCATTTTTTTCAAATAGATCGTCAAATGTTGAATGTACACACCTCTTCAAGGATACTAATACATAGATTAAAAAGTTGGAACATTTCTCAGATAAACGATTTTAAATCAAATGAGGAAAAATTCCGTGTTCTCAACAGATATTTCATCATTTGAAGCTGTTCTGAAGGACTCTTCAACTGGTGGAAGTGATTACTGACCTGGCCGTCAAGCAATGACATGAGGACATCTTGAAACAGTAGGAGGCAGAATGCCTGTTCACTGAAAACCCGTACTGTATGGAACTGAATAAGATAGGGAAAGAAGCTGAGTGAATAATTATAAACCTGTCACCAGGCTTGGGGGTTTTAGACCCTCAATATGGCAACTGCACAGGATGTAGACCAGCACCTAGACCAAGGTCCCCTTCTTTGTCATCCACACACCCCATCCCTGGCCCCTGGCCCAGAATCTAACCCCTCGATGCCTGTGTTACTGACACAACCTCTTTGCTGGGTTCCTAGTCTCCCGCCTCTTCCCCATCCAATTCATCCTCCACACAAAAGCAAGAAACTTTCTCTTCAAGTGCCTGATGAAAACTCACCTCACTCTCCTGATCAAAAGTCACCACTTGAATTCAGCACAAATTTCCAACACCAATGCTGGGATGGCTGATAAATAACTTTTGGAACCATTCACAAGACTTCCAGGGGGAAATAATTAAAATATACACCTTCAGGAGATAAATAATAAAGGATGAGCAGTGAGGAAAAGGTGGGGAAGAGGGTGGGAGTAGCAAGGAAGAAGGTGGGGATTATCTTTGGGGTCAAAAGAAGAAATTGTGAATGGAAAGAGTAGGGTGGCTTAATAATCTTTGGAAAATGGGAAATCCCATAATTGCCAAGGAGACAGAAGGGGTATTATGAAAAAGCAGGGAGTTACAGAAGCAGCATGGCCTAGTGAATAGAGCAAGGACCTGGGAGTCGGAAGGACATGGATTCTAATCCTGGCTCCATCCCTTGTTTGCTGTGTGATCTTGGGCAAGTCACTTTAAGTTTCTGAGCCTCAATTTCCTCATCTGTAAAATGGTGATTACAACCATGAGTTCCATGTGGGGCATGGACTGTGTCCAACCTGAAGCTTGTACCTAAACCAAAAATTAGTACCATGTCTGGCATAATGAAAGTACTTCAACAAATACCATTAAGAAAACTTCAGTGTTTATAATCCAGTTACATCTGTTCAAGGCTAATGTTCTGAACTACTTGAGTCAGAGGACCTGGTTTCTAATCCTTGCTCTGTCACTTGCCGGTTGTGTGACCTGGGTCAAGTCACTACACTTTGCCTCAGTTTTCTCATCTATAAAATGGGGTTTGAACACCTCTTCCCCTTCCTACTTAAATTGTTAGCTCCATGTGGAATAGGGATTGTGTCAGACCTGATTAAGTTCTTACTATAGTGCTCAGTACATAGTAAGTGCATAACATATATCACAACTATTATTCTTAGGAGAAATGACTGGAAGGCAGGAAGGATCAGTAAACCCAAGGACTGTATTCAATCATTGCTTGGTAGTGTTTCCTGGAAACTGGAAGAGTAGTTAGGAAAGACAGTGACTTTTAAAGGGTAAATCAGAGAGGAGTCATAGTGAAAGAATTCTTAGCCATTCTATGCATATACAAAGAGGGTTTCCAACATCAAGCTGTAAGTCTTTTCCAGAAAGCACAGAACATTCAGAAAGGATTTTTGCAGGGCAGTGGAGGAGAGCTTCTCCAGGGAAGCAACCAAAACAAATAATCCTTATTCACAGCGGGGAGTGAGAATGGTAAGAAGTGGCCAAGACTGAATGATGACAGGTGATTCATAACAACAGTGTGTTCCAATCAATCAATCAATCATATTTATGGAGTTCTTTCTGAAGGCAGAGAACTATACTAAGTGCTTGGGATAGTACAATATAGCAGAGTTGTTAGGTATGTTCCCTGCCCACAACCATCTTATGGACATTAATATAAATAACATATAGATTGATAGATATGTACATAAGAGCTGTGGGGTAAATACAAAAAGTCCATAGAGTAAAGAACCAAATGCAGAGATAATGCAGAAGAAAGGAGGAGTGGGGGGAAAGAGGGCTGACTGGGGAAGCTCTCAGTGAAAGTTTGATTCATTCATTAATGCAATCACATTTATTGAACACTTACTGTGTGCAGAGCACTGTACTAGCACATGGAAAGTAAGGCTTTGAAAGTGGGGAGAGAGTTGGTCTGGCATGTATGGAGGGGGGATGGATTCGCAGGCCAGAGGAAGGATGTGGGAAAGGGGTAGATAGTGAGATAAACGAACTCGGGACATACAGAATGGGCAGGCACTAGAGGGGAAGTGGGAGGGCTGGTCTGTAGTCGTAGATCAATGGGATAATGTAAGAGAAGATGAGCTGATTGAGTACCTACAAGGAGTTTCCGTTTGATGCAGAGGGGTAGATGGGCAACCACTGGAGGTTCTTGAGGAATGGGAAGACATGGATAGAACAACTGTGGTTTTCTAAGGGCTGCCAGCTTTGGTTTTCTAAGGGCTGCTAGCTGTGGTTTTCTATGGGGCAAACAGCTCTGGTTTTCAACAGGTAACACAACCATGGTTTTCTAAGGGGTCACACAGATGTGGTTTCCTACAGGTCACACAGCTGTGGTTTTCCAGGGGCTGCACAGCTGTGATTTTCTAGGGGCCATGGATCACACAGCTGTGGTTTCCTACAGTTCATACAGCTCTCATTTTCCAGAGGCCGTGTAGCTATGGCTTTCTAAGGGCTGCACAACAGTGGTTTTCTAGGGGCTCTGCAGCTGTGGGTGCTTGGTAGAAGAGGCAGTATATGTGAGTCAGCATCCATTTACCCCCCTCTATTACAGGTCATAGTTTTAATTTGTTGGGATCCCTCCAGTAATGTTCAGCATCACAGGATAGGGATAATTAATTCCCAATTTGGGAATGGGAATGAAAGCTTCTCAGACATTAAAGCAGTATGGCCTAGTGGGAATCAGGAGACCTGGGTTCTAGTGACTTTGAGTAAGGCATTTACCCTTTTATTTTTTATGGTACTTGTTAAACACTTACTTGGTGCTAAGCACTGTACTAAGAGTTGGGGCAGATAGAAGATATCTAGGTAATATTACCTAGGGCCTCAGGCCTTGGGCCTTGGGGGGATCCTCCCCCATTTTCCCTACTGAGAGCTCACCTCCTCCAGGAGGCCTTCCCACACTCAGCCCTCTCCTTCCTCTCCCCCTCCTCCCCATCCCCCCCTTACCTACTTCCCCTCCCCACAGCACCTGTATATCTGTATATATGTTTGGATGGATTTATTACTCTATTTTATTTGTACATGTTTGCTCATATTTATTTGTACTTTGTAATTTGTATTTATTTGTACATATTTATTCTATTTATTTTATTTTGTTAATATGTTTTGTTTTGTTGTCTGTCTCCCCCTTCTAGACTGTGCGCCCACTGTTGGGTTGGGACCATCTCTATATGTTGCCAACTTGGACTTCCCAAGCACTTAATGCAGTGCTCTGCACACAGTAAGCGCTCAATAAATACGATTGAATGAATGAATGAATGAATGAATAGAAGATAATCAGGTTGGACACAGTCCCTGGCCCATATGGTACCACAGTCTAAATAGGAGAGAGTAGGATTTACTCCCTATTTTACAGATGATGAAACTAAGGCATAGAGAAGTGAAGTAACTTGACCAAAGGTGAACAGTAGCCAAGTGGCGGGTCTGGGATCAGAACCCATATTTTGTAACTCCCAGACCTGCACTCTTAACACCTGGTCATACTGTTTCCCTGGTGTCTTCATCTATAAAATGGGAATAGAATACTTTCTCTCTCTCTTAGACTGTGAGCCCCCTATGGGATGGGTACTGTGTCCAATCTGGTAATCTGGTACCCACCCCAATGCTCAGCCCAGTATATGGCACATAATAAGTGCTTTTTTAAATTGCATTTGCTTAGTGCTTACTCAGTGCCAGACACTGTTCTAAATGCTGGGGTAGGTCCCGGGTAATCAGATTGGACACAGTCTTTGCCCCACTTGGGGTTTACAGTCTTAATCCCCATTTTACTGATGAGGTAATAATAATAATAATTTTGGTATTTGTTAAGCACTTACTATGTGCAAAGCACTGTTCTAAGCGCTGGGGGGATACAAGGCAATCAGATTGTCTCACATGGGGCTCACAGTCTTAATCCCCACTTTACAGATGAGGGAACTGAGGCACAGAGAAGTTAAGTGACTTGCCCAAAGTCACACAGCTGACAATTGGCAGAGCCGGGATTTGAACCCATGACCTCTGACTCCAAAGCCCAGGCTCTTTCTACTGAGCCTTGCTGCTTCTCCAGGTAACTGAGGCACAGCAAAGTGAAGTGACTTTCCCAAGGTCACACAGCAGACTAGTGTCTAATATATACCCTCATGATTACTATTATTGTTAACAAGACTGACATTGAGGACACAGAGTAGCCAATTCTGGTTATTATTTTCTACTTGTTAGGTGTACACAACTCCATCAGGTGGCATTTGGAGGGACACAACAAATTTACAATTGTCCTATGATGTTTCCAGTTGAATACCTTTATGTATAGACAATTTAGATGTCAAAGTTTGTAAGTGCCTGTGAAAGCAATAGATTGACAGGGTGGGTGTCACAGTCACAGAGCTGGAAAGGGGATCTAGAGCTTATCTGATCCAGCTCCCTGCTTTCTGACTGGCAAGCAACTTTGCACCATTCCAGAAAGAAGGTCACCTGCTATCACCCAGTTCTGCCAAAATGCATGCGTTCATTGTATGCATTACTGTGAATAATTAATTTATAATAAATAATTTAAAGACATGTATACATAAGTGCTATGGGGTTGGGGATGAAGCAAATATCAGATGGACTGATTGACTGCCTCCTCTGCCCCCATGACAACCTGGAGTCACTATCCCAGCCGGCGGGATAGAATAGGGATAACTCAGTGACTGCAGCTCTGACAATAGCCTGCTGTGTGACCATAGGCAAGTTACTTCACTTCTCTGGACCTCGGTTCCCTCATCTGTAAAATGGGAATTCAATGCCTGTTCTCCCTTCTATGTACACTGTGATCCCAATGAGGGTCGAGGACTATGTTCAACCAGTGATCGTGATTCTACCCCAGCACTTAGCATAGTACTTGGTGCATAGTAAGGGCTTAACAAAGCCACTTTTATTATTAAGGCTTTAAAAATAAGAAGTCTGCTCTGAGGTATTCCCAAGAAGAAGACCCCCCCCACCCCCACCCTCTAACCATGCTCAAGGACCACTAGGTCCATTTACTGTCTGTTTTATTGTCATCTCCCAAGCGCTAAGTATAGTGCTCTGTACACAGTAAGCTCTCAGTGAATATGATTAACTAATTGATATGTCTTAATTGGACCCATTGCTGGTGGTCCAGGACATGCTTTTCCCAACACCCCAAATTGCCCAGATTCAGGGTTATTGCATAACTGAATCTGGATAACTGCACCTAGCAGTTTCAACCATCATCAAACTGCATTGCCCACCTGAGTCAGGTGGAACTCTGGAAGCAGCTGGGGCTTTGTACAGTAAACTGGGACCAGTGACTGCATCACAGCCACCTCACCAGAATGCATTTCTCTGTAAATATCTATGCCTGTCTCCCCTGTTTGAATGGGAGCTCCTGGTGGGCAAGAAATATCGTTTCGGCTTCTGTTGCTAGTCAGTCAATCAATCATATTTATTGAGCATTTACAATGTGCAGAGCACTGCACTAAGTGCTTGGGAGATTACAATATAATAATTATCAGATATATTCCCTGCCCACAAGCTTCATCTAGAGCATTTTTTCCCAAACACTCATTATGGTGCAGTCAGTAGTATTTATTGTACACTTACTCTGCAGAGCACTGTACTAAATGCTTGAGAGAGGACAATAGAGTTAGAATAAGTTAGAAGTCATTAAGTCATTAGAAGTAAATTAGACTTAGAGAAGCAGCATGGCCTAGTGGAAAGAGCATGGACCTGGGAGGCGGAGGACCTGGATTCTAATCCTGCCATGCCATTTGTCTGCTGTGTGACCTAAGGCAAGTCACTTCACTTCTCTGTGCCTCATTTACCTCATCTGTAAAATGGGCATTGAGACTGTGAGCTCCATGTGAGACGTGGACTATGTCCAATCTGATTATCTTGTATCTAACCCAGCCCTTTGTACTGTGCCTGGCGTATAGTAAGTGCTTAACAAATGCCATTAAAATAAACCAAAAATCAGAGTGAAAATCAACTGAAATCGAACAGGGATGTCCCAGACCGTGCATGGATGGTGAAATGGAAATTGAATTGAGATAGTTGCTGCCCAATATCAAGAAGCTCAGAGAAAATCAACTCTTTGGAGCCCTGTACATCTTTTTGCCAGGTAAAATGAAATTGGTCTGGGCAGAAGCTAAAATAGGTAGGCAATTAGAAAAATTCATCTATAATTCAGATTAGCTTAATTGTTGCTCTGAGATTCCCTAAATGGGCAGCATGCTATTCCCCACAGTAATAACAAAAGAACCTAATTAAGAGACACACTGACAAGGGAAACGTAAAATTAGACATCCCAATTGTCCTGACAAATTTTACTTCTTCATGTTCCAAAGAAACAAACTGTCCTTTGTATGGTTTCTATAGAAGGCAAATGTTGTTTCCCTTTCCAAATCCAAGCACCCCTTCTCTGGCTTCCCCACCCCACATTCTGAGAGTACTCCACAAAAACCAAAATGAATCCCAAACTGCAGTTGGTCAGTGACCAGGACTCTTAATGAACAGGAATGACTGTAATTAAAATGAATCTCCTTTTTCAATTGCCCCAATTGTTGCCCTGCAGGCACTGCAGAGAATCTGTGAGAGGACTGGTCTATCCTCTATGAAATACGGGTGAGGAGTAACGGCATTAGAAAGAATTGGAGGGAAGAAGAATGGTCTTGAGTTTTTCTTTGAGCTGAAAAATGAATCCCCTCCTCCCTAACCCTGCTGGAATTCTATGTTGTTTACCAAAAGGCAGTGGAGGAGAAAAATGATTCAAGTATCTGTTCTTATAACGTCTAATTGCAATGGATCTGGTCCATCGGCACCTCTCAGGATTGGGCTACCACCTGAAACTGCTTAAAGCCAAAAGACATGATGAGATTTGCAGTTTGGCAAGCTGAAATCCCGGATGCTGTGTTCAACAAGGACTTAACCACATCGGGGATGTATGGGCTTCCTCCTCCCCAAATAATATCGAAATTTTGAACTGATTAAAGATGAGCTATGGAAAGATCGAGTGGCTCCAAACAATAAAAAGTGGGAGTATGTGGCCAACCACGCCAGAGGTTGACGGGTGCCTCAATTAGTTGAAAGACTGAAGAAGCAGCCACTGATTCAAACTAAACTCCAGTTCAGCAGGGTAAGATGCCCATAGGTGACAGCAACATTCATACTCAATGGGTGGTGGTACCCAAAAGATAAACCAGGAAGTTATGACTAGGTAATAGAAGCCCTATTGCCCAATCATCTAGTGATTCATTCATTCAATCATATTTATTGAGTGCTTACTGTGTGTAGAGCACTGTACTAAGCGCTTGAGAAGTACAATTTGGCAACATATAGAGACGGTCCCTACCCAACAGCGGGCTCACAGTCTAGAAGGGGGAGACAGACAACAAAACAAAACATATTAACAAAATAAAATAAATAGAATAGTAAATATGTAACCAATACCACTTAAAAAAAGTAAAAAGAGTCTGCTTTCCCCCAGGCTTGTGTGAGGTACTGTCCTCCCCTGCCAACACCTCCCTAATTCCCACTTCTAAGCCCACTTCACCATCCCAGCCCCCCTCCGTGGGAATAGAGATGGACAGGGACAGGGTGCGGGCTGAAGGGGTTTCCATCCCCAGTGAGGCTCCAGCCGAGAGGCTGGAATTGGGCAACATGACAGAGCTGGTTGTAGAGTCAAGAAGGATGGGAGATGGAGGATGAGGGGGAACACCGATGGGGCGGAATACAACGACATGGGGGAGGCTCTGGACATCCCTGGGGGGGCAGGGGAGGGACGGGAGCAGACAACCAGTGGCAGATGAAGCAGCATGGCCTGGGAGGTGGAAGGACAGAATTTAAACTGATATGCTAGAATTTTCATCATCAACTCCTGGGAAAGTTTACTGTCTTCTAAAAGTCTATGATTGGCGTTATCTTGGAATCGGAACCAGATGAATTATGGTGACAGTGGGCTCTTCATGGCATCATCTTTCTCTCGGCACACCTTTGATCAATGACCTAATTATCAATCAATCAATGGTACTGATTGAGCATTTTCTGTGCAGAGCACTGTACTGAGTGCTTCAGAGAGAACAATGCAACAGAATTGGTAGCATTTTCCCTGCTCACAAGGAGATTACAGTCTAGAGTCTAACAGTCTAATAATGGTAAGCATACACATCTGATTCTTAGATGAAAGGAGTCTAGGCCTTATTCAGTTTATGCCAACTTAACAAGGGGTGGGAGAGTGCAGAATGCATCCCTCCCTCTATCCCTTGCCCAGTGCAAGGACACTATGCCCAAACCATCCTCCCACCAACACCTCCAACAACCACTATGGCGAAATCAATCAATCAATAGTATTAATTGGGCATCTACTAAATACAGGGGAGGGAGGGTGTTAGCTCAGACTGCTGTCACCCAGACATCAGTATTCTGTTGGAAGAAGGCAATTGGTTGCTTCAAATGGAGAATGGGGAAGGAAACAGAAGGAACCTGACCTCCTCTCTGCAATGCTGAATTGCTGTGTGCTTTAAAGTTCAGGATGGCAGAGCTGGAAGCAGCATGAGAAGCAGCATTGGTTAGTGGAAAGAATGGGGTCCTGGGTTTCAGGGGACTGGTTTCTCATCTCACCTCCCTCACTTGCCTGTTGTGAAACCTTGGGCAGGTCATAACTTCTCTGTGCCTCGGTTTCCTCATCTAAGAACTGGGGATTCAAGACTGGTTCACCCTCCCACTTAGACTGTGAGGTCTATGAATCTAACCCAATGATTAACACAAAGCTTGTCATATAGTAAGCATTTAACAAATACCAATATTATTATTAGACTCCATAACATTTATGATGAGTCATCTTTTCTAGAGCTGGAAGGAGAGATTCTTTGTTTTGTGAAATCTTTTATGGCTCCATTTAAAATAATGGATTACATGAATGCTATTGTTCCTAAAAGCGGCTTGTAGAAGGTGTGTGGCCTAATGAAAAGAGGACGGTTGGTCCGGGAGTCAGAGTCCGGGAGTCTGGGGGTTCTGATCCCAGCCCCTCCATCTTACTGCTGCATAACCTTGGACAAGTCACTTAACTTCTCTGTGCCTCATTTACCTCATCTGTAAAATGGGGATTAAGACTGTGAGCCCCATATATGACAGGGCTTTGTCCTACTTGATTTGCATTTTACTTGCATCTACTCCAGAGCTTAATACTGTGACAGACACATACTAAGCACTTAACAAATACCATTATTATAATTTATAATAAAATAATTTTTTAAAAATCTGCCTGCAAAGCTCTCTGTGCATGAAATCCAGTATTCAAGCATCCCATTCCATGATGGACCTGTAATCAGTGCCCAGCCCCCACCTCTAAAGGAAGAGAAATAATCACAGGTTTGAACCTGTGCACACTTTTTCAAGAGGATTCTTAATATTTCCCAACATCAAAAGAAGAATGCACTGAGTCTTCATTGGCATCAATCAACAAACATATATTCTTCCTATTGGCTATGGAAATAGCTTTTCAAGGTCTCTTTCTGGCCTATGGTTCTTCGATCCTATTTGCATTTGGTTTATGAGCCTAGTTCAATGTTGGCAGGAACCCAGTGGCAACTGGGCTTAATGAAAATTCCTGAAAATCACATACTCCTCGCTCTTTAGAAGATGCTGTTTTCAATCAAGATGGACATGATGTGGAACAACAGTGAGGTTTCATTTAAAATATACTTGAGGAAAAGGAATATGGTTTATAATATATGTTTCCTGTTTTGCATGCCATTTTAAACTTCGCCTTGCCAACTTTTCTTGCCCTCCTGGAGATTGATTGCCCTGAAGGCAAGCTCACAATGACACAGCAGGAGGACCAGAGCAACCCCGCCCCTGCAGGCTTTGATGCAAGGAAGCACAAAACCATTGCCTGTTGCAGCTGGCATCTTGACACGCTGACTCAATGGCACAAGGCCCTCATCTCCACGCCTCTTTCATTCTCCTCACCAGGGAACCCAAAGAAGGAACACAACCTCCTCCCTCTCCCTCCTACTGTTGTCCTGAAGGCTGGAAGTTTGCCTCTCTTCCATGCTCTAAAATCCACATTTGCAAAGGGGGCAACTAGATGAGTCAGCTATTCACACATCAGAGCCTGCTTTGAAATGGTTTCACCAAGCTTTCATTTCCCACTGTGGGAGGCTTTGGAAATTTCAGGACAAGTTAACATGGGCATTGAATATCAGCTCTCTGCACTAAGAACAGTGCTCTGCATACCGTCAGCACTCAATAAATATGACTGAATGATTGACTGTGGCTCTGAGTAATGTCTGATAGAGTCCCATCACTGCAGATCTTGGCCGGACTACTTTGCTTTTACCTGCCATAGCTAACGTTCCTCTCCACCACTCCATGACTCCTTCTGTAGGATGAATAGCATACACCGATTCCAGATGCACCTGCAGGATTTACTGCACCAGGCCCCACAGAACTCAACTTTCCTTCTAGTAGTTGCTCATCCTGAGATAATCTATGGTCTTCATTAAGTGCTTGCTAGGTCGGGGTACGTAGGGAGCGGGGGAAGGCGATGAGACAGGCAGTATGTGCACACAAACCGTACCCAACGGCTCAAGGCCAAACAGACTCAACAACTGGAGATAAAGGGACCAGGACAAGAAAAACAAGCTTGCACCTGCAAGGCTCGGAGGCAACCTCAAGGCCATATCCGCAGCCAGCGATGGTTGGCAACGGGTGGCTGGGGGCGAGCCAGAGCAAACGCTTTGTGACTGGACAGAGCTGTTGTTAGGCTAGTGGCTGGAGGGCGGTGTGTGCTACATGGCAAAGCCTCGATACGCCATCCCCCGAGAAAACCCTGCCCCCAGGCAACGGAGGGTATAAGAGACGAACAAGACAAGGGGGGGCGCGCGCTCTCTCCCTCTCTCTATCTCGCTCTCTCTCTCTCTCTTTCAACCATGTAACCGCTGATAGCAAATAAACGGCAACCAAGCTTTGAACCTCTGGCTGACTCTTCCTGGTATGAACGCGCGGGCCGCGTCCGGAGACATCCGAAGACCCGGAGAGGGTAAGAACCCAAGAGTTGCCCCCGAAACCATGGGGAGCAACGAGGGTAATTACCCAGTAGATTAGATCCAACTCCTAGCCTACCTGGGCTCACCATCAAAATGTGTCTAAACAGCCCAAAGACAATAGTGAAATAGCATAATATGACACCATTATTCCTAGCAATAAAACTTCACTGCTGGGTGACCATGGGTAAACCACTTACCTTCTCAGAGCCCAGTTTCCTCATCTTAAAATGGTAGTGGTAATATCTGTCTTTCCCTACCTCAAAAGTGTTCTTGTGCCAACAGAATGTGAGAAGTAATGTAAAATGCGTTGAAAAAAAACCAGTGCTATACAAGCTTGCGGTGACATTATTACCATTATCAGTCCATTATGGGCAGCTAAAGGATAAATGTCAAAATAGACAGACCCACTGGCTCAGGGAAAAAGGAATAGGTCACACTGGGGAAATCTCACTTTTTTACTTCTACAACCCAGGTGGCCCATGAACTCTTATGGTAGAGAGTCTATGGGACTCTTGTAGCCTTTGGGACATAAGTAGTGCTTAAATGGAGAAATGTGCCACTTCCAGTCATTTCTGGAAAGGAATTGCAAAGTATTGAATATGTGGTCCTTATTTCAGCAGTTAAGAGGTGTTTCTTTCAGTAAGGCACGAAAGAGCCATTTTGAAGACAGGCTGAGAGAGATGAATTGAGTTAAAAAGTCTTATTTTACAAAACCATTTTTCTGATCCTAACCACATTTTAGTGAGAGAGAAATAATGGATGGTAATGTTATTAAGAACCGGGCAACCCTGGGCTTATCTCATTGCAAGTTGTAACAGAAAGCTCCCTAATGAAATTAGAGTACCTACTTTCCTCAATGTTGCCTTTCCAGAGTGATGTATCTATTCAATATTTTGTAGCAATTATCTAATGACTGCCAAGAAATGCCTCAGTGATGAGAAAAATTAATGAAAAATGATCAACTAAACATTATTTTAAAGAAGGAAATGTAATGGAAATCCTGCCAAATCGAACCAAACTCTGTAAATGTTTTGGACATTTAGTAAAAATAAAAATTTACTACCTGAGAAAGCAAATCCCTAACACATCCCCAGTGGAACTGATATCTTAACAACCCTAAGGTTAAGTGTTGTATGGGTAGGTTTTGAAGCTCCTCAATGTTCCTGGCTCTATTCAAGATGGTGGAGGATGGATGGAGAGGTGATATGGTCCTAAAGCATAAGTGGGACATCCAAGTACAGAATAGTCTATGTCTTCAGGTTCAAGCTGTTCCTAGGAAGAATATTTGAATAACAGAAGAAAACCCAAGACCAGCTCTCCATTCCAAACCAGAAACAAAGTTAGAGTAAGGGTGCATGAAATAGCCCTTTTATTGATAAATCACTGTGGGGAGGCCTGGGGATCAGGTAAGTTCAAGTAATCAGGAAGGTTGGAAAATCCAGAGGGCAGCAATGACTTCATTATGGGCTCTGGGGCAGGTAGGAGATAATCAATCAGTCAGTCAGTTGTATTTGTAAGCGCTTAGTACAATGCTCTGCACACAGTAAGTGCTCAATAAATACGATTGAATGAATGAATTTAGCGTTTACTATGTGAAGAACACTATTATGTTCTTGCAAGAGAACATTATAACAATAAACAGAAACTTTCTCAGCTCACAACGAGCTTACAGTCTAGAGGTAGAGACAGACATTAATATAAATCACTAAATTACAGATATGTATTTAAGTACTGTGGGACTGGGAGGAGGGATGAATAAAAGGAACTTGTCATTGCAATGCAGAAGGGAGAGGGAGAAGAGGAAAGGAGGGCTTAGTTAGGGAAGGCCAATTAGAGGAGATGTGCTTTCCAGGCTTTGAAATGGTGGGGAGAGTAATCAGAACAGACATAATCTCTGATTTCCATGAGGCTCACAGTCTAAATATGAGAGGGAACAGGCATTTGTATGTACACTTTACAGATGAAGAAACTGAGGCCCAAAGAAGTTAAGTGATTTGCCCAAGGTTACAATGTAGGCAAGTAGTGAAGCCAAGTTTGGAACCAGTCCAGGTTTCCTGGATCTCAGTCCTGTGATCTCTGTACTAGGCCATGTATCTTCTAAGATGAATCCCAGTGACCACTGACAAGCATCAGGGCCAGGAATAACCAGTCAGTGGACATAATCTGACCCCTCCTTTTGTTTCTGACTTGGCTGAACTCATACAGGTTTAAAAACAGTTATTTGTTTAATACCCAATTCACATTACATATGCATTTTCAAAGGACTAATTTGGTAATGAATGGATCCACCATTTTCACACTTTATAACTACCCTTCTACATGAATACTGGGATTCACGGCTCTATTTTGCTATGTAAATATTTACCTTGATTAGTTTTGTGCTTCACAAACAGTGCTTAAAAAAGATTTACAGAAAATGTAAGCCACTATGGGCTCCTTTCAGTTAAAATTATACCTATTAATCTTTCTAGTTTGTTTTATTGATCTTAGGCAAAAATTTATAAAATAAATTACCATGGTGGCAAATTAAATATTCTAATGATCATATTTGAAAGGTATTGCAGCAAGGTCAATAAGATTGTAGATCAGAGGAAATGAAAACTACACTGAGCAATCGTGAACTTTTTGCTCTCCCTTTTAGGACTGAATTTTTCATTCATTCTTGCCTACTAAATTAATCCAAAGATCTAAGCAAATTCACCAATGGTCTAAGGCAAACTTGATGTAGCAATAATACCTTTGAATTTCACAGCCCTAGTCTCCTAATAACTCAAAGATCTTTCATGTAAAATATCTTATTTCTTCTCATAATAACCCTGGGAGGTAAAATGAGGCTGGTATGTTTCATGCCATTTAATATATGGGGAAACTGAGGCATAAAGCAGTCAAAGGATCTTGTCTAAGGTCATACAGTTAGGGATTATAACTCTGGTCTCTAGTCTTCTGTCAAGATCCTCCTGCCTGTCACAAATAGAAAATATGCCCCTGGGAAAACGTTTAACTATTTGGAAACTTGTATTTTGAGCTCTGTAATGGAGGGGGCTGCATTTTTAAGATGCTTTATTACTAAATCAATCTTATTGAATGCTTACTGTGTGCGAGGCATTGTACTAAACGCCTGTGAGAGTATAACAGAGTTGGTAGATAAGTTCCCTGCCTACAGGGATCTTACATTTTATAGGAGGGGACAAATTAAAATGAATTCTGGAGGTGGGGTGAATATCAAGCATCCCTGAATCCTAGTGGCCTTCATGGAGGATTAGAATTGGAGCCCCTTAATATCTAAAGTGATTAATTTCATCCAAGGGAATTTGGACCATTTCACTGCTGCTTTTTGCATTTCCAATTGACCTCCACAGTGTCAGTCTATGAAGGGCAAATATTAGATGATGTCACTTTCTCATGAAAGAGCTACTATTCCTCAAAGCAGGGCAACCATTGTTTTTCTGCTTAACCATAAGAGTGGTACAAACAAAGGGATTTTTTAACTAGACCTTGAAGTTGCAGCTGTCACAGGACTGACAGAACTATACATATATATATAAAAAATCCCACCTGGATCCCTGGAGGGTTTTTCAGAAAAGAAGGTTCAGGCACTGAAGCCTGTTTCCTCCTTTAACCTATGATCTTCTCCACAGTTTACTATCCTATTTGATAATTTGGATTATAGAACACCTTTAAGTGCTTCTCCCCCCATGCACAGATCATGATATCCTGAACAGGAAGCAGTGAGTCTAATTTCCCCTTCATACCCGAGACTTGATGATGAAGAGAAAAGTTTCCCTGAACCTCTGCATAATTCTGATCGTGAAGAAGGGAGATGAGAATTTTTCAACACCTCCTGGAAACTACACTCTAGCAGAGAGGCTGTTGTGAGAATTACTGTAGCTAGTGACAGATGCTATATTTCTGTCACATACCAGCCTATGTTTCTTTTTGTCTTTGTGTGGCCAAGAGTAGAAGCAGCACAGCCTAATGGAGAGAACAAAGGCCTGGGGGTCCTGTTCTAATTCCAGATCTGCCATGTGACCTTAGGCAAGTCACTTAACTTCTCTGTGCCTTCATCTGTAAAATGGGGATTAATATTGTGAGCCCCATGTGATACAGGGGCTGTATTTAACCTGAATTTCTTGTATTCACTTAGTACAGTGCCTGGCACATAGTAAGCCTTATTATTATGATGCATCGCTAAAGAGATACAACAAAATGTCTCTAAGGCAATAGAAATAAGTACAGCTGTAGCTTCTACTGCTCCCTCAATGCTTCCAGAGTAAAGATGTATGTGTTTGAGGTTCCTTAGAGTTTCTCTGGGAGCCTAGAAGACTGGATTGAGGGAGAGAATTCAGCCCCTAAACAGAAGCCAAAGGGATGATGGCAGTGTACCCTTTAAGCACCACAATACTTAGGTAAATACTCAACTATTTCCCCTATCCCAAAACTATTTCTATGTCTGTCACACCCGTAGTGTGAAGTTCTGTTTTTTGCTATGGTATTACTCAAGTGCTTACTATATGCCAGACACTGTACTAAGCACTGGGGTAGGTACAACCTAATCAGGTTGGACACAATCAATGTCCCACATGGGGTTTATAGTCTGAAGCTCCAATTTACAGTCGAGGTAATTGAAGTATAGAGAAGGTAAGTCATTTGCCCAAGTCATACAGCAGACAAGTGGTGAAATCAAGATTAGAACCCAGTTCCTTCTAACTCCCAGTCCCTTGCTCTATCCACTAGGCAATGATGCTCTTTGTGGGCAAGGATCACAACTACCAATATTGTATTTTTTATAGCACTTTGTACAATGCTCTGCACACATTAAGCCTTTAATACATATTGACTGATTAATTTTAAACCGTTAGCTTTCATTAGTAATTGTTCATACTAAATAACTCCCTTGTTGACTCACTTTTCTCACTATACCCTAGTTTGAACTCCCTGTTTCTCCCAAGCTTGTCTTCTTTTGGTACCTTCTTTCAACTTTCTTGCTTCCTTCCCCTGGCTCACACTCACCCACCTTCCTGGAACTCCATTTTTTTATGTTATTATTGTGGCATTTGTTAACTGCTTGCTATGTGCTGGGCCCTGTACTAAGCACTGGGATAGTTGGAAGGCAATCAGGTTGGACACAGTCCCTGTCCCACATAGGACTTAGAGTCTTAGTCCTCATTTTACAGAGGCACAGAGGAATTAAGTGACTCGTCCGAAGTCACACAGTTTAGATTAGAACTGAGATCCTCTGACTCCCATGCCCATGCTCTTTCCACTAAGCCACACTGCTTCACTCTCTCCATTCCCCTTCAGATCTGCCATACCACAGCTTTCACCATCTTCGAAGAGTACCTGAAATCACATCTCCTCAAGGAGGCCTTCCCTGATTAAGTGTGACTTTCTCAAGTCACTCCCATCCCATGGTCACCCTCAGGACTTACATTTACACGCTCTACTGCTTCTGCATATTCTCAACTTCGGTTAATTGACATAGAATCACCTATTTACCTATCTACACTTTTGCTATCAACAGCCATTGTACTTTTTTATGGTATTTATTAAGTGCTTACTATGTGTCAAGCACTGTTGTAAGCACTGGGGTAGATATAAGTTAATCAATCAGACACAGTATCTATTCAACATGAGGCTCACAGTCAAAGTAGGGGAGAGAACAGATACTGAATCCCCATTTTGCAATTGAGGAAACTGAGGCAGAAAGAAGTGGCAATGGCTTGGGTCTGCTAGCTCTTACTATTAGGCTGTTAGTTTCTGGAAGGTGGTGACCATGTCTCAATAATAATTAATGATTGTGGCATTCATAAAGTGTTTACTATGTGCCAAGCACTATACTAAGAACTAAGGTAGCTACAAGGTAATCAGGTCAGAGACACATAAACAATCCCTATCCAACATGTGGCTCACACTCTGGAGGAAAGCAGGGGAAAACAGGTATTTAAGCCCCATTTTCAAGATGAGGAAACTGAGGTATGAAAAGGTAAGTGACTTGCCCAAGGTCACAGAGCAGTCAAGTGAAAAAGCCAGGTTTAAAATCCAGCTCCTCTGTTTTTCAGGCTCATGTATTTTTCAAGTAGGCCACACTGCTTCTCAAGTCTATTGTGTCTTCCCAAGCACTTAGTACAGTAGTTTGCTACCCTGTAGGTGCTCAAGAAATATTACTGTTGAATTGTTGAGCTCCTTTATCTTTGAAAAGAACAGGGTAATAAACACTGGTTGAAAATATAATTTCTACACATGATAGTCATTTAACTCTGGCCCGACGAATCGTTTCAGCGCTCTCATTCAAATTCAGGTGTATCTCTGCAAATTAAGGGAGTCAAATATTATGGTTACGTGTCATGGATATGGCATTTATCTTGTCGCTGACCCCCTTTCCCACATCCTCCCAATGGCCTAGAACTCCCTACCCCTCCATATACATCAGACCACTACTCTCTCAACCTTCAAAGCATGATTAGTGTCACATTTCCTCCAAGAGGCCTTCCATGATTAGGCCCTCTTTTCCCCAGCTCCACCTCCCTTCTGTATTACCTATGCACTTGGATCTGTGACTTCTGGGCATTTGGCATTCGCTCCACCCCCAGCCCTACAACACTAAGGTACCTATCTATAAATTACACATCATAAACTATTTATGTTAAAGTCTGTCTCCCCGGCTAGACTGTAAATGTGTTTTCAGCAGGGAGTCTACCAACTCTGTTGTATTGTACTCTCCCAAGCCACTTAGTAGGGTTCTGCCCACTGTAAGTGCTAAATAAATACAATTGATTGATTGAATGATGGATTATGTTTATATCTTTTATGTTTTATGTCATTTTAATCTTGCTTAATTTATCTTCTCATTGGATTTAAGCTACTTGTGGGTAGGGAGTGGGTTTCTGGCTTGTTTTATAAGTGCCTTATTATGCTAGGCATCCAGTGAGCACTTAATAAATGATTAATGATGGATGAGATGATGATAAACAGGCTGAAACTCTGAGTTTAAGTGAAGTGACTGCCATCAAGTTCAGTGTATAAGGAATGACTGGGAGTCCTCGATGGGATGAAAGGGGAAAGGAATATATAATCTTTTTTTAATGAGAAAAACTTAATGATCTTTCATTTAGCCAGGAGAACAATCAAATATGAATCAACCAATTGATGGTATTTATGAATGCTAACTGTGTAGAGCTCTGCATTAAGAACTTAGGAAAACTCAATAGACTAAGTAAATAGGCCCTTTAAACTGAAAGCTCTTTGGGGGCAGGGAACATGTCTACCAACTCAGTGGTACTGTACTCTCCTAAGTACAAGGCTCTGCATACTGTAAGTGTTCAATAAATACCAATGATTGATAAGTAGACATGATCCCACTATGAGCCACATCTGATTCCCTTAGTGTCCTAAATAGTGGGGAATAGTTCTTTCCTTCACTTCAGCGTCAGAATTTAAATGTTCTTAGCAATAATCTGTATACATGGAAATGAATAGATGCAAGCACACACACAGACACACACACACACACTCATACACCCTGGAACAAAGAATGAGAGAGAGGTAGAGAAACAGAGAGAGGCAAAACTAAATAGAGAGCGATTGCCAGAGGCGGGATGAGCTACAGAGTAAGAGAAAGTGAGAGATACAGGGAGGCAGAGACAGGGAGGGAGAGAGAGAGAGAGTATATTTGGAGTCTTCAAGAAAATCAGAATAATTTCTGCAATTTCAAATTATGAAGCATTTGAGAAGGAAAAGTTATGCAATGCCAAAGGCTGAAAATAACACCTCTATACAACAAACAGAACTTAAAGAATGTATTGTTTTTCCACTGAGCAGTATTTTTCCATATTTTATAAAATATAATGAACTTCTTTTGTTCTGACATCTTACTGAAGGCACATGCTCAGTTTACATTTTATAATGTTGAATTTTGCAACTTCCATAAGAAGAAAGCATGATATGAAACGTGATGAAAGTCATGTAATTCAAATTCTTTGGGTCTGTAATAGCCATTCAGAAACTTCATCCCTACAATCTAATTATTTTTTTTTTGGAGAACAACCATCCAAAAAGAACAATGAAGGCAAGGCAGAGAAGGGAAAGCTTGAAGACCAGCACTGTCTGAACTGTCTCTTCATGTAAATACACCAGAAGTCCTTCAACAGGCCCGTGTCCCCTGCATCCCCTGTTAAGTACTATGTAAGGCAGCAGTGGTCTGCAACATTGTAGAATTTCTGCTCTCCATGACTCCTGTTAGAGGAAAACAGGGAATAGTGGAAAAAGTTCAGATGTGGGATCATTTTATTTTGAACTCTGCCATAGATCTGTTGGTTGACCTTAGCAAGGTACTTACCCCTTCTGTGCCTCAGTTCCCTTGCGTGAAATTATACTGTGAATCAATCAATCAATCAATAGCATTTATTGAGCACTTGCTGTCTGGAGAGCACTGTACTAAGTGCTTGGGAGAGTACAATACAACATAATCAGTAGACACATTCCCTACCCATACTAAGTCAAATGAGTGTTAATTAGCATCATTTCAACCCTGGTGTTTTGTATGTAAATTAATCAATCAATGGTATTTATTGAGTGCTGTTTGGAGAGCACTGTATTAAGTTCTTAGGAAAGTACAATGCAGCAGTGTGGGCACACACATTCCCTGCCAACAGTGAAATGACAATCTACAAATCAATTGCACCAATCCTTCCATAGCACATGTTTTCAATATACTTTTGGAAATACTTTATAAAAGGTATGCTCTTCCAACCACCTGTATTTGCTGGGACTACAACCCCCAGTACCTTCCAGCAGTAAATGGTTGGCCAGAATCACCACTCGTCAGTCCTAAAACTGGGCAGGACTTGGGAAAATTGGTCCAGGACTTTGAGTTGAGTTGGGCAAAATTGGGACTAGGGTCGGTTGCATTGGAACATGCTGGAGGTTTATAGGCTGGCTGTGCTCTAACTTACATATCTGCCTCCAATCAAAGATGGATTAGCTAAGGTGAACCGTCTATGACTGCATTCATTTTTTTATAACTTTAATAACTCTTGAGGAAGGATGATTGGATCAGGAGTTGTAGATTTATGGAGAGAAACTGAATTATCTTTGGCAAAAAGGGCCAAATATGTATAAAGGCTCAGCATGATAAATACATATTTAAAAGTAAAAGAAACTGGAGAGCAAAGAAAGATATTTAGAGATAAAGAGCAGGAAGAATTCATCATAAGAGGACTGAATAATTAAGATGTGAACTACACAGTGATTTCTGAGGAGCTCAAGGAGTAGGAAGTTAAAATAATATAATCTTTAAGAGGATCAAAAATTCCTAGTAACTGGGGACATCTTAAGGTTTGTTGCTTGTTAAAGGAAACAATAAAGAGACTCAAGGACCTTTTCTTATTGGCTATCCTGAAACAAAGCATGTGGCAGGCAACTGAACAAAGTCAGAAAATACCCAATTGGACAGTAAACATATTAGGAAAGGTTACATGAAATAGATAACATAGGGATGGAGGATTGTCAAGGATAAAAATGTAGAGTCACTAATATACTTGTAATAAATTGAAATTTGAAATAAATTTGATGTGATGAATTATTTCAAAGAGTAAGAGAGAAAGTTTTACAGTATGGGTTTTCACCTGATCATGTTATCTATCTTATTAAAAATGAATGGATAGTTTATATGGGATCAGTTTATTGGGTAAATAAAGTACTGAGAAAATTTTGTATTCTATATGGACACATTTAGATTGTAGCTTCTGAATTACCTTAAAATTTTAAAAATTAAAATCTACAAGGATACATGGGATATGTAGCGTGAAGCATTTTGGAAATACAAACCTACATACTTCCAAGATATTACAGTATTACTGTTGAAATGCTAAATGCATATGTTTATAAAAAATAATCATAATCACTATGGAATTCAGGTAGGGTTTATGAAAGAAGACCATTAGGCTAGGATTAAAGACAACCCCAATGACCTGCATTAGACAAAAAGACCTGCTGTTAGCCTGAATTACCTAGGAATCTGAGGAAAAAGTTTGTTTGCCTGCCTTGTTCAATGTACTTTGTACTGTGATTACTGGACTGAAGACCATAGTCAGTGACTCAATCTGTGCTAATTTTCTTTAGTAAATTATTGTGCAGTTCTACACTCCTTCCTTGGAAAAGTAACTCCATATGTTTATTATCGCCATTTTCATTGGAATTAATCTGCAAGGCTTACTAGTGATGATAAGTGATGATCCAAGGGAATATAGAATACAGTCTTCAGGCATTTATGAAATAATTATTGCTGTCACCATCCAGTCATCTCACTTGTGAAGAAAACTGTGTGGCCTAGGGGAAAGAGAATAAGGTCTGGGAGACAGAGAACCTGAGTTCTAATTCCAGCCCTCCCACTTGCTTGTTGTGCTTCCTTGGGCAACAAGTCACTTCACTTCTCTATGCTTTGGCTTCCTCATCTGTAAAATGGGGATTAAATGTTTGATCTTCATCCTACTTAAACTGAGAGCACCATATGGGATTAGGACTGTATCCAACCTGATTATCTTGTGCCTACCCCAGTATTTAGTACAGTGTTTGGCATATAATAGGTGCTTAACAGATACCACAATAGTTGGTGTTATATTGTTATTTTTTTCATTTTGCAAAGATTTCTCAGACCAAATGCCACTTGGTGGTTGGTTCTGACTAAAAATCCTGGCAAACGTCACTTGCTGGCATAATAATAATAATAATAATAATAATAATAATAATAATAATAGCATTTATTAAGTGCTTACTATGTGGAAAGCACTATTCAAAGCGCTGGGGAGGTTACAAGGTGATCAGGTTGTCCCACGGGGGACTCACAGTCTTAATCCCCATTTTACAGATGAGGTAACTGAGGCACAGAGAAGTTAAGTGACTTGCCCAAAGTCACACAGCTGGCAATTGGCAGAGATGGGATTTGAACCCATGACCTCTGACTCCAAAGCCCGGGCTCTTTCCATTGAACCATGCTGCTTCTCATGGCATGATGCAGTAGAAACTCCATTGCCTTAGATTATATAATTATAACTTGGTCAAGGACAATGGAAGAAGTTGCTTTCCTTAAAAACAGCCACATGCACATGACACTGATTATGGGTCATTGACTTCCCAAAAACTGGTGTCCCCAAACACTTCAAAACATGCTTCCTAACTCTGCCCTCCTCCCTGCACCCCTGCCTAGTAAAAACAAAGACATCCATGAGCTGGAAAGAACATCTGTGCATATTTCCTGCTGATTAAAGCCCCAGATAATGAACAATAAAAAACCAACAAATGACAGCTGTAGGTTAGAAATTTCAAACAGACTATTTACTCAATCTCCTTTCTTTGCAGAGCATAATGGCTTGATTACAAAGCTACATGAGCTCATAGGGAGGCAGCCCTTTATAATCTGGATCCTACCATCTGAAAATATACCACCTCTCCTCAAACATTTGTTTTTGGCTATGCAAATTCAGCGCTACTAATTCAACAATTAAAGGTCTGTAAGTCATTAAGATTGTTCTCTTGATCAATTGATCAGTAGAATTGACTGAGCTCCTTTTTTAAACTTTTTTAAGGTATTTGTTAAACGCTCACTATATGTCAAAAACTGTCCTAAGCGCTGGAGTAGATACAAGTAAATTACAATGGACACAGTCCCTATCCCACATCGGGCTCACTGTCTCTCCTTGGGAGAATACAACAGAGTTAAAAGACACCAGCTCTCAAAGGAGTTTACAATCTACAAATCCCAAATTTAGAAATATCAATTGAAAGATTTTTCCAGTGTGACAGCATTACCTACACTGGTTTCTCAGGGATATTGCAAAGATGCTAAGGAGCTCTGGCAGCCTTCTTGCTGACCTCCCTGCCTTGCTCCTTCTCCAGTCTATAGTGCGCTCTGCTTCCCAGATCATTTCTCTGAAAAACTGTTCAGTCCACATCTCCCCACTCAAGAGTCTCAAATGGTTGCCCATCCACCTCTGTAAACAGAATCTCCTTTGCCATCAGCTTTAAAGCAGGGCAGTTCCAGAGTGATACCCATTGCCGATCGAGAAGTAGCTCCAGCCAATCATTACCTGACACTACCACTTTCTAAGAATCTAATACCATGAATTTTTCACTTGGCAGAGAGGCTGTGAGTTGGCTACTAACTTTGTGGAATTGTTGCAGATAAAGCTGGCTGGATGTGATATAACAAATCTTTTTCCAGCCTCTTCACAAAGATACTAGTGGTTTGCCATCCTTAATGGGCTGTGACCTCATTGATCATCTCACCTCAAGTGAATTCTTTGCATCTTCCCAAAGTCCTTCTAATGTAGTCTCCTCCTGGGCTGCCTCATTGCACACCATTTCTTAATGCAGAAGGCATCCAAGACACATTTCCTTTGCCTTTCTGATCTCTATATATTTCTCCTCCCTTTCCATCTTCCAGAGATAGCACACATTCCTATCACTAAATGTCCACAAAAGAGTCATTCTAAAGGAAGCTGGGGGGAAAATGGTACTTTTTTATATCAGTGAGAAGTCACTCTGAATTTTTCTAGATTTCCCTGAATTCTGAGATTACCTTGGCTCCCGGGAACTAAAAATTATAGATATGACCTATTTTTCTCTGTCTCTGCTTACAGCAAAATCAAAAGTAGTGCAAGAATGTTTTACTATTTCTAAACAGTCTCTGTGAAATACTCCTTTATGCCTTGATCATTCACAACCTTGACAACTGCAGCAGTGTAGACTAGCAGATAGAGCCCGGGCATGTGAGTCAGAAGGTCCTGGTTTCTAATCTCAACTCTGTCCTTATCTGCAGGGTGACCATGGGCAAGTCACTTAACTTTTCTGTGCCTCAGTTTTCTCATCTGTAAAATGGGGATTAAGACTGAGAGCCCCATGTGGGACATGGACTGTGTCCAACCTGATTAATTTGTATTTACCTCAAAGCTTAGTCCAGTGACTGAGAAATAGTGTTTAACAAATACCATAAAACCCCCAAAACACTGCAGTTTCTATTTTACAGCTACCAAAAGTCTCTAAATCTAAAAGGGGCCAATATTTGGGAAAACATTCATCTGAATAGCTCTCCCATTTCTCCCCTTCCTTAGTTGAATATTGTTACATCTCCAAATTCAATTTGAAATGACTTTTTTTCCTCCGTGGACAATTATCATTTTGCTAGCCTCATATTTCAGCTCTAGGGCTACTTGGCCAGTCGTGATTCTTTTCCCAGCTTGTCATCTTTTCCATTTCCTTGTTGATTTCTTGCCCTGCTCATTTGCACAACACCCATCTCTTTAGAACATTTGACTCCTTTCCTCCAACTCCAAAGGTGCCATCTCGCTCCTTGCCTTTAAACCACCCTACCCGATATTTCTGATTATACTACTGAAGCTGCTTTAAAGTCTTTGAAATGATGGTGACAGCTGATTCGTGCAATGGAATGGGCAATATTGTGGAAGATTTAAGGCTCTATGAAATATTTTGGCATTGTGGCCAAACCTAACACATATCCACCATTTCTATTTATGGGTGATCCTGGGCATCATACTTTGCAGGGGAAGCAGCATAAAAGTAGCAGATGTCTGGAATCTGAAAGTGGAAAGAATTTGGACCTGGGCTTCTTCCTCTGTTAATTCTTTTCTTGCTGATGGGGCAGTTCACTGACTTTCTAGTCAGTGGGGAGCTGGGGCTGCAACCTATTAAATAATGTCACTTCTTATATAAAAGCATGTACCATTGCCAGGAATTGCTTAGAATTGGAGTTTTTTCTTTCCATGAATAACTAAAACCCCTTTAAATTAAATTGCATGAACATTAAAGACAGAGGCAGAAAACTCCCCAAAACAAGCTCTCTCTTCTTTTAAGCATAGTAATAATATTCTTAAATAAAATGAAGGCAGAAGTTCTACCTCTTTGATGAATAATGCTTTTTTAAAAAAGCAGCTAATGATGTGTGAAACTCCAGTTTCCTTCAAGTCATATTGAAATCTCCCCTATGTAGAAACATCTTATAGATTAACACTATTGCTGAATAATATTTTTCTGTTAATCTTTCATACTATGAAAAACACCAAAAAAAGGACTATTTAAAGACCATGGCAAAATGGAAAGTAGTTCAACCCCATTTGCTCCATACTATTGGCAGTAACTAAGCATTCATGAAAAGCTTTAAGTAAAGCAGTTAGTTGCCCTTCTCTACCAGGTTTAGTCCTAAAAGGCAAAATTAATAATAGATTTAAAGGAAAAGCTTAGATTAGGGGGCTTGGATTCAGGGGTAAGCATTACTGCCAGTTAAATGTGTCTGGTAAATATTAGGTAAGCTAATATTTGGTTTAAAGGTAAGCCCTTGAATATTCTCAGTCATTCCCCTTTCTTTTCAGCAAACTACATTGCTGGGATGATCATCTAAGTACAGGTGATGCCAGAGTCTGGTCAGAGAGAAAGGGGCTCTGTACCCCAAATATTTCTAGGAGGATAATAACACTACTCAATAAGAAGATACTGTGCCTAAGGTTAAATATTCCAGAAACACCAGAGTGAGAAAGATGGGCTTCAATAGGGGTATTCCATTATCTTCTGCTCACTGACACCAATTTCTCCATCCCATTGTACCACAGAAAGGAACTTAGAAGAGGGCCACAACGGGGGTGGCATTTCACAAGAGGTGTTTGGTTGGATTTGCCTGTGCATGCCAATGAATCTACCAGTCTCTAGAAAAAAACGAACTATGACCTGACATGGTGCTGCCCTCCATCTACCTCCTCTAGACTGCAAGGTTGTGGTGGGCAGGGAATGAATCTGTTATATTGTACTCTCTCAAGAGCTTAGTACAGTGCTCTGCACATGGTAAGTGCTCAATAAATATGACTGACTGAATGAATGCCAGTCATATGACCCAGTCTGACTCAGGCCTGGCACCCAATTGCCACGTGTATCTGTGCAGCCACGATGGAGGCGCAGGCACAACCCTGGTGTGGACATCTGGGTGGGTACCAGTACTACCAGGCCCCGAGAGACTGGTTGGCCCATGGTGGCGTCGACTCTGCTGAGACACAACAGGCAGCCAAGGTCAGCTAGGATGCAGGAAATGACTGCGTTGCCTCACTGCGCCATGCTCCTCGGCCCGGTGGTCACTCATTCAATCCTTCAATTGTATTTATTGAGTGTTTACTGTGCACAGAGCACTGCACTAAGCTCTTGAGGGAGTACAGTATAACAATAAACAGACACATTCCCTGCCCAAAAAGAGCTTATAGTCATGCCTGCCCTGGACCACTGCTGGCCCTGGGGCCTCACAATTGGGAAGGGGAACCAACTCTTAGGGAGCTGGAGTAGCCCCTACAAGCCTAACCAGGAAAGGGAAAAGAAAAGTTAAACCTGGATTTATTTTCTATTGGGTTTTTTTTTTTGGAATAAAAGGAAAACAAACACAAGAGATGGAGAGAAGCAGCAGCATGGTCCAGTGGAAAAAGTACAGGCCTGGGAGTCAGAAGACCTGAGTTCGAACCCCAGCTCCACCATTTGCCTGCTGTGTGACTTTGGAGAAGTCACTTAAATTCTCTGTGCCTCTATTTCCTCATCTGTAAAATGGGGTTTCGATATCTGGTCTCTCTCCTACTTAGATGGTGAGTCCCATGTGGGACAGGGACTGGGTCTGATCTGATTATCTTGTATCCACCCCTGTGCTTAGTACAGTGTTTTGTACATAATAAGCAGTTAAAAAAGACCACAATTGAAAAAAAGAAAAGAAACCTGGAAGGGGACTGCAGAGGCTCTGACACACCTACAACCCTGGCCCTGCACCCCAGCTCAAGAGGGTGTTGGCACCATGCTTGGGATGAGTCCATTCCTTGGCTCACATTTGGGTGAGGGGCAGCCCAGTCCCTGAGTCACCATGTAATAGATAAGAAAAACAAGTCCCCCTCCAAAATCATTCATGCTGGAACCGGCACACTGACTCTCCTTATTTCCCTCGGGTGGCGTCTAAACTTCCACCCTACCTCTACCTCAGCGATAAAGTACCTATTCTCCCTACTTCTTCAGTCTTGAGCCCCAGGTGGGATAAGGACTGAGTCTCAGCTGAATATAAGAGTCAGTCAATCATATTAACTGAGCACTTACTGTATGTAGATCACTGTAGTAAGCACCAGGGTGAGTACAGTATAACAGACACATTCCCCACCCACAGTGAACTTAGAGTTTAATAGTTGCATCCATTAAGCACTTACTATGAACCAAGCACGATACTAAGTACTAGGGTAGTTACAAGATATCATCATCATCATCAACATCATCAATCGTATTTATTGAGCGCTTACTGTGTGCAGAGCACTGTACTAAGCACTTGGGAAGTACAAGTTGGCAACATATAGAGACAGTCCCTACCCAACAGTGGGCTCACAGTCTAAAAGGGGGAGACAGAGAACAAAACCAAACATACTAACATAATAAAATAAATAGAATAGATAAGTACAAGTAAAATAAATAAATAAATAGAGTAACAAATATGTACAAACATATATACATATAAACAGGTGCTGTGGGGAAGGGAAGGAGGTAAGATGTGGGGGGATGGAGAGGAGGACGAGGGGGAGACAAAGGAAGGGGCTCAGTCTGGGAAGGCCTCCTAGAGTAAGATATTGAGGTCAGACACAGTTCCTGTCCCACATGAGGCTCATAATCTAAAAGGGAGGTAGAACAGGGATTGAATTCTCGAGTTACAGTTGAGGAAACTTTGGCCCAGAGACGTTAAGTGACTTACCCAAGTTCACCCAGAGGCCAAATGGCGTAGCTGAGATTAGAATCCAGAGCCTCTGACTCACAGGTCTGGTCTCTTTCTAGCTACCTCAATTCTTAACCCAGAGGTTGGGACACAGAAAGGGTTTACTGCCATAAAAGTATGTTTGCCTGTACTTCTTTATTCCCTCATAAAGGCCACAATTAAATAGGAGCTTGGTTTTTCCAGTTGATGCTCTCTTTTTATTACCCTTGCTTGAATTCAATAAAATATTAATATCAAAATTTGTGCTTTATACATTACTAGGTGTTTGACAGGATGGCTTCTCACTTTATGGATAATTTATTACAAAGAATATTAAATATGAACAGCAGCTATTTTCCCCTTGTGAGACTAATCCAATTTACCCAGGCAGCTCTAGTGTTCAGGTTCCAACCCAAGTCCCACACGTCCTTGGACACACTTTAATTTAGAAATAAAGCAAAACTAATAATTCTGATCTTCCTGGTGCACCTTAAAGCTTTCACCCATGTTCTAAATCTGCTGCATACAAAAGGTCGCACTTCCAGGTTTTACTAGACAAAATAAACTGAACATAAAAAACGATTTAATTTCCTCCTTTTTCTACCTCAGCCACAGTTCAGGCTCAGTACCTGAAGACTGGAAAGGGAAGTCTTCAGCTGGAAACCATTTTAAATCATATATTATGAAGTACTTATTCATGTTAATATCTACCTCCCCCTCTATTCTGTAAGCTCTGTGTGGGCAGGGAACATGTCTGCCAACTCTGTTGCATTGTACTCTCCCAAGGGTGTAGTACAGTACTCTGCAAATAGTAAGCCCTAAATAAATGTCATTGATGATGAGGACCATTTCTACTGCAGTAGAGAGCAGCACTCTTCCTTGAGGGTGATGTCAACGAGGATGGAAACTCCTGTCAAATGATGGCCAAATCTCAGTCCACTTGCTTACCTTGCTGATTTCCTACTAAACCCCAGTGGAAAGAGCACGGGCTTTGGAGTCAGAGGTCAGGGGTTCAAACCCCGGCTCCACCAATTGTCAGCTGTGTGACTTTGGGCAAGTCACTTAACTTCTCTGTGCCTCAGTTACCTCATTTGTAAAATGGGGATGAAGACTGTGAGTCCCCCGTGGGACAACCTGACCACCTTGTAACCTCTCCAGCACTTAGAACAGTGCTTTGCACATAGTAAGCATTTAATAAATGTCATTATTATTATTATTATGTTTTGCTCCTCTATTGCCAACCAATTCACTTGTACCTCTGATCTTGTCTATCTCGTAACTGACGCCTTGCCCACATTCTGCCTTTGACCTGGAACTATCTCCCCCTTCATATCCACCAGACCACTACTCTCCCCACCTTCAAAGCCATTCTAAAATCACACCTCCTCTAAGAGGGCTTCCCCAACTAATCCTTCATTTCTCTACCCCCTCTCCCATCTGTGCCACCCTCACACTTGGATTTTTACTCTTTTAGCACTCATGTGCATATCCATCTGTAATTTATTTTAATGTCCATCTCCCCCTCTAGACTGTAAACTGGTGGTGGGCAGGGAATGTGTCTGTTTATTTTTATATTGTACTCTCAGAAGTGCTTAGTACAGTGCTCTGAACACAGTAAGTAATCAATATGATTGACTAACTGATACAAGCCATGTCCATGTCCCACATAGGGCTCACAGTCTTAATCCCCATTTTACAGATGAGGGAATTGAGGAGCAGAGAAGTTAAGTGACTTGCTCAAAGACACACAGTAGACAGGTAGTGGAGGTGGGACTAGAACCTGGGTCCTTCTGATTCCAGGCCTGTGATCTATCCACTAAGCAAAATTGCTTCTCTTTCACCCTTTACATTTCATATGCATTTTTATGCACTATATGAGATATAATTGAGTCAGAATTTTTTCCCCAGTTAAAAAGAACTATGAACTGCTGATTTCTATGCCTATGCCTGGCCAGAAGATTGGTGGTGATAGAGGAGGAAAGTGATGTTGCCTAAATAATATTAGTCTCAAAATTTCAGGAGCTCTGGGCAATTGTTTCATAGTGATAAAGCAGAAAAGCCCTTTCAAATAGTAGTCCTTCTCACTTAGTTTTATGTAGTGGAATGTTTGCTGTTGCATTATCTGCTGACATACTTTGAGTCACTTTTGTCTATTTATGACCTCCCTATTAGCTGAAGAACCTAAACCTCTCCCATCACATTCCTATAATAAAACACGAATATTATATACTACAGTGGCTTCACACTCACAGTTTAAAACATTTTACAAGGAATGAAGTGATTAATGTCTCATCCCCAAGGTGCACTGGAAACACACCCCCTCTTTTTCTCCTCATTCCTCTGTCAAGGTTTGGCACGACCTTTTGAATATTAAGCATGAAGTTGTGCCATTCCTTTGTGCATCACCACGATCATTTGACATAGTGAACAGAAAGGTTCTGAAATCAATCATGTATTCAAACATATAGGATGTACCATCCTTTACTTCTTCTTAAAGGCACTGTGATGTAGAGATCATCAATGCCGGAAAAATCACAGCGATTTTATCATTTTTTTTTAAAAAAGGTATTTGTTAAGGGCTTACTGTGTGTCAGACACTACAGTAAGCTCTGGGATAGATACAAGTTAATTAGGTTGGACATGATCCATGTCCCAGATGGGGCTCTCAATCTTAATCCCATTTTACAAGAGGCACAGAGAAGTAAAGTGACTTGTCCAAGGTCACACAGTAGACAAGTGGCAGATATATTTTTTTATGGCATTTATTAAGCACTTAAGATTAGAAGCCAGGTTCTTTGATTCCCAAGCTTGTACTCTATCCAATAGGCCACTCTACTTCTTTTGTCCTCTGGATCCATTTTTATTTTTAGTCTTTGGAGTCCTCTCTTGTAACTATGGAGGAATAATGGCCTAACCGGATGAGAAATGTCTCAAAAATCAAGTGCAATGAGGCTTTCCAATAAATCAGTCAATGGTATTTAGAGAGTAATACCTTCTGCGAAACACTGCACAAAGCACTTGGGAGAGGACAATACAATAAAGGTGGTAGACTCACCAGGCACTGAATCAAGCAGATCCCAAGCAGCTACAAACAGCCATGGTGAAGAGGTGAACAGCCCTAGGGAGTCCAGACATAGATGGTACAACAGAAGGAGCATCCAGCCAATAAAATCCAGGAAAGCACTTGGGAAGTGCCTCCTAGAGAGCACAAAAGCAACTCGTGCTGAGAAGCAGCTAACAAATTTTTACTTCTGCTTAATGAAGGTTGTTCCACAACAAAGTTGAGAAATGTCCAGGAACTATAGAAGCAGCATGGCTCAGTGGAAAGAGCACGGGCTTTGGAGTTCATGGGTCGTGGGTTCAAATGCTGACTCTGCCACTTGTCAGCTGTGTGACTTTGGGCAAGTCACAACTTCTCTGGGCCTCAGTTACCTCATCTGTAAAATGGGAATTAAGATTGTGAGCCCCATGTGGGACAACCTGATCACCTTGTATCCTCCCCAGCCCTTAGAACAGTGCTTTGCACATAGTAAGTGCTTAATAAATGCCATCATATTATATATTATTACATTATAGGACAGGGTAACTCCAAATAACAATGTTTTGTATAAACAATTCTCAGATGTTTTTTAGTGAATGGGCTTACCCCATGACTGAAAATGGATACAAATCACTCCTTTTTTAATCTGTTTTCCTCTGCAGTCAAGTCACCTTGCTTTCCACCCTCTTCACTCTACTGTTCCCATCTTTGAGCCACTTTTTCTGAAGCACTCCCTCCTCCTCGCCAAAGCACTTCCTTCTCACAATAATAATAATAATAATAATGATAATAGTAATTTGTCAAACACCATTATCTACCAAACAGTGTACTAAGCACTGGGGTAGCTAGAAAATAATCAGATGTGACACAGTCTTCAAATCCTCTCATCTGAAAAAACTACAAAAATCCACCCCTCTCACCCACTGCCCCATATTGTTGCATTGGTAAAGCAGCATGGTCTGATGGATAAAGCACAGACCTGAGAGTCAAAAGGTTCTAATCCAAGCTCCACCACTTGTCTGCTGTGTGACCTTGGACAAGTTACTTCACTTCTCTGGGCCTCACTTCCTTCATCTATAAATTGGGGATTGACACTGTGAGCCCCATGTGGGACTGGGACTGTATCCAACCCGATTTACTTGTATCCACTTCAATGCTTAGTGCAGTGCCTGGAACATAGTAAGTGCTTAAAGAAAACCACAATTATTATTAATAATTATAACAGCTCCAACTTATGCTTCTGATGTTCACTTTCAAATAAAAATTCTATGCTCTCTTTCTTGTCCTTAGTGGTTCCTTGTAGGTCTGTGGTAATGTGTCTGTCCTGTCTCTTCTATTTGAAAGATTTTAAAACTGAAACCAAGTCCCATTTTTTCTTTCTAATTCCTCCTCAGTCCCTAATACAGTAGTATTCTTCTTAAAGAGGGAGCTCAATCAATACTGTTGACTAATGGGGGAGTAACATGGTCAAAAAGCTGACTTTAAATGACCTGGGAGAAAGACTAATTAACATGGGTTAAGCCACTCCTGGTCACTTTGTCAACTTCTTAGGGATTCTAAGGACCTACTTTTCATTTGAAAGATAATCCTTTCATCTGAATTGCACGTAGCTGTCAAGTACCTATTGAGGACTGGTAGAAAAATGAATCCGTGATCTGGTCTACTTTATAAGGAATGCATTTGCTCCTCAGCAGTTCGCCCTGGCTGTTAAGTACCGCTTCTCCCGGTTTTCTAATCTTAGCCTGGACTGGAGATTTTACTGACTGGATGCTTACAATTCGACAGTCAGTCATACTTGAAGCCAGCTACTTAGAGAATAGGCAGTAACCACTGGGAACTAAAGCTTAATTGAAAGTACAATCATCTCTGTGCAGGAGGGCTGTGGTCTGAAAGAAAGATTTGGCTTCCTCACAAGAGATCAGGAAGCGAATACTTTAAAATTTTGCTATTGGTCATGATGTAAAATCAGTAAAAAAAACTTGAAAAATACTAGTTTAGAATTTCTCAAAACACTACAAAAATCCACCCCCTTTTAAATCCACCCCCTCATTCACTGCCCCATACCATTCCATATCATTGCCTATGTTTCCTCAAATCCTGAGTAATATATATATAAGAGCATTTGTGAATCAGGTATGCTTGTTCATCTTGAGGAAAGCTTTTCTCCTTATATTTAAATTTGAATGTTTCAATTCTAAATCTATATATATATATATATAAATGAGAAGCAGCATGGCTCAGTGGAAAGAGCCTGGGCTTGGGAGTCAGAGGTCATGGGTTCTAATCCCAGCTCCGCCACATGTCTTCTGTGTGACCTTGGGTAAGTCTCTTACCTTCTCTAAGCCTCAGTTACCACCTCATCTGTAAAACGGGGATTAAGACTATGAGTCCCAATTGGAACAACCCGATCATTTTATATCCCCCCCAGCGCTTAAAACAGTGCTTTGCACATAGTAAGCACTCAACAAATGCCATCATTATTATAATTGTATATAATTATACATACACACACATTTGTGAGAAGTACCCTTTGTTCTTGAAGAAGGCACCATTAAATTTTCCTTGTGTGTATGACTGAAAAGGCCAATGCAGAACTCATGCTCTCAGCTGTATTATGCACACACAAAGGCTGCCCCTATCTGTGTTAAGTTTGTTTTTCCCAGCACCAGGTGCTCTTTCATGTAGATGAATGTGCAAACTGCACCGTCAGCAAACTAGAGACTGAATGTGCTCTGCTTAGAAATCCTTCATTCTCATGATATTTAATTGGGTAATTAACAAAGTCCAGTGAGAAATATTGATAATATGCATGCAATATTGTAATATCATAATATGAAAAATTTGGTAAGGTTTATATTTTTTTTGTCCTAAATCTCAACAACAGGAAAGATATGTCTTAGGAAACTGCCTGTCAACCTCCACTCCCTATTAGCGCTAGAAGAAGCAATAGTAGTAATAAACTTGTTTCTGACATATCCTTTTTTGAACACAATGCCAAGTCCATGAAATTTTCTTCCACAGGTGGGAAACTCTTAGGTAAAACAGTGTAAATAACTGGTATTTATTGAGAACTTACTGCATGCAAAAGTACAATAGAGCAGGTAGACAAGATCCCTGCCTTCAAAGAACTTACTGTGTAGTGGGAAAAGAGGTAGGTAAATTTGCAGGTGTTTTAGGTAACTGTTTCCTAAAACCTGACATTATTTTACTCAGGATTTGAGGAAGGTGTGGAAAAGAAATTATGTATAAGGAAAGCGTATTTGTGAATCAGGTATGCTTGTTCATCTTGAAGAAAGCTTTCCTCCTTCCTCACAGTTAAATGTGCCATGAATGTTTCAAATATCTAACAAATGACTACTAGAATGCTTCACGGAGAGCTGAAGCTAAAACCATTCCCTATTTCCAGCATATACACAGACGCATAGAAACAACAACAAAGCCCCCACTAAAAAAAAAAGTTGCTTAAAGAGCAATTTTTTCCAAGAAATTCTATCTTCTCCCATTTTCCACCTGATACGGTGCATTTTAAGTTTGCTATGCTGCATTATCTTGGTGATGTGATGGAACACTGCTTTGCTGCTGCCACACACTCTAATGGGTATAATCTGGCATATCGGGAAAGATACTTGAGATTTTTCTGAAAACAACTTTGCCTTCTGAAAGTTCTTTTTTTTTTAAGTGTTCCAAACTCTTACATTCCTCATGTCTTATGTTCTTCAGTATCAATACAGATGCTCTGGGAAAACTGGGAAGCAAAGGCTGTATGAAACAAAAGAGTTCTTTTCATCTATTCAAACATAAAGCTAGTGATCAGGAGCACCATATTTTACCTCTCTAAATTTGACTACTTGAGTTCTAAAGATTCCAATCCAGGGATAATAATAATGATGATAATAATAATAATAATAATAATGGTATTTGCTAAGCACTTAATACAAGCCAAACCCTGTATTAAGCACTGGGGTAGATACAAGCTAACTGAGATGAACACATTCCCTGTCCCACACAGGGCTCACAATCTTAATCTCCATTTTATAGATGAGGTAACTAAGGCACAGAGAAATTAAGTGACTTGCCCAAGGTCACACAGCAGATAAATGGGCAAAGCCGGGATTAGAACCCAGCTCTTTTTGACTCCCAGGCCTGTGCTCTATCCACTGAGTCACACTGCTTCCCTTGATCACATCATTGCTGTTGTGAATTTACTGGTTTTGATTTCAATTTTCTTTCTGTAATCAATCAATGGCAGGTATTGAACAATTACTGTGTTCGAAACACTGTACTAAGTGCTTAGGAGATTACAATGCAGTAGTGTTGGTAGACATTCCCCTTGCTTCTTCCAAACATGTTCTCTTTGTTTCTGCTGGCATCCTTACATGTGTCTTCATTTTATGGATTACTCTTCCTCTTCCGTTTGCCTCATCTCATATAGCGAAATGTCCTTAATTCTGAAATAATGGTCCTTTTTTCCCAGGATGCTTTGATTTTTGACAGGTGAGCACTTACTGTGTGCCAGGGACTGCAAAAGCACTGAGTTAAAGGGTAGTTAGATTAGACGCAGTCCCTGTCACACGTAGTGCTCACGGTCTAAGTCACATGGAGAAGGATTTAATCTCCATTTTACACGAGCTAACTGAGGCACAGAGGAGTGAAGTGACTTGCTCAAGGTAACACAGCAGACAAGTGCCAGAGCAGAGATTAGAACTCAAGTCCTCTGACTCCCAGGACTGTGTTCTTTCCATTAAATCAAGCTAATAGGCCAGGCTGCTTCCCTTTGTCAGGATGGACACAAAGACAGCTCTTCCATTGTGATGTCTGGAAGGCAGAATTAACTCTCAAAACTGAAAGTTGTTATTCTTTTTGTTACAGTTTGCTGCTTTTCCATGCGTCAAAATCATTAAAGGCTGAAACCCATATCATACACATTTTGCTACTCTGCCACATAGGATTGAGACGAGAGGAAAGGAGCAAAGAGTAAAAAGAGCACTGCCCCATACTGAAATGGATTAGCAAAATTCCCCATTGTCAAAAGGAACTCCCATTGCCACACAAACTTATTTCCTCTTTAACCTTGGAATTATTATACCAGTTTTCAAGTGAGAAATCCATTCAAATTTCAATAAAAGCAAAATGTATAATGTTCAGGGTTTCAGAATTCCCCAAGGAGTCTTTCAGAATGTAATAGGTCAAAAACTCATTCTCTAAAATGGATCTTAGGCCGTTTGGCCTCTGGTCTCCAAAGACTTTTTTTGAGCCTCGCTTCAGTTTCCTATTACATAGCCCACCTATCGGTTCCAGCCTTCTTCATCTTGGAGTTGATTATTCAATTAATGAATTATGGTATTTGTTAAGTGCTTACTATGGACCAGGCACTATACTAAGTGCTGGGGTGGGTACAAACAAATTGGGCTGGACACAGTCCCTGTCACACATGGCACTCACAGCCTCAACCAATTATTTCATTACATCCCTTCATCTTGAAGGGTAAGCTTTGGAATTGAATAGGTAGCACTAAACTCTCAATTATTTAGATTGTCTATCTAGGCTGTGTCTTCTTATAATAATAATAATAGTAGTATTAGTTTAGTGCTTTCTATGTTCTAGGCACTATACTAAGTGCTGAGCACTTTACTAAGCACTGAAAAGAGGACAGCATAAAAATGGTGACAACCATCCATCACTCAGCCTGGCCATCAAAATATGTGAAAATAGATGTTATACTAAAAAAAGTCAGAACAGCAGAAAGAACTTGTCAATTCCTGGATGATGAACTAAGATGCTTCCAACCATGCAGATAACATCTACTCATATGTTAGGAGTAGGTGCGCTTATTTGCTCTTTTATGCCACATATTCTTTCTGACTCTGTGCCTGGGAGTCAGAAGGACATGGTTTCTAAATCTGGTTCCACCATTTGTCTGCTGTGTGATTTTGAGCAAGCCACTTCACTTCTCTGTGCCTCAGTTCCCTCATCTGTAAAATGGGGATTAAGCCTGTGATCCCCGTGTGGGACAGAGACTGTGTATAGCCAGATTAGCTTGCATCTGCCCCAGGTCTGTAAAATGCCTGGCACATAGTAAGGGTTTAACAAATACCATTAAATATATTGATTCATATACTCTTCTTCCTTTCAAAACTCTTCTTCCTTGCCTCAAGATACTTATTTCAGAGTCTTGAATAAAGAGTTTAAAGTGTCCCCTGAAACAAAGGGAGTTCAAAGATGGGATGGTACATTAGGTTCTCCTTGGGATTTGAGGAATTATTTTTCGTGCTGGCTTTGTTCCTCACATTCAAGACTTGAACCAGGGTTAAAGATTAGGACTCCACTTAGCTCTAACAATAGCAATAATGAAGGTGATGGCAGGGAGAACTGAGAGGGAGATTTCTTTCCCTTGGTAGAATGAGCTCTGAGGCTCGGACCACAACTTGCTCACTGCCATGTTGACCAGAAGAAAAGGTCACAGGGTAAGTTGACAGGCAATGTCCAAGATTGGGAGTTTTCTATCTCTGTATAGAGCATAGTTTTCTATTATTGCTCCATGTAGTTCTCCCAAGGACAGAAGGTGGCCCAGGGGAGAGGGGTGTAGGAGGCTAGTGGAGACAATAAAAGTGGATATTTGTTTATTTTGTCTTAAGTTTAGACTGTTAGGAGTTGCTTATGAACATTTTCCTAATGAATGTGGTAATGTCCTGGATTTGTACCTCGATAAAATTTTGCTAGAGGTGTAATTTTATTTCTAAAAGGTAGATAGTCATAAGAGTAATTGGGGTAAGCATGCTGGTGACCTGTCCTGAGAGACTGAAATTATACTTAAAATGTCACATAGTAGCTTAGAGTTGAATCAGGCTGATTCTTATTGAACTATGAAGAACAAATGCACATGTGGAGGTGGAAGGAAGGCATTGAATCTCTATCTCTGGAACTGTCACATTTTCAATGCTGTAAATGAATTTTTGAAAGAGAGAAACTCATTCATTATTCTTATGCTCCTTTTATGCCTCAGTCCATTTGTAGAACTTGATTTTTAAATATTTCTGTATCTGGATCTGTCCTATTTTCTCCCTTTATTTGCATCTTATTTTAGGGAAAGGGTCGTTCTTATTTTTTCCCTTGTGTTTCATTGTATATAGGGTGCAAAACAGTGTGATTTCAAAAATACTGCTCACTGAGTCTTTTCTTTGTGGTTCATTGCTGTGTTTAAGTATCTAATGATAGCAGTACTACCATATGCCATAAATATACAATTGCTAAGACGGCTTCTTTTGGAAAAAAAAATAAAATGTGACAAAGACAATTCTTTTATACCAGAAATAGGTTGAATCAACTCTTTATTTTACCAAGCCCCAATTATCCAAACAGGCAGAAGTTTAACAATCTCACTCCCCAAAACGTAAAAAACACTCAGGCTGTCATCTTGATAAATTCCTACTAAAAGCAACTGTTCATTTGCTATTGGAAAACAAATGAAAAATAAGATTTTACTGAGTGAACAGGGCTCCATGTGATTGAGCCCTGCACACAATAAGTGTTCAACAAACACGATTGAATGAATGAATGAGTGAACAATTTCACTTATTTTAGTTTTGAAAGGCTGAATTCTGATTTTCATTATGAGCCAGGGAGAACTATGAATGGAAGATTCAAATATGGAAGCGGGATTTGACTCACATACATCTAAGTGATAAGGTACATCAGTACTTAGTGAAATAAATGTTTCACTTGCGAAAGCAGTCCCATTGACTCCCAAGCAATGACATAACATTTCCTCTATAATATCCTCACTTAACTCACTGTGCAAAGATGACATGTTCCAATATTAATATCTGACAAAATGCATGGGGAGCTAGCAGCTGGAAATATCAATTCCTTATGCCACCATATTCCCAGCACATCTCAGAGAAATTTAAAACTTGTGCAAGATATACACATTCCATTTGGTCTGCCTTTTTATAAAGAATTTAGGCTTTTGAATTACAAGTAGGTTTTTTTTTCTTCACCTGTGGCTCAGTCCTGTTGTTTCAGCTGCTTCTGGGATCTGTAACTGAAGCCCAATCCCAGATTACACATAGGCTGAAAATGTCTTTTTGCAAGTATCCTTAGTAAAATGATGAAGGAAACCAGGATCTATGCTTACATGACACTTGGTGAATTGCAGACACTAAACAATGAGTTAATTATAGCAATTCATACATATTTGGGATTAATAACTGAATAGAAATTTTAATCTAATGACTTCTTTCTATGCAAATGGCAAGTTGTCATTGATCAAGAAAAGCTACCCTGCTCGATAGGTCTAAGAGAGAATGAGGTAGGAGTGACAGCCAATTCCAACCCAAATAACTAGCATCTCTCAAGGATACTTTCTTTCAAATCAGATCAATGGACTAACATTGTTGTATTTTAAGAGTACTGTGAGCTTACTAGAGCTTTTGTTAGCCCTTAGCTATATTCCGATTTAGTACAAACCCAATGACGGCATCAGGGAAAACAGCTGTACTTTTATGTGCATGTGTTTTAGCAGATAAGGGGGTTTGGCCTCAAGGATTAATTTCAGTGTAATCTGCTAGAAAAGATAAGTAAAGCCAGATGTAATGTTTTATAAACCTCTAGACAGTGGCAACCAGGGTTGCACGGTCTGAAACCAGCTCTGGAATCATTCATTCTTTCATGCAATCATCTTTATTGAACACTTACCCCCAAGCCTGTTCCATATTTATTCAGTCAGTCATATTTATTGAGTGCTTACTGGATGCAGAGGAAGGGAGATCACCTCTTCCCAGATGAAAACAACCTGTAGCATAACTTACAGAAAATAGGTAAGAAAACTTTGAAATATTTGTTGGGGGTGGATAAAAAAAATCAAGAATTAAGTGTTCAGCTTTCATTTTAGTGATAATGGTTTTAGCTGATTATTTATGAACATCCAGATAGAAAGTCAATCTGCAGGGTATGCCTTTTAACCAAATTAATTTCCAGTTATCATTTAGAATGTTGTCAATAGCCATCTTTAGGTTTCTGAAGAGCTCCAGACTGCTAGTGGTAATAGACCAAAAGATTTAATAGGTAAATAAATTAGATTCTGTATTTCCTGCTACCAAAACATGGTTTAACTGAGCAATTAGTAATTAGGTATGTGACTTTAAAGAAGAAAATTTTATGAACATTAAAATTCTCAAGAAGGACATTTATGCCATCAGTCAAGTTTATTTACTCTCAGAGGCATCAACCTAGCTGCACTAATAGGTACAATAGAAGCATTTGTGTTCCCCAGATTTGAACATGAATTTTGGAAAAGAAAATGATGGCCACCTAAATGAAGTGGATTTCATAACTTCTGGAAGCCAGAAAACCTACACTCCACAGATTAAGTTCTCCAGAGAAAGCAATAAAATGTGCTTAAAAATACTCTGTTGCTGCCTCTATCTGCAAGGTATTTTAATGTCTGTCACCCTCACTAAACCGTAAGCTCCTTGAGAGCAGGGTTCCCAGGTATCAACTCTCCCAGATGCTTAGTACAGTGCTCTGCATGGCCTAGTGGATAGAGCACAGGCCTGGGTATGTGATCTGCTGTGTGATCTTGAGCGAACACTTAAGTTCTCTGTGCCTGTTATTTAACCTGTAAAATATGGATTAAGACTATGAGCCCCATTTGGGACAGTGTCCAAACTGATTAGCTTGAATCTACCCCAGCACTTAGAACAGTGCTTGACACGTATTAAGTGCTTAACAAATACCATTAGTGTTATTACTATCAATAATAAATTTCACTGATCAAATGGGTAGATTCCCTCCACAGCCTAAACCATTTCCACAGTGTAGCAGCCAGTCATGCATTGTAAGAGTGGTTTCCAGTCATATTGTATATCATAATGATTGCAACACACACACACACACACACACACACACCCATCACATTTGCCTTCCTCCTTAAATAGTCCTAGCCCAGGGAACAGAAGGCCAAGGAGACAGGGATTCCAAGTCATAAGTACCAAGTTCAGACAAAAGTGTACACAGCCAAAAGAAAATTGAGTTACAGCAGGCACCGGGCCCATAAATTCCCTCAATGTTACAGCTCCAAGGCTCAGCATTCTCAATCCTCTGATCTGAAACTCGCTACGTGTGATAGCCTAGGGAGTCCCTTGCTACTGACTGTCCACAGCTGAGAGTCCCCAGTAAATGACAACAGGACTGTAAAAGAAGTGCTTTTCCTCCCTCAAGCTCTCTCTCTCTGTCCATTATCTCTTCCTTTTCTCAAATTTCTTCATTCATTCACACATCTCCTATTGTTCATGCACAGACAGTTGTCTTTCCCAGACTCTTTCCACCCAGATTACCTGAAAACTTTGTCCAGGGAGAGTTGCTCTGGTTGGTAGGTCCCCTCTTCCCATATGCCTTGAGGTGCTAGGAATGGGTCCATTGGCCAGAAATTAATTGGAGAAGTGATGTCACCACCGTGACTTTATTACTGCATGACTTGTCCTAATGCCATGATCAGCAGAACAATTATTGCAGGCCCTGGAACAAGCTTCCATGTCAGGCTCCCACCACTTTCCTCACATAGAGACTTGGCAGGTCAAGGAAGCAAGAACCTCTAAAGAACAAGTATGGTCCCTTCTTCCATGAAGGATAGGCATGTGGCACTGGGTGGCATAGGCATAGAAAGGCAGCATGGCCTAGTGGATACAGCATGAGCCTGGAAGTTAGAAGGACCTGTTAGAATCATGGCTCTACCTCTTGTCTGCTGTGTGACCTTGGACAAGTCATTTCACTTCTCTGGGCCTCAGTTCCCTCATATGTAAAATAGGGATTAAGACTGTGAGCCCCATGTGGGACAGGGACTGTGTCCAATATTGTTCATTCATTAATTCAATCATATTTATTGAGCGCTTACTGTGTGCAGAGAACTGTACTAAGCACTTATTTGTATTCTCCACCCCAGCCCCCCCAGTGTCTAGTACAGTGCCTGGCACATAATGAGCACTTAACAAATAACACATTAATATTATAGGCAAGAGGCCTGGAGTCATTCTTCTTTCTCTTGGAGACCAACAGAGAGGCAAACAGCCCACCTCTGACAAGACAAGGTGATAGCCTGAGACTGGCCAAAACCACAGGTGAGGAGGGTTAAGTACCTGGGCCTCTTGGATTGCTGCAGGGAACAAACCAGCTCCATGAATGAGACCCAGATGGGGTGTGGAAATTTGCATTTTGCCCCAGGTCCACCACTCTTAGTGTTTTGGTACTAAGAATGAAGTCTGGAAGCAGTTTGCTTATATTGACAACTTTAGTCAAAAGTGACTAAGTTCCCACAGCACCTCCCAACTCATTGGTTTTTGAAAGAAATGATTGGGAGATGATCTTCAAAATACATCAGGTCCAGTACTCCAATCAGAAAGAGTGGGCAGGCCCAAATGTATGTGTGTATATGTAGATTTGATAATATATATGGTGGTAATTGCTAAGCACTTTCTATGTTTAAGTACTAGTATAGAAACAAGATAATCAGGTCATAAACAGTTCCTGTCCCACACGGGTCTCACAATCTAAGTAGGAGGGAGAACAGAGATTAAAAACCTATTTTGCAGAAGAGAGAACTGAGGCCCAGAGAAGTTAAGTGACTTGCCCAAGGTCACACAGCAGGCAAGTGGTAGAGCCAGGATTAAAACCCAAGTCCTCTGGCTCCCAGGCTGGTGCTCTATTCACAAGGCTATGTTGCTGCAATGCTGCAAAGCCTGGGGTGGCATGGCTTGGGGCTGGGATGGCTTGACTGTCTCTTCCGAGCTCCTCATCTAAGATCCACACCACCATTCAGGGTCCTTAATTTCCACAGAAGTGGCAGGTAGAGAGATGTGGGAGTAACTGAGGAGCCTGAGTCAGGAATTCTCTGCTGATAGTTCCACCAGAGACCTAGAAGAGCAGCTAAAAGGAAGATCAGTTCAAACTGAGACTGGCAGATCAGGGGATTTCAAACACTGCCTAGCACCCTAGATTATCATAGTCTTCAGTGCTGCAAATCATTGTGGATCCCAATTGTGTTTGAACATGCTTTAGTAATGAATTACATTTGTCTGAATTTTCATAATCAAAGTGTTTCCATCCAATTACGCAATCTAATTATCATTTGGTTTAAAGAATAAGAGATATGAAATTGTGTCTGTACCACCAAACTCCTCAAACCGGTATTGCAATCATCTTAAATCAAGACTTTGGGGCTAAAGCTTGGCTCAGGAATATTTGAAACCATATGTTTAAAACCAAAGCCACAGTGTTGGCTCTTTTCTATTGAAACACAGTCTGGAAGCATTCCAACCTTGGCATTTATTTTATTTTGGTTTCCAATTGCTATTGATGCTGACTGTAGATCCCCAAGGACAGGTGTGGCACATCAAAGAGAGAATACACCTCAAGGAACAAACACCTGGACTCTTCCCAAACTGCATCTGAGGGAACAGGGAAGACAGCAAACCCCTCAAAAGTGAAGAGTCTTGGGCTCCACTGGACTAGACAGGGAGGGGAATTCCAGAGATACTGCTGTTATGCAGTTCACGTCCACAAGACACAAAGTGAAAAGGTGCACTGGCAAATATTTAATGAATTGGGGCTATGTACAAGAAGGATTTGAGCAGTTAGGATCAAAGGAAATGAATGTGCTGATGGATTTACCTCCCCACTTCCTCATCCACCCTGACACTCAAAGTGATTCTGAGTTTATTTACATCCCTCTTAGCCCTTGTTAATACATGGGGAATACACTCTCCCTATCTTCAAAGTCTTACTAAAATCCTGCCTCCTCTAAGAAGCCTTCCCTGCCTAACCTCTCATATCCCCAGTGTATTCTCCCCTCTTCTGTGTCACCTTTGCACTTGGAATTTTACACCTAAGCACTTTGATATTCATCCCACCCCCATCCCACAGCACTTATGCACATTTCCTTCTACTCTGCCCCTTTGCATATTGGTAATTTACTTTAATGTCTAAGTGGCATTCACAGTCATTCAGTAGGCAGATGGCACAGTCAGAATTAGAAGCCAGGTCCTCTGACTCCCAGGCCATCATGCTTCTAGAACTTGAACCCAACAAATTACATTTCCAACTGTGGTAAAAACACATCCTGAAACATGAAGATTCTCAATAAGCATGGATTTTTGAGGAACACATTATGAACTTATCCTGGGGTACACCTGGGCTTAAACCTTTGTTCACCTAATGATCTTGTCCTTTGTTTTATTAGTTGAGGAGGTGAAAGTGACTTAAGCTCCCAAGGGTTAGTTTCCCTTAAGTGAAGAGGAAGGTTCAAGGTTTGTCTCATTTATAAAGTCTCAGTCCATATGAGAGCAGGATCCTTGCTTCATCTAAAGGTTGAGGGCAAATCACTGTTTGAGATGAGTGTTGGTGGTGGCAGCAGTAAAAGCAGTGTGGCTCAGTGGAAAGAGCCCGGGCTTTGGAGTCAGAGGTCATGGGTTCAAATTCTGGCTCCGCTGTTTGTCAGATGTGTGACTTTGGATAATTCACTTCACTTCTCTGGGCCTCAGTTACCTCATCTGTAAAATGGGGATTAAGACTGTGAGCCCCACATGGGACAACCTGATCATCTTGTATCCTCCCCAGTGCTTAGAACAGTGCTTGGCACATAGTAACTGCTTTAACAAATACAATCATTATTATTATTTAAAGGAAAAATCCTTGGAATCCTGGACCTTGCCTGGAACTCCTCCCTTTCCTCCCAGCTAGTGACCACACTCTGAAGAGGTGGTTGGGAATCACATCTGGGACTAAGAGTCACTGACATTGTTAAAAAAAAAAAAAGCAAATCAGAAGAGAACAACAGGATGGAGACTACACAGGCTGCCTTATAAAAAGGTAGTAGTATCCTAATATCATCACTTGTGTTCGTCTAATGCTCATGATTAGAAAAAATGATGATAATCTGCCTTCCCAAAGCATATAACAATAATAATAATAATAATAGTAATGGCATTTATTAAGTGCTTACTATGTACAAAGCACTGTTCTAAGTGCTGGGGAGATTACAAGGTGATCAGGTTGTCCCATGGGGTGCTCACAGCCAATCCCCATTTTAAAGATGAGGTAACTGAGGCACAGAGAAGTTGTGACTTGCCCAAAGTCACACAGCTGACAATTGGCAGAGCCGGGATCTGAACCCATGACCTCTGACTCCAAAGCCCATGCTCTTTCCATTGAGCCATGCTGCTTCTCTAAAGCATATGTATTGTTACAGGACAACCAAAACCACAGAATTGGTATATGAAGAAAGCACATATTTCTACATTCATATTGAAGTCACTGAAAGCTGAAGCAAATAGATTTTAATCATCTGGTCATATGATCTCACAACTATGTTCATGGTGGATTAGATCTGTGTAGAAGGGAGAGGATTTGAAGTAGATCAATGTGTTACTGAATTTTAATCAAAGTGAGGAAACAGGACCGATGTTTTCTAGAGTTGGATTCAGGACTCATAGCTGTCCTCTCTTTCTTCCAGAACCTTCTCTCCTGTAAGAAGGCCAGTCCTAAATATCCCTCCTTTCCTCTTTGGCATATAGGGGGATATGGCCAACAAGGAGAGTACACACAACTATGATGCCATATATCTCCTTCATAGTGAAATTTGAAATAATTTCCTTTGGAATATCCAACTCTTGTCCTTGCAAGTCATTTCAAGCCCTCTTTATTCTCCTATTTTGTTTATTCCTCACATCAGCCTGGTATGTTGCAACCGGGAATGGGGTAACTGTTTTAGAGTAGAGGCACTGGGAAGAATGGATAACCAAGAAGCAGAATGGAAAATTGAAACAGGCAATGCAGGGATAAAATGCAACAATACAATAAAAGACAACCCTTACATGCACCAAATGCAGAAGGATGTGACAGTCATAAATCAATCAGTCATATTTACTGAGCTCTTACTATGTGAAGAGCACTGTTACTAAGCACTTGGGAGAGTACAACATAAAAGAGTTGATAGACATTGTTCCCTGCCCAAAACAGGCTTGACTCAAGAAGGGGATACAGACATTAATATGTATAAATAAATTATGGATATTGGTATTTAAGTGCTTTCTATGTGTCAAGCACTGTTCTAAGTGCTGGGCATAAGTGCTTTGGAGCCAAGGAAGGGGTGAGTAAAGGGTGCAAATCCAAGAACAAGACTGATGCAAAAGGGAGTTGAAGAATAGGAAATGAAGGCTTAGTCAAGGAAGGGCTCTTGGAGGACATGTGCTTTTAATAAGTTTATGCAAGTGGGGAGAGAAGTTGTCTGTCAGATATGAAGAGGAACACCGTTCCAAGCTAGAGGTAGGAAATGGGAAAGAGGTTGAGGGTGGGATAGACTAAATCAAGGTACAATGAGTAGATTGGCATTAGAGGAGTGAACTGTGTAGGCTTAGTTACAGTAGGAGAGCAGCTAGGTAAAGTAGGAGGCGGCAAGGTGATTGAGGGCTTTAAAGTCGATAGTAAGGAGTTATTGTTTGATTCGGTGGTGGATGAGCCACTATTGGAAGTTCTAGAGGAGTGGGGAAACACGGATTGAATGTTTTTGTAGAAAAATGATCCAGGCAACAGAGGGTAGTATGTACTAGAGTGGGGAGAGACCGGAGGCAGGGAGGTCAGCAAGGAGGCTGATGCAGTAATCAAGGAGGGTTGGGATAAGTGTTTGGATTAACGTGGTAGCAACATGGATGAAGAGGAAAAGGTGGATTTTAGCGATAGTGTGAAGGTTGAACCATTATTCACATATAGTAGGGGAATCTACATGTATCTGTAAAAAAAGCTATTGCCCCAATGTATTTTTCCTTAGGGCTGCATTGCAGAATTCCACTCCTTTGGAATCAAGATTACATCTTCTTTACTGCTTTCTCATTGATTTGCCCCTCAAAAGTAAATGAGAGTATTTCTGACACAAAGCAGAGAGCAATCTGCATGTAAATCAGCATTAGTCATTGACATTTGAGACTTGACAATAAGCCATCTCAGTCCCAGCTGTCCCTACAGACTCCAATCCCTTTTGTATATCTGGAACAGGGAAAGCAAATGGGACCAAGAATGAATAGAGATAAGACAGAGCCCCTCTTCTCTGAAGAGTTTTTTAAAATCATCTTTGTTCTCTCTCACCCAGGAGCACTCTGCTTAATGCCAAATGTAGATATCAATTTTTCTTTTGTCACTTTAGTTCCAACTAATGCAGTTCCCTAAAAATCTCACTTAAGCCTCTTAGTATATATTTTTTTCCAGTGTGGGGTTGCAAGCTGTTAGACAGACAGTTCCTTAAAGATGCAGGGCATTCACCATTTCATTCTCCCCAATTCTTGAAAGGGGTTTTAAGACGAGCATTAAATGGCTCCTATAGTTACTGTTACAAAAGAATACCTTGAATTGCCATTTTTCCATATCATTTCTTTTGCTGGAGGGTATATTGGAAGCCCTGAACAGTAACCTAATTCCCACAAGTCTCCCTCTTCATGGCAAAACATTGTTATGGAAGAAAATCAGCAAAACTGGGCTGGCTTTGGCACCCAAATATCAGCATACCGGCTCAAGGGTTTTGTACATGATGAAAAAAAGCTTTGGGGGATTAGACAAATGGCCTTACAATTAAAAGACTGCTCTTTTTCGTGGAAAAAAAACTTAAGCACCTGATGACATCTTCTGACTAGACAGAAGCAGGGGTGGGAGTGTCTTAGGACATACTAACATAATTTTCATACACTCCAGGAAAAATGACGACATTATGTGGTAGTGTCATGATTTTAAGGTTCTGTCCTGCCACTAGGAAAGATGAAGGTGAAGCAGAGGAAGGTCCTGTTCTCAGGACCCACTGTGGCAGCTGCCGCTGCCTTGGTGATTACTGCTGACCTCTCCAGGGGCCATGCTTCAGTGGGGACTGCTTGTGCAGCTGAATCTATGTGCTCTCAGCTAGGCAGGAAAGCCCCAGTCCTACGTGTCTGCAGATTGGACCAGTTCAGCTTCGAACAGTGCTTTGTGCATAGTAAGCGCTTAACAAATACCAACATTATTATTATTATTATTCAGCTGGGGTGGCTGACGGGACAGTTCCCAAGGCTGTTACCTCTTCTGTAGAGGTAGCAAGAGGCACCTGAGTGGCCTCAGGTAAACAGATCCATAATGGACTCTGCTGGGACTTCTGCTGCTATTGGGTCATTTCTTGACCCTGGGTGGAAGAAGCAGTGAAGGAAATGACAACAGAAATGGGTGAATTTCATTTTCTTTTCTTTCTCCCTTTCATCTTCCCCCGCACTTACTGTCACTTCAAAACTTGTGTGTCACCTGTGCACCTGAGTCCTCTACCACCAAGTATGTGGATACTCACCCTCCCCGCACCCACAACCCTACAATACTGATGCATATATCTTTAAATGCCATAGCTTCCCCTGCCTGTAAATTGTTTCAGTGTCTGTTTCTCCCCCTGCTAGATTGTAGTCACCTAGAAGGCAGGGTTCGTGTCTACTAACCTTATCGTACTCTCCAATGCACTTAGCGCTGCACAGAGTAAGCAACTCAATAAATATTATATTATCCTCTCCTTTTCCTTCTCCTCTATTTTTTTCTCCCTCTCTCTCCAGCCTTACCTCCATCTATCAATCAATCAATGGAATTTACTGAGTATTTACTATGTGCAGAGCATTGTAATAAGTGCTTGGGAGAGTACAGTACAATAGATTTGGTTGGGAGAAGCATCATGGCCTAGTGGAAAGAGCATGGACCTAGGAGGCAGAGGACCTGGGTTCTAATTCCAGTTCTGACTAATGTTTGCTGTGTAACCTTGGGCAAGTCACTTAACTTCTCTGTGCCTCTATTCTCCTGCTCTCCCACCTACTTTAACTGTGAATCCCATGAGGAACAGGGACTGTGTTTAATCTAATTAACTTGTATTTACACCAGGGCTTAGAACAGGTTTGGGCACATATGCCTAACAAATGCCTTAAAAAAAATTGTTAGACACTATTTCCACTAGTCTTCTTCCCATCGTCCCCCCATCTCTCTCCTTTTCAATAAATCAGTGATATTTATTGAGCATTTAGTGTGTGCACAGTACTGTACTAAGCACTTAGAGTACAATGGAATTGGTAGACAATACCTGCCCTTAAGAAGCTAACTTGCCAATCTTTCTTTCCAGACTTATTTCCTTAGGCCAAGGAAAATCTGGTTAACTTAACTATAATACTCTGGTTTTCTGTTCTCTATCTTGACAATGTGTAATAAGTTTCAGCCATCTCAGCATAAGGGCAAGTACTATCCCAGGACCCAGTATGACAAAAACAGGTCCCAAGAAGCTATGCAAGAATGCACAGAATCTGAGAATAAAAACTAATTTGGGAATAAATCCAAAAATGTTTCTCTAATCCTATTGTAAAATTCCTAAAATCAAGGCAGCAACCAATATGTCTTGGCAAAGGATAAAATATTCTCTGTCTTACATTATGAATACTGCAAGATTGCCTAAATAGGAATCAGACTAGCAAAAATCACCAGAATGCATACTTCATTCTGTATTATAGAGCAAAAATATACTGCAAACATTAGCATACCACTTTACTGATTTCTAGCTTTTAAACCTGGTATATCATGCAAAATGTCTATTTTCTCCTGAGGAGCCATCAAATTTCTGTAAAAGGTCAAATTATTAACGATATCTCCCATCAGGAAGTATGGCTAAGTCTTGGACCTGATACTTCCCGACTGAGAACATGAGTGAAGAAATTGATTTTCACTAGTGGATTATGGGCATCTAGCTTTATTTCTATTTATTCTGATGACTTGACACTTGTCCACATGTTTTGTTTTGTTGTCTGACTCCCCTTTCTAGACTGTGAGCCCATTATTGGGTAGGAACTGTCTCTATATGTTGCCAACTTGTACTTCCCAAGTGCTTAGTACAGTGTTCTGCACACAGTAAGTGCTCAATAAATACAATTGAATGAATGAATGAATGAATGTGGTGCCACTCACACTCTCACTCCTGCCATTCGTATTCCCCCGTGGGCTGCAATAAGCAGGTAGGCAGACAGGGACACAGAACATTGCAAAGTGCAGAACCCACTTGTATCCAAAGCGACCGTGGCATTTGGTCAATGCTGTGGTTTACTTTCATGACACAGAGGGCAGTTGCTTTGGTAGCTATAGTGGTCTTTGCTAATAATAATAATGAAAATTGTGGTATTTGTGCATTCATTCATTCAATCGTATTTATTGAGTGCTTACTGCAGAGCAGTGTACTAAGCACTTGAGAAGTACAAGTCAGCAACATATAGAGGCAGTCTCTACCCAACAATGGGCTCACAGTCTAGAAGGGGGAGACAGACAACAAAAGTGCTTGTTAAGTGCTTATTTGTTAAGAGCTTGTGATACTCCAAGCACTGGGCTAAGCACTTGGGTAGGTACAAGTTAGGTCAGATGCAGTCCCTGTTCCACATAGGGCTCTCAGTCTAAGTGGGAGGGAGAACAGGTATTGAATCCCAATTTTACAGATGAAGAAACTGAGACACAGATATGATAAGTGACTTGCCCAAGGTCACACAGCAGGTAAGTGGGGGAGCCGGGACTAGAACCCAGGATCTCTGACTTCCAGGGCTGTGCTTTTTCAACAGCCCACACTGCTTCTGTCTTTATCTACTTTTGCCAATTATTTTTCAGGATTCCTGCTGGCCTTTCCATGTCATGAATGTCCTATATAGCTCTTCAGTCTGAAACCTTCACTATTAATGGCAGAGCTCCAGTAGGCAGAATGACAGCTAGAACCCTGGTCTCCTGATTTCCAAACCCCTGGATTCCATTCAATCAAAAGCAGGGCCCTGGACAATTTAATTCAATAACTCAACAGGGACTTGAGAGAATAAAATGTAACAGAGTTGGTAGACATATTCCCTGACCATAATGAGCTCAAAGTTCACAGGGAAACACAGACATTAATATAAATGAATAAATTACAGATAGGTACATAAATACTGTGAGTTTAAAGAAGGGGTGAGTAAAGGAAGCAAATCAAGGAGACGCAGAGGGGAATGTGAAAAGAGAAAATCAGAGCTTAATCAAGGAAGGTCTCAGAGGAAACGTGCCTTCGAAAGGCTTTGAAGGTAGGGAGAGTAATTGTCCAACAGATATGAAGAGGGAGGATATTCCAGGCCATGGGCAGGACATGAACGAGAGTTTGGTGGCGAGATAGATGAGATTGAGCTACGGTGAGTAGGTTGGCATTAGAGGAGCAAAGTGAGCAGGCTGGGTTGTAATAGGAGAGCATCGAGGTGAGGTAGGAGGAGCAAGGTGATTGAGTGTTTTTAAACCTGATGGTAAGGAGTTTCAGGTTGTTGATGAGGTGGGTGGGCAACCACTGGAGGTTCTTGAGTAGTGGGGAAACATATCCTGAAAGTTTCAGTAGAAAAATGATTCAGGCAGGAGGGTGAAGTATGAACTGAAGTGGGCATAGACAGGAGGTAGGGAGGTCAGAAAGAAGGCTGATAGAGTAGTCATATAGAATAAGTGCTTGGATTAATGTGGTAGAAGTTTGGATATAGAAGAAAGTGTCGATTTTAGTGATGTGAAGATTGAACCGACTGTATTTAGGGATAGATTGAATATGTGAGTTCAATTAGAGAGATGAGAAAGATAATGCCAAGGTTAGAGCTTGTGAGACAGGAAGGATGGTGGTGCTATCTACAGTGATGTGAAAATCAGGGGGAGGACAGGGCTTGGATTTGGAGATAAGAAATTCCGTTATGGACATGTTAAATTGCTAATCCTCACTACTTGTCCATTAGGCAGCAAGAAAATGTTCCCATTATACATTATTATTATTATTATTTTCCACAAAAGTAATCATAATTGTGGTATTTAATAAACAGCGTGTGCCAAGCACTGACCTGTACACTAAGATAGCCACAAGATAATCAGGCCAGACACAAGCTGACACAGTGCTCACAGTCTAAAAGGTAGGAGAATAGGTAATTAATTCACATAAAACAGATAAAGGAAACAAGGCACAGGGAAATTAACTTACTTGTCCAAGGTCACAAAGGAGGCAAGTGGGGGAGCAGGATTAGAACTCAGGTCCTCTAACTCCCAAGCCCGTGCTCTTTCTTCTAGACCACACTCCTTCCCAAAAGAACATCTAGTAATACATTTTGACAGATGATTGGATTTGGTGGAATTGAGGTTCAGTCCTGGGTTTTCTGGATACCCCACATTCCCTTGTACTCCCTCCACATCATTACTGCAGAAGGATAGCCTGACCAGGGCTAGCACTTAAGAAGTTACCATGTGTTTGTACCAATCTCTCCTACTGCTGTTTGCCTTTTGGGGCAGTTCTGCATTGGAGAAACTGCTCAATAGAGTGTTCCAGGAGTACTGGCTGTTAATTACTGCATTTGTAATTCTCTCATTAATAAACTCCTCAGGGTTCTTCACAGCAGGACCTCTAATGCCAAAAGTCTCTTCCACATTTCAACTCCAGAAGCCGTTTGTTTAGCAGACGGTCTGTTATCCCATCTTAAACAGGACCCCAAGGCTGGAAGAAATATTGCTGAAATAGCACTTCGTGTTTCCAAGATCAAACAGGACTGTCCAAAGTTATCTTTGAGAATGCATATAATGAATGTTATAAGTCAACAGAACCCAGTTCCCTGCAGATATTCAAAAGGCATAACCCCCAATTTAAGGTACCTACTAGGGTGGAAGTTTGCCTTTCAGTGAAGGATAATGCTGCAGAAGGTTTCCTTGGAGTGATGTTGTAAACCAGCATTCATTCATTCAATTGTATTTACTGAGAGCTTACTGTGTGCAGAGCACTTTACTAAGTGCCTGGAAAGTCCAGTACAGCAGCTAGATAGAAATCAATGTGGCCATCTCCAAGCTCATTGCAAGAGGACCACGAAATGAGATTGATCCTAAACTTGTCCTCCATGTGATTAGCTCGTGGATCAAGCCCAGGCAAAGCACATTGGCTTATGCGGGCAGGCCCATGTGCCACTCCAATATTGGCAGTTGCTAAATATCACCCATAAGTCAGAAAGACCTGGGTTCTAATCCCTGCTCTGCCACATGTCTGCTGTGTAACCTTAGGCAAGACACATAACTTCTCTGGGCCTCAGTGACCTCATCTGTAAAATGGGGATTAAGACAATGAGTCCCTTGTGGGACAGGGACTGTGTCCAACCTGATTAACTTATAGCTACCCCAGTGCTTAGAACGGTATTTGACACAAAGTGGATGCTTGAAAAAATACCATTATTATTATTAGTGCCAAGTGTCTTGCTGAGCAATGGATGTATTGAGCAGAGAAGTAGCATGGCCTAATGGATAGAGCACGAGTCTGGGAGTCAGAAGGTCATGGGTTCGAATCCCGGCTCCGCCACTTGTCTGTAGTGTGACCTTGTGCAAGTCACTTAGGTTCTCCATGCCTCAGTTACTTCATCTGTAAAATGGAGATTAAGTCTGTGAGCCTGATATTGGACAGGGACTGTGTCCAGTACGATTTGTTTGCCCCACCAGTGCTTAGTACAGTGCCTGGAACATAGTAAGCACTTGACAAATACCACAATTATTATAATTATTATTATTATTGAGCACTTACTGTGTGCAGGGCACTGTAGTAAGCACCTGGGAGAGTACAGTACCTTAGAGTTGGAAGATATAATCCCTAGCCTCAAGGCAATTCCATTCTAGTGGGAGAGATAAACACTAATATATATTACACATAGGGGAAGTGGCAGAGTATATGGTGCAAGCTTGTCCTCAAGGCTGTAAGGTCATAGTGGGCAGGGAACATGTCTACCAACTCTTTTGTTTTGTACTCTCCCAAGTGCTTAGCTCTGCACACAGTAAGTGTTCAATAAGTATGAATGATTGATTAATATGGACATAAGAGCTGTGGGGGTGGGGTGAATATCTAAATGCTTAGTGGGATTTGGACTTTAGAACATAAATGACACAGAAGGGAGGAAGAATACAGTGGGGAGGAGAGAGATTAATTAGTTAAGGAAGGCTTCCTTGGAGGAGATCTCGCTTTAGTAGGGCTTTGAAAATAAGGAGAGTGGTGGACTTTCAAATAGAATGGGGAAGGGAATTCCCAGCAGGAGGGGGGTGTGAACAAAGGGTCAGTGTCAAGAGAGATGAGATTGAGGCACAGTAAATTGGTGCTTGTGTAGACACAGTACAATCAGATTCATTCATTCAATCGTATTTATTGAGTGCTTACTGTGTGCAGACTCAGTCGCTGCCCACATGGGGCTCAGTCTGAGAGGGTGAACAGGTATTTAATTCCCATTTCACAGATGAAGACATTGAGGTTTAGAGAAGTTAAGTGACTTGCCATAGTCACGCAGCAGTTAAGTGGTGGAATCGGGATTAGAATTGACCCTCTCTGTCCTCTTTCCACTGGACCACTTAGATTATCCACTGGTTTAAACGAGATAAAACAACTGGGAACAATTATAAAATGCTCCCTTAATTCTCTCCAATTGCCATATTGAGAGTCCCCTGGTGGTTGCCTTTCGTGACCCATGAAACGGCCATACTTTCTGTTTCTCTAATATTGAGAGATAAAACTTTAAAGTTGACCTGTTCATTTTAGTTCTAAACTTGAGGAAAAGCCAATTTAGCATTAAATGACTTAGACTGTACTTCTGTGCAAAAATATCTGTACTAAATAATGCAGTACCCTAATATAGTTTTCATTTATGCTGATTTAACTTGTCATCTAATGCTACAGTGTCATTGGCCCCATATCCAGTAGTGCAAAGATAAAGAGAAAACACCCATAATTTATGCTGAAGAATAATTAAATAGTACTGCCTTCAAGAACGCTTCTGGCACTTGCTGTATTTAGTAAGATGTTAGTTATCCATTCCTCAACTTCTGAACAAGATTCTTTTGATATTGGATGAACAGAGTTGTCAAAAAAAAAGCTTAACTGAGAGTCCAGTTTTAAATTGTCTATCATGGAGAAATACTTGGAATGAAATATAGAGAAACAGCTCAGCCTAATGAAAAGATCACACACCTAGGAGTCAGTGGACCTGGGTTCAAATCCAGGCTCTCCCACTTGCCTGTGTAACCTTGGGCAAGTCACTTAACTTCTCTGCTTCAGTCACCTCATCTGTAAACTGGGGATAAAAACTGTGAGCCCCATGTGGGACGTGGACTGAGTCTAACCTGATATCTTGTATTTACCCCAGAGTTTAATAATGATGGCATTTATTAAGCACTTACTATGTGCAAAGCACTGTTCTAAGCACTGGGGGGATTACAACGTGATCAGGTTGTCCCACAGGGGGCTTAGAATCTTAATCCCCATTTTACAGATGAGGTAATTGAGGCCCAGAGAAGTTAAGTGACTTGCCCAAAGTAACACAGCTGACAATTGGTGGAGCCAGGATTTGAACCCATGACCTGTGTTTCCCAAGCCTGTGCTCTTTCCACTGAGCCACGCTGCTTCCAGTTTAGTGACTGGAACATAGGACCTAAATGCCATAATAATAATAATAATAATAATACCAAATAAATACAGTAAAGACCACTGATTACATTCCTGCTTTTAACTTTTTTATGATATCTGTTAAGGGAATACTATTTGCTAGGCACTGTACTAAGCACTGGGGTAGATACCAAATCATCAGGATGGACGCAGACCCCATCCCATGTAAGGTGTGTCTTACATGGTCTCTATTTTACAGATTAACTGAGGCACAGAGAAAGTAAGTGACTACGTGGGGTACCTCCAAAATGTCATTTCTCTTCTCAATTCGTGGTTAATACTATCCATGGAATCATCAGTCATCTGTATGTATTGAGTACTGACTCCGGGAAGAGCATTGTACTAAGCCCGTGGGTGAGTATAGTAGAGTTAGCAGGCATGATCCCTGCCCTCAGAGCAATTGCAGACTTGTGGAGGAGACAGATACTAAAATAAATTACAGGGAGAGGTAAGCAATAAAGTATAAAAGCATGTACATACACAACCCCCAGCACCCCTGTTGAATATCCAAGTGATACAGAAATGCTGAAGTGTCAGGAGAAGCAGGGAAACAGTGGATAGAGGAGAGATTAATCAGGGAAGGCTCCCTGGAAAAGAGGTGATTTCAGAAGGGACTTGAAGGTGGGGGAGTATAGTTTGACTGAGGAGGGAATTCCAGATAGCAGGAAAGGCAAGAGCAAGAGAATGGTGGAGAGACAAGAACAAAGCACAGTGAATAAACTGACTTGAGAGGAGCAAGTATACTTAATTTTAAGATCTGTCTTCCCTACTAGATTGAAAGCTCCTTGAGGTCAGGGATCAGGTTGATTAACAGTTGTACTCTCCCAATAGCTTAGTACCATACTCTGCACCGAATAATTGTTCCATGGAGGAAGGGATGTCGCAAGGAGATTGATGCGGTAGTCAATATGGGGTGGGACAAATGCTTGGACCTGCATGATGGCAAGTTGCATGGAGAGGAAGGGATGGATTCTGGAGTTGCTGTGAAGAAGGGACCAACAGGATTTTGTGACTGAATAAATATAGAGGTTGAAAGAGAGAGGAATCAAGGATAATGTCAAGGTTGTTAGCTTGAGAGATGGGGAAGATGGTAAAAGTGTTGTCAACAGTGATGGGAAAGTTAGATGGAAGAAGAGATTCATAAGGGAAGATGAAGAGTTCAATTTTGTACAAGATGAGTTTGAGGGGCTGGTGGGACAGCCAAGTAGAGATATTCTGAAGGCAAGAGGAGATGCAAGATTTCAGAGAATGAGAGCGCCTGAGGCTATTGAAGTAGATTTGGGTATCGTCTTGGGAAGGAATATTAGAATGCTCCAATGCCCCCTTCCAGCCAATAGGATTTAGTGAGTGTTTAAGGTATTCACTGTACTAAGCACCTGAAACACTAGGCACAACCCCTGCCCTCAAGGAACTTACAATGCAGTGGCATATTCTCCTTTAAAGATTCTCCACAAATTAGGATGCTCCAACCTCATTCATTTGTATCTTCCAGCACTCTGGGACTGTCTATATGACCAACCATGCTTGTTCTTACTCCAGGTTAAGTCTGTTTCCTTTTTTTGATCCCCTATGGATATGGATAAAAACCAATTAGCCTGCTTCTCATAAAAACTCCTCATCTACTAGTGACCTTAATTAGCCTTCTCTTTCCCAGATGAAACAGCTCTGTCTCTTTGATCCACTCTTCAGAGGGCATTCATCTGTCCTTTAAACCTGATTGGTTGCTCCTCTGATTTTCTGTGGCTTCCCTTTCTTCCTCATGGGCAACCTAAATGCCAGAGCAGTAGCCACAATTCCTCTCCTAGGCATAAAACTAAAAGACAGAGCTCTTTCCTGTCTTCCTTTTCCCCAAGGGCCAGTCCAAGTAGAATTGGTGGCCAGAGGGATTACAGACCTCCCCACCCAGTGCCCACTCTGGTCCAATTCCAAGCACATAGACAAGCCAGATTTGAATGAAGTGATTCTTTTAAAAAAAGAGATTTCAGTTTGCCATTTGGATGGTGAAGCCAAAAGAACATTTTTAATAGTAACAGCTGCTCTGGATAGCAAACACCTGCACTGCTTAGGAATTGGCGATTGCACTGAGGATTGTGCTTTTTTTAGAAGCCTCTGCATGTTGTTTGGTTGATTTCCTGCAGTAATGAATTAGTTATTATCTGGACATTTGGAAATAACGTCAGTGCTGTCACAGAAAAGTTCATGGAGTTTCCTGCCTTCCCTTATTATACTGTTTGCTATGAATGATTTGTTCTCTTTTACTACTTTTGGGAGAAAAATATCATGAGAGATTAATAAAATATCCAATAAGTTTTTCAATATCTAATTCAATATTGGCAATGGTACATAAAGCTACTTAACTACATTTAGCTCCTCCTAGATTATTTCATCATCCCCACTTATTTGGACATCTAATTATTTCATGACATATTAAGAATAGATGAGCATCCATTTGAGTAGCTTGGCAACCATAAATGTGGCAATTTTTAAATACACAATAGGTGGACATGGTACTTTTTGGTGAATAGGTCATGAATAAATACTTCTCCAACCAGTAACTTAAATTTGTACTTCTTAGACCTGGGCACCTGTACATCAATATACAGAGAAAAAACATGGCCTGGTGGAAAGAGCCCAGCCTTGGGAGTCAGAAATCAGGGGTTCTAATCTCATCTCTGCTACTTGTCTGCTGTTTAACTTTGGACAAGTCACTTAACTTCTCTGTGCCTCAGTTATCTCATCTGAAAAATGGGGATTAAGATTGTGAACCCCACTTGGGATAACCTATTTACCTTGTATCTACCCTAGTGCTTAGAACAGTGCTTGTCACATAGCACTTAGTACCATTATTATTATTACTATTATTATTATTATCAATGGTAAAACAACAGGTGGCAGTTAGTAAGAGGATTACTGACCAATCAGAGGGTCAACCAGTTACTTATGGGTTAGCTAGACTTTGGTCTAGTTGCCCACGTTAGGTGGAAAACCAGGTACTCAAACTCAGGAGTTGATAGGACACATGCATTTCTTCCTTTATTTTCCCATTTGATATTCCCTGCATTGTGGCCATTTATTAGGAACAAGAAAAAAAAAAGAACAGGCATTAAATAAAGCAATTTTGTTTGAAACCTTATTCTTAACACTGATGTCTTTTTATAATTAATTCTTTATAATAAACCACCCATTTATAGGATTTTTTTTACCAGTGACATGGAGCTCATTACAGAATTAAATCATTGTTTGTGAAGGTCTCCATACAAAGAACTCCTATACAACATTGTCCCTCTCACAGTTTCTCCCCACGAATTGGTTTCTTTATAAAGAAGTCCTCCCAGACTTTGAATGTGTTTTTTTTAAACTGCCAATAAACCCAGAAAAAAAATAATAAGAAAAAATCTAGTAAGATAGTTATTTGTAGATGATAGAGTTGTTAAAGCCTGAGAGTTGTGAGGACAAGTTTCTGGAAAACAGAAAACATTTCTTCACAGAGTCTGAATTTGATTCTGTCTTATGGTGATATAAACTTGGGATAAGGAACACTGAAAGTAAGACTGTATGGAAGCCTGTCAGATATTTCTCTCCCTTTTCCAAGGAACACAAATATGCAAAATACCACAATACATTGGAAACACTTTATATCAGTTTTTGCAAGGTAGAAAGGAAAATGGAATACAGTATACTAAGACAAAGAGAAGCTGAAAAGGGCCATTAATCATGGATCTAAACCAGATATGGAAACACTGTCTTGACAATTGTCATACCAATATAATGTGCAGGAGATAAAAATAAGATGTGATTCTCCATACAAGAGATCTTAGAAAATTTGACATTTTTCAAGCTGATGATAGGACCTGGAAACTTAAGAGGTGCCCTAAGTCATATGAGTGAAACAGTCTCAAAGGTAGCTCCTTTAAAGACTCCACGTCTTTTGCCAAACACTTCTGGAACATTGGTATTCCTTGGTCACACTAATATGCCCCTGCTGCCTGACATGCTCATTCATTCATTCATTCAATCATATTTGAGTGCTTACTGTGTGCAGAGCACTGTACTAAGCGCTTGGGAAGTACAGGTTGGCAACATATAGAGACAGTCTCTACCCAACAACGGGCTCACAGTCTAGAAGGGGGAGACAGACAACAAAACAAAACATGTGGACAGGTGTCGAGTCGTCAGGGCAAATAGAATTAAAGCTAGATGCACATCATCAACAAAATAAATAGAATAGTAAATATGTACAAGTAAAATAAATAGAGTAATAAATCTGTACAACCATATATACAGGTGCTGTGGGGAGGGGAATGAGGTAGGGCAGGGGGGATGGGGATGAGGAGAGGAAACAGGGGGCTTAGTCTGGGAAGGCTTCTTGGAGGAGGTGAGTCTCAGTAGGGCTTTGAAGGGAGGAAGAGAGGATGTGTGGAGGGGGGGAATTCCAGGCCAGGGGGAGGACGTGGGCCGGGGGTCGATGGCGGGACAGATGAGAATGAGGTACAGTGAGGAGGTTAGCGGCAGAGGACCGGAGGGTGCGGGCTGGGCTGTAGAAGGAGAGAAGGGAGGTGAGGTAGGAGGGGGCGAGGGCATGGAGAGCCTTGAAGCCGAAAGTGAGGAGTTTTTGCTTGATGCGTAGGTTAACTGGCAGCCACTGGAGATTTTTGAGGAAGGGAATAGCATGCCCATAGCGTTTCTGCTAAGACTAGATCTGTTCCAGGGATGGAAAATTGCAGGACCATGCTGATAAGTGCCAATATAGAGCATTTACTTATCTAGCTTTGGTTCCTTGAGACCCACAGGTATATGTTTATTTATCAGATTATGACTTGTCAACTAGGATATGTTCAGATTTTAGAACAAGCCACCTATACAAATGGATTTCTCCAGAATTCTGGCAAGAAACTGCTTTAAGAAATATGATGGTGATGGAAAGTCAGTGATCAATTAGTGGTTTGGAGAGCTTCCCATGTGCTGATGAAAGCTCATTCCCTGCATTTTTTGTAAATAGTTTGCACAGTTTTAGTCTTGGCCTCTAATCCATACAATATCCCTTAATGCTGGCTGATGCCAAAGTCTACTGAGAGTCAGATCAAATGATGCCATATTCAGATTGCAAGTTTACATTTGAACATCATGGTTGGTTGCATCAGGTGCTAGAGGTGGAGTAGGGAGGTTTATAAGACTAAATATCATTTCTTTGTCTTTTAATGGGCTGGTAAAACGCATTCAGCTTTTGGAACAAGTCACCACAAGAGTTGCAGGGGATCAAGCGCGAGGTATGTGTCGATTAAAATTTATCAGTGACCTCCAGTGTAATACTGAGAAGTGAGTGTGTGCTTAGCTATAGAAGACTCTATTGCATTAATACATGCAATTCAGGAGTTCAGTTTTACCCAGTCCTAGACCATGACCTTGTATTGCTATGGGCAGGTAATGTCTTTGCTAATTTTGTTGTATTATACTCACCCAAGCACTTAATACAGTGCTCTGTACATAGTCAGTGCTCAACAAATACCATTGATTGATTGTTGAGAAAAAAGAGTCTGTTGCTTCAACTGGATGTCGCATCGATGAAAGGCATGCAGAGCGCTGAACAATTGTCTGAAGGGTTTGGTTTGTTCTGGCTCAGGTCTCATGTTCTTTGGCCTTGGATTGGCTGGATTGGTGGTTTGCACTGCCCCAAAGGATAAGGACATTGTTCAGTTCTGGCCATGAATCCCTAGCCTGTGAGTCCCTCTGTTAAAATCCTGTGACCAGTAAGGAATCTCAGCTCCAATAAAATGCCAGTTTTAAAATGAATTCTGATTCAGTCATCTAAATGATAGAGATGGGGGACTTTGCTTAGATACAAGGATGATGATCTAAGCAATAATAGATGTGATTCACCCATCTCCCATGAAATCTTAGGCACTTATTTGACATGTGACTTAAATGACTTCAGGTTGGCTGCTTTAATCAGTACTGCAAGCACTACGAAAGATTGTCCAGGCAGCAAGCCAGGTTATGAAAGAGGGCAGGCTAATTTGGTTTTTCAGGCAGCTTTCAGATTTTCCAGAGAGCTTATTCTTTTCCAGCCAAGGGAGATGAGAGACTGTATATCAAGGTCACTGAGTACTTTCAGGGCCTTCTGAAGAGTTGCATTAGATCACCAGCAGATAGTTCAATGTCCTGTTAAACACATCACTACACTGAACAAGCGATTAGACTTTTGCTGGCACCCATGTTCTTTTGTGAAAATGTATATTTCCCCTCCGTCTCTTCCCCACAGTCTACTGACTCTATAATCAGTGCCGTCTTAGGATCATGTAAGTGGCGGGGATTTCATCTTATTTCCCTGTTGTATGGGATTTGTCACGATCAGAGATAAAATAATTTGAGGCAAAAATTGAATAAATAGGTAATAGGCAAAATGAATAATAGTAATAATAGTAACTGTGGCATTTTTGAAACTCTTACTCATACCTTTGGGGCCATGCAAGTGAAAGCCAGGCACAAATCTACCTTATTTACTAAATATACCCTAGTAGACTCAGAGAACCAGCATAACCTAGTGGGAAGTGCACTTTTCTGGTAAACAGGGGATTTGTGTTCTATTTTTGGCTCTGGTACTTACCTGTTGTATGACAATAGGTAAGACACAACTTCTCTGACTCAATCTCCTCATCTGTAAAATGGGAATTCAAAACCTGTCCTCCCTGTGAGCCCAATATGGGATAAGGACTGTGGCCATCCTGATTATATTGTATCTAACATAATGCTTACTTCAGGGACATAGTAAGCAATTAACAAATACTACAGTTAATGCTATGGGCTCAGTTACTCTGTTTCTCCAATATAATACTGCACTGAAAGGATCATTATCATTTCCAAAGAGTGAGAATATTCAGGATTTGTAACTCACTACGTGCCAGAAGTAAGGGCTATCCATTCTTTTTGTTGGGAGACCTCATCCATCCTCACCTTTAACAAGAAGGAAACACCAACAAGAAAAAAAAAAGAGACATAGAATCAGTCAATCAATCAGTGGTATTTATTGAATGCTTACTGTGGCAGAGTACTGTACTAAGCCCTTGGGAGAGTACAATATGCTTGGAAAAGTATGTGGCAGAAGACTTCTAAGACCCCACCATAATCATTATCTTCAAGAAGAAATGTTACAGTGCCAATTGTGGATACTACGAGATTATCTGTTTTCCATTGCAGACAAGATCTTAGACTCTTACAGACAGATTCCTGAAGAGTATAGTTAACTAGCACTTTCTTAATTCATTCAATCATATTTATTGAGCACTTACTGTGTGCAGAGCACTAATTGCAATGTAGACAAAACTAAACTGCACAGCAGGTATGAAACCGATTATCTTTTTAGATAGCACAAAACCATTTTGCACTATCAACAAGACTCCGGGGCAACTACTAAGCAATTTTCCTCAGAAGATACATGGAAGATACCCTCTGAAAACCTTTCTCCCTTTCCACTGTAGTGAAGCAGCACTGGGCAATAGATCCAGTTCTGCCCAGTTTATTCCATACTGCCATGCATCAGTGGGAAACTCTTCTAACTCCAAGTCTACACACATCATTGAAAGGCTGAGTTGGTCAATCAAAACAGCTGGATGTCCCTCTAGACTGTAAGCTCCCTGGGGGCAGGAAATGTTTCTACCAATATTAGTATTTTCAGTATCCTTCTAATGCATGCTACTGGAAGTTAATCTTCTCTATCTTGCTGAAGACCCCTTGCTCACATCCTTCCTCAGACCTGGAACTCCCTGCCCCTTCATGTCCAACAGACCACCACTGTTCCTGCCTTCAAAACCTTATTAAAATCACATCTACTCCAAGAGAACTTCCCCTTGTAAGCCTTTATTCCTCCTAATAATAGTTTTGGTATTTTTTAGGCACTTATATGTGCCGGACACTGTTCTAAGCCCTGGGGTGCATACAAGCAAATAGGGTTGGACATAGCCCCATCTCACATGGAGCTCACAGTCTCAATCCCCATTTTAAAGATAAGGGAGGCACAGAGAAGTGAAGTGAATTGCCCAAGGCCACACTGCAGACAAGTGGCAGAACCAGGATTAGAACCCAGTTCCTTCTGAATCCTAGTCCTGTGCTCTATCCACTATGCTGTGCTCCTTCCATATTACACCATGATGCTTCCCTACTCCCTCTCCCTTCTGCATCACCCTTACAGAAATTTGAAGCTTTTGGTATTCACACCACCTCAGCCCCACAGCATTCATGTACATATCCACAATGTATTTTAATGCCTGCCTCCCCCTCTAACCCACAAGTTCCTTGTGAGCAGGGCATATATCTACCAACTCTGTTCTACTGTATACTCCCAAGTGTTCAGTTCAGTGCTGTGCCCACAGTAAGTGCTCAATAAAGATGATTGATTGATATCAACTCTGCTTTATCATTTTCTCCCGAATGCTTACTTCAGAGATCTCACACACAGAAAGCGCTCAATAAGTACCTCTGATTGATAGCGTGATTGACGAGTGGGCTGTGGAAGGTCTACACAAGAAGGCATACCAATGATCTGCATCCCAGGGTCAGGACAGCTCTATGGACTGATAAGCTGCACAGTCCTTTTAGACTGTGAGCCCACTGTTGGATAGGGACTGTCTCTATATGTTGCCAACTTGTACTTCCCAAGCGCTTAGTACAGTGCTCTGCACACAGTAAGCGCTCAATAAATACGATTGATTGATTGATTGATTACTGTTCAATCACCCACCATTAACATTCTGCTGAGGTCACTTGGGTCTTTAGTGGGCTCTGCTTGTGAAATGCCTTCATGTGCACTCTGTGATGTGCTACACCCCTGCCCACCTGCTCTTTTGTTGCATTCAATGCCCTAGCAGAAGTATTATCATTACTATTATTATGGTTATTATTACCCTGCATCCCAGGGTCAGGACAGCTCTATGGACTGATAAGCTGCACAGTCCTTTTAGACTGTGAGCCCACTGTTGGATAGGGACTGTCTCTATATGTTGCCAACTTGTACTTCCCAAGCGCTTAGTACAGTTCTCTGCACACAGTAAGCGCTCAATAAATACGATTGATTGATTGATTGATTACTGTTCAATCACCCACCATTAACATTCTGCTGAGGTCACTTGGGTCTTTAGTGGGCTCTGCTTGTGAAATGCCTTCATGTGCACTCTGTGATGTGCTACACCCCTGCCCACCTGCTCTTTTGTTGCATTCAATGCCCTAGCAGAATTATTATCATTACTATTATTATGGTATTTATCAAGTGCCTACTATGCTCCAATCATAGAGAAGCAGCATGGCTCATTGGAAAGAGACGGGGCTTTGGAGTCAGAGGTCATGGGTTAAAATCCTGACTCTGCCATTTGTCAGCTGTGTGACTTTGGGCAAGTCACTTAACTTCTCTGTGCCTGTTACCTCATCTGTAAAATGGGGATTAAGACTGTGAGCCCCCCATGGAACAACCTGATCACCTTGTAACCTCCCCAGTGCTTCGAACAGCGCTCTGCACATAGTAAGTGCTTAATAAATGCCATTAATATTATTATTATCATCATTGTGCTAAGGACAAGATAATCAGATGATAGTTGCCCCATCAGATGCTCACAACTTGAAAGGTAAGGAGAACAGAGATTTTCTTGCTGTTTTGCCAATGTGGTAAATGAGATACAGAGAGGTGAAAGTGACTTGTCTAAGGTCACACTGGGGGTGGGGTGTGGGGAGGGGCAGATCTTGGATTAGAATTTGGACTGCTTGACTCCCAGGTATTCTTCCCACTTGACCACACTGCCTCTCGGCATGAATAAAATGAACTTCTTTGAGTAGATTCTTGGTCCTAGAGTCTCAGGACCAAGACTGGTCTCCATTGCTCAATGGAAGACACTATCACGGACAGATAATAAGCCTGAAGATGGCTAAGATTATGTACCATCCTGAACAAGGAAGCTCCTACCTTCAGCCAAAGATTTTAATCAGTAATAATAATAATAATAACAATAATAATGATGGCATTTGTTAGCCCTTACTGTGCCAAGGTGACCCTGGGCATCAGCCATCCTGACGTTAAAATGCCACCTCTTATGCAACTTCTTTGGCTGGACGGACGGGAGCGGGGCAGCGGGGCTCAGTGGAAAGAGCCCGGACTTTGGAGTCAGAGGTCATGGGTTCAAATCCCAGCTCCACCACTTATCAGCTGTGTGACTTTGGGCAAGTCACTTAACTTCTCTGGGTCTCAGTTACCTCATCTGTAAAATGGGGATGAAGACTGTGAGCCCCCCGTGGGACAACCTGATCACCTTGTTAACCTCCCCAGCGCTTAGAACAGTGCTTTGCACATAGTAAGCGCTTAATACATGCTATTATTATTATTATTATTATTATTATTATTATTGGTGTCCCTCAGCCCGTGTTGACCAAATAAGGTATGGGGGATGAAAGGGGTGGAGATTGAGCAAGCGGAAGACAGAAGCAGGGATGGCCCAAGCCACAGGCAATATAATGACCGCAGGCATCAGCCACCCCAAGGTCAAATGCTACTTCTGATGCAATTTCTCTGGCTGGAGGGGAGTGGGCCAGAAAGATAGGTGTCCCTCACCTCCGTGCTGACCAAATAAGGTATGGAAGATGAAAGGGGTGGAGACGGAGCAAGCAGAGAATGGAAACGGGAATGGCCCAAGCTACAGGTAATGTAAATACCTGTGGCCTCTGACCTTCATCATCATCATCAATCGTATTTATTGAGCGCTTACCGTGTGCAGAGCACTGTACTAAGCGCTTGGGAAGTACAAGTTGGCAACATATAGAGACAGTCCCTACCCAACAGTGGGAACGTCGAGACGGGCAGCTGCAGTAGGAGCAACTGCAGCAGCAGCAATCCACCTGTCTCTCTCCCTCTGCCCAGTACGTCAGACGACCACTCTGCAACCAGACCAACACACTGAGGGAAGGGCTGCGGGATGGGTGAGTGTCTCGCTGAACATCCATGGGTGGGAGCCAGATGCCCCGCTGCAGACAGGGAACCGAAGTGGGTTCCTCCCCTCTAGGGAGAGCACGTGGTGAGAGCTAGCCACTTCACCATATGCACGGGCAACACATACAAGTGAATTATTCTCAGGTGGGAAAACATGTGTCGGGAGCTGGCCGCCCGCCACGGGTGCGGGGAACTCAGGAAGACTCCTCCCATGTAGGAAGAGCACCCAGTGAGAGCCAGCCGCCTCCCCCATGTGCAACTAATGTATGACTGCGTTCCTCCTGTTAGGGAAGCCCTAATATTGCTGATTGATTACATTCCTCCTGCGAGGGAAGTTCAATCCATTGCACCTAAACAATTATATAATTCAATTCACCTCGCGGAATAAATTTTTAAAAAAACCCAGGCTTTCTGTCCCCAGTCTCTCTCTCTCTCACCTCGCCGATCACTAAATGAACCCATCCCCGGATGACGGGTGACACTTACTACATGCAAAGCACTGTTCTAAGCTCTGGTGAGTAAAGGTGATCAGGTTGTCCCACGTGGGGCTCACAGTCTGAATCCCCCATTTTACAGATGAGGGAACTGAGGCACAGAGAAGTGAAGTGACTTGCCCAAGGTCACACAGATGACAATTGCCTGAGTCAGGATTTGAACCTATGACCTCTGACTCCCAAGCCCATGCTCTTTCCATTGAGCCATGCTGCTTCTCTAATAATAATGATCGTATTTGTTAGGCACTTACTATGTGCCAAGCACTGTTTTAAATACTGGCATAGATACTAGGTAATCAGGTTGTCCCACATGAGGCTCACAGTCTTGATCCCCATTTTGCAGATGAGGCAACTGAGGTGCAAAGAAGTGAAGTGACTTGCCCAGAGTCAAACGGCTGACAACTGGTGGAGCGAATTAGAACCCACAACCTCTGACTTCCAAGCCCATGCTCTTTCCACTAAGCCACGCTAGTAATGAAGAGCTTGTCAGCAGAAGGAAGTTTAGGAAGTTCTTTACTTAGGGATGCCCTGATTGATTAAATAGATCAATGGTATTTATTGAACACTTACTCTATGCAGAGCAGAGTTGGTAGACATGCTTTCTGCCTGACAGGGGCTTACAATCTAGAGGTGGAGACAGACATTAAAGTAAAATATGGTTATGTGCATAAGTACTGTGGAGTTGAGGGTTGGTGACTAAAGGGTATAGACTCAGTGCAAGGGCAACACGGAAGAGAGAGGGAGTATGGGAAATTAGGGACTAATTGGGAAAGCCTCATGGAGGAGATGTGTTTTTAATAAGGCTTTGAAGATGGGGACAGCAGTGGTCTGTAAGTCATGAAGGGGGAGGAAGTTCCAGGCCAGAGGGAGAATGCAGGAGGGGGGTTGGTGGAGAAATAGATAAAATTGAGGTACAGGGAGTAGGGTGGCTTTGGAGGAACAGAGTGGGCTGAGTTGTAGTAGGAGATCAGAAAGGTAGGATAGAAAGGGGCAAGGTGGAAAAAGCTGAAAATCATATCAAGAAAGCCAATATGTCCTTTGGGAATCTGACATGTGATGATGACAGGACATTAACTTCCATTCCAAACCCTCTCTAGACTGTAAGCTCCTTGTGGGTAGGGAACATGTCTACCAACTCTGTTATAATGTTCTATCCCAAGTGCTTAGTACAGTGCATGCATTAAGTGCTCAACAAATACCACTGATTATGTGATTACATGGGTCTGAATTGTTGTATGGTTGTCCAGTCACCTTAGGGCTAGGAAAACAACTTGTCATAGAAAGAACAGCTGGCTCATATGAGGGAGTGCATGTGGGAGTGGCTAGAAGTGAGAGAGGGAAGGATGAGACTTAAGGGAGTTTAGAATTTTTTCAGTAATAAAAGTGACAAGGTCATCAGAGGGAATGATTACTGTGGTAGGGACACTGGGAATTTCAGTAGGGAGATAAATAATAATAATTATTATTATTATGGCATTTGTTAAGTGCTATGTGCCAGGCACTGTTCTAAGCACTGGGGTGGATACAAGCAAATCAGGTTGGACACAGTCCCTGTTCCACTTCGGGATCACAGTCTCAATCCCCATTTTACACATAAGGTATCTGAGGTCCAGAGAAGTGAAGTGACTTATCTAAGGTCACACAGAAGACAAGTGGCAGAGTCAGAATTAGACCATGACCTTCTGTCTCCCAGGCCTATGCTCTCTCCACTACACCATGCTGCTTAAAGGTCTTGAGTGGTTGGTGAGGGCAATGAGCACGGGTGCCAAGGAGGGAGGAGAAGTCATGGGGCTGAGCAGAAGTAAGGGCAGTGTTAAAACACATAAAGATGAATTTTAAGTGGCTGAAGGCAGCCTAGTCCAGGATTTTCACCACAAGACATCACAGCACGAATATAAGACTGGTGCATGTCTACTCTGGAGCTGATACAGGCTGAGAATTGTGATGCAAAAAGAGCAGAGGGATAGGGAGTGATGGGGATGAGGCCATGGATGTTTGCATCAAGGGAAGGGAGGCTGGGAAGGGAGCCCAAATGAAAATATTCCTGGTTAGCCAGGTCTGGGATAAGTAGAGGGGATGTAGAGGTAGGGGATTTCTGTGCAGGAAGAGAACAGTTTTGTAGGGATGGATTTGGGGAGAGAGGCATGTTAGTTGGTTTTGGTCAGAGTGGTATTCAGAATTGATAAAGTTAGAAATGGTGCAATGACTAGTAATGATGAAATCCAGTGTGTGGTTTTTTTTATGGTATTCATTCAATAGTATTTTTTGATTGCTTACTGTGTGCAGAGCATTTTACTAAGCGCTTAATTTGTCATGCACTTACCTTGTGTCAAACACTGTTCTAAATATTGGAGTAGCTACAATTAGATCGGACAAAGTCCCAGTCCCACAGTGCAGCCTAGTGGAAGGAGTACAGGCCTAGGAGTCAGAGAACCTGGGTTCTAATCCCAGTTCTGCTGATTGCTTGCTGTGTGACCATGGGCTACCCTGTGCCTCAGTTTCCTCAATTGTAAAATGAGGATTCAATACCTGTCTTCCCTCCAATTAGGTCATGTGTTTAAATTGCAGGGGTGAAGTAGAAGGTTGGCAGAGTTGAGAAGTGAGAGTTAGTAGGCAGATGGGGTTCATTAGGAACAGCTACATGTATGTTGAAGTCCCAGGAGGAAGAGTATATATGTAAGAGTGGCATCAAAATTGCTCAGAAAATTGGAGGTGTGGTCACATTAAGTCATTTCCCCACGCTCCTTCTTTCTCAGAATTGTCATCCAATACCTAACAGAAGTGTCCCATTCTCTTATGGGGTATGAAAGGAGCAAATAAGGAAGATCAAAGAAAATCTTATTCTCCATGAGCATTACAAGCAACAAATTGGAGACCCCAGACTAGATCTCGAAGCTCAAGAAAACATTCCCAAGTGATAAAAGGAAGAGAAACTCAATATTTGGAACCTGAAAGTGCAACTAAGATTTCATATAACAAGCCAAGAGCCAAGTCTCAAAAACAAAGTTAAAATATCTCAATAGGACCTGCACATTCATTATGAATTTACAAGGTAAATGTTCAACAAGAAGGTCAGTGTCTCTGGTAATCTAACCACCCACAGCTGAAAACTTTCAGGATCAAAAAGTCCAAACAGGATACCACAGGTAACAGGAGCATACACAATTCAAAATTAAAGTATAAAAATTCAATTTTCATGCAAGAGGCCCACATGCATTACCTCTTCTTCACTAGCACATTCTGGGCTGGAGTAATGTAGAAAATATATTTCTTTACCTCATCTTCTTTATCTGTCAGAGGTTACAGCACTGACCTCCGTTTTAGGGGGCAGACAGGAATAACAAATACCAAATGATCAAAAAGTGCTTCCTGAAATATAAATTGCTATGTGAAAATAATGGAAGAGATAATATTTAAATTCATATAGATAGTAAATAGAGGTCAGCAAAGAGGGCCTGAAAATAAATACCATTCCACATTGCCAGGCAAACCATCTGTTACCCCTCAGAATTGCAGAATCATCTGCAGCAGCAAGTCAGAGAGATTGAAGGTCCCAAAACCTAAGACAAAATTACATGAGCTCTCCAAGGGGATAACCCACTCTCATATTCTCCAATCTTTGCTCAGTAGCAGTTGGAAAAGAGCCCAGCCATTGCTAGACTGTGAGCCCACTGTTGGGTAGGGACTGTCTCTATATGTTGCCAACTTGTACTTCCCAAGCACTTAGTACAGTGCTCTGCACACAGTAAGCACTCAATAAATATGATTGATTGATTGATTGATTGATTGGGCAAGGAATGGTTGGGTGCAAATCCTGTGCCTGAATGCTGAGAAGAGTTTTCCCTTGGGGGTAACCCAGTGAATGATTTTCTCCAAAGGATTTCGAGCTGCACTCCCTTCTTCCTCCAGTCAGTTAATCAATAGATTATAATGGGCAAAGTTTCCAAAGTTTCATCTCCTCCAGAAGGCCTTCTCTGATTAATCTCTCCCACAGAGAAGCAGCATGGCATAGTGGTTAGAGTCAGAACATCATGTGTTCTAATCCCACCTCCACCATTTGCCTGTGGTATGACCTTGTGCAAGTCACTTCACTGCTCTGTAAAATGGAAATTGAGACTGTAAGCTCCACGTGGGCCAGGGACTGATTCACTTTCATCCACACCCCAGCACTTAGAACAGTATCTAGCACATAGTAGGCACTTAAACGCCATAATTATTATTAATGCCACCCTACTACTTCCATGCCATCTAAACAGCTGGCTAATCACCCCTCTCCCCTCCAACAGCATTTATGATGTAGCATTATACTCAGTGGAATCTCCCCATCTGTAATTCATTTTAGTGTTTGTCTTCGCCAGATAGATTTTAAATTCCTTGAAGTGAAAGGTTGGGTCTACTTACTCTAGTGTACCTTTGCAATCTTTAGCATAATGCACCGCCCAGAGTAAGCGCTTAATAAATACTACTGCTGGATTGTGCATGGTATTAAGCACTTGGGAGAGTAGGATTAGGCTCAGTCCCTAACAGTTCAGTAGTGGGGGTGGACCCAAAGTAATTCACAGAGAAGTGTTCCAACATTAGTGTGTGTAAATAAGTATGTGCAAAAACATGATGAGAGGATGTGAATGCAACAAGAGGTTGTTAAGTACTCGGATGGTCATAGTAAGGCGATAACATGGATATGCTTAGGATGTTAACAGCCTGCCATCGGTTAATAGCTACCCCTGTTCAAGCCCCAGTTCCTCAAGTCTTATAAATGATTCACCTTCATCTGCAGTATGACCTATTATCCCTGCAGTTCAGCTAGTTCCTGGATCCAAAACTCTGAGGGGCACCTCCAACCTCTACAAAATGGCTCCAACAAATACAAAGTGAACACCTTGAGAAATTGGAGGGTCTTGAAACAGAGTTTGAGTATCCTGCACTACACTGATGTCTAAGGAAGCGGCATGGCCTAGTGGGAAGAGCACTGGCCTGCAACTGGGAGGAGCTGGGTTCAAATTGCATTCCTACTCTGCAACTTACTTCTCTGTACCCTAAGGTGCTTTAATTTCCTCATCTGAAGAATGAGAATTCAATACCTGCACTCCTACCTACTTAGAATGTGAGCTTCAAGTGGGAGCTGATTATCTTGTAACTACCCCAGTGCTTAGTACAGTGCTTGGCACTTAGTAAGCACTTAATAATAAATAATTGTGGTACTTAACTCTATACTCATAGTGTACCAAGTACCATAAACAAAGCAATTACAGGAGTGACGCACTACAACCGACTAATAATAATAATGATGGCATTTATTAAGCACTTACTATGTGCACAGCACTGTTAAAAGCGCTGGGGAGGTTACAAGGTGATCAGGTTGTCCCACATGGGGCTCACAGTCTTAATCCCCATTTTACAGATGAGGTAACTGAGGCCCAGAGAAGTGGAGTGACTTGCCCAAAGTCACACAGCTGACAAGTGGTGGAGCCGGGATTTGAACCTCTGACCCAAAAGCCCGGGCTCTTTCCACTGAGTCACGCAGCTTCTCATCAACCACGCTGCTTCATATTATAAATTATATTCATAATTTTCTATTTATTTTATTTTGTTAGTATGTTTGGTTTTGTTCTCTGTTTCCCCCTTTTAGACTGTGAGCCCTCTGTTGGGTAGGGACTGTCTCTATGTGTTGCCAATTTGTACTTCCCAAGCGCTTAGTACAGTGCTCTGCACATAGTAAGCACTCAATAAATACGATTGATGATGATGATAATTTATTTATATTTATTTATATTAACTTCTGTCTCCCCTTCTAGACTGTAAGCTTGTTGTAGTCAGGGAACATGTCTACCAACTCTGTTATAGTGTACTCTACCAAGTATTTAGTACTGTGCTCTGAATACAGTAAGAGCTAAATAAATGATTGATTGAATGACTCACCCATCATATGCAGTGTAACGAACAATTCACACAAAAACCTTTTAAAAGTGCATAACACACACAGGAATATGGACTCTGGTTTGGAGAAGAGTTTAGTCCAATTTGGGAACTTTTAAATGAAAAGAACTCATACAGTTGATGAAGCTGTACACACACCCGCATAGTGAAATTGTTACAAGTAAATAGAGCAAACTTTTCCACATGGTTTTCCATCTGGAATCAGTTCAAAGCCAACTGTTTTCTAGCAGAGATGACCCCAAAGAAAAATTATCTGGAAGATGATTGTCTGGGTTCTTCCAAAAGGTGTAATGCAGGATGACAAGGAGAAAAATGGAAATGCAGCACCTCTAAAGGCAGATCTGTGAGGTAGATTCTAGCCCCTTCTGGGAATCCAGGAAATCTGCATTGCAAAATCATAAGACTCTTTTACTAAAGAGGAAAAATCTTGCAGAACAAGCAAAATTGTCTTGAACACCGAACTTTTCTGCTGACAACGTGGAAAAAAAAAAAGACTTTTTTTTTAAGCTCAACACCCAAAGGTAATTAGCAAACAGAAAAGTGATTTCAAATATTGTTATCTGCTTGACTGCTGTGCTGAGAGGAATTTCCCTGGTTTAAAAGCTTCAAGTTGAACACTGGAGAAACGGGGGGAGAATGAAAGAGGTATCTGGAGAGTACTGTGTAAAAAGGCATTTGAAGAGCACTGTGGGAAGAGACATTTGAAGAGCATTCTGCAGAGGAGTTCCAATCCACAACCAGTGGAGAAGCCCCGACAGATCTCTCCTCCCTCCACAGGGACTTTTGAAACTGTACTCCTTTTCTCCCCTAACAGTTTAATTCTCAGGTGTTATCTGGAAAGCCCTATGAGATTTCCTAACAGGATACCAGTGTACACTCTATTTCCTGACTCATTGTGGAGCGACTAATATTCAGTTTAAACACAAATCTGTTCAATGGTCTTACAGATGGTGCGTTACTGTATTCTTATCCCAGATGACTGCCTGAAAATAGCAAAGCCATTGGGAATTGTGGGTGAGTCCCATCTTCTGTTAATCTTGTGGCCTGATGAAGGAAGGGACCATTTTTAAATATGCAAGAAGGGAAGAAATTTGAGCATCTGGAGAAAAATTATTTTGCTATTTAAACAATAGAATTTGAGAAAATGGCAAAAAAACACTCAAACCCACAACTTTCTCCCTTTTGTACCCTTATGTAACATATCAGCAGACCTCACAATAAACATATATAGTCAGTATGAATAAAGTATCAGGGTCTGTACAGATCAAAAGATAAACACTCTTCCAGTATTTCCTTCAAACCCTTTTTGTCAGCCTCAGATAAAATTTGCCAATATAAAGGAGTTGTAATGAAAATGGAATCAGTAAAGGTTAGGTATGGAACTTCCAAGGTGTGACTCCTCTGACTAAATGCCAATAGTAAAGTATTTAGACCATCCCTAAAGAGGTACAAGAGAGGTGTAAGGGGGAAGTAAGGAAGATGATAAGCTGCCAAGAGTGAAGGGCTAAGTTATATTGCACCCGTTCTTCAGCCTGCAGCTCCTGAGAGTGCCATAATGTGTTTTCTGATTCCTCCCATGATTCCCCCAACATCTTCCATCTGCTTTGAAAGAGAAGCCATGCCCAGTTTGCAGCAGTCTGTGCTGGTGCCCACTCTGGGTGATATTTTTAGGAAGATTTGAAGCGATGATGGAAAGGAGACCAAATGGGAGCAGCCTTATTCTGGTGGTGCTCCACACCCCTCCCATGGTTTGCCTCACCCAAAACTCGGCCATCTTTACGTGCCATAAATAAAAGTCCTTACAAGGACAACACTTAGCACCTCAGGCTGGCGTTAGAGGAAGATTTATCAGCAGGAGTGGCCATAGATTTAAGAAGCCTATCAATCATTAGTATGTACTGAGTGCTTATTCTGTGCAGACCAGAGTACTGTGCATTTGGGGGAGTAAGGCTACTGTGTCTGACCTGATTAGCTTATATCGACACCAGACCTTAATACAGTACCATGCACATAGTAATACTAAGACCATAAAATACAATACCATAAAAAATTGGATTAGTAGCCATGATCCTCAAGGAGTTTATAGTCTAGCAGGAAAGACATTAAAAGAAAAAACTTGGTGGAGAGGAAGCAACCAAGTTTAAAGATATAAAATACACTTGTGGGGAATAGTAATTATGGCATTTGTTAAGTGCTTAATATGTGCCAGTCACCTTACTAAGTGCTGGAGTGGATATAAGCAAATTGGGTTGGACACAGTCCCTGTCCCACATGGGGCTCACACTCATCCCCATTTTACATATGCGGTAACTGGGGTACTTGAGCCCGTTGTTGGGTAGGGACAGTCTCTATATGTTGCCAACTTGTACTTCCCAAGTGCTTAGTACAGTGCTCTGCACACAGTAAGCACTCAGTAAATATGATTGAATGAATGAAATAAAGTGACTTGCCCAAGGTCACACTGCAGACAAGTGACGGAGCAATGAAACTAGAACCCATGACTTTCTGACTCCAAGGCCCGTGCTCTATCCACTAGGCCATGTTTGGGGTGTCACTGAGTACTGAGTGGGTGAGAACTCCAGTACATGGGCAATGCAGTCGTATGGGGAGATAGCGCAGGGAGATGAAGGATCCATCAGGTAAGCTTTCCTGGAGGAGATGAGATTTTAATACGGCATTGGAGGAGGCTACCAGATGTGAAAGGTTAAGGAGTTGCAGGCAGGAGGGCAGGTGTAAGCAAGAGGACAACAACCAGATATAGGAGTGACAGGCACACACATATTTAGAGAAAATTAGATTAACGATTCTAAGAGCAGATATTCTCTTTTGCTTGTTTTTGCAGCCAAATTAACATCTTAATAATTTCAGATGGTTTTTCCATCTGAACTAACAACCAATTACTACAACTTCATCAGATTAAAGAGTAAGGAAAATACAGAAAGCTGATTTCAGTTGACAGCTGCATCTATGTATTTCACTGCTCTATTTAGTCATTAAACTTTAACAAGGCTAAGCCTTGACCTCTGTGGCCAATGCTTGAACTCAATTTGAAAAGCACAACTATGCCATTTCAATCTTTGAAGCATTTTTATTTTACTGAAAATACAGATTTTCAACTAGGCCATAAGGTTGGGCCCAGGGCCTGGAATGTCCCCACCCTACAATTCCATCAGCCTGCACCACTCTCCACTTCCAAAGCTTTCCTAATAGGGGTAATAGTATTTTCTAAGTGCTTAATGGGGTATAGAGCACTGTATTAAGTGCTGGGAGAGAATACACATACTGGGAATTAGATACAATCCCCATAGCTTGGGGTGGTTAACAATCTAAGAGTATAAAGGGGGAGAGACTGTAAGCTCATTGTGGGCTCGGAAAGTATCTGTTTATTGTTAAATTGTAGTCTCCCAAGCACTTAGTACAGTGCTTTGCATACAGTAAGCTCTCAATACAGTTGAATGAATGAATGAGGAGTGAATAGAGACCCATAAGGAATCATGAAACAAGAATGCATTAAAATGAAAGATGAGGACAAATATGCAAAATTAACACAAAAATCAGCAGGGTAATGTGGCTAGAGGAGCTGAGTTAGGATGGCTTTTTATTTTACTCTACTTAAAATATGTACTGAGTAAACTACCAAAGTTGGTGGAAATGAACAAACTGATATTACTGACTCCTCCTAGGTCCCATAGGCTTCCAGTGAAAGGATAGAGATTAGAATGGCCATACATCCTGAATAGAAGCAGCATGGCCTAGGGGAAAGAACATTAGCCTGGGATTCAGAGGACCTGGGTTCTAATCCCTGCTCTGCTACTTGCATGCTGCGTGACCTTGGGCAAGTCACTTAACTTCTCTGTGCTTCAGTTTCCTCAATTGCAAAATGGGGATTGAATCCCTGTTCTCCCTCCTACGTAGATTATGAAACTCATGTGAGGCAGGGACTGTGCCCAATGTAATTACTTTGCATCCACCCTAGTGCTTAGAAAAGTGCTTGACACAGTAAGTACTTGACAAATGCCACAATTACAATTATTCAAATACATTTAAGATGGATTTATATGGGAAAGCTTCCCACTAGTTGTTCCCCATATGAAGTAAGGACCAAATAACAGAATAATCATAACAACTGGTTTATAATTAAAGCAGCCGAAATTTGGGTTGGAAATAAGGAAAAGCATTTACGGCTACTAGTTATTGCTAAAACCCTGGAGAGAGGGAGTGTTTTGAATCTCTATTCATGAATACCTACAAGGAAAGATTTGACCTTCATCTGTCCTGAATGACTTAGTCACCACCTGGCTGGAAGTAAGGAGGTGGAATGGATGATTTTTAGAGACTTTTCCAGATCACAAAATACCACAATTTGGCTATGCATAAATAGTCTTCTAGTGATTGGAATGAAAAATAATAAGAATAATAACAACAATTACTATTATTATTATGGTACTTGTTAAGCACTTACTATGTGCCATGCATTGCTCCAAGCACTGGGGTAGATACAAGTTAATCAAGTTGGAGACAGTCCCTGCCCCATATGGGGTTCACCTCTTAATCCCCATTTTACAGATGAAGGAACTGAGGCTCAGAGAAGTTAAGTGATTTGCCCAAGGTCACACAGCAGACAAGTGTCAGAGACAGGATTAGAACCCAGGTCCTCCTGACTTCCAGATATGGCCATTCTAATTTCTACCTTTTCACCAGAAGCCTGGTGAAAACTTCCAGGCCCATGCTCTATCCACTTAGATGTGCTGCTTCCCTAAAATGCCCTGCAAAATTACTGACCTACTCCTAAGGTTGACACAGGTGATACATCTTTTTTCCCCCAAAGATATTTCTTTTTGGACAACTTGGTTCCAAATAATTTTTAGGGACAGGTATTAACATCACTTGTGAAAGTTCCTTTTATCTCATTGTTTTCTCATTCTTTCTTCCTATGGTGTAGCAATTGTGAAATTCATCTTTATGGTGGGCAGCAGGAAGAAGTGTTGACCTAAATGGAATTTTCAATGGTAGTCAGACCTGGGGAAAAAAAGTTAATGTTGCTTGTTTCCACCGAGATAATCAAAGAAAAAAACAAAATAGAAAAACACAGTCCAATACTCTGTCATGTATTGAGAACTCACTCAGAGCATCTTTAAGTGTCTATTCTCTACTGAGACTCCACAAAGAATTGAAGTGGAGTCTCTCTAAAAGTCTGACCTACATCTCACTGCAGTGAAACAGTCAGAAGTAAGAAAATACCTGTTGGAGCTGTGCCATGGGTGGTGAAGCTTTCTGATTCTGATATATTTCTTATGTATCAGATATATATCAACTAGGGTATCTAGCATGAGGGAAGGGGTCACCGAGAATCCTGGAAGTAGCTGCTTAACAGAGGTGACAGAGATCGCAATAGCTACACAAGTGATTACCCTCAAAACAGCCTGCTGGTCTATGCTGCTTTAGCATTATACTCCAGTCTCTCTGGTGATGAATTATATGGAAAATGATGGTGGACCCTTTACAGTTTGCTAGCTATTTGCTTGTTGCATCCACTGCCCAAGCGGGAACACGACTGGCAAGGATGAGAATGTGTGTGCCACCAAGTCAACCACTAGCACTAAAATCACTTCTTTCACACAAGCCCCCATAGATCCTAAGATTCTTGAGAGCAGGGGCTGTGCCTGTTAACTCTATTGTACTTTCCCAAGGACTTGGTTGAGTGTTCCTCACAGAATAAGTGATCAATAAATACCACTGACTGATCAATTTGTGAATGGACTAGGTTTATCCATTGCTTTTATGATGAGAGTTTGTTAATCAATCAGCAGTATCTGACTACTTATTCTGTGTAAAGCGCTGTTGCGCATTTAGGAGAACAGAACAGAGTGAATAGACATGATGGATAGAGCATAGGCTTGGTGGTCAGGAGGACTTGCGTTCTAATCCCAGTTCTGCCATTTTGCTTTGTGATTTTAGGTAAGTCATAACTTCTCTGTGCCTTAGTTACCTCATCTGTAAAATGGGGATATAAGACTGTGAACTCCATGTGGGCCAGGGACTGTGTCCAACCCAATTTGTTTTTATCTACCCCAGCGCTAGTACAATGCTGGGCACATAGGAAGTGATTAACAAATACCATTATTTAAGGAACTTACGGTCCTTCATCACCATTGATAAGCAGTCAATATCATATTATGGCCTTCATATCATTACTGACAGATTTAAGCCAAATCATCCCTTCTTGAAGCTGTTGCTGTCAGTCACATTTAACTGCAAATACCACCCCGAAATCAAGTGGACTATAGCAAACAGTTATGCAGCTAATAACAATATTCAGTTAGCTGTGAACTCCCAGGCTGGCCTTTCACAGGAGTGACCTTGTTGAACAAACAACAAGAGAAAAGGAAAAATAAGGCACCAAAGCTCATACCTCTACCACAACAAGTTAAATTATCTATCCCTTTCTCCTCAGACTTGAAGCCCCATTGTTGTCAGAATTCAGGATTTCCCCACCTCCTCTTCCATCTGGAAGAGCTCCAAAAACTACTAGAAAATGGGCTCTTGGACACATGGGTTGAATCTTCACCATATCCAAAAACCCTCCAGGCTTTTTCCTTCCTGGAATCTGGGCAGTCTTCAGGAGTCCAATCAACTTATTGAGTGCTTACTATGTGCAGAGCACTGTACTGAATGCTTTGAAGAGTATAATACAACAGAATTGGTAGACACATTCCCTGTTCATAACAAGCTTAAAGTCTACTATTTGAAACCCAAACCCACCCTGAAATTGTGTACCAGCCCCATCATAACTCAACTTCCTCAAGGAACTACCCATGCCTCAGGCAAGTGGAACAAGGTGAGAGGGGTGGGAAGCAGCCAGGGCTTCCCTATATCTTGCTGCTGTTAAACTGGAGAGTATTTGATTAGGATCCCCCTCCCTTTAAATAGTTTATAATAGCTCATCCCTTCCATAAGCATCTCTTCCCAACAAATCGCTATGATGATTATGGTAATTGTTAAACTCTTACTATATACCAAGCACCATAACAAGTACTGGAAAAAGTTAATTACATTGGCCGGGAATCAAACCCAGGCCTCCTACATGGCAGGCAATAATTTTACCACTGAACTAGAAACAGCATGGCTTCATGGAAAGAGCACAAGCCTGGGAGTCCAAGAACCTGGCTTCTGATTCCCACTCTGTCACTTGTCGGCTGTGTGACCTTGGGCAAGTCCTTTAACTTTTCTGTGCCTCAGTTATCCCATCTGTAAAATGAGGACTGAGATGGTGAGCACCATATGGGACAGGGACTATGTCCAGCAGATTTGCTTATGCCTGACACATAGTAAGCACTTATCAGATACAGTAATTATAATGCCTGGCACAAGGTTAGTGCTTAACAAATACCATAAAAAAAGAAACCATCAGTGCACACTATGGACTCTCTGGATTTTGGCCTATTTTCCATAATGCATCCTTTTTGATGATGGCTTCCAAAGATCACAAGAGGACCAAAGGGTAATGTTAGCCTCTCACCTCCTTGCTTTGTTGATCATGCCATCATGCTGTTAAACACAGATACCAGAATCTTAATGAACTGCTAATGGAATCAAATGTCTTTGTCAGGTTTATGAAAACCTCTAACAATCTTGGTATTACTCTCTAGTTTTCCTGTACCTGACTTGCTGTGAAGATCACGGACGTTTTGTCATGCTATGATCTGAAGACACATTGTGATTCAGGGAGCATTCAGCAAATGATGCTCTTTAGTACCCAATCCATAAATTCTCTGCCCAGGAACTAGCCTCAGAAACGGCTGCAACCCACCGTTCTCCCTTTCTTCTCGAAGTTGGGATATTGGTAACATCTTGGAAAAACAGTGTGGCCTAGTGGGTAGAACATGGACCTGATAGTCAGAAAGTCCTGGATTCTAATTCGAGCTCCACCACTTGTCTTCTCTGTGACTTTGGGCAAGTCACTTCACTTCTCTGTGTATCAGTTACCTCTTCTGTATATTGAGGATTAGGATTGTGTGGGACAGAGACTGTGGTGTTATCTCCCCTAGCACTGAGTACAGTGCCTGGAACATAATAAGTGCTTAACAAATGCCATTAAAAAAATGATGCTGCCCTTTCTGATCTATTCTCCATCACAGGGGGGACAAAGCAGGGATTCATGTTGCATCACAAACATTTAGTTCACTGACTGACACAGAGTAAGAACTCAAAAAATACCACTGATAGATTGCTTTTAAATTTGATCAGTTTAATCAGATGGGATCAGCCCATGCTCCACATGGCTCTCACAATGTTAATCCCCATTTTACAGATGAAGTAACTGAGGCACAGAGAAGTTAAGTGGCTTGCCCCAAGTCAAATAGCAGACAAGTGGCAGAAATGAGATTAGAAGCCAGGTCCTTCTCACTCCCAGGCCCATGCTTTGTCCACTAGACCACACTTCTTGAGTAGTCAACACAGGATTAGTAAAGATTTGAAAATTGAATTTTCATGGGAACAGAAGTCAAGTGTACTTGGACCTAAAGAAGAAGAACTGTTCAAGTGTGAAACTAAATTGTCAACAGCCAGGAGCTAATTTTTTTTTTTTGAAAAAGGGAAAAAAGTCTAAAGTAGTAAGTTTTGCCCTTTCAAGCCCAGATCAGAGTTGCTACATTACGTTTGGAGGTGCTCAATATTCATCCACCCAATGAATTCACTAATACTAATAATTGTGCTATTTGTTAAGTGCTTACTACGTTCCAGGCACTGCACTAAGCACTGGGGTGAATGAGCAATTTGAAGATGGAATGCGTAGTAGGCCATGGGCTGCTTTTGCTAGCAAATAAGCCCTACTTTTCCTTCCCATACAGCATTGACCAATAATCACCACATGACATTGAGATTGAATCAAGACTAGCGATCTGTTTGGTGGGTGGACTTCTCTTGCAAAGGAGTGGAGATTATTAAATACATTCTTAATCCCACCCCTGAATTTGTGACACAGATGGGTAGCCACTGAAAAGTCACCGACTTCTTCTGTGTTCCTGACAGAAAGAACACCTGAAAATCCCCTGAGGTAGTGAGGGGACCAAAGCAGAGAGGCTAATTAGTGGAGCCTATTGAGTAGGAAAGATGGGGAGCAGGGGAGATGGTCATAGGCAGGGAGTGTGTTCATTTATTGTTATATTGTCCTCTCCCAAGTGCTTAGTACAGTACTTTGCACACAGTAAATACTCAATAAACATGATTGAATGAATGAATAGCACTGTACTAAGCACTTGGGAAAGTACCATACAGCAAAGTTGGTAGGCACATTTCCTACCCACAATAAGCTTACAGTCCAAAGGGGGAGGTACAGATTACAGGTAAGTGCATAAGTGCTGTGGAGCTTACAAAACAACCCAAGTGCCAGGGTGATGTGAAAGGGAGAGGGAGTAGAGGAAATGAGGGCTTAGTTGGGGAAGACTTCCTGGAGGAGGTGGGATTTTAATAAGACTTTGAAGGTGGGGAAGGTGATGGACTGTCAGATAAGAAGAGGGAGGGAATTTCAGACCAGAGGCAGGACGTGGGGAAGGGATTGGCTGTGAGATAGACAAGGACCTAGGACAATGTTTTGCACATAGTAAGTGCTTTAATGTCATTATTATTATTATTAGGTAGAGGTACAGTGAGTAGATTGGCATTGGAGGGGCAAATTGAGCATGCCGGGTTGTAGTAGGAAATCAGAGAGGTAAGATCAAAGGGGAAAAGGTGATCAAGTGCTTTAAAGCCAATGATAAGGAGTTCCTGATTGATGTAAGGGTGGATGGACAACCACTGGAGGTTCTTGAGGAGTGGGGAGACATGGATTGAATGGTTTTGTTAAAAAAAAAAAAAAGGTCCGGGCAGCAGAGTAAATTAGGGACTGGGGTGGGGACAGACAGGAAGTAGTAAGGTCAGTAAGGAATCAGTTGCAAGGTTGGTTAAGTGGTTAGACTCATGAGATAGCAGTTTGAGTGGAATTTAGCATTGTTGTTGAGGTCATACCAACAGGAACTGGTGACAAAATGAATAGGAGGGTTGAATGAGAGAAATAAGTCTAGGATAAGGCCAAGTTTACAGATTGAAGAAAAATTATTTAGGATTTTCACTATTCTTGCATCTATGGCTATAATCCTATTAACTGGCAAAATCCCTCCCAACAACCCTAACAGGCTTTCCCCAATAGCCCTGAATTGGTGGCTGTTGCAGAAACTGATTAAACTCCCCGTGATCATAAAACATATGATTCCAGTACATTTGATTTTGTTTCCTTCCACAAACAATATGTTACTTCATTTTAAGCCAACTAGATGCCCTGTTTCTATCTTTAACCAACAGATTTACATCTTACTATACTCTAAACAATTGCAAAATCAGCTTTGATTGCTCCAGTCATTAAATGAAGTGAATATCAGTGCTAAAACTTAATTTTTAAAAGTTTAAAGCAACAAAAGGACCACTGCTTGGAAACAAATATTTGGCAGCTCTTTGCCCCATAGCAATGCTTTGCATTTGCTCTATCAATCTTTCAGTCAACAAGAGCTGTTAGGAAAAAAAAATTTTAAACTCTGTCAATATGGCACTCATCTCCACCACTGGGGAAGACAACACCACCATTGTCAGAGCCATGAAAATGGCCCATCCCCAGGACCTGATGGCTTCTACAAGTAGGGAAGGGATGCTCTACTCTTTTTAAATGATATTTTTTAAGCTCTTACTGTGTGTCAAACACTGTTCAAAGCACTGGGGTAGATACAATATAAATTAGATTGGACACAGTCCCTGTCCCACGTGGGGTTCACAGTCTAAGTAGGCGGAGAACAGAGGCACAGAGAAGTCAAGTGACTTGCCCAAGGTCACACAGCAACTAATTGGAAGATCGGGAGTTAGAACCCAAGTCCTCCGACTCCCAGGCCCAGCTCTTTCCACTAGGTCATGCTGCTTCTCCACTTAAAACACAGAAGTTCTTCCTCTATGTATGGAACAATGAGGAGGTGCCACAGCATCTCAAAATGCCATCATCATTACCACCTTCAAGAAGGAAAGTGAGATCTTAGATTATGGCAATCATCGAGGCATTTTATTTCTCTTCATCACAAGTAAGGTTTTAGCCAGAGTACTCCTGGATAGTTACTAAAGAATACTATAGACCCTACCATCCTGCAGTCACAGTGTGGCTTCACACCAGAGTGTGGCCAGGGGACATCAGATTGACTCGAGATGAGGACATCCTCTGAAGCAGTGCAGCCTAGTGGGTGAAACACGGGCCTGGGATTGAGAGGACCTGTGCTCTAATCCTGGCTCTGCCACTCCCTGCTGTGTGACCTTGGGCAAGTCACTTAATTTCTCTGGTTCTCAGTTTCCACAACTGGATAATAGGGATTCAACACATGTTCTCCCTCCTACTTAGATTGTGTGTCCCATGTGGACCAGGGATTATATCAGGTCTGATTAACTTGCATCCACCTCAGAGCTTAGTACAGTGCTTGACATATAGTAAGTTCTTAAATACCATAAAAAAGCAAGTAGAAGTTCAGGGAGCAACATCAGGACTTCCACATGGCCTTTGTAGACCATGACACCATCAGTAGAGTTGGATTCTGGATGTTATCAAATTTCACTGTCCTGAAAATTTCATTAAGATTCAGAGACTGCATCAGGATAGCATAACTAGACATTTCAGAGCCAAAGAATACCCAACTGACCATCCATGTAACAACAGCCAAATAAAAAATAGAATCAAGGCCAGGATATCCTTTGAGACTCTGTCAAACTGGGACCATACTGTCACCACATTCTGACTCTAGGCCAGAGCTGTAGAACTACCCAATATTCTCTCTATGAGATCTAGAATCCCCACAAATACCACATCCAGCTCCTTGAAGATTTCCATCACCAATAGTTATAGATCACACCCAACTGCCTCAAATTATGCAGTACATAGTAATAATAATGGTATTTGTTAAGCACTTACTATGTGCCAAGCACTGTTCTAAGCACCAGGGTAGGTACAAGTTAATCAGGTTGGACACAGTCCCTGTACTACATAGGGCTCACACTCTTATCCCCATTTTATAAAGTAACTAAGACCCAGAGAAGTGAAGTAATAAAAATAATTATGGTATTTGTTAAGCGCTTACTATGTGCCAAGCACTGTTCTAAGCACTGGGGTAGATACAAGGTAATCAGGTTGTCCCACATGGGGCTCACAGTCATAAACCCCATTTTACAGATGAAGTAACTGAGGCACAGAGAAGTCAAGTGATTTGCCCAAGGTAACACAGTAGACCAGCAGCAGAGCTGGGGATTAGAACCCAGATCTTTCTGACACCCAGGCCTGTGCTCTATCCACTAAGCCATGCTGCTTCTCTAACCTCTTATCCTCTTCCCTCACCTCCCCCACACCGTCTCTCCCATGACACACACTCTTCCCCCTCTCCCTTACTGATCTGCTTCTGGGCTTCTTCCAAGTGGCCCTTGAGTTGAATCACCAAGGTATTTCCTTTATTTTTGCTGATTCATTCATAAACAGCAAAAACCTGGAACAAGGACTTCTAGCATTGAAGCTATCGTTAGGGCAATACAGCTGTGCTAGTTGGGACATGTGAGAAGAATAGACAACATGTTCCCAAAGAGCAAAAACCTGGAACAAGGTCTTCTAGCATCGAAGCTATTCTCAGGGCAACACAGCTGTGTTAGGTGGGACATGTGAGACGAATAGACAATAGCAGGATACCCAACAGCTGCTAAATGCAAACTATAATTGGGAAATCAAAAACAAGGAGGGCAGAGGAAATAATTTAAGGGTACAATAAATCTCAGCCTTAGACAATGCTGCACCCTAGCTGAAAACTGAGAATCAATTAGGGTAGATAGTGCTTTGTGACATAATCTGATCAGGAAAAGAGTGGCTCTGTTGGAGCAAAAGCTTCCTAAGGATTGGGATACAAGGAGGCTAAAGCTAAAAAGGTATTAGGAGCCACAAGCAACAAACCTGATGACACCACATGGGTCAGTTTTCTGTGCACACAATGCAAATATAGCTGTAGGTTCCACATTGACCTAAGTGACACACCCACCCAGTGCCCCCAGCCTCTCAGCCACTGGTGCCAGACACTCTGCCCTTCTGTCAGGCTCCTTGTCGTCATTTCAGGCCTGCAAAACCATCCTGCCTTGCACCTTCACAGCAAAAAGGATAGAAGCAACAGCATTCACTCATTCATTCATTCAGTCGTATTTATTGAGTGTTTATTGTGCACAAAGCTCTGTTTTAAGTGCTTGGGAGAGAACAATATAACAAACAGACACATTCTCTGCCCATAACGAGTTTACAGTCTGGAGGCCCCAACAAAATTTTAAGCGTGAATTAGGCTGAGGGAGCCATTGTAGCTGCAGTATTTACTGTGATCACGGCCTATCTGACCCAATTCATTGGTATTTAATAATAATAACAATGGCATTTAAGCGCTATGTGCAAAGCATTGTTCTAAGTGCTGGAGAGGTCACAAAGTGATCAGGTTGCACCATGGGGGGTTCACAATCTTAATTCCCATTTTCCAGATGAGGTAACTGAGGCTCAGAGAAGTTAAGTGACTTGCCCAAAGTCACACAGCCAACAAGTGGCAGAGCTGAGATTTGAACCCATGACCTCTGACTTCCAAGCCCAGGGTCTTTCCACTAAGCCACGTTGCTTCCGTATTTGATGTCTAACCCAGAGCTTTTTTTGTGTGTGTGGTATTTAAGTGCTTACTATGCGTCAAGCACTGTTCTAAGTTCTGGAGCAGAAACAAGTTAATCAGGTCAGGAACAGTCCCTGTCCTACGATCTTAATCCAGATTTTGCAGATGAGGTAACTGAGGCACTGAGAAATGACTTATCCAAGGTCACACAGCAGAGAAGTGGCAGAGCTGGGATTAGAAGCTAGGCCCATGCTCTATGAACTAGGTCACTTAGAACATTGTTTGACACATAGAAATCAACAGATAATGATAAGAAGATGAAAAATAATAATAATGATAACGTATTATACTCTCCCAAGTACTAAGTACAGTGCTCTGCACACGGTAAGTACTCAAATACAATTTATTGTATAGTATAAATGAATAAATGGGCTCACAATCTCTGTAGGGTGGACAACAGGTATTGATTCCCCATTTTGCAGAAGAGGGAACTAAGGCCTAGGGAAGTTAAGTGACTTCCCCAAGGTCACACAGCAGCAATGGCAATGCCGGGATTAGAACCCATGTCCTTGGGCTCCCAGGCATGTGCTCATTCCATTAGGCCAAAAAGCCAAGTTATTGTTTCATACAACAAGCCTCTGACCTTTTCTGAACCATTTCCTCTCTAAGGAGGATATGAAAGCTTTGAATGGGCTTGTGAGATAAATGAAAAAGCGTATGAATTCCCAGGAGGAATGAGACATAATAATACTAAACTTTATCATTTAAAAAGGCAACACTGTTGTATATACTCAACCTAAACTATTTTATCTCCTGGAAGAATGTGAATGGATCTACTCAAGATGCATTCAGAAAGAACAGTTGCTCAGAATAGATATACTTTTATGTCTGCGTTGCAGCTTAATAAGGGAAAAATAGGGGATCTTTCCATGGTTCTTCAAATGAAATAGGTTTGCTAATGGAACTCTCTAGAAAGGGCTTTGTCGAAGACCCAAACCTCAATCATCATACCAGGAAACGTTATTTGAAAACAAACCTCTCTCTTGGTTGCCTTCCTCTTGTGCCATATGAATGTTTATTGTGCTGCAGAAAGACATGGAATTATACCCTGCAGGGCGCAAAACTGGTATAAACAGCAGTCTGGCACAAATACGCATTCTCAACTTGCTGAGCTACACATCAAAACAACTTCAGGAATGGAGAGACAAACCATTGTAGAAACATGATGAGGAAGTTAATTTAGTGGCTAGATTGGAAGCCTTTCAGTAAGGGTCACTCTGAAAATTACATAGCTTGGAATGGCTGGGTGGGAGTACGCCTCACAGCCCAGGAGTGCAAAAACTAGAAGATGTAGGCTAAACAACCAGCTCTAATCCTGACCTTGGATTGACCTAGGGCAAGAGCACCATTGAGGAGCAAGTTCACCCCAAATGCAGGAAGAGAGAGTCAGGGAACTCAGTAACTTCTCTTTAACTCACCCCTGCCCAGTGACTTGGCAAAGTGCATGATTAGCCACATTTCACACAGCTCCCCAAAATACTTTTTTTAGAAAAGGATTCTCTGCTAAGACAAATGCCTGTTGAAAAAAGTAATTACCCTCTATTTGAACTTTAGAGCCAGAATGTTCTAGCTATTTAAAGAGAAAAAACATGACAAAGGAGAAAAATTATGCTTCCTTGTATATTTTTTCCTCTGCAACCTCTCTTCCTTCTAACTACTGCCTCCTTTCATGAAGAGAAGGTGAGCTGCTCATGATCTCTACAGAGCCCCAAACCTGCTCCAAGTTCAAGGAGAATGCAGGGAGCAGCTGAGGCAGCCTTGATTAGCCTATCTTCGAACAAAGACCCTGACTTACGGATAGGAATTGACAGAACTGTATAAGAGAGCTGCTCAGGGAGTTTGAACCTGGACTGCAGAGAGCTCTGAGGGCATATGTTAAGAGACAGAGAGCATCACATTCTTGACTGTCCACAAATCCCATTTCCATTCAAAATTTTGCACAGAGAAACCAGGTTTTTGTGATGTATTTAAAATTATGCATCCCAGATGAGCCATTTTTCTCTAAAATGCTTGCTTTGTATTCCAACTAAATAGTAATGAAAAGGCGACAAGAACAGAAACCTGATAACCTGTGTTCCTGTTACCAATTTTCAGGCCTGAAAATTATTCAGCTAGTCATAGAGAAATCCTTGTTCTTATGTAGATGTCATAAAAGTCATTGTTAACCTTTATCAATTAATGTGGTTACTAACAGTATTTAGTCAAAAATGGAGGATCAACTACTTATGCTACCCAGTAAATATACAGACTGAAATAGGGGGAGAAAGAGAATAGATGTGAGCTCCTTTTGGGCAGGGACTGTATCTTCCGTCTCTGTTGTACTATCCTAAGCTTTGAGTAGCAGGCAAGTCACTTAACTTCTCCGTGGTTCAGGTTACTCATTTGTAAAATGGGGATTAAATACCTCTTCCCCATACACCTTAATAATGATAACAACAACAACTGTGGTATTAGAGAAGCAGCGTGGCTTAGTTAAAAGAGCCCGGGCTTGGGAGTCAGAGGTCATGGGCTCTAATCCTAGCTCTGCCACTTATCAATCAATCAATCATATTTATTGAGCACTTACTGTGTGCAGAGCCTTGTACTAAGTGCTTGGGAAGTACAAGTTGGCAACATATAGAGATGGTCCCTACCCAACAGTGAGCTCACAGTCTAGAAGGGGGAGACGGAGAACAAAACAAAACATATGAACAAAATAGAATAAGTAGAATAGATATGTACAAGTAAAATAAATAGAGTAATAAATACGTACAAATATATATACATATATACAGGTGCTGTGGGGAAGGGAAGGAGGTAAGGTGGGAGGATGGAGAGGGAGAGGAGGGGGAGAGGAAGGAGGGGGCTCAGTCTGGGAAGGCCTCCTGGAGGAGGTGAGCTCTCAGTAGGGCCCTGAAGGGAGGAAGAGAGCTAGCTTGGCAGATGTGGGGAGGGAGGGCATTCCAGGCCAGGGGGATAATGTGGGCCAGGGGTCGACTGCGGGACAGGCGAGAACGAGGCACAGTGAGGAGATTAGTGGCAGAGGAGCTGAGGGTGCGGGCTGGGCTATAGAAGGAGAGAAGGGAGGTGAGGTAGGAGGGGGCAAGGTGGAGGACAGCCTTGAAGCCCAGGGTGAGGAGTTTCTGCCTGATGTGTAGGTTGATTGGTAGCCACTGGAGATTTTTGAGGAGGGGAGTAACATGCCCAGAGCATTTCTGGACAAAGAAAATCCGGGCAGCGGCATGAAGTATGGATTGAAGTGGGGAGAGACAAGAGGATGGGAGATTGGAGAGGAGGCTGATACAGTAGTCCAGATAGGATAGGATGAGAGCTTGAACAAGCAGGGTAGCGGTTTGGATAGAGAGGAAAGGGTGGATCTTGGCAATGTTGCGGAGCTGAGACCAGCAGATTTTGGTGATGGCTTGGATATGAGGGGTGAACGAGAGAGCATAGTCAAGGATGACACCAAGGTTGTGGGCTTGTGAGAAGGGAAGGATGGTAGTGCCATCAACAGTGATGGGAAAGTCAGGGAGAGGGCAAGGTTTGGGAGGGAAGACAAGGAATTCAGTCTTGGACATGTTGAGTTTTAGGTGGCGGGCAGACATCCAGATGGAGATGTCCTGAAGGCAGGAGGAGATGCAAACCTGGAGGGAGGGGGAGAGAGCAGGGGCAGAGATGTAGATTTGGGTGTCATCAGCGTAGAGACGATAGTTGAAGCCTTGGGAGCGAATGAGGTCACCAAGGGAGTGAGTGTAGATCGAGAACAGAAGGGGACCAAGAACTGAAACTTGAGGAACCCCCACAGTAAGGGGATGGGAGAGGGAGGAGGAGCCTGCAAAAGAGACTGAGAATGAACGACTGGAGAGACAAGAGGAGAACCAGGAGAGGATGGAGTCTGTGAAGCCAAGGTTGGACAGCGTGTTGAGGAGAAGGGGGTGGTCCACAGTGTCGAAGGCAGCTGAGAGGTCGAGGAGGATTAGGATAGAGTACGAGCCATTGGATTTGGCAAGCAGGAGGTCATTGGTGACCTTTGAGAGGGCAGTTTCCGTGGAATGTAGGGGACGGAAGCCAGACTGGAGGGGGTCGAGGAGCTGTGTGACTTTGGGCAACTCACTTGATTTCTCTGTGCCTCAGTTGCCTCATCTGTAAAATGGGGATTAAGTCTGTGAGCCCCACGTGGGACAACTCTATTACCTTATGCCTACCCCAGGGCTCAGTACAGTGCTTGGCACATAGGAAGTGCTTTACAAATATCAACATTATTATTATTTGTTAAAACCTAACCACAGACCAAGCACTGTACTGAGCCCTAGAGTAGATACGATCCAACCGTTTCTGTTCCACTTGGGGCTCACAGTCTAATTGCGAGAGAGCAGATATTTAATCCCCATTTTATAGATGAGGAAAGTGAAGCACAGAGACAATAGGTAGTTTGCCCATGGTCACACAGCAAGAAAGTGTTGAAGCTGGGATTAGAACTCAGGTCCTCTGATTGCCAGGCTCATGCTCTTTCCACTACAGGACAGGAGCCATGCCTAATCTCCGTATCTCATATTTATCCCAGTCCTCTTCAGTTCCAGGCATTATAGTAATGCTTAACAAACACCACAGTTATCATTATTACTAAGTACAGTGCTCTGCACACAGTAGGTACTAAATAAACATTGATGCTTTTCTCTCAGAAGTATTAATCAGTCATATTTATTGAGCTCTTACTGTGTGCAGAGCTATTAGACAACTTGTTTGGTTAGAAGTCTCAAAACAAGCCCTCCCATCTGGTTAATATTTTTTCACCTTAGGAAAACTGGGAAGCCGGGAATTGAATTGACATACCAAGGTCATATACAGTGCTAGTGAGAAAGCTGAGAAAGGCTTAATGTTGAAAGTCCCCAGATTCAGGGTTGAAGTTTCACTAGATAGGTAGCTCCTTGAGGGCAGGGATCTTGTGTACTCTTTTGAACTTCCCCAACTATTTACTTCAGGAGTCTGCACAGAGTGTGTGCTCAAATACCATGAAAAAGGTCTCAGGTCATTTAGTGCTTTTGAGAAGAAGGTTTAAGCCTAGGTTGTGAATAACTCACTTTGCCAGTCCATGCATTTATACATCAGCTGAGCAGCTATTCCATTCTTACCTTATTAAAACATCTTTGTCCTTTTGCCTTCTTTTCAAATATTCCTCCACCCAATTCTAAAGGATATCATTTCTAACACAATACTTTGCTTTGACACACTTTCGCCTCTTCTTCTACCATTATGACATACCCCACCCAGTTGGTCAATTCTAATTATGAGCATCCAAAATAAAAACAGGCATCTCACTGTGCTTGACTGGTGAATCATCCCAAAAAGGAAAATATGTTTCCTCCTTACATCCCTGCCTCCAATTGTTTCTTCCTACCTCTATCCTCTGGTGCCTTGACCAGAACTTGACCCTGGTAAACTTTATAAACGAGGCTTGTGTCTACGGAGAAAATGCCTGTATGTTTGAAAACAAAGCCAGAGTGCCTCTGAGGAAATGGAATTTTCATTCCATTCAATGGAGTACAAAAAACTTTCTTTCCTCCAGCTCTAAATCCTAGTCAGAGCTGCTAGCCTACTGACAATATGCTGGGTAAAATAGCATTCTCATTGTAAATTGCCAAAAAGCAAGAAGAAATGCAGATTTGGGACAAAAATATCATACAAGATCTGTCAGAAAAAGGCTTTTATATTAAAGTGATAGACATCACATTGTGCACCCAAAAGAAAATTGCTCTCTGGGTAGCAAAGGAGATGAGACATTATTTCAGAAAAAGAAAAATGCTGAGTTATTCAAAAATGGATCAGTGACACACACACACAAAAAGAATTATGTTGATCACTTCACCTGGCTCACATCCATTAGTATATATTTTACAGTTTTCTGAGTTGTTAACATTAATTTTGAAATGAGAATTTTATAATTGGAGAGAAGTCAAATATACATTTCCCCATGACTGATAGCGAGGCCTAGGGTCAAATATCCACTGGAATGGAAACTTCTCTTTTAGTAGCTAGAGAGTTGAATTAGAAGTGAAAGTAAAAATTAAAGGGAAGATATGCAACCTAGATTGCTAGCCTGATTCTAGCCAAATATGAACTTGGGCCCGTGCTCTCCTCCCCATCTTTCTTTGTCATTTCATTCCCACTGAGCATTGCACAGTAGACTGGAGAGTGATTGAGAATATATTAACATAGTTTTACACTCTCCATGCAGGACTGGAATGCCAATGCGCTAATAAAGGTGTGTGACAGTTCAGAATACAGTAGATGATGTGTTCATTTCTGCAGGGTTAGTCTCTACAGACACATTCAAAGAGAAAAATATTGGGCTTTTCAGGAACTGGTAATAAGCTTCCAATTGCAGAAGGAAATGATTAGCCAATGTAAAACTGTTCCACCCCAAAACTCAAATAGGGGTTTGCTGCAAGGGAAGTGGTTTCTCTATATGTGGTATTGGATGAATAAAATATCAGATTGGGTATCTGCAAGAATCAATCAGCACGTTGATTCTCTTTTCCCCTAGTGTGCTGCTTCTTTCTTGTGGAGCTAATTGACCTCTGACCTGTTTATTGCTTTATTGCCATAGATTTAGCACCAATTTATTCATCAACATCTGGTGGTCTGAAAATTGCGTTTTACATTATTAGCTCTCAAATGGATAGCTAATGTTGTTTAATGGGGCAGTTATGAGCTATTATGGATTCATTTTTTCTCATTTTACTAATGAATACAAAACCTTCATCAAATAAATGGATGCCAGTTGGCTTGTTACCAGAACATCCAATTTTCGATAGAAAAATGTATAGGCTCCAGAAGGGTTAGTCCTGAAGAGATGCACACGTGTGAAGGAAGACTTTCTTCCACCTGACTCCATCTCTTTAGAGGGGTCAAGGAAAACATCATTGGTCATATGATCTGTAGCCAAGTGGGAAAGGAATATGATACTTTTCAAGCCTTTCAGATCCATTCACACTCACTGAATTTATGACTCATTTTAGATAGGCTTACACACCTGTGCCTGAGTTGCAGAGTGCTGTTGGCAGAAATCCAGATGTCTCTCTGACCTCGCCCACCTTGAAGTCCCTCATCTGCTTCAATTCAACCCTCTCCTCTGCATAACATATGTCTCCTTCCTAATTCACTCTCATAACCACTGCCCCCGCCAGCTGTTCCAGACATTTAACTCCTTCCTCAAACTTCCTGTCCGCCCACCCCTGTCATCTCTTTCCCATAATGTAGTATGGGAAATAGTGTGGACAAATACTTCATCAATAAAATTGAAACCATTAAGCGTGATCTCCCAAAAATCTCCCCTGCTCCTTTCCAAACCCAGCCTCCATCCTCCGCTCTCTTTGACTTTATCCTTCCTGATGTAACTCAAGACAAGATCTCTTGCTTCCTCTCTAAATCTACCCCCTCCACCTGTGCTTCTGATCCCATCCTCTTACACCTTTTGGAAACACTTGCCCCCTCCCTTCTTTCCTCCTTGACTGCCATTTTCAACTGTTCACTTTCCAAAAGCTTCTTTCCCACTGCTTTCAAACATGCTTGTGTATCCTCTCTCCTAAAAAAAACCTTTCCCTTGACCCCACAGTTCCCTCCAGTTATCACCCTATCTCCCTCATGACATTCCTCTCCAAACTTCTTGACAGAGTTGTTTACACTCACTGTTTCCACTTTCTCTTCCCCAATTCTGTCCTTTATCACCTCCAATCTGGCTCCGCCCCACCCCCTTCACTCCACAAGAAACGCCTTCTCTAAGATAAGTAATGACCTTCTTCTTACCAAATCTGACAGCCACTACTCTATCCTAAGCCAACTAAACCACTCAGCTGCCTTTGACACCCAGTGAATATGGCGGATTGATTAAGTGAATTATCTTATCAGTGAAATAGAGGCTTCGACCCCAAATCCTCAAAGAATGCAATCAAACATCTCCTAAAGATGAGATTTAAGGAATTATAATCTTCCCAAAACCCACGCTTTTCCTTGGTAATAAATTAGATGCATAGGAAGAGAGGGCCAGATTTTGACACTTGGCCTCCCAATGCCAGGAAAAATTTACTGTCTTCCCCCTACCCTGATCTATATGACTGTATTACATTATGCTGTGCTACCAATCATATTTACTGAGTCTTTTCAGTGTGCAGACCACTGTATTAAGCGCTTGGGAGAGTACAATAAAACAAAAGACCTAGTAGACATGTTCCCTGCCCACAGTGAGTCTACATTCTAGAGGAGGAGACAGATATTTATAGGAATAAATAAATTATAGATATGTACATTCATTCTGTAGGGCTAATAGAGGGGTAAATAAAGGGTGTAAATCCAAGTGGAAGGACAATACAGGTGGGAGTGAGATAAGAAGAAATGAGTACTTAGTTGAGAAGGTATCTTGGGAGAGATGTGGTTTTAAGTCTTGGAAGGTGGGGAGAGCGATCATCTGTCAGATGTAAAAAGGGAGAACATTCCAAAGCAGAGGCAGGACCTTGCCAAGGAAAAAGGCAGGACACTGGTGAAATAGATGAAATTGAGGTACAGTGAATAGGTTGGCATTAGAGAAATGAAGTGTACAGACAAGGATAAATTGGGAAGTCAGGAAGCTAACGTCGGAGGGGGCAAAGTGATTTAAAGCCTTTGCTAAGGAGGTTCTGTTTGATGATGCAGAGGTTGATGGGCAACCACTTGAGGTTCTTGAGGAGTGGAGAAAACAGGAGAGAGGTCAGGCCTGGAGATAAAGATTTGGGAATCATCTGCATAGAGATGATAGTTGAAACCATGAGAGTGAATGAGTTCTCTATGGGAGTGGATGTAGATGAAGAAAAGGAGGGGTCCCAGAACTGAGCCTTGAGGGACTTCAGTTGTTAGAGGGTGGAAAGCAAAGGAGGAGTTAGCAAAAAATACTGAGAATGAGCAACCACTGAGATATCAGGAGAACTAGAATTGGGCAGTGTCAGTGAAGCAAAGATTGTATAATATTTTCAGAAGGAAGTGGTCAGCTGTGTCACAGGCCACTGAGAGGTCTGCTCTTGACCCCGTACACAGAGTACTTCTGATTCTCCCACCTTGTTCCAAATTCATTTCATTTATCTTCCAGGTCTTTTCACACCAACATGACAATCAGCTCCACCTGAACAACCATCCTCCCTGACTCCAATGTGGTGCCCTATCTGAAGCCAGCCCTAGAGAGAATGCATTTGCTAATTCATGTCACTGATTGGTGTGCAACAGAGGGAGGAGGAGAGCTTTCTTAAAATTCAGTCCCAACAGTACTCGTGTCCTAGGATCAGGTATGGCTAATGTTGCTGCCACTATCCTCACCACCCAGAAGCTCCTTCTTCAAGATGGGGCTTCTCAGCTATCTATCTTTCAGCTCTTTCCTGAGGCCCCCAGGCATCCTATGAGCCAGCCTCTTGCATTCTTCTGGCACTTCCTTTCTAAAGACCAGGATGATGGGTAAATGCCCCAATGTTCTATCTGTGCTCCTGGTTTCCCTGTTTAGAATCAATCAGTGATATTTATTGTGAATGTTTACTGTGGGCACAGCATAATATGATAGACTTGGTAGATCTCCACCCTTAAGGAATTTATAATCTAGTTGAGGGGGGGAGGGATTGGGACAGCGTGTCTGCTTAAATTTCTAATTTACTGATCTAGAGATAAAATGCCCTGAAGAGAACAAAGCTCGGTAAATGTGGCAGTTAAGTGTGACAGGAAAAAAGAGGGCTCAAAAACATGGTGGTATTTATAAAATCTATACTCCCCACCTTTTTTTAAAAAAAAATGGTATGTTAAGCACTTACTGTGTGCTAGGCACTGTTCTAAACTCTAGGATGGATACAAGGTAATCAGGTTGGACACAGTCCCTGTCTCATGTGGGGCTCACAGGACTAATCCCCATTTTACAGATGAGGTAACAGGCACAGAGACATGAAGTGACTTGCCCAAAGTCACATAGCAGACAAGTGGAGGAGCTGGGACTAGAACCCAGGTCTTTCTGACTCCCAGGCTTATACTCTTATCCACTAGACCACTTATCTTCAAGCCCTAAGCCCTCATATCCACTATTCGTCCTCCCCTCTGTCAACTATGCACTTGACTGTGTACTTCTTAGCCACTTTGATACTTCACCCCCTCAGTGGAGTGTCAGGATATTTACACAAAGTGCTATTTCCCCTATCTCTAATTCACTTTAATGTCTCTAATCCGTGTAGACTTTATGCTCCTCGTGGGGCGGGATCACATCTGCCAACTCTATTATACTATACTCTCCCAGTTGCTCAACACAGTGCTCTGCTAACTGTTGGTAGAACAACAAATGAAAGATGATCTAGCTGGTCTCCATGTCAAACTAGTATGCTCTATCTAAATATCATCATTATGTGAAGGTCCATTTTAATTTTATTATTCCAGGCTACATCACTGCTGTCATTTTGAAGAGAACATATCTAATCCACAGCCACCGAAGCACAGAAAGACAATGCCAAATCTGAAATATCTGCAGGACTCACTAAGCAAACAGCACAGATGGCTGTTGGACTCATTTCTGAAAAATTCAGTACATTTCTAATAGTTAGGCCCAATTTCCCTCCACTTGGTCCTCTATACCGAACACTGCTGTCCCAAACTCTGCCCTTTACTACCAACAGAGGGATGCTCACTTGAGTCCCTGTTCCCAAGAATAGAACATTTAAAAGACAGACCCTGAAATTTAAAATTTTTTAAATGAGACTTCTTTAGTAAGGACACATCCTGAAAGGACACATCTAAAACTCAATATGTCCAAGACTGAACTCCTTATCTTCCCTCCCAAACCCTGCCCTCTCCCTGACTTTCCTGTCACTGTAGAGGGCACTACCATCCTTCCCGTCTCACAAGCCCGCAACCTTGGTGTTATCCTCAACTCCGCTCTCTCGTTCACCCCACACATCCACTCTATCACCAAAACCTGCCAGTCTCACCTCCACAACATCACAGAGATCCACCCTTTCCTCTCTTCCAAACCGCTACCTTGCTGGATCCATCTTTCATCCAATCCCAACTGGATTACTGCATTAGCCTCCTCTCTGCTCTCCCATCCTCCTGTCTCTCCCCACTTCAATCTGTACTTCACTCTGCTGTCCAGATTATCTTTGTACAGGAACACTCTGGGCATGTTACTCCCCTCCTCAAAAATCTCCAGTGGCTGCCTGTCAACCTTCAAATCAAGCGAAAACTTCTCACTCGCAGCTTCAAGGCTGTCCATCACCATGCCCCCTCCTACCTCACCTCCATTCTCTCCTTCTACAGCCCAGCCCATACCCTCCGCTCCTCTGCCGCTAACCTCCTCACTGTGCCTCTTTCTCGCCTGTCCCGCCATCGACCCCCGGCCCACGCCCTTCCCCTGGCCTGGAATGCCCTTTCTTCAAACATCCGCCAAGCTAGCTCTCTTCCTCCCTTCAAAGCCCTACTGAGAGCTCACCTCCTCCAAGAGGCCTTCCCAGACTGAGCCCCCTTTTTCCTCTCCTCCTTCCCATCTCCCCCGCCCTACCTTCTTCCCCTCCGCACAGCACTTGTATATATTTGTACAGATTTATTACTCAATTTTACTTGTACATATTAATTATTCTATTTATTTTGTTAATGATGTACATATAGCTTTAATTCTGTTTGTTCTGACAATTTTGACACCTGTGTACATGTTTGGTTTTGTTGCCTGTCTCTCCCTTCTAGACTGTGAGCCCATTGTTGGGTAGGGACCGTCTCTATGTGTTGCCAACTTGTACTTCCCAGGTGCTTAGAACAGTATTCTGCACACAGTAAGTGCCCGATAAATACAATTGAATGAATGAATGAAATAGCTGCTTTCCTGCATTTTAGTCCCAAGCAGGATGCTAATGTTAAGGGAAGGGGTATGAAATGGATTCTTCTCTTCAACTTGATATGTTCCAGCACCCATTCTAATTTATTTTAATAGTTTATTAGATGCTTGGCCATTTCTTTGAAACAGCAAGTCATATGTCAGCATTTTTCCTATCTGTAATTCATTTTAATGTCCATCTCCTCCTTAAGCTCCTTGTGGGCTGGGATGGAATATATCAACTCCAATATATTATACTTTCTTAGTGCTTATTACAGCACTGTGCACACTAAGTGCTCAATAAATACCACTGATTGATTGATTTTCTTTTGATGTAGGCCTGTCTGCAATGGCCAAGTAACTGTTAGTTGGAACAACTGTGATTTAAGGGTAAAAAGTATGCCTAGTAATAAAAATATTCACTCAGTTGAATTTATTGAGCACTTACTGTGGGTGCAGAGCATTGTACCAAATGCTTGGGAGAGTACAATGTAACAATAAACAGACACATTCCTTGCCCAAGGCTATATCTACTGTTTGTCAGATTTTCCTAGTATATAAGTGAGTCCCTGAATCTCAAAGTGCAGTGAGAATTTGGTCATTTATCCAGATAAATCAATAGAGAAGCAGTGTTGTCTATTGGACAGAGGACAGGCTTAGGAGTCAGAATGACCTAGGTTCTAATCCTGCACCTGCCACTTGTCTGCTCTTCGACTTTGGACATGTCATATGGTTTCTCTGGGCCTCAGTTACCTCATCTGCAGAATGGGGATTAAGACTGTGAGCCTCATGTGGGACATGGACTGTGTCCAACTTGATAAGTGCTTAGTACAGTGGTCTGCACATAGTAAGCACTCAATAAACACAACTGAATGAATGAATAAGCCTGTAACTACCCCGGCACTTAGTACAGTGCCTGGCACATAACAAGCACTTATCAAATTCCATAAAAAAGGCAGATAGCCAACCAGTTCATTGAAGCGAGAGAACACTCTTTGTCCTTAAAAATACATGTTTTTTTGTGTGTGAATGATCCAAATATTCACTTCAGCCCTCCGCTTCATTTGCTCCTTGTACCCAGAGCCTCTATCAGGTAGTTTTGGAGGAACATGAGCTCTCTCTAATTTCTACTGCACCTCTCCTTAATTAGTTTCTGCCATTTCTTAAGTGGCGACAGTCCATTTTACCACAGGGTAGGAAAGATGGAAGGAAGTGGAAAGTAATATCTCCCCATTAGAAGATTTTAATCTGGCAAAGAAGCTACAGATGGAGGAGAAAGGGGAAGATTTCTCTTTTTCAGACTCACACTCAAAAATGGGAATCATGACTCATTTCTATTTATTTTGATTAAATTAATTCAAGTGACTAGCATTCATCTATGTTCTTCTTGACATTCGGGGAACATAATGATCTATCTTGTTGCTACCACTCAGAGCATCCTCTGTGAGGCCAATAAAACTATAAGAAAAAGGAAGCCCTAAAAATGGACAGCATTTTTTTCTTACCCAAGAGGTAGGCTACAAAGGAATGTTTTGCTCCTCTTAGAATGCTATTGGTAAAGGCAACACTCAATTGTACTCTCATCACTAGCAAAGGGCAAACAGGGACCTGTTAAAGCTAGTTATAAGAAGTGGACATAGGCAGGTCAGTGAACTAAGGAACAACTCTGAGGGCTAATCAAGTAGAGGCAAAGAGGTCTTCCTTGTTAATCACAAATATGTCATCATTAAACTGTGTATGATCTTGAATAGCTAAACTACAACATGACGAAAGCAAATGTTTTGGCCAATTTTATTTTTTGCTTGAAGAGATTCTAAATTTCAAAAAGTAAAATCCATAAGCAACATGGCCTAGTAGAAAGAACACATGCCTGGTAGTCAGAGGCTTTGGGTTCTAATCCCTGCTCCATGACCTTAGGCAAGTCACTCAATTTGTCTCTGTAAAATGGGGATTCAATACCTGTTCTTCCTCCTTCTTAGACTGTGAGTCCCAGATGGGACAAGGACTGTGTCCCACCTGAATATATTGTATCTCTACTCCAGCCCTTAACACAGTGCTTGTGCTTGGCACTGGTCAGGGAGTAAGAAGGACCTGGGTTCTAATATGGACTCTGCAACATTTTTCTGTGAGACTTGAGCAAGTCACAAACTTCTCTGGGCTTCAGTTACCTCATCTGTAAAATGGGGATTAAGAGTGTGAGTCCCATGTGGGACAGGGATGGTGTCCAATCCGATTACTTTGTTTCTACATCAGTGCTTAGAATAGTGTTTGGCACAGAATACACACTAAAGCACCATAATTGCATAGGAAACACTTACATATCAAAATTGCTATTATCCCCAACATTTACTCTTTGACATTGGTTTGTTTCAAATACAAGAGCTTCCAGCTAGGGAGGCAAGGATCACACAGACCAGGAGCAACTCGATCTCTAGTTTCTATAATTCAGCACCCAAAGACCAAGTTTCTAGTGGAAAAGCAATTACGGAATCAACATAATCTGGTGAACACAAGGAAAAGTACATGTCTTAGACTCGAATTACCTTAATTTTCCACTTAGCTTGGCCCATGAACAAATGAACCCAGACACAAAAACTCTCAGCTTCTGCCCTCCTATGTGTTTCTCTTCTAAAGAACTTTTCATTATCAATAGATTAGTTAAATTATACCCAAATCTTGCCAAATCACAAGCCTGTTTTACTGCCCTCAGTGTTAGTCAAACATAGTTTTTAACCAAAATAATCATATTCTAGCAAATGCTCCGTTTGAAGGGCAAATGAGCAATTAACATCATTGTAAATTTTTCATATCCATGTGACATCCCCAAAGAAGTCTGTTCAAATAAAACAGCAACGATATGTGAAATGCTTGAAGAAGCAACATCTTACAGTAGTAATTTTTTAAATTCTGTGCAAGCTGCACAACTTTTCTAATGGGAATTGAATGTTTTAAATACTGAGGAATGTTTGGTCATAGTTATTCTAGGACATATACATCTGTAAGACCCCAAAATAGGTAGACACTAGGTGATGACCCTAAAGCATGGTTACCAACCCTGAAGCAACACTACTACAATTTTTCCATTTTTTGCCATTTTCAAAAACACGAATATGTATCTTTGGGTCTCGAGGCAACATCTCAATAAGTCAATTGTATTTATTGAGCACTTACCGTGTACAGAGCACTGTGTTAAGTGTTTGAGAGAGTACTCTATAACAATATTACAGACACATTCCCTGTCCACAACTGGCTTACAGTTGAGAGAAGGAGCATCTGGCCTGAGCAATGTACTAGTCTTTTTGCCATAGTCTTTTTTATCCTTGGTAAGAGTGACACAAGTCTATAAAACAAAGATAGACTCTTCCTTTTTCTGCAGCAATACTTTCAACATAACATTAATGAATCCTCTTAATGAACCTGTCAAGGTTCATATTTGCAATTTACACTTCAAGCATGATGCCAAGACACAGAATCCCCTTTACAACAAGCCCCACATGTCCTGTCAGGAAGCCTATTATTTCTGAAAGATGGAAACTCAAAAAATTTGCATGTGGTGAAATACATGTGGTAATAAATCCCTTCTGGTTCTCTAGACTTTTCGGTACTTTAATTATAGTCCTGAACCTTAATGCTGGCATTACTCACTGACAGAAAGATGCTATAAATTGGGTTTTTCCATCCTGCCTTGGGATTTGAAGAGAGGAAAGATTATTACTATTTTCTTTTTGACTATCATTAAATCATTATTGCTCTGCAAATAAACTATTAAGCATCACAGTATAAGTGCAGCACATAAAAGCATGTTCACTGTTAATGTATATTTTTTTCCTAAACACAACATATTGGGGCAGATTAAATAACCTCCTAGCAGCTTGGTCCAGCTTGGGAAAGTCAGTTCAAAGTTTCTAACACGACTGGGTTTAGGAAAAGATCTCCTATTTCGGAGGTTAAAAAAAAAATCTAATCTTTCGTATAGAGTTTGTAGCATATTTACTGTTCTCAGATGGATACTGAAAGCTCCTTTAAATGCTGCTTGATAGAGCATGGATTCTTTTCAGCCTTAGTGATGTAAACAAAGTTTAACTGAAAGCAAAATATACTGGCACTAAAACAAGTTTTCTCTTTTTGTGGCCTCTCAGAATTTAATATACTTCTGAAGTTTTGATTTTAAGTTTCAAAAATGTTTCACCCACACTTGGAATGCTGTGTGAAGTTCTGTTTGGACACATCTCAAGAATTGACATAAAAGAGCCAGAAAATTCAGCATGAAGTAGTGAAGGGGATATTTGTTTTTGTTTTGTTTTAATGGTACTTGTAAGTGCTTACTGTGTGCCAGACACTGTACTAAGCACTGGGATAGATGCAAGTAAATTAGGTCATGCACAGTCTTTGCCCCACATAGGGCTCACAGTTTTAATCCCAGGGTGGGATTAAGAGAACCTGGGTTCTAATCCCAGCTCTGCCACTTGTCTGCTGTGTGACCTTGGGCAAGTTCTTTAACGTCTCTGTCTCATTTGCTTCATCTGTAAAATGGTGATTTAGAGTATCAGCCCTATGTGGGACAGGGATTGTGTCCAACCTGATTATATTGTATCTACCCCAACACTTAGTGTAATGTCTGGCACATAGTATATAACAAATATCAATTTTTTAAAAAAGGTAATAACACAAGGTAGCAGATACCTCCCCCTCCCATTCTCTCACTGTGGGGGTTCCCCAAGGTTCAGTGCTTGGTCCCCTTCTGTTCTCAATCTACACACAGTCCCTTGGTGACCTCATTCGCTCCCACGGCTTCAACTATCATCTCTACACTGATGACACCCAGATCTACATCTCTGCCCCTGCTCTCTCCCCCTCTCTCCAGGCTCACATCTCCTCCTGCCTTCAGGACATCTCCATTTGGATGTCTGCCCGCCACCTAAAGCTCAACATGTCAAAGACTGAACTCCTTGTCTTCCCTCCCAAACCTTGCCCTCTCCCTGACTTTCCCATCTCTGTTGACGGCACTACCATCCTTCCCGTCTCACAAGCCCGCAACCTTGGTGTCATCCTCGACTCCGCTCTCTCATTCACCCCTCACATCCAAGCCGTCACCAAAACCTGCCGGTCTCAGCTCCACAACATTGCCAAGATCCGCCCTTTCCTCTCCATCCAAACCGCTACCCTGCTCATTCAAGCTCTCATGCTATCCCGTCTGGACTACTGCATCAGCCTTCTCTCTGATCTCCCATCCTCGTGTCTCTCTCCACTTCAATCCATACTTCATACTGCTGCCCGGATTATGTTTGTCCAGAAACGCTCTGGGCATATCATTCCCCGCCTCAAAAATCTCCAGTGGCTACCAATTAATCTGCGCATCAGGCAGAAACTCCTCACCCTGGGCTTCAAGGCTGTCCATCACCTCGCCCCCTCCTACCTCACCTCCCTTCTCTCCTTCTACTGCCCAGCCCGCACCCTCCGCTCCTCCACCGCTGATCTCCTCACCGTACCTTGCTCTCGCCTGTCCCACCATCAACCCCCGGCCCACGTCATCCCCCGGGCCTGGAATGCCCTCCCTCTGCCCATCCGCCAAGCTAGCTCTCTTCCTCCCTTCAAGGCCCTGCTGAGCGCTCGCCTCCTCCAGGAGGCCTTCCCAGACTGAGCCCCTTCCTTCCTCTCCCCCTCGTCCCCCTCTCCATCCCCCCATCTTACCTCCTTCCTTTCCCCACAGCACCTGTATATATGTATATATGTTTGTACATATTTTTTACTCTATTTATTTATTTATTTATTTTATTTGTACATATCTATTCTATTTTATTTTGTTAGTATGTTTGGTTTTGTTCTCTGTCTCCCCCTTTTAGACTGTGAGCCCACTGTCGGGTAGGGACTGTCTCTATTTGTTGCCAATTTGTACTTCCCAAGTGCTTAGTACAGTGCTCTGCACATAGTAAGCGCTCAATAAATACGATTGATGATGATGATACCTCAAATCAATCAATCAGCGGTATTTACTGAGCACCTAATATGTGCTGAGCACTGTAGTAAGTGCTTGGGAGAATATAACACAAGAAATTTGGTAGGTATGTCCCCTGTCCACATTGTAACTGGCAGTTGGAAGAGTATTCTCAGATTATAAAGGTAAAGGACATTCATGGTAGTATTGACTAAAAACTCCAAATTTCCAAACAAGGGTAACCTAAGGATTTGATTTTATAATGAGAGCTATGCCAAAGTGAATTATGAAATTTGCTTCTGTGAAAGGATTTGTGAATTGATCAATTGTATGATAAGCACTTTGGACACTTGTTATTCACCCCACTCTCAGCCCCACAGCATTTATGTACATATCCTTAACTTATTTATTTATATTGATTTCTGTCTCCCCCCAGACTGCAAACTCACTGTGGGTAGGAAATGTGTCTACCAACTCTGTCATATTATACTCTCCCAAGTGCTTAGAACAATAAATATCAATTGACTGAGTGTTAGATTGATAAGCCTCTCTTAGGGTCAGATCACTGTGCTAAGTGCATGGAAGAGTACAGTGAAAGTAGGACTGACCTGTGACTTCAATAGAAAAGTCTGGGGGGGAGGAAGACAGACACGATATAATTTGCTGATAGGAGAAATAAGTATTTAAATAGTAGAGAATGAAAATTAATATGTACAAAATTACTTAAGGAGGATGTGAATGAATTGAATGCCTGGGTGAGGTTGAATGAATGAATGTAGAAGAGCTGAAAAGGATATTTCTGGGAGAGGATCGCTACTACAGTGCACTGAAGCACCTCAAAGGAGTTCACATCTCTCTCCTTTTTGGATTCTGTATATATGTATATATGTTTGTACATATTTATTACTCTATTTATTTATTTTACTTGTACATATCTATTCTATTTATTTTATTTTGTTAGTATGTTTGGTTTTGTTCTCTGTCTCCCCCTTTTAGACTGTGAGCCCACTGTTGGGTAGGGACTGTCTCTATATGTTGCCAACTTGTACTTCCCAAGCGCTTAGTACAGTGCTCTGCACACAGTAAGCGCTCAATAAATACGATTGATGATGATGATGATGATTCTCTGTAAATTGGGGAATGGTAGAATTTTGTATATAATGCTGAATCCTAAGAAAGTAACTGTAGTGTGGGCTGTGACCATTTTGTCAAAAATTTGCCAATCTCCCTTAAAATCTAGTCACAATAGAATCAGGCAAACGAACAGAATTCTGAAAGGAATTCAAGATGTCAAAGCGAGAAATGAGTATTCAGGAAAGCCAACAAAATGGTGCCAAAATCATTTCAGTGAGCAATCTCAGCAAATCAGAAAGAATAAGATGAGGAAAAGATTTCTGGAGGAAAAAAAGCAAAGACATAAAGCAGTGAATAGGCTTGGGCCATTCAAAAAGAGCTCAAACAATATAAACCTGATAGAGATCATTACAAAATGGTGTCAGTAATCCAGCCCTCTGTTCACATCTTTCCTTCAAATGGCACAGGTGTCCTTTGCCTTTTTCCAATTTGAATCTGCCTTTGAATTCTGAAGCCTTTGGACGTTGCCTGCTTGTGAACATCAGAGATGAAACTGTGACCTTCCACCTCTCAATTTCACAATTAGACATGAAACTGAATGGTGGTTCTATATTATCTAAAAAGCACTTCATTCTCAAGGTACGGGGGATCAAATGAAATGACTAGAAGAGCTCAATCACTAATTTCAAAAAAATTTGATCACGTGTTGTTAATACTCCCATTTTTTCATTGTGATTGAAGCTCTCTCACTGCACTCCTTGCCTTAATCATATCTACTTCCACAGGTAAAGGAGATTTACATTTTGATATAATTTCTCTCTCACGTCACTAAACATCGCATTTCCCTTTCTCTTCAACTGAAGCAAGGAGCAAGAAAAAGTTCCATACTTTTTTTTTCCTTTTCTAGACCTTAGGTTATGGGACTTCTCATGGAAAACATCTCCCCATTTGCTGGATAATATTTATTTTACTTTGTTTTCCCTAACCCTTTCACCCTCACTTTGCTTCCTTTAAAGACCACCTACTCCTTCCATTAAAATAGTTCAAGGGGTAGGAAAGCATTCAAAAGGAGGACTACTTATTTCTCTTTTTTGAATGAGGGAAATGTAGTAGGAAAAATGTTTCTTTTTTTTCCCAAAACTAAGTATGTCCTAGGAATAACAGTAATTGTTAATAATTGTAATATTTTAAGTTTTGGGGGGAAATCAAGGTAATCAGGTTGGGCACAGTCCCTGCCTCACATGGACTCACAGTCTAGGCCAGAGGGAGAACAGCTATTTAATCCTCATTTTACAGATGAGGAAACAGAGGCAAAGAGAAATTAAATAATTTACTTTAGGTCACACCGCAGACAACTGGAGGGTCAGGTCTAGAACCCAGGTCCCTAACTCCCAGACCTGTGCTCTTTACATTAGGTCACGCTACTTCACACAACTGATAAATCATTTATTAGTGAACAATCACACAAGAATATATTCCAATTGGTTGTAAATTTATGAATGTGCTTAAGTCAGGTAATAAGCCCACCTGTGATAAGAATGATTTCCATAACTGTGTACCAGTAATCAAATTGCACAGTAGTGGTTCAAAGTGGTTAACAAGTTTTGCATTCTCACCACAGTCTGCCAGATCCCATTAGAAGTTTATTCTGAACTTCATTTGAGTTGAAAGCTGATGTCTGTTTGGAACACCAGAGTCTTCAGGCAGCAAAATTTATTTATGGCCCTTGCTTGAAATCTAGAGAGATCCCAATTGACTTGTTTAATTTTCTGATCCCAAGAAAATCCCCTTAGAATCTGTTACAATTAGTGGAATATAAATATGCGTAAAGAATAGTAACCTTTTATAGCATGAGGTAATTTTATTTTGGCAGGAGGAAGAGGGATTGAGTTGGATGACAATTTAGGTCAAAAGACAGAAATGGATACTATTTTTCATCATCACTTTTTCCATACCTTCATTACAAAGAATGAGTTAGAAGAATCCCCTGAAACTATTTTCAAAGGAAGCCCTCCCCATTTCAAGACCATTTTTAACCCATCCCTTAGAAGATTCCTAGAAGGGAGTTTGAAAGCTCTTAATGAGAACAGCAGTTGAACTGATACTAGTTTAAAGAACTGTAAATATCAGCAATCAGGTCATTTCAATAATGGGTAAAGCTTTGAAATGAAGATGGTAATAGAGATGTTTATGAAAAGGGAGAGATGAACACTTGGAATGAAAATTGGAGCTGCCACCATGGAGTACAATTTGGCTGCCTTCCAGATTTGGTACCAACATCACTTCTGATGTGGCATTAGATCTCCTGACTCCCAGTCCTGCACTCTTTTTACTAGACCCTGCTACTTCTCTGAAACTCCACTCCTCCAGAGTTTTTTCCCAGATTATTTTTTCTTCTTATCCGGTCACATCTGCTCACAATCATCTCAGTACTTTTGCATCCAATCAGCACTTATGCACTAACCACTGACAGCATTTTTATACACGTCAATTTACAGTTTCAGTTAATTGTGTTTATTGAGTGCTTATTGTGTGCATAACCCTATACTAAGTGCTTGGGAGAATGCAATATGAGTTGATAGACATGTTTCCTGTCCACAAGGAGCTTATAGTCTGGAGGATTTAAGTGCTTCCTCCTCTTATTTGAAAATAATGTGTCTGTCTTCCCTGTTTTAAGGAAATTGAAGGTATCACTTCTATCTCTATTTTACTCTCCTGTGCACTTTTAAAGGGTCCTGTACACAACAGACACCAGGTCTGAAACTAGAAAAGATTTTCACTGGAACTCCCCGTACCCCCAGATGACATTGTACCCAATACACTGGGCATACAGGATAATGTGATGAAATCACAGGTGGGGCAGGAGGCCTCTACTTTTGGAGAAGGGGATAGAAAACCCTCTGGAAGGGGCAGTTATTCCCACCCCCCATCATCTCTGACACCTGGAGGGGCTTTCCCACAGCCCAGTGGGAGCAAGCATGGCCACAGTTTGCTTTGGGCAAGGACTGTGAGGGTGGGCTGGTCACTCCCACTTGAATTTGAGTCCTCCCTCCATCCTCTGAAAGATTCCCCACCTCACCCCACCCCCACACACCTCCCAGGCCCAACCCCAGGCGCCCAGATGGGATGGGGGAGAGGATGAACTGGTCCACCATTATGCCTTTGGCCTCCCTGAATGTGGGCAGGGGTCAGAGAGCATTGAAGGTCACCTTGGTGGATGGGAAGGAGGGGGCTCAGCCCACTGGGGCCTTCCCGTCCTGGCAGCATTGCATTTGGTCGTTCCCTGCAGGTCTTCAATACCAGGGATGTCTGTTGTTTCCCAATACACTGTTGACCTCCACCCCCTTGGCCCTGCCCAGAGCCCAGCTGTCTGGCTCCAGCTGCTGGCAGGAGAGGTAGGCACCCCCACCAGCTGTGCCAAACCACTTCTGGTCAGTTTCCTGATTCTGAAGCTGAGTCACAGCCAACCTTAGTCTCAGCCCATGTAGGATCTCTGTATATATTATTCATTGGTGATTGTACGGGGTCACCACCTCTTAAGAACTGCTCGGGAGCATGAAGTACTTGTATCTAGATGGACTTGATATACAAGGATTCCCCTGCCTCTCTGGCAAAATCCAGGCCAAGTTTACCACTGGCCCTTCCATACTGTGGCAAACTGATTGCTGGAATTTTCCCACTTAACCCCCTACAGGCTGTAATCACAGCCTTGGTCTCTATGCTTAGTGGATAAAGCAAAGGCCTGGGAATCAGAAAGTCATGGGTTCTATTCCCAGCTCCATCACCTGTCTGCTGTGTTACCTCGGGCAAGTCACTTCACTTCTCTGTGCCTCAGTTACCTCATCTGTAAAATGGGGATTGAGACTGTGAGCTCCATGTGAAACAGGGACTGTGTGCAACCCAATTTGCTTGTATCCACCTCAGCACTTAGTACAGTGCCTGGCACCAAGTAAACACTTAACAAATGTTACAATAATCATTATTATAATTACCCCAGTGTCAGATCTCACTGGAGTGAGAGGTCATCCATTCAAATCCTGGCTCCACCACTTGTGAGCTATGTGACTTTGGTCAAGTCACTTAACTTCTCTGGGCCTCAGTTACCTCATCTGTAAAATGGGGATGAAGACTGTGAGCCCCCCGTAGGACAACCTGATCACCTTGCAAACTCCCCAGTGCTTAGAACAGTGCTTTGCACATAGTAAGCACTTAAAAAATCCCATCATTGTTATTATCTCATTGCACTGGCTCCCTGTTCCTCTACTTACCCTCCAACTACTCTGCAGTCTTCCACTAGTCACATCTGGCCTCTGCCGATGGGAGTCTTAATAGGGTTAGGGTGGGGGCCTAACCCCCTAATGTGGGGGCCGGAAGATGAGATTCAGAGGCTAAAAACACTTCAGGGCCATAGATTGTGCAGGGCTTTTAAGATGTCAGGGCCTCTTGTGGGGTTGAAAGGTCCCAGGGCCAGGATCTCATGTGGTGGTCTTGAGGTGCTGTGGATGGAGCTTCATATAGCACTTAGTACAGTGCTCTGCACACAGTAAGTGCTTAATAAATATGACAATGAATGAATTGAATAAATATAGGAATTGCAGGGTGCATGGTTGGAGCTTCTTGCGGGTGTCATGAGGTATTGGTGCTAGGGCTTCATGCAGGTGGTGAAGATATTGGGCTTTCATATGGGTCGTGAGGTGCTGGGGCATCACACAGGTGTGGAGAGGTGTGGCAACCAGAGATTCATGCAGGTTTTGGGAGGTGCAGAGATATTAGGTGGTAGAACCAGCTGCTGCCTCCTGGGTCCACTTCTTGCAGCCGTTCATCCACAGTTCAGGCTTGGGAATCAGAAGGACCTGGGTTCTAATCCAGACTCCTCCACTTCTCTGCTGTGTGACCTACGGCAAGTCACTTCACTTCTCTGTGTCTCAGTTACCTCATCTGTAAAAGGGGGATTAAGACTAGAAGCCCCATAGCTTGTATCTACCCCAGTACTTAGAACAGTGCTTGACACTTAGTAAGTGCTAAGCAAATGCCACAGTTATCATCATCATTATTATTATTCCCTGAAGCCCGCAGACCTTGCATGTTTTCCCCTGTTAACATTGGCTCTAGCTCCTTGGGCAGCACCCTAGGCTAAACCCAGCCTCACCCTGGCAGCACAATCACCATGGAAGATCCCCTGAAAGCTGAGGTCTTTCCCCAGGGGAAGGCCAAGATGCTGTGGTCATGGGCTGGGCTTGGAGCTGTAAGATGTGAAGACAGCATGGTCACTTTTCTCTCCTCAAAATATCGAGGAAAGAGCAAGGCCCAAGATCATCCCAAGTGGACTGCAGGGGCTTCAGCACCAGGGTCTTTCTGAAATTAACATGTGCAAAGAAACCCTGATGAACCCAACCGGCTGGAGGGGAGGGGGTAAGTCCCATGAAAACACCCAGCATTGGAAACATCACTGCAACCTGACAAACACACAGACCTTAGGGTGAGAAGAACTGGCTTTTCATCCCAGGTCTGCCACTTGCTTGTTTTATTGATGCTTGTCCTGTCACTTAATATCCCTGTTCCTCAGTTTCCTAATCCCTAAAATGGGGAATACCTCCTTTCCCTCCCCCTTAGATTGTGTCATCATGAAGAACAGGGATTGTATATGATTATATTTCATCTGTCCCAGCATATGGTGCAGATCTTGACTCATAGTAAGTGCTTAAGAAATGTTATTATTATGGCTATAATAGAAAAATAGAACTCATTTCCCTCTACAGACATGGACAGTACTTAACAGATCATTGAAAATCTTTAGGGTCTTCCTGTCACAGCCATTACTGTTACTGTCATTCCTTGAGCATTTACTATGGGGTTGGAAACTGTTCTAGGTGCTAGGGTAGATACAAATTAAACAGGTCCCTGTCCCACATTGGGCTCATAGCCAAGTCACTAAAGACTGTTTTCAAATTTATCATGCACTGGCATAAAATGGCTATACTTTCTGAAGACTGGTATTTCAACTTTTTTGGCAATTTATATGATGTTAGTTCCATTTCCATTCCTCTTCCAACTAAAGGAAAAACTGCAGGACACAGGCCAATTGCAAGTATGTGAACATTCTATAATTTCAATCTAATTATTCATTCTTAACTAGCTATTTGAATGGCTTTTTTTAAAAAAGCATGCTCAAAATGCTGAAAGGATTAAGAAATGTTAAAATCATTGCAGAACAGAAGTTCTGGCTCAATCAGGAAGGAACACAATTAGACCATTCATTACTCATTTTTCATTATGACTGCCTTGGCCCTTTTTGTGGCAATGTTTAGAGTACTCCAGGTGCAAACAAGTTCACCTACCTATGAGCTTTCTTTCTTCTTGTCCAACACCAAAGTGATCTGTCATGTCCCAGTGTGGTTAAGCCTGACATATATTCCTTGTGAGCAGGGAACATGTCTACCAACTCAAGGGTATTGAATTCTCCCAAGTGCTTAATACCATGCTGTGCACATGGTAACTGCTCAATAAAAATACCATTGACTGATTGATTGATTGGAAGCAGTGAACCTGGTAACAGAGAAGCTTTCAAAAATCAGTGTGGTTTATTGGAAGTACATAGGCCTGGAAATCAGAGGACCTGGGTTCTAATCCCAGCTCTGACACTTGCCTGCTGTGTGACCTTGGACAAGTCACTTAACTTTTCTCTGCCTCAGTTTCCTCATCTCTACAGGGACATTCAGTAGCAGTTCTCCTGCCTGCTTCGATTGTGAGCCTCATGTGGGACAGGGTCTCTGTCCAAGCTGATTATCTCAGATCAACCCCAGTGCTTGGGTCATAGTATGCACTTAAATGCCACAATCATTATTATCATCATCATCATAAAGCAAAGCAGGTGTGGCAGAGACAAGAAGAGAAATGAGAGCAGCTGCTGGTTATGCAGAGTCTTAACCTCCAACACCTGCTCTGGACTCTACACTGGACAACCCTGGTAATATTAACTGTGGCCTTTTCTACACTCTTAATATGTGCAAAGCATCATATTAAGTGCTGGCGTTGGTAAGATATAAGCAGATCAAATGCAGTTCCTGTCCCGTATAAGGCTCAGTACCTAAAAAGAAGGGAGAAGAGGTGTTGTATCCTCATTTTATAAATGAGGTAGTTGAGGCACAGAAAAGTTAAATGACATGCCCAAGGTCCCATAGCATTTTCCACTAGGCCAAGGTGCCGATAGGGTAAAGTTATTTGTGTGTTTGGTGGGGTCAATGGCTGTGGCTCTACTCTTGCCCCCGGAAACCCAATCTCCTGCTAAACCTTCTCCTACTTCAATAATAATAAGATGGTATTTGTTAAGTGCTTACTGTTTTAAGTGCTGGGATAGATACAAGGTAATCTGGTTGTCCCACATGGAGCTCACAGTCTTAATCCCCATTTTACAGATGAGGTAACTGAGGTACAGAGAAGTTAAGTGACTTGCCCAAAGTCACACAGCTGACAAGAGGTGGTCAGGATTAGAACCCACAACCTCTGACTCCCAAGCCCGTGCTGTTTCCACTAAGCCACTCTAAACACTTCATTTAGTTTTCAGCTCATCTCTGTGACCATTAAAATATGCTCTCACCTTGTCCAAGATCCTGTGGGACTCATTTCTAGGATCTTGCACTGTAAGCCAGCACCTTACAAGACTTTTGGGTTGGAGTGCTAAATTTCAGAGTCATAGCCTTGCAAGTTGTTAAATTTAACAGGGTTCACAATTAGTTCAGATTGACACAATCCAATGCTTCTTGTTGGGTAATCAGAATAATGTTCCTAGGTGTTTTGGTTGATCTCTGACTTTACTAGATCATGTGTATGTCAGTCAGTGAATCAGTGGCATTTATTGAACATTTACATGGTACAGGGCACTGTATTAAGTGCTTGGGAGTGCACAAATCAATCATTTTTATTGAGTGTTAACTGTGTGCACAGCACTATACTAAGCACCTGCAAAAGTACACTACAACAACAAACAGTGACAATCCCTGCCCACAGTGAGCTCACAGTCTAGAGTGGGAGAGACAGACATCAATACAAATAAAATTACAAATATGCACATAAGTGTTTTGGGACTGGGAGGGGAAAGAGCAAAGGGATAAATAAAATTATCGATATGTACACACTGCTTTGGGGCAGACAGATTCCTTGCCCACAAAGAGCTTACAGTCTAGAGGGGGCGAGAGGCATTAAAATAAATTATATGTACCTAAGTGCTGTGGAGCTGAGGGTGGAGTAAATATCTAGTCCCCAAAGACTGCAGATCTGAATGTACAAGTGATGCAGAAGGAAGAGGGAGTAAGGGAAATGAGGGATTAGTCAGAAAAGGCCCCTTGGAAGATATGTGGTTTTAAAAAGGTTTGGAAAGTGGGGAAAGTGGTGGTCTGTTGTATATGAAGGGGGAGGGAGTTCCAGGCCAGAGGGATAATGTGAACAGGGAGTAAGATAGATAAGATAGGTAAGGCAAGATAGATAAGATTGAAATAGAGTGAGTAGGTTGGCATTGGAAGAGCTAAGTGCATGGTCTGGATTGTAGTAGGATATCAATGTCATAAGGTAGGAAGGGGATGAGTTGATTTAGTGTTTAAAAACTAATGGTAAGGCTTTGATTTGTGTGTCATCAAGAGACAAAGCAAAGTGAAGGGGTGCAAAGACAACAGATCTAACCCCATCTTTCTACCAAATCTAGACATAGTGCACACTTCGCATATGCCACCCATATACCCATAGGCACTTAGGGTCCTCGGGACTGAATGAGACGAATATGATGAACATCTTTCTTTCTTCAGAAACTCTTTTAGTTTCAAACAGAGCCATCTGCACTTATCTGGGAGCCAAATTGTACTCATTCTTTCTAGTTATTACTTCCTCAGATCATCCATTGATTTTCCTCCAGTATTCATTACTTCCACAGCCATTTTTCAGGATGAGATAAACATCTATTATTGCATGAATCATGCATTTTATGCAATTAAACTCTGAATAATTCAGTCTGAACTCAGACATTATTATGGTGGCCAGTATGTCACTCTTCTCTTAGCACTTTTCAAATGAAATCTCCAATGGATCTCAGGGGACTTTCTATTCAGAGCTATCAGTAGCGTTCCTTCTTTCTCATTTATTCTTGTTGAATTTCCCAAGACTAAGTCTAACACTGGACAGAAATCACACCTATCATATCTACTGTATGTTCAATATAGAGTCTAGGATTTTGCAGTGGCTGAAGTATAAACGGATGGTGGTATCAACTGCAGTTTTCTGAATCCCTGCCAAGAATACTCATACATGTTCACAGAAACAATGATGAAATAATGATTTACAACCTGGATTTTTAACATGCAGTAAGCTGTTTTTGCCAAAAGGGAAAGGACTACTAATAGAATCCACCCCTGAATTAAGAAAGCAAGAGTCAGAAAAGGATTTAATATAACACATATCTTCCTTACAGCTATGCCTGAGGCTAACACTAATGCAAGTTGGGTCTCCTATTTCTAAATGAAACATAAATTAATTGTTACTCACCCCAATGGATAGAGAGCTTTTGGCAAACCTTAATAGCACAGATCCTTGAAAATTGTTCAGACCAGAAAAGCATTCATTACCATATTTTGGATATTCATTTTTGGACCTTCAAGGCATTTTCTCAACTCTATGCCACATGCCGTTTTCACTGCAGAAGAACAGACGCCTCCTCAGGCCACTGAGGCATTTCATCTTACCAATCTTGGAAGCAGGAAATGAAATTTGTATGGATGAAAAGGCTTACCAAAGTCAGCAGGGATAGTTTAGGGCTTTAGGGACCCTGACACACCAGTTTGGTGCAGAATGTTCTGAAGGTTTAAGGATGTGTTTTTTCAATTTGAGCCTAGAGAAGTCAATGGTACAAGCTAATGGCATGACTGGATATTTTTCTCCTATAGGGAATAATAACAACAGAAGAAAGTGATTTGTGACAGTTATAAACCAGTGTTGGCAATACTCAAATCTACCAGCCCACATGTTTATTCACCAGACTCACCTCCACTGGAGGTCATTTTGACCCCAGAACACTTTCTATCTGCTCGATTCCCTGCCATTGTCCCATTCTCACCAACTTCCACTCTGCACTATTCTCCACCTAAGCAAACCTCCAGTATGTCAGGAGTGATTTAAGCCCAGAAGAGACTGGAACCACTGAGGATGATCTTAACCATAATTACAGTTTATAGGCTTAAAGGAACTTCAAAATGTTATCCAGTACATCCTTATGTATCAGAACAGGCCAACACTTTAGCCATTTTGGGTTGAGAGTTCTTGATGTTCCCCATGCCATCCTCAGATGTCAAGCACACCTATGCCTTGTCTGGGCAGGTGCATCCTCCTAAAATGATGCTTTGTGATCCTCCTTTTTATCCTGATGACTGAGGCAACTGAAATCCTCATTAGGTTCCAAGAGAGGGAAATTAAAGTCAATTCAGACCACCCTGCTGCCTTTTAAGACATCCCAATGCCATATGCGCCCAGGGCTTGTGAATTCCAGCCTATTTCCAAGATGGCCTGCTACCATCTTTCACCACTGCATGTTTAGAAGAGAAGTTCAAATGGATTGGCTACTTGATAGGAACATAGGCCTTAATCTACTGGATATATGTAAGATGATGGGTATGCCTTCTAAGAGGTATCCTAGCAGAGTGAAGGTAATATGCAGTAATCTTATGGACAGTGAAGGGGAAGAATCATGAAATAACTGCCAAATTGGGGGCATGAGTGAAGCGCTGGCTCCAGGTGAGCTTCCCTGGAGTTAGTGGACCTGGCAGCAAGTTGTTTTTACCGAAGACACTTGGCGTATGCATACGTGGGAGATGTTGCCCTTCAAGCACATTATCTAGTATAATGTTTAATTTACTGGAGAGTCATCTCTCAGGTCAGGTTATTTAAAGATTTCCCTTCATTATGTAAAGAATTAATTAGTTTCTGCAGACTTTCTATAAATAGCTGGGGCTCATAAATCATTGTCAACCATTCCGACATCAAATCCCCAACCATAGATTTCCTCCTTTCCCTAGTTGACTGCATCTGTTCAACAGCTAGGTAAATGCATACATGCTATTCTTATTTAGAAACCTGTGACCCTGTGTCTATTTTTATAGAGATGTAGAGATATGTACCTCTCAGAAGTTACACTGGGTGTTAGGACATGAATCCTTGGCTTTCATCCTAGTTCTGCTACTTACCTATCTGTATTAATATCATAGATATATACATTCATGTCTTTAGTCAAAATATCTGGATTACCCTATTTGAAGATACTAGCAGTGACTCTCCACATATATCTTTATGCAGATTCATGTCCTTTGAGTTCAAAAAACAATGCTAATAGTGGTGAGATTGGCACATACTGTATATGAGTATTTTTTCCTTGCTGGACTGTTTCAGTACCTAGGATCATATTTAGCTCAGCTGTTAGACTCACAACCTTCTCAAATCCTCTGTTACAAAAGACTCACCCCAATCTCAGTTGTCTCAGGCTGCACTACTAGATATTCAAGGTTGCCATTTTACCTGAGATTTAGCTTCACTATTGCTTTAAAACAGTTTTTCCTTTCTCCTTGTTTACAGTAGTTCCTGGGATAGCCTGCTGCCGTCCATTCTCTTCTTAGGTGTTGCCCCGTGACACTGTTTTATAATAATTGACAATAAATTTGGTATTAGACTGTAAACTCCTTGTGGGCAGGGAACATGTCTACCAAATCGGTTGTACTGTACTCTCCCAAGTGCTTAGTACAGCGCTCTGCACGTAGTAAGTGCTTAATAAGTACCATTTATTAGGTATTTACTATGTGCCAAGCAATGTACTAAGAGCTAGGGCAAAGATTAATCAGGTTGGACAGTCCCTGACCCACATGAGTCTCCATGAGTCTCACAGAATAAGTGGGATGGAGAACAGATGAGGAAACCAAGGCCCAGGGAAATTATGAGACTTGCCCGAGACCACAGAGCGGTCAAGTGGCAGAGCCAAGATTAGAAAACAGGCCCAGGCTCTTTCCACTAGGCCATGCTGATTAGCATTCCTTTCAATGCCCAAGGGCTGATTGTTTCAGGATTGTGTCTCAGGATCTTGTTATCAGTGATCTTGAAGAGATCTGGGACACAATTGACAGAAATTCCACTGTAGCCTCTCTGGTAAATCCAGGACTCACAACAACATAGAAAGTTGTGCACAGTTGCCATTTGGACCTGAGTCCTAATCCCAGCTCTGCCACTTGCCTGCTGTGTGAGACCTTGGGCAAGACATTTACCTCTTCTGTGCCTCAGTTTCCTCATCTGTAAAATGGAAGTTCAATAACTATCCACCCGCCAGGAGTCCCACAGGTACTGTGTCAAGCCTGATTAACTCGGACCTACCCAGAACTTAATACAATTTTTGGTGCATAGTAAGATTTTAATACGTACCATAAAACAAAATTCTTCTTTGAGTATCCATATAACTGGCAATAGGAGCCAGGGGAGCAGCATGGCTTAGTGGATAGAACATGGGCCTGGGAATCAGAGGGACCTGGGTTCTAATCCCAATTTTGCCACATATCTGCTGTTTGACCTTGTACAAGCCACTTAACTTCTCTGGACCTCTGTTACCTCATCTGTAAAATGGGGATTAAGAGTGTGAGCCCCATGTGGGACAGAGACTGTGTCCAACCTGATTAACTTATATCTACCCCAGCACTTAGAACAGTACTTGGCAGATAGTAAGTGCTTATCAAGTAGCATTATTATTATTATTAGTAGTAGTAGTAGTAGTATTAATAATAATAATAATGTCTGAATAAAATGGAAATCACCTACATTCAAGAAATCTTACAGTCAAAGATTTAATCAACAACACAAAATTTAAAGCAGCCACTAAATTCTATTACCTAAAAGAGTCCAAAACACTAACAGAGATAAAAATCAGAATAACAAAGGCAAGTACAGTCTTTAGAAAACTGAAAGTCACTTGGGCAACGACAAGGCATCTAGCTCATACCCGGGTTGAAGATCAACAAGGCTGTTGTGTTGTCAAACCTATGTGGCTAAATTAATATACCCTTGACACAATACTAATTTTCTTTATGTTTTGTCATATTCAGTGAGAGCATTTAATTTTCAGAGATTTTCTTCACTAATATATCCTTGGGAAATTTTTCAGATATAGAAGGATTTCTTCAAATATACATAAGGAAGTTAACCAATAAGTGCAGTGTGAACAATTTCACCTTCTAAAATAGTAATGTTCACCTATTTGAAGAGTCAGGGAACCAGGATGCAGAGTGACATATTATACTTATTATTAAATATTTCTTTTTAATTCTCATTAAGCTGTGGAAATATTTTCACAAATCCCATCTTTAAAGACCAATGAAGTGTAAAGATTTCCCATTTTCTGTTTTCTTTATGCTGCACTTGCGACCACAAAACTAAATTAGGATAAATGGTTGGACATTAATCATTTCAGTCACACCCATCTGCGTGGCTAGCCTCATGTCAGCATCATCATCTTCAAATATGAAGGATAAAACACACCCTCTCTTTCCCTGATCTCTCTATGAGAAAATCTGTCTTGATTAATGAATGATCAGAAAAACATGCTGAGAAGAAGAGTGCTCAGAAGTAGGAGCAGAGAAAAAAAGAAAGTAAGAAAAGAACAAATACATCAGACTTAAACAACTATTGGATGTTTCTTTTTAGTGATCACACAAGATTTGTATTTTTCTGGGGAAAAAGTTCTCTCTCCTGTCAACGTTCTTTACACCCTGCCGTCTATAGAAACAAACTGCCTCATTAGCTCCTGGTATTTTTTTTTTTTTTCTTATACTGGCCCCTTCTGTAGATACACTCCATTAGGATTCCATCCTACATATATCTAGTGTGAAAGGGTTCTAAGGAAACCTGTATCCCATAGCAGTCATTTGTCCTACCAAAGTAAACCTGTATACTCTGGAACACTTTCTCTTAATACAGTGGGCAGGAAGAGTCACTCTCCCCCTGTGGCTATGACCAAACCTCCTCAGTTAATCTCCCATCCCTCTGAATCTGCTTCAAGGAAGCTGATTCCTCAGGTTGAAAGGAAGTTGAAGAGGTCATTTGATCCTATCCCTCCTTTCAAGTCGGCCTGAACCTTGGATTTCCCAGGTAGCTAAGAATATAGCCTCTTCTTAGAGAGCTCTAAACAAAGAATAATTCACAATAATCCTTAATAACCTATTCTGATGTTTAAACACCTTCATTTGCCATTTCTAGACTGTGAGCCCACTGTTGGGTAGGGACCGCCTCTATATGTTGCCAACTTGTACTTCCGAAGTGCTTAGTACAGTGCTTTGCACACAGTAAGCGCTCAATATGACTGAATTAATATAACTGTACTCTGAAAATCGTCAGCTGTTATTTTCATCTGGATGAATATTGCTCCATTGATGAAAAATCTTGAGTAGAGCCCTTTTCTAGTTAGACCCAGCTAGAAGTAGCATGGCCTAGTGGAGAGAACTAGGGCCTGGAAGTCAGAAGGACTTGGGTTGTAATTCTGACTCTGCCACTTGCTTGCTGTGCAACCTTGGGCAAGTCACTTAACTTCTCTGTGCCTCAGTTTCCTCAACTGTAATATGGGGATTTAATACCTTTTTTCCCTTAGACTGTGATGAGAAACAGGGACTGTGCCTGACCTAACTAAATAATAATAATAACCGTGTTGTTAAGTACTTACTGTGCCCTAGAAACTGTATTAAGTGCTGGGGTGGATACAAACAAATTGGGTTGGACACAGTCTCTGCCCTGCATGGTGCTCACAGTCTCAATCTCCATTTTACAGATGAGGTAACAGGCACTGAGAAGTTAAGTAACTTGCTGAAGGTCACACAGCAGAAAAGTGGTAGAGCCAGGATTAGAACTCATGACCTTCTGACTCCCAAGCCCATGCTCTATCTACTACACCATGTCTATTCTATTCTAAGTGCTTAATACAGTGCTCTGCACAAAGTGGGCACTCAGTAAATACTATTGACTGGTGTACCAGAATGTGAACATCTGTGTATAATCAATCACTCAGACTTCATACCATGCTTTTTCCTATTTCTCTCAAACAGGTGAGACTGAGAGCCTCAGATTATCTTTATTGTCTAGAAGAGGAAATCATGCCGAAACTGTGATGGAAATAATTCAAATTTTTATAGTCACACCAACTTGTATAGAGAGGAGATATAGGTCTTCAGGGTGTTTCACAACACACCTGGGTATTTTCCAGGAATGAATCTGATAGACTGAATCTACTCGAATTAGAGTTTGCAAATTCTCTCATTTACCTGCTGTTGCTTTGGAGTTCATGGGGACTAGTTTGTAATGAATCAGACTAGAGAGTCCATAAACTCCTCATGACAGTGAAACTTCTTTCATCATCAGCTTATGGATGATTTGGATGTGCCAGGACTGTTAACTGTAACATTAGATAGGGATGTAAATACATCCTGGAGAAAATGTGCAGTGTTCTGAATAGGCTAAACTATTCAGGGCCCCAATGAGGTTGCCCAATAGCCATTCCAGGGATATGCCAAGAGTCCAAAATAATGCAGGGTTGTTGATAGAGTCCCATTATCCTACATTGCTTTACATCTTTTATACTGAGACAGAGAAGCAGTGTACCCTATTGGAAAGAGCGCAAGTCTGGGAGTCAGAGGACTTGGGTTCTAATCTTAGCTCCATCCCTTGCCTGCTGTGTGACTTTGGGTGAGTCACTTATCTGCTCTACGACTCAGTTACATCATCTGTAAAAAAAAAAAAGGGGGGGATTAAAACAATGAGCCCCAGGTGAGATGCGGACTGGGTTCAACCTAATTATCTCGTATCTATCCCAACACTTAATACAGTGCCTGACACATTCATTCAATCTTATATCTTGAGCACTTACTGTGTGCAGAGCACTGTACTACAGTAAGGGCTAAATAGATAACATAAAAAAGGGACAATCTAATGACCAGAGAAACAGGCAGCCAGAGATGGAGGGCAAGGGGCATTCCATGGTGACTGTTAGAGGCATTGTTGTGTTACAAATTTTTTTTATGGTAGTTAAGTGCTAACTATTGGTCAGGCACTTTATTAAGCTCTGCAAACTAGTCAAGTTGGACCCAGTCCCTGTTCCATAAGAGCCTCACAGCTTTAATCCCCATTTAACAGATGAGGTAACTGAGGCAGTGAGAAGTGAAGTGACTTGCCCAAGGTCACACAAATGACAAATAGTGGTTTGGGGATTGGAACCCAGGTCCTTCTAATGCCCAGAACTATGCCCTACCCACTAGACCATACTGCTCCTCACTTCCAAGGAGGTGGTACCTCTTCTATGGAGGGAGGTCCTATGCCATGGCAAAGCTAAGAAATAGCATCTTAGCAGGACCACTGGGAAGGACTCCAACGTAGGGTAAAGCAAAGAGCCAAATGAAGACTTGAGAATGCAGGAGTCTTTCATAGGCCCCCACATGAAGAAAGGGATTAAAAAACACAATAGGAGACAGTGCTCTGAACCATGGTAGGAATCTATTGAGAAGACAAACAAAGAGAAGTGTGATAATTTAGAGCATTTTGATGTAACCCTACCTAACAGTGGAAGGATTAGAATTCACCTCTCTTACAGTAAGGTCACTGACTGGAGCGGTGCAAAGATGAAACTCCATTCATGGAGACACATATGAGAACAGAAAAGTTACCTCTCGTCCAGTGTCCGGGAGAGAATTTGGTTGAGGGAATAGAGGGATTTGGTTCCTTGTCCAATGACCTACCATTAAATTATACTTTTCAGGAGGGACTGAGTTCCCAAGAAAGCGACTGTTTTTGTCTCAACCTCCTCAAAAGGCACCTAATGCATTTATACGCCTACATGGCTCAGCAGACACTTGGGCCTGTGGAAAGTGAGCAAACCACCTTGCCCAAACTACCAGTTCATAGCCCATAATCAACTTTTCCTTCAGAGTGTCTCTTCACTTGATTCAAGCCCCCTCCCCTTGCCAAAGAACTAAATATATACCTGAAACGATAGACAAGTGTACCTTGAGATTGAATGCACTGTTAATACACAAGTGTCATTACCAGCCTCAACCACCTAGCACCTGTGCATGTGGCAGAGATTAATCAATAGTATTTATTGATCTGTGGGGCCTCAGCTGTGCCAATACACTGAATTCTGCAGAGAGGAAGAGGCTGCTGCTTTCAAGGCTACTCACATATGGAATTATCCCTCAGTTTTCATTTAGCATGAACTGGAGTGGATGTAAAAACAAACATCTCCAGGCAACTTACAAGCTGAATTTGCCTCTACCTAACACGTAGAAACCAAGGAAGGAAGGTCTGAAAACAGAGAAGAACAGCAGACGAGCCCTATTGGTAGAGCTAGAGGCTGAGGGGCAGAGAAATGGGCAATGTTCAATCTCATCTAGCTCGTCACTGACCTCTCCCCCACATCCTGCTTCGCTCTCCCTTCTCATATCCAACAATTACTCTTCTCCCTCCGGGGTTCAAAGCCTTATTAGGGGCACATCTCATCTAAGAGACCTTCCCTGATTAAGCACTCCTTTCCTCTCCTCCCACTCCCTTCTGCATCACCCTGACTTACTCTATACATCCCCCAACCCAGCCCCACAGCCCTTGTATGTACATATCTGTAACTTATTTATTTATATTAATGTCAGTCTCCGCTCTCTAGATTGTAAGCTCATTGTGGGCAGAGAATGTGTCAGTTCATTGTTGTATTCTATGCTCCCAAGCACTTAGTACAGTGCTCTGAGCATAGTATGTGCTCAATAAATACGATTGAATGAGTGAATTTATTTTTTTAAGAAGGATGTATATATGTACATATATATAAAATCATGAGTGGAGAATCCTCAGTGGAAAAGCTGGGGATGTTAGAGAAATTCAAGATGTGAAATGGATTAATCAATAATTTGAGTTTTTACTGTGTAGAGAACATTGTACTAAGCACTTGGGAGAGTAAAATAATACAATACAACAGGGTTGGTAGAAACAATCCCTTTCTACAGTGAGCTTGCAGCCTAGAAGGCTTAAGAAGGGTTTAGATAGATTTATGGGCAATAGAGGGAAATGTGAGATGGTTCATCTCAACCCATGAGGATAGATTTAAGAAGAGTAATTATTAGACTGTTACTTCCAGCATCCTTTGGTGCCCCTACCTGAGAGAAAATATTAAACCTGAGGACCATTAGTCTGAACCAACATGTTATATCTTGGGTTGTTTTGTTAAATGGTGTAGTGAATAGAGCATGGGCCTGGGAGTTAGAAGGTCATGGGTTCTAATCCTGGCTCTGCCACTTGTCTGCTGTGTGACCTTAGGCAAGTCACTTCACTTCTATGTACCTCAGTTACCTCATCTATTAAGTGGTGAATGAAACTGTGAGCCCTATGCAGGACAAAGACTGTGTCCAACCCGATTTGCTTGTATTCACCCTAGTGTTTAGTACAGTGTCTGACACAAAGTGCTTAACAAATACCATAATAATTATTATTATTAATAAACATGTGAAATTGTTATCATTATTATAATGATAAAAATTTTATTTGCTGCTAACATTTCAAAGAAGTTCTGTTCTGGGGCCACAGGCTTCACCCATTCTCCATACCATTTTGTAACATGTGTCTCTGAGCATTACAGGGGTTGTGCAGAGAGTGTGAATGGCTCTGTGCAGACCATTTTTAGACTGTGAGCCCACTGTTGGATAGAGACTGTCTCTATATGTTGCCAACTTGTACTTCCCAAGCGCTTAGTACAGTGCTCTGCACACAGTAAGCGCTCAATAAATACAATTGATGACTACAAAGAGAATTCGAGCAAGTCCTGCTGACAGTAAGACACACCTTTTCCCTCTTAACTACTGGTGTCTGAGCAATGCTTACCTGATTGACAAGAGGCTAGAGAAGATGCACTGCTGTAGCATCATGGGCAAAGAGTACAAATCTGCAAGAAATTATTTCTTAAAGACATTCACTCATGGATGCAGCCTCACCATACCCAGGGCCATCTTGTAACTGAAGCACCACTCTCAGAATGATGTATGCTATATTTTCTACCAAAATTAAATTTAAAAATGATCCTGAAACTCTTGACTTCTGTGTCCAAAGCTGACCGAAAACAGAAGGGAAGGAAGGGAGGGAGAGTGGGTGGGTGGCGTGGTGTGATTCTTCAGTTATGATGGGGTCAAAAACCAGAGTTGTTGGGTGCTAATGTTAAAAAAACAAAAATTTCTCTTCACTTAATTTTACAGCTTTTATTAAGCACTTGGGTGCAAAGTGCTGGGGATCCATGATAATCACAATGAGAGAGAGAGAGAGAGAGAGAGAGAGAGAGAGAGAGAGAGAGAGAGAATCCCCATTTTATACATGAACAAGTAAATATATCCGCATTTTACACTGAGGCATAGATAGATTGCTCAGGGTCACACAGCCAGCAAGTGACAAAGCTGGGACTAGAACAATGATCTCTGGACTTTGAAACTCATGTTCTTTCGACCGGGCCATGTTGCCTCTGAGGAACAGTGAAACTATCCTAGGTATTAGCACATTTCCTTCTTCCCTTTGCTGTTAACTGTGTATAACTGCCTGTTTTCAACCTCCAGATTTCTTACACACACACACACACACACACACACACACACTCTCTCTCTCTCTCTCTCTCTCTCTCTCTCGTTCAAATTATTTGGAGATTTCAAGCAATGTATTCTGGTTTTTCTGTGGGTGTAAGAAGGGCAAAAATATCTGGATCATTTCGTCAAAGCTTGTTTTTTGATCCAAATTACCTGATTAAATTGCCCAAGTGAGCAGTTTTGAATCATTAAATGTGTCAAGGCATGGAACTGCCAAAAAACATCATTCCTATTTCCATGAAGTTTGCCTGCTAAAGAAAGCAGAAATCACAGAATGTCCATCTGCTTTCTCAATTCTCTGGGTCTGGTTAATGAACTTTAGTTAGGGGAGTGAGATTCAGATCACCTTCATTCTCTCTGACCTTCTGCTTGGGGTAGGCTTGCAGGTTGAAAATGATTCTTTTACTGGAAAGGTTTCTAACTTTGTGTGGGGGTGTGACTTGAAACACCAACATGCTCCAGGCAACACTCTTCATACCATCTCACATAAGCCTCCTCTGCTACCTTAGATGAGGTTGTTTTTGTAGAATAGGTGGAGGTCATCATCAGCTGAGTGGTAGGAGATGTTCTAAAGAAGGAGAGAAAGTTGGCTCCAGGAATATATAATGGTGTGAAAGAAGAGGCAGGGATGGAAAGGAAGAAAGGGAGTCAAGGGGAGGGAGAGAAGACTGGTTTGGCAGGAATGAAGAGAAGAAACAAAGGAGTTGAAGAGCTGATATAGGCAAGAATAAATGGAAAATAGGTTTAAAAAAGGAAAGTGTTCTGGAGCAAACAGCTTCTCATTTAAAATGACTCCTGACCCCACATATTTCCCCACCCTGTAAACAGAAACTGCCTTGTTCTGTACTAAATGAAAGGGAGATTTGTCTCCTATCTGGTTCATCTATCCAGCTGGGATGAAAGTAATTTTGTTTGAAGTCCAAAAGGACAGTTTTCTATTATTTTCCCATGAAACTGTGCCCTCAGCTGTGGATCTTGAATAACCCAGGAGAGAACCTGATTGATAGATAATCCCACCCCTGAAGTGAGAGGGGAACTAGATTCTTCCTTATATGTTCTTGTTTATTAGCTCCTTCTTATGCTTTTTTCTTCTTCATTTGATCTGCTCTTTTTGCCAGTATAGTGTTAGATCTGGGCTACAGGTTCAATGGTATTTGAGTACTCATTCCATGCAAAGCATTGTACTAGGCACCTTGGGAAAGTACAATAAAGTTTGGTGGACACAATCATTACCATTAAGGAACTGACATCTGGGGGTGTTCTGCCCTCACCCCTCCCACTCTTTATTTTTCACAATGACTCCACAGTTTGGCAGAGAGTTCAGTCATGTATATATGTTTGTACGTGTTTATTGCTCTATTTATTTTATTTGTACATATTTATTCTATTTTGTTAATATGTCTTGTTTCGTTTTCTGTCTCCCCCTTCTAGATGGTGAGCCTGCTGTTGGGTAGGGACTGTCTCTATGTTGCCAACTTGTACTTCCCAAGCATTTAGTACAGTGCTCTGCACACAGTAAGCACTCAATAAATACGATTGAATGAATGAATTGAGCACTTACTGTGTGCAGAGCATTGTACTAAGCGATTTGCGACCTGAGGAAAGAGGAAAAACGAATGGAGTGGTGTATTCTAGTGTAAGCTTTTTGTTGAGAGGGAACATGTCACTTGCTTATTCTATGCTTCCCAGGTGCCTGGTAAACTGCCTTACCCCAAGTGGCCACTCAATAAATATTATTACTACTACTTCTATTGCTGGGAAAAGAGGGAGAATGTGACACTGGAGGTGAGCAGAGAGAGAGTGTAAAAAGTAAGAGAAGCAGCAAAGCGTAATGGTTAGAATACAGGCCTGGGAGTCAGGTGATCTTGGGTTCTGCCTCCACCACTTGTCTGCTGTGTGACCTTAGACAAGTCACTTCACTTCTCTAGGCCTCACTTCCCTCATCTTTAAAATGGGTATTAAGATTGTGAGCACTACCTGGGACAGGGTCTGTGTCCAATCCAGTTGGCTTGTATCCACCCCAGCATTTAATACAATGCCTGGCACATACTAATGTTGCCTTAACAAATACCACAATTATTAAGATCCTTTGTGCTTACTATGTACCAGGCACTGTACTAAACACTGGGGTAGGTATAAGATAATTGGGCTAGACACAGTCCCTGTACCACATGGGGCTCACAGTCTTCAGCCCCATTTTACAGGTAGGGAACTGAGGCACAGAAGTTAAGTGACTTCTCCAAGGTCACCCAATAGATAAGTGGTGGATTCAGGATTAGAACCCAGGTCCTTCTGCCTTCCAGGCCTGTGCTCTACCCACAAGACCAGGATGCTTCCCTACTTTTTCTACAAACTTTACCAAAGTCTACCAACTTTGAGTTTTCCCAAGCTCTTAGTTCAGTGCTCGACACATAATAGCCACTCAACAATAACACTTATTAATTGATTGAGACAAGATCCTTTGAGAGTGAGAGAAAGCTGGAAGTCGCTCAGGGAATCAGACATATTTATTGAGCACTTACTGTGTGCCAGAGGCAGGATGTGGTCAAGGTGTTAGTGACAAGATAGATAAGATTGAAATACAGTGATTAGTTTGGCAAAGTGAGCATACTGGGCTATAGTAGGAAACCAGGAAGCTAAAATGGGGACAAGGTGATTTAGTGCTTTAAAACCAATGGTAAAGAACACTTCCTATTTATCTGGGGTAAGAACACAGTTGGGGAAAGGGAGGGAACACAAAACCAGAATGAACCTATCAACAATCAATAATTTGTATTTATTGAATGAGTGCTCACTGTGGGCAGAGTACTAAACTAATCATTTGGGTGAGTACAATATAACAAAAGACACATTCCCTGCCCACAGAGATGTTAACAAAACAAAGCTAAGGGGGAAAAAAAGGATTAGATTATTCTAATGTGGAAGGATCCAGTTGCCTATCAGTGGGGCTTAATTTGAAAATTGAATAACTTCAACAAGTTTCAGAAGCTTTATTCTAGGTGTCCATGGATTCTCATCTTGAGGGTAACAAATCTGCTGCATCTTCAATGCAGGAAAAACAAGCAAAGAGTACTTTTCTGAAGTGGGACGGGAGATACACCTTCCAGGCAGGGCTGTCAATCAGGCAGACTCCTGGACAAATTAGGAATGCCTGAGGATACAGGCACACAATAAAAACCTATCTCCTTCCTGGCCTCAAACAAATGACTTCCAGTAGATTCAGACACTGTTACAAAAATTGTGACTGTAAATCCCTGTACAATACTCTGAAAAGGAAACTGAAAACACTGTTCCACTCTTACATCCAGTCTACAGCCAAATCCTGCTGGCCTTTCCTGCACATCTCCCAACTCCACACCTTCCTCCTCTCCCTACCACCCTGATATGAGCTCTGGTTTTGCTACAACTAGATTACTGCATGGGCTTCCACGCTGGTCTCCCATACTGCAGACTTCCCTCCAGATCTAGACTGCTGCACGGATCATCTTCCCGAAGCATCACTTAGGATCACATCTCTCCTCAAAACCCTCCTCTGTCTCCCTGTTTACAGCAAACAAAAACTTGGAATTGGTTTCAAGACTATCCTCCAGCAGGCCCCATCTTAATTATCTGCTCTCTTCAGTGGTTAGTGTCCATTGCGCTGTCTTTGCTCCACTCCCAACCTACCTTCTAGCCTAATCTTGCCCGTGGCGCTCCTGCTCCCTTTTCTACAGCCGACACTGTTCACTGGCCTGGAATTCTCTCCCTCGCCATATCATATAGACCACAGTCCTTCCCACATTCAAAGCACTCCTGAAACCTTACCTCCTCCAACAAGCACCAGATTGATTTTCCAGCACCCCAAACCCATCATGTCATTTGACCACCTAATTGTAAAAAAGTTTTTACATGTTTCTCCCATCAATGATATTTAGTGAGCACTTACTGGGAAATAAGCACTAAGTACAATACATTAGAATTGGTGGTCACAATCCCTGCCTATGAAATGCTTATAGTCTGAGAACAGGGAATGTGTCACTTCTTTATTCTGATATTCCCAAGTGCCTAATACAGTGCACTGCACCAGTCAGGGCCTCAGTGAATACTGCTACTATTACTACTAGCAATTTGGGATACTTTTCTTCCAGTAGATGTTGGTTTTGCTCCCTTCAGACTCAGATTCAGGCAATGATTAAATTATCCAGAAAAATGACATTTCTCTGCCACAGAGATGCTGCCAAATATGTCTACAACCAGTGAACTGCTCAGCAGTTGAAAAAGATAAAAAGAATCTGAGCAGTTACAGCCTGCTGCTTAATTAGCATAATGTTTTTAGCCAGGGTTCCCCACAAAAGGGGATTGGACATTGGTAGTCTTGATCTCAAATGAGGCCCTTAACATGCTTTCAGCAGCCTAAGCTGGACTTGGGAAAAAGAGAGCCACTCTGTAATAATAATAATGATAATAATAATAGTAATAATAATGATATCAATACTTGGCATACACTTACTATGCCTCTACCTCTGTGCTAAGCACAGTCCCTGTACCTCATGGTGCTCTCAGTCTAAAATGAGGAGGGAACAGGTATTTAATCCCCATTTTACAGATGAGGAAACTGAGGCACAGAGAAGTTAAGCTACACAATAGGCAAGTGGCAGAGCCCTGATTATAACATTGGTTTCCCGACCCCCAGTCCTGTGCTCTTTCCATTAGGTAACACACTTTCCTTGTGCATGCCCCTTTTTCCACCTGGAGAATGCATGGTCGTTAGCTACAGAGCAGATCTTCTGTTTTGCACTCTCTCTCTCTCTCTCTCTCTCTCTCTCTCTCTCTCTCAAAAATTGACAAATATATTAAAATCATAAGCCTGATTCTTTTTAGGGGACAACATTGCATACATCCTGCAAAATTGTGTGTGCTTCCCCGGCTACACCTCCAGAACTGTATGGCAATACAGTACGTATGGCAATATTCTTCACCTGAAGCAGGCAGGTTCTTTGTTCTTTCTTCTGGTTGTACCTTTTTCTCTGCTGTTATTCTTCTCTGGCCTTGTTCTCCCACTGTTTTGGGTATATTTGCTGTCACTGTATTTGTGTGAGTGTGTGTGCCCATATGTGTTGAGTCCTTGAGAGCCTGACAACCTCCCTGAGGGTGGCCTCTGTATGCAGAGGCCAAAATTCTGGTATTCAGATAAACGAATGTTTTGGTGTCCCTGTATATAGTGATGTATTGTATAACATATACACACTCCCAAGTACAATCAGTTGTGCTATAATAGAGAAGTTGAATTCTTAGGGAACCTCCCATTTTGAACTGAGATTGGAAAAAGGCTTCAATGGAAAAAAGTTGTGAAGAGCCAGTTGTAGACCATGAGATAAGGTTAGAAAAGTGTTAAAAACACAACTCAATCCCTTCAATAAGCAGCCTAATCCTAGAGGAGGAATTTCAGTGAAAGAAGAACTTGTTAAAGTGTTGTTATATACTCCTTACCATTATTATCTTGGCACTAACTAGGAGAGCTAGGGAACATCCACACTGTATTCACTCAAGAGGGTACTTTTATATTCAACAATTTGGGGGAATGTGATTGTAATAGGGAAGAAACAATTTAAGTTAATTGCCTATAATAATTATTATTATGGTATTTGTTAAGTGCTTACTAGTTGCCAAGCACTTTTCTAAGTGCTGGGGTAGATACAAGGTAATTAGGTTGTCCCACTTGGGGCTCACAATCTTAATCCACATTTTACAGATGAGATAACTGAGGCAAAGAGAAGTTAAATGGCTTGCCCAAGGCCACACAACACACAAGTGGCAGAGCCAGGATTAGAACCCACATCCTCTGACTCCCAAGCCCAGGCTCTTTCCATTAAGCCAAGCTGCTTCTAAGTACCATTCATTATTAGTATTTACCAGTCATGATTAAAAAACACAGGTGCACACCAAAGGGAATGAGGAATTTCTCCTCAGGAAGGGTTATGGCATCTGGCATCTGATGCCCTGTGGATCAAACATTCATTTTAGCCTGCTCTCTGCTCATGAGTGTTTGTTTAAGAATTATCGCTTCTGCCTGTTTTAGAAATATTGTGGCAGTCATTCATTAAATGGCATCACAGGAACAAAGGAGCTGATCGAGCATGATAATAAGGCTTAGCCTTTACTGGTTTGGATCAAACTAGCCAGGATTGTACTTAGTATTTTAGGGAAGAATTGGATGACTAACTGATAGTTTCAGTTGATTTGATATGAGTAAACCATGTTGTTTACTGAGGACTAAACACTGTAGCAACCAATGGTATTTATTGAGCATTGACTCTGTGAAAAGCACTGTATAAACTGTTGAGCAAGCACAATACAATAGGGTGGGTAGGCACTTAGGAGAGTACAATAGAAGCAAGACAGCTATTGTCTGCGCTCAAAGCTCTTACACTCTATTAAAAGGAGCCAGACCAGAAAATTAAGGGTGTCATCAACAATTTATGCTGCCCACTCAGTGTTCTGGGCACCATCCTGAGCACATAGGATCCAGCCCATTTTTTTTGAGGGAGCCCTTGTGGGCTATGTTCTCTGTGGTTGCTCAGTAGACACTTGTTGATGGAACTCCAATCCTCCTGCCCCCCCAGAAACACACACACACACACACACACACACACACACACACACAAAGATAGGTTTCCAAAGGTGGAAATAATCATGCCAATTGAGAAGCAGCAGGGCCTAGTGGATAGAACATGGGCCTGGGATTCAGAGGAACTGGGTTCTAATCCTGGCTCTGCCACTTGTCTGCTTCTGACCTTGGGCAAGTCACTTCACTTCTCTATGCCACAGTTACCTTATCTGTAACTGGGAATTAATACTGTGAGCCCTCATATGGGACATGGACTGGACTGTGTCCAGCTTGATTAGTTTGTCTCTACCCTAGTGCTTAATACAGTACCTGGCACTTAGTAAGCACTTACAAATCACACAAAAAATTGTTTTTTTATGTTTTAATGATATTTTAATGGTATTTAATTAAGCACTTACTATATATTAAACACCATTCAAAGCACTGGGGTAGATACAAAATCTATCAGGTCAGACACAATCCCTGTCCCACATGGGATTTGCTAAGTATGAGGGAGAAAATGAATTGAATTCCCCATTTTACAGTTGAGGAAACAATCACAGAGAAATTAAGTGACCTGTCCAAGCTCACACAGAAGACAAGTGGTGGAGCCGGGATTTCAACCCAAGTCCTAACTCCCAGGCTTTTGCTCTTTCAACTAGGTCATGCTGCTTCCCTGGAGAAGTCAGGTTTTGCCTGCAAGTGGAGTAAAAAAAAATCCTTCTTTGAAGGAATATCACCAATTCCTCATCCGACAGAGAAAGAATATCTTTGCTAGTACTCCATAAACTTGCTGTGGGAAAGCCCAAATACCAAGAACATAATCAGAGAGAAGAGGGAATGGAAAGTCCTTCCATAATAGCATGATAAGCAGCATGGCCTAGTAGAAAGATCATGGGCCTGGGAGTCAGGGGCTTGGGTTCTAATCTCACCCCTGCCAATTGCTTGGTGTGTGACCTTGGGCAAGTCACTTAAATTCTCTAGGCCTCAGATCTTCAACTATAAAATGGGTTTTAAATACCTATTCTCTCTACTACTTGGGCTAAAAACCCCATGTGGGACAGTAACTGTTCCCAACCTGATTAACTTGTATCTACCCTAGTGCTTAGAATAGTGTTTGACACAAAGTAAGGGCTTAGCAAATACCTTGGTAACATGGGGGCTTCACTGTTAAAGGAGAAATTGTTTGGTGGGATTTATACTTTTACCAACACCACGTAATTGTGGTATTTGCTAAGAACTTACTATGTGTCAAGCACTGTACTAAACACTGGGTTAGATACGAGATAATCAGGTCCCACAAGGAGCTCACATTCTGAGTAGGAGGGAGAAAAGGTATTGAAGCCCCATTTTGCAGATGAAGGAACTGAGGCACAGAGAAGTGAAGCAACCTGCCCAAGGTCACACAGCAAACAAGTGGTGGAGCCAGGATTAGAATCCTGGGCCTTCTGATGCCCAGGCCCATGCTATATCCACTAGGCAACACTGCTATGCACAACCACCATCACATTCCATCCAGAGAAATGTCAGTGGTCATAAAGAAAGAGCCCCAAATCCTCAACAATGCTCTATCCAAAATGTGTAATGAAAACAGGTGCTATAGCAGAGCTGACATTATCTTTCCTGGATTTTTTTTAATGACGTCTTTGATTTTTGTTCTCATACCACATGAGCTCTACAAATCAGGGAAGAAGAAAGCAGAATCATAGATGAAGGCTGAAACCTCTTCAGAAAGTGAATGATGTTTCAGCTGACTTTTGCTGTCTTATTTCTAAAAATGTTTTCTGGGATGAATATATCTTTTATCTGGATTTAGGTGCATTTATCTTCACTTTACTATCAGCACATTTCAATTGTCTCTGCTTTAACTTGGCATTTTCTTTTTCTCATGGCAAAGATGAGTTGTCTTTTAACTCTCAGGCTTCATATTTTTGAAGCATACAAGGACTGCCTAATAGAAACTCATCAGAACTGGCATCAGTCTTTGTATGGAGGCATTTCTTTTTGTTTTACCCATTTCATAGTTCTTATTAATGAAAACCACTCACTAGTCTGTTTTACCTTTTCCACATTCAGAGAGAACACCGACATCTGTGACAGCTTCACCTCAGTATCAATTATGCTTTATTTCTCAGGCCATCACATTGCCTGGAATTGTGGGTCTTAAATTCTTCATTGCATTTAACTCAATGCAATTGAACTCATTTAAGCTCCTCTGACATCTATTTTAAACTGAATAGAAACTTTGCTTTTCAACTTGAGTTTTTCAACTCTGTTCCTGGTCTTGATGTTCAAATTCATTTCTTTTTGTCTAGAGAAGCTTTTTTTTTCTTAAGCTCAAGCCTGTGGAAGCAGTTTTTAGGACATTGTACTGAGAGATGAAAAACCATTCTGACATTATGTATCTGCTCTGAGGGTTGTTGTACTGATCATTTCCAGTGTGGCTTAGTGGCTAGAGCATGGGCCTGAGAGTCAGAAGAACCTGAGTTCTAATCCTGCCTCCATCACATGTCTACTGTGTGACCTTGGGGAAGTCATTTCTCTGGGCCTGTTACCCTCATCTGTAAAATGGGGATTAAGATAGGGAGCCCCATATGGGACAGAAACTGTGTCCAACCTGATTAACTTGTATCTACCCCAGTGCTTAAAACAGTTTTTGGCACATAGTAAGCACTAACAGGTACCATAATTACTATTATTATTACCACTAGTAAGCTCCTTAAGGATACAGAACTTATTGCTACTGTTCTACTCCCTCAAACATTAGTACCAGCCTAGCACCCAAAAGACTCTCAATAAATGCCACTGGTGTATTTATCCCATACTATTTCAGCTTCCTATCAATACGAGAAAACTCCAGGCCCAAACATCAATCCTTGGTATTTGTCAAGCATTTATGTGCACAGATCACTGTATTAAATGCTTGGGAAAGTACAAAACAATAGAGTCAATAGATGTGATACCTGCCCACAAAGGTTCAAGAGTCTACAGGTGGCAACATATTAAAATAGATTATGGATAGGGGAAATAGAGTACAAGAATATTTAGATAACTGGTGTAGGGCTGGGGATAGTATTAAAGTGATTAAGGGGTACACAGACAGGTGCATAATCAACAAAGACGTGAGGAGAAATATGGGCTTAATTAGAGAAGGCCTTTTGGAGATGTAACTTTGGAATCATTTTGAAGGTGGGGAGAGGGGATGACTGTCAGATATCAATCAATTGTATTTATTGAGTGTGTGCAGAACACTGTACCTGGGACAGTACAATATAACATACAGCCCGTTCTAACCCACACTTATGAAACACCATTCACCAGTGGCAGGAGATCATTTTCTCAAGGACTTGACTGAGAAAAGAGTCATTTCTGCTATATAGGTTGCTTTCCTTTCAGGTCACTGTATAAGAAGTAGGGATCCTTCAATCTACATCACAAGCCATAAGTTAGATAAAGTAGACTTGGTGCTGAAAAAGCAGTTGTACATATGGGTGTGATATTAGTCTAGGTGTGATGCTGCTACGTTTTTGAGTATCTACATCAACTTTATTGTATGCTGTAGTACTTTGCATTTGTGTGTCCTTACATACTTCAATATGATAAAATAACTAGGTGGTGTGTAAAACGTTCCACTGGCAGTGGACATAAAATACAGGAGTCAATAGCAAATATTGTCTGTAATGATGTTAGTCACAAACCATCTGCCATCCAGCCTATTAACCAATTGTTATTAGAATGCTATTTTCCCATAACACAAGGCTCTTCAAATATACATCCAACATGTTGTAGCAGAAAAGACAGACTGGTGACAGGAAGATTTGTCCCAGGAAAATTTGTCCCAGGAAAATGAGGTGGCATTTTCTGCACCAGAGGCAAGTAATGAATAGAATTTGAACTAGTGACAATTCACTATTTTCCAGCATCATCCCCCAATCATAGCACTTACTATGTGCTAGGCACTCTGTGTACTGGGACAGAATAACATCAGCATATTGGATATAGTCTCTTTCCCACATGGGGCTCACCACCTCAGAGAGAGGGAGAGCAAGTATTTAAATCTCATTTTACAGATGAGGAAACTGAGGCACAGAGAAGTCAAGTGACTTGTCAAAGATCGTACAGCAGGCACATGGGACAAGAGTTAGGATTAGAACCCAAGTTCCCTGACTCATAGGCTTGTTCTCTTTACCTTAGATCTCACTGCCCATTACTAAGTATTTACCCTGAAATTCACTTTATTGTCTGTCTTCCCTACTACACTGTAAGCCCACTGAGGGCAGAGATCATGTTGACTAACTCAATTTTTTCATCCAAGCTCTTAAAATAGTTTTAAATATTCATTCATATTTATTGAGCATTTACTGTGTGTAGAGCACTGTACTAAGCACTTAGCACTGTACTATTCAAGTCAGCTATGATTTCCCCCAGAACATTTTGCCCTCACTTTTCAGATAAGTAACTCTGTCTTGGATTACTGAAGAGTTCCTTCTTTCCATGAGTCAGTTTCTTTAGACTCCAGAGAAAAATCTGTTTGCTCATTGCTGTCTTTTTCCACTAACTTCAAGAAGTACCTAGCAAAGAATCCCTAAATCCATAACCCAGCAAATCATCCAGTAAACAAACAAGATGCTTAATACACAGTGCTCTGCTTGCAGTAAGAGCTCAATGCCACAGACTGATAAGATGAAAAACCTTGCTGAGGATAAGGTGTGCAAAGTTATCAGTCGATTGTATGTGAGTGTTTAATATGTCTGGAGTAATGTACTAAGTGCTTGGGAGAGTACAATACCACAGAGTTGGTAGATAGGTCCCCTGCCCACAGTGAGCTTCCTTAAGGGGTATAGTACCGCAACACATTCCCTTCCCCCCATCTAAGCCTTCTGCAAAAAAAAAAAAAAAAAAAAACTACACAACACAAAACCCAAACCTTTCATCACTGAGAAATACACCTCTCTCTCTTTTGACCAGAAGAGGCCAAAAAACAGTACTTCTCCATAGTTATAAACACCTTTAATTATAAGGCTCTTTTCACTCACTGGGTGTTCATAGAATTACACTTCAGTGCCAAACCATTTTGCTTTTGAAACTCCATTACATAATTGGAGCTAGACAAAATGGCATAAAATTAGACTGGAATGATTTTTTTTTTTCCTGCTGGAACAAGAGCTATAATCTTGGCAGAGAGATGGTTCCCAGAAATTTGAAAAAGAAAAAAAAAAGGAGGGGTGATCAAAAGGGAAAGATCTAGTCACGAGGGGTGTGTGTGGCAGAGGGAAGGTTATGATCAAGAGATGGGGAATGTTAGCTGTCACACTCTAGAAAGAAAAGTTGACCTTGTGAGTGGGAAATTGTTATGGGCTCAAATTATGATCACTCACAATAGAGAAGTGACATTCTGGGTCACATATGCAAATAAATACTTGCTTCATTCTTCTAAATGCCCACTCTTCATGGAAAGATTTGGTTTTGTACATCTGTATCGGAACTCCAAATATCCCAAAAACCTCTACCATCTTCAGCAGCTTTTAAGCTTATACTGGGTTCTGAGCACTCTACATTCACGAAAATTGGAAGATATGATCTGTACCCTCAAAAGAGCTTCTTAAAGTCTAGCAGTCTTCTGTGGTTTTATTCTGGACTTTTAGTTTCTAATTCTGGCCATAGGTCAACGCCTAGTCAAAAAGCATGGCAGGATAGGGGTACAGCTCATGAGTTACACTGAGCTCTTCTCTGAGCCAAATATGACTCTAAAGATGTGGGCAGGGAGTTTGGCATTTAAAATCCCCATTCAGGGTTTTGGCCTCTCCTCCCCTTCCTTTCCTGCTGGCAACAACAATTACTGCTAAGGCATAGGAGCATGTCACAGTGATGTTGTTAAATTGGTCCATGCTCAGTGTGATGTAATATCACGTCACATGGGGTCCCATAAAACTAAATAGTCCAGGGTCCCCAGGTGGGAGGTTTAATCCACTTAATCTAGTCCAGCCACTGCCAAAAAGGATTGAGTGGGTGAGAGCAACCAGGATTTTTTGAACTGTTACAATGAAGGAAGCTATGTTCGCATGTGTTTGAATTGTGTCATTGCTTTTTTTTTTTTTACCTGCTCCAACTGCTCTAATATGTCAGATTGCCAAGCCCTGCTCTAAATGAATGATCCACAGGGCAAATAAGAGCACAGAGAAGCAGCTTGGCCTAGTGGAAAGAGCACGGGCCTTGGAGTCTGAGGTCCTGGGTTCTAATTCTGACTGCCAATCGCTTGCTGTGTGACCTTGGGTGAGCCACTTGACTTCTCTGTCACTCAGTTTCCTCAGCTGTAAAATGGAGATTTGATACCTGTTTTTTCTCCTACTTGGACTCTGAGCCCTAAAACAGCACAGGGGCTGTGTCTGATCTAATTGACCTTCACCTACCCCAGTGCTTAGAATAGTGTTTGACACATAGTGTGTAGCAAATACCATTAAAAAAAATTAGGCAAACCATGCTACATCGTAGTCTAAAGTTTGATCATGTGGAAGTTTTGGGGTTTTTTTGAAATGTCGATGTTGAAAACAGTGACAATTTAAGACAATATGTGATCTAAAAAGAACCCTGGTCTCACATGACATACCTAGGACTATATTGACAGAATGACATGTTAAAGCTTCTGCTCAGGCTGAGAAGATCCGTAAATTAATTCAGGTTCTGTCCTGCCTTACATGGACCATTAATTATTTAGGGGAGAACACAGACACCCAGGTAAAATAACTGAATTTGAATAGTAACCACAGTAAAATAATTATTCTAGTATTTAAGTGCTTACTATGTGCCAGGCACTGTACTAAGCAATGGGGTGGATACAGGGAAATCACGATGGACACAATCCCTGTCCTACTTGGGACTCAGTCTCAATCTCCATTTTATAGATGAGGTAACTGAGGCACAGAGAAGTTAAGTGACTTGCCCGAGGTCACACAGTAGACAAGTGGCAGAGCCGGAATCAGAACCCATGACCTTCTGACTCCAAGGTCTGTGCTTTATCCACTATACCATGCTGCTTCTTTAAAGGCCAGATTTCATTCTACACTGTATCAGGGCTTTGTCCTGCCTGCCCTAGTGCAGATTACTATGAAACTTTCCCACAGTCAAAGTGCTGGGAAGGAAGTTTGTCCTGGCTCCTGTTCTTATGGGATGGAGTCTCAGGGAGGACCCCAGTAATAATAATGATAATAATTACTGCACATCTGTCTCCCTCTGTAGACTGTAAGCTCCTTGTGGACAGGAAAATTTTCTACCAGTCTGTGGTATTATATTCAAGTGCTTAGTACGGTGCTCTACCAACAGTAAGGCCTCAAAAATACCATTGATAAGCAACTGTTGTGTGTCATGGACCATGCCAAGCACTGGGATAGATACAAAATAATCAGATCAGACAGTCCCTGAGCTAGGTGGTGTCGGGCTTCTTTCTGCCCATCTCTCTATTATAGGTAGATGGTCTGAGAAAATATGGTGCAACAGACTTAAGCAGAACAACTTAATTGTTGAAGCAGGGAATCCAATCAGCAGGAGCTTAACCAGAACCTCTCTGTGTGCAATTGACTGGGCTGGCTTAGTCACATCACGATGCTGGCCCAGCCCCAGATCCTGCCCACAATGCAATCAACCCAGCACTGCTTCTTGGCAAGTCTGAATACTTCCAGAATGTTTGCCCAATTTAAACAACTTCTGATTAGTAGAGAAAGAAGTAGGTACCACACCAGAAACCGATGGGAGAATGGTGCTTTATATCAGAGCACAGGCAGGACAGAAGATGTCGTGGTTTCACCTTCCAAGTCAATCAATGATATTTATTGAGCACTTACTGTGTGCAGAGCACTGTACTAAGCACTTGGAAGAGTAAAATACAACGAAGTTGGCCAACACAATCCCTGCTCTCAAAGAGCTTACAGACTGGAGCGCATGGTGCTAGTATATCCTGGAATAGAGGGGAGAATTGTCTTCATGTTCTTTTTATTCTTGGGTGGCTTGGGTCACACAAATTTGAGTCTTACAAGAATAGGAAATACACTTTTCTGGAACCTGAAGAAATTCCAACACTGGGAGATGGGGCAGGTAATTGGCAAAAATAATATACTTGATATTAAAAATGTGTTATTTTCACATTCAAACAATGAGAAAAAGCAGGTGTATAAAAATGAGTAATGAATGCAAATAGGCAGCATTTCAGCTTACAGAAGCAGCCATATGGGTAGACTTCTTCTTATAATTGTGTCTGCTTCTGCCATAATTCTGTCTTAAGTACAAATGACTATATTGCTTCAAAGAACTTGCTGTAAATGCTATTTGCTGGGGGAAAAGATAAGTACTAGGTGCTATAATTCAAATGGAAAGAAGAGGCAGCCACATTCCCTAGCAACACAAGTTAAGGGAAAAGACACCCATTTATAGCAGAAAACTGGCCCAAATAGTTCAAATTGTCCATTTCTCAGTGAGCAGGAAAAAAAACAAAGAATTATTTAAAGGATTTTGCAGAAAAAGCCCTCCCAAGAGTAGGGAAACTGGGAGTGGTGATGAAGCCTGCTTCCTTGACCTCTGATAGGAGTAAGATTATTTAAGTTTGTGTTTGCTTTTTAACACAATCCTTACACTCCTTTGGTTAGGCAAGTGCCTACAGAGTCCCAGTAAAGAGACTTTTCTGTATCCTTGGAGTCCTGAGAAATACAGTAAGTCCTGGAATGCAAGTCTCTGCTCCTGCTTGCCATACAACTTCAACTAAAAAAAAAAAAAATACTCGAAGACCACCTCCTCCAGAAAGCTTTCCCTGATTGAATGCCATCCACCTTCCTTCCTTCCCACAAACCCAATTGATAATCCAAACACTTATTTTAAGTATGATTATCCCAGGAGTCTTCTCCTTAAAAACTGTAGCACTCAGGCATGGGCAAGATTAATGCGGTAAAGAATCCATCTCGCATAAGAGGGCCAAGATTGTATTTAAAGGCAACCAACAAGAGAGAAGCCCATGGCTCTCCTGTCTTCAGAGAAATAGAGTGGGGAGCTGAGGTGTAGGCCTGGGGCTGCTATTTTAAACAGAATTAGTCATGATGTTTATTAATAATAATAATAGTGGTATTTTGTTAAGCCCTTACTATGTGCTGAGGTCTGTAATAAGCTCTGGGATAAATACAAGATGATTAGGTCAGAATCAGTCTCTGTCCCTCATGGTGCACCAAGTAAAAGGGGGAGGGAGACTAGTTCTTTAATCCTCACTTAGATGAGGAAACTGAGGCAGAGAAAAATAGAGAGGCAAATTCTACTTGTCACCTCAAAAACACTCGTAAAAAAACATGAATAATTTTGAAATATTTTGGGCTACTTGGTACAGACCCCATGTAAACATTATTAAAAGGCTTAGAATGACTATCAAAAGACCCCAGTATTTGTGTTCTGGGTTCTAATTCCAGCTCTGTCAGTTGTCCGCTGTGTAACCTTGGGCAACTAATAACTGAAGATAGTTATCCTAATAGATTTTGTGATTTATACTGTATATGTAGTAACCCAGTTCTTCCTGATCTAGCAACTCACACCCATTAGAGTAATAAGAGTTAAAACAACTATTATGGCATATTGGTTTTCATGTGTGTCTATGGTCATATGCTGAATTCCCTAGGTTATGCTTATTTGTAGATTGCTGGCTGCAAAAATACTGAAGCATGAGAACAGAGTCTTTCTCTAATAATCATGTGAATTTACTAATTTTCACAGTGACACTACATTGACAATGGCCATTTACTCTATTTGACTTTATATCATTAATGGTATTCCTATTTATGGATCAGGTAGCAATAAGAGTAATTCCTAAACATCTCATTGGCAGTGCCTACAATTGCCTCTCTATTAGAGACTGGGTGACATGATCTACTTCGGAAGAGAAGCAGTGTGGCCTGGTGCAAAGAGCACTGTCTTGGGAGTTAGAAGATATGGGTTCTTTTTCTAGCTCCAGCACTTGCCTGCTGTGTGATCTTGAGCATGTCACTTAACTTTTCTATCCCTTAGTTTCCTCTTCTGTGAAATGGGGATTATAAACCTCTTCTCCCTCCTACTTAGACCGTGAGCACCCTTTAATACAAGGACTGTGTCTGAGTGGATTATCTTGTATTTACCCCAGTGTTTAGTAGAGTAATTGGCACATAGTATGAATTTTCATATCACAATTATTATTATTTCCCTACAGAAGCTCAGCTCTAAGACTGAACCCAATACCTTGCTTTTGATTCCCTTTAATCGCCATTTGTGATATTCTCCACTAAATTCTCCCAGACAAAGTCAGGGAGAGATTTTAGCAAGCTATTGAGGCAAGTCAGAGCCAAGCCTCACTATTGAAAGAATATTTTTTACTGAAGCTATGTCATCCAGCTTCTTTGTCTACCCAGCCCAAATTTGCTTGATAATTGAATAGCTCTCCACTTCACTTGACCTGATGCATGTTACATATGTAACATGAGAAGCAGCTTGGTTTAGGGGAAAGAGCATGGGCTTGTGCTCTAATCCTGGCTCCCCACTTTCCTGCTGTGAGACCTTGGGGAAGTCATTTAACTTCTCGTGCCTAAATTACTTCATCTGCAAAATGACACTTCAAATACCTTTTCTACCTCTGGCTTAGATTGTGAGCCTCACATAGGACCTGATGATCTTGTATTTGCCCAGACATTTAGTACACTGTTTAGCACATAATAAGCACTTAACAAATCCTCTAGATAGTAAGCACATTAAGGGCAGAGAACATTTGTTAATTCAGTTATACTGTAGCACTTTGAACAATGCTCTGCATATAGTAAGCGCTTGATAAATATCATTGATTAACAAATAGCAATTAATTAATTCACAAGTCAGCTAAATAGTTTAGGCCCCAAAATATACTATGACTTGAATTTCTAGGTTACTTCAAGGTGAACAAATATTTTTGGTTTGCAGTACCCCAGTAATTCAGGCCAAAATGCATTTTCAAACTTCAATCTTTCCCTTTAGGATAATGGTTTTAAAATACACCTTTACAATGGGGAATAAAAACCTGTCCAGCCACACTCAATAGTTATTGGCCCACAGTGTGGCCCAACCATACCTGGTTGTGAGGAAACCCAAACTGGACAAGACCTGACCCAGGTTGGAGAATCAGGAAAAGAGTGCGGCTTTAGATTCACGACTAAAAACCAAACCGAGAAAACATCCAGCTAGACCCAGACTGGTATTGTCTGAAGTCCTCAAATTCCAAAGATAAATAATTCAGTCTAACCTTAAAGCAGCAGCAAGGGTGTAGAAGAAGCCAAATTCATAGCTGTTAACACTGCAGTTATCCAGGACATGTTACTTGTAGCCTCTTAGTTCAACGGCTACAGCAGGAACCAGTTCCAGGGAAGCAATGAAGAGACCAGATGGAGAGTTTTGTAATTACTCAATACTCTGCAGGTGGGCAGTGATGTAAAGAGAGCAGTGCATGCTGGGACTTGCAGCCACACCATTATACTCTTCCACAATCAGAGTTGTCATTTTAAAGGGCTAATCCTTTGTCTTAATGAGGACTAATTCTCAAAGATTTCTAACGATGGATGAGCACCAGCTTAAAATGTAAGATTTAAGTGATAGTTTATTGGTAAGCAATAAAAGAACACTTGAAGGATTTCTGTAACACAGGTCTTGCTCTGAAAATAACTTGGTCTAGGTTGTTGCTTACCTGAAAATTAAAGTCAGTTATATCTCAGCCACCTTTGACCACCTCCTTCTCCTGGAAACATTGCCCAACCTTGGCTTCACTGACAGTGTCCTGGCCGGGTTCACCTCCTATTTCTCTGGCTGCTCAGTCTCTTTCACAGGGTCCTTCTCTGACTCCCACCCTTTAACCGTGGAAGTCCCTAAAGGTTCGATTCTGGGTCCCTTTCTATTCTTCATCTCACCCAGTCCCTCGGCGAACTCATTCATTCCTATGGCTTCAACTACCATCTCTATGCAGTTGATCCTCAAAGCTACGTCTCCAGCACTGATCTCTCTCTTCTGCAATCCCACATTTCCTCCTGCCTTCAGGACATCTCTACTTGGATGTACTGCCATCACCTCAAACTTAACCTGTCCAAAACAGAATTCCTATCTTCCCACTCAAACCCTGTCCTCCACCTGACTTTCACATCACTGTAGACAGCACCACTATCTTCCCAATCTCATGAGCCCATAACGTTGGAGTTATCATCGACTCGTCTCTCTCATTCAACCCATATATTCAATATGCTACCAATTCCTGTTGGTTCAACCTTCACAACATCACTTAACTCTGCCCTTTCTTCATCATCCAAACGGCTACTACGCTGACCCAAGAAATTTTCCTATCCTACCTTCACTACTGCATCTTCCTGCTTCCTGACTTCCCTGTCTCCTGTTTCTTCCCCACTCCAGTCCACACTTCATTCTGCTGCCTGGATCATTTTTTCTTAAAAAAACTTTTAGTCCATGCTTCCCCATTCTTCAAGAACCTCCCATATTTGCCTATCAATCTCTGCAGCAAACAGAAACTCCTTACCGAAGAATTTAAAGTGCTCAATCACCTTGCTCCTTCCTAGACAAGCAGTGTTGCCTAGTGGAAAGAGCATGGGCCAGGCAGTCAGAGGACCCTGGTTCTAATCCTGGATCCTCCACGTGTCCACTGCAACCTTGGACATGTCACTTAACTTCTCTGTACCACAGTAACCTCATCTGTAAAATGGAGCCTCTTCTCCCACCTACTTAGATTGAGTTCTACATGGGCTGGGGACAGTGTCTGGCATTATTATCTTGTATCTTCCTCATTGATTAGAACACTATGTGACTCATAGTAAGTGCTTAACAAATACCACAGTTATTATTATTATCTTATCTTACTGATTTCCTGCTACAGCCCAGTCTGTTTCTCTAATGCGAACCTGTTCTCTGTGCCTTGATCTCGTTGCTAAGCCCTTGTCCACATCCTGCCTCTGGCCCGGAACTCCCTCCTCCTCACATTTCATATTCGACAGACAATCACTCTCCCCACTTTCAAAACCTTATTAAAATCACATCTCCTCCAAGAAGGCTTTCCCCACTAAACTCTCATTCCCCCTACTCCCTCTCCCTTCTGCATCACCTTGAATTAGGACTTGTATCCTTTATTCACCCCGTGCTCATCCCTATAGCACTTATTTCCATATTCATAATTTATTATAATAATTATGATGGTATTTGGTAAGTACTTACTATGTGTCAAGCACTGTTCAAAGTGCTGTGGTAGATACAAGCTAATCAGGTTAGACACAGTCCCTGTCCCTCATAGGGCTCACTATTTTAATCCCCATTTTACAGATGAGGTAACTGAGGCACAGAGAAGTGAATTAACTCAATCAAGGTCACACAGCAGACAATTGGTGGAGCTGGAATTAGAACCAAGGTCCTTCTGACTTGCAAGATGGTGCTCTATCCACTATGCCATGCTGTCTGTCTCCCCCTCTAAACATTATGCTCCTTCTGGGCAATGATTTACCTACCAACCCTGCTATTTGGTATACTCCCAACCACTTAGTACAGTGCTCTGCACACAGTAACACAAGTGATAGAGTTACAAAAGAGTTACAAGTTGCAACATTTAATTCTGGGATGTTCTACTTTGCAAATTGTTAACAAATGTACCCCACCTTCTACATGCTAAAACCCTAAAATATTTTTCATCCCTTCTTTGGGGAAAGCACTTGCCCTTGAAGGCAAGCTTGCTCATCCTTAACAGCACACATCTAGGATGGGGAGTGATGCTGGACAAGGCCTCTAAATCTCAGGTAAACTTGGTTCCATTACTTGCCTCCAGCAACAGGCTTTGGGACAGAATGGGACTCTGGGCCCAAGAGGTATTCTCTTTGTGACTGGCAATTTATAAACAAAGTCTTTATAGTTTTCAAATACGAACAACAGAAAAAATAACCTCAAGTAACGGCCAAACACAGATGTTGGAGGCCTGACTTCAGAGGAATTGTTTTTCAATCTCAGCCTGCCAGGCAGGAGATTTCTTCATTCTCTTACAGCACTTTATATCCCATAATCCTTCACTGGCTATCTTTACCAAGCCAGAAACGTGACTACTTATTGACTGACTGACACAGTCACCTCATGTCTGCTTTATTGGGAGCTCCATAGGTAAAAACCTTGTTTTTAAATCTTCTCCCTGACTCAGGTTTATTGTACTCTCTGTTCAAGGGAAGGTGCTTGGAACTGAGTGGTGCCTTTGGCTGGCTTCAAATACTTCATAAAAATTCCATTTTTCCAAGCACTCATGTCCCCTCCCCAAGCCTTATTTATGAAATACTCTGTATGCAATCCATTTTATATTGTATTCCTCTGGGAATAAGAATCGATCTTGACTGAGTAGATTGTGATCATCTAAAGTGCTGTTAAAATAATTCTTCAGGCTCCCCCAAGCACTTAGTACAGTGTTCTGCACACAGTTGGCACTCAATATTGCTAGTAGCAATAGCAGAATTCGTAGGAGTAGTAGTAATATAATTTATTACAGGCCTAAGATGTGCAGAGCATTCTACTAGGTGTTGGGAAAAGCAGTTCACCCTTCAAAACATTGCTAAAATCCTCTCCTTTCCTCTCTATCTAAACAGCTACCATGTTAATCCAAGCACTTATCCTTTCCTGCCTGATTATTGCATCAGCCTCCTGGCTGACCTCCCTGCCTCCTGTCTCACCCCACTCCAGTCCATACTTCACTCTGCAGTCTGGATCATTTCTGTACAAAACCATTCATTCATTCATTCAATCTCATTTATTGAGCACTTACTGTGTGCAGAGCACTGTACTAAGCACTTGGGTATTCAGTTCATTATTCCCCACTCCTCAAGAAGTGTCAGTGGTTGCTCATCTACCTCTGCATCAAACAGAAACTCCTTTCCATATTCTTTAAAGCCTTCAATCACCTTGCCCCCTCCTACCTTACCTCTCTGATTTCCTACTATAACCCAGTAGGCACGTTTCGTTTCTCTAACACCAACCAAATCAATGTACCTTGATCTCATCTACCTCCCCACTTGCCCCTTGCCTATGTTCTGCCTCTGGCATGGAATGCCCTGCCTCTTGAAAGCCAACAGACGATCACTCTCACCACCTTCAAAGCCTTATTAAAATCATATCTTCAAGAGGGCTTCCCCAACTAGGTACCCATTTCCTCTTCTTCCACTTCCTACTGCATCACCCTGCACTTGGATTTGTACCCTTTATTTACCTCTCCCTCAGCCCCACAGCACTTATGTACTTATCTATAATCTAATTTACTCATTTATATTAATGTCTGCTTTCCCCTTTAGACTGTAAGCTCATTTGGGCAGAGAACATGTCTACCAATTCTGTTATATTATCCTCTCCCAAGTGTTTAGAACAGTGCTGTGTACACAGTAAGTGCTCAGTAAATACGACTGATTGGTTGATACCATCATTACCTGTGAACAAAAGGGAGCTATGTTCCACATTTTCCCTTCCTTTCCCTCTCCAACAAAACATGGCTGAAGCTCTTGGAGAAAAGATGCTTCAGGTGGCGAAGCTAGATCTTTTAACTCAGAATTTCTCAAATCAAGGTCACAACCCCTAGGAAGGTTTTGGTGTGATGGGTGTTTAGGGTCATAAAGCTCTATCCACTTGGGTGGATTCTACTAACCATGCTACCTCATCACTCTCTGTCCAATCAATCAATCATATCTATTGAGCACTTACTGTGTTCAGAGCACTGTACTAAGCACTTCAAAGAGAACAATATTATTGGGTTGGTAGATGTGTTCCTTTCCTACAACGAGCGTTAGCATTGAACTAATGTTAAGCTTAGTACTCTAAAGCACTGGGTAATCTACAGAATATATATTTTATATATATATATATATATACATATATATATATATATATACTATAAATTATTTATTTATATTCAATACCTGCCTCCCCCTCTTTAATGTGAGCTCATTGTGGACAGGGAACATGTCTCCCAACTCTGTTATACTATGCTCTCCCAGATGCTTAGTACCATGTTTTGCACAAAATAAATGCTCTATAAATACCATTGGTATGATGATGACGATGATAATGATAAAACAGTTGCAAAGCACATGTAAGATAGGGATTTAATTCCTGCTAGCTCTCTCCCTTACACCAGGAGTCCCCATGTGACCTTGAAACTATGTCCAATCTAATTGTCCTGAATCCCTCCCACCAGTGTTTAGCACTTAAAAAATACCATTATTGTTACTATTGTCAAATTTAATAACATTCTTTGCCCACAAGGAGCTTACAATTAAATGGGAAAGGCAGACAAAAATTATTTACAAATTAGGCAGGAGGAAGAATAAAATATAGCAGGAAGAACTACACTTGTGTCAGACTGTGAGCCCGTTGTGGGCAGGGATTGTTTTTCTTTGTTGCTGAATTGTACTCTCCAAGTGCTTTAGTACAGTGCTCTGTACACAGTAAGTACTCAATAAACATGGTTGAATGAATGAATGATATAACAAATAATTGAATTCACAAATAAATTGATACATTTTTAAAAAGTGCACATTCATTCATTCAATCATATTTATTGAGCACTTACTGTTTACAGAGCACTGTACTAAGCACTTGGGAAGTACAAGTTGGCAACATATAGAGATGGTCCCTACCCAAAAATGGGCTCACATGTGGCATACACGTGGATAAGTTCCTCATCGCGCTGACCCATGGAAACTAGAGAGAGGCAACACAAGAAGGACAATAAAGATCTCTCTCCTGGGGTCCCTGTTCTGTGTGACCCCCCCCCCCCCCAGATGTCACCCCTTGGTTTCTTCCTATAGCTCCTGTTCTAAGCTTCTCTGAGACCAATCTGCCCCTGCCCTTCTGCCACTAGTTGGGATGAGCTACAAGGTGGTTATTAGTTAGACACACCTCATGCTTGTTCAGTAGTTTTTGATAAACACCTAACATCCTCGTGGCACTAATATCTATCAATTAATCAATCACTGGTATTTATTGAAAGCTTACTGTGTGCACAGCACTGTACTAAGTGCTCAAGAAAGTACAGTAGAGTAGGTACAAATGATACTTGCCCTCAAGGAATTTACAACCTAGTCCATTATATTCACAGTAGAAAATCAAAAACATTATTTTGGAAGGAGAGAAGGATATTCCTTCTAGATAATCCCAAGGTCAAAAAAATTGAAGGGCATTTGGCAGATCAGATCCCCAAACACAGAACCGTTTTAGCTTGAATTTTAAAATGAGTTTTCAAAGACTTGGTAGAAACAAGACAGTGCCAGGGAGCTGTCACACTGATCTCCCTCTGAAGCCATTGAGTTTAGGAGAATACAAGAGGGAGAGGGGAATTCCTTGGGTTAATGTTTTCAATTTAGACTGAATTCAGAACCACAGTCATCAAGAACTGCACTCTCGCTTAAGCATCATTTCCATCACCACATAAAAGTAAATTAGTAGTTTTGTATTTTTATGCTACATTCTTTTGAAAAATTAAGCTTGTAATTTTTTTCTACTTTATGGATTTTTAAGAGTTAGAGTGAGCAGTGTTTACTTGAATTGAATATAAAATCAATTCTATCTTGATTACATTTGACTTCAATGAGTGCTAAGTAACGTGCCTTCTATTTAATCAGTGAGTAGTGCTGTAGCTACTGTTGGCATTTTAATCTAAAATTCACTCAAACAATTTGCTGTCCAAGTTGCAGGGGGGAGAACTTGCATTTCAATGTCCAGGTGGGAAATTTGCTCCTGGTAGCTGAAAAGAGGTTCCAACTGCCTTTAATCATTATTACCACACAATTTTTGTAGAACTATATATATTGGTAAATAAAAGTGGTAAGTCTCATTGTTGGCTTGTGTTTTCATGTGGAACAGCCTCAGCTATATCCCTCAAAGAACTAATCCCCCAAAAAAACAGATTGAGTTGACTTTAGTCTGAGTATAATGTTCTATTTGCTACCAATGTAATAATGGAACACATTTATTGTACTAGATTTACAAGGAACAAAATATGAATTTACCATGGAGCGTGTGGATTTTACTTTATACACACAAAGACACTATCTCTTTCTAACTCCTAGGGAAAAAATTTGGTGTTTAAATTGACACTTTTTGACCACCTTAAAAGAAAGTGTTTTAAAATTATATATACCACAATCTCCATTTGAAAAGTATAAGCTTATGTCAGTGGCCAGAATGGACTTCTTCCCCCATTCTGCTGCCAGTAGTTCGGAATTTAAACACATGCCTGCCTGTTTCACTAATCAATCAACCAATTAATGGTATTTATTGAGTGCTTATTATGTGCTGAGCACTATATTAAGCACTTGGGAGATTACAATACAATAGAATTAGCAGACACATACCCTGTCCATATGAGTTTACAGTCTTGAGTGGGAGACAAAGCATTCATATGAATAAATTATTTCTTAGAATGCAACTGTGGTCACATTAAATTATGACTGTATTATGATTTATTTTAATGTCTCTGTCCCCTGCTAGATTGTAAGCTCCCTGAGGGCAAGGAATGTGCCTACTTATTCCATTATACTCTTCCAAGCCCTTAGCACAGAGTATGAGCTGAACAAATACCACTGATTGATCAATTGATGGTTATGACTGTTGCACTTGGGCCAACCCTGATAGAGCTGTGTAGGACCTGGGAACTTTCCTTTACCATTGTGGCTGTTGAATTTATTTTCTTTCCTTGCGTGTCAATCATCATTTTCTTCCACTTTTGCATTATGAGACCCCTGCTGTTGGTCCAGGAAAAAGAGAGGCATTCTGGGAATTGGGAATTCTGGGTTTTAATCCCAATTCCACCTGCTGGAGCCTTTGCTATCAGCGGTGAAGATTTATGACCAAAGAACCACCTATAGCCTTCTGTGAGTGGACAAAACCAGCAGGAATCTTGAAAAAAAAAAGCTGGCTAAGGCAGGCAGCAAAAACTGCAGCCACTACCATGGCAACCACCTGATGGGACGTGATGCTATGGTTCAGCATCGGCACCCTATTGTGGTCACTTTGGCTGTAAGCAAGTCACGCACATTAAAGACCTTCATCAATCAATCATATTTATTGAGTGCTTCCTGTGTGCACAGCACTGTACTAAGCACTTGGGAAAGTACATTATAATAGAGTTAGTAGACAAGTTTCCTGTTCTTCATGTACACTTTGTCTTGTTCTGCAACCCAATAACTTTCTCGCTTGTTGCATTCCATGCCCCAGCAGGAACTTGACTAGTAGGGGCAAGAGAGTGCAAGTGGCTTGGTGCAAACCATTAGCAAAGGCCGGGTCTTGGTCCTAAAATGTCAGGATTAAGGTTCATCTGTCCTTGACAGGAGTTTCCATCATCATCCATTATAGGTCAAGAACAGTGACTGAATCGATATTCTGGTACCTTTTCCTCCAGCACGTAATACAGTGTTTTTCCCAAAGGAAGTGCTTAATATATGAAATTAATAATAAGAGTGCCATACAAGAAAATCGCTGGGGCTCTACTTCCAGATGGGAAAAGCGGGTGGATTTTGATGGCAAATCAGGGAAGGAGAAAGAAAAAGATGGCAAATCAGGATAGGGGTAAGCTGGAGAAACAGATGTTTGAGGACTCACTGGCTTCCCTTTCAGATCTGCCATATGGAATACATCTCCAAACAGTCCACACCTCCTGGAAGAAGGTGTTGACATTGGAAGAGTTAGCAAATCCCAGAAGTCCGAACAGATCAACAAATCTATTCCTCTGCCTTTAGGCAAGGTTGTGCCTAAGACTTTCTGGTGAGGGTCAACATGTTCTTAAAGACATACAGAAAAGGGAATTCTACATGTACTGCACTTAAAAAACAAATAGTATTCCCATCCTTGGATTTTTCATTCAGGTCAGGGTTTGCTTTTCAGAAATGAGTTATTTTTACATGGTTGTATAATCCATCTTATTACATGGGATTTGGTTCCTAATTGACTGGAAGAGAACTGTTTTTTCTGCCAGTTGATGGGTAATGAGATTGTGTCATGCTCTGGATAATAGAGCCCCCAGAATCCTGCTATTGAGCCATAATGGAGACTAGATCTGAATGGCCCAATTTAGCTGGCTAGATTGATCATATCCACTGGATATTTCCTTATTGCCCTGACTCCCCTTTACGTGGGTGATGATATCTTCCTTCATGAATGATGGAAAAACGTATTTGGGGATCAGAGTATCAGGTAAATGAATGATTATTAAAGCTAGTGGTTTTGCACATCACTACTCACACTCTCTCTTCCCTGTCAAATTCCCAATGGGGCAGGTAGTAAAATGAACAAGCAGAAGGGTAGGAATGCAGCAAAATGAAAATTGTACCCAAAGGTTTTATTTTTGTGTGGAACCCATTTATGGCTGAAGTGACCACAGCAGAGTTTCGATGTTGTGCTGTGGTGACATGTCGGAAGGCAGTTGCTTTTGTAGACACAATATGGCAGCCTTGACATGTACTTCTGGATTCCCTGCTGTTCCACTCTGTGCTCTGAAACAACACAGACTAAGCCTCTATTTCCTCATCGTTCAAATGAAGGTTGATTATTCTTGTTCGCTCCATATTTTGGGCTCTCTGAAAGTTAATTCCACAGGAATGAAAATCTGCCATGCAATTTAAAAGAAATACATGAAAACAGATAAACCATTCTACAGTGCTTTCTTTAAAGACAAATTTTCTCCTTTGGTCTTCCTGGACTAGTCCCTTGGTGTTTTCCTCTCAGCCACGTGCTCCTACAGATGTTGTTTAGAGACTAGAAGTCTGGTATCTTTTATCTACCAAAGAGCTGTGCTCCACTGAGCCCATTCATGATGTTAATGACCCTGTTGGTTTCTTCCTATTCTCATCCTTCTTGCCCTACATGCTGCATTGCTATGGCAACATGTAGCTAATGCTCTAAAGCCTCCATTTGCAATGGAACAGATTTGTTTCCTTTCTCTTACTGAAGCATAGTAAGTTGTTATAAGTCATTTGAGATGCTATTCCTGAAAGCCCATTTGGAATGAAGTCGGGGGAATGAAATGCTATGAGCTCGCAACTTTGCACCCTCCAAGGTCATGGGCCACATCAGCATCAACTACTTCTCAAAAGTTGCTGATGGGCTTTCTGAGTCTGGTTCCCCTGACATGGGGCACAGAACACAGAGGAACACTAAACCAGGCCTCACAGTCTTAGAGGGTCAAACTATATAGGTTTGAGAAGCAGCAAGGCACAGGCCTGGGAGTAGGAAGAACCTGGGCTCGAATCCTGACTGCCACTTGTCTGCTATGTGACCTTGGGTAAGTCACTTCATTTCTCTGGGCCTAAGTTACCTCATATGCAAAATGGGGATTAAGGAAGAAAAATTAAGGGCATCAGGATTTCTTAACCAACGCTTCTTGGTGAGAATTTGGGAATTATCTGGTTAATTTTCTGCATGATATGGGGCTTTTCTGAAATGACAGTCATGTGAGCCCTATGACTGTTTGATCTCCAGTCTACTTTGAAGGTATAGATCTGGTGTGAAAGTGGTAGCAGGATCTGCTAAAAGGGTCTGTTCTTTGAGAAGAAGCTTTTGTGGGGAAGCAGAACAGTCCGCATCCAGCTGGTGTTCCTGGAAACCATTTAATTGAGAAAAATTGAATGTCAGTGATGTGCTGGACATAGACCCATCTGGGAGAGAGGAGGACTTCCTCTTCTCTGGACTGATGGAAATGCCTGAGAAGAGAGGTAAGAGAAAGGGGATTAGAAGAGGTTCTGGTTCCTCTAGCTCCACATCTAGCAGGGAGAAACTGGAAAACTGGAAGGAGAAAAGGACAGATTGGAAGCAGGATTTTCAAACATTATTCAGCCCCATTCACTCCTCAGGAGCTGGGTACACTGGGTGGAAAGGTGACACAGCCTGGAGCAGGGCAAACAAGAGCAGATTTGCCTTCACTACATAATTGCCCTACTCCAATCAGAGGAAATAAAATATTTTTGGTCCACATAATTGTAAACCCTTGCAGAGGAGAAGGAGGATAAGAGCACAACAGTGAAGCAAGGAAGGAGAGTTCATTCATTGAGTGCCTTTTGTATGCAGCATTGGGGAGAGTGCAATAGAAGCAAGTGACACAGTCTCCCTCACAGGCTCTGGCCAGGCAGATAGCACTTTCAAGATCTACTTTTGTTGGAGTAGAAACAACTCCAGAAACACCAGATCACTTGAGTCCACAAACAAAGGAGTTTCTGATTATATCTGAAGTGCACATAAAACAGAATCACATTATTTCAGGAAATTTTCATGGAAATAAACACAGAAAGTTGTTCTAGTCCCATTCTAGTCCTGGGGTCCCCTGGATGAGGGGCTTTAAAGTCCTGTAGCACTGCCCCCCCTCACCCTGCCCAGAAGGACAAAATATGGCATGGCAGGATTAGCTTCAAACAACACCAAGAAGTCAGCTTCAACTGTGGAACTGCAGCATGGCCTAATGGTTAAAGCACAGTCCTGACAGTCAGAAGGACTTGGGTTCTAATCCTAGCTCTGCCACTTGTCTGCTGTGACCTTGGGCAAGTCACTTCACTTTTCTGTGCCTTAGTTACCTCGTCTGTAAAATGGGGAATAAGACTGTGATCCCTATGTGAGATATGGAATGTGTCCAGCCTGATTACCTTGTATCCACCCCAGCACTTAGAAGAATGCCTGGCACATAGGATGTGGTTAACAAATACCATAAAAAAAGGCCTGCTTTCAAATCCCATTCCTCAAAGAAGAGGAATGTTGAGGGTCACCTGGTCCTGGAAAACATGCCCTGCCTGTTTAGGTCAAGGTAAAAGGTTGGGTTGCAGGTTTCCTCAGCCCAGTGAGGTGTAGTGGAGATAGCACAGGACTGGTTGTGACTTCTAATCCCATCTCTGCCTCTTGCCTGCTGTGTGACCTTGGGCAAGTCATTTAGCTTCTGTCTACCTCAGTTTCCTCATCTGAAAAATGTAGATTTGATACCTGTTCTCCCTCCCCCATAGACTGTGAGTTCTGTGTGGGACAGGGACTGTTTTTGATCAAGCACTTAGCACAATGCTTGACACATAGGAAGCGCTTGACAAGTACATCAATTATTACCATTATTATTGATATTATTATTATTACTACTATTATTATCATTATTATTCCCATTATCTGCCTGAAAACTATCTCACCTGAGTATCTGGTACCAACACCAGAGTTTACTGCAATAGTAATACCACTATTATTATTATAAAACTAGGTACCTGACTTTTCATTCTCAGAAGATATTTGTGTGTGTCCATAAGGATTCAGAGGAAAAGTGTCCTCAATTGCATGTTATGGCTAAGTGGGGGAAAAAAATCACCTCCCTGAATGGGGACATTTCAAATCAACTCTGGATTTACTGTTGGAAAAACTTCAAGCAGAATGAGATTGGGTACTTTCTGAGAGCCTGTTGTTTGAATCTCCATGACCTCAAAAGTAATTTACAGTGGTTTTAGAAAGATGCCTCTGCAAATGTGTTTGACTTAATTGCTGTGCTCTTGGCTATTACTCCCTGGAATAACAGAAGCTTTGCTGATAGTGCTTTCACCCAACTGTTTGGGAACCAGCCTAGATAGAAATAAAAGCTACTATACCAGTGGTTAAGCTTTCGGGTTTTGCTTTTGTATTTTAAATAGAAATCAAGCATGAAAAATGTCCTTCTGCTTGTGATGTCACAGATTAATTATGAATTGAATAATAATAATTAATAATTATTATTATGGCATTTGTTAAGTATTTACTATGTGCCAGGCCTTGTTCTAAACTCTGGGGTAGATATAAGCAAATCGGGTTAAACACAGTCCCTGCCCCACATAGGGCTCACGGTCTTAATCCCCTTTTTACAGAAGAGGGAACTGGGGCACAGAGAAGTTAAGTGACTTGCCTAAAGCCATACAGCAGACAAGAGGCAGAGTGGAGATTAGAACCCATGACCTCTGACTTCCAGGACTGTGCTCTACCCAGTAGGCCATGCTGCTTTATACAGTAGGCCATGCTACTTGAATTGTGACCACCAACACAAAAATGTTCCTTGTAGATACATTTCAGCGTGTGGCCACCAACACAAAAATGTTCCTTGTAGATACATTTTAGTGTGCGATATCTGGTTGGGTGAGAGTTACTGGCACCATATAATGCAAAAATAATTCAGAATCTACACAGATCATAATGACTTTTATGTTTGCTATCCAGAAAGGTATGTCTCTCTTCAGACAAAGACTTCTTAAGGAACAAGAGACAAAAAGGCAAAAGGAAAAAGGAGCACTAAAGCGCTACAAGCATTAAGCATGACAACACAACAAGGGACAGCCATTTTGTGTGCATAATGTAGCCAGGACTGTGAATCCTGGAGTGAATTATTAAGCCACAATGTACTTATAGGTGAAGTTCACCATCAGAATTATCTTCTTCTGACAGGAAGCATAACAATATACGTTGCTGATTTGTTTTCAATCCTAAGAAAGAGGGATCTGCATCTGGTTATTTTTGTTGTACATGTTATACAGTGTTGATATCTTCAAGTTAAGATGAAACAGGTTAGGTTGCAGATTTCTTTTTTCTCTTTTCTGCCTTCTTTGTAGCTCCTGAATGGCCGTCAAGTTAACCTGGAGACAGTCCAGTTTCAGCGATGCTCATTTTTATCTGTTTTTATGTTTTCTGATCTGCAAAGGGATGTGTAATGTAGGTTTGTTCTCTGCCGACTGAACCAAACACTGAGGAACAAAAAACAATTCTTGGATTTTAATGTTATTTCTCTAAGGAAGAGGTTCATTTTTGGTTTGTGTTTTCTCCAGGGCACAATTTATCTTTTTTAGGATGTGGTCAATCAACTCCTGCTGTGTTAGTCAGGTATTTCTTATAATTAAGTGGCAAAGGAAAAAGCTTTCCCAGAAACCTTGCTTTTTTCCCTTTTGCCCCAATAGGGTGTATTTTTAAATTGATAGGGCCTTTTATGTTTTCAGTGTTTCCAACAGTGAGGTAAGGAGGCCGAGGGCTAGGGATGGGTGTAAGTCTGTCAGCAATATGTTGATTGCAGGGTTTCTCAGGTAGGATAGGAGGTTAGAAAGATGAAGTCCTCATCTTTCCTGTTAGGCATCTACAATTAAGTTTGTCCGGGGTAATTTTCACACTTTTGTTTTCATTTACGGGTAATAATACTGTAAGGCTAATAAAGAATAGTTGATTACTAACTTCAGTACCAACTCTGTTATATTGTACTCTCCCAAGTGTGAGAGGTCTCCGGTTCACATGGTGGGTGAGCCCCAGCTTCGGCCCCTTTAGACTGTAAGCTCCTTGTGGACAGGGAGTGTATCTGTTTATTGTTGTATTGTACTCTCCTAAGTGCTTAGTATAGTGCTCTGCACACAGTAAGCACTCAATCAATATGATTGACTGACTGTTTAGTGACACACAATTGAACGTCTGCAGAGCTATTCAAAGATCTTAAGATGGTTGATGTTACTTTCTATGTAACATTTATCGTTATTATTGGTTGCATAGTTATAGCAAATACTGTTCAGTTACATCTCCTAATTTATCAAATGGCTTATTTCATTTAGGATCATAATAATGCTTATTAAGTGCTTACTTTGTGCTACATTAGGTGCTCACTGGGATAGATACAAGATAATCATGTAAGATATCCCACACGAGATTCGCATTATAAGAAGGGGGACAGGCTTTTAACCTCATTTTACAAATAAGGAAACTGAGGCGGAGTGAAGTTGTGACTTGTCCAATCAATCAATCAGTGCTATTTATTGAGCTCTTATTACATGCAAAGCACTATTCTAAGAGTTTGGGAGAGTAAAATGCAGCTGAATTAGCAAACACATTCTCTGCCCATAACAAGCTTACAGTCTAGAGACAGACATTAATATGAAAAAGTAATTTATAATATATAATTTGAAATATGTACATAACTGATGTGAGGTTGAGTGAATATCAACTGCCCAAAGGTCACAGATCCAAGTGCACAGATGATGCAGGAGGGAGAGTGACCAGGGAGAAAGAGGACTTAATCAAGGAAGGATTCTGGGAGGAGATGAGACCTTAATAATGTTAGGAAGGTGGGGAGAGTGGTGGTCTGGTGTATATGGAGGGGGAAGGAGTTCCAGGCTAGCGGGAGGATGTGGAAAAGGGGTCAACAGAGAACTAGATGAGATCGGGGCAAAGTGAGTAAGCTGGGACTTGAGAAGTGGAGCATATTGGTTGGGGAGAGATGATTGAATGCTTCGGTCCAAGGTCCAAGAACAGAACTCTCAGTCCCCTGCTCTTTCTACTAGGTAAAACTGCCTGGGATGAAGCCTATTCTGCTAGTGTCCATCTAGCCTTTGCTGAATGCTTCCTGTGTGTGGGCTCAAGAGGTGGTCATTTGCCCAACTGGTACAGTGTGGAGAAAACTATTTGGCATGCTCTGCTGGATTGTCTTAAGCTCCTGTAGCGAAATGGAATCATTGTATCTACCCCAGGGCTTAGAAGTGCTTGGCATGTAGGAAGTGCTTAACAAAGAAAATAATAATAATAATAACTATTATTATTATGAAATGGAAATGAGAAGCAGCATGGCCTAGTGAATAGGGCATGAGTCTGGGAGTCAGAAAGACCTAAATTCTAATCCCGGCTCTGCCAACTGGCTGCTGTTTGACCTTGGACAAGTCACTTAAATTCTCTGTGCCTCAGTTACCTCATCTGTGAAGGGGTTTATTGCTGTGAACTCCATGTGGGGCATGGGTTATAGCCAACGTGACTAGCTTGTATCTACCCCAGCACTTAGTACAGTGCCTGGCACAGTAAGGGCTTAACAAATGCCACCAAAAAAATCAAAAGGAAATATCAGGTTTCTTGTTTCTTTGCCTTTGAAAGATTCCATTCAGGTCAAACCTTCCCACTCAGGCTCCGCAAGCTCATCAGGTCTTTCCAATCACAAAACTGGGGCAATGTTGCTGCTCTGATCCATAATTTGGGGTTGGAACAATGCATTCTGGTCAGGTTTATGGCTCAGTACAATTATTTTACTCTTACTGAGCAGGTAAACAACTGGAACTCACTGTTCCAATAGCAAATCATAGACCCAACTAACAACAGTGAAAGAAGCATTGCGGTCTAATGGAAAAAGCACAGGCCTGGGACTCAGACAACCTGGGTTTTCTGGTTCTGCCACTGTCTGCCTTATGACCTTGGCCAATCGCTAACTTCTCTGTTCTTCAGATACCTCATCTGTAAATTGGGGATTAAGCAGTAAGCCCCATGGGTGACAGGGGCTATGGCCATCCTGATTATCCTTTATCTACCCCAGCACTTAATACAGTGCTGAGCACATAGTAAGTACTTGGCAAATACCATAAAAAAGCATACTCTGACTAGCTGCAATCATATAGACCTGGTCTGTGCTAGCATCTAGGTATGCAATTATGGGGATGATTTAGGTCACGATTTAATAGGATATTTCAGATGGACTAATACTTTGGGCTTGGCAGTGTATTGTAAGGAATTTAATGATCAGGACAGTTGATGTGCTGGTCTACCCAAGGACCACGCTCTGCCTCAAACACTTCTTGTCACTCTCAGTCAATTGCCACCATCCCATTTTCCCTATGTTCCCTCCGCCTCCCATTCTCTCTTTCCTCACTCCCCCAAATCTGTCTCGTAGGCAGTATCTCCTCATTTCCTCTTCTGTTAACCTCATTCCACTCATTCCCTCCCCTAGCCATCCTTTGCTGTTTATCAATCCACCCTGTTCCCCATCTTCCCATTAATAATGAAGGTATTTCTTAAGTGCTTACTATGTGCCAGGCACTGTACTGAGCACTGGGCTGAATACAAGCAAATAGGGTTGGACACAGTCCTTGCTCCACGTGGAGCTCACAGTCTCAATCCCCATTTTACAGATGCGATAACTGAGGCACAGAGAATTGATGTGACTTGCTCAAGGTCACACAGCAGAAAAGCAGAAAAGCCAGGATTAGAACCCCAAACCTCCTGCCTCCCAAGCTGTGCACTATCCACTAAGCCATGCTGCTTCTCTAAATCCACTCATTCATTCATTCATTCATTCAATTGTATTTATTGAGTGCTTACTCTGTGCAGAGCACTGTACTAAGCACTTGGAAAGTACAAGTCGGTGACATATAGAGATGGTCCCTACCCAACAACGAGCTCACAGTCTAGAAGGGGGAGACAGACAACAAAACAAAACATGTAGACAGGTGTCAAAACCATCAGAATAAATAGAATTATAGCTATATGCACATCATTAGCAAAATAAATAGAATAGTAAATATGTACAAGTAAAATAAATAGAGTAATAAATCTATAGAAATATTTACAAGTGCTGTGGGGAGGGGAAGGAGGTAGAGCAGAGGGGGAGGTTGGGGAGAAGGTGAGGAAAATGGGGGCTCAGCCTGGGAAGCCCTCCTGGAGGAGGTGAGCTCTCAGTAGGGCTTTGAAGGTGGGAAGAGAGCTAGTTCGGTGGATGTGTGGAAGGAGGGCATTCCAGGCCAGGGGAAGGATGTGGGCCGGGGGTCAATGGCGGGACAGGTGAGAACAAGGCCCAGTGAGGAGGTTAGCGTCAGAGGAGCGGAGGGTGCAGGCTGGGCTGGAGAAGGAGAGAAGGAAGGTGAGGTAGGAGGGGGCGTGGTGATGGAGAGCCTTGAAGCCAAGACTGAGGAGTTTTTGCTTGATTCGTAGGTTGACAGGCAACCACTAGAGATTTTTGAGGAGAGGAGTGACAGGCCCAGAGCTTTTCTGTACAAAGATAATCCGGGCAGCAGAGTGAAGTACAGACTGAAGCAGGGAGAGACAGGAGGATGGGAGATGAGAGAGGAGGCTGATGCAGTAATCCAGTCAGGATAGGATGAGAGACTGAACCAACAAGGTAGTGGTTTGAACGGAGAGGAAATGATTTGTTAAATGATTTGTCCAGGGTCATGCCACAGGCCCCTGGCAGAATATGGACCAGAATACAGGAATTCTGCACCCTAGTCCCAGGTCATTTGGACTGGACCACACAAGTGCCTATTTCATTGGGAAGCACTAGATTGGATCTGCAACAGCTGTGGTAACAGACTTCGCTTTGCAACACCTGATGACCCCCATACTCCTTTAGAAATCAGCAGTTCCGCTCCATGCTCTCCATTTTCCTCTAAAACTTGGGCCTGACTGATATGCAGAAGCAAATTTTCTGCCAAAGAAACAGCACATCTCCTGCAATTACCAACCCTGGGCACCCAGATCAGAGCTCCTTGGGGGATTTGTGCCCCTTCCATCTCACAGGTCTGGCCTGGTCCTTTCAGGGAGAGCTTCTAGGTTCTCCCTCTGGCTTGTATTCACCACTCTGCTTTCCATCCCAAGAATGACAGATAACAGTCACTTCCTAGGGCTCCTTAGGAGGCTGCCCCAGGTACCCCTTCCTCTTTGGGACCAAGGCACTTCAACCCACCCTGGCTAGTAGTAAACAGAATTCACTAAGCACTTATAAAGTATGAATCACTGAGGTAAATTCAAGGTCAACAGATTAGATTCTGTCCCTGTGCCCAAAGAGGCTCAATTGAATGTAGGCGCAAATGACAGAGAGAAAACAATAGTGATGGAAAGCAAAACAACAGGAAATGACAAAATTATTACTCCAAAATAACATGTGAAGCCAAGAAGCTAGACATTGTTCTTGGAGGGAGAAGGCCTCACACATGTCACAACTCAGGGAGTCAAGCATTTTCTAGTACTGGACCCACCAAACCAGTAGCAAAGAATTTTCTAGTGGGGTCCACTGGTTTCCAGGAGAAACTGTACTTTTTTCCATCTTGAACAAACTGGCTTTCAAAAGGTACCTCAACACGCTCAGGGGAAATGCGTCTCCTTGGCAGAAAAGACCAGACTCTTCTCACAACAAGCGTAAGTAGTCCATTGCAGCCACCCCTAACCAAAGCCAACCCTTAATGTGTTGGCAAACAGTGTTGAATTATACCAGTATAGTCAGGGGATAAAACTGAAATTTTAGGGCTGAATCACCTAGATAATTTAACCTTGAAAACCTGGGTCACTGGCTCAACAATTACACCTCTGCATCTTCATTCTCTATTTTTGTCAACCAGAAAATCCTAATAACCTTCTCTTTAAGCTAATAGATAGCCCCAAACATGTTTGTGCTATAAACATTAAATACAAGTTAGCTCCACTAATTGAAAAATAAATACTGTACATGGCCTTCTAACAGGAATTACTGCCTTGGGATATAGCCATTTTTTTTCCTTTTGCAAAGAACATGCAAATTGGCAGATGGAGGGTACTGACTGTAAAAATCGGGAGGTGTCATTTCCATCACCATAGCTCTCTATGAAAATCACTTTCAATAGGATAGTGTGAAGAGTGACTAGTTACCCATAGTAAATTCAGACCCAGGATGACTCACCCATTGACATTTTAATAGGAAAAAATAGAAGGGAGAGTTTAGGGGAACTGGCTGTGGGATATGGAGGATTTTCTCTGTAGGTCAATGGTTTGACAAATAATAATAATGGTGGTATTTTTTTAAAGTGCTTACTATGTGCCAGGCACTGTATTAAGTGCTGGGATGGATACAAATAAATCGGGTTGGACACAGTCCCTGCCCCACGTGGGGCTTATAGTCTCAAGCCCCATTTTATAGATGAGGTAACTGAGGCACAGAGAAGTGAAGTGACTTGCTAGAGTGGACATGAGCAGGAGGGATGGTGTGGATTTCCCAGTCACCTCTCATTGGCCATGGGTCACTGAGGAGGTAGTCTCAGATCACACTGTTACACATGTGGCCACGTCCCAATGATCATAGGCCCAGCAAGCATTAGTTCTCTAGGGTCTGTGCCACTGAGCGCTGAAAGGAGTTGGAAGATAAGCCTTCCTTCCAGGATTGAAAAATCACTGTACCTTACCAATCTGGTCAAAACTGTATGAATGCAAATTATCCAGATATTAGAAATATAAAAAACCCCACTCACTCTTTTAGTGAGCACCTACTGCATGCAGAACACTGTACTAAGTGTTTAAGGAAGTACAAAAGGTCCTAAATATATACTCTCTGCCCTCAAGGACTTTTCCACCAAACAGAGGGTTCAGACATGAATTACTGACATACAGTTGGAGCAGGAGGAAGAATAAGGCTAAAATAGTAATCAATCAATGGTTTTTGATGATTCTGATATTTGCTAAGCGCTTACTATGTGTTGAGCACTTTTCTAAGCACTGGGGTAGATACAAGATAACCAAGTTGGACACAGGTTCTGTCCCACAAAAGGATCACAGTGTAAGTATGAGGGAGAACAGGTTTTGAATCTCCATTTTACAGATGAGGAAACTGAGGGACAGAGAAGTGACTTTTCCAAGATCACACAGCAGGAAGTGGCAGAGACAGGATTAGAACCCAGGTCTTCTGACTCTCAGGCCTGTGCACTTTCTGCTAGGTCATGCTAGTTATCAAAGGTTGTTAAATACAATCTCTGCCCACAAGGCACTTGATGTCTACAGAACATGGTTACAGTCTACGGGTAGAGGCAAGTAACTCGGAATGAAATATCACTATAACTGAATGTGCAATTGACCATATGCAAACAGTTCTGCAGTAATGCATGTTTTCACCATGCATTCGGGCTAGAACGCTGTTACAGAATTTGGAAACAGTCATCTGACAAGTACCTTTCTCGATACATCGCATCGTGGTTTCACACAATATCTGACACAATGAGTATTACAATGCAAGTTTTCCTTAAGGTGGGGTTGGGCAATATTGCAACTGTCATGTTATGGGACAACTCAGAGTATATACAGAAGTGCTGAAAACAGGTACAAATACAACATTGCCAAGGGGAGCTTTCAGGTTGATATAACTTAGGGTGTTGGGAACTAATCAGGAAAGACTTCCTGGAGGTGGTGGGATTTTTGGGAAGATAATGATAAACTTTGATCTTTTGAGCCAAATATTTCAGTTCCCCATAACACAGGTTGATTTGCCTGGGCAGAGCTGACTGAGTTCAAAGGCAAAAAAGTCTGTTCTGGCCAAGCGAAGACTAGGGTATAAGGGGAGACAACTTTAGGATTTCCATGCCTGCAAGAAAAAAATGATGAAAAGTATGTTTGGGGGGATTTATCTAGCATGAGCATATGAAGAATTCCAATGATTAAATTGGGTAGGATTCCTTGGAATAACATGTACAGGTAAATGTGATAGAGCTGGCATGGCTGTGTGTTCTGCATCAGGAGGATTGCCAAGTGGCCACTTAGATTTAACACATAAAGTACAGGGACCATGTATGCAGAGATTATTATAGATGTAATTCCATTGGCCTGCTTAGTTTCATTAAAGAATAACTTTAACACAAAGTTCCCTTTAGGAGCACCAAGCTTGGGCATAATACACTGGGACCCATCGCTGAGACCCAACACAGTAATATTCCAAGAAAATTGAAGTTGTCATTGTTAAATTGTCTTGGAGCTAATTTAATAGTGTCATAATCATCCTAGGAATTCTAATCCAAGATCATCCTGTTCAAAAAATAGAAAGTTGGTTTACTATACTCTTTTTCTGCTTATCGTGTTACACTCTAACCCTGCCATCTGAGAGTGTGTTTGTCTATCCCTAATGGAATGAATTAGCAGTGTGTTGTAATTTGAGATCAGTTGATGTGCAGTTGTAATAAAATCTATTAAAAGGCAATAAAATAAGCCTTTATTCTAAGAAGTGTTAGAAAGCCTGCCTCTCTAAAGCACATCAACTTTTATAAAGTAATTTCTATGCTGAAGCAATTATGGGATCAAAGCTTGCAATCAACCTGTGCATTCCCAACACATTAATTGAAGTATTATTTTCATTGTCTTTGGCATAAAATATGCATGAATCAAATCTTCTCAGAAACAAATAGCATATATAGGATATATAAAGTTTCAATTTCATCCCTGGCAGGTGTTAGTATGATTACACTCATTGACTAAAATAAGCCAGAGATTTACAAAAAAAAGGAAGACTAATAAGCAGTTAAAGGGGAAGCACCATTGAGTCCTATTCTCTATCATCACAGTTCCATCTATTCTTGTTGCTTTTCCACCTAACAGTGTGAGTAAAATATAATCCACCCAGCCATCCTGAATACAAAAAAGTGGGTTTTTTTTGTTTTGTTTTTATCATATTTCTTAAGCACTTATTATGTGTCAGGCTCACTGGGGTAGATACAAGCTAATCAGGTTGGATACAGTCCCTATCTCACATGGGGCTCACAATCTTAATCCCCATTTTACAGGTGAGGTAACTGAGGCCCAGAGAAGTTAACTTACTTGCCCAAAGTCACATGGCAAATAAGAGGTGGTCGTGATGGTCCCATTACACAAGTGGAAACAGTGAGAAACAGAAGGATCAATCAATCAATCAATCAATCATATTTATTGAGCACTTACTGTGTGCAGAGCACTGTACTAAGCGCTTGGGAAGTACAAGTTACAAGTACAAGATCCACGTGTCAAAGTCAATGGGAAAGGAACTGGCTTTCCCTGGATCTCAACTTAAGAGTATAATAATATTGGTATTTGTTAAGTGCTTACTATGTGCCAAGCACTGTTCTAAGCGCTGGGGTAGATATAAGGTAATCAGGTTGTTCCACATGGGGCTCACAGTCTTCATCCCTATTTTACAGATGAGGGAACTGAGGCCCAGAGAAGTTAAGTGACTTGCCCAAAGTCACACGGATGACAAGTGGCGGAGCCGGGATTTGAACCCATGACCTTTGACTCCAAAGCCCGTGCTCTTTCCACTGAGCCATGCTGGAGTATGATTCTATTGTACTCTCCCAAGTGCTTAATACAGTGCTCTGCACATAGTAAGCACTCAATAAAAATGGTTGACTAATTCTTAAACTGCCCCTCTACTTTTTTTTGGTATTTGTTAAGTGCTTACCATGTTTCCAGGCACTGTACTGAGAACCGGGGTAGTTACATGTTAATCAGGTTGGACACAGTCCCTCTCCCACATTGGGCTCACGGTCTAAATTCCCATTTTACAGTTGAGGTAACAGGGGAACAGAGAAGGTAAGTGACTTGCCCAAGATCACACAGCAGACAAGAGACAGAGCCAAGATTAAAACTCCAGTCCTTCTGATTTACAGAACTGTGCTCTGTCCATTAGGCCATGCTGCTTCTCATGCTCCTATCTACAAATAGATTTTCCATTCTGTTAAATTAAGGACAGTAAGGATTCAGGTATCATTATCCCATCCTAACCCTCATTCTTCCCTTTTCTTTCCCTCCTCCCCTTGTCCCCTTAGCCTATGTTTCTTTTTGGCAAAATGCTTCTGGACCACAATATTGGGTTTGTAATAGCCAATTAACTGAACTAGAATCAGCCCAATTATCCAGGAAGTTATTTTCACCCCCACTGTAGGATCTATCAGTCAATTAATGGCATTTATGAAGAACTTACCATGTGCAGAGCACTGTACTAAATGTTTAGGAGAGAACAATATAGTAGAATAAATAGACACATTCTCCAACCCATAGATGCTCTATGGACACATCTCTCCCAGAGCACCCCACCTCCATCTACAATCATTCTGGTAGTGTATCCACAGAGTTTCCTTGGTAAAAATACGGAAGTGGTTTACCACGGCCTTCTTCCATGCAGTAAACTCGACTCTCTCCCATGCCACTGCTGCCCAACACAGATGAGTTTTGAATTGTAGCAGATTGCCTTCCACTCACTAGCCACTGTCCAGTCTAGAAATGGATTGGGTATGTCTCTGCTTGACTCTCCCTCCCATAGTTGAGACTGATAGAGCACTGGAAACTCTCCAGGTATGATCCTGAGAGGGGTAGTAAGTGCAATACTTAGTGCAAAAAAGAATCCCCGCATGGATAGACTGAGTTAATGAGCTTCTATAGGATGAAGCTCCTTCACTGAGAAATTCTGACTCAACCTGGACATATTTGTTAATATGTTCTGTTTTGTTGTCTCTCTCCCCCTTCTAGACTGTGAGCCTGCTGTTGGGCAGGGACCGTCTCTATATGTTGCCAACTTGTACTTCCCAAGCGCTTAGTACAGTGCTCTGCACACAGTAAGCACTCAATAAATATGATTGAATGAATGAACGAATGAATCTGTCTCATATGAAATGGGACAAACGGCCACACTGGTTTTACTGTCCTTAACAGAGCTAGCTAGGCCTCTCCTTCATGCTTGTATACACTTCTTAATCCTAGATCCATAAGGAGAGATCAGTAAGTCAGCTTTAACACAGTTTCACCTCTATCTCCCAGCTGTTTCCTGTCAAAGGTCTGGGCCTTGTTACACCCAACCACAGGAGCATAATCCAGGACTTTGGCACAATTCTATCAACCAGTCTACACCTCTTAAGGGATTCAATGTGTCTATGGTGTTTTGGATCTCTTCTCTCTGGAGTAACTTCTGTCTCAAAGCTCTTCCACCTGAGCTATGCCTTCTGCTGGATCTAAGACTTGCTGTGCCCATCCCCTGTTCTACCTGTCTTCTGCAGGAAATCCAGAATCTGGCTGCGGAAGACCCTATCTGGGATTTGGCTTCTGGTAGATTTGGGGTTTACTTCCACCTTCCCTTTCTTTTTTCCTCTCTACCCTCCCAAGCCAAAAGAAGCCCCTGATCCTGGCACCAGTCCTGGAGTTCTGGGATGTCCATTACTCTGCAGCTTGTCCTGACTGAGGTCTCCAGCTCTCTTGCAGTCAACCTACTCCGACCCCTGTCCTGTTCAAAACCAATCCCAGAACTGACCAAATCCACAATCAAATCAGGCTGGAAAATGAGGGGAAAAGAGGAGATGATGGGGAGGGAGAGAGAATTCATGGCTGAGATTCCTTGAAAATATTCACCTACAGACCTCTAAATAGGTCAGCTTCTGAAAAGTAAAAAAAAAAACAAAAAACGTTATTAACTTTACCTAGCCTACCGATGTGTTCTCCCACCCATTTCACCTATTTGTTGAAGGTATGTATGCATTTGCTTAGGACTCTGAGCCAGAATAGCCTGAAATACTGCTCCTTGAGGCACAGCTCCCCACTGAATATTGATTTTGTTTTGTTTATTTTTCCTTGCTGTTTCTGCTGCTCTAATAATAATAATGATGGCATTTGTTAAATGCTTACCATGTGTCAAGCACTGTTCTAAGTGCTGGGGTAGGTATAAGCTAATCAGGTTGAACACAGTCCCAGTCCCACATAGGGCACACAGTCTTAATCCCCATTTTACTGATGAGGTAACTGAGGCCCAGGAAAGTGAAGTGACTTGCCTGAGATCAAACATCAGACAAGCAGTGGAGCTGGGATTAGAACCCAGGTTCCTCGGACTCCAAGGCCCATGCTCTATCCATTAGGCCATGCTGCTTCCCATGATTTAGTGATTTATTGTTTCATGACTCCTGATGTGTCTGTTTCCAGTCCTCTCTCCCCCACCTATATTCATGGACTGTGAGCACTCTGAGGGCCAAAGACCATGTCTAATCCCCTGACCTGAATATTCTTTCTCAGTACTTAGTACAGTGCTCTGCGCACAGTATGGCCTTTAGAAATGCTATTACTCCTACTATTCTGTGATTTTCATCTCTCATTTTCAGAAACTCTGATAATGGAGAAAAGATATGGGGAAGCAGCATGGCCTATTGGAAAGAGCATGGGCCTGGGAGTGAGAGGGCAGGGAACGTGTCTACTAACTCTGCTATATTGTACTCTCCCAAGCACTTAATTCAGTGCTCTGCACACAGTAAGCGCTCAATAAATACAATTGAATGAATGAATGAATGCTCTGCACACAATAAGCACTCAATAAATATGATTGATTGATTTGTTCTAATCCCAGCTCTTCCAATTGCTTTCTATATGACCTTGGCTAAGTCACTTAACTTCTCCATGTCTCAGTTTCCTCAGCTGTAAAATAGGGATTCAGTTCCTGTTCTCTCTCCTACTTTGATAGCCCCAAGCCTACTCTGGGGCTCCATGTGAGACAGGGACTGTGTCTGACCAAATTAACTTATATCTCCCACATCCCTTAACTCATGTAAACATTTAACAAATGCGATTATGGTTATTATTATTATCATCTCAATTTTGATGCTTACCTGTAGGGTAAGACCACTGAGTGTGTAGATTAAAGTGTTTAAGAATAATAATAATGATAATGATTGTGGTACTTGCTAAATGCTTACTATCTGCCAGGCACAGTACTAAGCATTGGGGTGGATACGAGCAAATTAGGTTGGACATAGTCCCTGTCTCACTTGGGGCTCACAGTTTCAATCCCCATTTCACAGATGGGATAACTGAGGCACAAGGAAGTGAAGTGACTTGTACAAAGACACACAGAAGACAAGTGGTGGATCCGGGATTAAAACCCATCACCTTCTGACTCCGAGGCCTGTGTTCTATCCACTATGCCAAAAAGCTAGAGGTAGGGTCAATCAAACCCAGCCTTGACAGCCATGGTAGTTGGGAACTGGGTAGTGCAGATTAAAGCTCTTTAGATTTGTAGTGTGGCTTCAGAAACCAAATGGTACCAGAATATTGACTCTAAGAGAGCACAGACCATTTCTCTTTTTTCCCACTGAAATTGCAAAGCGCATATCTCTCAAGTGAGTTCTTGTAATTAGATTTCAAGGACTTGTTGGTAGTAGGATTGAATTTGCAATTTATTTTAACCACGGAAATGATTAGTGGCATTGGGTGCGCTTTCTCCAGTCTCAGTCAATTTTTTAAAAGTTCTTATCAAGAGGACACTCCTGAAAGGAACCCATGGGCTTTGATCACTTGCGGAGGATGCTCAGTGGTGGTGAGGTGAGGAGCAGTGGCTTTTCATGGCTTCTCTCTTACCTGGATTTGCTCTGGCTGGGGGAAATAAGGCCTTGGTCTCTGTGATCCTTAATCAGGATGCTTTTCTGAACTCTCAAATAAGCTTAAAACTGGGAATAAATGGCAGTCAGATTCATCAGAACCTGGAACAAACAATTCATCAAGTTGAAGGGGAAATCTGTTCTGAGGCATATGATTAACAATGAAGCAGCAGACTTCTTTTCCTTGGAGTTTAATAATATATCACTTCCCTTTTGGAAAGAGAGGTGGAGCTTCAGGTTGAATTTTGGGTCCAGCTGAATAATAAATAGACATCTTAAGGGGAAACAATCAGACTTTCTTTATTATCTGTGATCTTGGGACCTAGAATAAGCTGGGTCAGAAGGCCAACTTGGTGATGAGGAACTATGAGAAAGAGAAAGAGTAGTGATAGTAGTACTAATATTAGTAGCACAGTACAGTGTTCTGCACATAGAAAACACTCAATAAATACCATTGATGATGATAGTAACAACAGTGGTAGTTGCAGTAGTAGAAAACATTTATTGAGTACCCATTTGGGGTGGCGCACTGTACTAAGACCATGGGAAGTCCAGAATAAAGAAGCAACATGCTCCCTTACACTCTAACAGGGGAGAAAAACATTACCAGAACTTTGAAAAAATGGACAGAGACTAGAGAAAGCACACACGGCACACCTAGTCAATTCTAATTACAACAAGGGTGGTCAAAAGAAATAACTGAATGAATGTGAGATTATATTTATTGAGGACTTACTGTGTGCAGAGCAGCATACGAAGCTCTTGGGAGAGTACAGTATAACAATAAACAGACTCATTCCCTGCCCAAGCAAGCTTACAGTCTATAGGGGGAGATGGACATTAATATAAATTAATTAATAAAACAAATCTAGTGGAGATGATAGACACTAAAATAAATTACTGGTAGTAGGAAGAAACAGAGGTTTAAGATTTGAACATATCCATCCAAATGGTTAAGGGGCACATAGGAGCTGCAATAGAGGAAAAATAGGGTGGAAAGTTGAGATATTAATCAGGGACGGCCTCCTGGTGGAGATGAATTTTAATGCATAAGGAGAGTGGTAGTCTGCCCAATAATAATAATAATAATAATAATAATGATGATGATGACATTTATTAAGTGCTTACTATGTGCAAAGCACTGTTCTAAGCACTGGGGAGGTTACAAGGTGATCAGGTTGTCCCGCAGGGGCCTCACAGTCTTAATCTCCGTTGTACAGATGAGGGAACTGAGGCAAAAGTTAAGTAACTTACCCTAAGTTACACAGCTGATAAGTGGCATTGGGATTCGAACCCATGACCTCTGACTCCAAAGCCCGGGCTCTTTCCACTGAGCCACGCTGCTTCCCAATATAAAGGGGAGGGAGCTTCAAGCAGAAGGGAAGGAATGAGCAAAGGATCCTTGGTGAGAGAGGGGAGATAGGCTTGGTGGGTAGTAAACTGAAAGTAGGGTTGCTCTCCTTGCGTAAATGTTTTGCAAAGATTGGGATACAAAGAGGCAGGCTTAAAAGCAAAAACAGCCAGTCTGATAATGGACTGCATTAACCCAGCAAGGAGTTATGTTAATGTACACACAACTAGAAGGGAGTGTCAGTCACTCATCAGTCTTTTCAGTCTCCTTCACATGCTTGGATAGGTTGTTATAGCTAGTGGTACATCATCCTTGAAGATGAAAGACATCTATGTTTAATTAGTGATTTTCCTGATACGGAAAAAGCTTTGTTATCTGTAACCCCACCACCAGGAAATCAGTATCTTAACTTGATGGACTGATCTATTTTAGAGGTGTTTGTAAGGTTTGAGCCCTCCCCTGGGGGAATCTGCTCCCCTAAGGTTTTAGCATAAACCATTTGCTAATCTAATTAGCAAACAACTTCAGTACACTGTCAATAAGCCTCCAAATCCCATTTTCTTCCAGTTTCATGAGTTGCTAACTGCTCTCATGCAGCCCGGACTGACTTTTGTCAACCCCCTCATATTTTTATGTAAATAAATCACAAGAACCATTAAATATATCAAATGAAAATAAAAATGTGGCTTTACCTTATGAGAATGACCAGTGTTTGTATTTCTGATGTTTCTTGCTTGTTAGTTTTGAAACTGACATAACCACTCATATTAATAGCGGTGCAAGGAACAGATATAATGGAACCTGTTGCAGTACCTAAGGGCATCATTAGAACGTACTTAAAAAAATATTCGTAAGAATTTGCAGAAAGTATATATTTGCTAAACTTTTAAAAATTAATAGTTCTGTATCAGTACCAGACAGACCTACTAAAATCTGAACTTGAAGAATTAAATCCTGTTAAATGACCAATTATTGGCCAGTAAACAGTCTTCTCCTTCGTGATCTTCCTGGTGCTTCCATAGGGACTTTACTAGGTCTTTCTATGTTATTCAAGAATGCCCAATGCTGGTCAGCTCTGACTCTTGGATAACTAGAATATCTGACTAAACAGAAATTCCTGTCTGCCCCTTTCATCCTCCCCCTCTCCCAAATCATGGCAAATAAACTTTCACTGTCTTTGGAAATAGCTGCAATTTTCTGCCCCAAAAGGCCCAAGGGTTTGTGAGGTAGCTCTGAATTGTAATTAGCCATTTAAATTGTTTCTGTAACCCTCCTTAACATTAATTAATGATGGGGGGCAACACTTAGGGATTATCCTTTACTGGTTTTATCAGCCACACTTAGACACATAAAATCTCTCCATCAAAATTGTCATGTCTAACCTCCAAAATCTAGCTATTGAAATAGCATTGGGAGAGCTGGTGCAGTTTGTGTAGCATGTACGTTTGGACTGTATTTTTGTCCCACTCCCAAGTACTACTATACAAGCCAGAACAAATAATAGCAGTATTTTAGGCAATGGAAGATCCAATGATGGAATAGCAGTTAAGAGCACCATAAACTTCAAAGACCTGAATCTGATCACATTTAGTTCTCTGGCAAATGACCTATCACGCAGATTCATATTTTGCCTACCAAACTCTGGATGCAAAGTGCCATCCAAAAACAACGTCACTAGACTACATTAAACTACTTATTATTACACAAGAAAAACTTCATAGCATTTTTTTTTTTACCATGGATGCAATCAAATAGTACTGAACACATTCCTAAGCGTCAGATTCTTGATCACATAGAATTTGGATTCTTAGAGAACTTGAATGAAAAGAAACAGTCCCTCTAGTTAGAGGTCTAGTTAAAATTCACTCAAAAAGAGTTTCAAATGCTCAACTGCAGTCCGGCTGTCAGTGATAACTAGAATCAAGTGGAGAGTAAATGCCCCTGGCTACATGTGTACTAGATAACAAAACTCATAAGTAAAAATCAGAATGCATGGTTTCTCATTGGACCTAAAGTTTTCAGTCTTTTTTTTTTTGAGTTAATGAAATGGAGATGTACAACTAGGGATTATTGTCATGCTATCCAGAAAAGTGGAATGCCATCTAGTTTATGTCAATTCAGCTTGTTGTTGCTGTTGTTTCCTGGAAGACTACATCTTTGAGCACAGTCAATATATCTGCCTGATGGGCAGTTGCTACCCAGGAGTGCTAGTGCTTATCCCTTTTGATCAGCTAAGGATTTGTGAAGTTTGGCAATTTTGATTATTTTCCTCTGGTTTCCAAACCCCACATAAGAATGAAAGAAGCCTTCTTCCCCTCCTACCCTCACCCTCAACCTCTCTAGGCAAGAAGCAGCTATTGTTGCCTTTAGGGACAAATTCCTCTCCAGCCAAACTGCTACCATGCTGGTCCAAGCACCTATCACAGCCCACCCCCACTACTGCCTCAGCCTCCTCACCATTCTCCCTTCTACAGTCTCTCCCCGCTTTAGTCCATCCATACTTCAATCAGATGTTTGCATCAGTTTTCTAAAACTTGTTCTACACCTGAATCCCAGCTCTGCAAAAATTTCCATTGATTGTCTGTTCCTCTCCACATGAAACAAACTTCTCAATATTGGTTTTAATCACTCAATCAATGATATTTACTGACTGCATACTGTGTGCAGAGCACTGTACTAAGCCTCTGGGAGAGTACAATACGGCAGAGCTGGTAGACACATTCCCTTCTTATGATCTAGAGGGAGATTACACACTAGATAATTCCTCCAGATCCTAGCCAGAACTATGATTCTGGCTATCAGAGAGAAGATGCTAAAGATAGTTTGCTTTGGAGTGGGCATTTCATTAGAGAAGTCCTATGATTTTATTCACCTCCTTCCCTAGGAGTTTCACCCTGTACTTCTCTTAGAGCTAAAAAAAACAAGCCCTCTCAATGAAGCACTATAGCAGACGTGAATTAAAAGGTAGTAATTGTATTTTTATTACTTGCACTTTAAAATTTCCAGTTAATTGGAGTTAATCACTTGCAGTGAAGTTTTGTAATTACCTATTAACAGTTAATGTGTGACATGGTATAGTAAAAGCATGCAGCCAAGTAATTTCGTGGATTAAGTCTTTCCTTTACCCTAATCTCTCTCTGCAGGTCTTCATCTCTTTCCAGTTTATTCCTACTGATCAAATTCAGTTTTTAAAAGTACACATATGCACACAAAGAAAGACTCTGTTTAGCATTGTAAATTTGAAATAGAAACTACTAACAGATTGCTTCAGCCTGACCCTCACAATTAAAATGAAGAAGAGAGCTGAAAGATGGTCCAGTGAATTTAGACTGTGTAGGGAATCAAACCAAATTATCTAGGACAAAAACAATCCAGATATTTGATCATGACTACACTGCCATATTACTTGAAAAACTGAAGTCAAAAATTGTCCTTGACTCCAGTTATTCAGATTATTTCATATGTTTTTTTCTGATTATCCAATTACCTGGATACTTGGTCCAAGAATGATTATTTTCACTCTTCTACGGACTGTGATAAATAACCTTTGAATTTTTACATACTCATCCAAACTAATCTGTTTTACAATGTGTCTATACTCACAATTCACCTGAGTAATTCAATTCCCTAACATAACATTTGTAGACCTATTCTAATTAGGAGTTGAAAGAACAATTTTGCTTTGGGGGAAAAATATATCTCCTTCCACATTACTCCGATTTGGCTAGGCTAAATTGTCAGCATTCAGTGAAGAGTCAACACAAGTCTTGCTCTTGAAGAAGGTAGGTTTTTGTCCTACATGACCCAAGCTGGATGTATTTATTGATTAAAATCTTGGAGGGCTGCATAACTGTCCACTTTGCTTTGCTAGTATAGACACTGCCTTAATGACACGGCTGAAACTGTCAATCAGCAGGAACAATTTTCTTATGGAAATCTCTCCAAGGGTTATCATAAGTGACTCAAAAAGGGAAAGACTGTAACATGAAAGAATGCTTTTATTGAAATCTTTAATGACTTCTAGGGCAACTTGAGGGTTCTCCAAAACGATTATGGACTGATCACCTCTGTCTGGCATTGCAGGGTGATGCTTATCTTACTGGGTTATAGAATTTCCTTCCTGCAGGGATGCAAGTCCCAGCTCCACTAACCAGAACAGGTACCCATACAGTATCCACCCAAGTCAGGTGTATCAAGATTATGTGTCCCAAGAATCTTGGCCCAACTCCATATGGATGGTTAGTAAATGTGGAAAAGAAAATAATGGTGGGAGGGAATAGAAATATTTTTATTCACAATTAACTCCATGGCTCAAATGCTAGGTCCACTAGAAGGGACATCCAGTGGACTTCATGTTTCTGAGGGCCTTGCCCCAGGACCTCATACTGGAGGTTCAAGGGAAAAGCACTTTAAGCACAATTCTCTGAAATATTGAAGAGCAAGAAAGTTTGCCTCTGTAGGACTGGGTGGATCAGATGTGTTGGAATGATCCACTCATCTCCATCAAATCTAATTTGCAGGACTTTTGCCTAAACTGCCCCAGATATTTTAAGATTCATTCCCTATATTAAGTTCCATTGGTTTGGAAATGATCTTTACATATAGTAGTCCTGAAGACTAGATGCATACTACCAAACAATTTTCAATTTGCAGGCCCTCAAAATGCATTTTGTTCTGATAATTCAGGGCTTCAAACCTACTGAGGAATATGGCAGAGGAGTATTTTTTGCCTGATTGATTCAGGTTGTTTATCTGAATTACCTGAAAAACCTATACATCTCATCAATCAACCCTAGAGTACAATCCAATAGAGTTAGTAGGCTTGATTCCTTTCCTCAAGATGGTTACATTTTTAAAAGATCTAAAATGTCTCTGTCTAGTTTACTGGCTATATTGAGCCCAAAACCAGTAGATCATTGATTGCTTATCTCCAAAGAAGCACCAATCTGAACACCAAGTGTGAAAAAGACAGTTACATCTCTGGGATTGTCCCTTTCCTTCCCAGAATGCCCCACCCCAGATACCCCCAAAAGCAACATCCCTGTCCAAACAAAACATCATAAGCAGAACCTTTTCTTTCCACAACTTCACCACGACCCTGAGGGACAACACATAGGCCCCCAAACAACTTTCACCCAAGATATTCAGGTATATTCCATATCCCATGGTACAACAAGGTTAATACACCTTGAAAAGGGGCTGTATTATTTTTTGTCTGTCTATCTCTCTCTAGATTGCAAGTTTATTGTGCACAGGGAATGTGTATATGAATTCTGTTTATCTTACTTTTCCAAGTGCTTAAATTCAGTGTTCTGCACATATTAAGCATTCACAGCGTGGCTCAGTGGAAAGAGCATGGGCTTTGGAGTCAGAGGTCATGGGTTCAAATATTGACTCTGCCAATTAGCTGTGTGACTTTGGGCAAGTCACTTAACTTTTCTGTGCCTCAGTTACCTCATCTGTAAAATGGGGATTAAGACTGTGAGCCCCCTGTGGGACAACCTGATCACCTTGTAACCTCCCCAATGCTTATAACAGTGCTTTGCGCATAGTAAGTACTTAATAAATTCCATTATTTATTATTATTCAATAAGTACCACTGATAATGATAAGCAGCATGGCTTAGTGAAAAGTGTATGGGCTGAACACCGAGACACGCAGCAGCAACAGCCCAGGTGTCTTTCTTTGCCCAGAAGGCCAGATGCCCGCTCTGCAACCAGAAACAACACACTGAGGCAAGGGCCGCGGGACGGATGAGGTAACTGAGGCACTGTACCAAGTATTGGGGTAGATAGAGGCAGACCGAGCTACCCTCGATGCTGGTTTCGAAGTCGACCTGTCTGTGTTCGAGATCCCCGAATCCTATCACATCCAAGACAGTGGTAGAAATATGCAGCTGCAAGATGAGGATTATGAAATCATGCAGTTTGCCATTCAGCAGAGCCTGTTGGAGTCCACAGGAGACAACCCAGCCCACACCCTCTGATCCTCTGCTGCTAACCTCCTCACTGTGCCTCGTTCTTGCCTGTCCCGCTGTCGACCCCCGGCCCACGTCCTCCCCCTGGCCTGGAATGCCCTCCCTCCGCACATCCACCAAGCTAGCTCTCTTTCTCCCTTTAAAGCCCTACTGAGAGCTCACCTCCCCCAGGGGCCCAGACTGAGCCCCCTCCTTCCTCTCCCCCTCCCCACCCCCCCCGCCCTACCTCCTTCCCCTCCCCACAGCACCTGTATATATGTTTGTATAGATTTATTACTCTGTTTTACTTGTACATATTTACTATTCTATTTGTTTTATTTTGTTAATATGTTTTGTTTTATTGTCTCTCTCCCCTTTCTAGACCGTGAGCCTGCTGTTGGGTAGGAGCCGTCTCTATATGTTGCCAACTTGTACTTCCCAAGCGCTTAGTACAGTGCTCTGCTCACAGTAAGTGCTCAATATGATTGAATGAATGAATGAATGAATGTAAAATGAAGATTAAGACTGTGAGCCCCCTGTGGGACAACTTGATCACCTTGTAACCTCCCCAGTGCTTAGAACAGTGCTTTGCACATAGTAAGTGCTTAATAAATGCCATTATTATTATTATTATTAAATACAATTGATTGATCCCTGGCCACATTGAGTTTACAATCTAGTGGGATCTTTTGAAACCCTATCATGACTACACCCTGGGACCATCCAATATTTATGTACCATCAGGTGAAAGACAGGACAACAGGACCAAGGAAGGAACTGGCAGCTAAGGGTTGAATAAAGTCAGACAGTACATATTTACTATTCTATTTATTTTATTTTGTTAATATGTTTTGTTTTGTTGTCTGTCTCCCCGTTCTAGACTGTGAGCCCGCTGTTGGGTAGGGACCGTCTCTATATGTTAACAACTTGTACTTCCCAAGTGCTTAGTACAGTGCTCTGCACAAAGTAAGTGCTCAATAAATACGATTGAGTGAATGAATGTGGGTTCTAATCCCGGATCAGCCACTTGTCTGCTGTGACCTTGGGCAAACCACTTAACTTCTCTGCCTCAGTTACCTCAACTGTAAAATGGGGATTAAGACTATATGCCCCTCGTGGGACAACCTGATTACCTTACATCTACCCCATGGCTTAGAACAGTGCTTGGCACATAGTAAGTGTTTAGCAAATAATAATAATAATAATAATGCTGATGACATTTATTAAGAGCTTACTATGTGCAAAGCACTGTTCTAAGTGCTGGGGAAATTACAAGGTGATCAGGTTGTCCCACGGGAGGCTCACAGTCTTCATCCCCATTTTACAGATGAGGTAACTGAGGCACAGAGAAGTTAAGTGACTTGCCCAAAGTCACACAGCTGACAACTGGCAGAGCCAGGATTTGAACCCATGAACTCTGACTCCAAAGCCCATGCTCTTTCCAGTGAGCCACGCTGCTTATCATCATCATAATAACTCTGTAGATGATTGGATCATATGGTCTATTTTCCCATAGACTTACATGTTTTTTTAATGGCATTTAATAAGTGCTTACTATGTGCAAAGCATTGTTCTAAGCACTGGATTAGAAAATGGGATCTGTTTCAGAACTTCTGGAAAAATATGAAATCCCTTTTGGTATTCTATATTGCTATGTCACACATCCCTAAGCTATTGTTTAAATTTTGTTAATGTAACTCAAGGCTTAACATCACCACATTAACTAAATGAAGATGTGTAATATGATAAATCTTTGCAGGAGGCTGCTGAAGTAGCAGCTTTGTCTAATTGATTTTGATGATGGTTTTTCACTTTCAGTAAAAAATCTGTTCATATCTGGCTGAACCACAACCTTCTTGCTTTCATAATGCATCTTGTGGGAAACTAATTACTTCCAACCACCCCTGTTCACCTTTAAACACCTTGATTAATCTGGGTTTTCTTCAATCATTTAAAAATATACTTTCACTTTCTTGAAAATTAATGCAAGCCTTCTTAATCCTAAATTTTTTGCTGATGGTGAAGATACTCTTAACTGTTTCTCTGCTTTGGCTTCTTGATATAGTAGTAATTACAATGTATTGGATTGATAAAGGTTGACCAGATCTTGGCTGGGCAATTCCTCTGAATGAGAAGCAATTAAATCATTGATGCCTGCAACATCCATTCCTAAATGACCTTGGATCCCCAGTTCAAAAATGTCTTTGGGAAACTTTTTTGAGTCTTTCTGTTGTATTGAGCTCCCTCAGGAGCTTAATACAGCATTCTGCATGCTGTGAGCACTCAATAAATACCACTAATTGATTCTCTTCTACATCTTGGACATCTGATTCAACTGAGGGAGAGCTTCTCTAAGATCTATTCAGGGATGATTGCTTAATCTCATCCCAGGTGGGGAAGAGTCAGGAAGAGATTTTACCAATCAGTAATGTTTGGCCAAAATATCAGGGTGGTCATGTTTCTGCAAAGGTTAAGCATCAAACAAAATTGGTTATATCCCTGGAGTGTTGTATGGTGGGATAAATGTAACCTGGACTCCAGTATCAAACAATAACAGCTGTATCCCTGGGCTATAATTATGTTGGAATGCCTATATACACAGATACATATATACATCACATAGGCATTCCAACATAATACATACATATATAAAACTGAGGTCTAGTCATATTGTAGAGGCCTGAATCATCTGGTTGCTTGCTAACACAGATCAGCTGGAGATGAATTTTCTCATTAAGACATGTTTTCATACTTATCCAGTCCCAACAAGGCTATCTGTAGCTATGCTTTCAGTATGGTCCTTTGCAAAATGGAATGTGGTAACAGTTTAGGGGTAAGCAAAGGGAGATGGGATTAGTTTCTCAGTCTCTCATTTTAAATTCCAGCTGAGACAAGCAATCGGCACAGTTCCTAACAACTATGCAAATAGTTTCCCTCAGACAGTTTAATTGTTTGTCTAGTAGAGCATTTCCCAGCAAACCACGTCATGAAATTGGACTCATGCGGGTGTGTTGTTCATGCCCTTCTGATCCAAAGCAAATCTGTGTCTGATGTGATTCAGTTTGTATAGTACCATTAAAATGGAAACATTACAACAGACAGAAAGAAGGTTGGTATTTAGGCCCAAGACTCACAATCTTCAGTAATGAGTCAGAAGAGGATTTATGCTTTCATCCTTCACATAAGAGAAATTAAGACCCAGGCTTAATCTTGAGACACTAGAGGATGAAAGGAAAAGGAGAAAAGAGGGATGGGACAAGGTAAAAGGGAACTAGATTTGGCATTAGTAGATGGGGCATAGATGAGTCCTTTACACACAACACCCAGGAGCCACTGACCCATTTCTAACTCTGTCATTGCTGATTTCTCCTTTATTTCCAACACCTGATGCAGTCCACATCTCCAGCTGCAGATGGGCAGCAGAGGCAGAATGAGTCAGTGACTAAAACAATGGGGTTATTTTTCTGAGTTCTATCACACCCATCACTCATTAACTTAAAACATAACCACAAGCTGCAGTTTCTAATCCTTGAAGGGTTCAGGTGTCATTAACTTCCCTAAACAAGTTTAGTGTTTTGAGAATTCATGGTAAATGGGGATGGAGGATGGGCAGCCATATAATCATGGGGAGATGTTGGATGAGCCACTATGACCACTTCACGATCCTGCTTCTTCCTACCCACATTCCAACCAGTTCTTTGAAAACAGTAGTATGTAGGAAACATAACAAACTCCATGTTTAGGATCCACCATGTACATCAGAATGTAGACACAAACTGGGCATTAAGAAGTGCACAGTTTAAGGATCATTCTATCATCCACGGAATGTCTCTCTCCCCCTCTAGACTCCAAACCTGTTATGGACAGGGAATGTGTTCACAAAGTTTGTTAGATTGTACTCCCTCAAGGGTTTAGTACAGTGCTCCACACACCAAAAGTACTCAATAAATGCCACTGATTGATTCAGATGACAGAAATTATGTTCTGTTCATCATGAAAAAAATAATGCCTACTCCAGAAACCAAGTTACTTCTCCCCCTCCCCCAACAAGATCCAGACACTATACCTTCAGCTGAATGCATAGTTTGCTCACAAGCAAATTTCCCAAGAAACTTGACAGTAATATAAACACGAAGCAGTGTTTGTTAAGCTCACTCTTGACCAACCATCTGATTTTGTTTAATCCCTGGCAACGTGGAAACATACTAATTTGCATAGTAAAGCTGTAGATACTTGTTCAATTGCCAGTTGCCATTTCAATTCATTCTCCCCATCTCTGCAAATGATAAGGTGCCACGCTAACTTAGAGGATCATTTGATTTAGACATCTGCCTCGCTGTATCCCAACTGGCAAAATAGCAGTACTTTTAGAGCTGAATTTTCATATTTTTACAAAGCTTTAATCTGACAGATATACTATCAAAATGTTTAATTTCCTGAAAGACTGATTTATACTCAACTATTTTAAGGTTAGAATTCTGGAAACCATGGACACCTGTTCTCAGTTTAATGGTTCTGACTAACATGGAATTACTTGCATCAGCTGAGTTCCTACTGCCATGCCACCTTGCATTTCATTTTTTTTTCTGAACTCATAGCATTTCACATCAGGCAATTAAATCCATTAAAGTTAGTCAATAGGACTTGCATATACCCCGACACAACAACCTCACAATTCCACTTTCTCTTTTGGGTTCCTACCACATTGGTAGCAGCTTTGCACACACCTTCAAAGGTAGTCTGCTTTCCCAGCCATGCCTTGACCTTCCTAAACCTCCACATATCAAAGCATAGAGAGGGTTATTTAATGGTAAGACCATTCATGTTTTCAGCTCACAACTATCGAAATCTGCCCACCACTTTGAATTCCCCAGAAGAATGCTGAATCAAAATGTATCAAATTTATTTTGAACCAGCAGCCTGGATACTTAGTTACTGGGCACATCCTAATTAGCCTGACTGGGTTTAATAGATGCCATCTCCTATCTTTATACATCCCAGTGAATGGACAATCAAAGAAATAGCAAAACTAATCAAAGATGGTACATCTTGGGAAGCAGACAGATTATGACGGGCCCAAAATACAGAGATTCATTGTAAACTAAAGCCCAGTGAATCCACACTTCAGTCTCACCTTCTATGTGACTGTGATACCTGGATGCATCAGGGTCATTACATTGAATTTTCTTGCACAGTTTCAGTGGCTTCACCTAAAAGCCATGAAATGGGAAATGAAGCACAGGAATGTAGTTAGTCATCAGCATTGAAGGAACACTCATGTAATACAGCTTTACAGTTAGTTGTTTGTTGCTATTTTTGAATGGTATTTGTTAAGTGCTTATTATGTGCCAGGCACTGTACTAAGCACTGGGGTAGATAAAAGCTAATCAGGTTGGGCACAGTCCATGTCCTATGTGGGGCTTGTGGTCTCAATCCCCATTTTACAGATGAGGTAACTGAGGCCCAGAGAAGTTAAGTGACTTACCTAAGGTCACACAGCAGACAAGTGGCAGAACTGGTATTAGAACCCAGGTCTTTCTGACTCCCGGGCCTATGTTCTATCCACTAGGCCACACTGCTTTTCAGGATGGAATACATGACAGGAATGGAAGGAATGGAGAATAGCAAGATACCAAAATCGGTGCTTATATAATAAGCTGAATAGGGCACATACAAGCAGAGGGAAGGCATACAGGCATTTTAAGAACACAGTGAAACCCAGTCTAAAGCAGAAAGAAAGATGCCATAATTAGCATATATCCCAGCTCTATTAAAAAAAAAATAAATTACTGTAATTTATTGATCTCATCCTGGGTACAAGAGCTCTGTATTAGATGCTTGGGAAAGTACAGTAGTCGACATGAGATGACTGCTTTCAAGGAGCTTAAAATTGAGCAGGAAAGACAGACATGAAAATAAGTACATTCATCTAAAATAACACCAATTAACAAGGGAAATTCTTCAACTATCAGGCCTTATAGATTAGGTGATTTAGAGCCTCTTGAGGATCCAGGAACCTGTCTAATTATCACCCAAGGATATTTTCGCAGTGTTTAGTGCAGTATTTTGTTCACAGTAGCAAAGCAAGAAGCAATGTAGTCTAGTGGACTGGCCTGGGAGTCAGAAGGACCTGGGTTCTAATCCTCCTACACCCCTTGTCTGCTGTGTGACCTTGAGCAAGTCACCTCACTTCTCTAGGCCTCAATTACCTCATTTGTAAAATGGGGATTAAGACTGGGAACTTCAGTGGGACAGGAACTGTGTCCAACCCGATTTGCTTGTAGCCATCCCTGTGCTTAGTACAGAGCCTGGCACATAGTAAGTGCTTCACAAATGCAACAATTATCAATAATTATTATTACTGTAGGTACTTAGTAAATACTATTATTACCTCAAATTCAAAAATGGTTCTTCTGATGATGAACTTTGTCCATGTGTATACCTGAAAAGACTGACACCTGACTGACTGTTCTGTCCACATTGTGCACATGTAAAGATTGTGAGCACCTAGAAGGCCAAGAATCGCATATAACTCTCACCTGGGTAGTTTTCCCCAGCTCTCAGTGTGGTGCACTGCACCCAATGAGCAGTTAAAAAATACAATCACCATTATATATATTACTTTGTCTCTTGCACTGGTTATTTTTAATACCTGGCTTTTAAACAAACATACCTCATTCTGTTTCTGGGTTATATCAGATACTTTCATGTAATATTTTAATCTCACTAACAGCTATAAGGGGAGGTAAAGTTCTCTCCACCTGCTCCATTCAAACAGAAAAAACGATTCATGGGGGTTTTTTTTATTAGCCCGGGTTGGTACAGTGGACCATTGTTAAAGTAACTCCCTCTCAAACCAAATGGAAGTTATTAATAATCTATGCTAAAGCACTTTGCAACACCAGAACCAAAGCCGTTCTCTCTCTCTGGTTATGGACAGTTGAGCTGGAGTCACCATGGGTTTAAGCAAGCTCTCCCAGGAGGTGGTAAGGATTGAGCTTGTCTATTACACAAATGGACTGTTTTCCCTCCCTTGACCTTGGTGGGTCTGTTTCTCTTGTTCCTTTTCACACTGTCAAAAACTTGACCTTTAAGTCCATTTGGCTGATAGTGTATCAGGACACAAAAGGACAGTCCAGGACCACTACTGGTTCTGTCACTCACAGGTCCTAAGGCTAATAAGCCCTTCGTGTTCCCTGCTTTCTCAGAGCTTCATCTTGCTAAATAGAAAGTTCTTTGTGTACTGTGTCAAAGAGACAGCAAAAATCTGCTGCACCATCTTCAACGGAGTTTGGATTTGGAACTTTTCTGTTGTATCTCGCTTTTTTTTAAGATAGCTCCACTGGATGACAAGACCCTGGCCGAATCCTCAATTGCAAAGTTAACATCTAAGTTAAGGTTCATCCTTGATGATGGAGTTTCCCGTTGACAACAACTGATGAGCTTCCTTCTTGGTAGTTCGTGCAACAATAAAAAATCCTCTCCTGTCCTTGTCAGTTGTGTTCCTGCCAGGGAATGGAGTTCAACGAGTGAATCAATCAATCGTATTTATTGTGGGCTTACTTTGTGCAGATAACTTGTACTAGGCGCTTGGGAGAGTACCAATATAACAGGGTTGGTAGACACTGCAGCACTGGGCCACTGCTGGGCCATATGCCACAACCCAGCAGGCAGTTTCCTTGGTAACCATTGTGGTCTTCATCTCCCATGAAGCCCAGCTAATTTTCAGGATTTCTTCTTGAGCTGTCTGCCTTGTGTGGCCAGTGAAAAGAGCACGAAGCTAGGAGTCAGAGGGCCTGAGATCTAATCCCAACTCTGCCACTTGCCTGCTCTGTGACCTTTGGCAAGTCACTTACCTTCTCGGTGCCTCAGTTTCCTCATCTGTTAAATGGAAATTAAATACCTGTTCTCTCTTTTCCTTATGTTACCATTCTCACGTGGGATGGGACTGTGTCTGAACCGACTGTACCTAGCCCAGCACATAGCACAGTGCTTGGTACAATGCAAGGATGTAGCAAATACCAAAATTATTATTATCATTCATTCATTCAATCGTATTTATTGAGCGCTTACTGTGTGCAGAGCACTATACTAAGAGCTTGGGAAGTACAAGTTGGCAACACATAGAGACAGTCCCTACCCAACAACAGGCTCACAGTCTAGAAGGGGGAGACAGACAACAAAACAAAACATTTTAGCAAAATAAAATAAATAGAATAGTAAATATGTACGAGTAAAATAAATAGAGTAATAAATCTGTACAAACATATATACAAGTGCTGTGGGGAGGGGAAGGAGGTAGGGTGGGGGGATGGGGTGGGGGAGAGGAAGGAGGGGGCTCAGTCTGGGAAGGCCTCTTATTACCATAATCATTATTATTAATTCCCTAACTAATGGTTGGTCAGAAACTTTCACCACTGGTAGCACATCCTCAGCAAACAAAATCAGGACCAGAACTCAGGGCTCTTTCAGGCCAATATCTACTGGATTGTCAACGGTATAATTAAGACAGTATTTGTTAAGTGCATACTATGTGCTAAGCACTGCAGTAAAGTAATAGAGAAAAGGTATTAAGGATTAATGTAATCCCCAGACAATGTTCAAATCTCATTTTAACTACAAGTTAACACAAAAATTGTTACCAGATCTGATCAGTAGAAAAAACTCTTCATGAACCATTACATCCAATTTCTCCAAGCAGGTGAACTTCAAGGATGCTGATTTGTTAGGTACCTGGGCAAATTTCTCCTGACTGCCGAGCCTGACTTCCTCAACATAGGTGTAACTGATATACTCTAGAACCTCTTCTAATTATTTTTCAACAAAATAAATTCTACTTCAACTTAATAAAGAATCAGAGACAAAAGTACGGAAAATATAAAGCAGTGGACAATGCAACTTTGCCCGCTTGATAGCCAACATATAGCTAAGTCCTAGAGGTCGTGTTCCCTGATTACTCACAGTCTTTCAAAGTGGGTTTTTCCTAGTCCCATTGATCCAGGGCCACCTCTCCACCAGAGTACCTGAATCCATCAGGTATCTCTCCCATTTTTATTACCTGTGGTTTTGTATTTTCTGCACCATGTTTCCCACCCAGTAAGCCGTATAGCTGTATAATTAGACCATCGTTGCTACATCCAACCTTATACTTCAGTTTGAGACAATCATTAGGTGTTTTTTCACCCACCAGTGGCTGAGGAGTAAGAACCCTGGTGCTTCTTTTAAAACAGTTTCCAATCTAACATCCAATATCAAATATCAAATATGTCAATATCAAATATGAGAAGCAGTGTGGCTTAGGAGAAGCAGCGTGACTTAGTGGATAGAGCACTGGACTGGGAGTCAGAATGAGCTGGCTTCTAATCCCGGCTCCACCACATGTCTGCTGTGTGACCTCGGGCAAGTCACTTAATTTCTTTATGCCTCAGTTACTGCATCCGTAAAATGGGGATTTAGAGTGTGAGCCCCATGTAGGGCTAGGACTGTGTCCAACCTGATTAACTTGTATTTACCCCAGCTCTTAGAACAGTACTTGGCACACAGTAAGCAGTTAATAAGTACCATAATTATTATGCATCCTGAAAACATGAGACTGCTAAACAGACATGACAATTAGCAATAAAATAATAATAATAATAATGGTATTTGTTAAGCACTTACTATGTGCAAAGCACTGTTCTAAGCACCGGGGGGATACAAGGTGATCAGGTTGTCCCACGGGGGGCTCACAGTCTTAATCCCCATTTTACAGATGAGGTAACTGAGACATAGAGAAGTGAAGTGACTTGCCCAAAGTCACACAGCTGACAATTGGTGGAGCTGGGATTTGAACCCATGATCTCTAACTCCAAAGCCCGTGCTCTTTCCACTGAGCCACGCTGCTTCTCTTTCTAGGATCCTTTGCTTCGTCTTATTAGAGGTTCTGGTATACTATGTCAGCTTCATATAGTTTGGTGATATCAATGTAAAGCTGTTGCGTGGAAACTGAGAGCTAAATGACCTCCCATTTTGGTTGAGGTGGGTTTGGATGTAATGAGCTGAAAAATGTTTCATGATTGCTTTTTCTTTAAACTTAGTTCTTCATTATTTCCATCTTTCCTTGTTTTCTCTGATGCTACCTCTGACCCAGCATGTGTTGAAGCAAAGTCCCTTGAACAGAGCTAGTAATGCTAAGAGGGATGGAGGTAAGGGAAAGAGGGACAAGATGAAGAAGTAGCATGGCCTAGTGGATACAGCATGGGCCTGGGAGTTAAAAGGACCTGGATTCTAATCCCAGCTCCACCATTCATTCATTCATTCAATCATATTTATTGAGCGCTTACTGCGTGCAGAGCACTGTACCAAGCGCTTGGGAAGTACAATTTGGCAACGTATAGAGATGGTCCCTCCCCAACAGCAGACTCACAGTCTAGAAGGGGGAGACAGACAGACAACAAAACAAAACATATTAACAAAATAAAGTAAATAGAATAAATATGTGCAAATAAAATAAATAGAGTAATAAATATGTACAAACATATATACATATATACAGGTGCTGTGGGGAGGGGGAGGGGGGGAGGGAGGAGGAGGAGAAGGGAGGGTGCTCGGTTCATTCATTCAATCGTATTTATTGAGCGCTTACTAAGTGCAGAGCACTGTACTAAGCACTTGGGAAGTACAAGTTGGCAGCATATAGAGACGGTCCCTACCCAACAGCGGGCTCACAGTCTAGAATGGGGAGACAGACAGACAACAAAACATATTAACAAAATAAAATAAATAGAATAAACATGTACAAATAAAGTAAATAAATAGAGTAATAAATATGTACAAACATATATACAGGTGGAAGGGAAGAAGCTGTGTTGCTCAGTGGAAAGAGCATGGGTTTTGGAGTCAGAGGTCATGGGTTCAAATCCCGACTCCGCCAATTGTCAGCTGGGTGACATTGGGCAAGTCACTTCACTTCTCTGTGCCTCAGTTACCTCATCTATAAAATGGGGATGAAGACTGTGAGCCCCCTGTGGGACAACCTGATCACCTTGTATCCTCCCCAGTGCTTAGAACACTGCCTTGCACATAGTAAGCACTTATAAAAAAAGGAGATAAGGTGGGGGGAAGGGAAGGAGGAGGAGAGGGAGGAGGGGGCTCAGTCTGGGAAGGCCTCCTGGAGGAGGTGAGCTCTCAGTAGGGTTGGAAGGGAGGAAGAGAGCTAGCTTGGCGGATATGCGGAAGGCGGGCATTCCAGGCCAGGGGGAGGTCGACGGCAGGACAGGCGAGAACAAGGCACAGTGAGGAGGTGAGAGGCAGAGGAGCAGAGGGTGCAGGCTGGGATGCCATCATTATGATGATTATAGCCAAGCGCCGTGGGGAGGGGGAGGGGGTGTGGAGGAGGAGGAGGAGTAAACTTGGACAAGTGATTTAACTTCTCTGTGCCTCAGTTACCTCATCTGTAAAATGGGAATTAGGACTGTGAGCCCCATGTGGGACAGGGACTGTGTCCAACTCAATTAGCTTGTATCATCCTCGCACTTAGAACAGTATCTGGCACATACTACCACTCCCTAAACAGTCCTAAACCAGGAAGGAGTTCCTTCCAGAAGGCACTTCTTCCAGGGGTCAGGCAGCAGTGGAGACAGGAAGCAGCAGCAGCAGTGGTGGTGTAGCCTCCCCTTCCCCAGCCCCAGGGAGGTGATGTGATGGGAGTCTTTATCTGGACTAGAGTAGTCTCTGTGGTGGTGGTGTGAAAGCAGCATGGAACTGAGGGCTGGGCTTATCCTACTCCAGGCCATACAATGCACTCATCTCAAAGTAATCCTACAAGCCCTGGCCAACTCGACTGCTACTGAGTAACAAAAACAGCCAGGTGCCATTCAGGAGTCATTTTCAGTTCAGAGCATTATTGACTGAAACAAAATCAATGAACTCTCTCCTTTTCTCACATTACGTTGAGAAAAAGAGTGATCAGCTAAGGAGTGATTTATCCTATTCATTTTGTCAGATCCCAGGGTACCCAACTTTAAGTGATTGGGGAAGGCTGTTTCTGTTAGGAAATATTCAAGATGGATGCCCGCTCTATACCAAGAAGATAATTCAGGCCACAAAATGCACTGTGACCTCCAACGAGTTCAATCTAAAATTACACATCCCTCTGAAATCATCAGATGATTGAAGTCCCAGTGTGAAATTTGTAGTGTGAAATTTCCAGATACTTGGGAAGACTGTCAAAAAAAAACAGAAGAAAAGTTGCCTGTCAGCCTTCCAGCCTTGGACACAAGAGTTCAGGATTCCCACCCTTCCTAAGGATGCTATGATGGAAACACTATGCTTCTCAGTCATGATGGTAGAGCACTGGGGAATAAAGAGAAAAGTATGCTCAACAGGTTGAGATACTGCATTAAATCTCTGAGTCAATCTAAAATATGATTCAGGCCTAAAAAGAATACTTTGGACTAAATTAGGTTAATTTTGCAGTCATCATTGTTTTCTAATATGATTTTCTAGGTCACAGTAATCAATCAATCAATCAATCAATCGTATTTATTGAGCACTTACTATGTGCACAGCACTGTACTAAGCTCTGGGAAGTACAAATTGGCAACATATAGAGACAGTCCCTACCCAACAGTGGGCTCACAGTCTAAAAGGGGGAGACAGAGAACACAGTAAAGGTATAGTCTTCTTATTCTGGAGCACAGACTACTTGATAATCCTGTAGGCAGAGAAGTTGAGTTAACAAGGTTTTTCTCACCTGATACCCTATAGTTAGGGGTCAAGAGAAACACTGTAATTCTGCTGCCTGTGCTATTAAGTGATTACAAGAGTTCAGGAACCAGGAGGAGGAATCAGTACTCACTTTGCAGTGTTTATGCATGTGCTATATGTTAGTAAATGATTAGATCTTACCTTCTCTGCTACTGGTGAATGGCAATTCTAACCAAGAACAAAATTAAGTTTCACACCTTAAAGGCTTTTCCAATGAAGGAATGTGAAAAGTCACAGGCCTGGGAGTCAGAGGACCTGGGTTCTAGTTCCAGATCCATCAGTTGCCTGCTTTGTGACTTTGAGCAGGCCTCTTAACTTCTCTGGGCCTCAGTTTCCTCATCTGCAAAATGAGAATTCAATATCTGTTCTATCTCCTTCTTAGATCGTGATCCCCATGAGGGACAAGGGCTGTGTCCCACCTAATTATCTTGTACCTAATGAGTGCAATGCTTAGTGCAATGCTTGGCATATCATTCAATCAATCGTATTTATTGAGCACTTGCTATGTGCAGAGAACTGTGATAAGTGCTCGGGAATTATATAAATAGGTGTGCCTCCCTTAAAAAAAAGTCACAAGGTTGGAATAACCACAGGGTAAATTGTGTGGTGATACAGGGTCTGTTTGCCTTGAGGAAATCTCATCCAACCCATTCTGAAGGCCACCACCCCACCAACCCCCAAGCCCCCAAGTTCTTACCTCACCATAGTTTTTGTGCCAAGACTAAAAGTCTTGTGACAGAGAGGGGTGGTCCCAGTCAGTCTCCAGGGGCAAGGAGGAGTGTGAGTTTGGCTTGAGGAACTGCGGAGGGAACTCTGCAAGTGTCTTCTTTCACCTCTTCTCACCAAGCTTTACTTAAGCCTCTCCAACTGGAATAACTAGGCCTTTAGTGAACTGAAGATGTTTTGAAAAAGCAGTTTCTACTCTGATATGGTCAATACTCTCTCCTTTTACCAGTCAGTCCTTCCATCTAAAATGGAGGTTAAACTCTTGATAAACATTTGGGAGTAGCATTATGAGGCAACAGTACTGCCAACTGTAAACAGCTGGATTAATTAGAACATGTCTTCTCGGAAGATGTCCACAAATGATGGAAAGCACCTTCCAATACTCCTCTGGGTCTCTTGGTCTGTCACCCAAAGAATAATATTTATTTTTTTTGTATTTGTTAAGCACTTACTATGTGCCAGACACTGTACTAAGCACTGGGGAAGATACAAGCAGCATGGAGAAGCAGCATGGCTCAGTGGAAAGAGCACGGGCTTTGGAGTCAGAAGTCATGGGTTCAAATCCCGGCTCTGCCAACTGTCAGCTGTGTGACTTTGGGCAAGTCACTTAACTTCTCTGTGCCTCAGTTACCTCATCTGTAAAATGGGGATTAAAACTGTGAGCCCCCCATGGGGCAACCTGATCCCCATGTAACCTCCCCAGTGCTTAGAACAGTGCTTTGCACATAGTAAGTGCTTAACAAATATCATCATCATTATTATTATTACAAGCTAATGAGGTTGGACACAGTCCAAGTCCCACATGGGACTCACAGCTTTAAACCCTATTTTACAAATGAGGTAACTGAGAAACAGTGAAGTAATGTGACTTGCCCAAGGTCACCCATGATACAAGTGGTGAAACTGAGATTAGAACCCAGGTCCTTCTGACTCAAAGAATTTCTAGTCTATGGATATGACAATCTTGAGTTGAAATAAGTCAATAGCTTCTCCAAGGATTGGAGGATAAATTTACAGTATTTTTAGCATCTTCCCATTTAGAATATCCCAGGTTGGGGGACCTGAGTTCTGTTCCTTGTGTAAAGATTGTTTAATAAGGAGAAGATGAACCAATTTTTCTCCTTTCCCAGAATAACAGTAGTAATGTTAATAGTATTTATTAAGTATTTACTGTTTTCAGAGCACTGTTCTAAATGCTGGGAAAGAATACCTGGCAGGGCATTAGATATAGTCCCTGGCACGTGAGGATTCACCATCTATAAGTGGGAAGAGATAAATGAGGAGTACTGAAACAATAAAACCAAACAAAAATACCACATAAAAGATAAGGACACATAGCTAAAATATAAACAAAAATCAGCAGGGTCCTTCAAAGCCTTATTGAAAACATATCTCAATCAATCAATCAATCAATCGTATTTATTGAGCACTTACTATGTGCAGAGCACTGTACTAAGTGCTTGGGAAGTACAAGTTGGCAACATATAGAGACAGTCCCTACCCAACAGTGGGCTCACAGTCTAAAAGGGGGAGACAGAGAACAAAACCAAACATACTAACAAAATAAAATAAATAGAATAGATATGTACAAGTAAAATAAATAGAGTAATAAATATGCACAAACATATATACAGGTATATATGTACTTGGTGCTTAGAAGATCACAACACAGCAGATAACTTCCCCGCCCACTTCGGCAGACCATTTCAGAAGAGAGCAGTCTTTATTGACTCATTTGGGAAAGACAATTTTCTCTAGCTTATCAATTACTAACCCAATTTACTAGACCGCATCTTGTTTTCTGCCTCTTCAGTACCGTTAGGTGACAGTTTTGCCGCCATGCTTTCTTGGAATAGAGGAGGGACTCTTAGATTTCAGCTTTACAGGGCCCTTCACATACGATATGAACACAACAGTGTAGACGGATCAGAGCATTCATAGAAGACCAGAGTGGAGAGGTTCAAGCCCAACCGACTAGCTCTACGATGAGTTCAGTCCGCAAAGCAACTCTAGCTTAAAGAGGGCTTCTCTAAGCTTCATTTCCTCTCCTCCCACTCTGCATCACCCTAGCACTTGGATTTGCTTGTTTTATTCACCCCTCCTTCAGTCCCACAGCACTTACACACACATTCATAATTAGGCTTTAATGAACCTCAACCACATAAGGGCTTTAATGAACCTCAACCACCAAGGCCCTCGACCTGCACACCAAAGGTTTACAGGGAAGCCATCCTCTATGGTCTTCCCCTCTCAGCCCCCTCCTCTCTTACAGAAGGAGGGAGATGTAGACTGCATCTCCCTCCCTATGTGACTTGTCCTGTCAGCTGGAAAGTTAGTACATCTCAGTTAAGCACTTTCTTTACATTTTTTGGTACTCTAAGCTCCTGAATAATTCAGGACAAATAAAATCCAGCTTTCTTTTATGTTCAGTGCAATTCATACCACAGCAAGTTGTTCCATCTGAAATGCTCAGCTATTTTGTCAGTGTAGACCTGCTCTTGGAGGCCAGGATATCTCTCTAACTCTGTCTCTAATTCTCTCTGTGTCTCTCCTTATTCCTTTCAATCTCCCCTCCCCACCCATCACCAGTGTGTTCCGCCCAACCAACACCGGCTATGATTTCCATGTCATCTCCAGCTTGATTTTTCTAATGACAGCTTCCCTGCTTCTTTTATGCCCTATGCAACTCCCTGAGGGGAATGCACTGATTTGTAACTTCTATGCCTCCCATTAAAAATCTCATCAACTTCCCAAAACAAATGAAACATAGAAAATGGAAAACAATCTAATGACTGGCCTGGGAGACTTTTCAACACTTTAAAATATTCTGGTGGGATAGATGGCACCGAGATATTTTCTGTGGCTTAAAGCAGCTGCCCGCCTCCATTCACAAAGCACACAACATCGCTGTCTAGTCTGGGGGACTAACTGCATAATAAAATGTGGGGTGGGGGTGGGGGTGGGGGGTTTCTGGCACACATTCTGTTGGCATCTCACAGGTCAAGTAATTAAGTCGGTCTTGTGTTCCATCAATGGCCACCCATTATTTCAAGAGTTAATTAGGCTTGAGGAGTCCATTCATAATAGATTCACTTCCCACTCTTCCCAGATGTAATAACAAAATATTTAGCACATTCAGACAGAACAAGCTGGACTTCTAACAGGCACTGGGTTGACAGCATTATTAGTATTCAAAGGTGAAGGCTGAAATAAAAAACATCCTTCTCACAACACGTGTCGGATTCGCTAATGAATAACTTGAGCCATCTGACCGGGTGCTGAATGGGAGGCAGATGAAGACTGGACAGTTCTCTCCCAAGAGCACTCTTTGTTGGAGGATTGTTTAAATTCTTCACATGCATCTTAGTTATTTCTTAAAGGATTTCTGTTTCCATCGAATAAATGGGAAATGCCCCAAGTTGTGAAATGGTGCTTATTCATAAATTAAATCAGAGCTCTGAATGTCTTCTTTTATTCTTCTGTTGTTGTTTTTTTAAAAGGTTCTGGCAAACACTCAGCAATCTAGGCTGGCTTGGAGGATTGGATTTAAAAACTAAATAGCAGTGTACCCACAAATGCTTCATGTCAGACCCTACAAAGCGCTTACTCTCTGCCAACCGCTGGGCTATGCACTGGACACTTTCCCCAAACCCCCACTCCGGATACATCAGCCTCGTGGCCCCCTTTCTCCTCCTCTCCCACCCCCTTTTTTTAAAAGAGTTAAGCCTTGCCCTACCCTCTCATCTGATTTGTACTTCCCAAGCACTTAGTACAGTGCTCTGCACACAGTAAGTTTTCAATAAATATGATTGAATGAAAGAATGAATGATCAGAAAAACCTGCCCCCTTTCCATAGGGAGCTTCTGATATTGGAAAGGGTAATGACTTGCATCCACATAAGAGGCTGATCAACTTGGTGGTGTGTGTGTGGGGGGGGGGGGGATAAATGTACAACATGCCTTGTGTTGACATCAAAAGGTCAAGATAGATGCATTTTTAAAATAACACCTCATTTGAGGCTTTTAAAATACTTGTACAGTAATGGTCAATGGAGGACCTCCCATATATTATCCACTTAGCAGATTCAGAAAGACAATTGAATATTGTATTGAAAAAGCAAATTATCATGGGGCCAATCAGTGTGGGGTCTCAAGTGAATAAGCTGAGTCTCAAAGAAATGGGGCTATGGGCTAGTTATTGGAGTTTTCACAATTGTTGAAAATGCCACCCTCAGCCCTGGTAAGGCTGTCCTCCCCTTGACTTTCTTTATCACTGAAGAAGCAGAACCAGCCTCCCATCTCACAAGCCAATGCATAAACTTGGTATTATCCTTGACTCATCCTTCTCATTCAATCCACACATACAATCTATCATGAAATCCCTGTTGGTTCTAGCTTCACGATGTCTCTAGAATGTGGCTTTTACTCTCCAGCCAAACAGCTATGTCGCTGATTCTAGTACTCATCAAGCTTCATCACTGACCTCCCTGCATTCTGTCTCTCTCCTCTCCAGCTCATACTTCACTCTGCTGCCTGGATCATTTTTCCAAAAAACAGTTAGTACTTATCTCCCAGAACGATTGCGGGTGGAGAGTGGGATGTTCTGGAAAAGATAATAATGATGATGGCATTTATTAAGCACTTACTATGTACAAAGCACTGTTCTAAGTGCTGGGTAGGTTACAAGGTGATCAGGTTGTCCCACGGGGGGCTCACAGTCTTCATCACCATTTTACAGATGAGGTAACTGAGGCCCAGAGAAGTTAAGTGACTTGCCCAAAGTCACACAGCTGACAATTGGCAGAGCTAGGATTTGAACCCATGACATCTGACTCCAAAGCCTGTGCTCTTTCCACTGAGCCATGCTGTTTCTCATGTGTCCCTGGAGTCGCTATGGGTCAGAGATGACTAGACAGCATAAGACAAGACTTATCTCCCACTCCTCAAGAACCTCCAATGCTTTCCCACCCACCTTTGCATCAAACAGAAACTCCTTACCATGGGCTTTAAAACAATCAATCAGCTCTCTCTATTTACCTAACCTTGCTGATGTCCTACTACAACTCAACCAGCATCATCATCATCATCATCAATGACATTTATTGAGTGCTTACTGGGAGAAAAGCACAGTACCAAACACTTGGGAGAGTACAATACAACAACGTTGGTAGACATATTCCCTGCCCACAATGAGGTTACAGTCTAGAGAGGGAGGCAGATATTAAAAGATCTAAATAATTTCTAATATACAATTTATAGATGTGCATTTATAGATATGCAATCTGCACACTTGACTCCTCTAACACAAACCTACTCTCTGTACCTCAATCTCATCTGTCTTGCTACCGACTCCTTGCCCACATTCTCCCTCAGGCCTGGAACTTCCTCCCCTTTCATATCCGATAATCAAACACTTTCCCCAATTTCAAAACCCTCCTGAAAATCACATCTCCTCCAAGAAGCCTTCCCTAAGCCTTTATTTCTCCTATATCTGTTCCGCCTCTGTGTCAACTATGCTCTTGGCTGTGTAGCCCCTTAAGCATTTGATACTTACTCCAGCCCCACAGCATTTACACAAATAGTCTTATACTCTACCATTTCTCTCAAACTTAAACTATTTTAATGTCTGTCTCCCCCTGTAAAATGTAAGCTCCTTGTGGGAAGGGATCACATCTACCAACTCTGTTGTACTTTCTCAAGTGTTTAGTACAGTATTCTGAATACAGTAGGCCCTTGCTCAATAATTTTCACTGATTGATAAACTGATTGATTGTTCTTAGGCCTTCCATGCCCTCTGCCACTGTATTCTCAACTGGTAGGCCATTAGTCAGAGCATAAAGAAAACTCTGCAGGAGGTTAGCTTTTTTAGAGCCCTTCCTCAAAGCTGACACTTCTATAGTGTAGTTTAAGGGAGACTAAGAATATGATAAGAAAAAAGTTGCATTTTGCCAAATAAGAAGGTCATTTGGCAATTCAACAGGGATTACGCTTCCTGAGTTTAGCTGAACCTCTCCATGCCATGTCTGACAATAATAACAATAACAATTGTGGTATTTGTTAAGCATTTACTGTGTGCCAAACACTATGCTAAGAGCTGGAGTCTTGTCTAGTCTTATGCCGTCGAGTCGTCTCTGACCCATAGCGATACCAAAGACACATCTCTCCCAGAATGCCCCACCTCCATCTGCAATCGTTCTGGTAGTGTATCCATAGAGTTTTCTCGGTAAAAATACAGAAGTGGTTTACCATTGCCTCCTTCTGCGCAGTAAACTTGAGTCTCCACTCTCAACTCTCTCCCATGCCGCTGCTGCCCAGCACAGGTGAGTTTTAACTTGTAGCAGATTGTCATTCACTCACTAGCCACTGTCCAAGCTAGGAATAGAATGGTATGCTTAGTCTCAACTCGCCCTCCCGTAGTCAAGACCGGTAGAGTACCAGAAACTCTCCAGGTGTGGCCCTGAGAGGGAAAGAGCTGGGGTAGATACAAGATAATCAGGTTGGACACAGTTCCTGTCCCACAGAGGGCTCACAGTCTTAATCCCCATTTTACAGATGCAGTAACTGAGGCACAGAGAAGTGAAGTGACTTGCCCAAGGTCACACAGCTGACAGGTGATAGGGCCGGCAATAGATTGCGTATTAGGCATGGTCAGCATTGGATATTCCCAAGCTATAGCATGGTAATTCTCAATGTTTGAAATGCCTGCACCTCACCATTCTGATCCTAAATTATGGTCAGGCTAGTCTTGTGGTTTGTTTAGCTCAGCTTCCCAAAATATAGGCTGTATCAGAACATAATTTGCTTAAACCCACAGTATAAGCCAACATTACACCTAATCCTATGCCTCTCAGTTTAATCATTTCATAAGGTAAATACTGATGTAGAAGATTTAATATATGTAAAATTGGAAAATTCATTAAAGTCAGCATAGAATGAAAGCTTAGAAAATTCTGATAGATCAGTCAACTGATCTATTAACTCCCTGTAGATTGTAAACTCCTTATAAGCAGCGAACATGTCTACCAATGCTGTTATATTGTACTCTCTCAAGCACAAAGTGCAGTGCTCTGCACACAGTAACTGCTCAAAAAATATGGCTTATGGATTGATTGATAACTTCTATGCATATGGGGGCTTCTGTCTTGGGTCCCTATATTAACACAAAACCTATGCAGGCATCCCCAAAAACCTCTTTTCATAAATAAATCGGTTAAATCTAGGAAATCAGGAAAACTTTTGTAACTGAAATGATTACATGTAATTGTCCATGAAAATTTGAGCCAACTGCAGGTGTACACAATTAACATATCATTAAAAAAACCTCTTGAACTTCAAATAAGCCATCAGCCCTGTATAGTGTAAATGAAGGATATAATTGATAGCCACAGCAGTGCTAGGTTAAGTGCTTCAATAACATTCCGCTCTCCAGAGGAAAGCAGCTCTGTTTCATCAATACAGAGAATCCATGCCAAAAGAAGTTGCATAGTTTAAATGAATTTTCTGAAGCAGCAGTAGAAAAAGGCAAAAAAATTAAGAAAGAAGCTGTAGCATTATTCATAGTATTTCTGGAAGGTTTTCAACCTAGTTTTAAAAGTGAAATTTTCCAGGTGTCTTTACAGTAAATGTTCTTATTCTAAGGGCTAAAAAAAAAAAAACAATTCTGAAGATATACAGAGCATAAAATAGACTAGAAAATATCCACTGGTATCTATTTATTTGTAGCAAAAGGGACAAAAGAGATTTCATAAACCAGACCTTTTGGTTGATTGAGTTTTAACAGATGTTCACTGGGGAAGATTCACATTGAGATGTGATGGTGAATCCCCCTCAGAGAAGAGTCTTGGCACCTAATGTCATAAAAGCCCTCACAGAGAGACAGGCTTTTACCCCAAAATTCAAAAGAATCAGTGGTTCAGGATCAGCAGATTCCCCTTTTTGATTTGTGTAGTTCAGGCTGGAAACAAATTCAGGAAAGAAGTTGGCATGGTTCAATCTAAAGTCGTTAGTTCCTGTGAAGAGACGTGAGCATAGTGTTGCTTTATAAAAATGATCTGCATGGCAGTGTAAAATATGGACTGGAGAGGGGAAGAGGCTGGGTGAGATGATAGCTTGAGCCAAGTTGGAAGTTGTTTGCATGGAGAGGAAGGGGAGGGTGCAGGAAATATTTTGGGATAAAACCAATAGGATGTAACTGTTGATTTTAATTTGATTGCTGAAACGTAATGTGGAGTTGAGGATGATAACCAAATTGAGGATTTATGGGACAAGAAAGAAGGTATTGTCTCTTTCTGTCTCTCACAATCTTTGTCTATTTCTCTTCTCTCCCTCCATCACCGACCCTCTCTTTGAGTGTTCTCCCTTTGCCTTTGCCTCCATTCAGCTCTTCTATTCTGGATTTTCCATTCCTCTTTTCTTGGACTATTGGCTTGTGGAACTACTGGCCTCATGGGCTACTGGCCTTATGGGCTACTCTTCCACTCTTAACCACTTGTGTCTAAGCAATGCTCACCCAAATGGCAAAGGGCCAGACAAGATACTCTTCTGTATTTTCTTGGACAGAGTGAGCAACTGAGGAAGAGATTTTCTCACAAAGATATTCACATTCACAGCACTTCCCCCAAACAAAGGACAACTCTAGCTATCTGTTTTCTAGTTCTAGTATAAACTTTTCAAATGCCAACAAACCATCTACTGCTGATTTATTTGTAGCTTTCTAGTGACACTGACCAGGCAACCAAATAGAATGACTTTGAACTTTGCATTCAAATAGAGCCTAAACGAATATCTTTGACAGATTAGACAAACTCTTTGAAGTATCCACAGGGTGTGGATATTGGGACCAATATCAGACAGATGGGGTGGTCTTTTCTCTCACAAAAATATCGAGGAACAATTTCTTGTGGTTTGTTGAATTCTCCCAAAGAGAGATCAACTGGTCAGCATTAAATGTCAGCACTTGCAATTATGTTCATTCTTGTACAATGAAACTCATTATTCCCTTAGAAATAAATGTCTCCAGTCTTGGGAGACCCCCTTACTTGACCAAAACTACACCAAAATGAAAAATTACCCTGTTACAGTTCTGTCAGATAATCAGCATTGTCAGTTTAATGAATGGCCTTTTCTATTTTCTCTGCTGTGGTTGGAGTTTATGGCTTGACAGAAGTGCTAAGCATGTCATAGGAACTGTGAGTTCCTCAAACTCTTTCCTTTTGGAAGCCATCTCAAGCATACTCGTGGATTGCTACATTACACTACACCATCATATCAGTGCGGCCCTGTGGAGAGCACTTCAGAGACCATTAATTTCTATGTCTGGATGAACAGTGGAGCAACTGCCTCTTTAACTTCTCATTTTGACAGGGCCTGTCCTCCTGGAGGCCATCTCTAAACTTCATCTACTCTTGCCAAGATTTATGAAACCTGCACCTTACTGCCATTGTGTCTAGAGTCAGGCAATTCACTATATTTATTGGACATCCACTGTGTTCAGAGTCCTATACTAGACACGATGGACATTATGTCAGATTAACAAAGGACATTCTTTGCCCTTGGAGATAATACAGTCTAATAGCAAGACACCTCTCACAATGACGTACATGCATACACACACACACACACACACACACACACACACACACACACACGCACCAAAATCATTTCCATATAAAGTAAGGTAGGCCAATGATGGCCGTGTCTCCCATTGAAAATGATGGATGAGAATCAGACCTGTCCCCTCTGATGTGTGATGCGATGCATGTCGCTGTCCAGGTGTGAATCACATAGCTGTTGGGAGACCTAATGAATGAGGATTTGCTGAGAAGCAGTGTGGCCTAATGGATAGAGCATGGGCCTGGGAGTTGGAATGACTTGGGTTCTAATCCCGGCTCCACTACTTGTCTGCTGAGTGACCTTGGGCAAATCACTTAACTTCTCTGTGCCTCAGTTACCTCATCTTTAAAATAGAGACTAAGACTGTGAACCCCACGTGGGACATGGACTGTGTCCAACCTGATTAGCATGTGTCTACCCTAGCACTTAATTAGGTGCCTGTCACAAAGTAAGCACTTAACAAATACTATCAGAAAATAAAGTCCCCAAGTGTAAGCTCCTTAACTAGACTGTAAACTCCTTAAAGGCAGGGATCATGTCTACTATATCATGATCTCCCAAGAACCTAATTAATACAATGCTTTGCAAAAAATAAGCATTTAGTAAATACTACTGGCTGCCTGCCAGTGGAGCACGTTGTTAGGTTGGCCTTCATTACAGTCTAATACCTTTTCTTCTGACCACCTCTGGAGCATGCCACAGGGCTGAGATCATCTTGAGAACCCATTTATCATTCTCCAGGACCTGATGACTTCACTACTGAAGTTGAGTTCTGATCATCATCTCCTTGGTGCCTGAAGCACTGCTATTTTATCCTGCCTAGCCAAGTCACACAACATAAAAGAAATTGGTGGAGTCTTTCAACAGGCTACTGGTGTGGTGTGTGTGCCTTGCAGTCTTATAGCAATACAATGATAGCAGTGACACAGAAAACGGTCCATCTTTGTCTTCATGCCAGCATCTCTTTTCTTTCAGAGCAAATGCTCCAGCATTCCCAAGATGAGATAATCTGAGACATCTTATGATGTTTCATCTATCATAGCAATTTTGTGATATCACCTCACCCATGAAGCAGAATTAGGGACAAAAGAACACGACCACCTAAAGGCATAAACATTTATACCACTCTGTCCTGATGTGAGTCACACATAGGGTTGGCATCAAATGATAACCTGAATAAGGCATTTATACCACCATGGATCCAGTAGCAGGATGGCAAGGCAACGGCAAGGTGGGGCAGGGGGGACGGGGGTGTAAAAATTAAAAAGGGCCCAGTCTGTCAGAAGTGGCACCTTTGTCCATGGGGGTCTGAGAAAGGACTCACATGGCACTGGAGCAAGAGGAAATTGATCAGGAGTCCCTCCACAGAAATGCTGCGGGTCTGGTGGTTCAAAAGGATTCCCATGTGACGAGGAGGCAGTGTGATCTAGTCTGAAGGAGTCTTCAGGAGTCTGAAGACCTGAGTTCTAATCCCACCTCTGCCACTGGCCTGCCATATGACCCCAGAGAAGTCACTAAACTTCTCTTGGCCTCAGTTTACTCTTTGGAAAAATGGGAATCATGTCCCTGCTCTCCCTCCCCTCAGACTTCATCCAATCTGCTGATTTATATCTACCTCAGCCCTTAGTGCTGCAGTTGGGACATATGTAATAATTACTATTCTTTTTATAATAAAAAGTAATGAAGGCCACAGCTGTAGTAGCATAAAATAATGCCATTGATTGGGAGAGGAGGGGGTAACAATTTTTTCTCTGCCTCAGGGTGGTGAAATGTCTGAAACTAGCCCTAGAGAGAGAGAAACACACACACACATACATATATATATATATATATATATATATATATATATACAGATATATATAGATAGATAGATAGATATAGATAGATATAGATATATGATTTCCACTGCCCAAATGGAACACAGTGGAGGTGAGTGAAGAAGGAGAAATACGCCACATCACTTTTCACCATGGCCTGGCTAGCCTGGCCTGTGACCCTGACCATGACTCCTCCACCACTGCCTGTCATCATCATCATCATCATCATCATCAATCGTATTTATTGAGTGCTTACTGTGTGCAGAGCACTGTACTAAGCGCTTGGGAAGTACAAGTTGGCAACATATAGAGACAGTCCCTACCCAACAGTGGGCTCACAGCCCAACTCAGACATCCTTCCCACCAGGAGTGGGTATTAGCTGAATCAATCAATCAATCAATCAATCAATCGTATTTATTGAGTGCTTACTGTGTGCAGAGCACTGTACTAAGTGCTTGGGAAGTACAAGATGGCAACATATAGAGACAGTCCCTACCCAACAGTGGGTTCACAGTCTAAAAGGGGAGACAGAGAACAAAACCAAACATACTAACAAAATACAATAAATAGAATAGATATGTACAAGTAAAATAAATAAATAAATAGAGTAATAAATATGTACAGACATATATACATATATACAGCTGAAGGCCAAGACTAACCCGTTTATCCTCTAGAATGTTGAGATTGTGATAGTTAGGGCCATGGTTTGCTTGCCTGATGCAGTGTGAAGCCTGAGCCCTGTTCCCCATTTTCCTTGATTGTATGCTGCCCTTAATTTAATTACCCTGTTATTCTTTCCATTTTTATGTGTCCTCCCCTGACGCTATGTTATTACCCACGCCCCCTCCCCGGAGGGGTAGGGACCATACCTAAATCAATGTTTTTCTATTTTCACCCCAGCACTCACTTTGTTGGGCATCTCATAAGAGCTTATTAAATGTTATTATTAGTATTATTATTCTAGCAATGAAATGCTGCCTTTCTAAATTGGATGCATAACCATGGCCTTCTTGGCCATATTAATTAGCCACAGAGAAAAGCAAAATGCATTCTGTCTCTGTGATCTCTCTTTTTTAATCCACCAATTTTCAAGAAAGGTAAAATCCTTCCAATTCAGGACCCCCCTCCCTCCATTGTTTTTTATGTGCCAGGAATGGTATGTCCGCAGGAGGAGATTAAATATTTTAGGGTGGTTGTAAAATTTAATTCAGTAGTTTCAGGACAGAAGCCTTTGGGGACTAATAATACAATATAAAATCAGCCAGATAGTTTGAAGTTCAGCTATCCATGATATAAAAAATATTGCACCCTGCCTAGTCAGTTCCACTCTCCAGCATGAAAAAAAAACACAGCCTCCAAATTGGAATACCCTAATACGTTGAAAGGGTTTGGGTTTTTTTTTATTTGAATGGGAAATTCCCCTTTTAAAATAACTCAAGGATGAGGGGACTCGGCCAGATATTTCTCTCATGCTCTGAAAACCCCCTTACATTTTGAGTCTGGAGGTGATTATTATGGGTCAGAGCCTCTCACTATCTGTCAACAGAGCCTGCTGACTGACAGTTCATTCACACTCCCTGTCTGTTGTTAGTAGGGTGTTTGTTGATCCAGCATGAGCAGAAGCATTTATGCCACCAGTTCCTCTTTCTTTCCATTTTCTGGTTCTCGGAAGTAAGAATTGAGCTTCACTAGCATCTGCAGTGAATGAAACTGACTCTTCTTCAGGTCAGTCTTGATTAATTTTACTCACAGCCAAGAAATAAAGTTCTACAGCATGACCCGTGTTGCTACATGGATCTGTTTTTCTTATGCTGTGGCCTGGATCTGTTTTTCTTGTGCGGCTGGAAGCCATCTTCAGAGAAGATGCAGCGTTACTCATGGAAAGAGCACGGGCTTGGGAGTTAGAGGTCATGGGTTCTAATCCCGTCTTCGCCACTGGTCAGCTGTGTGACTTTGGGCAAGTCACTTATCTTCTCTGGGCCTCAGTTCCCTCGTATGTAAAATGGGGATTAAGACTATGAGCTTCACATGGGACAACCTGATCACCTTGTATCCTCCCCAGTGCTTAGAGCAGTGCTCTGCACTTAGTAAGTGCTTAACAAATGCCATCATTATTGTTATTATTATTCAGAATGTGCCAGAGGAGGGCAGGCTAGAGGAAAAACGTACCTTCAAAATCATGAAGTTATCTGAGTAGCCTCTTCAGCTGTTGAGGGGTTTTGAATAGAAAACCTATTGCTCTTGACATTGGCACTGCATAATAACAAGGCCTGTAACCCCTCCTCAAAGGTCTCAAAAAATGTAATTTTTTATGTTATTTGTTAAATGCTTACTATGTAATGAGCATTCATTCATTCAGTCGTATTTATTGAGCACTTACTGTGTGCAGAGCACTGTACTAAGCACTTGGGACAGTACAGTATATCAATAAACAGGCACATTTACTGCCCACAACACATTTACAGTCTAGAGGAGGGGAAACAGACATTCTTATAAATAAATTACAGATATGTACATAAGTTCTGTGGGGTTGGGAGAGGGGGAAGAACAAAGGGAGCAGGTCAGGGTGAAGCAGAAGGGAGTGAGAGAAGAGGAAAGTGGAGCTTAGTGAGGGAAGGCCTCTTGGAGAAGATGTGTCTTCAATAAGAGAAGCAGTGTGGCTCAGTGGAATGAGCACAGGCTTAGGAGTCAGAGGTCATGGGTTTGAATTCCGGCTCCACCACTTGTCAGCAGTGTGACTTTGGACAAGTCACTTAACTGCTCTGTGCCTCAGTAACCTCATTTGTAAAATGGGGATGAAGACTGTGAGCCCCACCTGGGACAACCTGATCACCTTGTAACCTCCCCAGTGCTTAGAACAGTGCTTTGCACATAGTAAGTGATTAATAAATGCCATTATTATCATTATTATAAGGCTTTGAAGATTGGGGAGAGTAATTGTCCATTGGATTTGAGGAGGGAGGGCATTCCAGGCCAGAGACAGGATGTGGCCTGCATATAGACAGGAAGGGTCAGCATACAGATGAAATCGAGGCACAGTGAGAAGGTTAACATTAGAGGAGTGAAGTGTGCAGGCTGGGTTGTAGAAGGAGAGTAGCAAGGTGAGGTAGGAGGGGGCAAGGTGATTAAGTGTTTTAAAGCCAGAGGTGAGGAGTTTTTGTTTGATGCAGAGGTGAATGGGCAACCACTGGAGTTTTTTGAGGAGTGGGTGTGCTATGTCCTGAACGTTTTTCTAGAAAAATGGATCTAGACAGCAGAATGAAGTATGGACTGGAGTGGGAAGTGATAGGAGGCTAGGAGGTCAGCAAGGAGGCTGCTGCGGTAATCCAGGCAGGTTAGGATGAATGAGTGTAATAATGTGGTGGCACTTTGGATGGCAAGGAAAGGGAGGATTTTGGTGATGTTGTAAAGATGGGACTGACAGGATTTAGTGTTGGATTGAATATGTGGGTTGAATGAGAGAGAGGAGTGAAGGATAACACCAAGCACTGTACTAAGCACTGGGATAGATACAAGCTAATCAGGTTGGACACAGTTCAAGTCCCTCATAGGGCTCACCATCTTAATCCCCATTGAGAATGTGTCTACCAAGTCAGTTACATTGTACTCTCCCAAGCGGTTAGTACAGTGCTCTGCACACAATAACTACAATTGATTGATTTTACAGACGAGGTAACTGAGGCACAAAGGAATTAAGTCACTTGCTAGCACGGCTTAGTAAAAAGATCATAGGCCTGAGAGTCAGAGGACCTGGGTTCATTCATTCATTCAGCTGAATTTATTGAGGTCATACTGCTTGCAGAGCACTGTACTAATTAGTTGGGAGAGCACCATACAACAATAAACAGACACATACCCTGACCACAGAGTTCTAATCCCGGTTTTGCCAATTGCTTGCTGTATGACCTTGGGCAAGTTACTTACTTCTCTGTGCCTCAGTTTCTAAAACTGTAAAATGGGGGATTAAATCCTACTCCCTCCTACTTAGACTGTGAGCCTCATGTGGGACAGGGACTGTGTCCAACCTGATAAACCTATATCTGTCCCAGAGCTTAGAACTGTGATTGACACACAGTAAGTGCTTAACAACTACCATGAGAGAGAGAGAGAAAAGGTCACACAGCTGACAAGTGGCAGAGGCAGGTTGGAAGCCAGTAATAGTAATGATGAAGATATTTATTAAGTGCTATGTTCCAAGCACTGTGCTAAGTGCTGGATAGGTATAAGAGAATCAGATTGGGCACAGTCATTGCTCCATATAGGCTAACAGTCTTAGATGCAGTGAGAACAGATATTTTATCCCCATTTTACAGATGAGGAAACTGAGGTATGGAAAAATTAAATGACTTACCTAAACTCAATAGAGCTTCAGTCCACCTCTCAAGATTGGACTAACTCAGAAATCATTACCAGAAAATCCTGTTGTGAATACTGAATAATAGGGGTGCAGGATGGAAATGGGAAAAAGAAAATAAGAGGGAAGTGGGAAAAGGGCAGGGAGTTGAGAGGGGAGAGGGAGAAAATGAAGTTTGAAGAACTACAAGTTTCTCTACTTCCCCTTACCACTCTTCCAATTGGGCCTGAACAATTCCTTCCTTAGTCTGAGCTCTGATTTCTGAGCAGAGGGCAGCTTGGAAGGAGACATGAGGCATATCATCTCCTATGAATAACAGCCCACTGAGCTTTGCTGGCAAAGATGATTTCCTGTCCCCTGTGCAGTTAATTCTCATTTCTATATGCACAGTTACCTCTGAAGCAGTGTTTCCAGAAACAGTAAATCATTTAAAATTGATTGTGTGAAATGACTTTGGTGGGTGCTTCAACTTCTGCTACAATCCTTATCTCATAGGACATTTTTGGAAATGAGATGTCCACTCAATAAATCTCTCCTTAAACTGAAATGATGTGGAAGGGTGACAAGTCAGTTGAGAAAGAAGAGAAGCAGTGTGGCATCATGGAAAGAGCACAGGATTAGAAGACCTGGATTCTAATCCTGACCCCATCACTTGCCTGCTGTGTGACCTTGGCAAATCATTTAACTCCTCTGGGCCTCAATTTCTTCATCTGTAAAATAGGGACAAAATACCTGTTGTCTCTACTCCTAAGGTTATGAACCCCATGTGGGACAGGGACTGTGTCTAACCTGGTTACCTCCTATCTCCTGCAGCACTTTATATACTGCTTGGCACATAGAAAGTGCTTAACAAATACTATTATTATTATTATCATTATCATCATTATTATACATAGTTTTGAAGATATGGAGAGCTTTGATCTGACACAGTTGAAGAGAGGTGGAATTTCAAGCTGGGAGAAGCAGCATGGCCTAGTGGAAAGATCATGTGTCTGGGAGTCAGAGGAGCTGGGTTCTAATCCTGGCTCTGACACTTGCCTTGTGTGTGATTTAAGGCAGATCACTTAACTTCTCTGTGCTTCAGCTACTTCATCAGTATGGTGGGGATTAAGACTGTGGTCCCCATGTGGGTCATGGACCGTGCCCAACTTGATCAGCTTGTATCTATCCCAGAGTTTAGTACAAGGGTTGACACATAGTGGGTGTTTAACTAACACCATAACAAAAGAAATAAAGAGAAGCAAGTGAGCCAGCAGTCAGAAGTGGGAGAACTGAAAGTGAGAGAAAATAAAAGCCCCATGTGGGAGAAGAACTGTGCCTGACCTGAAAATCTTGTATCTACCCCACCGCCTAGTTCAGTACTTGGCACAGGTATTATTATTATTCTAAGAAGGTTACCATGGGAACAAAGAATAAAAGATGTGAAGCAATGGCCAAATGGAACATTTATAGAAAGTGGAAAGAGTTAGTAAATTGCCTTGAAGCCAATGGATGGGAGTTTCTGCTTCATATGAAGGGAAATGGATTTCATTCCGGTGTTGGAAAGGCCTGAAATGCTCGTTATCAATAAAGATGACTTCATAATGTCAGGATTTCTGGGAAGGCAAGACTAATGGTTACCTACATGCCATTCCATGCACAAAGTGTCATGCCCTGCACACAGTAAGCACTCAGTAAATACCATTGATTGATTGATGGCCCATTAACCACTAACATCATCGTACCGAATATTAGGTTTTCCCATTCCATATTTGGTGCAAATGTCAAAATGTCTATCGAAACATTTTCTCCAAAGAAAACCACTCTTGCTCTGTGCAGACCTGTCAATTTTCTACTTTAGAATTATCATCTCTGGAGTTACTTGGATAGTAAGGTACCATGTTTTTCCATTGAAGTTGGAGACAGAGCAGACAATTTCAGACTACCATTCCACCAAGGACAAACCACTAGCTCAAACAATTTGCTAATCCAGTATGAAAGAATAATGAGCAAACAAATTACATTAAATGGTCACAATTTAGTTGTTATCCAAGATCAACGAATCTGGCTCCTTTCATGGTCTTTAGTCCCACACTGATCTGATAGGGCTTTTACACAGCACTGAGGTCATTAACAAGGTTGTTTTGGTCTTATCGCTCTTTTATTTACTGGGCAGTCACAGTATCTTCATTTCAATCTGTAATTAGAAAAAAGGGTGTATGATATATTACTGCTAAAGTTCACCAGAAAAAAAAAAATTAGCAATGGGAATTTGTCTCTTTCAAAGACCCACCTCCATCTGGAACCCTGGAGTCACCAACAACAAAAAGTGGAAAAACCCCTGGAACCTTTTCTTTCCTAATTAGCTTAGTACACAATCAGGGCATTGGCTTGTGAAAAACACAGGTGCTGGCAGATTCACAGCAGTGGATAAAGAAACCCAAGGTAAATTAATCCAAAACAAATCACCCTAAAATAGCTATGGTGTTTGTTAGCATTTCAACCAGTACATTATTTTCTGATACCAAAAATTGTGTCCTAAGATTGTCAAAAGTTTGCAATGAATGTCCAAAAGTGGAACCTTGATATAAATCAATTTGAGACTCATTCAGTGGATTCTTATCTCTTTCCATGGACATGAAATGATCAGTCTGCACACATTAAAGATATTTCTACCAATGTGTAGGCAACAAATGCAAATTACCTGGATGATTAAAGCCCCCAATTACATTTTGGTCTCAATCATCCAGTTATCAATCAGTAGTATTAATTGAACATTTTACTAAGGGTACAATATAACAGAAAGTATGACATAACAGAAATGTTCCCTGCCCACAATGAGCTTACAGACTAGACGGAAAGACAGACACAAAGTAAATAAATAAATTATAGATACATACGTAAGTGCTGTGGGGCTGAGAGAGAGCAGGAGTGAAAGGGAGCAAATCAGAGTGACACAGAAGGGAGTGGGAGAAAGGGAAAGGGGGCAGAGTTAGGGAAGGCCTCTTGGAGGAGGTGAGCCTTCAATGAGGCTTTGAGAGTGGGAAGAGTAATTGTCTTTCAGCTATGAACAGGGAGGACGTTCCAGGTCAGATGCAGGATGTGGACATTAGAGGAGTGAAGAGTAAGAGCTGAGTTATACTAGGAGAGCAGCAAGGTGAGGTAGGAGGGAGCAAGGTGATTGAGTACTTTAAAACTGATGGTTAGGAGCTTCTGTTTAATGCGGAGGTGGATGGGAGTTTCTTGAGGAGTGGATAAACATGGACTGAATGTTTTTATAGAGAAATGATCTGAGCAATAGAGTGAAGTATGGACTGGAGTGGGAAGAGACAGTAGGCAAGGAATTCAGCAAGGAGGCTTATACAATAATCAGGATAAGACAAGAGACAGGATAAGAGCCAGGATTAATGTAGCAGTTTGGTTTGAGAGGAAAAGGTGGATTTTAGCAATGTTGTGAAGGTTAAACCAACAGTATTTGGTGATAGATTAAGTATGAGGGTTGAATAAGGGAGAGGAATCAAGGATAATGCCAAGGTTATGGGCTTGTGAGACAGGAAGGATGGTGGTGCTGCTATAGAGATAGGAAAGTCAGGGGAAGAGTAGGTTTAGGTGGGAAGATAAGGATGTTAAGTTTGAGGTCACAGCAGGACTTCCAAGTAGGGATGTCTTGAAGACAGAAAGTGTTGTAAAACCACAGAGAGGGAGAGAGGTCAAGGCAGGAGATTGGGAATCATTTGCATAGAGGTGGTAGTTGAAGCCAGGGGAGTGAATGAGTTCTCCAAGGGAGTGGAAGTAGATGGAGAATAGAAAGAGGTCTGCATTGAAGGACACCCACATTTAAGGCATGGGAGGCAGAGAAGGAGCCCACAAAAGAGACCTAGAATGAGGGACCAGAGAAATAGAAGGAGAGCCAGGAGAGGACAGTGTTAGCGAAGCCAAGGTTGGATAATGTTTCCAGGAGAAGGGAATGGTCGACAGTTTTGAAGGCAGCTGAGGGGGTGAGATTTATTAGGATGAAGGTGAGGCCACTGGATTTGGCAAGAAGGAAATAATTTGTGACCTTTGAGAGGGCAGTTTTCTGTGGAGTGAAAGCCAGATTGGAGGGGTCAAAGAGAGAATTGGAGGAGAGGAACTTGAGATTGCAGGTGTAGACAACTCACTCAAGGAGTTTGGAGAGGAATAATAGAAAGGAAATGGGGTGATAACTGGACTGAGCTGTGGGGTCAAAGGAGGATTTTTTTAGGATGGGGAGTCATGGCATGTTTGAAAGCAGTAGGGAGGAAGTCATTGGAGAACGAACAGTTGAAAACGGTGGTTAGGGAGGGAATAAGGAAGGGAGCAAGTGTTTTAATAAGGTGTGAAGGGATGGAGTTGGATGTGCAGGTGGACGGGGGGATTTTGAGAGAAGGCAGATCTCCTCTAGAGATACTGCTGGGAATGATGAGAGAGTTGAAGAGGGGGAAGGAGGAGGGAGGGACTGGAGATGGGCAAGGGAGATTTTAGGGAGAGCACACCTGATAGTTTTGATTTTCTCAATAAAGTGGTTGGCCAGGTCACTAGGGGCAAGAGATGGGAGAGGCAGAGGGATGGGGATATAAGGAAGGAGTTAAACATCTGGAACAACTAGCAAGGGCATTGGACATGGGTGTTAATAAGGATGGAGAAATCATTTTACCAGGCATAGGAGGGGGTAGAGCTAAATCATGTAAGGATAAATTTGAAGTGGATGAGGTCATAGGCTCATGCACAAGAATGAAGAAGGACTGTGGAGGTGATCCAGGGCTGTAGGTTAGTGGTAAGTGATCAAAGAAGGGATAGAGCAGTGAGTTAGTTCAGTTCACTAAAGAGGGTAGTGTTAAGTGCATCAGTTTGATCATCAAGGGAAGGTAGTTTGGGTATGGAGGCTAAATGGGACATTATAAGTTGAGAAAATTGGATGGGTTCAAAAGGTAAGGTAAACAGCAAAGCTTTGTGGGGAGGACTTATGTGAGAGAGAAGGCAGGTGAGAAGGAGGTGGTTAGACAGAGGGATTTCAAAGTTAGTGAGTGTAGAGATTGTGCAGTGGCTAGAGATGATGAGATCAAGTGTGTGTACATGTTGGTGAGTGGGCGAGCTGGGTGGGATGGAGCTGGAGCAGGAGGTCAGTGGAGTTGAGAAGTGATAGAAAGCAGGCAGCAGCAGAGTCTTCAGGAACACCTCTGTGGATATTGAAGTTCCCAGTATTCATGGAGGGATTATCATTATTATTTAAAGTATCTTTGGTCTGAAACTTTCAGATAATTCAGACCATAGCCTATTTTTAGATTGGGATTAACTGAATAATTTGGGTTCTATTTCCTCCTCTGTAATCATCTCCGCTTCCCTTCCTAATCTTTAGAATTGTTATGACAATGAAACCTTAGAAAATCACCATCACCACGAGTAACTTTGAGCCCTTTTACTCTGTGCTCTGGCACTAAAAGTGATTACTAAAGAACAAATTCAATAAATTAAAATGGGAGGCTGGAGAGCCAGGAAGAGGTCAGGACTGGAAATGATATTAATTAGGAGTAATAGTAGAAATTGTGAGAGGGGTTGAGCTCATCAAGATAAAGTGAGCAGAAAGCAAACAATGAATCCAGGACAGAGACTTTAACAGGACACTCACAATTCCAAGGCAAGAAGAGGAAGAAGAAGCAGAAAAGTCGGTAGAAAAGGAGTTTTGAGAGGGGTAGGGACAGAATAAAAATAGGACTGGTTCAAATGCTCTAAACTTCCTGGAGGTAGGGGCTATATAACTGCATGGTGTTGCTCATATTATTCCCACTGCACTGTGATATTATTCCCTTCACTGCAGATGCTGCTTCGTGTTGTGAGGAAAAAAATAGAAGGACTGTAGAATCTATTGGCAAAAAAACTCAAAGGAAAAGGAAAAGGCTTCATTTCTTCCAGTTGCCACTGTATGAATAGTTGCCAGCTTTTTGTTGTCCACAGACACAGGGCAGTTGTTGCTACTATTTTACCCTCAGTCTTCCCCTCCTGAAAACACTGCATTGATTTGGTGTCCTGCAAAGAGATCAGTCCATCAGTCAGTGGTATTTTTTGAGCGTTTACTATGTGTAGAGCACTGGACTAAGTGCTTGGGAGAGTACAATACAATAGAGTTGGTAAACATGATCCTTGCAGGCAAGGAGTTTTTAGTCTATGGCAGAGGGAATAAAATTGGGTGCAGGGAGCTCCATGACTTTTTAGATTGCAAGTGACAAAGGAGAGACAGACAGCAGGAAAACAAATAGCCAAAGTCACCCAAGATGTCCTGTGACAGCATACAGGCTCATTCATTCATTCATTCAATTATATTTATTGAGCACTTACTGTGTGCAGAGCACTGTACTAAGCACTTGGAAAGTACAATTCAGCAATACAGAGAGACAATCCCTGACCACAACAGGCCTACAGTCTTGAAGGGGGGAGACAGACATCAAAAGAAGTAAACAGGCATCATTGTAATTAAATACAATTATAGATATGTACACAAGTGCTGTGGCAGGGGAGAGGGTAGAGCAAAGGGAGAGAGTTGGGTAACACAGAGGGGAGGGGGGCTGAGGAAAAGGGGGTTTAGTCTGAGAGGTCTCCTGGAGGAGGTGAGCCTTCAGTAGGGCTTTGAAGTGGGGAAGTATGATTGGTTGGTGGATTTGAGGAGTGAAGGCATTCCAGGCCAGAGGTTGGACATGGGCCAGGGGTCAACAGCGGGACAGGCAAAAATAAGGCACAGTGAGAATGTTAGCACCAGAGGGGTGGAGTGTGCAGGCTGGGATGTAGAAGGAGAGAAGGGAGGTGAAGTAAGAAGGGAGCAAGGTGATGGGGAGCTTTGAAGCCAATAGTGAGGAGTTTTTGCTGATAAACAGGTTGATAGGCAACCACTGGAGATTTTTGAAGAGGAGTGACATGCCTAGAACGTTCTATAGAAAGATAATCCGGGCAGCAGAGTGAAGTGTTGAGTCAAGTGGGGAGAGATGGGAGGTTAGAAAGGAGACTGGTGCAGTAATCCAGTCAGGATAGGATGAGCGATTGTACTAAAGTAGTAGCGTTTTGGATGGAGAGGAAAGGGTGGATCTTGGTGATGTTGTGAAAATGAGACCAGCAGACTTTGGTGACAGATTGGATATGTGCATATTGGATAAGTAGAAACTCATGATCATTGGCTTTAAGGGACTCAATCAGCAATCTCTCTCATCTATCTACTCTCCTCTCACTACATCTTATTTTACACACTTCGTTTTTCTCACACTATCCTATTCAATGTGCCTTGTTTTCATCTTTCTAGCCTTGTTCACACCTTTCCCCTTATTGGAACTCCCACTCATTTCAATTCCATCTTCAAAATCCTATGGAAATCATATCTCTTCCAGAAAAAGTCTTCTCCAATTAATCTCTAGCCTTCCGAGGTCACACCTCCCCTGCAACTGTTGTAGTAGTGGCAGTTACTGGATACTCACTTGGTGTCGTGCAGTGTACTAGGTGCTTGGGAATTACAGAGTAAAAATGTGTCACTTTCCCTGCCTTCAAAATGCTTATACTCTAATGGGAGAGACAAACATAAAAATATTTATACTGTCACTTCTTCTCTGAACCTAAACACTGCTGTATTTACAGTCTTCTACAGTGCTTACTTACCTATCTTCATAACTTATTACTTAGGCACTAATTCAAATATAGTGTCCCCTTTTCTTCTTTCTCCTGTTTGTAAACTATTTTAGTACCAGTCCTGCTAAACTGTAAGACCCTTGCAGGTAAGAATCATATAATAGTAATAGTAATTATTATGGTATTTACTTACTCTGCTGTACTGTCCTGGGAGCCAAGCATAGGTTTTTCCTCACAACATGTATATTGTATAGACTTTTGTATTTTATGACTAACCAACTAAACGTGAAATTAGTTATGAGTCCACATGTGACTAAAAAGGCCAATGAGGGACCCAGGGTTCCAGCCACAGGCTACCCCTTGTTGTCATATTGGTGTTTGCAGCATTTGGTGCATCTTTATCTTTTGTTTCCTTGTCTCTCAGTCCTTACAAAGCTCTTTCTCACAAAGAACCACTCCTTTCTTAGTAGTACTCCATGCTGGTGCAGCCTCAACAACTGAGACCCAGTTGTCAACTGGAAAGCAGGTTTTTGTTTCATAGTGTCCTTAAAATGTTTCCTCTGTCCTTTCTTTCAGGTTCCCAATTTCAGCTTTCCATACAGCAGTTTGGGTATCCTGCTGTTTCTCGTTCACCTCATATGTACCACCCAGAGCAGCTGCACTGAGGTGTGTGTAGTATCTATGCTAGAAGATTAACTACTATCCAGAACTTCACTGTTTGTGATACTGTCTTGCCATTTGGTATTGAGAATGGCCCATAAATGGCACTGATGAAACAGTCCAAGAAGATTGGTTGTAATGCCTGTGTGGTCCAGGTTTCACAACTGTAGAGAAGGTTGGGCAACAACTACAGCTTGGGAATCCTATAGTTTGAACTGAAGCCTGACACCACACACTGCCACATACTGGTTTAAGCCCAAGGAAAATTAACCTTCTTTTGCTAAGGGCTGGATAGGGGAACATTCAGTAGATACAGTATTCTTCAACTATGCTTTTTTTCAGAAAGATTATGGATTTTTTAAACTGAATCAACCTGTGTTCAAATTTGAGAATGATGTCAGGTTATTCTCTTAGAAAAGGAAGTGCTCTGAGCAGGTTTCTGCTCCATGTTATAAATAAGGTATCATTGATTATCCAACGAAACCAAAAGGTACAAAACTAGGATTTTGGTTTTGGTTTCTCTACAAATGAACAAGAGTTCAGTTGTCATCATAATCTCAAATAAGTTATAGCAAAATTTTCAATTATTCTTTCTCTGTTTACATAAAGGTAACCAAAATTATTTAAAGTCAGTGATAATGCTTCCTAATTTTTTTTAATATTCTCTCCCTCTGTCCAACATCATCTTGTCAGAGCTGTCCCAGGGAGAATGTTTATTGCATATTTACCTTCTGCATGTTTTTGCTTCATCACAATTCCAGGTAGCAGTTTGTTTGAAGGCAACATTATACTTCAGATTTTTATCAGACATGGCCAATTATGCAAATTTTTCTAAATCCTGATTTAAAGAAAAGGAAGATTGATTGCAGAGACAAAGCAGTTATATAGACAGTGATTTAGACAATATTTCAATTGTTAATGCTTCTTCACAAAGGCGTGAATTTTGTTTGTGAATTTTAGGCTAGGAAAATTGAATGCTCTGTCAACATCAGATAATTATCCTGTCTTCACTGAAACACTAAACTTAATAGAAATATTCTTTGTGTTGGAAGCTGATAGTTGGGCTTTGAGTTTTTAATGAAAGCCAGCTATAATACCACAAAAGAGATTATCGAAAGAAGGCAGTTGTGTGCTTCCCTAGAAAGATCTCTGAATTTCCCAGCATGTCCAAAATGCATGTGTGTGCATAAATATATGGGCATGCCTACATGGGACTATTTGCTCAGACATAGCTATAAAATATATATTGCACATGAGCATGAGAAGCAGTATTGCCTAATGGATAGAGCACTATCCTGGGAGGATAGAGCACTATCCTGGGAGTTGGAAGGAACTGGGTTCTAATCCCAGCTCCATCACCTGTCTGCTGTATGACCTTGGGCAAATCACTTTAACTTCTCTTCTGCCTCGGTTACCTCGTCTGCAAAAAGGGGATTAATACTGTGAGCCCCGTGTGGGACATGACTTTGTCCAACCTGATTATCTTGTTTCTAACCCTGTGCTTAGTACAGGGCCTAGCTCACAGTAAGCATTTAACAAATACCATTAAAAAATAAGTCTATGTGTTCAGCTATCCTTTGGGTTGAAAAATGATGCTGTTGATGGTGAGATTCCCTTTCTGAGTGGGGTGCAGCTGGAGAGAAAAAAAGCAAAAGAAGTAAGAAGAGGTAGGAAATGTTTGAAGTTTAAACAAGATCTAGAAAGGGAATGATAACCATGCTGCAGTTTTGACTTTCATTTAATCACCTATGGTGATATTGTGAATAGAACACTAGGCAGTATAATACTGAACGGTCATGGGCCTTCATTTCAACCCTACTCCTCTTACCCACAGTGCAACTTTAGCCAGACTACAAAAACTTCCAAATCCAGAACTGGAGTAAATGGTGTTTCACCTGGGTGGGAATATACTTTTCTTTCCTGCCTGCTTGGAAACATATAGCAGAGTGATATATCCTCCTGCTGTAACTTTTTGAAGGAACTTGAATCAATTATGGTTAAACTAGTTATCAATCACACTTATACTACATTAAAACCATTTACCCAATCCAGGCAAGATTGGCAAGAGATGGGTTAGAAGGGGGCACAAGGGGTTTGAGGGGAGAGTTAAACTCTCTGATTTGTTTGGCTTCTTGTTTTATGGAGCTGCTACAGTGGATACTCCAATACAATCATCCAATATTCTTTACATTGCAATTTCAATTATACAGTCATTGGAATAAGAAGGCCTATAAAACTAACCGTATGTTAAGCACCTTAAGCAAACAGAGTACCACTTGTGAAATTGAAATACAATGGAAATATCAATAATGTAAAAGATCTCCTGGCTTTCTATAGTCTCATAAAGTCTTTGTGTTTTTTAACAGTCCCCAGGGTCTCTGAATATAAAAACACTGTCACTTAGGATACTTCTTTTTCTCTAAGCCGAGCAGGAAGCAGCAACATAACCATAACTGTTGCCATAAAGTGCAATTTTAAAAGTACAAAGATGTGAAAACTTTTATTTTTGATTTAACATCAGTGCTTTGGCAAATGATGTTAGAAGAACCGTGGATAAGTCAACTGCAGTATTTCTGTTGAAGACCAGAACATTGGAACAGCCCTCCAAGATTATACACATTCCCCTTCACACCCACTGATAGTGAGGACAAGAGAGCTTGGCTCTCTTCAGCATTCTGGGAAATCCAGACTACAATTCCTGTATTGCTGTTGTGAAGGCAAGAACCTAACTGAAATGAAGTGGGACTAGCTTATCAAGTTGTAGAGTAAAAGACCAAGAAAGAGCAGGAGATTATTCTGGCAGGGAGAAAGACCAGGAAAAATAATAATAATATGGTTTTTGTTAAGCACTTAGTGTCAAGCACTGTATATGAAGCACTGGGGTACTTTAAACTCCTCACCCTCAGCTTCAAGGCTCTCCATCACCTCGCCCCCTCCTACCTCACCTCCCTTCTCTCCTTCTACAGCCCAGCCCGCACCCTCTGCTCCTCTGCCGCTAATCTCCTCACCGTGCCTCGTTCTCACCTGTCCCGCCGTCGACCCCCGGCCCACATCATCCCCCTGGCCTGGAATGCCCTCCCTCCAAACATCTGCCGAGCTAGCTCTCTTCCTCCCTTCCAGGCCCTACTGAGAGCTCACCTCCTCCAGGAGGCCTTCCCAGACTGAGCCCCCTCTTTCCTCTCCCCCTCCTTCCCCTCTCCATCCCCCCGCCTTACCTCCTTCCCTTCCCCACAGCACCTATATATATATGTATATATGTTTGTACGTATTTATTACTCTATTTATTTTACTTGTACATATCTATTCTATTTATTTTATTTTGTTAATATGTTTTGTTCTCTGTCTCTCCCTTCTACACTGTGAGCCCACTGTTGGGTAGGGATCGTCTCTATATGTTGCCAACTTGTACTTCCCAAGCGCTTAATACAGTACTCTGCACACAGTAAGTGCTCAATAAATACGATTGATTGATTGATTGATTTAAATGCTTTGTTTTACTAAGGTATCAAGACTGTAAGTGAGAACTACTTTGGAGGACCATCCAAAATGGATAGAGGTGAACAGAGCACTGTACTAAAGCATTTGGGAGAGTACAATAAGAGTTAGTAGATACGATCATTGCTCTCAAGGAACATTTAATCTAGTGGTGAAGGTTTCTAACTGAAGACCCAGATGGGGCAATCCACTAAGTGGACTTATTAAAATCACATCTCCTCCAAGAGGTTTCCATTCAGTCGATCATATTTATTGAGCTCTTACTCTTACTGCGGAGTACTGTACTAAGCTCTTGGGAGAGTACAATATAACAATAAACAGACACATTCCCTGCCCGCAGTGGGCTTTCAGTCTAGAGGACTGTCTTAGTCTTCCCTAGGCCTTCCTTTCCTTACTCTCCCCTCCCTTCTACCTCACCCTTGCACTTGTATCTAGGCCTTTAAGCACCTGATATTCACCCCACCCCCAGGACCGCAACCCTTCTGTTCATATCCATAATTTATTTTAATGTCTCCCTTCCCCTCTAAAATGTAAACTCCTTGTGGGCAGGGAATGTGTCTACCAACTCTGTTGCACTCTCCCAAGTACATAGTACACAGCTCTGCACATATTTCTCAATAGATCCTATTGATTGATTGATTAATAGACCCAGCAAGAATCCTGAAAAATTGCTAACATGGGTGAAGGTCATGCTACCAAGGCAACAGCTTGCCAGCTCATATCACTATAGCAACATTGACACTATGCTGTGACCACTTGGGCCATAAGTGGACTCTTTGCAGAGAGATCCTAAAAATGCACTTTTCACTAGCATAGTCGTGGTGTTCAGTGGAATAAAGAACTTAATATGAACAAAATACTCTTTTAAATTCCAAAGGCAGTTTGCAATATTGTTCTCTACATAGTTGTGGCCACTTTTTATACTGATTTAATCATTTCAAAACGTTGGGGTGGTGGGGTTGTTGGATTACCAGACCAGCTTCCAGCAGATTTAATGATCTCAGAAACTTTGGGTTTCAGGGGAAATACAATAACCCAAGTAGGCTTTTTTTGTTTTATCTCATCCCCTCCAGTATTAATTACAGAATCTTCTCTTTTATCTGAACAGCATTACAAATATTGGATGTCAAACTGACTCCCTTAACAAAGCCTTAGAGACAGTTGATATTGAAATAGTGAAGAGGGATTTACAAGACTGAGGGTTGCAAAGGAATTAGGGGTTTTTTTACCTTGGTCTAAGTAGCACTATGGCTCTCCATTTAGCTTTATGAAATAAGTAGGAGACAAATAGTTTGTATTTTGACAGATATATCTACATGTTTGTCTAAGAGCTCATTTCCTTTTCTCCATGTGTTGCCCTTGAACTTACACCTTCTCTTCATCCCTCCCTCAGCCCCGCAATATATCCATAATTTTTTTTTTATTTACACTAATATATTAATTGTCTGTCACCCCCTCTAGACTTTAAGTTTGTTGAAGGCAGGGAGCATGTCTACCAACTCTGTTATATTATACTCTTCCAAGTGCTTAGTACAGTGCTCTACACACATAAATACGATAAATCAGTAAATACGATTGATTGATTATATACCACCCTGTCACAACAAAGCTGCATTTTTCATGAATCAAAAAGAGGTTCTTTTACATGGTATTTATTAAGTTCTTACTATGTGCCAGGCACTAAGCACTGTGGTAGACACAGGATAAACAGATTGGACAGAGTCCCTGCCCCACATAGGGTTCATAGTCTTGATCCCCGTTTTACAGATTAGAGGTAACAGACACAGAGACTTTTAGTGACTTGCCCAAGGTCACACAGCAGACAAGTGATGGAGCCATGATTTGCACACAAGTTCTCTAACTCCCAGGGTCTTACTCTTTCCCATAAGCCATGCTGCTTCTCATTTAGGCTGAATGTCCAGTGAAAATCTGTCTGGACAGAAAACTGCACTCTGCAACATTAATTTCAAATTCCCTGCTGAAAAAACTGAAGCCTCTATCTAACAGGTAGGCAAAAAGTGATAACCTCATATTGGAATGAATCAGGCATCCTTGCAACAGCTGGGGAATGCAGCTTTCTTTACAAGTCAGCCAACATAAATTCTTATTCACCATGGGCAAATGAGCACTGTGCTAAGTGCTTGGTGGGGGTACGATATAACAATATAAGAATTGGTATATTCCCACAATAAGATTACAGTCTAGTGGATGAATTTACACTCTAGAAGATGAGCTTACAGTCTAGAGGCAGGGCCATATCTTAAACTGTCCTTCCCAGATGGAATTTGGGAAGATATTACATGGTCTGAACTAATGCCTCCTGGGCTGACTCTGGGAAGGTAGTTAGCTTAAAGGACAAGATGAATGTAGCCACAAGTAGCTTGCTCTTAAACCCTATCTTTCACTATTTCCCATTATAATAGTGGAATATCATTTTTTCTGGCCCCTGCTCATGCATGTCAAGAACTAGCCTAACACTAGATAGAAAGTGGAGTCCCATGTCAAGGTTATGACTGGCAGAAATGTCTCTGAAGGATTTGAGCAGCTCCCTCAAGGCCCTGTTGATCTAGCCACCTCCCTTCCCCAGCTATCAAAACACATTTTGCATATAGAGGGACTTGAAAACTTCCTCAGATTAGATTTCTGCTCCTTTTACATCCAATTTGGTAATCTCCTCAGTTGCAAACTGCTCCCCATTGGATCCAAGAACATTTTCTCAGAAGGAGACAATCAGGATTTCCAAGGCATAAATTCAAACCCAAAGCATCTATTTATTCATAAGCATTATGATCCAATCAGTAAATTTCCCAGGCTAAGTGGAAGTCAAACTGAAATATGAAAATAAATCACAAGTTTCCTCATGTTTTTCAGCTCAGCTTGGATGCTGTAAGTCCTCTCCAAAGTTCCTCTCAAACTTTACCAATGTCTCCCTTTATGATTCTCAGAACACCTGGTAGCCATTTACTAGTCAAGAATAATTACCACTAAGTTATCACTATTCTGCATTAATATTCATGTAACCCAACTACTTGCCAATTTCCACTGGAGTAGAGTCAGAAAGCAATCTGTAAGAAAATGACACTCACTTGCCAATTCTGCCCTGAATCCAAGTTCATGACTGACTCCTTGGCTTGGTGAAAGAGGACCAGGCTGCGCAGAAGAACCAATGTCCAAAAATGTCATCATCATCATCATAACCACCAGTAAATACTGACTGTTGCCTATAAGATCCTGGATTTATATAAAGTATTCTGCCCAACAAATCCCTGCGGTAGAATTCCATCATCAACAGGGGACTTTCCATTCAGCTTCCTTAGACGTGAGCCAATCATTCTCAAAAGGCATCCAGATGCTTTCTCCATCCCCCTTTTCTCATTTGACCAAGTAATAGAGGTAGGGTGGGGCTCTGGCCTGATCTAGGAAAGCATTAGAAGCAAAAAGCTGCAGAAAGTTCTCTGATGGCACCAGCATCTTCTGCATTGCATTGAATTCTCCTTTTCTCCTTCCTGCCCCTTCATGAAGCCAGAGCTGTGAGTGACTACCTCTTATTTTTTCATTCATTCATATTTATTGAGCCCTTACTGTGTGCAGAGCACTGCACTAAGCACTTGTAAAGTACAATTCAGCAATAAAGAGAGACAATCCCTGCCCGCAATGGGCTTACATCATTCTCTTCTCTTCAGTCTTTGCAACAGAACTAATCCAGAGAAATCCCAGATCTCATAACCAGTTTTTGGAAAAAAAACAACAACAACTTTGTTACATCACTGTTCATTATCAGGAGCAGCTAGTTCTTAATAGGAGTTTCTTTCAGCTCAGTGGAGATTAATGACTAAAATAATACTGAATTGGAAGTGGGGGAGACCCATAACCATTCACATCTGCTTAAAAGTTGCTTTTACCTTTGAGAGTCATCCAGTTTCACCTTCAACAACTGCAGAATGGCCCAGTGACCAGTTGCCCCTCTATTTCCTTAATATCTAATGGACAAGGGATGAAACTTAATCTCGATCACTTTGTATAATCAAAATAAAGCTATATTAGAGGACAATTTTACCAGGATGTGCTACCTGAAAAGTGATTACAGATAATTTGACTAGAAATTTCCATTTGATAGAAGTTTTGTAGAATTGAACATTAAGTAAGCATAAACGGGTCTAAAACTTTCCACTTGCCTCTACTTTTCTGAGTTTAACAAAGGGAGACATTTGTATGCTTGTAAAGCATCAATATCTCAGAAAAATAGAAAAGACCATGGTAGAGCTAGTCCTCTACCTACTGGTGGTGTGCTGCCTGAAGATCTGATTAATAAATCAATCCATTAATACTATTTATTGAATGCCTACTATGTGCAGAACATTTAGTGAGTGTTTGGTAGAGCACAATTAAATAAGTAGATAATATCTTTCCCCTCAAGTATCTCACAACCCAGCAGGGGAGGTAGGCATTAAAATAAGTAAATTACAGAAAGGAGGAAGTAATAGAGTACAAAGCTTATGTACATAAATCTTATCCAGCACCGTGAATCCTTAAGCATCTAGGTAGTGCAGACATGCTGAAATATCCACCAGGGAATATAGTATAAGGCGGGGAGATTAGGAATCAAACTAGCTAGGCCTTCCGGAGGAGATGTGATTTCCAAAGGTTTTTGAAGATGGGGAGCGTTGAGGTCTGACAGATGTGAAAGGAGGGAGAAGGGCTGGTTGGGAGGGAAAGTGTGAACAAGGGGACAGTAACACAGAAACACAAATAAGGTCAATGAACTCTCCCAAATAGTGACCGATAAAACCATCAGCAAACTGGCGTTCCAAAGATGTTAAATATGAATGAAAATGGAGTTGAGACAGTGAGGTTTGCTAATGTTGGAACCTAAGCTATTTCTTGCCAAACAGCATGCTTACTCAGTCTGGCTATCCAGATACCTATGGAATAACTATTATTATTCATTTTCTCTCCATGTTCTCTATTCACCCCACAGGAACTCAGTGCTACTAAGCAACATTTTCAAAGTTCTTTCTAGGATTTAGAAGAGGAAAAGAAAATGGAATGGTTGTACCAGGTACTAAGCAAGTCAGTTTAGTTAATGTGCCTATTTAATCTCTGATTTCCCACACCTACTGCCACTTCAACACATATACATCACTTGTGCCCCTAAATCCTCACCCTCTAAGCATCCAAGTATGCATCCTCCTCCCCAAAATAGATTTTATGTATATATCCAAAAGCCTTTGTCACCCTCTACCTTTAATTTATTTTAGTGTCCTTCTCCCCAGCAAGATTGCAAGCTCTTTGAGGGCAAGGATCATGTCTATTAGCTTTGCTGTACTCTTCCAAGGCTTAGTATATTGCTCTGCACCAGGAAGCATTAAATCAACACTATTGATTGATTGAAATGCATTTGTATGATATTCATGGGTAGCAAAAATTAGAATTAAAAAATCTATAGTGGATCTTGTCTTCCCCCATTTCATTAAATTTATTATTTCTGTTGATGCTGCCTCATTAGATTGCCTCAGTCAATCAATCAATTGTATTTATTGAGCACTAACTGTGCACAGAGCACTGTACTAAGTGCTTGGGAAAGTACAATATAACAGATTTGAAAAAATACATTGCTGCCCACCTCATTCTTTTATCATGATTAATCCAATTTTAAAAATTTGAACAGAAAATCCTGCATCATTTTGGAAAACAAACGCTTAGTCACAGTGGGCTAACAGCATTTAATAGTCTGACTGCATTACTTGTCTAGTTTTTCACTGGCTTTTTAATGGTATTTTTAAGTGCTTATTGTGTGCCAGGCACGTACTAAGTGCTGGAGTAGATACATGATAATCAGGTTGGACCCAGTTCATGTCCCACATGGGGCTCACAGTCTTAATCCCCATTCCCAGATGAAGTAACTGAGGCACAGAGAATTTAAGTGACATGCCCACAGTTACATGCCAGATAAATTGCAAAGCAGGATTAGAAGCCAGGCCCTTCTCAGTCCCAGGCCCTAGCACTATCCACTAGGCCATGCTGCTTCTCATTATGCTTCTAATAATGCTTTCCTTTTAATATGATTAGGTTGTATGAAAGGAAAATAAAATTTAATTCCCCATGGGAAACTTTCCAAACCTCTCATTGTTTGGTCAATAAGAAGACTGAGAACCATTTACTTACTCTCTATGACTTGCCTTTGCCTAGCCTGCATGCAATTCTTTGCTCTCAGCCTTCCCCTTGCCCAGTACTCCCTTCCCCTTCAAATCCATCAGAACACAGCACTCTCCATCTTCAAAACCCTTCGGAAACCTAACCACCTCATTTTCTCACTTCCCCAGTTAGTTTTTCTTCTCCCCAGGTCACACATCCAAACTACCACCTAACTACTTTGCACCTCATCATTTTTGTATTCATGACCTCCTAATCATTCAATCAATCAGTAGTATTTATGATTTTTATGTGCAGATCACTGTACTAAGTACCGAAATAATAATAATAATAATAATAATCACGGTATTTGTTGAGTGCTTACTAAGTGCCAGGCACTGTATTAAGCACTGGGGTGGATACAAGTAAATTGAGTTGGACAAAGTCCATGTCCCACAAAGGGCTCACAGTCTTCATCCCCATTTACAGATGAGGTAACTGAGGCACAGAGAAGTTAGGTGACTTGTCCTAGGCCACACAGCAGACAAGTGGAGGATCTGGGATTAGAACCCATGACCTTCTGATTGCCAGGCCCATACTCTATCCCCAGTGCCACGCTGCTTCTCTGGGAAAGTACATGGGAGAGTACAATACAATTGAGTAGGTAGACAGGATCCCTGATCATGAACAGATTACAGACTAGAATGAGAAACAGACTTTAAATTACAGATTGATATGTACATAAGTGCTGTGGGGCTAGGGAAGGGGGCAAATATCTCAGTGCTTTATTCATTCATTCAATTATATTTATTGAGCACTTACTGTGTGCAGAGCACTGTACTAAGTGCTTGGGAAGTACAAATCGGCAACATGTAGAGATGGTCCCTACCCAACAAAGGGCTCACAGTCTAGAGATCTAAGTGCATAGGCAATGCGGAAGAGAGGGAGAATACGGGAGTGATGGTTTAGCCAGGGCTAGAGCATTTCTGTGCATATCTACTTAAATTGCTATTTAACAACTGAGTAATAATGATAACTGTGATATTTGTAACTGCCCACTACATGCCAAACACTGTAACTAAGCACTGGAGTAGATACATGATAATCTGGTTGGATACAGTCCCTGTCCCACATAGGGCTCTCAGTCTTAGTAGGAAGGAGGACAATTTTGAATCCCCATTTTACAGATGAGATAACTGAGGCATAGAGAAGTTAAATCTAAATTGTGTCCAACATTTTACATCAGTCCAGGAGCAGAGTCGGGATTATCAATCAATAAATCACAATTATTGAGCTGATTCCTACGCTCATGCTCTTTCCATTAGGTTCATGCTGCTTCCCATATCTATCTTTCCATTTTAAATTCTTCCTCTGATCTGAAATGCATTTTGTGTCTGTCTCCCCAACTAGATGCTAAACTCCCTGGAGGCAGAGGCTCTTGCCATCTAGCTCCGTGATCATCTCCCAGATGCTTGCTCTAGTGTTGTACATTCAGTAGGTACTCAATGAATACTACTAATTGATTGATGGATTAATGAATGCAGAGAGGACCTGGGAGATTATTGGTTGTCAAAAGGTTTGAGCGTGGCTAGAAGTAGGTCAAATTGCATGTTCAATTAAGAGGAGAAGGTGGAAGATCTCACATCCGGGAGCTACCTGTCACAGTGTCTCTGAAACTACTCTTCCCTGAATTATCTTGAAAAATGGTTTCATGAGGGTTTGGTGGATTTTGCTCTATGAAATGTTCATCAGTTGAGAAGCAGCATGGTCTGGTGGAAAGAGCACAAACCTGGGAGTCAGGGGACCTGGGTTTTAATTCCGGCTGTGCCAACTGCTTGCAACGTGACCTTGTGCAAGTCACTTAACTTCTCTGTCCTTCAGTTTCCTCAACTGTAAAATGGATATTAAATATCTGTTCTCCTTCCTATTTAAATTGGGAGCCCCACGTGAAACAGGGACTGTAACCGACTTAGCTAATTAGTATCTACCCAAGTGCTTAGCACAGTGCTTGACACATGGTAAGCACTTAACAAATAACATAAAAAAAACAGGCCAAATCCTTCAAGATGACCCCATAAAACTGCACTGAATAAACCCTCCTGGCCAACTCTCTACCTAATTTTAAGGTACATCACCCAGAAAAATTTGTAATCCAAACAAAATGCCTGTTATAAGAATAATAATAATAATGGCATTTATCAAGCACTTACTATGTGCAAAGCACTGTTCAATGCAAATTGCACCCTCCCTCTTCTCCTTCTAAATGTCAATATGGGAGAGGAATTGTGGTCTGATGACTTGGACAAAATAGAGAGAATGGGGGAAATGTGTATAGTCTGACAACAGGGTGTCTATAGAGCTGGTCAGAAGCTAATTCAGTTTCAAGGAGCCCCATTTTCTCACCACTGCATCTTACCACTGTTACTTAGCTTTTTAAAGACCATTTTCCTTCAAGAGATTTTGCTGGGGAAAAAGTTCAGTGTTCTTTTCGCTTTTATTCCCCATTCCACAGCTCAATCCCATAAACCAAAATAACCACTAAACCAAATCAGTTATGTGTGTCTGAATTCTATGTAACCAGGAAAGTATATGTTTAACTGATTTTTCCCCCTTATTGTGACATCTAACAGAATTTAAGCTTGAAAGCTCTTTACAATGCCTCTGACTCTCTGCTTTCCCCCTTTCTCTGAGGAAAAGATTAAACAAATTCAAGCAGAGAAGATTAGAAACACTTCAGCTTTCTCAGTATTCTGGTTGAAATGAAAGTTATGGAAAAAAGTTTTCTTCTGGCTTTATTCTCTTCTTAACTATTGCAATGTCACCAGTCAGGAATGGGAAAATGTCCTTTCTCTCCTCTTGGGCTCACCTGAACAAAATGAACTTCTAAATTGGAAATAAACTTAAATCTGATTTGAGTTTAACTCACTGTTTTAAAAAAAACACTCAAAGACAGCTTTGCAAGGCACAAAGTATTGCATCTTAGTATTATACTTAGCTAAGGGCTCGGCCCGCAATTAGTGCTCAATAAATACCCCTGACTGATTGATTGATCCCCTCATGTCACGCTACCAGTGGGCAGAAGAAATGATCTAAGAATATGTTGCAAAACAATTAGGCATATGGCCTAGCTGGGGATTCTTGAGAAACAATAGCAGGTGCTACTTGGTTAACAGAAGGAAAATGGCTGTTTTTGATTCAAGGTAGCTATAAAAGGAAGAAGAAGAATCATGAGGAGCAAAAGATTCTGCAGACACCCAAGAAAGATCCTAATTGAAGGAAAGATTTTATAAGGCTCTAGTTAGAAAAATAACTTTTTTGGTCACATTTATTTTGCCCTCTGTCTTTTAATTCTTGTATTTTTAAATGCTTTAATTTTGGGTCATTTATGTAACTTTTGAATAGTAAGCCTTTAATAAGCACCAAAACTAACTATTTAACTAGCTAATTAATTAACTGGGGGCCATACACTGGCAGTTTCAATCTAATAATAGTATTCACTGAGTGCTTACAGGATATACAGCACTATCTTAAGTGCCTGGGCTAGAGTACAATGGAATTAGAAGATATGATTCCTATCATACTCACTGATAATCCTAAAAGTGCCATCTTTTAATTGAAAGATAATGATATTATTAGGAAGTTTTAATTACATATGCTGAATTATATTTGGGAAGTAACATGGCCTAGTAGAATGAGCCTGAGCCTAGCAATCAGAGGACCTCAGTTCTAACCCAAATCTGTTATTTGTTTGCTGCATGACCTTGGGCAAGTCACTTAACTTCTCTGCACCTCAGTTACCTGATCTGTAAAATGGGGACTAAATCCTCCTCCGTCCAACTTAGACTCAAGTCCCATCTGGGATAAGGACTGTCCAACCTGATTATCTTGAACCTACAAGGTGCTTAGTGCAGTGCTTGATATATGGTAAGTGCTTAGCAAACATCATTCAAACGAATCAAATAGGTTTATATCAAAGTACTAATATAAAAATTACATAATTATATATGACAGTTTAAGGATTTTGCCTGCTTTCTACTCCTCCACTCATTTTACAATGAAAATCCTGAAAATATACTTGTTAGTATTAACTTTTCATGGCCTAGTGAAAAGAGAATGGGGCTGGGAATAAGAAGACCTGATTCTGTCACATGCCTGATATGGGATTTGGGGCAAGTCACTTAACTTCTCTGTGACTCAATTTCCTCAACAGTAAAACAAAAATTAGGTACCTGTTTTTCCCTCCCTGTTAGACTGTGAGCACCATGTGGGAAGTGGACTGTGCCAGGACTAATTATCTGAACTACTCCAGTGCTTAGCATAGTGGTTGGCATGTAGTAAATGCTAAATGCCATTATTGTTATCATTATTATTATTGATAATAATAAATACTGCTACTGTCATCTTCATTATTTCTCTGCCGGAATGGATTTATGCTGATTTACAGATCCATCTTAATTATGCCACAGAAAACTTAAAATCCATTTAGTACATTTGGGTAATGAATGGGCATCTCTATGTCATCAATAAATTCAGTATGTAATGTGGAATTGATATCTGAAAAGCTTGATTATTTCTAAAGAATTTGTCTTTTAATCTTGGGAATTTGACTTCTCCCCACTCTATAAAGCAGCTGTATTTTTCTAGTTTCTCTAGCACCAGGTCAATTGTATTTAGCTCTTTGGTCAGTCTTATCATTCTTCTCACTCCAGAAGAGAGCTCTCATTCAAAACTGAGTTTTGAATATTGTTAAATTTGGGGTTGACACTGAAATCTACTCTCCTATGAATCGATGCCTCATTGTTGCAGGAGAGTTTGCATATGCTGATGAAGCTTAGAGCTGTACCATATAGGGTTACCCATAGTGGAAAGGTCTAAGCCAATGCATCAAGACACAGTTGATTCACCTGTGCTGGGCAGCAGCAACATGGAAAAGAGTCAAAGACACATGATCAAGTGATCAAAGACAATGACAGAGACTCAGTTTTTACTGTCCAGAAGAAGGGAGTGGGAAACCACTTCCATATCTTTACCAAGAAAACTTTATGGATACACATATGGGAATGATATTATGGCAGAAGATGGGACGTTCTGAAGAGGGTGTATCCATGGAGTCACCATGGTTCAGAAACAACTTGATGGCATCTAACGAAGACGATTGTTATCCAACACCTTAAATTATCCAAGGTTAACATTGCCAACTATGCCAACAGGGAGTTTAAATGTTGACCAGTTAAATAGTTATTTCCTTCTTTTTCTAATTCCTGAGTAATATTTTAATAAGGGTTTTGGTTTAATCAATCATTCATATTTATTGAGTGCTTCCTCTGTGCAGAGCACTGTACTAAGCACTTAGTAGAGTACACTAATAACAGGGTAGGTAGCCATTTTCCCTGCCCACAAGGAGTTTAGAATCTAAAAGGGAAGTTCTGAAATTAAAAGCTAATGAAAAATGAAACCCAGTAATTACCCAGATTATGTTTTTTCACTTAAAAAAATCACGGTGCAATTTTAAAAATACCTTTAAAAACAGAATAGATCTATTTCAAACATGTTACTTTATTCTAAGTAGATAGAAGGCAAATTTATTTCTTGTATGTGTTCTGTACCCTGTGGGTACTCAATAAAAATTAAACAGATGATATGCTTATTCATGTATTTCTAATTCATTCATTGCATTTGCTCAGATCAGGTTCATCAATTTTATTTCCCCCAAAATATACCTAAATTTAAAAATGAACAGAGACTCTCCATTTGAGCTTTCCTGAATATGTAAAATATGACTTTCAGAATTTAAGATATATAATCCTTTTATAGACTAACCTCATCTACCACTAGAAGCAAAAGGCCCAATCATTTCTAGAATTTGTATACAGCTTTTATTTTTAAAAGAGCTCCCACATCAATGACTTTGTCTTATCTCTCAATTTATCCAAGAGTTAGGGAGTGGCAGGCATAAATAACCCCATTTCTACAAAATGAGGAGACTGAGGCCAGAAAAGAGAGGCCACACAGCAGACCAGAGGCAAAGCAAGGACTAGAACCTGGTATCTTGTTATCCAGACTTGCGTATTTGCCACTTGATCGCACTGGCCAAGGAGACATATTAAAAAGCAGTTCTGCCCTTCCTAAATGTCTCCCCTTAATCCGAGCATCTGTAAGGGATTTGCTTAACTTTAACTGTTTCAACATTCCACATGGAACTTTCCCCTTGTTGCATCTAATATTATATATTAAAGGATTTTCCCATTCTAATAAATCTACTATGTGTCATCTGGGCAAGATGAATGATATCAGCCTGGGAGCAGTGTTCTCTAATGGAAAGACAGCACAGGCCTGGGCATCATGGACCTGGGTTCTAATGCTGGCTCTGTCAATTACCTGCTGAATGACCTTGGACAAATTACTTAACTTCTCTGTGCCTCAGTTCTCTCTTCTGCAAAATGGGGATTCAATACTTGTGCTTCCTCCTACTTAGATTGTGAGCCCTATGTGGGACCTGATTACCTTGTACCTACCCCTGTGCTTAGTACAGTGCTTGACACATAGTAAGCTCTTAAAAAATACCACAAGTATTATTATTATTATGATATACACCCAATTCTCTTTCAGTAGGAGCTGTGTTTTGCCACATCCCCAAATTAAGGAAAACCCCCATTTTAGTACTCACTGTGCACAATACTCTTTATATGTACCCCACCACTTCTTCCAACACACGCGACATGCTGCATCCAAACAGACCAGTTGTCAAAAAAATATTCCCTAGTTCTGTTATGTTTTTCCTGAAACATAATGAAAACACACATTCTGGTATAATGGACTATAACTGGGACTTACATATAGAAGCAGCATGGCGTAGTGGATTTAGAACAGGCCTGGGAATCAGAAAGTCATGGGTTCTAATTCCGGATCCTCCATTTGTCTTCTGTGTGATCCTGAGCAAGTCACTTCACTTCTCTGTGCCTCATTTACCTCATCTCTGAAAAGGGGATTGAGACTGTGAGCTCCAAGTGGGACAGGTGTTGTGTCCAATCTGATTTGCTTGTATCCATCCCAGCATTTAGTACAGTGCCTGGCAAATAGTAAGTGCTTAACCAATACCACAATTCTTATTATGTATAAAGTGGGAAAATATAAAACAAAAAGGTAAAGAGAAATATCAGAACCCAAAGTAAGGCAAAAATCAAACAATAACACTTACTGAGTTTTTTAATTTAAATTTTGTACATACCCCTCACCTTGACTCTTAGGTAGTTTTTGCCGTCTAATTGTTTTGTTATTAATAATACTAATAATAATCATAGTACTTACTAAGTCTTTACTATGTGCCGAGCACTGTTCTAAGTACTGGGGTGGATACAAGTTAGTCAGGTTGGACACAGTCCCTGTCCCAATTAGGGCTCACACTCTTAATCCCCATTTTACAGATGAGGTAACTCAGGCCCAGAGAAGTGAAGTGACTTGCCCAAGGTTACAGCAGACAAGTGGCGGAGCCGGGATTAGAACCCATGACCTTCTGACTCTCAGGGCTGTGCTTTATCCACTATGCCATGTGCTTCTTCCCTTATGTGTCTATTGCCATCCCTTTTCCTCTTTGACTCCTAGATTATGAGGCCCTGGAGGGCTGAGCATTGCTTCTAATTCTGACATGTGTTTTCTTCCCCTAGTGCTTAGGACATTAGTTTGCACACAATAAGCCCTTACTAAAAGCTATTACTACTTACTGAGAACCTACTGTGTTCACAACACTGTACTAGGGCACTAGGTGAACGTAATAGAAATCACTATAATATAATCTTATCACTTAAGTAATTCCTAAGAAAATGGGATAATTTAACTTTCAAAAAAAAATTTCTGACTTCCCTTTGGGTGAGTAGCCAAGCAAAGAAAGAGACACCGAAGTCTCCATTCAATTTAGATGCTTGAGTATCTTTTCACATAATTACATTTCTGGGTTCAAGCACTACATGCATTTATGACAATAAATAATTATTATGGTATGGTTTTTACTCCACGTAAATGAACCAATCAATGATATTGAATGAGTGCTTACAATATGCAGAGCACTGTACTAAACACTTGGGAGAGTACAATACAACAGAATTGGTAGGTAGACACATTCCTGGCCCCAAGGAGCTTAAATTCCAGGCCATTTAACTCCTCTAGAGTCTAGAGGGTAAATCTGAGTGCTACTGCCTAATAAATTGTCCTGAAGATTTTAAAAATCTGAATTGAGCCAGAATTAAGCCTATGTGGTATCCTAGAGCTATACCTTCTAAAAGAGAAACAGTGTTCCCTAGTGGGAGGAGTACAGGCATGGGGGGCAGAGTACCTGATTCTAACCCCAGCTCTGCCCCTTGTCTGCTGTGTGATCTTAGGCAAAACAATTAACTCTTCCATGCTTCAGTTTCTTCATCTGTAAATTGGAGATTTGATACCTATTCTTCCTTCTATTTAGACTGTAAGCCCTCAGTGGGTTAGGGATTGTGTCCAACCTGATTATCCTGAATCTAGCCCAGCACTTAAAATAGTGCTTGGATACATAGTAAGTGCTTAACAAATACCACAAAAAAGGGAATAAGAACGTATGTATGCATTTAATTGTGTTTTCCCTCATCCATTAGTTAAGCCCATTTAGAGATATGCCTAGACACTAGGGTTGTGGAAAGCACTTAGACTAATGGGAGGATTCACCAAGCAATTAGTCAGTCCAATTTATTGAGCACTTACTAAGTGCAAAGGACTATACTAAGCATTTGGGAGAGTACAATAGAGTTGGTAGGCACAATCCCTGCCCTCATGGATCTTACAAACCAGGGGATCAATTCCAACAGAACCCTCTAAAGTATTTCTAGTCTCTGAGGCTTGGTAATAGTATCTGAGGTGAAGAGAATTAAAGTGGGAACCAAGAAAAATGATAAATACACTTCATTTTATTTATACTGATTTTTATTGGTGAGAAAAAAAATATCAGAATAAGTTCTGTTGTTTAACTATTTTGGAGAAGCACAATGAGTTGAAATAAGCCCACTTCAAAGTCTTGATGAACTTGAAGACTTGATAAAGAGAATATGAACTTTCTCATCAGTAATTTAGTCATCTCAATGGCAGACTTTCATCCTTCTTTTCCTCAATCTTTCACTCAAAATTTGAAAGGCATTAAATATTGAAACCTCACTCACAGGTCACCTACGATATGTAAATCAAAAACATTAAAGGCTCATTTCATGTTTCCTCTCAGAAATGTTAACAGATTTTTTTTTCCTCTCCCTGAGCTACTTGAAAATAGAAAGACACACACCTACACACACCTACACACACACACACACACACACACACACAGAGTCCTATTTTCTGGATTCTATCAGGTGTAAGGTTTGCTTATTGAGGTATTTCAACCTCAATTTCTGTGTACTTTTCATAGTTGTGAGACATAAACCCTTCTGAGGTACAAAGGGAAGATTTAAAGCTCATGTTTGAAAGGCTGATGGCAGTAAACTTCCCTTATTATTAAAATATTCACTTATCTTTCTTATTGAAGTTTTCTAAACACCCATGTCTCAAGCTGATGCAATCTCCATAACAAGGGGTTTAATCAGACAGTAAACAAGTGAGGCATTTTCCTCCGGGCAAAAACATTGGAGTAGACAGCTCTAGGAGAAATTGTAATGTCCCCAGCCTCTCTCTGACCAACTCAGAAGCAATACTCATGTTGGCATGGTGGTGGGGGGCCTGGGAGAGGAACACAAATGATTCCAGAGAAAACAACGCATTGGTTTCTGCCAGAGAAATGGTGTAGTTTTCAGGGCCTGAACAGACTTTTATATGATGCAATTATGTTACCCACCATGCTCCACTTAATGCACATATGTGTCACATATTTTTTTCTGCCTTGGCAGCCAAATGATTGAAGCTGACCCTGACCACAACTTGAAATAAAAGCAGGGCTGAAATAGGAAGGGTGTCAGACTACCACAATCCATCAGGCCTTCACAGTGGAGGCCTCTGAGGAGATGTACAGAAAGTGGAATTGCTAGTGGTTTGTGCCTTCTGGGTGGGGCTCGCAGGTTTCAGAATTGGACTACATAATGTTGCATGATAAGAAGCATTATGGCCTAGTAGAAATAGCATGGGCCTGGGTGTCAGAGGAGCTGCGTTCTAATCCCAGCTCCACCACTTGTTTGCTGCCTGATCTTGGGCAATTCATTTAACTTCTCTGTGCCTCAATTCCCTCATCTGCAAAATGGGGATTCAATACCTGTTCTCCCTCCTACTTAGACATGCCACATTTGGCACCTAATTACTTATATCTACCCCAACATATAGTGCAGTGCTTGACACACAGTAGGTGCTTAACATATACTGCAATTATTATTACTATTGTTATAACTATGATTATTACTAGAAGTGGAGGGCAAAATGTGAAAATTCACTAGCAATTTTTTTTAACACAACAGCTGGAAATAATAAGACCACCAGGAAAATGGCTAAGATCACTCAAGAGTAGTCCAGCCTTTCACAGAAAGATTCCTTTGCCTTCTTCAAGAGTGTCAGCTCCTTGCAGGCAAGGAATATATCACTTCGTTTTGTAGTTTGCAAGCCTCTAGTACAGTGCATTGCAGAAAATGGATATTCAATAAAGGATACTCCCACTACTAAGAACAGGACACTGGACCCAGTGAATGCTTAACAGGTGCTACTATCAATACTCAAAGAAATGATCCTGTAATCATCTTCACTGAGAAAGTTCCCCTTTAAAAAATGAAGCCTTGTCAGTCACCTGTTCTTACTGAGCACTTACTGTATGCAGAGTGCTGTTCTAAGCCATTGAGAGAGTATAACAGTTTAAAGGACACATTCCCTGCCCACAATGAGCTTATAGTTCTTGAATCCTCCTACTCCTCTCAACTACTTTCAAAAACACACTCTTTGGGCTGTATTGTAATTGTGGAATACTTGAAAAGCTGTTTTCTGGTAAGCTATAAGTCCGCAAATCAGTTTGTTTTAAGACTATTTTATTGATTTCATGTGGTTTTTTTCTTAATCAATTTGTTTCTCGAGTAATTCTTTTAGTGGTATTTGTTAAGCTTTTACTATGTGCCAGGCACTATACTAAGCACTGGGGTAGATTGAAGGTAATCAGGTTGGACTGAGCCAGTGGAAGTCTTGGAAAGAGAAACTGTCTAAATGTGAAATAAATCATCATATCATAACCCCAAACTATACAGAAAAACTTGGTGACTTTCAAACTGGAGGATGAAATGATCTCTGGACTAAAAAGTTTCCAATGCAAGAAATAAGCTAGAGGTTTATTTCAGAGATTAACCTGTCTTGGCTACTATTGATTTTCATAAACAGCCTGGCTAACCAGCCAGTATTTCTGAACACTCATAGCCGCTTGGTGACAGATACCCAAATCAATTTTTTACCTAAGAGAAAACTCAGTTCCCTCTCACCCAAAATGATGCTATTAATGCCATCTTGCCAGGGTTTGCCAGGTGCTCCTATCTGATTATACTTGACAAGCAATAGAAGAAGAGTCTCACATAGTTAAAATCTCAAATGGTGATTGGCTTGAAGAAACTGGCTTTATTTTTCAATTACCCAGGGCTGCTGAAAATACATGACAGGGTAACACAAGAGAAACCAGACATTTCTGGCCCCAGTGACCCTTTAATTATGAAATGGGAATAATCATGATAACTAGCTGGTGATGGTAGCATTTCTGTTTAGACTTTTAGAACATCCCTCACCTCTGGAAATCTGGGGGCTCAATAAGACTTCTTCTTGGTTACAGCATTCATACCTCAGACCCATCTTCCACTCTCTGTTTTTTGAGGGGCTATTGAGGTAATGAGCATATTGATGGCTTTCACTGAACAATGAGGAAAATCACTGAGTTTCAAAGTTCTAAAAGACAAAAGCTGGTAGCCATTCCTCAGCAGGGATTTCTCAATGTAATATCCCCAGCATTGCATCTTTCCAGCAAGACCAAATAGAAAAAAAAAAAAAAAAAGAAAGAAAAAACCTCCAAACAGTACATCAAAGATTTGGGGAGGCTGAAGGCAATTTGTGCTGCTTGAAATTCTCTCTGATAAGTCTCTAGCAATTATTTTAGCATAGAAGAATAGAAAGAGAATCATAATTAAACCATGCTGATAGGCTTAGGAAACTAATCTGAGAGAAAAGCAGAATGAGATGACCTTTTGATTGGCTCTTACTGGGGCAACACTTCACTACCACCCTGGGCCTCAAAGCTTTTAAATTTTAATGTTTAATCTTGTTCTGCCATTTTACCTTTCCATAAGAGGCTCCAGACGTGACTGGAATGTGGGAAACACAATAAGCCAACAGCTTTTCACTTGCTCAAGAAAGCAAGAACTGTGCTATCATTCCCTAATAAATATTATGATGGTAACACAGAATTTTTAGAAATTAATGTCCTCCGAGATTCTGATTCAGCAGCATTTTTATATTTCATTTTACAGGGCTTTTTTAAAAAAATCCCTGTGACAAAACCTCATGTGTTGTTGTTTTTCTTTAACCAAGAAGCCATATTCATTACTATAATTTAGTGCAGGCAAAATCAGATTGAACTGGCCCCAAAGACTCAGTCTCCTTCCAAAAATATACAGCAGGGAATTTATCTTTATTATAAGTTTACTTTATATGCACTACAAAACTATTTACATGTTTCCACACTGTGTTCTTGCTCCACGCATTCTCTCTCCATTTTCCAGTTCCCTATCTGACTCCGTATAGGTGGGGAAGTGAACTTCCTCTAACCTTTCACTTTTGCTGGTTTTATTATTTATTCCCTTCGACTAGCACTTGCATGTCATCTGTTTTATTTCTAAAATAATCCACATTTCTGCTATTCCATAGTATTTTAGACCTAATATCTATTTCTTCTATTTCCTCTTTTCTTTATTAAACCCAGAATGGAGGAATTCTTTCTTTATAAATGATTCAGTCATCTGCTTACGCATTTCATGAGCTGGTAGCTGGTACAATCGATCAATGGTGTTTATTGAATGCTTACTGTCTACAAAGTACTGTAGTAAGTGCTTGGAAGAGGACAATGCAATAGACACGAGGAGTTTACAGACTACAGAGGAGGAGAAGGGGTGTAGAAACCTATGCAGTTATGCTAAAATTATCTTAATAAGTAGACCATCACAAAATAAATCCAGATTCATCACCCTCAACACACTTTCCAAAGGTCATACACTGTCCATTAGTGACATTTGGTTTGTGTCCCCAAAGACAGTTGGGAGAAATGGATCCCATGAACAGCTGGAAAGAAATGTTGGGATGAATGAACAGAACAATCAGGATAATGCTTCTCCTGGAAACATTATCCAGCCTTGGCTTCAGTGGCACTGTCCTCTCTTGGTTCTCCTTATCTCTCTAGCCATTCATGGGAAGCAACATGGAGAAGTGCGTAGAGCTCGGGCCTTGGAGTCAGAAGGTCACGGGTTCTAATCCTGGCTCTGCCACTTGTCTGCTCTGCGGCCTTGGGCAAGTCACTTCACTTCTCTTTGCCTCAGTTACCTCATATGTAAAATGGGATTTAAGACTGTGAGCCCTATGCAGAACAGGGACTGTGTCCAACCCGTTTTGCTTGTATTCACCCCAGCACTGGCACATAATAAGCACTTAACAAATACCATAACTGTTTTTAGCATTCTCAGTCTCTTTTGCAAACTCCTCCTCTGCCTCCCACTCCTTACCTGAGGGAGTCCCTCAGGTTCAGTTCTGGATCCCCTTCTTTTCTCCATCTACACCCACTCTCTTGGAGAACTCATTCACTCCCAAGACTTCAATTCATTCATTCATTCAATCATATTTATTGATCACTTACTGTGTGCAGAGCACTGTACTAACTGCTTGGAAAGTACACATTGGCAACATATAGAGATGGTCCCTATACAACAATGGGCGCCTCTATGTGGATGATTCACAAATCTACATCTCCAGCCCTGATCTCTCTCCCTCTCTGCATACTCTCATTTCCTCCTGCCTTAAAGAATTCTCTACTTGGAAGCCTCGCTCTCACCTCAAACTTAACATGTCCAAAACTGAACTCCTTAGTTTCTCACCCAAACTCTGTCCTCCCACCGACTTTCCCATTACAGTAGATAACAACACCTCCCTTCCTGTCTCACAAGCCTGTAATCTTGTCATTATCCTTAACTCCTCTCATTCAACCCACAAATTCAACCTATCATTAAAACCCATTGGTGCCACCTTCACAGCATCACTAAAATCCATCTTTTCCTCTCCACCCAAACTGCTACCATGTTAATCCAATCACTTATCCTATCCTGCCTTGATAACTCTATCAGACTTCTTGCTGACCTCCCTGCCTCCTGTCTCTCCCCACTCCAATCTATACTTCACTCAGCTGCCCGGATCATTTTTCTACAAAAACTTTCAGTCCATGGTTCTCCGCTCCTCAAGAACTTGCAGTGGTTGCCCATCCACTTCCTCATCAAATAGAAACTCCTTAACTTTAGGTTTAAAGCACTCAATCACCTTGCCCCCTCCTACCTCACCTCGCAACTCTCCTACAATGACCCAGCCAACACACTTTGGTCCTCTAATGCCAACCTACTCACTGTACCTCAATCTTGTCTATCTTGCCACTGACCACTTGCCCACATCCTGCCTCTGGCCTGGAACACCCATCTTCTTCATATCCCACAGACAATGTCTTCTCCCCATGTTAAAAACTTCTTTGAAGGCCCATCTCCTCCAACAGGTCTTCCCTGACTAAGCCCTTATTTCCTTTTCTCCCACTCCCTTTTTCATAGCTCTGATTTGCTCCCTTCCACTACACTCTCAGCCCCACAGGACTTATGTATGGATCCATAATTTACTTATATTAATTAATGTCTGTCTCCCCCTATAGACTGTCAGCTCGTTGTCAACTGGGAATGTCTGTTATATTGTTGAATTGTACTCTCCCAAAAGTTTAATGCAGTGCTCTGCACAAAGTAAGCGCTCAATAAATATGACTGTTGTGGATTTGAATAATGGTTCAGTGAACGAGAAAATTAGAGCAACATAATGCCTCTACTGGGATCTGTGAATAGCACTAAATGCCATACCTAGGAAACTTGGTTTTATGTGATAGAGTATATCTCCAAAGAAAGTTTACAGAAAGTGTTAGGCTCTGATTCTTTGTTGCATATGAACTCAACTCAGAATATAAGGATGGCATTTGGGATTTTTTTCCAATCTCCCCTCTGGCCATTTCTGGAGGCATAATAACAACTTTGAAACTGTTCATCCATTCCCAGCTTAAAGCTATTTTCTTAGATTGTTGTTTTTACGGTGGCACTAAAGACTCAATGTTCTAGCAGTTTGCATGACTGTTGCAGTTTAATTGTTAAGCAGCCCAAAATGCTTATGTACAAAATGACGGCAGGTTTAGTACCTGTTAACTTGGTGTTTCACCATCTCTGCAATAGTTCATGTATGCTGGTTTGGGGAAACTAAGGGAAGGTCAATTAAGCTTGCCCAACCCCAAGTCTCACTGGGTTATTGGTGATGGAGCCTATTGGAAATATTAGATGCAGCGTGGCTTAGTGGAAAGAGCACGGGCTTGGGAGTCAGAGTCGGAGGTTGCGGGTTCTAATCCCAGCTCTGCCACTTGTCAGCTGTGCAACTTTGGGCAAGTCATTTCACTTCTCTGTGCCTCAGTTCTCTCATCTGTAAAATGGGGATTAAGACTGTGAGCCCCACATGGGACAACCTAATTACCCTGTATCTACCCCAGCACTTAGAACAGTGCTTGGCACATAGTAAGCACTTAGCAAATACCACAATTATTATTATTAATATTAGGGGAGCCACTGTCCTAAAGCATCAGGACTGAGAACCCACTAGAGGAATTGATATTAGTGTTAGCGATTTGAATAGACTATAGTCCTTGTCAGGGACAAGGCAGGCAGGGGTTGAGTGGTTTTCTCCCACTTTAGGCAGCTACCAGCAGGAACTTGGCTGAGTCATTCAGAACACACATAACAAATGGATACTTCCCCACTTATTTTTTATGTTTCTCTGGCACTTTTTTCCTGTTTCTTATTTTCCTCCTAAACTCTAGGAGGGCCTGCCAACCTACCTCTGTGGTTCCAATTTGTTCATCAAGTCCTGTCCTTTCGTAAATGGGTAATTTTTTTTAGCTTAATTTGGAAGGAAAATAAATTAGGATACTTTGGTTAATTAACAGCCTACTCTCCTGAGTGATAAGGAAAATTGGGATAGAACTGAAACCTCCTTATAGCTGGAGATCATGAATTTCTGATAAATGGTCTTGATAAGGAGTATTCATGATATCCAAAGATAATCACTTACCTAGGTAGAGTAGGATTTATTTGATATTGTTTTCAATTCCTTATGCACTACTGAGGTTCTTGATATATAATAAGTTATATATTTGCTATTACCCATAGCACTAAGAGGAAGAAATGTCTTCTGCCCCTTCCTCTCTTACCAAATTTCTACCACCGTGGCACAAGCCCTGGTCTTGCCATGGCTTGATTATTCCATCAGCCCTGTCGCTACTCTCCCATCCTCCAGCCTCTTCCCTCTTCAATTTATACTACACAGTGCTACACAGATAATCTTCCTGATGCATTTTCAGCTCACAGGACCCTTCACTGGCCTTCTGTGTCCCTCAACATCAAACAGAAACTCACAATTACCTTCAAGACTCTCCACCACCTGGCTTCACCTCACCTTTCCACTCTTCACTCACTATTCCCAAATTGCTGTTTTTGTTCATTCAATTCAATCATATTTATTGAGTGCTTACTATGTTCAGAGCACTGTGCTAAATGCTTATTGTTCATCCCAAGCCAACCTTCTAGCACTACGTCATTCCTAATTCTCCTGCCTTTGTCCCCTCACTTACACTGTCCCTGTGGCTTGGAACTCCCACCCTCCACATATTAGACAGACCCCCTCAGCTTTTCCCAAATTCAAAGTTGTCCAAAAATCCCACCAACTCCAATAATTAATTCCTCAGCACCATTACCCATTTCATCCCTCCTTAACAAAAAGGTATATGTGTGCTTTTGTATATGTACTAGATTATTTACTAGATTATTTATTCCGACCACTCAGGTCATGAATAATTTTACATTTGTTTGCCTTAGAGCATAAGCTCTTTGTGGTCAGGGAACATGTCACCTCTATATTCTGTCATTCCCACATGCCTAGTACAGTGCATCTCCTCAAGTGGGCACTCAAAAATTGTTACTACTTAGTCATACAATCCAAAGTATGCATTCAGGAAGGTATTATGAATGAGTTTAACTGGATGTGAAATATAATTAATACATGTTAGGCAGAAGCCAGAGCAGAACTGCAGCAGATCTCATCTGACATTAAATCAAATCAAAGTAGGATGCCATTTCTGTCCTCTAACACATGCCCTCCAAGCCTTAGTCCAGAAAGCCTGAAGATTTTTACTGTAACACAATTTACATCTAAAATTAAGGTTTCTGGAATCAGTGGAGTCAATACTATGATTAAGCCTGAGGCAGAAAGTGGGCTTCTTAGTTTATCTTCTCCCCAGCAATGTCTAGTGAGACAATCTTGTGTAAACATCCAACTTCCCCACCCCGTCCTTCAAGTTGGAAACACTGAAGTACTCACACAGAAAGCACAGAGTGGGGAGAAGAACAAATGCTTTATCCTCTCCTACCTGAATCCAGGCTCGAACAACTGAAGCCGAATTCTGGTGACTCTCCAGTTGATAGAATAAGACTGATACAAAGATAGTCAGAGGCTCTTCTGCTTTTGGAAAGGAAGTTCTCCAGAAGCCACTTTCCCAACAACTATTGCTCTATTCCATATGTGATCTCAAAGCAACTTAACCAGATCCCGGACTTCCAGTCATAAGCATTATGCTAGGCCTGCAGAAAATATAATGATGTCATACAGAACACCTTGTCAAGTCCACCTGTACCTAGACTGTTTCTCTGTCAGGGAATGGTGGGGGTTTGGGGGAGACTGGACCTCTGATACCCCCAACTCCATTGCTCCAGAGCTGTTTCCTGTCCATCAAGGTCCATCAGAGCTGCAGAACCAGGCAGAATGATTAGAGTATGAGGGAGGGTAAGTGCTTGAAATTAAAATGTGCACATAAAGGAATCAGAATGGATGGGAGACAGAACAACTGAAAACCAGATTGCTCCCAATAAAACCAGACAAATGGCCACCCTAGTGACAAAAGGAATTGTTTTCATGGATTACAGATAGTTTACTAAGGAGGTAAGAATGACGTAGCACCAGTCCTCCATTTCGAGTGTATTGTTTTCTACCTAATTTCAGTTTAGAACCAATATCTTTCCTTGATTTCCACTCAGTGAACCTATTCAAGAGGCTAGCTAAGGTTACATCGTTATCCATAAACACAGAGGTTAATACATCTTGTCTTTTGAGAAAGTAAAGTGATGGAAGCAGAGCAAAGTCCCAGTTGGTTGCTAGGTAAAAGCAAATAGACATCGTAAAACATCACAGGAAATTATATTTATTATGAAGTTAATTACTGCTGATTACCCTTGAGCTTCTGGACAAAAGCAGAAGGATGAAGGGTGGCTTCTGGAACACTGTGGTAATTTCCTCTTCTAGATGGGAGAGAGGGATAGAGTCAAGGGCCCAGGAGAAGTCAAACAGTTTCCTGTTATTATGGGGGAAGGGATTGTATTCTGAATGGTCTTCTATTTCCTTCTCTGGCTCCTATACTTGATAAACGCAAACTGGCCCTCTGGAATCCCCATGCAAAGTTACTTTTACAGGGCTAAGGAAGCTATTTACTCAGCTCCCAGTGAGCAGCAGTGATCGTAGGTAAGGTCAGGAGGAGGAGGCTCTGAGGGAGACCTCTACCTATGGGAGTCTGTGACAGTCCCAGCCAGTGACCACCCTGGCTCATTCCTCCTGAACACCAGCACCTTGACCTAAATGCCTTTATTATTATTAGTGGCAAAAGTATGCACTTAGCACTTAGTAAGAGCTTAGTACAGTGCTCTGCACACAGTAAGCACTCAATAAATACAATTGAATGAATGAATGAATGAATGAATGAATAAATTAATGGGCCTGGAAGTCAGAAGACTTGAGTGCTAATCCTGCCTCTGCCATTTGCCTGTTGTGTGATTTGGGCAAGTCATAAGTTACCTGTGCCTCAGATTCCTATACACACTGCTGCCTGGATCATCTCTGTGCAGAAACACTATAGACATGTTACTCTCCTCCTCAAAAATCTCCAGTGGCTACCAGTCAACCTATGCATCAAGCAAAAACTCCTCACTCTCGGCTTCAAGGCTGTCCATCGCCTCGCCCTCTCCTACCTCACCTCCCTTGTCTCCTTCTACAGCCCAGTCTGCACCCTCCGCTCCTCTGCCGCTGCTAACCTCCTCACTGTACCTCGTTCTCGCCTGTCCCGCCGTCAACCCCCGGCCCACATCCTTCCCCTGGCCTGGAATGCCCTCTCTCTGCACATCCACCAAGCTAGCTCTCTTCCTCCCTTCAAAGCCCTACTGAGAGCTCACCTCCTCCAAGAGGCCTTCCCAGACTGAACCCCCTTTTTCCTCTCCTTTCCCCATCCCCCCAGCCCTACCCCCTTCCCCTCCCCAAAGCACCTGTATATATGTTTGTACAGATTTATCATTCTATTTATTTTACTTGTACATATTTACTATTCTATTTATTTTGTTAATGATGTGCATCTAACTTTATTTCTATGTGTTCTGATGACATCTGTCCACATGTTGTTCCCCCTTCTAGACTGTGAGCCCGTTTTGGGGTAGGGACCATCTCTATATATTATCAACTTGTACTTCCCAAGTGCTTAGTACAGTGCTCTGCACACAGTACGTGCTCAATAAATACGATTGAATGCATGAATGAATGAATTACACATCTGTAAAATGGGGATTAAATGACCGATATCCTTCTGTTTAGTTCTTGGAGCCCCACATGGGACAGGGCTGTGTCTACCCCAGAACTTAGTACAGTGCTTAACATATAATAAGAGTTTAATACAGCAATTATTATCCAATTTTTCCAGAACTTTCCTCCATTGGGTGGGCTTACTCTAAGGATGTTAAATCAAATGAGGGCAGCATGTGAAGAAGAAACTACCCCTACTCCCCAAAAAAGAAGAGAAAGAGGAGGAACTGAAGATTCTCAATAATGCTTCGGAACCAAAAATTCCCCAGAAAGAGGAGGATTTGGGGAATATTCACAAGTTTCACAGTCAGGTCGTCTCCTCAAACCTCTTCCACCTCTATGATTTTCTAAACATGTTAAGCACGTCCCCACCAGCATTTTCTACATTTCCCTGGTTTTAATCGAAACTGCACAGAAATCCTTCGTGCCGTTTTATAAATAAAACTCAACACACAGAGGGAAAATGAAGTACAGATGCATCATTTGAATACGCAAATACCGTGTTCACAGAGGACTTGTAAACTGGGTTCCTTCTGCTGTTATAATTTACAATTACTTATCACATCAGTTCTTAATTGTCTTTTCAGAGAGCACTCAATTACAAAATTAGAATCCTTATCTTTGTAAAGCAGCCACCTCCTATACCTGCTCCCTAAAATGTTCAAATGGCAGAGAGAAATGTCTCCCTTCCAGCATTCCTGTTCATTAAAAGTCTGTGACCTAAATCAAAGCAGCAGTGTGCTTTGTTTTTCAGGAAAGAGGGAGATGGAGAGAGAGAAAAAGAGTGTTCTACCAAGCTGGGCATGGAGGAATGGACTCACTAGAAATATATTTGAAGAGGACCATTGTCATGGATTAATTCTCTTCTTTCCTGGCCCAAATCACACTGACAAAATTAGTTGACACTCACGTTGATTTGATTATTCCAACTGCATTTCCCATTCCAACTTTTAAACCCAATGAAAATGAAGGAGTACAGAACAGTCACAGGGAGAAAGGAACATAAAATGCAAATAATAAAATAACAATAATGATAATAGTAGTAGTCTTTTTTAAGCACTTACTATATGCCAAGCACTGTACTAACAGCTGGGATAGAAACAAGCTAATTGGTTTGGACCCTAATCCCCAAGAAGAGGAGAAAGTGGAGGAACTGAGGATTCTCAATAATACTTTGGAACCAAAAATTCCCTGGAAAGAGGAGGACCTTGGGAATATTCACAAGTTTCACAGTCAGGTCACCTCCTCAAACCTCTTTCACCTCTATGATTTTCTAAAGGTGTTAAGCACATTCCCACCAGAATTTTCCACATTTCCCTGGTTTTAATTGAAACTGCACAGTCCCTATCCCACATGGGGCTCAGAGTCTTAATCCCCATTTTACAGATGAAGTAACAAATACCACTAAAAAAAAAAAAATACTTGTGTTGTACAAATATTACCATCAGCAAGCATCAGCACAATCAGGCCCTGAATGGCCAGTCACTGACCTACTAAAAGATTGACCAGAACAAACACTGAATTTTATCTTCACCCTTAACCCTGGGCCCTGCCCTACACCCCACATTACCCTTGCCTTGGTTTCAACCTTCACACAGGTTTGCAATGATTGATTAATCAACTGATTAAGAAACTGATTGAAATCCATTTTTTGACAATGTCAGTGGCTGACTATTAGTTATTTGATTTTTGAGGGTTGGTCATTTTACAGAGCCTGAACAACTTCCAATACCATGTGGATCAAATCTTTGCCTCATCCAAGCTATGAAAACTCAAGCAGTAATAACCTTTGAACAAGGAATATTAAATATTAACACTTGTACAAATGACATTTCTCATTCTCAATATTCTTTATTTCTCTTTTTTATGCTTGCTATTTGCATTTCATCCTCTGAAATTATGTAAGTTGGGCAATAACAATTCATAAATCCATAGTGTATTTAGAATTTATTCATATCATTCTCCCCCAACCCCCAGGGTTCCTAACTCCCTCCCAGCCCCACAGAACTTGTGTAGGTGGACCTGAAACCTAAGGATTTGTTATGGGCCCTGTACTAAGCTCTGGGGTAGATACAAGGAAATAACGTTGGACATGGTCCGTGTCTCAAGTGGGTCTCATAATCTCAATCCCCAATTAACAGATGAGGTAACTGAGGCCCAGAGAAGTGAAGTGACTTGCCCAAGGTCACAGAGCAGACAAGTGATGGACCGAGGATTAGAACCCATGACCTTCTGATTTCCAGGTCCATGCTCTATCCACCACACCATGCTGCTTCTCATGCCAAGGATAATGTAAAAGTTAAGGGCTTGTGAGATAAGGAGAATTATGGTGCTGTATAGAGTGACAGAAAAGTCACAAGGAGGCCTTGGTTTGGGTGAGAAGATAAGGCTTTCTCTTTCAGACATGTTAAGTTAGAAGTGTTGGTGGGACATCCAAATAGAAATGTCCTGAAGGCATAAGGAAATGCGGGACTGGAGAGAGGGAGTGAGATAAATGAGGGACTGAAGAGAGGGAGTGAGATCAGGTCTGGAGATGGAGGTTTGGGAATCAACCACGTATGGTAATTTAAGGATAAGTCAAAGGAGGTGTTAGGTAAATGATATAAACAGGATCAGAATCAGGTTTGTCCCACGGGCAGAACCAACTGGTTAGCTCTCTTGGGGCCTGCGCCTTAAGGGGACCCAGGCCTGACAGAGAACAGAAGTCTGTATAGCTTCTCCAGCTTGGGATGATTGCATGCCTGAGTCAACAATGTCCTCCCCGAATGCCCTACTTTTCCCCTTGTCTCTAGAGTCCTACTCTCCAGGCTCCAGGATGCTGGGCCCAGGATTTCCTAGAGCCAGTTTCAGGGAGGAGAAAAGAAGGAGAGATTTCAGAGTTCAACTTCCAACTCTCCTCTATCTGTCCCTACACTGCCACCACTATCCTCCCCATCTCTGAGTCCTGCAACCTTGGCATTATCCATGACTCCTCCCACTCTTTCAACTCCTATATTTGGCCTGCACCAAATTTTGTCATTTGTTTTTTTCTACAACATTTCCAGGATTCTCCCTTTCTTCTCTATCCAAACTACCACTTGGTCCAGGCACTTGCCATATCCTAGCCTACCTATAGAATCAACCCCCTCAAGGATTTCCTTGCTTCCATCTTCTCCTTTCTCCTCTCCCTATTTCATTCTGCTACTTGCATCATCTTTCTAAAACTTCTCTCTGCACATAATTCTCCACCCCTCAGAAACCTCCAATGATTAACTATTCATGTCTGCGTCATGCAGAAACTCCTGACCAATGGTTTTAAGACCCATCATCAATTCTCTCCATCTTATCTATCCACTATTTTTTTCTACTACACCTCACCTTGAACTCTCCTTTCCTCCTTGTCTCCATGCCTCATTCTCAACTCTCCCATCTATGACCTGCCTGGAACCCTCTCCCTCTTCAATTCCTCTAGGCTATGACTTTCTTCATCTTCAAAGCCTTTCTGAGGTCCTACCTCCTTCAAGAGACTTTCTCAGATTAATTTTTCATTTTCCCATAATCCATGCTCACCATGAGCTCAATGTGGGACTGTTTCTGACCTGATTATTTCGTATCTGCCATAGCACTTCTTACAGTGCTTGGTACATGGAAATCAATTAACAAATACTACAATTATTAAGAACACTTGCTTACACTCTCTTCCCCTCCCTCACTGGCACCACTCACTAGCATTTTGGAACAACCTCCTTTGACCTAATCTGACAGATAATAATAATAATAATGACGGTATTTGTTAAACACTTACTATGTACCAAGCAATGTTCTAAGCACTGGGGTAGATACAGGGCAATCAGGTTGTCCCACATGGGGCTCACAGTTTTAATCCCCATTTTACAGATGAGGTAACTGAGGCACAGAGAAGTTAAGTTACTTGCCCAAGGTCACACAGCCAATAAGTGGCGGGGCCGGGATTAGAACTCACAACCTCTGACTCCCAAGCCCGTGCTCTTTCCACTGAGCCACGCTTTGCAGCTCCCCTGAGCTTCAGAGTCCTCCTAAAATCTCACCTCCTTTAACCAACCTTCCACAGCTAATTCTCCAAACCTAAGTCAAATCAACCCAACAGTCATCTCTCACACTCACATATTTTATACCCTCCCTCAGCACTTATGTATGACTGATGCACAATCAATTTATTTTTTTCAGATTACTACATTTGTAAATATGGCAGTTTCTTCTGGGCTGGGAACATGGTCTCATGATTCTGTTGCGCTTTCCCAAGTTCGTAGTACTGTATCTTGTATCCAATGGATGCTCCAAAAATGCATTTACTATTACTACTGTTACTATTTTATAACTTCTAAATAAGGCACAGCTTTTCAGGAATGCACATGACTTTTTATAATAAATTTGTATCAATACTGGTCTAATACTTTAAATAAAGTGGGCTATGATAAAGGTAAGAATCCAAAATAACCATTATAGTCTCAGGTAAGCTGCTCGGAGGTAAATGTTCTATATGTATCTGAAAATATGCACGTATTTCTGGAATAACACTGATATGCCAAAAAGCCTGGCAGTTTGTTAGTGACAGTAAAGACTCTAATTTAAAGTGTTTTTGGAGAAAATTGAGGTGATTACTCAGAACAACAGTTTTGCAGATAAAAGTGGAGTGCAAAACTGGCTCAGAGTGGATATGGCTAATATTTATCAAATATAAAGTGATCTGCCAGTATTTCTACTGAAGTGTATTGTCTTCTGACCTCACTTACATTCTGAATATTCTACACAAAATCATCCTAAATTCACTTTGCAGTTGCCAAATGCCTTTCCTCCGAAGTCCTCATACCACTGTAATGTTTTGCTCAATATTAATTAAATTATAAATTCTGTACTTTTAAAAAACCATGACAATTGTCGTAAGAGAAATGTCTCCATTTTCTTCAATACCCTTTTACTACTGAAAATTTTACCAGATTTAATTTGTACTCCAAAATTGCTTTTTACCTAGAAGAGTACACTCAGGCCACAATAATAATAATAATTGTGGTATTTGTTCTTATTACTTACTGTACCAAGTACTGTACTAAGCACTGGTGTAGATACAATACACTCACATTGGACACAGTCTCTGTCCCTCATGGATCTCACAGTCTAAAAGGGATGGGAAAGAGGTATTGAACCCTCACTTTACAGATGAGGAAACTGAGGCACAGAGAAGTTAGGGGATTTGCCCAAGGATGCATAGCAGACAAGTAGCAGAGCCAGGATTAGAATCCAAGTCCCCAACTCACAGACATGTGCTCTTTTCATTAGGCAACACTGCTTCATAGCTACTGAAAGTACCCTATGATTCAGCAAAATCCACAATGGACAGGGCTCAGAGTGGGAATATAAAAGTCACAGAATATGAAATTTTTGCTTCAAGTCTGTCTCTTCCTTGGAGTTCAAGATTACAGAAGACCCTTATGTCTCCAGAATCCATTTATGATTTTGCTAAGGTATAATAATAATAATAATAATAAAATAATAATAATAATAATAATAATAATGACATTTATTAAGCACTTACTATGTGCAAAGCACAGTTCTAAGCACTGGGGAGGTTACAAGGTGATCAGGTTGTCCCACGGGGGGCTCACAGTCTTCACCCCCATTTTACAGATGAGGTCACTGAGGCTCAGAGAAGTTAAGTGACTTGCCCAAAGTCACACAGCTGACAATTGGTGGAGCTGGGATTTGAATCCATGACCTCTGACTCCAAAGCCCATGCTCTTTCCACTGAGCCATGCTGCTTCTCCTGTATAGAAACAGGACCTAAATTTCCCTTCATTCCTCTACAGAGCCAGAGGGGGGACTATTCTCACCCAACTCTACTCCAGCATGCAGAGGTGTAGAGGAGCAAGGAGTGCAGGTGTCCTGCTTGGCAGATCACACTCCATAATTCTCACTAGACCTCCATCCTTGAGACAAGAAACAGGATTCAAGAATCGCCTCCTTCCCAAAAGCTCCAGGTTCTGAATGGAAGAGAAGATAAAATTTGAAATACCCCCATGGTTTACTGTGGAGAGCTGCCCACCTTGAGCACTGTGCCTTAGAGTGAGGAACAGAAAGAAAGGTCCAATCAGATCAGGCAAATGGGCCTGAAAATAAAAGAAAAAAAAAAGCTAGAAATGTGTCTAGACTTTGTCAAAGGCCCTCTGGCACCTCTAGAGAAAGCAAGCATTCTCCTAGAGGCTATCATGTTATGACTAAGAGAGTAATGACTCTGAATTTAGTCTGAATTTAGTAATAGTACTAGTAGTAGTAGTAATATGAGTAGCAGTAGTGGCATTTTTTGAGCAGCCCCTTGGGGCTGATTTAGGTGCTTAGATAATACCAAATAAAGAAGTAAAATGTTTTGTGCCTAGAAGGAGTTTAAGTCTAACTACTATCCACACCTGAAGTCAGCGCCCCAGAAACAAGAATAGTGTTCTTTGAAGAAGGCAGCATCCCTAGACTGCATTAGCTCAATTTTCCCAGATTTTGAGAGGCAAGTCCATTTGGCCCAAGGGGCTCTATGGTATGCAGGCACCCGCTGTTGGGTAGGGACCATCTCTATATGCTGCCAACTTGTACTTCCCAAGTGCTTAGTACAGTACTCTGCACACAGCAAGCGCTCAATAAATGCGATTGAATGAATGAATGAATGTGAGACCCCAATGGCAATTTCTGGGTGTTTGCAATTCTTCCATTCCAGGTGATCTCGAGTTCATGCCCACAAAATCCAGGAGAATTGAGCTAATTTTTGTCAGCTGAACTTTGTTTTTCAATACAGTTTACCTCTCTTTTTTTGCCTATCTTTGCTTCTCCATCAATGAAATAATGAGGTTTATATGGCATCTTAATAGTTTAGATTCATAGGGAAAATAAATGAACAATCTGTAATCACTGGAGTAAAAAGGGGATTTTGTTCAGGATTATTGTGCTGTCATGAAAGCTTCCTGGTGGGAAGCAGCAGCCCAGAAAAGTTACCATAGTTTCCTTTAAATGTCTCCACCTGTTCAATGACCTTTTCTACAGAAAGTTTTATTTTTCTAGGCCTCTGGCTCCGTATTTAGATAAAACCAGAAGCAATGTCATCTGGGTCACTGCCTATAAGCTCTTTAACTGGCTCTGAGAGGATCTCAAATGGTGATTGGCTAAGAGGGTATATAAATGTATGCACACCCTACAGAGGCCAACACACCCTGACCTGCTTCAGCCCTGCCTTCTGGAAAAGTGGGTCTAAGGCATGAATAATCATTCTTTCCTCTCCTACTGGCCTCCACTATAGCTGGTCAACTCTGAAACTTGAAGAAGTAGGATGGGTTAGCCCAAGGGGACAGGTAAATGGGTTCCCACATTTCCCTCTCCCCTTCCTGTAAGCCACCACTACTAGTGCAAATCCCTCACACAAACACTCACAAAACCTATCACCTACTCAGACGTGCACATGCGTGCACACATACACACACACACACACACACACACACACACACAAAACACATCACTTTCTCAATGCACACTCACAAACACACTAGAATTCTGATTCAGCCAGGTCTCATTAAAAGAGATTTAACTGTAGTTATGCACGCAGACAATGCTGCAGATCTGCCCTCATCCTTTCCTTATCTCATGTAGCATTTTCTATTCTACTGCAAGTTATTTAAGACCACTTCAAAGCTTTCTTACCATATGAAACCCCAGATCTTTCCACTGATAAAATTCACCACCTAAATGCCTGTCTGGCTGGCTGCACTCCAAGAATTCAGCTTCCATTTACTTGCAGGAACAGGGAATGCTCGACAACTGAAACTGGATTAGCGGATGGCTTGGGATCAGAACAAGGGGCCTTTGGCAACTCTACTGATTTCAGAAAACAAAAAAAAAAGCCCTCCCCAACCTGTCCTTCAGTGTCAAAGTGGACAGAAGAACTTGTACGGTTGAAATGGGGTGGTTGGATACTTACTCATTCTCACCTCTCATATCCAGGAGGGACTTGTTGGGAAAATCCCATTTAGAGGCTATTCATGATCACACATGGATTCTTAACTAGCCTATTGAATTCATTTTAGGGAAAATCACTGAATTGCATGGGCAATTCTATGTTAACTTCCAAATGTTTAACGGTTCTGAGCTCCTGTGGTTATCCTCACAGACACAGTTCTCTTTCAGAAGAGTGTGGAAATAAAAGCCAAAGCAGCTGAAACAGCCACCATTAGAGTGAGGATCAGGAGAATCTCCTCAAGATCATCACAGAGAGAAAAGAAAAAGAGAAGGTTGGAAAGGCCAAAGCTTTCTATCTTTTCCTTCTGTCAATCATTTTTTTCTCTCTAGGTCATTCCTGGGCCCTCTAACTAGAGCCTACCTGCTGTTTTTCCCCAAGGTGGATCAAATTCCACTTGTCAGGATTTTTCATTTATTTATAATTGCACTCACCTCTTGGCCACTGGAGCAAGTGTGTAATTCTGGGGAAATCCGTGGGAGTTCTCAGGGAAAACCAGTCAGACTATGGAACATCAGTCAGCTTCTGTTTAGCATAACTTTATAAGTAAAACATTACAGCTCACTCAGTCCAAAGAGAGCAGTCCTCGCTGAGTGTTGTGGAAGGGGGAATCAGTCACCCTAATTTTGGTGGCCCAGTCCTGCCTTTGGAAAATCCTATCCCAGAGGCCAACTATCCCATTAATGACTCTGAACTGCATGGCCTTTTTTACTTTAATGATATTTTCTAAGTGCTTACTACGTGCCAGGCACTGTATTAAGTGCTAGAATAAATACGAGATAATCTGGTTGGACAGTCCATGTCTCACATAGGGCTCACAGTCTCCCCCAGCCCCAGATTTTGGAAATCAGATCACTTCATCTTTTCCCCACCTGCCCCCAGACTCTTCCTCAGCAAACCTGGAACTCATCCAGTTCCATTTCATGCTCATGGCAGAGGCGGGTAGGTTTTGTGTGCTGGAAGAGAGAGAGGAATTTGTGGAGCGTGAAATGGAAAATGACAGAGCCTCGGACAGCAAAGGGATTTGTTCAGGGATGGACAGGAAACTATTAGCGTAAGGGAGGCCACATGGTCCTGAGGCAGCTTTGGGACTGAAAAAGCACAGAAACAGAAATGGGTTGAAGCAACTTGAAAGTAAGGAGTTGGGTGGAGAGTTAGCAGTGGAGATTAGAGTTGGGCTGGGGACATGAGTTGAAAAACAGCAAGACTAGAGGAGGAGGCTTTCTTGGGAACCAGACAGATAAAGGCTCAGAAGCTCTGTCAAGGAGAATGGGTGAGCCTGAGGAGGGGAGGTGCAATCTCACCAAGAATGACTCCACTTCAGAACCTTGGGAAAGCTCAAGGGAAATCACTGGGGTGGGGAGCAGGGCTGAGAAATGAAAAGAAATGATATTTCCTTTGCAATCATTTTCTCTCTCTCCTTTTCTTTTCCTCTCTCACACTGCTTTGTTCTTTATCTTCCTCTCTATATTTCTCCCACTCAGTGTCACTGTCTGATTTTCTACCTCCCTCTCTGCTTTTTTTCTCTCCTATCCTCAACATGCCACTAGATCGTAAGCTCCTTGAAGGTGGGACTATTGTCTACCAACTATATTGTATTGTACTCACTCAAGTGCTTAGCAGGGTTATCCATGGTGCTGTTGCTTAGCAGCACTTAGTGAGAAGTAGGACCATGTAGTGGATAGAGCATGGTCCTGGAAGTCAGAAGGTCATAGGTTCTAATCCCAGCTCTGCCTCATGTCTGCTTTGTGACATTGGCCAAGTCACTTCTCTTCTCTGGACCTCAGTTACTTCATCGGTAAAATGGAAATTCAGACTGTGAGCCCCACATGGGACAGGGACTGTGTCCAACACGATTTGTGTGTATTCACCCCAGCACTTAGTGCAGTGTTTGGTACATAGTAAGCACTTAACAAATACCACAATTATTATTAAGCCCTCTGTAAATTTCATTTATTGACTAAAGCTTGAATCACTGGCTCCGACTGCCAGAAGTCCCACCCTTGCCCCACTTAAAATTTGATTAAATCTGGTCTCTTTATATTAAGGATCTTCTTAGGAGGTTTGAGGATAAATGACCCATAATTGTAACTTTTCCCCAAAGGCAAATTATTCAATCCAAGGCAGTGGAGGCTATCACCTTGTTAAACCCTGTCGACATTAACATTTCACCTGTTCTATCTGTTTGCATGGGGCTAAATTATATCAGTATCTATGAGCGTGACGCATGATGGCTGTTAATTCATTCATTCAATCATATTTATTGAGTGCTTACTGTGTGCAGAGCACTGTACTAAGTGCTTGGGAAATATAAGTTGGCAACATATAGAGACGGTCTGTTCCCAACAACTGGCCCACAGTCTAGAAGACTGTTGCAACTATATCAGTGTTCACTTACAAATGACACCTTCTGTTCAGGGGGGGGCAGACAGCAGAATCACCCCTCTACTGATCTCCATGACCCCTCCAGATTTAGGTCCTCATTATTTTCCAGAGTTCCCATCTCTAGCTTCATTCTTAAGGCTTTATCCAAGGTCCTCAATCAGATCGGTCATTCAGTGATATGTATCAAACACTTACAGTAAGCAGAGCACCGTCATCATCATCAATGGTATTTATTGAGCACTCACTGTGTGCAGAGCACTATACTAATCACATGGGAGACTACAATGCATCAGAGTTGGCATCCATGCTCCCTGCCCACAACAGGCTAGAGAAAGGCACAAGTGTCCAGATGATGAGATGGGTGAGGAGATATGTGGATTTCAAAGGCCCTCAGTGGGCATGGGGTTAAACAGAACTGAGGGTGGCATAGAGAGAGGTAGGGAGGCATCACATGAAGTGCTTGGGAGAGTACAATAGATTAGGTAGCCATTATTCCCCCCCAGGGATGATCCACTTCTCTCAATTCCCATCTATTCTCCTCCCAAGATATGACCCTTACTAAGGCAGGCCTAGGGAGTCCCCAGGATTGGTGGCTCCTTGATGATAAATAAGGCAAATGTTTTTCTCTCACAACATTTTGGGGTAATGACTCCATAGAGCTATGCCCTTTCCCTTCAGCCATTTGAAATGCGACCATTATTTCTTTTTGTTGATCACTGAGGCTCCTCACAACTTAACAACGGAACAGTTTTCTCTTTGCTCCATTGGCCCTCCCAGGCCAAGAACACTCTGCCCCTTGCTGTGCCCACCTCCTCCTCCTCCCCCCACCAACTTGAAATGAGGGAGCACAGTTCATTCAATCCATTTTTCCTCTTTGTCTCACAATAGTCTGCTTTGTTCTGCTCTTTTCTTCATTAACGACTCTAGGGACCTCAGGTGTGCTTCAACCTTTCCAGTCAACAAAGCCCATAGTCCACAATTGGCTCAAATTCCTACTGTTCTGCCTTGGAGCTATGGCCATCCAAGGGAGATTTTGTCATTTGGATTCAGTTTTTGAATTATTGATGGGGAAGACTGTCATGCAATATTCACGAGATTTAGCTACCCCTAGAGTGCGTTAAATTTTAATCTTGCCCCCTCTAACTACAGCACACAAAATCAATCAGGCATCTTAGGGTTTCTTTAACTTCAAAGAATATCTATTAGCTCTCCTTCCCACAATCCCAGGCAGAGAGGCTGTGCTCTGTTCCCTCATCACCACAAGAAAAATAAATGCCCGAAGATGTGTTTCTTCGAGAAGAGAGTATCACAAGCAGAAGATGGAGAGGAGTGCTGGATTTATTTTCTCGGCTAAAAAAAAAATAATTAAAGCTCGTGTGGGTTTCTGTACCCCTGCTGATCACCTTTCAAATCGGCCTATTTTAGCCAAAAATTGCAGGACTGAATGCTCCATTACCCGGTATGCAGCAGAAAAACATGAAAGTGATATAGGAGAGGCAGGTGAATTCTCAATAAGCATGTAAAACCACAGTGGAATTATAGATTGCTCCTCAAGCAAAACGTGTACATTTGGAACAATCTTCCCATAGAAATAGCTTTTCTTTGCCTTACCATTGAACAGCAACATTTCAGGGCTTTTAGGCCTGACTTACCTTGCCAATGGCAGGGCAAAGAGAAGTTAAACATTTGGCCTTCTCAGGAGGACAAGCAGAGGTTAACAAGTGAGGAGGTTCTGGCCCCCCGCAGAAGTGTCTCCATAAGGAGTGTATCTGCTCTGCGGGCTTCTCCTGGCCCAAAGCTTGCAAGGGGCTATGTGATTCCCTCTTCCTGCCCAACCAGATGCTATTACCCCCGATACCAAGAGGCCATTTCCAAAAATGAATCAGGCTTCTTTTCTAAAATAAATCCCATCCTTTATCAGAATGGGACTCTGGAATACTCAGTAAATGGTGTGTTCCTGTTCTGGCTACATGGGTTAAATGGTCCATGATGTTTGAGGCAGTAAAGCTGCCAACACAATCCAAAGTCACGGAGGCATTTGACAAAACTGCTCTTGTAAGGAGAAGTTTCTATTTGTTGAATGCTTTTAAACTGGGCTGACATTCACTGCCTTGGGAGGGGAAGGTGAAAACAGGAGAGTAAACATCCAGCCTCATTTCCTTCTGTAGCTGAAGGTTCAGGAAAAAGGGTCATTTAAAATGCCTTTTACCAATCCAGGCTCTCCAGCCAGAGCAGAGCAAAGAGGTCTGTGCATACTTTAACTCATTCATCCTCATAACTTGATAGTCTAAACATGAGCCCTCCTTTTCTGCTATCCCTCTGAGGTTGTTCCTCACAGGCTAAGGCTACCTCCTAAAGAAGTCTAGGTCAGAGAATAAGTCCTGGGTCAACTTTCCCAGGGCATACTATAACCAGCAGTAAAAATTTTCCCCTCTCTGCTCCTTTCAGGGGGCTCAGGGACTGTGAATGGTCCTGAGGCTCTGAGATCCAAAGGATTTTCAAGCTCAGTAACACCCCTCACCAACTCATTATTGACCCTGGCCACAGAAATGTGGAGGCCTGGGATCGGGAGAAAGAGCAGCAGAAAAGACCCTGGTTTGACATGCACTCATCTTTGAGTTCACTGCATATGTTTAGTAAAATAAATGATAGCCAGAACTCAGAATCCTTGGGTTCTCCACAGGAGAGACTTGCATGGGTATAGTATGGCTCAAGAGTTAGAAATTACAGCTGTTACCTTGTCATACCTGAAGCATCTACAATGAGCCTGATGTGAAAGGCAAGGGAATCGTGTTGCTGAGGAGATGAGAAACTGCCCAACATAAAAGATGACAAGGAATTAGGAGGGAAAATCTCAAATAATGGCTTTTGTGGCCCAGGCATTTCTTTGCTTGATGGGCTAAGAGTAGAGAGGGTGAAGGTGTGGAAATGAAATCAAGCAAATAAGACTACTAAGAAAAACACATTTCCCCCTCCTGGCTTGCTGATGATGATCCTGCAGCTTCACCCAGAATCCCCCACTGCTGTTCCTCAGACCTCCTAAAGTTTCTGTAAATGTGTGAAACCATTCAATGCTATTCATTGAGTGCTTACTGTGTATGGAACACTATACTAAATGCTTGAGAGAGTACAATACAACAGAGTTGGCAGACATGTTCCTTGCTCACAACAAGATTGCAGTCTAGAAGGGGAGACATATGTTAATATACATAACTTATAATATATAATTTATAGATGTGCACAAAAATTATGTGGAGCTGAGGGTGGGGTAAATACCAAAGGCACAAAGATCACAGATATAAGTACATGGACTGCACAAAAGAGAAAGGGAGCTGGAAAAAACAAAACAGGGAAATGTTTTTGTAGAAAAATTATCTGGGCAGCAGAGTGAAGTATGGACCCGAGTGGGAAGAGATGGGAGACAAGGTGGTCAGCAAGGAGGCAGAAGCAGTAGTCAAGGCAGGCTAGGATAAGTGTTTGAATCAGTGTAGTAGTACTTCAATGAAGAGGAAAGGGTAGATTTTACTGAATCCTCTCAAGGCACCCCTCAGGTCACAAAGGTTCCTTAGCATAATAGGCTTATCAGTTTAGGCCATTTGTGTTTTATGAATTTTTTAATTACAATTCAGCCTTGACTTGACCTTACTTTGGGAGCAAGGTAATTGCAGAGAGCACTATGGTTGTCTGCAGCATGGCTTTGTGGAAAGAGCCCAGCTTGGGAGTCAGAGGTCGTGAGTTCTAATCCCGGCTCCGCCACTTATCAGCTCTGTGACTTTGGGCAAATTGCTCAACTTCTCTGTGCCTCAGTTCCCTCAACTTTAAAATAGGGAGTAAGACTGTGAGCCCCATGTGGGACAACCTGATAGCCTTGTATCTATCCCAGTGCTTAGATCAGGGCTTGGCACATAGTAAGCACTTAACAAATACCATCATTACTATTATTATTATTATTACACAAAGGACCCTAAAAAGGACTCTTTGGATCAGTGGCCAAAACATATATAAATCCATCAATCGATCAGTATTATTTACTAGAGGACTTAGTGCAGAACATTGTACTAATTGCTTGAGGGAGCACAATAAATTTAGTAGACACAATCCCTGCCTGCAAAGTGTTCACATTCTACTAAAGGGGATAGTCACTAAAATAAATTACAGTTAAAGGTATGTACAAACGTGCTGGGGCAGGGATAGAAGTGTGCGCAAATGCTTAGGCAACACAGATGTGCTGGAGTGGTACTTGGAGGGAGGTTGGAGTGGACACAGAACTGGGAAATCCAATGGCTCCTACTGTATCCTAATCCTCCTCTACCTCTCAGCTGCCATCGACACTATGGATCACCCCCTTCTCCTCAACACGCTATCCAACCTTGACTCCACAGACTCCATCCTCTCCTGGTTCTCTTCTTATCTCTCTGGCTGTTCACTCTCAGTCTCCTTCGTGGGTTCCTCCTCCCCATCCCATCCCCTTACTGTAGGGGTTCCTCAAGGGTCAGTTTTTTGTCCCCTTCTGTTCTTTCTCTATGCTCACTCCCTTGGTGAACTCATTCACTCCCATGGCTTCAACTGTCATCTCTACACTGATGACACCCAAATCTACATCTCTGCCCTGCTCTTGCTCCCTCCCTCCCTCCACGATCATAGCTCCTTCTGCCTTTGGGACATCTCCATCTGGATGTCTTCCCGCCATCTAAATCTCAATATGTCCAAGACTGAGCTCCTTATCTGCGCTCCCAAACCCTGTCCTCTCCCTGACTTTCCTGTCACGGTAGATGGCACTACCATCCTTCCCGTCTCACAAGCCCACAACCTTGGTGTCATCCTCGACTCTGCTCTCTCATTCACACAACATATGCAATCTGTCACCAAAACCTGCCATTCTCACCTCCACAACATCGCCAAGGTCCACCCTTTTCTCTCCATTCAAACCGCTACCTTCTGCTTCAGTCTCTCATCCTATCCCTACTGGATTACTGCATCAGCCTCCTCTCTGATCCCCCATCCTCCTCTCTGATCCCCCATCCTCCTGTTTCTCACTGCTTCAATCTATACTTCACTCTGCAGCCTGTATTATCTCGATACAGAAACACTCTGGGCATATCACTCCCCTCCTCGAAAATCTCCAGTGGTTGCCTGTCAACCTATGAAACAAGCAAAAACTCCTCACTCTCAGCTTCAAGGCTCTCCATCACCTCGCTGCCTTCTACCTCACCTCCCTTCTCTCCTACAGTCCAGCCCACACCCTCCGCTCCTCTGCCGCTAACTTCCTCATTGTGCCTCGTTCTCACCTGCCGTCGACCCCTGGCCCATGTCCTTCCCCTGGCCTGGAATGCCCTCCCTCTACATATCCACCAAACTATCTCTCTTCCTCCCTTCAAAGTCCTACTGAGAGCTCACCTCCTCCAGGAGGCCTTCCCAGATTGAGCCCTGTTTTTCCTCTCCTCCTCCCCATTTCACCCTGCCCTACCTCCTTCCCCTCCCCACATCACTTGTATATATGTGTACATATTTATTACTCTATTTAATTTACTTGTACATATTTACTACTCTATTTTATTAATGATGTGCATATAGCTATAATTCTATTTATTCTGACAGTTTTGACACCTGTCTACATGTTTTGTTTTGTTGTCTGTCTCCCCCTTCTAGCCTGTGAGCCCATTGTTGGGTAGGGACCATCTCTATATGTTGTCGACTTGTACTTCCCAAGTGCTTAGTTCAGTGCTCTGCACACAGTAAGTGCTCAATAAATATGATTGAATGAATGAATGAACCTGGGTTCGAATCCCAGGTCCACCACTGACCTGCTGTGTGTCCTTGGGCAAGTTACTTTACTTCTCTGTGCCTCAGTTTCCTCATCTGTAAAATGGAGATTAATTACCTGTCCTCCCTCTTATTCAGACTGTGAGACAGGAGCTGTGTCTGACCTGATTATCTTGCATCTATCCCAGTGCTTAGTACAGTGCTTGGTACATAGTAAACATTTAACAAACATTACAGTCATTATTATTATCCAAGACCAAACTCAATGTCAGGAGCTGCTATAGAATTGATGCTGAAAATGTAAAAAATTGACTTTAAAGAATCCAATACCATATCAAAACTGGCCAGGGGGCAGGATATTTGAAAACTGGATTTAGAGATATAATACTGTATAATTGAGGTATAATTGAAAAGCAGCATGGCTTAGTGGAAACAGCATAGGCTTGGGAGTCAGAAGGCATGGGTTCTAATCCTGGCTCTACCACTTGTCTGCTGTGTGACCTTGATCAAGCCACTTCACTTCTCTGTGCCTCCATTCCCTCATCTGTAAAATGGGGATTAAGACTGTGAGCCCCAGGGGGGACAACCTGATAACTTTGTATCTGCTCAAGCTTTTAGAACAGTGCTTGGCACATAGTAAGTGCTTAGCAAACGCCATTATTATTATTAATACTAGACAACTGGACACTCATATAGGATGCAGCTCAAAACTATAACATTTCATGGACTCTGCCAACTCGGCAGTTGATCAGCCATTGATGACACTCAGCAATACCGGGAATTGAGACACACGTAATAGTAATAATAATCATGGTATTTTTTAAGTGCTTAGAATGGGCCAGACACTGTAATAAGCACTGGGGTGGATAGAAGCAAATAAAGTTGGACGCAGTCCATGTCCAACATGGGGCTCACAGTCTCAATCCCCATTTTGCAGATGAGATAACTGAGGCATAGAGAAGTGAAGTGACTTACCCAAGGTCACACAGCAGAATAGTGGTGGAGCCAGGATTAGAACCCATGACCTTCTGACTCTCAGGTCTGTGCTCTAACCATTACACATGATGTTATATGTGCTATGCGGGGTATGCATTGTAGTATGAAGGCATCATGAGCCCCCTGTTCCTCTGAGGGGATGCCTGCCCCAGTCCCCCTGCCTCCGTTTGTTCCAGAGACATCTGGGTTTATTAAAACATTGCTTAACAAATGCCTTAATTATTATTGTTGATGATTTTATTTAATGGAAAAGAATGTAAATAGTTGTAACATTTATTTGATTATTGTCTTTGACACCTTTTTATGGTATTTGTTAAGCACCATGTGTCAGGCACTGTTCTAAGTGCTGGAGCAGATTTAAGCTAATCAGGTTGGACACAGTCCATGTCCCACATGGGCTCACAGTCTCAATCCCCATTTTACAGATGTGGAAACTGTGGTACAGAGAAGGTAAGTGACTTACCCAAGGTTACCCAACAGACAAGTGGTGAAGCTGGGTTTAGAACTCTGGTCCTTCTGATTTCCAGGCCCTTGTTCTATTTACTAGAACACGCTGCTTCATTGGTTGGGTGCTGGGTAACCTTAGGTAAGTCATTTAACTTTTCTGTGCCTCTGTTTCATGGCTTATGGGTAGCAGCGTGGCTTAGAGGAAAGAGCAAGGGCTTGGGAGTCAGAGGTCATGGGTTCTAATGCCGACTCTGCCACTTGTCAGCTGTGCGACTTTGGGCAAGTCACAACTTCTCTGTGCCTCAGTTACCTAATCTATAAAATGGGGATTAAGACTGTAAACCCCACGTGGGACAATTGATTACCTTGTATCTACCCCAGGGCTTAGAACAGTGCTTGGCTCATAGGAAGCGCTCAACTAATATTATTATTATTATTATTATTATTATTATTATTATTGTCTGTAAATGCGGAGTCAGTACCTGTTCTTCCTCCTACTCAGACTGTGAGCCTTATGTGAGATAGGGTTTGTGTCCAACCTAATTATCTTGACTCTACCCCAGGGCTTAATACAGGGTTTGGCATATAGTAGGTATTTAACAATACCATCATCATTACTGTGTGAATTGTGACCCTCTTCTCCACAAACCTCTGCATACCTCTATAGTTAAAGCCTCCATTTCACTTATGGAAAAGTCTGGAATCCAGAAACCAGACCCAAGAAGTCTTTTCAGTAAGTGTGATTTCAAGCCAATGATTCCATTTTCCCTTCTGAGACCTGGATAAGGATTGGATGGGAATTTATTCCTCTGATTCCATTTCCCATTAAGGACCTACACTGGTATCGTTTGACGGAGCTGTGGGCTTCTGACAGAGGAGAGAAGGCAGTAAATTCACCATAATCAGCTCAGAAATATTTGTGCCTTTTTTTCCAAGAAAGAAATTCAGAGAAACCACATAAAAGTTAAAAGAGTTTTCCTTTTCTCTGAACCTTGGAACAGAAGGTTATTTTATTTTAGGACAGTTTTCTTGGTGCTTAGGCTGAATTTATTCATGACCTTAACGAGAGTCATCTGTTTTTGCTACCCTGCTCACCTGTATATATATTCCTAGTGCTCATCACAATGCTCTGCACACAGTAAGCACTTAATGAATACTGTAACTACTACTACTAGAATGGCCTGAGATGGCATTCATAGACATTGGACCCACCTTTGCTGACTTAAAAGTAAGAGATGTTCGTTAAACTATGCTACGCTATGGGGAGAAGCAGTGTGGACAGAGAACAGACCCAAGAGTTAGGATTCTGGGTCCAACTCCCACTCCTTCACTTATCTGCTCTATGACCTCAGGCAAGTCTCTGTGTGTCAGTGTTCTCATATGTAAAATGGGGATGAAATACCTCCTCTCCCTCCACTTTAGAATGTCAGCTCCTGGTGGGACAGGGATTGTGTCCACCTTGATTATCTTGTAACTATCACAGCCCTTAGCAAAATCTTAACATATAGTTAGCACTTAATGACTATGGCAATTATCATTATTATTATTATTGGTATTTATTAAATGCCTGCTATGTGCCTGGCACTGTAGCAAGTGCTGGGGTAGATGAGGAATAATGGGCACAGTCTCTGTATCACATAAGGCTCATACTCTCAATCGCCATTTTACAGATGAAGTAACTGACGCATAGGGAAGTTAAGTGACTTACCCAAGGTCACACAGCAAAAAACCACAGTCAGGATTAGAACTCAGGCCCTCTGACTCCTAGGCCTGTGCTCCTTCCACTAGGCCATGCTGCTTCTACTATCATTAGTGTTAATATGACATAGGGCTGTCATATATAGCACTTTATAGAAACCCATAAAACCTAGAACATATCAATAGTTGCCATGGGTACCATGGTTTCTCCACTTTGTGTTCACCTCAAAAAGAATGTCACAGGCAGTCAATTGATTTATGGGATTTATTGACCAATTACCATGTGCAGAATACTGTACTAAGTGCTTTGGGGAGTACGGTACAATAGAGTTGGTAGTCATGACTCCTGTCTACATGGAGCTTACCAACAAGAGCCATGAGACTTGGTGCCCAGAGCCAAAGGAGAGAGAAGCTGTCATTTAAAATAAGAGTAGTGGACATTAAGAAAATGGGTATCATATCAATTAAGTACTGAGGATAGGCCAATGGAAAACTAGACATTCCAGATGCAAGACCAGACTCTGATCTCCTGCTGAGATGCAGTAATGCATGGCACACCTTGAATAATGCAGTTGCAGGTTTCCTGTCTCCTTAATTCATGAGAAAGACAAGGGTATTGCTTATCAATGCTAACAGTAGAGTTCTTTTCCAAAGAGAGTTTTCCAAATGTAACTATGAAATATCATGTATCTACTGAGCTCTAACTGTTCAGAGCATTTTACTAAGTAAATTTTAAATGAAGACAGAAACTGGTTGTAAAGTAGCAGGGGAGACTTGGGCTAGCTAAGAAGGAGAACTTTCTGTCCGCTAGGAACTTGGATCTGATACCTTATTTTCATTTGATGACGTTTGTGGAGTTAAAGTAATAGGATAAACTCCTTTTACTAGCACTAGACCAGCTTAGAAGTTCACTCCAGCCACCGGGTTCTGTCTTTCCAGAGATTCAAATAATTAATGACATTATGTGCTGTCAACATTTGGAATTAATAATAATAATGGTATTTGTTAAGGGATTACTATGTGCCAGGCACTGTACTAAGCACTGAATCAACCAATCTGTCGCATTTATTGAGCACTTACTGTGCGTAGAGCACTGTATTTAGTGCTTGGAAGAGTACAGTACAACAGAGCGAAGAAGCAGCATGGCCTAGTGGATGACGCATGGGCCTATGAGTTAGATCATTCTGGATTCTGATCCCGGGTCCATGACTTGTCTGCTGTATGACCTTGGGCAAGTTGCTTAACTTCTCTGTGCCTCAGTTACCTCATCTGTAAAATGGAGGATTAAGACCGTGAGCCCCATGCAGGACGTAGGTTATGTCCAGCCTGAATGGTTTGTATTTACCCCAGGGCTAAATGCTTAGTACAGTGTCTGGTACACAGTAAATGCTTAAAAAATACCTTAAAAAAATAATTGATAGACAGGTTTCCTGCCCATAAGGAATTTGTAATCTAATGGGGGAGACAGACACTAAAATGAATTACAAATAGGGGAAGAGGCAGAGAATAAGGATGATTATAGAAGTGCTTTGAGGCTGGGGGAAGGGTGAGTATTAAACTTCTTAGGGAATATGGACGAAGTGCACACGCAAAGCAGAAGGGAGGGCAGATAGGGTGAGGAAATGAGAGGTTATTCAGGGAAGGCTTCTTGGAGGAGACATGTTTTTAGTAGAGCTTTGAAGATGCTAAGGACATTAGTCTGTCATATATGAAGGGAGAGGGAGTTCCAGGACAAAGGGAGGATGTGGGCAAAAGGGATGACCATGAGAGAGATGAGATCAAGGCACAGTGAGTAGGTTGGTGTTAGGCGAGGCAAATGATTAAGCTAGAGAAGAATGAGGCTAGGTAGGAAGGAGAGAGTTGAAGCACACTCAAAAGAGACTGAGTCACCAACTCAACCAGGGAGCATGCATTTTCCAAATCCCAAACAGTCAAAGCTCTTAAGGAGGCATTTGTTCCATCAGTGACAACAGTTGCAGTCTTAAGGAGCACTCTACTGATGCCAGAGTTTATGAAGCTGAGAGTGAGTCCCTGGGCTTCTAGTAGTCTGAGTCTTCTGCCCTTGATTCCCTGTATCTCCATTCTAAGGTGGGGATATTCATCGAAGTTGGTGGACAGTCTTGGACAGGCCAGCTCACTGCATTTGTTCATGCTCCCACTGCTGAAAAAGTTATTTGCTTCAGCTGCTGATAATGTATCTTTCTGCAGAGATTCCCTGTGACCATGGAATACGTCAGTTTATTGTTGTATTGTACTCTCCCAAGTGTTTAGTACTGTGCTTGGCACACAATAAGCACTCAATAAATACAACTGAATGAATGAATGAATGCAAGAATACCACTTCTCCACGTGTATTACTGCCCAATGGCTGAGACCTAAAATCCTTCTTGCCAGTGGTCTGGAAGTCTTGATTTTCATTCAGCATTCTTTAGCCAAGAAATTCAGTCCTCCCAGAACTCAACAATCACTATTTTTGTAGGTCCTATACAAAAGCAATGTTTCTCTGTGCTCTGCTCCTTTGGCTGACTATGGCTACCCACAGAACTGTATACGTGCCTTGTTATTTCATCAGGGATGCTGGCTGACAAACAAAGAAGCAAAGAACAGATACACACGTTGCCTCCTATTCTGCTAAGAACATAGAAACAATTCACCGACTGCCAAATGGGAAAGGACAAAATTGGTATTAATAATAATACTTTCCACTTCAATAGAGCTTTTCATTCAGGGACTTCAAATTGCTTGTAAACATTTATGAATTGAACTTCGCTAGAATTCTTTGGGAGAGGAACTGAAGAAACTGAGGCAAATAAATGATGGTTGTTGCTCAAGCTTAGATGTGGGAAGAGTGGATGTTTAATGCCTTTGGAGACACTGTGGAAGCAGCAAAGTTATGAGACCAAAGAGCTTTCTGAGGCCTCCAAGTACTGAGATGGATTCTAGACACTCTGAAGTCCCCTTGCTGATTCAAATTGGCCAGAAGTGGCCTCAGGAACCTCAGTAGCCCTTAGAGGCTCTGGGTGGTCCAGTTTGAGCTGGGTAATCATCCCATTTTAAGGGAAACCTCTCTCCTGACATCGTGTGGGGGAATTATGGGCCCTGCCCTCCGGGTTTGTGATGGTGGGCTCAGTCCTGTCCAGATGTCACCAAGATCCTCTCCTAAATCATCATCACCATCATCATCATGGTATCTGTTAAGCACTTACTATATGCCAGGCACTGTACTGAGTGCTGGGGTGGATACAAGCAAATCGGATTGGACACGGTTCCCATCCCAAGTGGGGCTCATAATCTCAATCCCCATTTTAAAGATGAGGTAACTGTGGCCCAGAGAAGTGAAGTGACTCACCCAAGGTCACACAGCAGACAAGTGGAGGAACTGGAATTAGAACCCATGACCTTCTGACTCCCAGGCCCGTGTTCTATCTACTATGTCATGCTGCTTCCCACTGGGTCCCTAGGGAATCACCCAGTGGAGATCCCCAAAAGCATGAGCCTGAGAGTCAGAGGACCTGGGTTTTTGTCCTGGTGCTGCCATTTGTCTGCTGTATGACCTTGGACAAGTCCCTTGATTTTTCAGTATCTCTGTTTCTTCATCTTGAAAATGGAGCTTCATTACATGAATTCACTCCCCCTTGTGAGTCAGGGATTTTGTCTCATCTGATTATGCTGTACTTGTCCTGGTATTTAGCACATAGCAAGCACTTAACCATTATTGTTATTATTATTGTTATCAACTAATTAATAACCATGGACAGCCACACCCCCAGGACACCTGGAAGCTGAAAAATGGCCCAAGCTCATCCTGGGCCAACCCCCAACTTCTGATCAACCCATAACCACTATCCCCTCTAGACTGTAAGTTCCTAATGGTCAGGAATTGTGCCTGCTAATTCTGATTTATTGTTCATTCATTCATTCAATCATATTTATTGAAAGCTTACTGTGTGCAGAGTACTGTACTAAGCACTAGGGATTGTTCTCTACCAAGCTCTTAGTAAGCACTTACTATATGCCAGGCACTATACTGAGTGCTGGGGTGGATACAAGCAAATCGGATTGGACACAGTTCCCATCCCAAGTGGGGCTCATAATCTCAATCCCCATTTTACAGATAAGGTAACTGAGGCACATGGTAATCACTCAATAAATACTGATCAGGTTGGGGTTAATAATAATAATGGTATTTGTTAAGCCTTACTATGTGTGAAGCACTGTTCTAAGCTCGGGGGGATACAAGGTGATCAGGTTGTCCCATGTGGGGCTCACAGTCTTAATCCCCATTTTACAGATGAGGTAACTGAGGCTCAGAGAAGTTAAGTGATTTGCCCAAGGTCACACAGCACACATGTGGCAGAGCAGGGATTAGAACCCATGACCTCTGACTCCCATACCCGGGCTCTTTCCACTGAGCCACGCTGCTTCTCTAAGCAGCCACGCTGCTTCTACTATGGGATGTCTCCATAGTAACTCCTGACTGCCCAATGTGGGCCACACATTATAATAATTATGGTATTTTTTAAGAGCTTGCTATGTGCTAGGCACTGTACTAGGCAAATCAGGTTGGACACAATCCTGTCCCATGTAGGCTCACAGTCTCAATCCCCGTTTTACTTAATCCCTCTCCAATTTAACAATAATAATAATAATTTTATGGTATTTTGTTAAATGCTTACTATGTGACAGGCACTATACTAACTGCTGGGATGGATCCGAGCAAATTAGGTTGGACACAGTCCTTGTCCCATGTGCGGCTCACAGTCTCAATCCCCATTTTACAGATGAGGTAACTGAGGCACAGCGAAGTGAAGTAACTTGCCCAAGGCTACACAGCAGACAAGTGGCAAAGGCAGGATTTATAACCCATAACCTACTGACTCACAGGCCTGTGCTCTATCCACTGTTAATTCAATCGTATTTATTGAGCGCTTACTGTGTGCAGAGCACTGTACTAAGTGCTTGGGAAGTACAAGCTGGCAACATACATAGACGGTCCCTACCCAACAACGGGCTTACAGACTAGAAAGGCTCACTATACCATGCTGCTTTCTGTGACTTAGACTGGACACCCCATGTGGGACAGGGACTGTGTCCACCCTGATTATCTTGTATCTAGCCCAGCGTGTAGTACAGAATGTGGAACATAGTAACGCTTAACAAATGTCAGAGTCATTATTATTAAATTTGCAGAAACTAATCATCAGGAAACTTGGTCTTTCACATAGTAAAATTCTTCAAACTCTCCAAAGGGAAGTAGTCCTAAGTTATACCTAGACCCAATAATAGCTGTACCATTTTTTCTATTCCTCTTTGTTTGGGCCTCTGCATTTCAGGGATAACATTTCACAGCTTTATGCCAGGTTAGAACTGTTCTAGGCACCAATATTTGATGGTATAAAAACCACCCGGGCATTGACAAGTAATTAAAAATAACGGAAGCTTCAGTTTTTCAAATCAGCAATTGATGTGCAGGAAATAGTCAACTCTTTTGCATAAGAGCAAGAAAATTTCAAAGTGGCAGTAAGAGAGGTCCAGCAGGATAAAAGGAAAAGCAGAGTAATCTTTTTAACTATAAAATTATAAACCCATTTAGCCTATCAGAGTGGATGCCTTTTCCCTGTTATCCGCACTAAAACATTCTTTAATTACCCAAGAACAAGATGAACAATGTTTAATTGCTTTCCTTTCACTTTCAGTACATAGCAGCCTGAGAATTCACGCTGAGACTCTTTGATTGAATCAATATAAAGGTTAATGTCATCCTGAGGGAGTCCAGAACATGTTTTCCAGAGGATAAATGAAACTGAACTGAAGGAAGATTTTCATATCCCCATTTTCAGATTGGTTTTAATTAGAAAAATGAAATGAATAGAGCCAAGTAGCTGCAGAATGCTCTTAAAGCAAAATGATACTATTATTTCATTCCATTTCAAAACTACAGGAGGAGGTATTCTTTTTCTTTTTCCATAAGAAATCCTGCAAGTCGGGTGCTATCTTGTGATTTTCACAGTCTTATTTTTCTTCACAGCCTCTTAAACATAAATGATTGGAGCGTCAAGTAAGAATCCCTAAAGGAAAACCATTCCTGAATCCTTAAAGGAAAGTTACAGTGTGCAGAGATAAATGCTTGCCATACAGTTGTTTGGGCTGCATAATTACACCATGTATTACTGGGAATCACTGCAAAGCGAGAAGCAGCATGACCTAGTGGAAAGAGCATGACTCTTGGAGTCAGAGGACCTGAGTGCTAATCCCAGCTCTGTCAAATGCTTTTTGTGTGACTTCTGACAAGGCACTTAACTATTTTGTGCCTCCATTCTCCCTCCTACTTAGACTATGAGCCTCATGTGGGACAAGGACTGTGTCCAAACTAATTTGAATGTTCATTCATTCATTCCATCATATTTACTGAGTGCTTACTGTGTGCAGAGCACTGCACTAAGCACTTGGGAGAATACAATAGAACAACACACAGACATATTCCCTGCCCCAGTGAGCATGCAGTCTACAGGGTATCTACTTATATCTACCCCAGAACTTATAACAGTGTTTGACACATAGTAAGAGTTTAACAAATACCATTAAAAAAAAATTAGGGATGAGAAGTAGCATAGCCATGGAAAAAGAACAGGCCTGGGAATCAGAAGACCTGGGTTCTAATGCATGCTCTGCCAATTGCTTGCTCTGTGACCTTTAGTGTGTTACTTAATTTCTCAGCCTCAGTTTCCCCAACTGTAAAATGAGGATTAAATACCTCCTACTGAAACCTTAAACCCTACGTGGTCTGGGGACTGTGTCCAGCCTAATTAACCTGTACCTACCCCAGTGCTTAGAACAGTGTTTAGCACCTAGTAAGCACTTAATACCATTATGAGCCCACTGTTGGGTAGGGACTGTCTCTATATGTTGCCAACTTGTACTTCCCAAGCACTTAGTACAGTGCTCTGCACACAGTAAGCACTCAATAAATACGATTGATGGATGATGGATTAAAAAAAGTTGAATGATTAGCACTTTCAGACCCAACCTAAATCCCTTTTTCCCCAGATGATAGTTCTATTTCATCTGGCCTCAGGAGCCAAGTAATCTTGGGGAACTGTAGAGTATCCCTAGGGAGGTCATTGACTACCCTTGGGACACTGGGCATTAAGATGCATGTGATATAACACATGTAGAGCTGAGCACACAAGTGTAACACAATAATGTCCTATACAACATTTCACGGAAATCTGTCTGAAAGTTCCTGATCCCAGAGTGCTCCTTCGGGTGGTTCCCTGACCCCATCTTTTGTTTCAGAACCATTGTGTTCCTCTCCAAGATTCCTCTCAACTTAGGTGCCTCTTCACAGACAAGGAACATAGAAGGAAGAAACAAAGGAGAGGGAGGCTTGACACTTAAAATAAGAATACTGGACATGGGGTGCATGGTGCTAAATGTTAACCAGATAGTAGCATAATAATATTTGTCAAGCACTTATTATGTTCCAGGCACTGTACTAAGCACTGGGGTGGATACAGGCAAATCAGGTTGGCCATAGTCCCTGTTCCACTTGGGGCTCACAGTCTTAATCCCCATCTTAAAGATGAGGTAACTGAGGTCCAGAGAAGTGAAGCGACTTGCCCAAGATCACAAATGGCAGAGGCAGGATTAGAATCCAGGTCCTTCTGATTCCCAGGTCCATGCTGTATCCAATAGGCCACACTGCTTCTCAGGGGAAGAGGACAAGGGACAGAAAGCTGAAAAACAACTGATTAAATATCCCAGACACCCAACATTTTGCAGTCCCGCTGATCACTCACTGGTTCTGTGCCAGGATAGTGACCAGCACTCAGTCAACCAATTAGTGTGCAGAACATTCTGTTAAGGGCTTGGCAAAGTAAAATAGACTTAGCCCGAGTGTCATCCTAGGCAACGTCCCCACCATCTGAACACTGCTCTCTTTCTATTAGGCTCCACTGCCTCTTCTCTGTTTCAGGATAGTCTAGGGTCCAAGGGAAAGAACACCTGTACAAGATCTGCAACTTCCCAAAGACATTTTCCAGCTCTTCTCATGGGAGGGAGAGGGGAAAGAATTGATTAGCAGGATTGCAAGAGAGGATCATGGCTAGAAGGTTGAACTGAGGCTGTTAAAGAGCCTATTCTTGATTCTGGTTGGATTACCACTAGAAAGACCCAAAAAGAGGGTGGTGAAAGAAGGGAAGAGCAGGGAGTGAGGGGTCAGTATAGAGGCCCTCATGGATTCACCTTTCTTGTCTCCCCCATTGCTGGCAAACAGCTGATGTTTGAAAGGACTGTGTCAGAGGGGGAGAAAATGGAATCAAAGTGAAATCGGCAGGAAGGAAAATGATTAATAATTGACCTTTTATGTTTACTGTGAGTTTTTTCATTTTCCCATATCTGTACACACCACCTGGCTTAATATTCTCTCTGCCCTTTGACAGATACCTTCATAAATATTTATACAGGGCCATATCAAAAATTAATGCTCTTAATTAAACTATCATTGATATTTTATGACAATCAATGCCTTAATTTGAATAAATGGTGGTATTCGACTAAATGCACATCCTATTTAAACAAATTATTATGCTTTGGGGAACAATGGCAGCTAGGGTAGCTACACTGAGAATTGGTCAGGAGGAAATGTTTTCTATTGGCTTGGCTGTTACCTGATCACTGACCCACTGAGAAACTAAAAGAAAGGCAGGGAGGTGGCATATTGCTCTGATAACTGTACACTTTCTAAGCAACAGCACTGAGCAGGAGCACCAAATAGGAGCACTGGACAGAAGTCATCTTGTTTCTTTGAAGAGTCATTTGTCTCCACAACCTGAGATAATTTTCAAAGTGAAGGAGTCCTCATTCTTTTTAATAGCAGTTTGGATTTCAGAATCAGTCTTAAGGTCTTCAATTACAAATAATAATTACACTTTTGTGTATCATCATTATTATTATCATTATTATGATGAGAAACAGAATGACATTAATGGGAGTCAGAAAGTCATGGGTTCTAATCCCAGCTCTGCCACTTGTCTGCTGTATGACCTTGGGCAACTCACTTCACTTCTCTGTACCTAAATCACCTCATCTGTAAAATGGGAATTGAGATTGTGAACTCCATGTGGCACAGCAACTGTGTCCAACCTGATAAACTTGTATCTGCCCCAGTGCTTAGTACAGTGCCTGGCACATAGTAACTGCTTAACAGCTACCACAAATATTATTACTTATGGACACTGGATTTCTTACTTCCCCTCCACCCACGGCCTTTCCCCAAGAAAGACACAATGGGCTTGCAATCGACTCTAGAACAAATTTGAAATAACAAGTCATCGAGAACATGCTATTTCTATGCTGAAATTACTGAGTTGGATAAAGAGCTTTTGGAAAGCACAGGCTGATATGTCAAGATGTACATTAATGGTCAGGCTCCCATCCCTGTAATAATTAATAATAATAATAATAATAATAATAATAATCACATTTGTTAAGTGCTTACTATGTGCAAAGCACTGTTCTAAGCTCTGGGGTAGATATAAGGTAATCAAGGTGTCCCCCGTAGGGCTCACAGGCTTCATCCCCATTTTACAAATGAGGCAACTGAGGCCCAGAGAAGTGAAGTGACTTCCCCAAAGTCAAACATCTGACAAGTGGCAGAGCCAGGATTAGAACCAATGACCTCTGACTCCCATGCCTGGGCTCTTTCCACTAAGCCATACTGCTTCTCTGAAACAGAGACAGTGCTCTGGAGCACTATCACTGATCCCCACATACATCAGAAACATGAGTCCTTCCCTGGTTTAAATGCTTTCTATTTTGGAAACTTACAGGAGAGAGCACTTTAGAATTAAATTGGTTTTGAATAATTTAACTCAATGGATGACCAGAGCACATCTCGGCTGCTTTTTATTAGAGGGACTACATGCAGGGAGAAGATGTATGGCCTTTCCTCATCACGAGAACTGGGCTAATATTATTTCAATGCCAATGAAGTGTTTCACCACTGTTCAATCAGCTAAGACACAGACCAGGCCCAGTGGAGAGAGGAATCTCCATTCTGGGGTGGAAATAGGACTTGCATTATTATTACTATGGCATTTGTTAAGTGCTTACTATGTGCCAAGCACTGTTCTAAGCACTGAGGTGGACACAGGTAATCAGGTTGTGCCATGTGGGGCTCACAGTCTTAATCCCCATTTTACAGATGAGGTAACTGAGGCCCAGAGGAGTAAAGTGACTTTTCAAAGGTCACACAGCAGATACGTGGTGGAGCAGGGATTAAAACCCATGTCCTCTGACTCCCAAGCCCAGGCACTTTCCATTAAGCGACGCTGCTTCTACGCAGACAGGATAAAAGTGAGGCAGTTGCCTCAGTGTGTACCATCATGTGGACCAGGGGAAGCTGAGGGAATATTTAAAAGGAAACGGTGCCTGGGTCAACCAGAATTTGGGAGGGGAACACAAGGACTCCAGACCAGGGAAGCGGAGTTAGAGGCTCTCTCCCAGAGAAATGCTCTAGCTTTGGCGTGCTTGAAAAAAATGCAGCTTAATGCATTTATATGAGAAGCAGCATGGCATAGTGGAGAGAGCACCTCACTGGGAGTCAGAAGCACGTGGATTCAAATACCAACTCCACCACTTAATAATAATGATGGTATTTGTTAAGCGCTTACTATGTGCAAAGCACTGGGGAGGTTACAAGGCGATCAAGTTGTCCCACAGGGTCTCACAGTTTTTATCCTCAATTAACGAGGTAACTGAAGCACAGAGAAGTTAAGTGACTTGCCCAAAGTCACACAACTGACAGTTGGCAGAGCCGGGATTTGAACCCATGACCTCTGACTCCAAAACCCGTGCCCTTTCCACTGATCCATGCTGCTTCTCCAAGACACTTATCTGCTATGTGACCTTGGGAAAGTCATTTCACTTCTCTGTGCCTCAGTTACCTTATCTGTAAAATGGGCATTGAGACTGTGAACCCCATGTGGAAAAGGGACTGTGCCCAACCCAACTTGCTTGTATCCATCCCAGTGCTTAGCACAAAACCTAGCAAATAGTAAGTGCTTAACAAATGCCAAAATTATTAAATACTTTTTTTTTCTAGAGCAGGCGGATGGTCTGCAGGGTCCAGGCTGCTACAGCCCAAAATATAGCCCTCATCAATCAATCAGTCATATTTATTGAGCACTTACTATGTGCAGAGCACTTTACTAAATGCTTCGGAACTTACAACAGAATTGGCAAACACGTTCTCTGCCCATAATAAGCTTACAGTCTAAAGGGGGAGAAAGACATTAATATGAATAAATAATTTATAAAATATACTTCAAAGATATGTATATAAACACTGTGGAGTTGGGGATGGGGAAGCTCATTTTGGGCAGGGAATGTGTCTGTTCATTGTTCTATTGTACTCTCCCAAGCTCTTATTACAGTGCTCTGGACACAACAAATGCTCAATAAATATGATTGAATGCAAGAATAGCAGCGTGGCTTCATGGAAAGAGCATGGGCTTGGAGTCAGAGGATGTAGGTTCTAATCCTGGCTCTGCCACTTGTCTGCTGTGTGAACTTGGACAAGTCACTTTCACTTCTCTGGGTCTCAGTTATCTCATAAAATGGGGATTAAGACTGTGAGCCCCAAGTGGGACAACCTAATGACCTTGTATCTACCCCAGTGCTTTGAACAATGCTTGGCACATAGTAAGTGCTTAACAAATACCATCATCACTATTATTACCATTATTATTATTATTGTCAAGTGTCCCAAGGTCACAAATTGAAGTGCATAGACACCTCGTGCAAGTGGTGAAGGGCTGAAGGGCTGCCCTTAGAATATGATAAGAAATTGGCCCAGGGGTGAGAATCTTGGAGCATTTTGGGAGGAGAGGAAAATATGATCTCCTAGAGTACACTTCTGAGAGGGATAATCCATAGCCCAGGGAATGGGCAGGTCAGAGAGAGAGAGAGAGAGAGAGAGAGACAGAGTGATCAAGTATGAAGGTGTGGCCAAGCTAGAGGGCAGGGTTGGCAGGATGTGAAAATAGATGTCTGCTCAGAGTGCAGATATGTTTAGTAATGGCCCTGGCCACAAGACACAGCTCTTTCAAGAAGCATTTGTAGATTAATCCTTCTGATCACTCCACTACTTTTTGGAAGTGGGGCAGACAGTGGGCCCAATGTGGGACATGCCCTGGGTCCAACCTGATTACTTTGTATCTACCCCAGCTTTTAGTACAGAGCATGGCACATTGTAAGTACTTAGTAAATACAATATAAAAAAAAAACCCAATAAAAATAACTGATGATGGAAGCAAGGGTCTTCCCTATATCAGATAAGTATCTTCATGCTTTCTGTGACAGTCTACTGCCTTCGTTTTCTTCCCCATGACCTAGAAACAGTCTCATACCCTCTCTCTTCCCTCGAATCAGTAATCTGCTTTTCCAGAACCACTCTGTCTTTAAACATGAAAGTGCAAAAAGTAGACTTCAATTATCTGTTCAGCTAAAGAAGAATGGGGATGTAATTGTAAATCTCGGCAACATCCAAGATGCTCCCCTCCCTTTGGGGACAGAGCAGGAAAAGGACAGTGATGTGATAGATCTCTTCCTGGGACTCTTTGTAGCTGTTCCCTTGGGCTCGTTCACTCTCCTCTGGCAGATGCTGAAATGATATGAGGACTTTTCTCTCAACCCAAGAAAGAGGATAAATCAGGTTCATCAAGCATGCTATTTCCAACTGCACTGTTATAGCCACTGCTTTTGAAAAATCACTGGGAAGCTCTTTCCTTTCCCCTTAGAATAGTATTCCTATACAACCAAAAGATTTTCAGCAGCCGTGAAAGCACTGAGGGCTCTTTAAACCAGTACTAGGCTGGCATCTTTAAGGGAAAGATCTCATTTATTCGAGGAGATGACATTCAAATTACTTATCGATTTTATAATCAATAGGCAGCCTCCAAGAAAACAACACCGAAAAAGAAATGCCAAATATTAAAGGAGGAAATATAGCCCTGTAAAAAAGAAACATGGGTGGACCCATAGGAAAAGAAAAGAGATCAAAAAAATTCAAACTGCAAGGAGATGAGGTAGGTAGAAGGGGCAGAGACACAGTGAAAATGAGGCATTGGTGCAAATAAGGATGGCCATCAGTGCCAACAAGCATCCTGTTGCCCCTAATAGTCTCTGATGACTTGCCTCCCTTATTGCACTTCTTTTTCACATTGTAAGTGCTCAATAAATACAAATTAATGAATGAAAGAAAGACCTGTCCTCACTCAAATGACATAATAATAATAATAATAATAGCATTTATTTAGTGTTTACTATGTGCAAAGCACTGTTCTAAGCACTGGGAGGATGCAAGGTGATCAGGTTGTCCCACAGGGGGCTCACAGTCAATCCCCATTTTACAGATGAGGGAACTGAGGCACAGAGAAGTTAAGTGACTTGCCCAAAGTCACACAGCTGACAGTTAGCAGAGCCGGGATTTGAACCCATGACCACTGACTCCAATGCCCGGGCTCTTTTCCACTGAGCCACGCTCCTTCTCCAGACAAGCAGTATCTTGAGAAACCAATCAATCAATAGCATGCATTGAGCACCCACTCTGTGCAGAACATTGTACTTAAATTATTTAGAGAAACCTATAGCGCTAGAGGACCCTACTCTCATAAAGCTTATCATCTAAGAAGGGCTCCTGACTACAATCCCCACATTGGACCTCTTGAGCTGCTTTGCCACTACCCCTTTCCTAGACAGAGAAACAGTTTGGTCTAGTGGAAAGATCTCAGGTCTGGGAGTCTAAGGATCTGGGTTCTAATCTCTGCACTGCTACTTGCCTGCTATGTGACCTTGGGCAAGTTGCTTAACTTCTCTGAGCCTTCGTTTCCTCATTGCACAACAGGATGAAACTGTCTATCCTCCCTCCTCCTTTAGATTGTAATATCCATGTGGGACAAGGACTGTGTCTGACCTGATTACCAGCATTTGATACATACTAAACACTTATTACTGTTACTGTTGTTGTTATTATTATTATATGGATAATCAAATGGAAGCCAACAGTGAGATCTCAGAATAGGGTCCATTCATCACATTAAAGCACTGCTCAACATAAACTTCCCTGGGTTAGAATGGATAATATATATATATATATATATAATGTGTATATATAATGTGGGATGAATGGAGCAACTCTGGCAAATGAGTTCCAGATAGATACCTCCTTCCAACATTGGCCAAGGAACACTTATGCTGATGTCAATTTCACGTGAAAATCCAAATGGGGGTCTCAACTCCCTGCTCAGTCAACTTTAATGCTTTGACCCTGAAATGTTGGGCCCAGAGGATAGTCTGGTCAACTGGAAATGGGAAAATCATCTTCCCTTCCCATCCAACATGATGTGTTTCTACAGTTAGAATAGCTTCTCTTGCAAATTCCATCATTGGTGGAGTAAACAGCCAGCCAGGGAAGTGGGTGACTGAATAGTGGGAACCTAATGGGGACAAATAATAGCAGTGTGGCCTAATGGGATGAGCATAGGCCAGAGGATCTGGATCCTAATCCCAGTTCTGCCACTTGCCTGCTTGGTCACACTGGGCAAGTCACTTAACTTCTCAGTGTCTCAGTTTCCTCATTTGTAAAATGGGGAATCACTACCTATTCTCCCTCCTGTTTCGACTGTGAGCCCCAAGTGGGATAGGGACTCTATCCAATCTGATTAACTTCTATCTACCCCAGTGCTTGGAACAGTACTCGACTCATAATAAGCTCCAAATAAATACCACAATTATTACTACTATTAATAATAATAACAATAATAATAATGGTATTTAAATGCCCCAGGGAAGAATTAGTCCCCTTGTGATTTCATTTGGTAACTTCCTAAAGGTCCATCAACACAAAGATGATTATTCACATTGAAAGGCTTTTTTTTTGTATTTGTTCATAGACTTCATAACTTAAAAAGGTAATTGTGAGAATTACCCAAATGTTGAATGCATTACAAGAAATAAGTAAAATATATATTATTCTTCTGTCTTTTGGGATTGGTTTGTTCCCAAAGAGAGAGAAACAAGTACCTCGAGTTTTTAAATGGCTTGGTTTAAAATGCAAATATTTTAATGGCTTTCTTTTAATATATATGATAATGAGCTTATAGATGAGACCCAAACCACGGGCCAAGTAAGCAGGTGTCTTGTCAGCAGGGTCTAGAATTTAGAATCATTAGGCTCTTTTAAGAAACATACTTACTAGAACATAAAACCGAAGCACATTATAATATTTCACACTCACACTGCTCTAGGTGACACTTTCTTCTCATTAAAATGAAGAATGACAGAACCAAAGAAAGAGCTTCGTTTCCTTGCTTTGTATCTGTAGTTCAAATGATGTCTATAGCAAATTGTCCAAGAGATGGACTATTAAACACCTTCAGTGTGATACTGCATACAATTAATTTCACAGCCTTTGAAAAATTATAAAGTCGAGGTGGCTGGTAAAATAAGTATCTACAACTTATTATTCTTTTTGTGTCCTGTTCTTTCTCTTTGGCTTTCTTCCATCTCTATATGTCTTCATTTGCTTTTCTTACTCTCTCTTCCTGTTGTTTACTCATTTCAGCTAACTTCCTAGCATCAGAATTCAGAAGGGATGGAATTCTGAACCTGATACAAAAAAAAGTCCAATTTATTTGGGGCAACTTAATGATAAAATTGGAAAAGTCATTTTATTTTTAATTCTTATGATATTTGTCAAATGCTTGCTATGTGTCCTGCATGTACTAAGTGCTGGGGTAGGTACAAGCTAATGAGGTTGGACACGGTCTCTGTCCCATATGGAGCTCATGGTTTTAATCCCCATTTTACAGGTGAGGTAACAGTCACAGAGAAGTTAAGTGACTTGCCTGAGGTCACACAGCAGACAAGTGGCAGAGACAACATTAGAACCCAGGTCCCTCTGGCTTCCAGGCCTGTGCTCAGTCCATTAGGCCACATTGTTATATTGGTTGGGTGAGGAGGTTTGACAAAATAATAATGATGTTCGCTCTGGTAATGAAAAATCACTTTAGAAATTCAGTAGCTAATAAGATAAACCTTTTAGGATAGGTTTAATAGGTTTTCTCTGATTTCTTTAAAAAGGTGAGGATTGTCCATTAATAATCTTGAGAGGAGAAAAATTAGATAAAAATAATACTTGGAATTTTTTTAAAGAAACACTTGTATTTGTCTAATGTGTTTCACAGAATGCATGGACCAGCTGTTGCTTCCCCCTATTATCTCCTGCTTTGGAAACTCTAGTGCCAAAAAAAACTAATAATAACTTGAGAATTCTTTGTAGCTAGTTAAGAAATAATTAATCCCTGATCTCCTAAAAGACTGCAGCCCCTCTGCCTTCCCATGTCCATCTTTGCAGAAACTGTGGGTCTGAATTGCTTTGGGTCATCAGCCAGTGACAACAAATATCATCAGGTAAGAAGCCCTGTTCTCCCAGTGGCGACTTCTGCAAATCCATCCATCTTTGGAGGTACAGCTAAACACCACATTATTGCCGCCAAGAAATTATTTCCATGTCTGAAAAAACCGTCCACTGCAAACTAGAACCACACAGTTCAACAGACTCACTGTGGGTGCAATCAACATCTACATTGGGCCCATAGATTCCACCACTTAAAATGAACCTTCGAAATCAAAACAACCTCTTCAACTCAAAGGAAAAACAGCCTCACCCATTGTACAGGCTCATAGAGAGATGAATGCCTGTTGACAACAGCTCAAGAATGTCCATTACAAATTTGAAACCAGATTCTGCAGTTCTTTCAGGGGAACATCTTCCCCCTGCCCACATCTGGATACCTAGCTGCTCTGGAAACACAGGGAGTGACTCTTTGAAGAGAAATTTCTGCTTACAATATGTCATCAGATGAGAAGCAGCATGACATAGTGGATAGACCATGGGCCTGGGAGTCGGAAGGTCATGGGTTCTACTCCTGGATCCTCCACTTTTCTGCCTTGTGACCTCTGACAAGTCACTTCACTTCTCCGGGCCTCAGATGCCTCATCTGTAAAATGGGGAGTGAGACTGTGAGCCCCGTGTGGGACAAGAACTGTGTCTAACCCAATTTGCTTGTATGTATCCAGCACTTAGTACAATGTCTGACACATAGGAAGCACTCAACAAATACCACAGTTATTATTAATATTATTATCAGATAGGGGGTGGAGACACTGTCTCCTCCAGGGAAGAAAGGGATGAAATCAGGTTCTGCTTCTGAACATTATGATTTCACCCCTTCAGCTGCTGCTTCACAGTAGCCTATTCTGATGAGCAACTGCGAGAGGAAGGAAATTGATATTCCTAACAGGAACCAGTATTGACTCCTAAGAGAGACCCACAAAACCTTTGTGTAGACAGCTGGCATCTTAACTAGTTAGGCATTGGGGAGAAAGATGGGGATGGGCAGAGTAATACTAATCTCCGGCTGATTTCTGATATACTCTCATTACATTACTTTCATTTGAAGTGAGTGAGAAAACGATCTCCCAAGCAATTATTTTTAAATTGAGTTCCTAAGAGAGGGCAAGATGGGAATGCCTCCACACCCCCCTCTCCAACCTCTAGCACCTCACACTCATCTTGATCGTACAGCAAAGAAAGCCGTACACTTTCCTCCAACCTTCTCCAATCAATCAATCAATGATTAATAAGTGCTTATCATGTACAGAGCAGTATACTGCTAGAGAAGCAGCATGACCTAGTGACAAGAGTCAGAGGACCTGGGTTCTAATCCCAAATCTGCCACTTTTCAGCTGTGTGACTTTGGGCAAGTCACTTAACTTCTCTGTGTCTCAGTTACCTCATCTGTAAAGTGGGGATTAAGACTGTGAGCCCCCCGTGGGACAACCTGATCACCTTGTAACCTCCCCAGTGCTTAGAACAGTGCTTTACACATAGTAAGCTCTTAATAAATGCCATTATTAGTAGTAGTCATATACTAAGCATTTGGGAGAGTACAGTATAACAGAGTTGGTAGACACATTCCCTGCCCACAAGGAGCTTACACTCTGAAGGGAAGAGGTTCCTCTTGAGAATAACAGGAGCATCATTAGTCAGGAAATGTGATCACTAAAGGTATATCAATCAATCATATTGATTGAGTGATGATGATGATGATGGTATTTGTTAAGTGCTTACTATGTGCCAAGCACTTGTCTAAGCACTGCTTATTGTGTGTCATGCACTGTACTAAGGGCTTGGGAAAGTACCATTTAACAGAGCTGGTAGACATGTTCCCTGCCCACAAGGAGCTTACCCTCCTTAGTAGTTGCCCCCTCCTTCCTCTCCCCCTCGTCCTCCTCTCCATCCCCCCTGCCTTACCTCTTTCCCTTCCCCATAGCACCTGTATATATGTATATATGTTTGTACGTATTTATTACTCTATTTATTTATTTATTTTACTTGTACATATCTATTCTATTTATTCTATTTTGTTAATATGTTTTTTTTTGTTCTCTGTCTCCCCCTTCCAGACTGTGAGCCCACTGTTGGGTAGGGACCGTCTCTATATGTTGCTAACTTGTACTTCCCAAGCACTCAGTACAGTGCTCTGCACACAGTAAGCACTCAATAAATACGATTGATTGATTGATTGATTACACACTTAGAGGAGGAGGTATTAATATAAGCAAATATAATATAGTGATATAAGTATAAAAGTAATATAACTAAATAAATTATCCATCTAGCTAATTCTTAAGTATCTAAAACCAAGCTCATATTCTTTACTTTTCCAAAGTTTATTGCTAATACGCTCTTACTCCTGACTCATAAGAACATAAGAATATGTGCAGTTTTGTTACTGTGTCAAACCCACAATCCTCTCAGCCCAGCACTCCAATTCCAACTTTAGTCCCATGAGCCTTGGACAACAGTGTGATTATGAGGCTTGTCCTGCTTGTCATCCTAATAATTAGAGAGGATCCATTGGAAGTAGCATGATCTAGTGGAAAGAGCACAGGCATGGGAGCCAGAGGACCTGAGTTCTAATTCCATCTCTGCTATTTGCCTCCTATGTAACCTTGGGCAAGTCACTTCACTTCTCTGTGCCTCAGTTTCCTCAACATCAACATGGGGATTCAGTACCTGTTCTTGTTCCTATTCGACTGTGAGCTCCAAGTGGTACAGGGACTGTTATCCAGTCTGATTAAATTGGATCTACCCAAGCACCTACAGCAGTGCTTTATACACAGTAAGCATTTAAGAAATACCATAAGAAACCCATCACACATAATAATAATAATAATGGCATTTGTTAGGCACTTACTATGTGCAAAGCACTGTTCTAAGCACTGGGGAGGATACAAGGAGATCAGGTTGTTCCACGTGGTGCTCACAGTCTTAATCCCCATTTTACAGATGAGGTAACTGAGGCACAGAGAAGTTGTGACTTGCCCAAGGTCACACAGCTGACAGTTGGTGGAGCAGGGACTTGAACCCATGATCTCTGACTCCCAAGCCCATGCTCTTTCCATTGAGCCATGCTGTTTCTCATCCCTAACCTTTCCCTTCAACATTCCTTTAGTAACCAACCCAACATGAACCTCTTGTCCATGAATCTATCCAAGTTCCAGCACCATGCTTATCTTTGCCAAACTCCATCTTTCCGCATCTTCATTGCTCCTTGGAAATGCCACCTCCTTCATGAAGCATTCCCTAATAATTGTGGCATAGGTTAAGTGTGTACTGTATGACAAATACTTTGTGAAACACTGAGGTAGAGACCATGTCCTCTATGAGGCTCATAGTCTAAATAGGAGGGAGAAGGGTTTCATAAGACCTATGTTACAGATGAAGAAACTGAGGCACAAAGAATTTAACTCATCTGCCCAAGACTATACAGCAGGTTAGTGATGGAGCAGGGATTAGAACTCAGGTCTTCTGACTCCCAAACCTGGACTCTGTCCATTAGGCCCCGCTGCTTCACAGTTACTGCATTTCTTCCTTCATTTGACAAAATTAACAGAATTCCTAATTTAAAAGATGTTGAATAACAAGCGACTAAAATGAAAAAGAAACCAGAAACAACAAAACTACTCATCATCAATCTGCACAGGAATCGGTGTAATTTAATTAGAATCGGGCCTTAAACCCTAGGAATAGTTTCCTTCCTTGGTTACTTAATTCATCTTCACACCCCCTGTGTCATAATACCATTACAGTCCCATATTTTTATTTGGGGTATAGAAAGCCTTTCCAATTCCAGAGTACCGGCATAGTTCAGGGATACATACTGCACTATTTGCAGACTGACCCCAGTACCATAAACCCCATCACCATATCTGTAGCCAATCACTTGCAGGAAAGTAGATGAGGAGGCAGAGGAGGGTTTACAATATCAGTTTTACTCATTACAGCATTTAGTTGTGATTTCTGGTCTAGTTCGGGAGCAAAATCAGCACGGCATGTAAAATAATAATAATAATAGGTTAACAAATCCCACTATATGCCAAGCACAATGCTAAATACTGGGGGAAATACAGTACAATCAGAGCAGACATAGCCCCTGTCCCATGTGGAGCTCACAGTCTAACTGGAAGGGAGAACAGGTATTTTATCACTATTTTACAGATGAGAAAAGAGAAGCACAGAGAAGTTAGGTGACTTGTCACGAGCTTAAAGCAGGTAAGTGATGGAGCTGGGATTAGAAATAGGTCTTGCTTGACTTCCAGTCCTGTGTTCTTTCCACTTGGCCAGGCTACTTCTCTTTGAAAAATTTGTCCCATGATACAATCATTGAAAATGTAGTTATATTTTCAGGGGGAACATAACCCAGTTGCATTATGGATACACCAGAATTGAAAGTGATAATTGCAATTATTTTTCTCAGATCTGCCCCTTCTCTGTTCCTAGAGCCATCACTAATCCCCTCATTCCTGCACAACTGCTAGAACCCTCTTGTTGAAGTCTCTCCAGTCCAGTCTGCCTTACACAGAGCAGTAAGAAACATCCTCTTCAAGCATTGTTCTGCCCACGGTACTCCCCAACTCCAAAACCCAGGCAATATCCTGTGTCCATTTCTCTCCATCTAGACTGTAAGCTCACTGTGGGCAGGGAACATGTCAACCAACTCTGTTATATTATACTCTCCCAAATGCTTAATACAGTGCTCTGCACACAGTAAGCACTTAATAAACATGATTGATTGATCGGGTTCTGTCCAGAGGCAGCAAAATTTTTCACCACTGGATTCCATTTACCCAATGGCCCTGGAGAAGAGGTCCTCTTCTCCAGGTATTCCCTAGTAAATATACTGATCAACTCACACACACACATAACTCTCATCTCTGAGCAACTGCAGGTGTCATTTCCTCCACAAGCAATAATCTCTCCCTTCCTCCTGGCCAAGACTTGCCCCTCCTTTCCACTTTTTAAAAACTGACCTCTTCCTCTTTTTTATGATATTTGTTAAGCACTTAATATATGTCAAGCACTGTTCTACACATTGGGATAGATACTAGTTAATCAGGTCGGACACGGTCCCTGACCCCCAGAGGGGAGTCACAGACTAAGTACAAGTTATTGAATCCCCAATTTAGAAGTTGAGGAAACTGAGGCATGACCTACCCAAGTTCACACAGCAGGCATGTGGCAGGGCCAGGATTAGAACCCAAGTCCTCTGGCTTCTAGGCCATTCTGCTTCCCTTTCCTAATGAACCTGTCAGTTGTGCCATTCCTAACAGAACAGCATGTATTCCTTCATTCTCCCATTCTCCTTCTCTCTCTCTCTCCCTTCCTCTCTATTCAGTACATGAAAACAAGTTTATATTCCTATTTGGTTTACATCACATATGTGGCACACATGCACTTATAGAGATGGACTGAAAGAGAAGGATAAATATATACACCCTTATCTCTTGTACTTTTGTCTAATATTACCATTCAGTTATCCCCGACTCTCCCAACAGAATGTAAGAACAAGAGAAACAGTGCGGTAAGGAGTCAGAATGACCTGGGTTCTAATCCCCACTCTGCCACTTGTCTGCTGTATGACCTTGGACAAATGTCTTCATTACTCTGTGCCTCAGTTATCTCATCTGTAAAATGGAGATAAGAATATGAGCCCCATGTGGGACCTGAACTCTCTCCAACCTGATTAGCTTGTATCTACCCAAGTTCTTAGAACAGTGCTGGGCATGAAGTATACCATTAAAAAAATGTTTCTGAGAGATCAAGGATTGCATCTCATTATTCCTGTAAAACCCCCTGATGTTTAGACCAGTGTCCTGTTCATAGCAGGCATTCAATACATCTTACTGATGAGGGTGATGAGAAAGAAAAAAAAAGCTTTCTTTCCATCAAGATCCAGAGCCAAATAACCTCCCCATGACCGAAGATAAATGAGAGCCTTTGTAAAGGGAAACTCAGCTTCCCAGAATGGGCACCCTGCAGATGGACTTTAGAAAAAATAAAAATTTCTCAACAATCAGATGCAAAATACCAAACTGCTCCAGCGTCCCTCTCCCCAAAGGCAAATAACAAGAACCAGCAGCTGAGCAAGAACTTGAAGGAAAAATTCAGCAAATTGTGCTTTGTGTGTTTCTCAGAAAAGGCCAGTGACTCATTCTATCAAACAAAGAGCAAGGAAGAGAGACCCAGCACTAGCTGGCCCAAAATTCCAACTCTTACCAGTACAGGGAAGGGCACGATCAAGAACAATGGGCGGAGGTGGCAGGCGAGAACAAACTGGTGGCCTGGCATCAACCTGGCTTGGAAGCCCTCGGGACATCTGATTGACATCCCTCAACAACTGTGGCAACCACCTCCATTCCAAGGCCACTGGAGTCTCAGCGCCCTAATGCTACACTTTCCCTTTCCCTTTAATATTTTATCATGTCAGTCTGCAGTAATGTGATCAGGAGGATCCATGCTGTGCTCCCTGATGGCATTAGGCAATGAGGGCAAAAAATCCTCTCTAACATCCCTGAAGAAAGGGGTGAAGGGAAAATCTCAAGGAGTGGCAATGCAGGTGAAAGGAGGAAAGCAATATTTCATTAAAAAACAAAATTGCAGAAAAGGCTGGAAACATTAGAAAGAGTCTTATCTCTCCCAAACGCTGTATTTATCCAACAGTATGAGAAAATAACCTTTTACAGGACCATTTTCCGTGCTCAAAATCAGCATAAAATGTTCAATTAGGGAAGAAGAATCACAGTAATAAACTGAGCACTATATGACGCAGCAAACCACTGAAACTAACCTGAAATTAAATGAAGCACTGCACCCCATATCCCACCAACTCAATAAACCAACTTTGCTCCAATGCATCTCCTGACACCACTTCCTCCGAGATGGCTGGTTCCATTTGGAAGAGCATGCACTGAATCTGGAACCAAATCCAACAGGATCTCTCTTTTACACTGTAGACAAGCATTCAGATTTCCAAATGTGACCTGCCATGTATTGTAGAACTCTTTTAAACAGTCAGCCAGAAACATCATTAAACTCTTATCATGTTCTCAAACACTGAATGTGTGCTGGGAACAATATACAAGGACAGTGGTCCCCGGCTCACCAGGGGCTTGGAATCTAAACTGGAATGAGGGCAGGCACACAGGGAAACATCAACGTGAATGAATTAGAACAACTGGAAAACAACAGCATAAAAGTAAAAACTAAGGGCTGTTCTTTGCAGTTCATGCAGAATGATTCTTGGGCCTCTCTCAGAAATGTCATGGATATTAAATAGCAACAACCTTTCCACATCTTCAGTATCATGACCTGGGCTCTTCTAGGGACACAGTTTTTCCCCTGTTATGGGGAAGAAGGAGAAAGTGGTCAACCAGTCTTATTTATTAAGCAGGTGCTTTGTGTAGAATCCTTGGGAGGATATGAGATTAACTCACTGTGGGCACAGAACATGTCAGCAAACTCTGTTGTACTCTCCCAAGAGCTTAGTACAGTGATCTGCACATAGTAAGTGCTCACTAAATTCAATTGATGATGATGATAATGAATCGTCTATCATCATCTGAGAAACAATGTGGCCTAGTGGAAAGAACGCAGGACTGGGAATCAGGAAACCTGAGTTCTAATCCCAGTTCTGCTTCTTGGTTGTTGGATGACTTTGAGGAAGTCACTTCACTTCTCTGTGCTTCAGTTTCCTCATCTAGAAAATGGAAATTAAGTATGTCTTCTTGCTCCCTTTTAGGCTGTGAGCCCCATGCGGGAAAAGGCCTATGTTTAGACTAATTATCCTGCATCTGTCCCAGTGCTTGGCACAGTAAGCACTTCACAAATATCACTCTCATTATTATCAAGCAATAATATTTATTGTGTGTTTACAGTTTGCAGAGCAATGTACTCATTGCTTGGAAAAGTACAACAGAATTGGCAGACTTATTGGTAGATAATACCATTGATTGATTCATCACAAGCAGTTATTTTTTTTCTTGTTGTTGCCTGATTTATTCTGAATGTATTTACTTTCTCAAGTTGGTGAGATGAAAAGAACAGATCATTATTTCATTTAGATCCAATATTGATTAACTCACACCTTCTGCCTTTCACCCATTGTCTGGTAATAATGACATCACTCTAGTGGCTTTAAGGATGCTCCTTTGGATAGATTAGCTCAAAATGGAGAACGAGAGGAAAGCATTGAAAAGTGGATCTATTATGCCCCAGAGATTTTGGCTGATTATTTTGATTTGGGGATCTTCAGTTCTCTCTGATTAGTGGAGACCTCCAGTGCTTTAGGAATGTAGGAGGAATTTTAAGCAGCTGATTTGAATTTGTGTTGTTTGCCTTCAGCTTGTTTGAACCTGGACGTTTTTACCTCTCCAGAAAGATGGTAAATATGCTCGGGTAGGTAAACATCATTAATGGAAAAGGAAGTGAGCTTAGAATGTTTTCTTGTAGGATTTTGGATAGCGAGACCAGATTGGGTTTATGTTTACTCTAAAAAAAAACCCACATAATCAGCCCAGCAACTCAAATTCTGTGAGCTCTACACAATGAAGCTTATAATGTCTATTGTACAGAGTGGACAAACATGTGTTGTGATTTAGTCAGCACATGTACAATGTAACATAACATGGAAACATGGAGTTAGAAGGGCCACCCCATGGTCAGTTATGAACAATGCGATATTTGTTAGTGTGTGTCAAAACTAAGCTCTGGGGTAGACACAAGGTAACCAGGTCAGACACAGTCCCTGTCCCATGTCCCCCACAGCCCATCTCTCTCATGTTTATTGTTGCTGGAGAATATAGGATAGAGGAACGAAGGCAAGATGGAAGAGAGAAGCCCACTGCTCCTAAAGTCTAACCAGAGCTTGCTCTCTCACAACTGCAATAATGATAATAATAATGATAATTGTGGTATTTGTTAAGCACTTACCTTGTGCCCAGCACTGTACTAAACATTTGAATAGATACAAACTAATAAATTTGAAGAAAGTTCCTGTGGCTCACAATCTAAGTAGGAAGAAGAACAGGCATTGCATTCTCATTTTAGCAATGAAGAAACTGAGGCTCAGAGAAGCTAAATGATCTGCTTAGGGTCACACAGCAGGCAAGTGGCAGAGCTGGGATTAGAACCTAAGTCTTCTGACTCCCAAGCCCACATTCTTTCCACTAAGCCACACTACTTCCTTGCCAGGCATCATTGTTTCTTCCAAAATGCTAGATGGAAGAGTAACACATTTATTTTCTTCTTGTTTTTATTACCCAATTTTTTACAACTGACAATTTACTGGTAGCATATTTGCTCTGCTGAATGGAACAATTAGGTTCCTCTTTCAACCTGCAAGTTTCTTCAGGGATTTCCAGAACTGTCAATTAACAATGTTGCCGCATTGTTTATGTTCTCAGCACGAACGCAGTTGCAAAACTAAAATTTCCACTACTGGAGCCAACCCAGGCAGTCTCCAGGTAGCAGCCTTCAGAGGCCATCCTGCTGATTCCAGAAGACAAAGAATACCCTGTTTTTCTGATTTGTCCATATTTCTCTTTTATGTGGGAGAGGGACCGTGTTCAACTTGATTATCTTGTATCTCCCCCAAGGCTCAGCTCAGTGCTCAACACACAGTAAGCTCTTAACCAACACCTCAATTATTATGAATATTATTCCCCTCAAGTCCAAATCCCACAAAGTCAGACTCAGCTAATGCTGCCATAGTGTAGGAATCAGAATACCAAAGCTGAGGGCCTGGAGTCGAACATCTTTGCAGTCTCCATCTGCTTCCTCCAGCTAGTATCAGTCTCCACTATGAAGAAATGCAAATTAAATCTCCAAAGCTTGTGAACGTCATGAGTCCGAAAGGGAGACGTGAAAGTGGAGACAATCACAGTTAAGGTTTTCAAACCATAAGTGGCATTAGGTTTTGAACTCCTACCCTTTGGTAGGTACCATCCATAAAGATCCATGGTTGGCATTTCACCTTCATCTTGGCCAACAGAGTCCCAGTACAATCTTGGTTTACAATTGGACCACTGCTGCTGGCTATTTCCTGAAATTAGAGAAGTAGCCTGGCCAAGTGGGTAGAGCCCGGGCCTGGGAGTTAGAAGGACAGGGGTTTTAATCCCAGCTCTGCCACTCATCTGCAGTATGACCTTGGACAAGTCACTTCACTTCTCTATGCCTCAGTTCCCTCATTTGTAAAATGGGGATTTTAGAGTGTGAGCCCCAGGTGGGACAGGGACTGTGTCCAACACGAATTTCTTGTATCCACCCCAGTGCTTTGTACTGTGCCTGGCACAGAGTCAGCACTTAACAAATACCACAATTAATTATTCCCAGTACAGCCACCCTGGTCCAGTTGCAGCTGCACCTGAGCCATCAAGAAATGGCCACAGACATGCAGTCTGGAAGGGGTAGTGGGAGGGGAGGTGGGAATGAGCTGGACAACCTCCCCTCTACTCTGCCATTTAACGACCAGGTCCGACCTAATTATCTTCTGTCTACCCCAGCGCTTAATAAAGTATTTACCATGTGCCAAGCACTGAACAAATACCACAATTATTATTTACTGCTAAATGCTGCTGCCAGAAAGTCCTCTGTGGCCCATCCCATCAGCTCAACAAATGCAGGCCAACAAGCTCTTTTCCCTGTAATGAGATAGAATCTCCAAATGTATGTCCAACCCATTGAAATGGCTGGGGGGGGGTGGGGGGGTCACTTGAATGTAGGCTCCACTTGAAAGAAATAAGAAGCGGTATGGCACAATGGAAAGAGCAGAGGACAAGGAATCAGCAAGGTCTAGTTGATATATCATAGGCCTGAGAGTCAGAGGGACCTGGGTCCTAATGCCAGCTCTGCCACACGCCTGCTATGTGACCTTGAGCAAGTCACTTAACTTCTCTGGACCCCAGTTATTCATCTTTAAAATGGGGGTTAAGACAGTGAGCTACATTTGGGACAGGAACTGTGCCCAACATAATTAGCTTGTACCTACCCCAGTGCTTAGAACAGTGTTTGACACATAGTAAGCACTTAACAAATACTACAAAAATATCAAGGGATCTGGGTTTTCTTTTCTGCTTTACCTGCTATGTCACCCTGAACAAGTCATTTAAGTTTTCTGTGCCTCAGTTTCCTCATCCATAAAGTGGGAATTAGTGTTCTCCCTCCCCTTTAGCCTGTGAGCCCCACCTGGGACAGGGACTGTATCCAACTCATCTTACATCTGCCTCCAGTGCTTAGCACAGTGTTCAGCACACAGTAAAAACTTCAAAAATACCACAATCATGATTACTATTGCAAGAAGGACCCTGAAGAAGACAGATTTCTCCTTCATGATCCATCCTGCCTTCCATTATCTAGTCAGATCTTGTAAGAGAGTCCCAGCAGTGACCTTGAGCAAATCACTTCACTTCTCTGAGCCTCAGTTACCTCATCTGTAAAATGGGGATTGAAGCTGTGAGCCCCACATGGGACAGGGACTGTGTCCATCCTGATTTGCTTGCATCCACCCCAATGCTTAGTGAATAGTGCATGGTGAATAGTAAATGCTTAACAAATATCATTATTATTATTATTACTGTTATTATTATCAAGTGCCCTGGTTAAGATTTGGAATCCTGTACATACCCAGAAAGCCTATCCCTTTCTATTTTCAGGAAAGTCAGAGCCCAGTCACCAATCTCAGGATTAAAAAAGGGAGATCAAAATCCATTTTGGGTAAAGTTTCCTTACTGGCAGGCTTATCTAAATATCTCCAACCAGGTATGCTTCCTCACGTCAAAAATCCTCATGCTCCTCAAAAATCTCCAGTGGCTACCAATCAACCTACGCATCAGGCAGAAACTCCTCACCCTCGGCTTCAAGGCTGTCCATCACCTCGCCCCCTCCTACCTCACCTCCCTTCTCTCCTTCTACAGCCCAGCCCGCACCCTCCGCTCCTCTGTTGCTATTCTCCTCACTGTGCCTCGTTCTCACCTGTCCTGCCGTCAACCCCCGGCCCAAGTCATCTCCCTGGCCTGGAATGCCCTCCCTCCCCACATCCGCCAAGCTAGCTCTCTTCCTCCCTTCAAGGCCCTACTGAGAGCTCACCTCCTCCAGGAGGCCTTCCCAGACTGAGCCCCCTCCTTCCTCTCCCCCTCCTGCCCCTTTCCATCCCCCCCACCTTACCTCCTTCCCTTCCCCACAGCACGTGTATATATGTATATATGTTTGTACGTATTTATTACTCTATTTATTTATTTTACTTGTACATATTTATTCTACTTATTTTATTTTGTTAATATGTTTTGTTTTGTTCTCTGTCTCCCCCTCCTAGACTGTAAGCCCACTGTTGGGTAGGGACCATCTCTATATGTTGCCAACTTGTACTTCCCAAGCGCTTAGTACAGTGTTCTGCACACAGTAAGCACTCAATAAATATGATTGAATGTCATATAAGATTCACTTCATTCCACAGTCAGCAACAGCTGGAAGTGAATTCCAAAACAACCAACAACAAAACAAAACAACCTCAGAAAGACAGTCTGTGTGACCATTTGCAGGAAAACCAATGTTTCATTTTCTCTCATCCACACTAAGACTTGAAGAACCTTACAAAGTGTTGCTGCTGTTATTACATTGTGGATGGACCATTTCCTCCTCCTTTTGGAATGAGGAGATCAGGTCTTCCCACTGGGAAATCATCGCCTAAGTAGCATAGTAGGGAGAGAGGGTAGCAAAAATCCCCTCCACTGTCTCAAGGCAGAAGCAGTAGAGAGAGTCTTTCCCAGCAAATCTGCCTGGCTATTTAAGAAAATGGCTCTATGGAAGAAACTACAGAGAGGTGCCAAAGGACACATACATAGCTGTCCTTTTTTGAAGATGATGGTACTGACAGTAAGATCCTATTCCTGTGTGCAAATGTCACTGAAAAGGATCAAATATAGCCAACACACACTGCCACAAAATCAGCCATCACAAATGCCCCTCCCCTTCTCCTTTCCTGCCACTTGTTTCTGGCACAGAATCCATGATTCCGCATTAGTAATTCCTCTGTTCCTCACACACCTGTGTTCTCCAATTCCGTTCCATAAATCAAATGTCAGCCTTCATCCAGGAATCCTAAGCCTAGGTAAAGCATTTGAAAAGTGTCAGGGTTTACCCATAATGCCTAAAGTCAAATGGTGCAAAGAGGCAGAGGTGGGACAGCAATAAGATTTGCAAACAGCAGCAGTGACCTCTCTCAAAGGAGAGAGGGGAAGTGTCGTTGTCAAAATGTCAAAACGACTCCCTTTCTCGTGATCAAGGCTGGTGCTTGGAAATGTGCTGACAAGGAAACAGCTTCAGCACTGCCCAAGGGGAATTCATTAATTAATTGTGACACTTGTTTAGCACTTCCTATGTGGCAAGCACTGTGCTAATACAATCAAACACAGTCCCTGACCCACCTGGGACTCAAAGTCTAAGGGTGAGGGAGAACAGGTATCAGTCAATTTTGGTATTTATTGAACACTTACTGGGTATAGAACACTGTATTTAGCACTTAATCAATCAATCATTGGTATTTAGTGAGCACTTATTTTGTATGGAGTACTGTACTAAGTGCTTGGGAGAGTACAATGTAAAAGAGTTTACAGTCTTGAGGGGGAGACAGGCATCAATATAAATAAATGAATTACAGATATATACATAAGTGTTGTGGGGCTGAGGGTGGGATGAAAAGAGAATGCAAATCCAATTTCAAGGGGGATGAGGAAGGGGATGGGAGAAAAGGAAATGACGGCTTGGTAGGGCTTGGTAGAGGACGGCTTTTTAGAGGAGATGTACTTACAATAAGGCTTTGAAAGTCAGAAGAGCGGTCATCTGTCACATATGAAAGGAGAGAGAGTTCCAGGCAAGAGGCCCAATGATGTGCTTGCAGGGTGGGTTGAGAGATAAAGGTACAGTGAGTAGATTGGAGTTAGAGAAGTGAAGTGTGTGGGCTTAGTTGTGGGAGGAAAACAAGGAGTTAAGGTAGGAGTGGGCAAGACAATTGATTGCTTTAAAACTAATGATAAAGAGTTTTTGTTTGATGTGGAAGGTGGATGGACAGCCACTGGAAGTCCCTGAGGAGTAAGGAAACATGGATCGAGTGGAGAAAAATGATTTGGGAAACAGACTGAAGTATGGACTGAAATAGGGAAAGACAGCAGGCAGAGAGGTCAGCAAGGAGGCTGATGCAGAAATCAAGGCAGAGTAGGATAAGTGCTAGGATTAATGTGATAGCAGTGCTGATGGAGAGGAAAGAGTAGATTTTAATTAATCAATCATATTTTTTGAGTGTTTGCTGTGTGCAGAGCACTGAACTAAGCACTTGGGAGAGGACAGTATAACAATATTACAGACATATTCCCTGACCAAAATGAGCTTATAGAATAGCGGGAGAGACAGATATGAATATAAATAAATTGCGGATATATACGTAAGTGCCGTGGGGCTAGGGCGGGGATGAATAAATGGAGCAAGTCAAGATGACGCAGAAAGGAGTGGAAGAAAACGAAAAGAAGGCTTAGTTAGGGAAAGCCTGTTGAAGGAGATGTGTCTTCAATAAAGCTCTGAAGTCGGGGAGAATAATTGTCAGATATGAGGGGGCAGGACGTGAACAAGAGGTCAGCAGTGAGACAGAGGTAGCTGAGGTGCAGAAAACTTAAGTGACTTGCCCAAGGTCACACAACAGACAAGTAGTAGAGCCAGACTAGAACCCAGGTCCTTCTGACTCCCAGGACCCTGCTCTGTCAATTAGGCCACACTTCTTGACACATAGTAAGTGCTGAATGATTACTATTTTTTAAAAATCCCATTTAGCCTAAGCAAACTGAGAAGAGACTCTGATGTCATTTGCTAGGGAAAAATTTGTCTCAGACTCCAACATGAGAAACAGACTGATCTTTAAGCTTTGTGGGATCCAAATGTTGCCGATTTGTACTTCCCAAGAGCTTAGTATAGTGCTCTGCATGCAGCGCTCAATAAATACGATTGATTGAATGAATGAATGAATCCAAACTGAGGAGCAGCAGAAGATCAAGAACAATCAGCTCACTTCTAATGTTCAAGCCCCCTTCTGATTGCTACTCAGGCCAACCAGTACCTCAGCAAAGGTGTCAGTGGAGGATAACCTGACATTTAAATAGGAACAAATAATTCACCAACTTACAAGTGTAAACAATAGAAAATGAAAAATGACCTGCTATTCCGAGAGAATTAGACCTCGTCCACTGGGCAATCACAGGTTTTCTTGCGGCCCCTAATAAAGCACTGGAGGAAATAAATACATTTAGCAACATAGAGTTGGGCTTCTTTCAACACACATTAACCTCACATTTTCCTGGCAGGGAAGAAACTACCTGCTGGTCTACTACATGCTCCATCTTTCCAATGTGTCTCTAAGGGCACAAAAAAATATGCACCTAAAGCAGAAGAATGTGAGAGAAAGAAAGAGAAGCCGAGAAGGCAAAGAAGATTACATAATCATCATCATCATCATAATAATGAGAATTGTAGAATTTGTTAAGCACTTACTATGAACCAAGCACTGTGCTAGGAGCTGGGGTAGATAAAATATAAGCAGAGCTGACCCAGTCCTCATCCTTCAACAGGCTCACTGACTTCAGGGGAGGGAGATAATTCTCAGCCAGTGGTGTCGTGGTATCCTCATTACAATCTCCTTCAAAATCAGTCTTTTGTGCTGAAGTTAGATGGTAGAAAGTAGTTCACACTACCTTACCTCCCTGATTTCCTACTACAACTCAGCCCTCACACTTCAGTCCTCTAATGTCAACCTACTCGCTGTACTTTGATCTCTTCTATCTCCCCACCAACTCCTTTCTTTACATCCAACGGATGATCACTCTCCCCACCTTCAAAAGCTTATTAAAGCACATCCCTCCAAGAGGCCTTCCCCAACTAAGCTCTCATTTCCTCTTATCTCATTCCTTCCTACATTGCCCTTGCACTTGGATTTGTACCCTTTATTCACCTCTCCCTCAGCCCCACAGCACTGATGTACATATTCATCACTTATTTACTTATATCAATGCCTGTCTCCACCTCTAGACCGTAAGCTCACTTTGGGCAGGGAACGTGTCTACCAATTCTGTTTTATTGTATTCTTCCAAGCACTTAGAACAATGCTCCTCAAACAGTAAGAGCTGGATAAGTATGATCGATTGATCACAGTTCTGAGACAGGAAAGCAAGGCAAGGGTAGTGGAGAAAGAAGATAGAGAAGCCTGTGTAGGGTATTCAGTACACTACTATAAACTCTGGTTTCAGGAGGACATTTCAGTTAATGCTTTGTTCGATTTCCTAATAGCATTATCCTGGGAAGAGTTAAACCGATGCTGTTATGTGGTAGTTGAGATAGACTCTTTAAGGAAGAGAAGTGACTTATACTAAATACCTAGGCCTGGGCCCTGGGTGGGATAATTTGATGTTGCCATGGCATTATATCTTCTTAACTGATGCGTGAAAGTGAATTGAACATGAAAAATGGGGAAGACTATGGTGATGCTGGATTCTGAGAAAACTGAACCCTTAGGAGGAGATACAACAGTGAGAAGCTCTTAGAAAGGGAAATGTACAAATAAGGAGATAGACTTTTGTGTGGTCAGCAGGCTTCAGTTGCCATCACAGCTGTGGTAATCGAAGCACCCTGACTCTGTCAAAAAGCCAGTGGCAATTTTTCCAAACCTGAGACTGAGACCGAACCCCATATGGCTCCAAATTGAGAAAAGGTGACAGAAAACATTCAATTGGATGTTTTCACTAGAGCTAAGTATTGAAAAACAAAGACTCAGAACAATAGCTATTATCAGATTCTGGCTTAGTTGCTGTTCATTTTGTTTTTTACAGGAACAGGTGCAAACGAGAGCCTAGGATGTGGGGTATTTATTAAGAGCCTACTGTGCACAAAACATGGCATTGAGCTCTGGGAAAGGATACGTGTGTGGGAAGAAGGTACCTTCTTTAGCCGCCGAGGGATACACAATCTAAAAATAAATGGGGGAGAGGGACTGGCTACAGACACATAAGGAATGATGAGAAAACAACAAAACAACACAGAAGACAAAGACAAACACAACACAGTCAATAGAGTGCTGTGGCTAGAATAGCAGACTCAGGTTCCTTGCGCCTCAGAATCCAACGTTCACAATAGTCACAGTCACAGTTCATTCATTCAGTTGTATTTATTCTGCGCTGTGTGCAAAGCACTGTACTGAGTGCTTGTGAGAGTATAATTTAATAAATAGACACAATTCCTGCCCCCAAAGAGCTTAAGTCTAGAGGAGGAGACAGACAATAATATAAATACATTACAGATATGTACATAAGTGTGGAATAAAGGGAGCTAGTTAGGGTGATGCAGAAAGGAGTGGGAAAAGAGGAAAAGGGGGTCTTAGTGAGGGAAGGCCTCTTGGTGGAGGTATGCCTTCAATAAGGCTTTGAAGGAGAGGGGCGGGAGTAATTGTCTGTTGGAGTCAAAGTCTTCCCAATGTCCTAATGGTTAGTGAAGCCTCAACAGCCAGATTATAAAATCCTTGAGGGAAGAGTTCCTGTTGATTAGGACTATTGTTCTTTATTAACACACAACAAGGACTCATTAAATACCACTGGTAGATGGTGCTGATGTTCTCCCTTTCCAAGCAAAAGGAGGGCTGATGGCTAATCTCAATGAGGTGGGGAATAACCAGCGACTCTCCTGGGCTGCAGACTTCAAATAAGGCAGTAAGGGAGCAGCTGGGGCTTGTCATCATTCCCAGGCAATAAACCAGTCAATCGTATTTATTGAGCGCTTACTGTGTGCAGAGCACTGTACTAAGCACTTGGGAAGTACAAGTTGGCAAAATATAGAAACGGTCCCTACCCAACAGTGGGCTCACAGTCTAGAAGGGGGAGACAGAGAACAAAACCAAACATATTAACAAAATAAAATAAATAGAATAGATATGTACAAGTAAAATAAATAAATAGAGTAATAAATATGTACAAACATATATACATATATACAGGTGCTGTGGGGAAGGGAAGGAGGTAAAACGGGGGGATGGAGAGGGGGATGAGGGAAAGAGGAAGGAGGGGGTTCGGTCTGGGAAGGCCTCCTGGAGGAGGTGAGCTCTCAGTAGGGCCTTGAAGGGAGGAAGAGAGCTAGCTTGGCGGATGTTGGGAGGGAGGGCATTCCAGGCCAGGGGGATGACGTGGGCTGGGGGTCGATGGCGGGACAGGCGAGAATGAGGCACGGTGAGGAGATTAGCATCAGAGGAGCGGAGGGTGCGGGCTGGGCTGTAGAAGGAGAGAAGGGAGGTGAGGTAGGAGGGGGCGAGGTGATGGAGAGCCTTGAAACTGAGGGTGAGAAGTTTCTGCCTGATGCGCAGATTGATTGGTAGGCAAGAGAGTAACTGGTGCCTCACTCTGCTCACCTTTCCCAAATGGCAGCCTGGACCATATTCTGTTTTATCCTACCTCTATTTTTCCCGTCTCTATCAGGATCACACCTGGGGAGTTTCCAGGACTCTACCAGTCTCGGCTACAGGATGGTGAGTCAAGCAGAGGCATACCCATTCCATTACTAGCTTGAGCAGTGGCTAGTCAGTGGGAGACAACCTGCTACAAGTCAAAATTCACCTGTGCTAGGCAGCAGTGATATGGGAGAGAGTCGAGGGTGGAGACTCAAGTTTACTGCATGGAAGAAGGCAATGGTAAACTACTTTCATATTTTTACCATGAAAACTCTATGGATACACTACCAGAGCAATTGCAGATGGAGATGGGGCATTCTGGAAGAGTTGTGTCTATGGAGTCGTCAGTTAGAAATGACTTGACAGTGTAAGACAATACTAGACTATTTTGCCCAGGGGCGACAGAAGTTGTGCCCTGGCCATTGCATTTGTGAATAACTTAGAGTACTTGTTCAGTAAGTTCTTCATTTCCTGTTAAAAGCACTGGGTGAAAGATGATCACATTTCTAAACCACCACCAACTTTTCCAGACCCTGTTTCTTGTGTGGGTGGTGTCCTTGGTGAGTAATAATATTTCCTGGATCAAATAACCACTAAAGCCTTTATAGACTTCTATAAGGCATTTCATGATGAATGTGACCTGTTTCAAAAGAGCATTTATCCTGTCCTTTAAATATATTAAAACTCAAACAATAAAGCTATGGGGAGGAAACATTAAAGGGACGCCTTAAAGTTCCTTATGCTGCCTCTACCTTTCCCCCTAGTGTCTGACTGTTTCTGGATGCCTTCCTCAATCCAATGAAGCAAGCTCGACCTGGAAATAGACTCAAATCCACAACTTCCAGGAAAGTGAGATAGATGAGGATTTTCAGGAAAACTTTCCACACACCCTTTCCAAACCTGCATAAAATGTATGTCCCTCCCTCAGAAACCAAAGAGGATGTGTTGAGCTAAAAGTTGATCGTTTTCTTTTTGGTCTTTCCTAACTCCCACTAAACTGGCCTCAGGAGTAATGGATTCTTAATGTCTCCAAGAGGACATCAGCAATCCTGCATTCCTCTGTCCTCTTGCCCCACATTACATTGGTATTGGTCAGGGTTTGCTAGAAAGAATGCAGATAGTAAAGGGGTATAAGAATTGGTGAATATCCATCACTCAAATCCTTTCAGATTTCTGCCTCTCCCATCACTGAATGACAGATTTCCCATTTGCCTGAAGCTACTTAAACTATCCCATGGCTTCAGAGAGGCCTCCCTGGTACCTTGGAATTCCATTCACTCTTGAAAAAGTACACTGGAAGAAGTACCAGTTCCCTGCCTTCCAGGAGCTTACAATTCAATATCTCTGAGAACTCCCTTTTGCCAGAGATCTTATTCCATTTTCACCCAAGGCTACCTAATTTAAAATTCACAAGAAGTAAATCAATCAGTCAATGGTATTGAGCACTTACTGTATCCAGAGCACTATACTATGCTCTTGGGAGAGGAATAATGATAATAATAATAATAATAATTGTGGTATTTGTTAAGGGCTTGCTATGTACCAGGCTCTGTACTAAGCATTGGGGTCAATGCAAGAAAATTGTGGGGGACACAGTCCCTGTCCCAAGTGGGGCTCACAGCCTCAATCACCACTTTACATGAGATAACTGAGGCCCAGAGAAGTGAAGTGACTTGCCCAAGATCACACAGCAGACAAGCGGCCAAGCCAGGATTAGAACCCATGATTTTCTGAGTCCTAGGCCTGTGCTCTATCCCATGCTATGTACAACGCAACAGAGATGGTAGGCACATTCCCTGGACACAACAAGCTTACAGACTAGAGGAGATAGCACAGTGAGTTAAGAGCCCTCTATCCAATCCACTAAGCCTGTCCTTTCCAAGCCCAACCTCATTCACCACACCTTACCCAGTAGTAATTAAGACAACATTCATGTTGTTGGGGAAAGAAGCATCATTTGTAATGTGTAGGAGATACCTTTTTCATGTGACTGGATAATCAGTGAAATGTAGCTCAGGGAACAACTACATAATATTTTTCTGAGTGTAGTCACTTTGGGTCGAGTTTTAATCCTCTGCACATTTCAACATTTTAAAGATTAACCTCATTTTATATGCCTTCCTAAAGGGCATGATGAAGTCTCCTATAGATGAGTAGCGTTGTTGAAGGTCAGTGGCACTAGCACTCTGCAGCAATTCTTGTTAACCTTCGGTAATATGAATAACTTGTCAACATACACACTGGTACTCATCTATAAGAATCTCCACAGAAATCATGTTTGAAGTGCTTCATTTTAAATAAGGTGGTATATTAGATACATTTGTTTCCACCTAATGTCTTTAAAATCTGCAGGACAAATGTACATGCCAACCATAAATATACTTAGTTGAATTTGTGTCCTCCTCATGGAATGAATATGGAACTTTATTAATTTGGTCTGGTGCTAAAACTTCAATTTACTTATTAATCATTTAATTTTCTCTCTCATGTACTTAATTGAATAGCTGTGACAAAAGTGACATTATTATTAAATGCCTGGGATGCTTTCCAAGCTGTGTGTTTTATTCAGAAGTAGAACAGCTATTGTTATTTTTAAAAATGCAAGCATCATTTAAAAGGGTGGGGGATACATGCTTTAAAACGAACAATACGCCAGAAAACCAGCATGGATTTTAAGTATTAAATCATAGCCTCTGCACTACTATTGCCTTTTCAATGTTTCTGACTGATTTCACCACTTACTCATGCTCTCCCCAAGGAAGCCAGTCATCGGTTTTGAATGTTGTCAATTTAATAGGTGTAAATTAAGCACCGTAGCCTAGTGGAAAAACCGCAGGAGTCAGGAAACCGGGGTTCTAATCCAGATTCCACTGCTTGCCTACTCTGTGACCTTGGGTAAATCACAACTTCTCTGTGCCTCAGTTTCCTCATATGTAAATAATGGGGATTAAATACCTATTCTCCCTCTCCAATTGGCTGTGAGCCTCATGCAGAATAGGGACTGTGTCTTATCTGATTGTATCTATCCCAGAGCTAAGCACAGTGTTTGGTACATAGTAAGCACTTACCAAAAAACCAGAATTATTATTGTTATTTTTATCATCATCTTTTTTCCTTCACTTCCCTCCTATGTGATAACTGTTGAGCCTCATTACTTTGTGAGCCAGAGATTTTTTTTTTTAAAGAAGCAGAGGATCTGGCCTCTGGTTTGTATTTAGAGTTAGATAAGCCATAAATATTTTAATATTAAGCTCCAGAACAATAAAATAGCCTGAAGACAAACCTACTATTCCCTTCTAACGAGACACTGCAATTTAATGTAGGCAATTTTCCTGAATGGTATTATTGCTATCATTGAGCTGCAGGAAGGAAAAAAAATCCAGAACAATTCTCAATACAAAAGCTGACAGCCACAGGAAACACCATTCACCAGAGTTGCACAGAACAGTTTTAATATTTCATCGGTCAAATTACCAGAGCAGTTTAATATTTCATTTTTGGAAAATGGCCTTTTTTTCCCCCTTCAAATATTGGTTAGTAAGTAATGAGTAATTCACTCCATCTCATTGTGACTTAGCATGCAGTGGCCTGGTCAGTCTGACCTGGTAGCCCAGAAGCACTAGCCACATTGTGAAAAGAGCAGGTGACCCACCAGCCAGTCAAGAGTGAAGAGGCAAGGAAGAAATTTCCACAGCAAAGTCATGTCTCCCTGACGGAAATCTGACTTACTGTGGTGCACTGTTTTCTGCCAAATGTAGAAAAAAATGGAAACGCACAGGTTCATCTGAGTACTTTTGCAAAGAGCCTCTGTTCGACTCCTGCAGTGGGATGGCTCTGAGTGGGAAGTAATTGAATGATGGTATTTATTGAGCACTTACTGTGTTCAGAGCATTGTACTAAGTGCTTGGGAGAGTATGATATAACAGAATTACTAGACAGGTCCTCTGCCCAAAGGGGCTTACAGTCTAGAAGGGAATAGGGAGAATACACTGAAACATGGTAAGAAGGTGCAGGAGCTGCAAGATTTGCTCTGATAATCTCCTCTCCCCCTAACCCAGCAGCCTTCTTTGGTTTCTGTGTCTCTTCAGCTGATTCCCCACTAGTTCTTGACTTCCCAGCCCCCCTCACTTCCCTGGTGCAGGACTTTCTCATCTCCTTCAGTCTCGCAGGCAGTCGGGCCTAAAAGTGCTTTGCCTCCAATCCCTCTAGGTGATTTCCTTTCCCACTTTCCCCCCAATAAGCCCTCTGCCTCCCAGTTGAGCTCATGTACATCTCCGCCTCTCCACCTTCTACCTGAACCCAAACTGTTTTTCCTGCAAGTCTTTTTGCCCTGGGGTTTGGGTTTTGTGAAGATAGAGCTTTGGCTCTGACCACAATGTGGAGGATTAGGATGGAGCAGAGGGCATCAGATTTGGCAAAATGGCTTCAGAGAATGCAATTTCCATGGTGTGAAGGGGCAGAAACCAGATTGGAGAGGATCAAGGAGAGACCTGGAGGAGAGGAAGTGGAGGCAATGGTGTGGACAACTTGTTCAAGGAGTTTGGAGCAAAATGGTGAGAGGGAAATTCATAACCAATGACCTTCTTCTTGCCAAATCTAACTGCCACTGCTCCATTCTAATCCTTCTAGACCTCTCAGCTGCTTACAGCACTGCGGACCACCACTTTCTCCTTGAAACATTATCCAAACTTATTTTCACTAACCCCATCCTTTTCTGGTTCTCCTATCTCTCTTACTGCTCCTTCTCAGTCTCTTTTGCAGACTCCTCCTCTACCTCCCTGTATTTGACAGGCTGTGTCAAAGAAAGTGAGGGTCTCTCAAGGCTCAGTTCTGGGTCCCCTTCTATTCTCCATCCACATCCTCTCCCTTGGAGAGCTCATTTGCTCCCATGACTTCAACCACCATCTTTATGCAAATGATTCCCAAATTTACCTCTCCAGCCCTGACTTCTTGTTTTCTCTGCAGCCTCTCATTTTCTCCTGCCTTCATGTCATCTCTACTGGAAAGTCCCTCTGACACCTCAAACTAAGCAAGGCCAAAACAGAACTCCTCTTCTTCACACACAAACCCTGTCATCTCCTTGTCTTTCCCATCACTGTAGACAATGCCACTATCCTCCCTGTCTCACAAGTCTATAACCTTTACCTTATCCTTGACTCATCTCTTCTATAACCTGTTACCAATTCTTGTCTGTTCTACCTTCATAACATTGCTAAATTCTGCCCTTTCCTCTCCATCCAAACTACTACTGCTACTACACTAATCCAAGCCTTTATTCTATTCCGTCCTGACTCCTGCAAGCCTCCTTGTTGACCTCCCTGCCTTCTGTCGCTCCCAAATTTACTTCATACTTTACTCTGCTGCCTGGATCATTTTTCTAAAATAACATTCAGTCTTTGTCTCCCCACTCCTCAAAAACCTCCAGTGGTTGTCCATTCACCTCTGCATCAAATAGAAACTCGTTACCATCAGCTTTAAGACAGGCAATCAGCTGTCCCTCTTCCATCTTACCTCCCTGATTTCTTATTACAACCCAGCCTGCACATTTGATATTCACCCCACCCTTAACCCCACAGTACTTAGGTACACATCTGTGATTTATTTATTTATATCAACATCTCTCTCCCTCTCCAAACTGTCAGCTCCTGTGGGCAGGAAACATGCCTGCTGACTCTGTTGCATTGTGCTCATCCATGTACTCTGACACAGTAAGCACTCAGTAAATGCCACTGATTGATTTTAATGTTTCTTGGCCTCTATCTGCATATCTCTCTAGGGATATGTGGCCTAGTGGAAAGAGCTCAGGGGAACTGGGTTTTAATCCTAACTCTGCTACTTGCCTGCTGTGACCCTTTCTGTGCCTCAATTTCCTCATCTATCAAATGGGAATAAGATAGCTGTTTTCCCACATGCATAGCCTAAGTCTAGTAACAGTAATAATAATGATAACAATCATAATAATAATGGTATTAGCTGAGCAGTTATATGCCAAACATTTAACTGAGCACTGGAGTAGATACAGTACAATCAGATCTGACATGGTCCTTGTCCCACATGCGGCTCCACGTCTAAGGGGGAGGGAGAACAGCTACTTAATGCCCATTTAACAAAGAAGAAACTGAGGCACTGAGAAGGTAAATGATTTGCCCAAGGTTAAACAACAGGTAAGTGGCAGAGACAGGTTTAGAACCCAGGTACTCTGGCCGCAGTCCTTTGTCCCTTCTACTAGGCTACAGTGCTTCTTTTCACTAGGCCAAGACCCATGTGAGACAGACACCGTGTCCAATCTCTTAACCATGTACATAGCACAGATCTTATTACAGTGATTTGTACATAGTTGGTGTTTAATAATTACATCTATAATTATTATCTGGTCTCTTTCATCCCACTCTCTCTCTTTCTTATCCAAAGTCACATTACAGGCAAGTGGCAGGGCTGGGAATAAAACTCAGGTCCTCCAACTCCCAGGTATGTGCTCTTTCAACTAGACCACACAATTTCTTAGCAAGAACAGTTGGATATAACTCATAAAGTGGGGCCAAACTGTGGCTAAATTCATTTTAACATGAAAAACTCATGCTTGGCCTAGTGAAAACCTCCAGAGTAAAATGAAAATGTGCAAAGCAAAAGACAGTCAGGGCATAGAGTTAGTTTTTCTTCTAAATGCTTAACTCCCAAATGCTTCTACTTTGAAAGAATTGAGCATATAATATCCCAGGGTCAAACATCCCCGGGAATGGTGCAGCAAAGGACAAAACACAACTGTGTGCTGAGAAGTCTTAGAAGTTAAAAATCAAGTCTGGTCCCTGATAACATTTACTATACCAAGCAGATAGTGTCCCCAAAGCAGATGTTTCTAAAATGCAGCCAAGGGACTGTATTACAGGTGGAGACTTAAATTCCCCTCTAGACCACCAGTCCCTTGTATTGTACTCTCCAAAATGCTAGAGAAAAGCAGTGTGGCCTAGTGGAAAGACCTTAGGGAAGTCACTTAGCTGCTCTGTGCCTCTTCTGTAAAATGGGGATTAAATCCTCCTCCCTCCAATTTAGACTGTGAGCCCCTTGTGGGACAGGAAATGTGTCCAGCCTGATTTACTGGTATCTACCACTGCACTTAGAACAAAGCTTGACATAGTAAATGTTTAACAAATACCAAAAAAAAGCTCTTATTACAGTGCTCTGCACACAGTAACCGCTCAATAAATACCACTGATTGAATGATTGCTACCCCAAGCCACCGAAAGAGGAGTCATTTACCCTTTGGAAAAGCAGCTTTCTTCTGGGTCATAATAAATATGGAGGCTTTTCAAACTTTATTTTGTCTCCAACCACACATATGTTGAAATGCCTCTGGTCATTGGGGAAAAATTTCTCAGGTAGAATCAAATGGAAAAAATAATTGTGAACAGAGAGTCAGTCCTCCATGGAAAAGACAAATGGAGAAATAGAGAAAAATGAGACAGATGATTTCCAAATCGCACCTGAGACCAAAAATGGATACAGCCTCTTCAATGGGGCGACTAAGACCAAGAAAAACTTTCTAATTTCATAAAGGGAAGGTCTTGATCTATCGAATCAAAAAGTGCTATGGTATCAATAATATTAAATGAACAATTTCAGCAGCCTCCAGCCCTGAGCATAAATCACCTGTCACTTGCAGAAAAATTGCTCCAGTGGTAGCTTGCAGAAAGCCAGAGTAAAATTATGGAAAATCTAAGTGAATTGCTAATAGAGAATGGCTCAAAAAAAGAACCAAACAAACAGAAATAAACTCTGCAGAATAAATGACTAATGAAATGGTCACCCAGTCAGCAGGCTTCAAAAGCTAAAATGTGCTTCGTGAGTTGGAGAAGAAATTTGAGTTGAAAAAAGTCATTTAGAAAACTAGTTTTGGGTCAGGGTAGATGTAAAAATGAGAGTAGAGTGACCAGGTTTTCAAGCCAGGGCAGGTCCATTTTTTGCGGGGACTGCAGTAGAGTGGAAAGGAAAGTCTGCTAGAGAAACCAAAAGGCAGAAAGGAGACAGAGACTTGGAAGGGAAGAAAGAGGACGGGGGTAGGGAGGAGAAAGGGAGCATGAGATAGAGGGTGAGAGAGAAAGAGAGCATGAGTTAGAGAGTGAGAGAGGATGAGAGAGAGAAAGGGTGAGAGAGTGAGGGTGAGAGAAGGAGAGGATGAGAGAGTGAGGAAGACTGAGGGTGAGAGAACGTGAGGGAGGGTGAAACAGAACATGAGAGGGTAGGCAAGAGAAAGAAAGCATGAGAGAGAAAGGGAGAGAGAGTGAGGATGAGAGAGACAGAAAATGACAGAGAAAGGGAGTGAAAACGCAAGAGAAATGGAGACAAAGAGAGATCGAGAGAGAAAAAACAACTCCTTTGCTCCTCAACTATTATCAAGGATCACGTGCCAGCCAACTGAAACAGGCAGAAAGAGGTTGAGGCAGCAACACAATCTCCAATCCTTCAGAACATTGTGAAAGTTGTGACTGATAGGATCTGGACCACACTCCCAGAGCTGTGGGGAGCCTGAAAAATCACTCTAGCAGCCATGTTCTGCAGCTCTTAGTGGATCTATTTCTGGTGTGCTTATAGAGTATCTACCCCAGCACCTAGTACAGTGATCACTACCTAGTAAACACTTAAATACTGCAACTTTTTTATTATTAGTAGTAGTCATCCTTGTTTTTTCTTTATCATTTAAATCTTTCCATATGTGCCTGTCACTTAATAATAATAGTAATAATAATGGTATTTGTTAAGTGCTTACTATGTGCCAAGCACCATTCTAAGCACCGGGGTCGATACAAGTTAATCAGGTTGGACATTGGGCTCTCACTCTTAAACCCCATTTTACAGGTGAGGGAACTGAGGCACAGAGAATCAAAGTGACTTACCCAAGGTCACACAGCAGACATGTGGCAGAGCTCAGATTAGAACCCACGATCTTCTGACTCCCAGGCCTATGCTCTATCCATTATGCCATGCTGCTTCTCCACTCCCTTACTCCTATAGTCAGATTATGAGACCCCTATTGACCAGAAACTGGGTCTGAATGATCATTCCTTGTCATTTTTCCATGTGCTTACTTATTCTGCACCCAGTGGATACTCAGTAAATCCTACTGAATGAAATGAGGGAAGCAGTGGGTGGAGGGGTGACCTCTAACACCCAGCAAGAGTAGAAAACACACATTTAACCCAGGGCTGTTACCCTCTTTGGCAGGAAGAGCTGGATCCTCAGCCCTATGGAATCACACTGACATTCAGCTCAAGGCCCCATTCAGAAACTGAGGTCACTGGTGGGTCTAGGGAGATCACTATAGATCTAAGATTGTGAGCCCTGTGAAGGACAGAGACCATGTCTAATTCCCACCTGTGAGTTCTCTCTGTTCAGTGGTTAATATAGTGCTCAGGACATGGTAAGCACTTAGTAAATATTACTACTATTATTTCCTGTTAACTCACAAGTATGGAATCAATGTGGTTTGCAGCCTCAGCAACTTTCCACGTCTCTCTCCAGGGCCCAGGGCCACCGTGGTGGTGTTTGTGGATGAGTGTATCTGATGGCTGAGGTAGGCATTGCCGTGCCCTTTGTGCCAGTGGTGGCAGCGGCCCAGGTCTTGATTCTGCGGCAGTCTCTACAGTGGCACCAGGTGTCTCTCATGCAGTGCTGGTGACAAGGACAGGACCCTTCCTTAGGGTGGCACATCACAACCCTAATAAGGTGGCATTGGATCAGGATGACAGATGTCAGAATTCCTCTCAATCAACCAGTCAATGATTTTTGAGCATTTACTGTGTGCAGAGCACATTTCTAAGCGCTTGGAAGAGGACAACACAAAAGAGTTGGTAGAAATGATTTCTACCCTCAAGGCACTACAGTCTAGAGGGGGAGAAAATAATAATAATAACAATAATAATAATAATAATAATAGTAGCATTTATTAAGCACTTACTATGTGCAAAGCACTGTTCTAAGCACTGGGGAGGTTACAAGGTGATCAGGTTAGCCCACTGGGGGCTCATAGTCTTAATCCCCACTTTACAGATGAGGTAACTGAGGCACAGAGAAGTTAAGTGACTTCCCCAAAGTCACACAGCTGACAATTGGCAGTGCTGGGGTTTGAACCCATTACCTCTGACTCCAGAGCCCATGCTCTTTCCACTGAGCCACACTGTTTCTCTATCTTACCATTTCCGCAGCTGGTGTTGATTAAATGCTGCAGGCAAAGAACTCTACCATGAGTGTAGGAGTCCAAGTTAGTTCTTGGGGCTCAGTCTTCCTGTTTCCTTCTGCAGGAAAGACTCCCTGGCTTGGTTAAGAAGTTCCCCACTCACAGTTATCATGCTCACCAGCATCACAGTATTCCCAGCCAGCAGAGCCTTGCCTGAAGTCCTCCTGTCCCTTGCTTCATTCAGGGGGTCACAATTCACTTGGGATGTGTGCCTTTTCTTGCTAATATACAGTTCTCAATCCCTCTTTTCCAATGCTGTTACTTTTTAAGCAAAGAATGAACTTTGCTTTATTTGACCCCATCCCTCTGAAACTTATTGGCCCTGCCACTGTAACCCAGAGGCTTTCAGCAAGACTGGCTTTCAAATGAGTGGGTATGCTTGAGGGCCAGTTACACAACTAGCACAGGAGAGGACTCTATTCAGTTACTTGGTGGCAGCACAGAAAACCTTGCAAACTCACCATTTTTTATTGAGTACCTATTATGTGCAAGGTATTTTTCTAAGTATTTGGCAGAGGATGGTGGAATTAACAGACATGAGTCCTGGCCTAAAGAAGCATACAGTCTGGTAGGGGAGATGGGCACTAAAATTAATTTCTGATAGGAAGAATTATCAGTCTAAATATGTGCGTATAGTGTTGGGTGTTCAAGTGTTTAGTCAGTGCAGAAGTGTTGAAATGGCAGTTAGGGATATAAAGCGGGAAGTTTAGAAATCAATCAAGGAAAGCCTCCTTGAGGAGATGAGGCAAACAGTAATCTGGCAGATGTGAAGGAGGAGGAAGTTCTAGGCTGAAGGGAGGGATTGAGCAAGAGACTAGTTGCAAAACAGATGAGAAGAAGGTGTGGGGAGCAGGTGTACTTGAGAAGAATGAGTGTGACCTGGGGTATAGTGGGAAAAGAGAGTGGCAAAAGAAGAGAGAGAGCTGATTGAGTGTCTAAAGCCAATGGACAAGAGTTTCTGCTTGATGAAGAAATCTGCCATATTACACACCCACATGCACACATACTCACAGAAGGGTGATGGATAAGGACACAAACAAGCTCATCAGGGAATCAAAGAGAAGTGGATAGAGAAGATATGACTAAAAAAAAAAAAACTTTGGCTTCAGCTCTCTGGAATTTCATCCTGTGGAAGCAGCATGGCATAGTGGATAGAGCACAAGCCTCGCAGTCAGACAGTCATGAGTTCTAATCCTAGATCCATCACTTCTCTGTTGTGTTGCCTTGGGCAAGTAACTTCACTTGTCTGTTCTTCGCTTACCACATCTGTAAAATGGGAATGGAAACTGTGAGCCCTATGTGAGACAGGGACTGTATCTAACCGAATTTGCTTTTATCCATCTCAGTAGTTAGTACAGTGCCTGGCATATAGAAAGTGTTAACAAATACCACAACTATTAGTATTATTATTATGGGCCAGCACAGAACAGCCCAGTGCAGGGTTTCTTTGGGATACAAATTCTCCCTGGAACCTTCCAGCCTCCTGGTGGGACTGGAACTAGGGACCCAGGTAATAAGGTCAAAGAGGAATTATCGGGTCACAGTCAATGGAGGGGTCAGGAGCCGGTCTGACTCAAGGCAGTAAGAACCGACGGAGAAGCAAGATCTGAAGTAATGGCTGCTAATTCAATAGCAAAACCTAGGCTTCATTCAGATGTAAGTGGGTCAAAAACTGAATCCTTTGTGTTTGATGGTTTTACAATTCATGTGACGATTCTCAGCTAAAATTCTGAAAGGGAAAAGAGAGCACTCTGGGAAAGTGAAAGTTTTCTAATCAGATCCCAGAATAGCAGTCTTCAATCTGCATCTGAGGGCTAGCTTTATCTCCGTGGTAAATGGCTAATTTTAATACAGGAAAATCATATGGATCAAATACCAAGGCAAGGAAATAGACTTTAATGTGCCATTTCCTGAGAAAAGCACCATAATAACATAAGCGGTAGAGGTGTGTCAGGGCAGCAGTTAAAAAGCACACAAATATCAAATTACAGAACTCAGCGGGCACAACATTATTGTCCTTTAAATTCTCCAAAAAAGGAATAGTGACACTCAAAGGACTGTGCATAAATATGATTATAGGCATACAGCTGTAAAAGCCAAAGTGAAATCCTGAACATGCAAGCTGACCATGCAAGCTGAAGTATTTACTATGGCCAAGAACTGTATCACACTCTAGAGTAGATACAAGATTATCAAATTGAATGCAGTCCCCGTCCCACATGGTGTTCACAGTCTAGGTAGGAGGGAGAACAGGTATTGAATCCCCATTTTACAGGTGGGGAAACTGAGGTACAGAGACGTTAAGTGACTTGCCCAAAGTCATTCAGCTGGTAAGTGAGATTAGAATCTCCTACACCCATGGTCTTTCCACTAGACCAGGCTGCTTCTCCCAAGACTCTTTAATTCGAGGAGTCTGGGGGCAAGTACAACCAACATAACAGGATTTATGGAAAAGTCCTCTTCTTAAGCATTCCTCTCCTTCTCTTTTCTTTCACCTAACCCATCATACCAAATGCACGGATTAACCTTGGGCACAAAAGAAATCAGTGAGCTATCTTCAAACAGTGAATGAGAGACTCTCAGAGTACAGAGCTGAATATAAATCACCCAGGAGAAAGTCTTCTTCCAGTTTATGAAGGAGTAGTCTTCCTCTCCCCCTCTTTTAGTCCTCCAGCGCCTCTACCTCACCCTTTCCTAAATCCTCACCATTACTTTAATTGAAATGGAGGCCTTCATGGGTGATCTCCACCCAGTACCATTTTCAGGGTTCAGAGAAGAGGTCATTTTGAGGTGAGAGAATAAGACCTTTGAGCGAAAGCAAGAAGAACTTGGGTTATTCTTGCCAAGAGGTACCAAGAGGTAAGGGAGGCATAATAACTGCATTTTTAGGCAAAGAATATGAAGAGCACTATCAGCTCCATATCCTGAAGATCGAAAACTCTCAGCTCTATATTCTGAAGATCAAAAAAGTATTCTGGTTTGAATTTCCAACTCCCTTTTTACAACCACAAACATAGTGGCATAGAATTAACTAAGCAGGTTCCAAACCAGAGATCCTTACCTTCCCACCCAAACTCTAGAGAAGCCGTGTGGCCTAGTGGGAAGAGCATGGGCCTGGAGGTCAAAGGACATGGGTTCTAATCCCAGCTCCACCACATGTCTGCTGTGTGACCTTAGGCAAGCCACTTAACTTCTCTGTCCCTCATCTGTAAAATGGGGATTAAGACTGTGAGCCCCATGTGGGACAGTGTCTGACCTGATTAGTTTGTATCTACACCAGCGCTTAGAAGAGTGCTTTGACACGTAGTAAGTGTTTAACAAATAACATAATTATTATCCTCTCCCTGTCTTTCCCGTCACTGTGGACAATACCACTACCGTCCTTACTTCCCAAGCCTGTAACCTTGCTTCGTCTTCAACTCATTTCTCTCATTCAACCCACATATTCAATCTGTCACCAATTCTTGTGCATTTTACCTTCATAACACCACTAAAATCTGCCCTTTTCCCTCCACCCAAACTGCTACCACACTGACCCAAGCACTTATCCTATCCCTCCTTCACTACTGGATCTGCCTCCTCACTGACCTCTCTGCCTCCTGTCTCTCCCCACTCCAGTCCATTCTTCACTGTGCTACGTGAATCACTTTTCTAAAAAAAATTCAGTTCCTATCTCTCCACTCCTCAAGAACCTCCAATGGTTGCCTATTCACCTTCACATCAAACATAAACTCTTTACCATAGGCTTTAAAGCATGCAATCAATTTGCCCCTTCCTTACCTTTCCTCACAGGTCTTCTACTACAGCCCACACCGTATACTTTGTACTTCAAGTGCCAGCTTGCTCGCTGTGCCCTGATCTCATCTATTTCACCACTGACCCATTTTCCATGTCCTTCCTCTATCCTGGAACTGTTTCCTCCTCCATATATGCCAGACCACCATTCTCCCCACCTTCAAAGCTTAATTAAGGTCACAGCTGCTTCAAGAGTCCTTCCCAAATTATGCCCTCTTTTTCCTGGATCCCTCTCCCATCTGCATTGTCTATACACTTAAATCTGTGACCTTTGGACATTAAATATTAAGCCTTCAGCACATAAGTACATACCTATAAATTATAATATTTTGAATTATTTATTTATATTAACATCTGTCTCCCCCTCCCAACTCTAAGCTCAATGTAGGCAGGGAATGTATCTACCAACTCTTTTGTGCTGTACTCTCCCAAGTGCTTAGTACAGTGCTCTCCATGCAGTAGGCGCTAATAAATATCATTGATGATGATGATGATGGTAGAATTGGCTGACCATAGAATAGTACTGACCACAAAGTCCTGCTTCACTCAGACAGTGATGGGGAAAGGTTAAGATAAGAAACCTTCAAATCTGACTCAGTCAGGGCAATTTTTAAGATGCTTTCTGTGTGCAAAGCACTGTACTAAGCTCTTGGGAGAAGACAATGCAATAGAGTTAGTAAAAATGATCCCTGCCTATGGGAATTTAAAAACTAGTGGGAGAGTTTACAATCTAGTAGATTGCACTATTGTGGAGTAACCTCAGGATCTGGGTGAAATTTTCAGCACAGCCAAATTCGCATTTTTATTTCTGGAGCCCCAGCTCTGTTGATAATGTTACATGCTTCCTTAAAGGTCCATGAGCAGTGTAGAGGTTCCGTTGTTATCTCTGGCACTTTAACTATCTGCCCAGCTGTAAAGATCACATCTGCTATGTTTTGTTTTGGTCAAAGGCCAAATTGGGATTCAGGTAATGCAGTTGAGTATTTTTTTTTCAGGATTCTGTCCAGAAAGATGTCAGATACAATTTTGCCAACAATGGAAAGCCCCAGTAGTTTCCTCAGTAAGTTGTCTCCCTTTTCTCCGTGTAAAGGGTGATTATGGCCACATCTTATGGTGAAAAGTACTGCTGTGTTAACATATGCACATATAAGGGAATGTACAAACATACTGAAATGAAACTTTCATATCTTCTTGCCCAGGGCTAAATTAAGACTCCCATGGGCCTCAGGGCCATTATATTTTGGGAAGCCCCCACATGACCCATGGTGTCATGCTGTACCCCTCCTCCTCCACCCTAAAGCTACAGTTGAGGACTCTCCCAGACTTCTGCCCCCTCCCAGAAATTGGATGGGGCCATGTGGGCCTCAGTGTCAGGGAGCGCCATTTGCTTCTGCCACTGTGTGGCTGGGAGTCTGCCAGAGGACCAGGAGCCAGATGATCCCTGGGGAACTCGATTGGGAGGGTAAAACTTGGGTGCCAGCAGTCCCTTCTGTCAGTGGGGATCTAAACCCAGCTGGCTTTGCCTCACTTTCTTGCTCACATGTGCTGGCTCCAACAGAAGTCCCAACTCTGACCACTAAAGAGAGAGAGGAAGGGGGGGGGGGGGGAGAGAGAGAGAGAGAGAGAGAGAGAGAGAGAGAGAGAGAGAGGGAGAGAAAAAAGAGAGTGTTACAGAAACTCTCTTGAACAGAAATGTGTCTGCTTGTTCATTGTACTCTCCCAAGCGCTTAGTATAGTGCTTTGCACACAGTAAACACTCACTCTTCCCCCCTCCCAGCCCCAAAGCACTAATGTACATACCTGTAATTTTATTTATCCCTTTGCTCTTCCCCACTCCCAGCCCCAAAGCATTTATGTACATATCTGTAATTTTATTTGTATTGACATCTGTCTCCCCAACTCTAGATTGTGAGTCGATGTGGGCAGAGTATGTCACTGTTTATCGTTGTACTGTATTTTCCCAGTTCTCTGCACACAGTAAGTGCTCAATAAATACGATTTAATCAATGAATAAATACAATTTAATGAATGAATGAATCAATCAATCATATTTATTGAGCACTTACTGTGTGTAGAGCACTGTACTAAGCGCTTGGAAAGTACAAGTTGGCAACATATAGAGACAGTCCCTCCCCAACAGTGGGCTCACAGTCTAGAAGAATGAATGAACGAATGACTTAGATACTCTGGTCTGGTCTGATCTGGACTTGGATACTCAGCAATGGCACCTGCTTGCAAAGTCCCTGTCTCTGCCCTCATTCCCAAACCATCCATCCTGGGCCCTGCCCCTGAATTTCCAGGACTAACAGGATCTGGGATGGGGAAGGAAGGAAATTAGTCAATCGATAGTATTTACTGAGTACTTACCACGTCCAGAACACAGTACAAAGTGCTTGGGAGAGTACAATGTAACAGCTCTGGTAAAAAAGCAGAAGGGTCATCTGGTGGAGGAGATGAGATGACAGCCCCAGTGCCACCCCACCCCAGCACTGCCTACTTGTGGTAGCCATCTGAGGAAGGTCTGATTCTGGCACCATCTTAATAATGGTTCAACCTATATCAACTTAGTACTGTCAGGAAATGTGCACCTTTTTTAGTGGTATTTGTTAAGTGCTTATCATGTTCCGCACACCATTCTAAGCACTGGGATAGATACAAGCTAATCAATTTGGACACAGTCCATGTCCCACATGGGACTCACAGTCTACATCACCATTTTACAGATGAGGTAAATGAGGCACAGAGAAGTTCAGTGACTTGTCCAAGGTCATGCAGCAGACAATGGTGGAGACAGATTTGGAACCAGGGTCTTTCTGACTCCCAGGTCCAAGCTCTATCCACTAGGCCATGCCACCTCAAGTGATGCCAGCTCAAGTCCCGCCTCTCTGAGCACCATCTGGGTGCCCCTGATTATCACGAGGCCCAGAACTGTAGTCTCTACAGACGCTAAGCTAATCCAACCCTTTCATGCCACATTAGGTATTCAGTGGGATAGAATAGCACTTAAAGCAGTGCTTTGCACATAGTAAGTGCTTAATAAATGCCATCATTATTATTATTATTATTATTAATAGCACCAATGACTTTCAAATGAAAGTTTATGACAGCGTAGTGAATATGCGTCAACAGTGAAACACAATCTCAAAGAATACAACGCAGAAGTGCACCCCTCAACCATGTGCTGCCTCTGGTCTGGAACGTCCTCCATTTTTAAATCTGACAGTTAATCTTCGCCCCCTCAAAGCCTTACTGAGGGCACATCTTCTCCAAGAGGCCTTTCCTAAGCCCCTTTTCTCATTCCCTTTTGTGTCAATCAGTCAATCAATCACTCATTTGAGCGCTTACTGTGTGCAGAGCACTGTACTAAGCGCTTGGGAAGTACAAGTTGGCAACATAAGTCATCTTGACTTGCTCCCTTTGTTCAACCCCCAACCTAGCCTCACAGCACTTATGCACATATCTGTAATTTATTTATTTATATTAATGTCTATCTCCCCGCTCTGGACTCTAAGCTCATTGTGAGGAGGAAATGTGTCTGTTTATTGTTGTATTGTACTCTCCCAAGTACCTAATACAGTGCTCTGCACACAGTAAGTGCTCAATAAACACGATTGAATGAATAAATGAATATTGGCAGTCCCCAGCCTGGCAGACAACAGTTAAGGAAGGGGTTTTTCTCCATAGGCAGAGGCTTCACAAAGATCTGGATACCAAGAACAAACCTCAAAAAGAGTAATAGACCAGAATGGGATAACCCTTTAATGCAGTACAGATCTATTTTAGGGACACACAGTGCAGCACTTGCGTAGGTCTCATGTTAGTCTTTTCAGCTACACTTGTGCATTAGGATTGGATGTTACGATCAGCACCAGCATCTGCCAAAAACCAGGATTGGCTTAAAATATTCCTGTGTATGGGGCTGTCAGAACTGTCAGAGAAGCTGTCAGAGAAGCATCATGGCCTAGTGAAAAAGCACAGGCCTGGGAGTCAGAAGACCTGGCTTCTAATCTCAATTCGACCACTTGCTTGCTGTGTGACCTTGGGCAAATCACTTAACCTCTCTAATGCTTCAGTTTCCTCAACTGTCAAAGGGGGATTAAATACCCCTTTATTAAACACGCCTAGAAGCAGCGTGGCTCAATGGAAAGAGCCTGGGTTTTGAAGTCAGAGGTCAGGGGCTCAAATCCCGGCTCGCCAACTGCCAACTGTCAGCTGTGTGACTCTGGGCAGGTCACTGAACTTCTCTCAGCCTCAGTTCCCTCATCTGTAAAATGGGGATTAAGACTGTGAGCTCCCTGTGGGACAACCTGATTACCTTGTAACCTTCCCAGCACTTAGAACAGTGCTTTGCACATAGTAAGCGCTTAACAAATACCATCAGTATTATTATTATCTGTTATTCCTCCTACTTAGAGTCTGGGCCCCGTGCAGGACAAGGGCTGTGTCCAACCTAATTAACTTGCACCTACTTCAGTACTTACAGTAGCTCTAAACAAATACCATGAAAAAGAGGGGTGGTGTTCTTTAACAGGAAGATCAAGAATCTAGGGCAAATTCAAAGCTCCTCCTTTAGACTGCAAATTCCTCATGACCAGGGATTGTGTCTACTAAATCTGTTGTACTGTACTCTCCCAAACACTTAGTAAAGTGCTCTGCACACAGAAAGTGCTCAAAAAATACAATTGATAGATTGATTCCAGTTCTTTTCCTCTATGAAGCAGACTCAAATGCAAGACAGAGCATTAGCATACAGAGAATGGAAATCTTCCTTGCAGCATTTAGGGATTTAGATGTTAAAGGGGAAAAGCCTTTTCTCTTTCCTCCTCTGCTTCAAGCAGAGACTTAGATTTTTCCAGGAAGTGAGATGGATCACAGTTGAAAGACGGATTTCATCCGTTCCACAGTCTTTCATCAAGGTATAGAAACTCTTATACTAATTATCCTTGACAAATCATAGGTTAGAGTTCTTTAGCTTTCAAATGAAACTAGGAACAAGCCTTTCATCAAATCTGGACTGTTCGCTGGTATTCAATTAAACTTGTAAAGCCCAAATCTCTAAATATTTCTATTCCTAAAACCTCTAAGCAGTTTATGCACATAACCAAATAGTTTCTAAAGGTGCAGCCTCAATGAAGGTTCTTTGCCATGCTTCTTAAACATACGGGAAACTATGTACATGAATATAGAGTGGGAACTCGAATAGAAGAATGCACATAATTATGGAAATAAATGCAAATGTGTTTTGATGTGTCCTAATGATATTTTTGACATTAAACATTCAAAATTGTATTTTTCCATGACTTCCCATATCCTACTTCAGTAAATAATAAATCAATGTTCTAATTTACATATTTTTTTAGAGGGTAATGAATAGGACACTTAAAATGTAAGGTTTTCTGATGATAGAGGTATTGATCAGCTATTCGAAACCCAGAAAGTCTCATTGATGAAAATAGAGTAAACATGTAAATTTAATAAGCATTTTGGTTTAAACCCTTGAAACATCAAACTATGGATTCAGAATGGAATACTGAGCAGATCCTTCAGTGGAAGTGAAGCTGAAGAGTTGAGAACTCAGGACCCAACTTCCGTCTCCAACTGTTAATAATCAATCAATTGCATTTATTAAGTGCTCCATCATCAAGCAATCAATGATATTTATGGAGTGTGTATTATGTGCAGAGCACTGTAATAATCATCTGGGAGACTACAATACAATGAGCAGAGGCTGGCCTTGTGGGCAAGAAATGCGGCACTATTTTCATTCATTCATTCAATTGTATTTTTTGAGCATTTACTGTCTACTGTGTACAGTGGAGCATTTTCACTGTACTAAGTGCTTGGGAGAGTACAATACAACAACAGACATTCCCTGCCCACCATGAGCTCACAGTCTAGAGGGGGAGTGGTTTTGTACTTGGGAAGTTTTTTTTTTTTTACTTCCCAAGTGTTTAGTACAAAGGATTGCACTCAGAGAGTGCTCAATAATCGCTCTTCCTACTCCTATAGTAAGGAGAGAACAGCAGCATGATGTAGTGCACAGACCTGAGAGTCAGAGGACCTGGGTACTAAGCATATGGTAGAAGACAACAGTAAAGAGACATATGATCCCTTCTCTCAAGGAACTTGTATTCTACTGAAAAATCAAATTAAAAAACCATGAGTGAGAAGAGAGAGAATAGGTGAGGTGAGAAGAGGTGTGAGAAGAAAAATATCTTTCCTTTGGGGCATGTCCTATTTGAGGTAAGTAGGCAGGGAATCTAACAAAGGGAAACATCCAGCATCCAGCAAGGTTCTAATCCTTGCTCATTCACTTGTCTGCTGTGTGACCTTGGGCAAGTCACTTACTCTGCCCCAGATACCTCATTTGTAAAATCAGGATTAAAACCGTGAGCCCCATGTGGGACAGGGACTATGTCCAACCTGATACCTTGTATCTACCCCAGCGCTTAGTACAGTACCTGGCACTTACTAAACTCTTAACAAATACCATTTTTAAAAAAGGAGGTGGGGGAGGAGAGGGAGTGGGGGTGGGATGGGATGGAGAAAAGAGACTGTGGAAAGGAGAAGGGAAAGGGTCTCAGAGTTTCCTGAAGAGTGGAGGGAGAACAGACATTTAATGGTTGCATTTTACAGAAGAGGAAACAAGACACAGGAAAGTTAGGTGACTTGCCCAGGGGCTCATAGCAGGTAAGAGGCAGTGGCATTATTAGAATTCAGGAATCCTGATTCCCAATCCTATGGCCTTTCCTCTAGGTCACACTCCTTCTCCATTTAAGACTGTAATCTTTCCACTTGTAGTATTGGTAATTGCTGGCCATCATTCTGTCTGGGAAACATTTCCCTTTGCCCCAGGCACAAGATGGTTAATTTGTTTTCTCCTTGCCCAGGGTAAATCAGCAAGGAAGCCCCACCTTCACACATCATGCAGGTGGAACAGCTCTACATTTTAGGGAGAGAGAAATTGTAAGAGATAGACTCGTCCGAATGCTTTTAATATGCAAATAGATGGAACAAATTAACATGCAGGTTAAGCATGATGTCTCACTCCATTATCTCCCTTTATCCTTCAGATATATCTTCCTCCATCCCCACCCCCCACCACTCTTCACTCAAGATTTGCTCGCAGCCTGTCATATGAAACCATTCAGGAATCCTAGCTAGCAAGTTCTTGCCTGGAAGGAAAGCTAAGCACCAGATCTAATCACTCAGAAAAATAATCACTCAGGCAATGGCATTTATTGAACATCTACTGAGTGCTAAACACTGTACTAAGCACATAGTAGAACACAACAGTAAAGAGACATATGATCCCTTCTCTCAAGGAACTTGTATTCTACTGAAAAATCAAATTAAAAAACCCTGAGTGAGAAGAGGTGTGAGAAGGAAAATATCTTTCCTTTAGGGCATGCCCTATTTGAGGTAAATATTCATATTTTTTTATTTGCATGGCTGGGAATCTAACAGAGGGAGACATTCAGCATCTGGAGATCTCAGCACTTCATAATCATCAGTCAGTTATACCAGGCTTTTGTAAGGTTTTACTCCATACCAAACAAAAACTCCTCACAGGGAATTTCTAGGCTCTTCTTCATTTGGCCCCACTGTACCTATCTGCTCTTTTTACCCACTGTTTCCCAAGCTGCTGGCTTTGCTCCTCCCAAGTCAACCTTCTGGTTGTACCTCACTCTCAATTCTCCCTCCTCTATCCCCTCAGTCACTCTGCTCCATGGGCTTGAAATTCCCTCTCTCCCCACACCAGGCAAAGCACAGCTCTCCCCACTTCTTTTTTTGTTTGTTTTTTTTAGTGATACTTGTTTAAGTCCTTAATATGTGTCAGGCACTGTGTTACGTACTGGGGTAGGTACAAGCTAATTGGGTTGGACACAGTTCATGTCCCACACAGTCTTAATCCCCATTTTACAGATGAAGTAACTGAGGCACAGAAAAGTCAAGTGACATGTTCCAGGTCACATAGCAGACAAGTGGTGAAGCCAGAATTAAAACCCAGTTCCTTTTGACTCCCAGGCTCATGCTCTATCCACTAGGCAATGCTACCATGTTCAAGACCCTTCTAAAAATCCCACCTCACCCAACGAGCTTTTCTCAATGATTCCCCAGCATTCTGAACCATGTCATCCTTTCACCCAGCTCTTTCACTTGGAAATGTATTTTATCTCTTCCTTAGCCTTAACTAACTTTGACATTTTATACCCACCTTATTATGTGCCAACAACCGAGGTAGATACAATACAATCAGATCGGACACTTCCCTGTCCCACCAGAACTCACAGCATGAAGGGAAGAGAAAACAGATATTTCATCCCCATTTTACAAATGAGGACACAGCCACAGGTAAATCAAGTGACATACCCATGGTCACAAACAGCAGACAAATGGCAGAACCAAGATTATAACTCAGGTGTCCCGATTCCCAGGCCTGTGCTCTTTCCACTTGGCCATTTTGCTTCTCCTTCACATACATATGTCTGCTCAATGTATTTATTTCAACCACTCTAAATTGAACAGATTTTTATGTTTGTCCCTCACGAGTGAAAGATCTTTTGGGCAGGAAATGTCACTGTGTTATTCTGTCCTTACTTGTTGCTTAGTACAGTGGACCACATTAATTGGACGCTCCAATTCTACTACTTTTTCATCTTTCGTCATACTCTTGAATTTCACCAAAAGTGATCGAAGTAGTGAAGTATTTCAAATGCTTTCAAAATTCCTTTTCTCTAACTCCTTATTGAAACAGATGTTATATTGTACTCTCCCAAGCACAGTAGCACTAAAACAATGATATGCACACTGTAAGCACTCCATACAGGAGTGATTGATTCAGGCTTGGATAAAGCAACGCTTTGCTATAGCAAGTTATAGCAAGAAGGCTTGTATTTAAAAAAAAACACACCTAGATTTGTAAAGGAGCAGACCAGCTACATATTCGTTTACAGTTTCTTTTTGGCTTGAGTGGAGAACAAAAAATGACACGAAAGTGCTAAATAAACCACACATTTAGTTGTCAAAATTAGTGGGTGAAACATGCTATTTGTATTAGTGCTTTGATTAGTTCCCACTCATATGTGACAAGCACAACTCTAAACTGCAAATTAGAGAACAAGAGGATCCTTCAGGCCCAAAGGCACAAATCAAAAGTTTAAATGTAAATGGGCAGTATACCCTGTATCCTACTGAGAAAAATTCATCTGCAAAGTAAGAGAGTGCCTCTTAAGGTGTTAAGCAGCCTCTTAAAATGTCATACAAAACAAAGTGAAGTGTTCCAGAATCTGAACCAGTGAATTCAGTCCTCCTCATGCTGCTGTCAAGTCAATGGGAAAAGAAGGATGCTTCCATGGGACAAACCAGATCGTTAAACAATCCCACGTCAGATTAGGGCACTTCTTTTTCCTTGTAATAATAATAATGGCATTTAGTGAGATCCTGGGATAAAGATGCCTGAAAAATGTTGTTAAAATAATTTGCTCAAGGTTGAACAAGGATTTTTATCAACCAGCTCCAAATGAATTTTATATGGTGTCTGTTAAGTGTTTACTATGTGTCAAGAACTGTATTAAGCACTGGGTAAGATATGAAATAAACAGATTGGTCATAGGCCCTGTTCCTCATTGGGTTCACAATCTAAGTAGGAGGGAGAACAGGTATTTAATACCCATTTTATAGTGGATATCAATCAAGCTATCAATGGTATTTATTAAGCACTTACTGTGTGCTAAGCATTGTACTAGGCACTTGTGAGAGTACCATATAACAGAGTTGCTAGTCACATTCCCTGGTCACAGGAAGTCTGTAGACTAGAAGAGGAAACAGACATTAAGATAAATTGTTGATTTGTAATAAGTGCTGTAAGGCTGAGGGTGGGGTGAATAAAGGGTGCCAATCCAAGTGCAATAATACATCATGCACCAGATAGAGAAGCAGTGTGGCTCAGTGGAAAGAGCACAGGCTTTGGAGTCAGAGGTCATGGGTTCGAATTCTGACTCCACCAGTTGTCAGCTGTGTGACTTTGGGCAAGTCACTTAACTTCTCTGTGCCTCAGTTCCCTCATCTGTTAAACAGGGATTAAGACTGTGAGCCCCCCATGGGACAACCTGATCACCTTGTAAGCTCCACAGTGTTTAGAACAGTATTTTGCACATAGTAAGCACTTAATAAATGTCATTATTATTATTATTATTATTGACAAGCTCAGTGTTAACTGAATGAGCAAATGTGGATATTGGATAATGAACTCATAATGAATAATGGTGCTTTGAAAGAATAAACAACCTTGTATTTCTCTGTTGAGCTCTTCGGTGGGATTTTCACTGAGCCTTTAAAAACTCTACCTCTCAAATGAGAGCTGCCATTTCCCAGGTTCCCTAAGGCACAATGATGATAATAACATTTTATTATTATGGTGTTTATTAAGACTGTGATAACACTGGGTTAGTACACAAGCTAATTCACATTGGTAACAAGACATAGGGAGAGCAATTATCTGATCCTTGCTTTTTAGAAGAGGAAACTGAGGCACAAAGTGTTCAAATGACTTGCTTAAGGTCACACAGCAGACTAGTGGCAGAGGTTTGTCAGGTTGGATACAGTCCCTGTCCCACATGGGGCTCACAGTCTTAACCCCCAATTTTACAGATGAGGTAACTGAGGCACAGAGGAGTTAAGTGACTTACCCAAGATCACACCGTAGACAATTGGAGAGCCAGAATTAGAATCCAGATCTTCCTGACTCCCTAGTCTGTACTCTAGCCACTGGGCCATTTCATTCTTTCAGTTCTAGTTACTGAGCACTTACTGTGTGCAGAGCACTGTACTAAGTGCTTGGAAAGTAGAGGAGCCATGTGAGTTCCCATATTAGCGTGGCAAAAACTCAGGAAGGAAGTAACCTTTCTCTAATATTGCCATGAGAAGTTTGTAAAAATGTGAAGGTGAATCTTGTGCTACAGAAGTGGCTTCCCCCAAAATACAGGGACCACCTGGACTCTTATAATATCCCTTTGCATTCCCAAAGTCTCACACAAGTTTGCTCTGTGTTTATTGACACAAATCACCTCAGATGGAATGCCAAATTACTTATGGGGTCCATACATCTAAGGAGATCTGTTTCACCAGATAAATATCACCAGCTAAAGCCTTCATTTTAGGCTGTGGTGAGAAGATGCCTGGGCAAACAGTGGTGAAAAATTCAGGGCATTGGTGGATTTAGTTAAGTCTTCTTGCTTCCTTTTCAGATGGTTGATGCAAATTCTCTGAATTTCAATCACCTGATTAGCAAAGGTTTGATTTTTTTATGGCATTTGTTAAGTGCTTACTATGTACCAGGCACTGTACAAATCAGTGGGGTAGATACAAGTTAATCAGGTTGGACACAGTTCTTGGCTCACATGGAGGCTCATAGTCTTAACCCCTGTTTTACAGTTGAGGCAACTGAGGCACAGAGAAGTTAAGTGACTTGCCGCAGGTCACACAGCAGACAAGTGACTGAGCTAGAATTAGAACCCAGGTTCTATCCTGATAGAAGTAGGCCTATCCACTAGGCCACTCTGCTTCTCTATTTCCTAAGAATTCAGGGGACATTTTAAGCAAAGTGATTTCTACTAGCTACAAAAAAAAAAGCATGGACATAGGACTCACCATTAGTTTGGGAACAACATGGGCAAAGGAACAACTATTAGTTTGGGAGAGTAGATAAAATCATTTAAAATGATCCTTTAACTAGTTAGTGATTGTTTAATTGCAGGAGTCTTCCAGGTAGGAACCTGTTTTGATCTAATTCAGAGTACTGAACTAGGTCTGTTGCCTCTAGCATTAGATAATTTTCTATTTTTAAATGCAACAAAGAAGTCCACTGAAGCACTTTCTCACCTGTCTTCCAGTCCAGGGAAGGGGGTCGTGTCCAGGGATACAAAGGAGTAGGTCAAATTCATCAGGAGAGCAATTACCAAGGGATTTCTCAGTGTGATAGTGAAATTTCATTCGGCTCCGTGACATAGGTTTCCATGGAGATGAGCTCCCTTCTTTCTAAATGCAGTAACTCCATCATTGCAGGGTTATGCCCAGAAGAAATTTAGGGGTGCAGCGTGAGTAGGGCAGGAGGAGGGAAATGTATTTGAAGAGCTGGCACAAATATTTAGGAACCATTTTCTCTGAAGAAAGTTGGAACTGAAAGGAGACTAACATGATGGGAAAATCCCTAACTTTCTGGGTTTTTTTCTCTTCCTTTTTTTTTAACCTTTGCATATTTTCCACTATAGCCAGGGGCAACTACTGAAAGGCAAAAAATAATCTGCATCCCCTCTGGACAGAATTTGATGCTGTGTTGCTATATACCTGCAAATCAGGACCAAGCCTGTCTATCCTGTATTTAGGAGAATCAAAGTCAGGAGCGGACCAAGAAATTCTACCCTGGATTTCATTAAGAAAACTGATGAAGCTCCAGAGGCTGACTGAACTGTAACCCAAACAGGCCAGTGAAACAAACAGAATTCAACTGCAAATATAAGAAGAAAAAAACAAACACAGACTATTGAAGTAGAGGTTCGCAAGGTAATTATCTGCACCTCCCAAAAGATTTTAAGACTGATTAACATGCCAACCACCTAAAAATCAATCTTAATCAGATGACCATGTGGAGTGTGCCTGAACTGCTCGAATTCTCCCTGAAAACCTGAGTTTAAACTGAAATTATCCATCAACGACACCTATAACCAAGTTAGCCCACACTAATCTTCCTTTTTATCCCAGATGTACCTTGAAGAAAGGGAAATAACTTACCACTTATGGTGAATTAGCCCTTAGGACTCTCAGGATAGGAGTGGAAACTTCCTAATTAATCCCCAGCTCCCAGTGAAAGAGAACTAGGTTTTCCTTTCTCTCCTCATCTGTGCTAGACTCTAACCCCACTCCCAGGGGTGGCTTTTCACTTTATTGGCCCATTAGCCAGGTGCTCCCCAGATGATTTCCAGCATCCTAGAAGGGGCGAAGGGAAAAGAGAGGACTGTACAAATCTGATGGGCACCTGACACTTCACTAGCAGATACCCATCAATCAATCAGTGGTATCGACTGAGTACTTAGTGTGGGCAGATCACTGTACTAAGCACTCAGGAGAGCACAACAGGGCATAGTTTATACCCATCGAAATGTAAAGGGGAATGCATTTCACCTGGTATTTCAATAACTCTGCATATAATCCTCCTAATATCTCACTTAATAGGATTAGGTCCTATTGGTTTTTCCTTTCCCAAGCTCCTAGTGTAGTGCTCTGTATGCTGAAGACAATATATACATATGCTCCCCACCCCCCCCACACCCATATATATTTACATATATATGTATACACAACTGAATTAATTTCTTTCAATCAATGTTCTTCCTTCACCATGAACCAAATATTGTCAAGCTAATGCCTTAACTTGAATCCTTCTGTCTCCATGTTTCTTTACTTTTCTATAAGAGCCGATCTGTGCAAAAACTGTTTTCTAATCACAGTGATTAAAACTGATTCATAAAATTAAGGTATTGTTAAGCATTTCAGAAAGAAGAACCATGTCATTGGAAAACTAGGAAAGCATTTGAACTGCAGCATCCATCCTAAAGGAAAACAAAATCAAAAACAAAAGGGGTGAGTTAACCAAAATTGTTTTTACTCTGAAATTTCCATCCTCGATATATGTTGCTGATGGACAAAGGGCATCAGGTTAAGGAAGAAGGAATGAACTGTATTGGGAGAATTATCAGGAAAGATTTCAGATTAAAACCAGGCTTTCCCCTGAAGCAAAACCATAAAGACAGCCACCTGGAGAACAAGAAATGTTCCTAACTCTGTCAATAAACCATTTTATTATGAACATGCGACAATATGGGGTACTTGTGGATCTCTGTTATTGTTTTTTAAGCTTCAGTTAACCATTTCTTTCTCTGGAGATTTATGCTGAATTCAAGGCTCCAATTCAACTCTACCTTCACCTTCTGTTGTGCTTCTCTAAATATTGATACAATACATGACATTCAGTGGGCACTCGATACATATTGTAACTAACTACTTCTACTATTACTAGTATTTCACTCATTGTCAAAATCTAAGCCTTCTGGACATTTAGGAAATCCTCATTTTCTCTCCCATGGAAGTTCTTTACACAGTGGATGCTCAGTAAATGAGACTAGCCTGGTAGTTATTCATTAATTAATTCAATCATATTTATTGAGCGCTTACTATGTGCAGAGCACTGTACTAAGCACTTGGGAAGTACAAGTTGGCAACATATAGAGATGGTCCCTACCCAACAACAGACTCACAGTCTAAAAGGGGAAAGTCAAGGACAATAAGCAGCTGGGCATGTAGATCTAGGCCCTTCATTGATGAAGGAGCAAGGGGAATGTTTTTTTTTTTATGGCACTTGTTAAGCACTTAGTCATTCAGTCAATGGTTTTATTGAACACTTACTATGTGCAGAGCACTGTTGTAAGCATTTAGGAGAGTACAATATAACTGAAGTAGCAGAAACGTTCCCTGCATATAATGAGCTTACCGCCTGGAGGGGGAGACAGACATTAATATGAATTAGTAATAAGTAATTTAAAGATATATACATAAGTGCTGTGGGGTTGGGGCAAATATCAACCATCCAGAGGTCACAGATCTAAGTGCATAGACAACACAGAAGAGAGACCGAGCTGAGCAAAAGAGTGCTTAATCAGGGGAAGACCTCAGTGAGAATATGTGACCTTAATGATGCTTTTAAGGTGGAGAGTGTGTTGGTCTGGAGTATTCATTCATTCATTCAATCATATTTATTGAGCGCTTACTGTGTGCAGAACACTGTACTAAGCGCTTGGGAAGTACAACTTGGCAACATATAGAGATGGTTCCCACCCAACAGTGGGCTCACAGTCTAGAGTATATGGAGGGAAAGGGAGTTCCAAGCTAGAAAGAGGACCTAGGATAAGGGTCAGTGGTGAAATAGATGAGATAGGGACACAGTGAATAAACCGGTGCCGGAGGAGCAGAATGCATGGGTAGTAGAAAATTAGTGAGGAGAGGTAGGATGGGGCGAGCTGACTGAGTGCTTTAAAGGCAAGGGTGCTATGTTCCAGGTACTGTACTAAGGGCTGGGGTAGATATAACCTAATTAGGTTGGACAGTCCATGTCCTACATGGGGCTCACAGTCTTAATCCCCATTTTACAGTTGCGGTAACTGAGGCACAGGGCAATAAAATGACTTGCCCAAGGTCACAGTGGAGAAGTGGTGGAGCATGATTAGATCCTTCTATCTCCCAGGCCTTTGCTCTATTCACTAAGCCAAAGTGCTTCTCACACTTGGCTCAGAAAGAGGTCCAATCAAGGCCTGGAAGGACCCTTCCTAATCTACTCCCAGCTATGCCCTGCTCCTCTAAGAAACATCTGGACAGGGAAGCTCATGTCTTGCCACCAGCTCTTAGAACAGGGACAACAGGCAGGTCCTTCTGTCCCCCGGATAATGTGCTCCCTGGTCCTAGTCCCTCCGCATTGCATTCTTGGTCCCCCACCCCCGCACTACAGAGGAAGCTATGGCAGCGTCTGGGCTGAGAAGTCCACCTCCAAGGGATCTCCGTGCTCTCGGGGATGACTACAGTACCAGAGGCTGCCCTTTCTCAACTACCTTTCCCTCTCTCTTCTTGCCTCGGCGGTGGTTTAATGGAAAAGAGCAACAGAGCAGGAGCGAGCCGAGGGAGGAGAGGTGGGCTTCCTGGAGATGTTGGGTTCTCCCACAGGGCCAGACTCCAGGCTTTCCAGGGTATCCAGGAACTCACTGTCCTCTTCCTCCATTCCAAAGGGGGGTGGGCAGTATTCTGCTGTCCAAGGGACTCATGCCCCCTGGTGCAAGGAAAGCAGCTGTGAATGGGCACTGGGGGGCCCATTGGCAGAGGGATGGTTTCTTGGCTCAGGCAGGAAATGATAAATTACACTGCCCTTCTCTTCATCCACTCACACACTATGCTCCTTTCAAGCTAATCTTCTTACCGTTTGTGTGTGTCACATCTCCCATCTTTATAGTCACACTCTGTGCCTTTCCCATTCATTCATTCAGTCATATCTATTGAATGCTTACTGTGTGCAGGGCACTGTGCTACACACTTGGGACAGGACACTATCACAATAAGTAGATGCATTCCCTGCCCACTACGAGTTTACAGTCTTGCTTAGAACTCCCTCCTCCTTCAAATATGCCAAACCATGACCCTCTCCATCTTCCAAACTTTCTTGAAACCCATCTTCTCCAGGAGACTTTTACCAGAAACTTACACCATCCTAGCTATATCATTCTAACAGACAGCCTTAGAGCTTAAACAATTATCAAAGTCCATCCTCCTTTTAATGATTAATTTATCTATCCCTGCTAATCCCATTTGTATCTATTTTTCTTCTTGCTCCCACTGTATGAGTAGAATACATATCTGCCTGTCTCCCCAGTTAGATTGTGATGTTCTCCCTCCTACTTAGACTGTGAGCCCCATGTGGGACCTGATTATCTTGTATCACGCCCGCATTTAGTACAGCTCATTGTGAGCAAGGAATATGTCTGTTATATTGTTATATTGTACTCTCCTAAGTACTTACTACAGTGTTCTGCACAGTAAATGCTCAATAAATACAACTGACAGACTGACTACAGTGCTTGGCACATCTTAAGCGCTTAAATACCAATTATAATTACTGAATTCTCCCAAGTACCCAGGAAATATTATTGATTGATTAAATGTCAGCTGTCCATTGTATTATTTCATATTACAGAACAATAATAATAATAATAATAATTGTGGTATTTGTTAAACACTTACTATGTAGCAGGCTCTGTACTAAGTGCTGAGGTGGATACAAGCAAATCAGGTTGGACATAATCCCTGTCCCTCATGGGGCTCACAGTCTCAATCCCCATTTTACAGACAAGGTAACCAGGGAACAGAGAAGTGAAGCGACTTTACCAAGGCCACACAGCAGACAAGTGGCAGAGCTGGGATTAGAACTCACAATCTTCTGACTCCCAGACTCATGCTTTGAAATAGCGATGGACTTTCCAGAGGAGATTTTCTCCTTCAGTCAGCAACACCTGATACCCTTATTGTTCTCTAAAAAAGATGGTAGATATTGAAGTCTAAAGGAATAGTAAAAAGGGATCTACATGGACATGGAATGTGTCTGTTTATTGTTGTATTGTACTCTACCATGTGCTTAGAACAGTGCTATGCACACAGTAAGTGCTCAACAAATATGATTTAATGAATGAATCACATACACAATGTGATAAGAAGTCAGTCCCATCTGTGGCCAGAGGACACAGTAGATGTTCAGTAATGAGAATGATGATGATAGATAAATCTAAGAGAAGCAGCATGGTGTAGTAGAAAGAACACAGGGCTGGGAGCCAGAGGAGTTAGGTTCTAATGCTGGCTCTTCTACTTGCCCGCTGTGTGACCTTGGGCAAGTCATTTAACTTCTCTGAGCCTCAATTCCCTCAACTGTAAAATGGGGTTTCAATACCTATTCTCCCTCCTACTTAGACTGTGAGTACCCTTTGGGACCTTATTAACTTGAATTTATCCCAGCCTTAGTACAGAGTTTCACACATAATAAGTGCATAACAAATACCATTTAAAAAGGAAGTCATTCCAGGCTCCAGAAGCAAGGCATGTATTTCCCTAGTACTTTCCAAATCAATATTCTATTCCAACGTACTAAATTCTATGCCAATCCAGTTGGCCACTGTGGCTCATTTTATGCTTTGCCAACCAGTGGTTTACCAATGAAAAAGACATAGCCCACTGAAATACTAGGAAAACTGCAGAAAATGATGGAAAAATTAAGTCCCCCGAAATTACTCATCTTCTGTTAAACTCCCTTTCTGCTCCACGACAAGGTAAACTGAAAATTTTTACCAGCCCTTCAGCCCCCAGGAGGTTGCTGGGAGCAGAAAAAAAGGAAATCATCATTTCTTTACCATGCATCCAGCATAGATTACTGCTTGCCTTGAGCCAATGACTTTTTTGTGAGGCTTATTTACATAATTTAGCTCTGGTGGTGGAATAAACTGGTATCAGAACTAAGAATAGAAACCTAAATGCACCATTCCCAGACTTCTTGCTCTTTCCAGGAAAGAACATTTTCCTCAAAAAAAGGCAGATACACCCTCAATGAACAAGTTATCTGTTGGATTTGTACTGTCTGGATTAATTATACCAAAGCCAAAAGATACAGGCCTATTCTACATATTCACTTGCATATATGTGTACATAATAGATCTTGCACCTTTGAGCACAGGTTTCTCTCTTTATAGGCTATTAATGTCTCCTTTACCATTCTCAAAAGAGTCCATAAATCTAGTGAATTTCCTCTCCATCTTGTTCTTCTGAGATCATAGTATTGCTCTCCACAGGACTCTCTCTGAGGAGCAAAACAATGTTTGTCATGGGGTTTTGAAAACAATACCTTTCATTAGAGAAAGTTGAATGAAAGTAGCTAGTTAGCATATTGTAGTACAGTGTTTGAGAATGAACTTCTTCCCAAAGAGACCAAAGCAAATCATATGGAGAACAAATCACTAGAAACAGATTGTTTCCATTAGTAATCAGTAGTCTTTATTGAGTGCCTACTGTGTGAAAAGCATTGTATTAAGTGCTTGGGAGAATGAAATAAAATTAGAGGACATGATTTATACTCTATAATTTATTAATAATAATAATAATGGCATTTATTAAGCGCTTACTATGTGCAAAGCACTGTTCTCAGCGCTGGGGAGGTTACAAGGTGATCAGGTTGTCCCACAGGGGCTCAAAGTCTTAATCCCCATTTTACAGATGAGGTAACTGAGGCACAGAGAAGTTAAGTGACTTGCCCAAAGTCACACAGCTGACAACTGGCGGAGCCAGGATTTGAACCCATGAGAAGCAGCTTGGCTCAGTGGAAAGAGCCCGGGTTTGGGAGTCAGAGGTTGTGGGTTCTAATCCCCGCTCTGCCACTTGTCAGCTGTGTGACTTTGGGCAAGTCACAGCTTCTCTGTGCCTCAGTTCCCTCATCTGTAAAATAGGGATTAAGACTGTAAGCCCCACGTGGGACAACTTTGATTAACCTTACATCCCCCCCCCCAGTGCTTAGAACAGTGCTTGGCACATGGTAAGCACCTAACAAATACTAATATTATTATTATTATCATTATTATAATCTAGTAAGATCATTGTTGAGCTGTGTCAGTAAAGCCAAGGATAGGTAGTGTTTTGAAGAGGGCAGAGTGGTCCACGGTATCAAAGGCAGCCAAGAGATCAAGGTTGATTAGGATAGATTAAAGTGCTTGGGGGTTTCTTAATTGTATTTGTTAAGCGCTTACTATGTAGTTATTGAGCATTTACTATGAATGGAGCACTGTACTTAGCACTTGGGAGAGTGCAATACAACAGTAAACAGACATGTCCTCTACCCACAAGCTTACTGTCTAGAAACTGATTTTCCAAATTTTTCTAATTGAAAATATGGTGGAATTTAAATAAATCACTACTGTTTCTGTATGGACAGATTGCACCAATCAATGGGTCAGTCTGTCACTGAACTTGTTTTGGGCAGAGAATGTTTCTGTTTATTGTTGTATTGTACTCTACCAAGCACCTAGTGCAGTGGTCTGCACATAGCACTCAATAAATATAATTGACAAGGCAGACAAGGCAGAGGGTGAAACTGAAAATCTGGCTTGGTAAAATTCACCAGTAAGTTTAATTGGAAAAGCAAGTGCATGATTCTGGAGAGTCAGAGGATTACTGTGCAGAGCATGGTATTGCAGATGTAGGTGGGGTGTTTTGGGAGAGATGTGTTCATAGGGTCGTTATGGGTCAGCGGTAACTCAACAGCATAGGACAAGACCTTGACTTCAGCAGCAGCCTCCTCATTGACCTTCCTTCCTCCATTTCTCCCCATTCCAGTCCATACTTCACTCTGCAGCCCAGGTCATTTTTCTAAAAAATTATTCAGTCTATGTTTCCCCACTTCTCAGTAACCTCCAGTGGTTGTGCATCCACCACCATAACAAACAGAAACTCCTTACCATTGGCTTTACAATACTGAGCTTGTGCCTCTATCTTACCTAGCTGGTGTCCTACTGATGCTCTACTACAACCCAGACCACACACTACACTCCTCAAACGCCAACATGCTTGCTGTTATTCTCATCTGCCTTGCTGCTGACCTCAGGTGCATTTCAGTCAATCAACTGTATTTATCAAGAGCTTACTGGGTGTGCAGAGCACCGTACTGAGCGCTTGGGAGAGTTCAGTGTAAGAAAGTTGATAGACATGTTTCCTGCATGTCCTGCTTTTGGCCTGGAACTCCCTCCCTTTTCACATACCTCAGTACCTCACATACCAACTCTCCCCTCCTTCAAAGGCTTATTAAAATCACAAGTCCTCCAATACAAGCAGTCTCCCCTGCTTCAAAGCCTTATTGGGGGCACATCTCCTCCAAGAGGCCTTCCCAGATTAAGCTCCACTTTTCTTCATCTCCCATTCCCTTCTGTGTTGCCTTGCTCCTCTGGCTCTTCCCCTCTCCCAGCCCCAAAGCACTTATGTACATATCTATAATTTTATTTATTTGTTTTGATGTCTGCCTCCCCTATTCTAGACTGTTGTGGGCAGGTAATGTCACTGTTTATTGTTGTATTGTACTTTCCCAAGCACTTAGTACAGGGCTGTGCACACAGTAAGAGCTCAAAAAATCCAATTGAATGAAGAGGCCTTCCCAGCCTAAGCCCTCATCTACCCTACTCCCTGTCCCTTCTTAGTACAGTGCTCTGCACATAGTAAGCGCTCAATAAATACGATTGATGATCTAAACAATTGGCTCTGTGCCATTTAAGCACCTGAAATGCACCCCACCCTCTCCCAACCTAGCTCTTATGGCCATAGCTGTAATTTATTTTAATATCCATTTTCCCCATCTAGAGTGTAAGTGCTTTATGGCCAGGAATATGACTACAAACTCTGTTGTATTGTACCCTCCCAAATGTTTACTACAATGTAAGTGCTCAATAAGTACCATTGATTGATTGATTAATTCATTCCACAGGAAGCTTTATGAGATTTTCTTCCCAGGTGGATTTGCTTCTGGGAATAGGAAGGAGGTGGCAAACTGTGCGACTAAATGAGAGTCACCTTTTCTGGTTTTCACGTGACCTGATATGGCAAGAAGTGTCATGGTCAGCTCTGGCCGATTTAAGTGTGGAATTATAGCCAATTTCATCCACTCATACCGATTGCTAATTTCAAGCCCACTGCTGCCACCTTGTCCCCTTTGACAAAATAGCTTGTGAATTACCTTTTCTCCAGCCACTTTGTCTTTATCAAAAATTCATTTCCTTGAAAGGTTAGGAACTGCACATTAGTCTTTAAAGAGCAGAAAATTACTGCACCAACCAGGGTTTCGGGCAGCTGACTTCTTTCCATCTGAACAGAATGACTTCAAATTGAAACTCACTTGGAGGCTAGAAGGGTCCCTCGGTCCTTCTAGGAAACATGAATCTGAACAATATTTATCAAGCTAGAAGGCCTAATGTACTGGGTTTTCCTTTTCCCTGTTCCCTTTATGTGGATTTGCTCACTTAATCAAGTTCCCCACTACTCTGGGCAGGAGAAATCCAAATGTGCTCTGTACTTTTGCTACCACATTGAATTTTAACCCAGTTCTCCAAAGAGAATGATTCCAAAATTTGCACCTGTTAAAAAGGCAGTGTTCCATAGGCATGCCTGACATGGCTGAAATTTCCCCCTGGTATTTCAGAAGGTTTTATGTGCAGCTGAAGCCCTCCACAGAGGTGGTATATCTTTTGGGAATGGGTGCTATATTTCTCCTTTCTTCTGAAAGGTGATTTCATGCTTCAGAAGGTAAAGAAACTTTGTACATTGACAATATAAATGCAGATGGCTCCTACAATGATTGGCACCAGAGGTTGAGTTGAGTGTCATTTCTGCTCTCAATAGCTCAAGCAGCCAAGCGAATGAGCGGCTGCTGAGGAATTAAAAGGGTGAAGTTCCGACAGTGCCATCTCTCCCTTGTCTAGATGCAGCTTCTGAAACTGATATGGATGTCCAATGTATTGCTAAAGGATGGATGCAAAAATCAGGTTGGCTGCCATCATTTATAATAGGCAACATTCAAGTTGGCAGTACCCCAAACCCAGACTCATAAACATGAACAAATTGATTTCCCCCAGCCCTTGCTGATCTGGAATGAGAGAAAATGTCAAAGAAGGAAATAATGCATTTGTTTTTAGTTGACTTGACTGTCAGAATACCCTTTCTCTACAGTCCACATAAGATCCTTCACTAAGGTTTTTATTTTCAAAGAATTGTTCTCGGTGTCTAACTACAAAATGGTGAAAGCAAATGGTTTGTATAGGGGGACTGACTTTTAGATCAGAAATAGAATCCAGGCAGCCCTTTTCTTCCCATAAACTTCAGCCTTGGAGCCAAAGAGCACTAAGAATCCTCCACCTCCGACACAGAGTCCATACCTGGAGAGAACATTTTTCCTTATCCTTCTGCTCATGTCTCCCACTCCTTGAAAAAATCCAGTTGTTGCCCATTCCTCTTCATATCAAGCAGAAAGTCCCAACCACTGGTTTCAAAGCAGTTACTCATTTCGCTCCCTATTACTTATCCACTTTCTTCTCCCTCTCTGTCTCAACTCACACTCCTCATTCCCCTCAAGCTAACCTAATAGCAGTGCCTTGTTCTCATCACTCCAGCTGTTGACCTCTTGCTCACATTCTCTCCACTGCCTGGAAATCCTTCTTCTTTTATGTTGGAGGTACCACAGCTCTCCCCATCTTCAAAGACTTTCAAAGACTTCACATCTTCTCCCAAGGCCTTCCCCAATTAATTTCTAATCTCCCCACTTTTATGCCATCTGAACCTAACCCTCCCCAACTCCTAGAGCATTTATGTATATACCTTGCATACTCCATTGCTTCCTCCTATCTGTGTCTGCCTACCCAGCTAAATTGTAAACTCCTTGATGGCAGGAATCAAGGATGCTAATCATATTGTACACTCTCGGGCACTCAGTAGAGTGCTCTGCACATGGTAGGCACTCAATAAATACTATAGATTGCTAAATACTAAATATTCACCTGCCAAGAGGCGAGGGGAAGAATCAGTTGACTATGTGCTGTCCCCTCTAAATGTGTCTGTTCACTGTTATATTGTAATAATAATAATATTGACATTTATTAAGCACTAACTATGTGCAAAACTGTTCTAAGTGCTGTGGAGGTTACAAGGTGATCAGGTTGTCCCACATGAGGCTCATAGTCTTCATCCCCATTTTACAGATGAGGAAACTGAGGCACAGAGAAGTTAAGTGACTTGCCCAAAGTCACACAGCTGACAAGTGGCAGAGCCGGGATTTGAACCCATGACCTCTGACTCCAAAGCCCAGGCTCTTTCCACTGAGCAACGCTGCTTCTCTGCTTCTGCACACTCCTAAGTGCTTAATACAGTCCTTAAATAGGATGGATTGAATATGTTATTGTGAGTTTATAGGCAGTGGAAACAGTTGATCTGGACATCCCAATTTAAAGGAAGCACAATAACTCTGCTTCAGAGTCATTATCGAGTCTCTATTAGCATAAAGACTCTGAATGCAGGTGAATGGAAGAACCCAGCAGGCATTATCCCCAGGGAATTATGGGGGAGTTTACCATCTCTGCCACTTTCATTAATCAAGTGGGAGTTAATGGGGCAGGAGGGAACTTGATTTGCTCCTAAATTTAGGTGTGGAGTGAGGGGGTGTGGAGCCGTTGTCAGCAGTCTGCCACCCAGGTAGCATTCCAGTTACACAGGATGGTCATCTCCCTGTGGGTTCCAGATCAGATCTTTCTTTCATGTCATCTCCCATCCAGTAATCCTGGACATATTACCATGCATCAGCTCTGCAGCTGTGGAACCAAGCGCTAAGCATTCCAGGGAGGGTGGGGCACTGAGATAAAGAGGAGGCAATTTTTGCACGGCTGGGTCCAGCCAAAGTCTTCATCCTAGTACAATGAAGGACTTTCCCTAGCACATAAACCTTTCATCACTGAGGCACTCTGAAACCACAGTACATTACAGAACTGATAAAGGAACCAATTGAGTTGGCCTGAATGGAGGTCTCTGCTCGGGAGCACTGACGGGGGCCCACGATCCCTAGATGTAGCTGTAATTGAGTTCAGAAACTACACACTGGCATTTTCAGCCCCTGCTCCAATTCTCTGCTTTTATACTTCGGTATAATTTTGTTTGCTGGGTCACTGTATTGTTATTCCAGCCACTCAACTGAGAAAGGAAGGGGGATGCAAGCTAGCACCTAGGCCTGATACTGAAAATGGAAGGGGAGAAAAAAAAAAAACTGCCATGGAAGAAGGTAAACAGGTCCCCAGCATCTTTAGATGGTGTAGACATTGGAGAAATAGTACACTGAAATTTCATGGTACTTCCTCCTGCACTATCGAAAGGAACCACATCTTTTTCACCGCATTTGAGGCTGGATGAGACCTGAAGAAACCTTAAAGTCTATCCCTTGTAATCACCACCGACAGATTAGAAACAACTCTCTTTGGATAATATTTCCCCAGTGGCACATTCAACAACCTGCCTTGGACATTTCCGCTTCCCCTTTAGACTTTTAGGTTGCGAGCCCTCAAGGGAGAGGGACCGGGTCTAATTCCCCTTAGTGTACTCTTTCCCAGTGCTTAGTACTGTGCTCTGCAGACAATAATCAATGTATTTACTGAATGATTACTATATGTAGAGCACTGTACTAAGCATTTGGGAGAGTACAGTAGCAGTGCAAGAAGCAGTTGAGAAGCAGCATGACTCAGTGGAAAGAGCACAGGCTTGGGAGTCAGAGGTCATGGGTTCTAATCCCGGCTCTGCTGCTTGTCAGCTGTGTGACTTTAGGCAAGTCACTTAACTTCTCTGTTCCTCAGTTACCTCATCTGTAAAATGGGGATTAAGACTGTGATCCCTATGTGGGACAACCTGATCACCTTGTATCCACCCCAGCACTTAGAACAGTGCTTCGCACATAGTAAGCACTTAACAAATGCCATTATTATTATTACAGTACAACAGAGTTGGTAGATGCATTCCCTGCTCACAACAGCTATTGCAATATCTAACAGAAAGTTCCTCCTTTTGTCAAACCCAAATCTCTCATGCTGTAGCTCTTGTCCTGGCCTTAATAATAATTGAAAAGAGTTGGTAACCGTTCTCTATATCATAACACTTCATAGGCTTGAAGACTCATCCTCAGTCTGTTCTTCAAGTTAATTCTATACCAGAGCCCTTGGCTATCCTTCCAGTGTCTATCGAAAGAGCATTTATAAAATTCCTGCAGATTCTTCAGCCACAAATTGCCCTGTTACCCCACACTCCTAACTTGCTTCCTCAGCAGTTGACATTTTGATGGCATTTTGCACTTCTCAGTGACAATTTGGACTCATGGGATAACACAGGGTCCTGAAATAGCTGGGTATGCAAAACAGGACAATTCTTCGGCTTATGTCTTAAAAGACACAGAAATTAATGCATTTTCCCACCTTTATCATATGGTTTCTGTGTCCTGTCTCTGCTGCTTCAGCAATCCCAATCCAGTTTCTAAACCTGTGGTTGGTCCCCCTCTCTCCTTCCTTGTCTCAAGGATTCTTCAGACCCTAGGTTGTTCTAGTTATGAATTCAGAGCAGCAGCCTGTTGGAAACTCATAGTGCCAGCCTGTTCTTTGTGAGCTTCAATGAATAAAAAGGTTTTGATCTGCTTCTGTGGCCACTTTTCTGAAAATGTGAGTCAGAATTGAAAACCTAAAGACCCTCACTTCCCGTTTAGGGAAAAGGTTTAATTGGGTTGTTTGCTTGAGGGGAAATGAGTTTTCCATTCTCTGTGGGATCGAGAATTCAGTACCTTTCATCTCTTGATGTCTATAAATCCAGGAGACATCACAAGTGTGATTCCTTCCAAAGTAAACAGGACCCTTAGGCTGAGAAGACTCAACACATATGGCTCCAGTTTAGTGTGTTGTGTTCATTGTGTTGATGGTTAATGGGAAATTTACTCTGTATTCCTCAGATTATGATCACACCAACCATCTTCTCCATCTCAGCAGATCAGTTATTGACAGTCCAACATTGCTCAATCTGCTGAGATGGAGCAGGGGGTTAGTGTGATCAGCAGTGATCAGTCAGTGTTGGATTATCCCAATGGGCATTTGGAAATCTTCCTGTTGGCTTTGTGAAGCTTTGCCTGGCTTGATTAGCTGGGAAAGCTTAAGGCACTGTGGGTGTAGGATGGAGCACAGCAAGTAAGCAGGCAGGCAGCCAAGTATGCCCCTGCCCAGTCACCATTAAGTGTTGACCTGCCCTTCTTAACCCCAAAGGCAATGTGAGTATAATTTTACCACATCAATACCCCACTCCCTCAACTCATAATTATCCCATTTGCCTGTTGGAAAACCAGTGGCCTAGTAGAAAACCCAGCTTGGGAGTCAGAGGATTTGGGTTCTAATCCAAGCTTTGATTTACATCTGCTAAGGACCTGGGTTCTAATCCCAGCTCTGATACGCATCTGCTAAGTGACTTTATGCAAGCAACTTGCCTTCTTTGTGTCTCAGTTACCTCATCTGTAGAATGGGGATTGACTGTGGGCTCTATATGGGACAAGGATCAACTTGTATCTACCCCAGCACTTCATTCATTCAATCATATTTATTGAGCGCTTACTGTGTGCACAGCACTGTACTAAGCACTTGGAAAGTACAATTCGGCAACAGAGAGAGACAATCCCTACCCAACAAGGGGCTCACAGTCTAGAAGGGGGAGACAGACAACAAAACAATAACATCAATAACATCAAAATACGTAAATAGAATTATAGATATATACACATCCTTAATAAAATAAACAGAATAATAAGTATGTACAAATATACACAAGTGCTGTGGGGTGGAGAAGGGGGTAGAGAAGAGAGAGGGAGTAGGGGCAATGGAGAGGGGAGGAGGAGCTGAGAAAAAGAGGTGCTCAGTCTGGGAAGTCCTCCTGGAGGAGGTGATGCAGTGCCTGGAATATAGTAAGCACTTAAATACCAATTTTTTAAAAAGTGGCACACAAATATTTGGGGTGCTATGAGCCTCCATCTGCTTGGGATGAGGCCTTGAATCTAGGAGTGAGGAGGACATACCTGACAAGGACAGGTGATCCATGAATTGGCTGCCTTGCAAGACCTCATGGTTGGTGGTTCCATGCTGCCATTGCTGATATAATACAATATGGTGTGCAGGTGACACAGGTGAGAATGTTCAAGGAGTCAGGCTTGCCTGCCCAAGTGTCACAGACATACTGAAGGTTGTATACCACTACAGCTTTCTAGGTCATAAATTTGATTTGAAGATTGCTGCTTTATGTTTATTATTATTATTACGATTACTGTTTTAAGGGTGTACTATGTACCAGGCATTCATTCATTCATATTTATTGAGCACTTACTGTGTGCAGAGCACTGTACTAAGTGCTTGGGAAGTACAAGTTGGCAACATATAGAGATGGTCCCTACCCAACAGCGGGCTCACTGTATAGAAGGGGGAGACAGACAACAAAACAAAACATGTTAACAAAATAAAATAAATAGAATAGTAAATATGTACAAGTAAAATAAATAGAGTAATAAATCTGTACAAACATATATACAGGTGCTGTGGGGAGGGGAAGGAGGTAGGGTGGGGGGGATGGGGAAGAGGGGGAGAGGAAAGAGGGGGCTCAGTCTGGGAAGGCCTCCTGGAGGAGGTGAGCTCTCAGTAGGGCTTTGAAGGGAGGAAGAGAGCTAGCTTGGTGGATGTGCGGAGGGAGGGCATTCCAGGCCGGTGGAGGACGTGGGCCAGGGGTCGACGGCGGGACAGACGAGAACGAGGCACAGTGAGGAGGTTAGCGGCAGAAGAGTGGAGGGTGCGGGCTGGGCTGTAGGCACTGTTCTAATGGCTGGGCTAGATACAAGCTAGTCAGGTTGGACACAGTCTTAATCCCCATTTCACTGATGAGGGAATTGAGGCCCAGAGAAGTGAAGTGATTTGCCCAAGGTCACACAGCAGACAAGTTGGGGATCTGGGATTAGAGCTCAGGTCCTTCCGACTCCCAGGCCCGTGATATATCCACTAGGCCATGTTGCTTCTCTGTGATCCCTTCTCTTAATTCCTGATTGATTGATTGAAGTACAGTCAATCAATCACATGGCCTCATGTTCAGTTTTCCATTTTACCTACCTGTTTAATATAGAGAGTATCCAGATGTGCCCCAGGTTACAGCCATCCCATGAGAAAACCATCCTAGGGATTCAATCTGTATTTGCTGAATACCTTATTCAACTCATAGGCCTTACCAAACTTGATGTTCCACCCAGGAGCTGAAGGTCAGAAAATCTCTCCTCACCCTTTCCCTTGGGCTGAGACCAAGAAGTCATCAGTGAATGCATACTGAAGAAAGCTCTTTCCATAATTTTTGTCAGACTTTCAAGGCAGGGAAGAGAACTCTGAGAGCTTTGTTGAACTGGAGAGGCAACTTAATCTAGAAATGAATGATGCAAATATCACTGAATTAATTACTTCATATTTAGAGGAATCATTGTCCATTAAGAACCTCATCGAATTTGGGGAATTCAACACATCATTGCAAGATGTCAAGACAGATAAAGAAGTTATGAGTTCTTCACCACCAGCTAATACTTTGGGATTATAAACTTTTGCACAAATTTTCAGGAAAATGGATGAACTTGTAAATATGATTGAAGAAAGATTAGTACAGTGCTAAGCGCTTAGTACGGTGCTCTGCACACAGTAAGTGCTCAATAAATATGATTGAATGAATGAAAGAAGAAGACCCTCTTGGAGAGAGGAATTCAAAGGAGCACAGAGGTGGTCAGAAGGTTGTTATAAGGAGCTTTGTTATAAGGCACTTTATTATACGGAGCTTTATACATATATAGAACTTGTTATAAGGAGCTTTAAGAGGAAAGGAGAGTTGCATTGTCTAAACTTAAATTGGACAGATTCTTAAATTGGACAGCTCACTGTCTTCATTTTTACAGATGAGGTAACTGAGACACAAAGAAGTGACTTACCGAAAGTCACACAGCAGACAAGTGGCTGAGCTGGAATTAGAACTCAGATCATAAACCATACTGATAAAGTTTGTAAAATAATTTCATATTCATTTCCAAAGGTTCTGGAGCAGAGAACAATTTGTTACATTATTAACATGTGAATCTATGGGGAAAATGTACCTCTGATACAAATTTTTTAAGAAGCAAAACCTGGTTTTAATAATGGAGCATTTCTGTTCTGCTTCAAAAGAAAAATTTGGTGTAACAGCATTAAGCCCTATATTGTCAGTGAAAATCTTTTGATTGAGTATAGCGTTTTTCTTGTGTGGGATGGAACATAATCCCTGGTTGGTTTCTGATACAGATTATTATGGCATTTGTTAGGATGAGGAAAAGATCAGAGATCACACCACCTCTAATTCAATTAACCACTTTGTCACAGGGTATGTTTAAAGATCTTGAAAGCACTTCTCAAGGAGCCTGATTTGCCCTACTCGTTGCCAGAGCCCATGTGGAACAGGGGCCATGTCCAACCTGATCAGCTTGTATCTATTTGATAGAATCAAATGTTTTTGCAAAATATAACAAATATAGCAAAGAGAAGGCTGTGACTAACAACTCCATTAAATGGTTCTCTTCCAGGTGTTTAGAATCCACGTTTTATTTTGTTGTCTGTCTCCCCCTTCTAGACTGTGAACCCGTTGTTGGGTAGGGATCATCTCTATATGTTGCCAACTTGTACTTCCCAAGAGCTTAGCACAGTGATCTGCACACAGTAAGCGCCCAATAAATACGATTGATTGAATGAATGAATGAATAGTATTCTGCACATAGTAAGTCCTCAAAAACTCCCACTGATCGATTGGTGTTATTCCCTCCACTTCTGTTACTACCAGATTGCAAAGATCAAGGTCTGCCTTGCTGCATTTTGGATCCCAGCCATGTTGCAATTTAGAGATTACATGAAAATTGACATCCTTCAGTAACCTGACCTGACAAACGCTGGCTAGAATATATGATGAGCTTCCACAGTCAACTCTCTCCCTTCTTTCCTTTTTTTTATGGTATTTGTTAAGCACTTACTATGCGCCAGGCATAGGGGTAGTTATAAAATAATCTGGCAGGACACAACCCATGACCCACATGGGACTCACCCTCTTCATTTTACAGATGAGGTAACTGAAGCACAGAGAAGTGACTTACCCAAAGTCATACAGCTGACAAGTGGCTGAACTGGAATTAGAACCCAGGTCTTTCTGACTCCTAAACCCATGTTCTATCCACTAGGCCATGCTACTTCTCTAAACATGTTCATTATGGTGTTATAATTATTATTACGGTATTTGTTAAGCACTTACGATGTGTCAGGCACTTTATTAAGCATTGAGGTAGATACAAGCAAATCAGGTTGGACACAGTCCTTGTCCCATATGGGGCTCACAGTCTTAATCCCCATTTTACAGATGAGGGAACCGAGGCACAAACAAGTTAAGTGACTTGTCCAAGGTCACACAGCAGACAAGTGGTAGAACCAGGATTTAAAATCCAGGTATTTTGGACTCCCAGGCCCATGATCTATCCACTAGGCCACGTTGTTTCTTATCATACCTGAGTTTGACTACTGTTCTGTCCGGGTCATTCTTCTAGAGAAGCAGCGTGGCTTAGTGGAAAGAGCATGGGCTTGGAAGTCAGAGGTCATGCATTCTAATCTTGGATCCACCTCTTGTCAGCTGAATGACCTTGGGCAAGTCACCTAATTTCTCTGTGCCTTACTTACCTCATCCGTACAATGGGGATGAAGACTGTGAGCCCCACATGGGACAACCTGATTACCTTGTATCTACCCCAGTGCTTAGAACAGTACTGGGCACATAGTAAGCACTAAACAAATACCAACATTATTATTATTATTATTATTAGTCTAAACACCATTCTGTACACATCTCTCTAGCACTCATCAACCTCAAAACAGTTGCCCATTCCTTTCCGCACCAAGCAGAAACTCCTGATTCATCTACTCTCGTCTCCCACAATACCCTGGCTCCCGCTCTTAAATTCTTAAATTAATCTACTCTCAGTGTCTTATTCTCATCTCTCCCACCATCAACCTCTTGCTCACATCCTCCCCATTACCTGGAACTCCACATTGTCAGGAGGTCTTCTCTAATTCATTTCTATTACCCCCAGTTCATATTACCCCAACGCCACTTCAAAATTTCAATGGTGCCTAGGAACTTCACTCTCAAAATTGCATAACATTTTTATGCATATCTTAGTTATCCTATTATTTGAGCACTAATTCAGGAACATCTCCCCTTTTCTTTTTATTCTTATCTGTACTGTCAACGAATTCTACTGCATTCTTCCAAATATTTAGAACTCTGCTTTGAACAGAGTAGGTGGCCAATAAATACGATGGATAAATGGATTGATTGATAAACCTCTCTGTTTTTATCTATGCTTCCAAGATCCTTGTGCAGGATGATGGTGATCTGATCAGTTCATAAGTAACAAGTGTCATTTTCCTTAGATGACTTTTTTTTAAATTATTTTCCTGTAGTACGCTGAATTGGTTGTTTCTCTATTGGCTATAATCCCAAACATTCACAATGCCCCAAACACAATCTTCTAATGAAGCTATGTTTAGCAGGAGATGCAGGCTAATTTTAAGGCATCTTTTCTGTCCATTTCCCCATTCAAAGTAAGCAGTATATTCCTAACGATGCCTGTTCAAACACCCAGAAGGTCTGCTAGTCTCTTAATTGCAAAGTACTTTTATCTAGCTAGGATAAAATTATGCCACATAAACAGATACATGCCTTTACTAAAAACACCCTCTGCTAGACCATTGTATCAGCCTCCTTTCTGGCCTCCCTGCCTTAAACCACTTCCCCCTACACCAATTCTATTTGCTGCTGCACAGATCATCTTCTTGAAGCCACACTTGACCCACATCTCTCCTCTCCTCAAAGCCCTCCACAGGCTTTCTGTGTCTCTCTGCATTCAACAAAAACACCTCACAAGCAGCCTCAAGGCTTCCATCAACTCACCCCACCTTAACCTTTCTTCTCTCTTCAATCAACTAATCGTATTTATTGAGCATATGCTGCATGCAGCCCACTGTACTAAGCACTTGTGAGAGAACAGTATAACAGAGTTGATAGACACGTTCCCTGCCCACAAAGACCTTACAGTCTGAAGGGGAAGACAGTAATACAAATAAATAATTTATGGATATATATATATATATATATATATATAAAAATGCTCTGAGGTTGAGGGTGGGGTGAATATCAAGTGCATAGATGATGCAGAAGGGAGAGGGGGTTGGGGAAAAGAGAATTGAATAAGGGAAAGCCTCTTTTTTAGCTTTTTTTAAAAAGTAGTATTTCTTGAGTGCTTACTACGTATCTACCAGGCACTGTACTAAGCACTGGAGTAGATACATGTCCCACACGCGGCTCAAAATCTTAATCCCTATTTTGCAGATGAGGCACAGAGAAGTCAAGTGACTCTCCCAAGGTCACAAAGCAGACAAGTGGCAGAGTCAGGATTAGAACCTAGGTCCTTCTGACTTTAGAAGGAGGTACAATCTTACATAGGCTTTGAAGGTGGGGCCTCCCTCTCACCATTTCCCCCAATTTGGCATTTCCTTCCTTCCTAAATCCAACGGACCACAGTCCTCCCCGTAGTCAAAGCCCCACCAAAATCCCACTTCTCTCCAAAAGCTTTTCCCAGTTAATTTCTCAGCACTCTGACCGTGATCATCTCTTCAGTCAGCTCTAGCAGTTGCGAACATTCAAATAAACTTTCAATCATTTGTTTAGCTTTTTCCTGTAAATAAAGTTTTTGGCATAATGGATAGAGCACAGGCCTGGGAGTCAGAAGTTAATGGGTTCAAATCCCAGCTCCACCATTTGTCTGTTGTGTGACCTTGGGCAAGACACTTCACTTCTCTGTGCCTCATTTACCTCATTTGTGAAATGGGGAATGAGACTGTAAACCCCACATGTGCCCAAGCTGATTTGCTTGTATCTACCCCAGCACTTGGTACAGTGCCTGGCACATAGGTAGCACTTAAATGCTTTAGTTATTATTATTATTGTTGTTGTTTTTATCATCTTTGTCTTACCCATTAGAATGTAAGCTCTCTGTGACCAGAAAGTGTGTTGTTTCTTTATTCTTTTAGACTGTGAGCCCAATATTGGGTAGGGACTGTCTCTATATGTTGCCAATTTGTACTTCCCAAGTGCTTAGTACAGTGCTCTGCACATAGTAAGCGCTCAATAAATATGATTGATTGATTGATTCTGCACTTTCCAAGTGCCTGCTACAGTGAAGTACATTTCATAGGCATTCAATAATTATTATTACTACTGCTACTACCACCAACACCACACACAGGATTGAAAAGCTGAATAGGAATGGTCTGCCCTGGCTTAGTGCTGGGCCAAAGATCAGACCATCTTCCACATCTCAAACAAACCCTGTGCTTCCTATGGCCAAAGAAGACATCCAGAAAAAGTGGACATTAGAATCAACTGGAAAAAGAATTGAAAACAAATATCATATAGAGGTTTACTAGATTTCAGATTTGAGAATTTGGGCTACCCACTATAGCTTTACTAGACTATGGGGAGGCGGAGCTTCAAGTCAACTACATGCCTCTTCACATCTCCTCCAAGTAATCTTTCTGGGAAAACCAGATTAGGTGATTAAATAAGGGCCCATCCTGAATATTTGTCATATCTAACCACTCTAACCATATTAACTCTGTACCTACTTTAGGATCAAAACCATCATGTTTAATGTGTCCTTTCAGACCAATAGGAATTTCAAAAGCGGAAAGGATTTCTCACCAGGAAACTTGTGGTAATTGATTTTAATGACAATTAAATCCTCTTGCAAGATGTTTGTATCTGTGGAAACTACAAGCCTCTATGGTCCAGGAGTTCAAGTTTCTGAACTAGTTTACCCAAGAGACCCACATGAGGTAACAATCCATTTTTATTGAAATTAAGTTCTTAAAGTAAGGTTTTGGACCCTGGATTTATCAGGTAAAGAAACAAAGCTGAATAAAGCAGACTTGGAAATTACAGTTTCTTAAGTGATCTGGTAAGTCTAGTCCAAATCGGAAATAGATGTGATAAAATCCACACCAAGAGGACACACTGGGCATCTTCCTCTAGGGCTTGGGATGCCACAATTGGATCTGAATCCAAGAAATTCAGAAAGCTACAGGGTTTATCTTAGAAAGTAGGATCAAGGTTCACTGTTGTGGATATGTGTACAAAGAGATATAGATATATTAAAGAAGATGAGGAAGAGTGATAGGAGAAAGAGGAAGCAGCATGATGCTATGGATAGATCATCCCAAGCTCTGCCACTTGTCTGCTATGTGGCCTTCATCAAATAATAATAATAATAATGATGGTATTTGTTAAGTGCTTACTATGTGCCAAGCACTGGGGGGAATACAAGGTAATCAGGTTGTCCCACGTGGGGTTCACAGTCTTAATTCCCATTTTACAGATGAGGTAATTGAGGCACAGAGAAGTTGTGACTTGCCCAAAGTCACACTGCTGAGAAGTGGCAGAGCTGGGATTAGAACCCATGACCTCTGACTCCCAAGCCCATGCTCTTTCCACTGAGCCACACTGCTTCTCAGCAAATCACTTGACTTCTTTGTGCCTCAGTTACCTCATCTGTAAAATGGGGATTCAAACTGTGAGACCCATGTTGGACAGGGACTGTGTTCAATCTAATCACTTTGTATCCACCCCAGCACTTAGAACGGCGCTTGGCACATAGTAAGTGCTTAACAAATACCATTATTATTATCATTATTAAATATTAGGATAAAAAGGACGAGAGGGAAAAGGAGGGGGAGAGATGGAGGAATTTTTAAAATGAGGTCAGGGAAAGGAGGTTAAAGAAAACTAGAAAATGCAGGACAAAATTCTGGCTCATTACTCAAACACGATAAGCTGTTTTCCATTCTCATTGCAAACAGAACAGAAGGGAAAGAGTTTAACTCTTAAATGCTAGTTTCTACACTTCAGCTCTATCCTTTGTTACCATGTCGAGGTGAGAAGCTTCAGTTAATGGGAAAATCATGTTCCTCCAACACAGATGAGCCTATCTCTGGAATGCCCAGGGCAATTTTTGGTGTGTCACTGTGGTTGTAATTCTAAAAGGTGAGAAGTCTGTGTTTCATGCTTTGATAGCTGGTGTCTGAGGCTTAGGTAGGGCATCCATCTACTCTGTTTCCTCTAAACGGACAGTCCAACAGCACAGAGTGGATCACCTCCCCCAAGCAGCCCGAGTGAATTTCCATGATACAGTACTGTTAGATAAAGAAAGCAGTGTGAACTAGTGGAAAGAGCAGGGGCCTTGGAGTCAGAGGACCTGAGTTCTAATCCTAGCTCTGATAATTGCTTGCTGTATGACCTTGGGCAAACCACTTGACTTCTCTGTGCCTCAGTCTCCTCAACTGTAAAATGAGGATTCAATACCTGTTCTCCCTCCTACTTAGACTGTGAGCCCCAAGTAGGACAGGGACTGTGTCTGTGTTACCTAATTGACCTGTACCTACCTAGCACTTAGAAGAGTGTTTGACACATAGTATGGTCTTAACAACTACCAAAAAAAGATAAAATTCCCACTGTGGGGCCTTTGGAAGTGGACAGCTAGTGACAGGTGACATCCTGATTCATTCGTGTTTATTGAGCACTTACTGTGTGTAAAGCACCGTACTAAGCTCTTGTACTTACACCTTCCATGATGTTATATCATTTCCTTTTGAACTGATTGTTTCTCTGGCTTCCACTTTTATCAATGCCCGATCCTACCCCACCTACTTCCTCCTTCCTTGCCCTACCTTCCCTACTTTCCAACCCTTAAAGTTCCGGACCCCCTCCTGATACCCCAAATTCACCACCCCCATCTCCGCAGTTCCCCTATCTATTTCTATTCTTTGAGCAGATGTGTTTCCTTACACCTCCAGTGCTGCTGGATTTCCCTGGGGACCCCACTGTTCCCGCTGCTCCTTCTGAGGCTGGAAATCAGCCTCAGCTCCTCAGTTTTGTAGCATTGGTAAGGCAGGGATCACCAGCTATGGAAACAGCTGGGGCGAGGGGGTGGCAGCAGGGGCAGTCAGGTCCCCAGTGGAATCCAGAAGCTCTGGAACATTTAAAAAATAAATCCATTAAAAAAAAATAGAAATGCATAGTAGCAGAAATGTAGGGAGATTAAAGAGACAGGGACAAGTTTCGGAGACAGGAAAACCATGGGAATTGTGGAGGAGAGGTGGGGACAGGGCTGGATGTATGAATAATAATAATAATATATGTGGTATTTGTTAAGCATTTGCTATGTTCCAGGCACTGTTCTAAGTGTTGGGGTAGATAGAAGTTTCTTCAGGTTGGACGCAGTCCCTTGTCTGACATAGGGCCCACAGTCTTAACACCCATTTTACAGATGAGGTAACTGAGGCACAGAGAAGTGAAGTGACTTAGCCAAGGTCACATAGCAAACAAGTGGAAGAGCCAGGATTAGAACCCACGACCTTCTGACTCCCAAGCCCATGCACTATCTACGAGGCCATGCTGCTTCTCCTTCTAGACTGTGAGCCCACTGTTGGGTAGGGACTGTCTCTATATGTTGCCAACTTGTACTTCCCAAGCGCTTAGTACAGTGCTCTGCACACAGTAAGTGCTCAATAAATACGACTGATTGATTGATTCTCAATGTGTCAAGATGCATTTATGTAAATATATATGTAAGATGTACATATTTTGTAGTGGGAAGTACTAGTGCTAAATGTGGCAAACTTCTGGGATTCCCAATGCACTGAATTTCATGGCTGAATGGTACAGTCCAACCCTGCCCATCAATCACCTCAGAGGTTGTGGAGGCAGGAGAGACAATCAGACCACCGACTAGCTTTTTTCATTCACTGCTCCCTTTTAACAACAGGTCCTGTTACCTAACTCCAATATGTGCTAATGGAGCCAAAGATACCAGAGGAATCCCTTGTAATGTAACCTTCCTATTGCTCCTCTATCAAGAAAACTGCAGAATAGCTGCTGTTTACAACAAAGTAGTGAATACAATTGAATAGGCAGTCATCTTTAAGTTCAAGCATTCTAGTTTTTAGCCATTATGCTCAGGATTTCTCTCCAGGATGAGTTCCATGTCCCTAGCCCAATCCACAACACCCAAGAACTATAGTCCAAGTCCTCTCCTCACTGAAAAGAGCCCTATCTCTTTCCTTCAGATGGAAATTTCCTCGCTGCAGAGCAAACTCACTTATAATGGAAACCATTAGTGAGAGTCCTGTGTGAAATGGGAGACTTTAGAATGCTTGCTTTATACCCTTGGGCATACCCTCTGAGAGAGACCAAATCTATCGCCATGTAAAAATGGGCAAATTCCATAACCTGGTCAAACATGTGGCCAAGTGAAAAGAGCACAGGCCTGGGAATCAGAGAACCTGAGTTACTATCCGAGCTCTGTCACTTGTCTGCTGTGTGACCTTAGGTAAGTTACTTCACTCTGCCTCAATCAATTGTATTTTTTAAGTGCTAAGTGCTGAGAACTGTACTAAGCACTTGAGAGAGTACAACAGAGTTGATAGACACATTCCCTGCCCACAGTGAGCTTACAGTCTAGAGGGGAGACAGACACTGATTTAAATAAAGACTGTGAGACTTTTACCTGATTATCTTATATCTACCTCAGCTCTTAGTACAGTGCCAGGCATATAGTAAACGCTTAAATACCATCAAAAATGCCTTTCCATTGAATTGGGGCTGTGCGGGATGGTATGAAGTGGAAGCCCACTTTGATCTCAGAAAACTTGAAGGGTTCAGAGGAGAAGCCACCAAGCAACTAAACAATCAGATTGAAGAGCACTGGCTTTTTTGCTTCTGAGATTCTTTGATTGTCCCCTCAACCAGAGCAATGATCATTCATTCATTCATTCAATCGTATTTATTGAGCACTTACTGTGTGCAGAGCACTGTACTAAGTGCTTGGGAAGTACAAGTTGGATGGTAACTGTATGTTTTAAATGTTTACTATGTGCCAAGAATTGTGCTAAGCACAACATAATCAGGTCCACATCAGGCTCATAGTCTAGGTAAATGGAGTTAGAACAATCCCTGTTTTACAAATGAGGCATACAGAAGTTGACGCACAGCAGGTAATTGCTGAAGTTAAGATTAAAACCCAAGTCCTCTGATGTCTTTGCCCTGAACTATGCTGCTTTCCTTTCCCCTTGTTTTTTTAGGGAAATAAGGGTCCAGCTTCTATTCAGGGACCCAGACTCTTGGGCATACTCTCTGAGACCAGATCTATTGCCATGTAAAACCCAAGTCAAACCAAAAGAGCTCTCCTATCTGACAGTTGCTGGGTTTTACAATGAAAAGTTTTGTGGTGTAGCAAGAAGCTTTCAGCTGAGAAAAATAATCCATTCAAGCTGATGAATAGCCCCCAAAGAAGAAAAAAAAAAATCCCTGAATGCTTCTGACAGAGTCAGGAGAAAGAAGGAGCTCTCAGAACCGGGGCTTGAAAGAAAACCTGCTGCTGCCTAAAAGGAAAATAATTGGAGTTAACAAAGTTACTTTTCAAACCAGCAGCAGGTGTGAGGAATGAATTCCCACATCTCCCCAGCTAGTAATGGGTTTTCTACAAAGATATGCACCTTACATGGAGACAGTGAAGATTAAAGCCACCTCCTGAACATTCCCATCCTGGCTTTCGAAAAAAATGTTTTACTATGAGTACCAAGAAATAAAAAATATCAAAGGCTTTCCCAGGCCTTGTACACTGCAGTACCTGTGTCCATAGAACCATACTGGTAAAAAGCCCATAGCAAGATGAGTACGGAAATATTTTTAATGACCTGTGTGTCCATCTTAGGTTTCTCTTTCAGAGAGAATCTGGTCCATGTATGTATTCTGACCTTAACCTAGTTCTGTGGGATGGTGTCAGCTAGGGAAGGCCACCTTGGGGGACAAAAAAAAGGAAGAGGGGGAAAAAAGCAGGATCCCTCCAACTCTTGCTTCTTCTAGGGCTTTTCTTCCTCTGGACCCTCATTTCCCCTCTCACACTCCCACCCACCAGCTGTGAGTTCAAAGAAAGGAACGTGGATCCCTAAAGGAAAAAAAAAACTGTTTTTCTGCAAACCTCTTTCCTCCCCCCTCACACAGCCCATAAAACACTCTCTCCTTTAGGGTGTGGGAGTATTTATTTGTAGGAAAAAATAAATACCAAGAAAAGGTTTCTGAACTACTTGGAAGCCAAACTCTTTTTTTTTTTCTTTTATGGTGTCCTTGGCAGGATTTCACCTGCTGGTTGGATTCTCTGTCCCGGATTGCTTCCAACCCAGCAGAAAAAAAAAAAGAAAACAAATCTACCATCTGTACAACATGGCCAAGAAGTGAGGGGAAAGCAGAGTCAGAACCATTTGAACAGCACAGACTTTCTTATTTATGTAGCTTAGGCTCTAAATCTAGTTTTTCTTACAGGGGAAGGAAAGCTTAGAATCAGATGGTATTCAATTAAGAATAAATCTCCATTCCTCTTTTACATTTATTCAAAAATTATTAAAGCAATAATGTTGTTTTCAGTCTTGGAAACATAGTTAAGTACTATGGACACTAAGTTTCCTTTGGGGAAACCATCTCCAATGGCTTACTATTAGTATCATCTTCTAAATTGCTTTTGTTCTAATCTATGGCAAGAAGTCCTGAGCTCCAAAAATGTGTTTTGCACATTCAGCTAATTTCCTAATTCAGATTTTTTTCATCATAGTCATCATTTAGCAAACCTTTGGAGGTAGATGAGCTCTTCTGGATAAGGTCCGCAGATAATAGAAATAGTAATGATGTTGATAAAAAATAAATAGTAATAACAACTGTGGTAATTCAAGTGCTTAGTTCAAAGTTCTGTAAACAGTAAGGGCTCAGTAAATACCACTGATTGACTGATTTGTGAAGCTCTTAATAATAATTATTATTATTATTGTGGTATTTGTTAAGTACTTACTAGGTGTCAGGCACTTTACTAAGAGCTGGGGTAGATACAAGAAATCCAGTTGGACACAGTTCCTGTCCCACATAGGGCTCCCAGTCTCAATCCTCTTTTTACAGATGAGGGAACTGAGGCACGGAGAAGTTAAGTGACTTGCCCAAGGTCACACAGCGAACAAGTGGCGGAGCAAGGATTAGAACCCAGGTCCTTCTGACTCCCAAGCCTCTACTCTATCCACTAAGTCACGCTGCCACTCCAATACTTTGTTGCTTCTACTACCTCTTTCTGATGCTTAGATTGGAACAGGACAGTTGTGGAAGAGGGCCCTGAGTGGCAGGTGAATCTCAGGCTAATGTGATAATGATAATAATGATAGCATTTGGTAAGTGCTTACTATAATAATAATAATAATAATGATAGCATTTATTAAGTGCTTACCATGTGCAAAGCACTGTTCTAAGCATTGAGAGAGGTTACAAGGTGATGAGGTTGTCCCACGGGGGGGCTCACAGTCTTAATCCTCATTTTACGGATGAGGTAACTGAGGTACAGAGAAGTGAAGTGACTTGCCCAAAGTCACACAGCTGACAAGTGGCAGAGACAGGATTTGAACCCATGACCTCTGACTCCAAGCCCGGGCTCTTTCTGCTGAGCCACACTGCTTACTATGTGTCAAGCAGTCTTCTAAGCTCTGAATAATAATAATTATGGTGTTTGTTTAGCACTTACTATGTGCCAAGCACTATTCTTATCACTGGGGTAGATACAAGGTAAGCAGGTTGTCCCACATGGGGCTCACAGTCTTAATCCCCATTTTACAGATGAGGTAACTGAGGCACAGAGAAGCTAAGTGACTTGTCCATCTGACAAGTGGCAGAGCTGGGATTAGAACCCATGACCTCTGACTCCCAAGCCCGGGCTCTTTCCACTAAGCCACGCTGCTTCTCAATGGAATGGTAGATCCAACTATTGCTGGGCCACTTCCATCTTTCTCTGACTGAGCTTGCTCATAAAGGCCTGTAAATGGATGTTCTGCTACACCTCAAACTTAATGTGTCTGAAACAGAACTCCTCATCTTTCTACCCAAATTATGCCCTCTTCCAACATCACTATCCTCCCTTGGAATTATCCTTGACTCATCTCTCTCATTCATTCCCGCTTTTTCAGCCTGTTACTAAATCCTGGTGGTTATACCTTTAGAGCATCTCTAGAATCCACCCTTTCCTCTCCATTCAAACTGCTACAAAACTGATCCAAGCGCTTATTGTTTCCCGTCTTGACAACTGTAAATGTCTCCTTGCTGACCTCCCTGCCTCCTGTCTCTCCCTACTCCAGTCCATATTTCACTCTGCTGCCCAGTTCATTTTTCTAAAAAATGCTCAGCTTATGTCACCTTCTCCTCAAAGACCTCCAACGGTTACCCATCCATTCCTGCATCAAACAGAAACTCCTTATCACTGACCTTAAGGCATCGATCCACTAACCTCCTCCTTCCTCACCTTACTGATGTCCTAATGCAACCCAACCAGAACACTTCACTCTTCTAACATCAATTTATTCACTGTACTGCAATCTTATCTATCTTGATGCCAACCCCATGCCCACATCCCCCCTCTGTCTTAGAACTCCATCCCCCTTCATTTACAACAGATCCCCACTCCCTTCATCTTTAAATCCAACACAGATCACATCTCCTTCAAGAGGCCTTACCTGACTAAGCCCTCACATCCCTTATTTGCCCTCCCCTCTGCATCACCAATTAAATTGGAACTAAACCCTTAAGCACTGTTTATTTTTCACCCCACCTGATCAGCACTTACGCATATGTCTATTTGTAATTTATGTTAATGTCTATCTCCCCTTCTAGTCTGTAATCTCCTTGTGTGCAGGGATCAGATATACCTATTCTGTTGTGTTGTACTCTCCCAAATGCTTAGTGCAGTGCTCCGCACACAGTAAGTGCTCCATAAATTATCACTAATCGATTGAAAGGAATTCTTTTTGTTGCACATGCTCAGTGAGAATGTGTGGCTGCTGCAGTGTTCTACCAAAACTTCAGTTTCTTCTTCAAAGCAGAGTCTGCACAGTCTCTGAAAGAAACTAAATTGAAACACAGTAACAGAAAGGTTGCAATAAGTTTCATTTAATTCTTTTTAATTGTATTCGTTAAGCACTTACTATGTGCCTGGCACTGTTCTAAACACCAGGGTAGAAACAAAGTAATCAGGTTGGACACAGTCCATGTCCCAATGAATCCTGCAGTCTTAATCCCCATTTTACAGGTGAGGTAACTGAGACATAGAGAAGTTAAGTGACTTGTCCAAGGTCACACAGCAGAAAAGTGGTGGAGTCAGGATTAGAACCCAGGTCCTCTGACTCCCTGGCCCATGCTCTTTCCACTAGGCCATGCTGCTTCTCATTTTTACTCTTCTTCTATACTTTTTATTTATACTGTTGGGGTTGTTCCCAGGTGTGAACCTTGGGGTTAGGAAAGAAACAGATTAACCATGTGGATGGTCTGTTTTTTAGTGACTAGCGGAGGCTTAAACAACTCATTAGGAGCCTTATTTTTTTAAAAAGAAAACTAAACAGCAAATATGATATTAAAAAGAACCCCATAGAAATGAAGCATTCCAAAATAGATATCCCTCGGTATTCAGAGGATTTGGTTAGAAAAGCCCTGAAAAAAGGGAGCTCTCTAGGCTAGAGTCCAAGGTCCTTGAGGGCAGGGAGCATGTCTACTTACTCTATTGTACTTTTCCAAGCTCTCCAGACCATTTATTGATGGATTGATTGATTGGCAGAGGGCAGAGTAGGCTGCGCAGGCAAGAGGCCAGAGGCCAGGGCCAAGATTCCCAGTCAGTGCAATCAACTTCTCTCACACAGACATCAGGCATCTGAATCATTCCTCCACGCCCAAGTACAATATTAAAACCTTTGGGGATGAATGGAAAAAGATCATTGATGATTCTAACTTCAGTTTCTGAGAACCCCATTTTTCACTGAATTTGAGTTTTCATATTACCAAAACTTGTCAAAGCCTTCTCAGAGTGTAGAAGTGTAGTGTAGTGTAGTGAGGGGGGCATGTAAGATTTAGAAAAGGACATACACAGACACATTTATACATATATATGTATACAAATATAAACGATTTATCAACAAAAATCAAAGTTAATCATGAAAATGGTAACAAACCTATAGGGCTGCAAGAAGCAATGTAATAAGGAGAACTCCGTGGCAGGGAGCTTATACCACATTACCAAAGGTGCTAAATAGGCAAGGTGCATCTGCAGGTGAAACATGAAAGTTCCCCCAGCTTAGGACAAATTCCTTAATTACTCTGTATGGTGGGGGACTACTAACAGTTCAATTTTTCCTCTTTGTGAAAGAAATAGAATAAACATTATTATGTGGATTCCAGCTGTCCTCTTTCATCAGCACATATGCTAAATTGAAACCCGTGTTTGAGAAAACGTTTACAGTCTACTAAAGGAAGAAAAGAAAATCTCTAAATGAACTAATTTCCCTACTCACCTGAAAAATTCAACTTGTATGGCATCTGAAACAGTTGCTCACTCATCCAGCTCTTTAGTTATTCCCAATTTACTAGTAGGGCTTAGAAATTTAGCTAAATAAGCAACCTCTTTTTTTAATCCATTAAAGGAGCATGGCCTAGTGGATAGAGCATGGACCTGACAGAAGGATTTGGGTTCTAATCCCAGCTCTGTAACTTGTCTGCTGTGTGACCTTGGGCAAGTCACTTAGCTTCTCTGTTCCTCAGTTACCTCATCTGTAAAAGGAGGATAAATACTGTGTGCCTCATGTGGGCCAGGGACTGAGCCTAACTTGATAAATTTTGTATCTACCCCAGGGTTAGTACAGTGCCTGGCACATAATGATCATTTACATACTATAAAAAAAGAAAAAGACTAGAAGTCAAGAAAACCCAAGTTCTAGCCCCAGCTCTGTCCCTGGCTTTTTGGGTGATCCTAGGCAAGTCACTTACCCTTTCTGGATCTGTTTTCTCATCTCTAAAATAGGAATAAGATAGTTTGAGAGTCCCATGCAGGACAGAGGCTGTAACGTTGTCTCTTCCCCAGTGCTTAACATAGTAAGCACTTCATAAATGTCATCATTATCACCTTCTTCACCTTCTCCTGAGATCACTTTCTCTGAAAGGCATATATCCTAATCAAGAAAGGGCAGAGCAATTCTTCAAGGTCCTGAGGACTTCTGCAAGATACTGCAAAATCTCATACATTGGAAAACATGAAGAATCGATTCCATGCAATTTGGCCTCAGAGATGGAAAGAAAGCTACCTATACTGGGAAAGAAGCTGGGACCATAGAAACAAGCACCTCTCCCACACTCCTGGCTGGGACACTCAAGAACAGAGAGTAGGAAGTGGTTTGAGAAGTGGAAGCTCCTCTATTTCCAGTCCAGCTGGCTCTAATACTGGTGGAGCTTTGAAGGTGAGAAGCTGTGTGACCTAGTGGAAAGAGCACAAGCCTGGGAGTAAGAGAACGTTGGTGCTAATCCTGGTTCTTCCACTTGTTTGCTGTGTGAGCATAAGCAAGTCACTTCACTTGTCTGTGCCTCAGTTACCCATCTGTAAATTAGGGATTAAGACTGGGAGGCCCATGTAGGGCACGGACTGCATCCAACCTGATTATCTTGTATGTATCTACCCTAGTGTTTAGTACAATGCCAGGCACATATTAAGTGCCTAGTTGATACCATTAAAAAAAAAGGAAACATAATTCAATGATTTGATGGTTCCCAGAGACTGATGAAGAGAAAGGTGAGAAGGTTATGAATGGGATCTGAACTACACTATAGATTTTACTGTTTTCCATGATCATCGCATCTAACCTCCTTAAAATAACTGTAGCATTTGTTAAGTGCTTAATATATACCAAGCACTGTACTTAATGCTGAGGTAATAATAATAATGATGGCATTTGTTAAGCGCTTACTATGTGCAAAGCACTGTTCTAAGCACCAGGGAGGATACAAGGTAATCAGGTTGTCCCACATGGGGCTCATAGTCTTAATCCCCATTTTACAGACTAGGTCACAGGCACAGAGAAGTTAAGTGACTTGACCAAAGTCACACAGCTGATGAATGGTGGAGCCAGGATTAGAACCCATGACCTCTGACTCCCAAGCCCGTGCTCTTTCCACTGAGCCATGCTGCTTCTCTAAAATAAGGTATTCAGGTTGGCCACAGTCCCTATCTCAACTCACATTCTAAGAAGGTGGAAGAAAAGGTATTAAGTCCCTATTTTACAGATGAGGAAACTGGGGCATAGAGAAGTTAAGTGATGTGCCCAAGGTCACACAGAGTCAAATGGCAGGGTTGGAATTAAAACCCAGATCCTCTCACTCCCAGACCCATGCTCTTTCATTAGGCCAAGATGCTTCTCTAAAAAGTTCTGCTTGCTCCTTGAACTCCAGGCCCTAGCAGAAATGTGCCTGACAGGAATGAAAGCATGCAAATACTTAGGTGCAAGCCATTATCACTATAATCAATTCCTTTGTCTAGGTTCTAGGTCCCTCCATTTCTGACAAGAAACTTCATCAACCTATTAGCTCTTCATTTAGCTTGCTTAGTGATTGGTGAGTAAACGTTTTTGACAGTATTTCTTACTACACTCAAACTTTGGAAGATTCTGATAAACTCTAAGTGATTAAAGTCCATTTTAAAATGTAGCATTAGATAACGGCAGATCAATTTGTGTTCTCATTCTGGCTCGGCCACTTGTCTGCTGTGTGAACATGGGCAATCAATTTACTTTTCTGTGCTCCAGTTACCTCGTTGGGAAAATGGCGATTGAGGCTGTGAGCTCCGTGTGGGACAGGGGCTGTGTCCAACCCAATTACCCTGTATCTACCCCAGTGCTTAGTACAGTGCCTGGCACATAGTAAGTGCTTACCAAACACCACAATTACTATTATTATTACTTTTAGCAAAATGACCATGCCTCCTTGCTGAATAGGCTGAATGCTTTGAAAAGTATTTACAAGTTTACATATATAAAAATTATAATTCCAAATATTTTATAATTAGGTGCATATTTATACTGTCATTTGATCATGTAGCTCCATTAATTAAGCTATGCACCTATTGTTATATTTACATTATGGGTGGGTCAAATTTTTTTTAATGGTATGTGTTAAACCCTCAATTTGTGTCAGGCACTGTAGTAGGCACTGGGATAGATACGAGCTTATCAGGTTGGATACAGTTCTTGTTCTGCATGGGGCTTACAGTCTTAAACCCCACTTTACAGATGCGGTAACTGAGGCACAGAGAAGTTAGATGACTTGCCCAAGGCCTCACAGCAGACAAGTGGCAGAGCTGGGAGTAGAACTCAGGTCCTTCTGACTCCCAGGCTCATCTTCTATCCACTAGGCCACACTTGAAAAGGAAATGTGTCTGTAATAGTCTACTCTCCCAAGCACCTAATAAGTGTCTGTACACAGTAAGTGCTCAATAAATACAACTGACAGACTGACAAAACTCACTTATTCATCTGACCTAATTCCCTATGGGAAACTCCAGTGGTTAAGAGGGGAAAGGAAAATCTTCCTGCCATCAGGACATGCATTTGACTTTAAATCTCATCCTCAGCTGCACCTTCTCCAAACCAAAAGATAGCTCTATAAAAATTATACTTTATTTAGCATGTCATAATAACAATAATGATAATAATAATAAAATCATTATGGCATAGTAAGTGTAAGTGCTTACCCTGTGCCAAAAGCCATGCTAAACACTTCTACACTGTGAGCCCATTGTTAGATAGGGACCGTCTCTATATGTTGCCAACTTGTACTTCCCAAGCGCTTAGTACAGTGCTCTGCACATAGTAAGTGCCCAATAAATACGATTGAATGAATACACTATAATCAGTTTGGAGAATATGCCTGTCCCACATGGGGCTCCCAGTGAAAGAGAGAAAGAGAACAGTTATTTCATTGCCATTTTACAGATTTGGAAAATGAGGCACAGATAAGTTCAGTGACTTGCCCCAGGTCCTACATTAGGCATGTGGCGGAGCTGGTGTTAGACCCCAGGTCCCCTGACTCCCAAGCCTGTGCTCTCTCTGCTAGGTCAGAATGCTTATTTCTTTGCTTACCACTCTATTTCATTGGTACCATTAATTGTCCTAATTGGAATATAGATCAAAGAAGGTTGGTGAAGTCCAAAGTCTCCATACAGGATTGCAGGTCAAGGAGGGGGTATCCAGACCATCCAACAGTTCAAGAACAGATGGGATAAATTTTCCTCTTCACTGATGCTATTAAACTGTGTAACTTTCTCAAAGCATTTCAGTTGGACTGTGGAGGAGGAGTGATTCTTTTTTTTTTAAAGTCTGTTTGTTTGCTTCTTTTCTTAAACTGTCACAGACCACTCAGGTAATTGCCAGTTGGAGTAAAGAGTTGCCACACAAAAGAAGCTAAAGCCACTGTATCACTTTACTGTCTGAGGCTTTTCTATGTTTTCAAAGGCCAAAATGGGATTTTAAATACGTCTAAATGGCCTCCTCTCCTCACGGGTCAAGACAGGAACATGGGGAAAAGCTCAGCCAGCATTGAGCTCTTTGTAAAGCAAAAGCCTGCACAGCTACCTGAAACATCCTGTTTTTTTGACTGTATTCCTATACCCAAAGATCTGTTTGAATGGGGCAAAAACAACATGAACTGGCATAAAACATCAGAACGCAATTATTTCTTAGTAGCACCAAGAATTATTTTAATCATACATTGAAGGAATTTAAATAAGTCCTTTTGTGGTCATTTATAAGGATTAGCTAAAGCTTCTATTCCCTCTCAGGGTCTCACCTGCAGAGTTTCCAGTACTCTACCAGTCTCAACTGTGAGAGGGAGAGTCAAGCAGAGGACTACCCATTCCATTCCTAGCTTGGGCAGTGGCTAGTGAGTGGAAGGCAATCTACTACAAGTCAAAACTCACCTGTCTTGGGCAGCCATGGCGTGGGAGACAGTAGTGGGTGGAGACTCAAGTTCACTGTGCAGAAGGAGGCAATGGTAAACTACTTCCATATTTTTACCAAGAAAACTCTATGGATACACTACCAGAATGACTGCAGATGGAGGTGGGGCATTCTGGGAGAGATGTGTCCATGGTGTCGTTAGCTTCTACTTTGAGGCGTTAGACAGGGTTTTATGTTTTTTGTCTCATTTTCCTGGAAGAATGCATTCTGGGTGTGATTGGTCCTGATTGGTCCAAGAGTCTGCTAAATAGGCGGTTGATTCATATCTGGTCTTATCTTGTTCTGCTTCTTCACCACCTCTACCCTCACTCCATTTCTTTCTCCTCATGCATTGGTGTTCCAGGCAGCTGTTAACCCTCTGCAGCAGAGAATGGAAAGAGAAGGGAACCAGAAGAAGAGAAGGAAACAAAGAAATAAGTTATCTCCAATCCAACAGCAGTTAGGAAATCAGCTATAGGTAGCTGCTCTCTGCCGCCCTGCCAAGCAGGATAACATGCAAATGTCCAGGTTCCTGCTGTGGATTCTAAGGAGAAAACAATGATACAAAGCTTCCAGAGATCTTAGGTTTGTTAATACAGGGCATTCACAGTAGGTGTTGGATGTCTGTTTTAGTTTGTCCCAGACAGAATTAAACCCAAAACAGATATACTCAGTTCTTCTAGACCACAGGTTTGTGTTCCTGTGTACTATCTTGGTGTGGTACTCATCTGTCTTTAAAATCATGTGCCTGCAATTAGTCAAGCACTGTGCACATGAAAAACCAATTCTACTGACATACATATCCCTGTATTCAAAACAGGTTTGCAATGTTAATGTTCCCAAATTCTCTGACAGAATTCTAGTCAAAACATGAAGCTAAATCATACTGTATGTGATCCAACCAAATACATTTCCAGTAGTAGTAATAATACAACAATAACAATGATGGTATTTGTTAGTGTTTACTTTGTGTCAAGCACTAAGTACTGGGGTAGATACAAGTGAATTAGGTTGGACACAGTCCCTGTTCCACTTGGGGCTCACAGTCTTAATCCCCATTCTACAGATGAGGCACAGAGAAATCAAGTAACTTGCCCAAGGTCACACAGCAGACAAGTGACAGGGATGGCATTAGAACTCAGGTAGGAATTAGCTTCCTGTCCCTCATGGGGCTCACAATCTAAGAGGGGTCTCACTCAAAAATTCCTCTTTAAAATTACATATGTAGTGATCTTACTCAGCAGGTTATGTTCATTATTCAAGGAAGTTTTTCATAAAGAAAAAAGTCCAAATGAGATGCACAATATCAAATCTTTCTGGAGAATATTTGGAACTTCTTTAAATGAGGCTTGTTTTCTCTGTTGCAATGGCATTTTAAAGGCCTTGTGATTCAGATTATTATTATTATTAGTCAAATTATTTTAGAAAATCAGTAAAACCAAAACTGTGGAAATGAAACATCAAGCATTTTTTGTATCCCTCTCAATGTAAATAATATATGCATCTTCAATCAGTAAAGAATCAAAAAGCATCCTATTTACACTCTAGCACCCAACCTCTTATGCAAGAGATTTGCAAAATAAGCAAATATTGGTGTCAAAAAGAGTTGGTATTAATGTTCCTCCTCTCCATGTATTTTATCCTGGTGTTAGATATAATGTATGATAGCACTGACTCTCAGTCTTTTAAATAAACTATTTTTCACTCACAAGCAAATATGCATTCCTGCTTTGCTTGTGCTATTGTGATGGTTCACTGCTAATGCAACGAAAATGTACACATTACATGAACACTGAAAGAAAGGACCCATTTTGAAAATCATTGTACATTTGAATAAATGTCCCTTCTATTTGAAAATTATTCAGTCATGGCATTCTCCCAGCTAGATTAAGACATCACCTCTAATTATAACTGGGTACGTAGGCATTTATTTCATTGGGAAAAAAATGATTTCCAAAGCCACTGGAAAATGTATTAACAAAACACTAGCTCATTGGAGATTAAAATAAAACAGCCAAAACCTGTAAATCCACAGATCAATCATTCAATCAATGGAATTTATTGAGAGCTTGTGTATGCAGAACAGTGAATTAAGCCCTTGGGAGAGTATAAAAAAAAAGTGGCCAGTCTCCATGCTCTATGGGTGGACAAACATTGCTCTGACTCTTAAAAAGAAACATCATCAATTATTACTATTTAATCAATATTCTGTGAAGAGCACTGGACCAAATGCTTAGGAAAGTACAACTAAATAACTAAGAATGCAAATAAAATTAGAAAATTCAACCTCATAGCTCGTTTCTATATAGTGCTTCTTTGTGACTGAAGGATTTTAGATAAATGAGAGCTATACTGTAAAATACAAATCAATTCAAATGAAACATAGATAAGATAAAACATTAGAAAATCACATGCTTGAAATGGTGAAGCCAGATATTGTGTGAAGCATTCAGAACCAAAGACATTGAACCACAGAAAAACCTCATTAATTCAGAATTTCTGATTATTCGATCCCCTGTCTTCCTTTGGCCTTCTGATTGCTGTCAAAGTATAGGTTGTAACAAAGGTTTACTTAGAAGTGGTTCAATCAATCAATCAATCAATCATATTTATTGAGAGCTAGCTGAGTGCCAAGCACTATATGAAGCAGTTGGGAGAGTACAATATCAATGTCATATTTATTGAGCACTTACTATGTGCAGGGCACTCCACTAAACTCTTGGGAAAGTAGAATATAATAGAGTTAGTAGACATATTCCCTGCCCACAAAGAGCTTACAGTCTAGAGGGGTAGATAGACATTAACATTAATAAATGTTACAGATATGTACATAAGTGATGTGGGACTGAGTCGGGGTGAATAAAAGGTGCACATCCAAATGCAAGGGCATTGCAGAAGGGAATGGAATAAGAGGAAATGAGGGCTTAGTCAGGGAAGGCCTCTTGAAGGCGATGTGCTTTTAATAAGGCTTTGAAGGTGGGGAGAATGATCGTCTGACTGATATGAAGAGGAAGGGCTTTGCAGGCCAGAGGCGAGGGTTCAGCAGTGAGGTAGATGAGATCAAGGTACAGTGAGTAGGTTGGCATTAGAGGAGTGAAGTGTGCAGGATTGGTTGTAGTAGAAATCAGGGAAGTGAAGTAATGGTGGGCAAGGTGATTGAATGCTTTAAAATCTATGGCAAGGAATTTCCGTTTGATGTGGAGGTGTATGGGCAACCACTGGAGGTTCTTGAGGCAAGGTGTATTGGATAGAGCAGGGCCCTGAAAGTCAGAAGGTCATGAGTTCTAATCCCGGCTCCACCACTTGTCTGATGTGTGACTTTGGGCAAGTCACTTCACCTCTCTGGGCCTCAATTCTCTCATCTGTAAAATGGGGATTGAGACTGTAAAACCCACATGGGAAAGGGACTGTGTACAATCTCATTAGAGAAGCAGCGTGGCTTACTGGAAAGAGCACGGGCTTGGGAGTCAGAGGTCGTGGTTTCTAATTCCAGCTCCATCACTTGTCAGCTGTGTAACTTTGGGCAAGTCATTTCACTTCTCTGTGCCTCAGTAACCTCATCTGTAAAATGGGAATTAAGACTGTGAGCCCCACGTGGGACAACCTGACTACTTGTATCTACCCCAGTGCTTAGAACAGTGCTTGGCACATAATGAGCGCTTAACAAATATATCATTATTATTAGAGAAGCAGCATGGCTCAGTGGAAAGAGCACGGGCTTGGGAGTCAGAGGTCATGGGTTCAAATCCCAGCTCCACCGCTTGTCAGCTGTGTGACTTTGGGCAAGTCACTTGACTTCTCTGTGCCTCAATTACCTCATCTGTAAAATGAGGATTAAGATTGTGAGCCCCACATGGGACAAACTGATCACCTTGTGTCCTCCCCAGAGCTTAGAACAGTGCTTGGCACATAGTAAGTGCTTAACAAATACCAAAATTATTATTATTATTATTATTTGCTTGTGTCCAACCCAGCACCTAGTACAGTTCCTGGCACATAGTGAGCACTTAACAACCACAATTATTATAATTACTGAGGTACTGAAAAACATGGAATGAACAGTTTTGTAGAAAGATGATCTGGCAGCAAGGTGAAGTATGCTCTGGAATGGGGAGAGACAGGAGGCTGGGGGGTCAGCAAGGTGGCTAATGCAGTAATCAAGAAAGGATAGGACAAATGCTTAGATTAATATGATACCAATTTGGATGGAGATGAGAGGGCAGATTTTATCAGTGTTGTGAATGTTGTACTGATAGGATTTGGTGACAGATGAATATGTGGGTTGAATGATATGAGTCTAAGCTTGTTGTGGGCACACAATAAGCACTCAGTAAATATGATTGAATGATTGACTGTTATAGGGAGACAGGGAGAATGGTGGTGCTCTCTAAAGTGATGGTAAAGTCAGGGGAGAGCAGAGTTTGGGTGGCAATATGAAAAATTCTGTTTTGGACATGTTTAAGTTTGAGGTGTCAGTGGGACATCCACGTCGAGATGTCCTGAAGGCAAAGGGGAATATGAGACTGCAGAGAGGGAGAGAGATCAGGCCTGGAGGTGAAGATTTGGGAATCATCTGCATAGTTGAAGTCATGGGAGCGAATGGGTTCTTTCTAGAGAGTGGATGAAGATGGAGACTAGAAGGGGACCCAGAACCGAAACCTGAGGGACTCTAAATTAAAGGTTGGGAGGCAGAGGAAGAGCCTGTGAAAGAGACTGAAAATGAGCGGCCAGAAAGATAAGAGGAGAACCAGGAGAAGACAGGATCATTGTAGCCGAAGTTGGACTATGTTTCCAGGAGAAGGGGGTGGTTGACAGTGTCAAAGGCAGCTGAGAGGTTGAGAAGGACTAGGATAGAGTAGAGGCCTTTGGATTTGGCAAGAAGGTGACCTTTGAGAGGGCAGTTTTGGTGGAGCAAAGTGGGTGGAAGTCACATTACAGGAGAGAATTAGAGGAGGAGAAATGGAGGCGGCAGGTCTAGATAATTTGCTCAAGGAGTTTGGAGAGGAATAATAAGAGGGATATAGGGCAATAACTGGAGAGAGCTGTGGGAACAAGGGAGGTTTTTTTTGTAGGATGGGGAGACATGAATGTGTTGAATAGTAAAGCCAGTAAAATTGCAACAGGAGAAGCAATTGGAGACATTATTGAAGGGTATGGAGACATTTCTCTAAGTAGATGTAAAGAAAGTAAGAGGAAAAGAGACAGTCAGCCCAGACATCAGAGAAAGACTCAACAGCACAACCACAAAGACACACCAACACATTCAAATGTCCAGGGACACCTATTCACCCTATTGTAATAGGATTTTAAAAATGACTCTAAAAATTCAGGCTTTTTTCTCCTTTAGATGAGTCTCCTATTTCATCCAAATTAGTGAGGTTTTCCTGCCAAAATCAGGTTCTTAATATGCAAAAGAAATTCATTTCTTAATTAGTGCTTAGGGTCATTAACACTGCATTTACAAATGCATGCACAGTGCCCTCTAGAGACATCTTTCCAGAGCTGTAAAGGCTGGGCACTTTCCAGTCTTGTCATGTGGAAGCTTGAATAGACTCTCGGGAACATTGGTGCTAATTCAGTTGGGGGCATTGGTTTTTGAACTGGACAATTGGCTTTGCTTATCCTAGGCTTCTGATAAGGCTTGAGTATTTCCAGTTAGGGCTAAGGGCCCAAATGGTGGCTTATAGACCTGTTAGCTCTTTGAATCATCATACTCACTGTGGTATGCTATTGATGCCTGTCTACTTGTTTGGTTTTATTGTCTGTCTTCCCCCTTCTCGACTGTGAGCCCGTTGTGGGGTAGGGATTGACTCCATCTGTTGCCGAATTGTACTTTCCAAGTGCTTAGTACAGTGCTCTGCACACAGTAAGTGCTCAATAAATACGATTGAATGAATGAATGAACAAATGGTATTTGTTAAACACTTATAATAATAATAATAATGGCATTTATTAAGCACTTACTATATATAAAGCACTGTTTTAAGCATTGGGGAGGTTAAAAGGTGATCAGGTTGTCCCACGGAGGGCTCACAGTCTTAATCCCCATTTTACAGATGAGGTAACAGCCACAGAGAAGTTAAGTGACTTGCCCAAAGTCACACAGCTGACAATTAGCAGAGCCGGGGTTTGAACCCATGACCTCTGACTCCAAAGCCCGTGCTCTTTCCACTGAACCACGCTGCTTCTCTACAGTGCCAAGCACTGTACTAAGCAGTGGAGGAGCTGCAGGATGATCAGGCTGGATGCAGTCCTTGTCCCACATGGGCTCACAGTCTAATCCCCTGCAAAATCCTTACCCACTTTCTGTTCCTGTAAACAAAAGAAAAAGTGGGTAACTCTGCTCAGTGCTGACCCCTGCTAAGTGCTGGCCAATGCTCATCCCATGCCAGGTCAACTGGAAAAGTGCTTAGCCAGGTGGCCTTCTTTCTCTTGATATTTGAAGAGAAGGTGGTCACCATTTGAGTTGGCCCCAGTTGGCTCCAAGGGGGTCCTGGACAAGATAGCTGGAGACTGGCAAGGCTGGGGTCATCCAAATAATTGTTTGTATTGATTGAGCACTTACTGTGTGCAGAGCACAGTACTGAGCGCTTGGGAGCATACAGCACTGCAATATGACAGAGACATTTCCTGCCCACATTGAGCTTACAGCCTAGAGATGGCTCCTACCCTCTGGGCCTCAGCCCTATCTCCTGGGAGGATACGCTTGCATAAGGGCCCTACTTCTTTGTGCAGGGCCAAAATAGACCAAGGACCAAAAAAACCCATGCAACCAGGGAGGCCGATCCCAGCTCTTGCTGTCCTCATGCTTTTATCTTGTCTAACTTGCCACCGATCTTTCACCCACGTCATGCCTTTGGCCAGAATGCCCTCCCTCTCCATATCTGACAATCAAATACTCTCCCTTCATTCAAAGCCTTAATGAAGGCACATCTCCACCAAGAGGCCTTCCCTGACTAAGCCCTCATTTCTTTTTGTCACACTTTTTGCATCTCCCTGACTTGCTGCCACCCTCAGCTCCACAGCACATATGTACATATCTGTAATTTATTTATTCATATTAATGTCTGTCTCCCCCTCAAGACTTTAAGCTCAATGTGAGCAGGGAATGCGTCTGTTATATTGTGATATTGTACTCTCCAAATCTCTTAATTCACTGCTCTGCACACAGTAAGTGATCAATAAATACAATTGATTGATTGATTCATCCCCTTTCCTCCATATTTCCTCCTGTCTTCCCAGATCTTCCAGTACACCAATCTCTAAGATGCATGGAGCGAAGCTATTGTCTACAAATGCGTATGGGTCTACATATTACATAGCTGAAAACAAAGGATTTATTAACTCGAATAAATTAGGGGACATTTTGCCTGTAAATTTGCTAACCAATCAATTGTGATTATTGAGTGCTTTTTTAAAAAATGATTTAAGGACAGTAAATGTGCCAGGTACTGTACTAAGAACTAGGGTAGATAGAAGCTAATCAGGTTGGACACAGTCCTTGTCCTACCTGGGGCTCACAGTCTTAATCCCCATGGTACAGATGAGGTAACTGAGGCATAGAGAAGTGAATCGTCTTGCTCAAGGTCTCACAGCAGACAAGCAGTAAATCTGGGATTAGAACCCAGGTCCTTCTGACTCCCAGGACCATAGTCTATCCATTAGGCCATGTTGCTTACTGTAAGCACTGGATTAAGCACTTGGGAGAATACAATATAACAGAGTTGGTAGATGTGTTCCCTGATCCCAGTAAGCACTTATTGATGGTTATACTGCATCAACAAGTAAATCTTCCTCAACACCACCAACAATAAGGTTTTCACCATCACCATAATTATAAACCTAGTGTCACCTTGGGTGTGGAATCCTATTTAGTGTTTATTGAACGTTAGTAGTACACAGTCCCTACTTGTAATTCAATGGAAGTGAAAATCGTGAACATATTTGGAACACATTTTGTGTGCATGAATCTGTCTTCAGGCTAGTGTTTGTGTATTTGTGGTCTAGTAGAGTATGTTTTATTGCATTAGGTTAGAGCGGTAAATTCCAAGGTTCATTTTCCCCCTACGGGATAGAAGTTATTTTGCACTTTCAAGAAGAGATGGAAACATTCAGTCTTCCTTTGAGAACAACATGTGATAGCATCAAAAAGATAGGCATTATTTTTAGCTCCTTTGCCTGGAGGGAAAGAAAGAAAATGGTTCCTTTTCTTAAGGTTAAGCTGTGACCAGAGGAAGTATAAGGGGAAGTGTTGTGTTGCTGAGAGTAGTAAGAAAAATAGTCAATATTTCAGAAAGAGAATGTAAGGATGGGAGGTCAAGGGAACAGAAAGCTGTAAACAGCTGAAAAAATTCAGGCAATTGAATCAATCAATATATCAATGGCACTCACTGAGAGTTTACATGTGTAGAGGAGTGTATTAAGCACTTGGGAGAGTATGACAGAGTCAGTAGACTTGGTTAAAAAGAACTTTACGAACATCTATGCACAACTCATTAACTCTTGCTAATTTCTTTTTCTAATTGGCACATTTAGCCTGGCTTGCCTGATTCACTATCTTTGCTTTGCCAGTTAGGTCTTGGAGTGCCACAAAAGTAGAGACTGAGGAATAGGAGGCTTTAATTCCCATTGAAATAACTGACGAGAATATTCCCAACCATCTCAACAACAACAACAACAACAAAAAAAAAAATTAGCGTTCATTTTACTTGTCTTTGTATTAGGAGTGGTTAATCTCTTGTCACTTTAACTTCTGTTTCCATTCAGGAAGCCAAGAGGTTTGGGGCTCAGAATTATGCATTTCACTTTTTATTCACCTTCTAATTAAACTGGCTGAATCATAAGATTTCTGTTTTTTGTTGTTTTTACTGTAGACCTCACTTCAGTACCTTGAAAAATGGATACACATTTCCTCTTTTCACAAGACTCGATTTGATTTTCTTTTGTTCCCATCCTAATGTTACAATCACAATCAAATCAGACAGAAACTCTTTAAAGTAATGGAATGGAAAGACAGCTTTTAAGGTCTATTAGCCTCATTATTCACCAGAATAAATTTGGATCAGGCAATGTAAACAGCAGCTATGCTCTAAGTAATCACTCTTTCAAGATACTCTGGCTTGCCACCTTCATTTCAAAAGCAGGAATCTGATCAAAAATTCAATTTCTCAGTTTCTAAGGAGCATTACAGCATGAAAGTGTCCACAGATGTTTGGTGAACAGTGCCAAAACTATATGCACACTTAAGGGTTATTAGCTATTCCAACTCTTCTAGTAGTTAGTTTTTATCCTTTTTATTATTATTATTACTTCAGCATTCCGAAGCTGAATTCATGTTCCCTCTGGAGGAGAAAATATTAATTTCATTTTGTGATTCTCCAAGAAGGCGTTGACAAATACTGCAAGATTTAGAAGTCAATGAAAGACACCAAAATTATGTGATATTTTAACTTGACAGTGTTTCTAGAAGTGCTCTGTAGGGAACACAAACTAAAGACATGTTAAAATCTCAAATATGTAGGATGTGGATGTCGATTCTTTTTATATTTTTATGGTGAAAGCAGTTTGAGAGTAATGACTCTTTGAAAGCCTTCAGAATATGCCATTTGAATCTGATAGCTGCTTCATCAGCACCATCATGGCTGGTCCAATATACCATTACCTTAATGAGAACCCTCAATAGGAGTTGGCTTGTGAACCATAGAATCAAATTTCCAGACAGATCATGAATATAGCCGGTTAGTGATTACTTAATGTTCAGGGTCAGCCTGCCTATGAGAGCTCGAAATTATTTTTCCAGACCACCTTCTTCCCCTAGGAAATTAAGCCTTAAACATAGCCCAGAGTACAGTGCACTGCACCAAGTGCATGCTTAATAAATGTTATTACAACTACTACTCTTTGTGGGTAGGCACCAAAGAACAAAGCTCAAAGTGAGGTAGAGCTGATGGGCCACCACTTACTAACTCATTTTCAGACCAAGAGTTATGAAGAAAGAAACTATCCAATGCTCCTGACCCATAGGAGGTCTGTACCAAAGCCAAGAGGGAGGTGAACACCTGCAGAGGGGCAAACTAGGAAACACCCTACTTAAATTATGCATCCAAGGGAAGGGAGGGGTGGGAGACTGCTTTCCTCTGGGACAGCAAGCTCTCTCTGAGATTGCTATATTGTACTCTCCCAAGTGCTTAGTACAGTGCTTATCACCCAGGAAACACTCAATAAATACGATTGAATGAATGAATGAAGCCCCATTTCAAGCTCAAAGGATATTGCTGTTAGGTCATCCCCAAGGGTAAAAATAAAAGATTCCTGCCAGAATGCAGGCAGTGATTTGTGGCAGGAGGGCATCCTGTAGCGGGGACACAGGAGGAAACCTTTGCTGGCCCCCACAGGTTCCCAGGATGGAAAGGGGAATACATGGTGTTGGCAGAGGGCTTAGAGTGGAACCACCATTTTGCCTCCACCCTCTCCAGGATCTAGCTCTGACTTCTGGCAACCAAGAAAGAGAAGGGACTTGGGGAAGGAATGGGGTCAGCAGCCCATCCCCAAGCCGGGTCACGACCAGCTAGCCAAAATGGCTATCAAGGATCCATTTTCATCCTGGGACCTTTTCTTTTACCAGGGCTGAGTTATTTGCCCAGTCCAGCTTCACTGGTCTTTCCAAATGCAGTACTGTTGTGGGCCACATATACCCAGAACAGAAACAATTTGGTGCATCATATAGGCATTTGCCTAGTTCCATCATTATTATTTTTAAAATCCTACTTTTCTCTCAATTATCCAGGCCACAGCAGGGTCTGAGAAGCAGTGTGGCTTACTGGAAAAAGCACAGGCTTGGGAGTCAGAGGTCATGGGTTCTAATCCCGGCTCTGCCACTTGTCAGCTGGGTGACTTTTGACAAGTTACTGAACTTCTCTGTGCCTCAGTTCCCTCATCTGTAATATGGGGATTAAGTCTGGGAGTCCCACGTGGGACAACCCGATTACCTTGTATATACCTTAGCATTTAAACAGTGCTTGGCACATAGTGAGTGCTCAACAAATACCACCATCATCATCATCATCATCTTAGCCTGAATTACCCAAGTATTTTTTCTCAAATAGTTCTTGCCCACCGTCACACTTTGTTCTCCCTAGCTAACCAAAGCCCAACCTTGGGTTCATCCTTCTCATTATGCTTCTGACTTGGTGTGGGTTGACACTCGCTTTGGCCAGAGAAAGATAACGTATGGTCATAAGTTCATTCAATCATATTTACTGAACGTTTCCTATATGCAAAGCACTGTACTAATCACTTGAGCGAGTACAACAATAAACAGACACATTCCCTGTTTGGGAAGCTCGGGACCACAACTAAGCAGATGGCCCATCCCAACTAAATCTGAGCCAGCCCTTTAAGAATGAACTGTTAGAGGAAGTTCACGCTCTGTGAACACTGCTCACATCATCTGTTATTGCAGCTGGGAAAATGGTGATATGAACGGACTACATTTCCCCAATTGTACACAGACCAAGTCTCACCTTCCATGAGGAGGAAGAGCAAACCCATTCTGTCTCTCAGATGCAGATCTTCATGCTGTTCCTTTGTACCACTGGTAGGATTTACCTCTGCCAAATATCCTAGAGAGACCTTGCTCCTGGGCAGTGGAAACTCTGTCTCTAAAACGATGCTCAGACTTAACAGCACCCTATTACAGGTAGAAATCGATCACCACTGGTTACAGGATTAACTCCCTGGCACAGAGCATGAAAAAATAAATAAAAATAAAAAAGAGGAAGAAGGGAGGGGTGAGAGACTTGTAAATCCTCAAAGAAATAACTGCGGAATGACTGTTTCTGCTTTTCATCTTGCTTAAGAGTTCAGCTAGAGTTTACTCATGGTTTCCCTCTGAACTAGGCTTTCTCCACCACAGAGTCAGGGAGAGAAGCCCTCGAGGAGAGACACTGCTCAGCTGTTAAGTGTAGAGAAATAACACGCCTGAATCCTCAAGAACCCGTCTCTGTGGGATGGGTCAATTTGATGGAGGATCTAGTTCATTAAGTGCTCTAATGTGAATTTTACACCACCATTAGGAATAAATTGATTGATTCTTTGTTTAAAAAAAGGAGTACAGGTTGTAGATTTGTCTCCTCTCGGCACAGCCATCATCCTTAATGGTCTCCAGAAAAGGATTTTACAGACCAAAAGATTAAAAATGATCTGCCCTTGGATTCAAGCCAAGGCACAGCAATGAAGGGCAGTTTGGTGGCCTAGGATACCTAAAGTGATCAAACAAATCTCATGACTTTCCCCTCTATTTTCCCCTAGAGAGAAGGAAAATGTGCCTACAGTGAAATGTCCCAAAATCCTGGACAAATTCCAATGGTCAGTTTCCAAAAATTAAAATTAAAATCAAACCATCTAAAACCTCAGCCATCCAAAAAAAAAAAAACTAGGTCTAGCTCTACCAGTCAACAAGCTTGGTTAAACTCACCAGAGCTCTTCCTCTTGAACAGATAGTTCTAGAGTCAGTCTCAACCAATCCATTAATTGATCATTAGTATTAATTGACCAGCTACTCTGGGCAGAGTCAGTCAGTGAGTCAATCATATTTATTAAGCACTTACTGTGTGCAGAGCACTGTTCTAAGTATTTGGGGGAGTATAGTAAAGCAATATAACAGACACATTCCCTGCACACAACGGACTTACAGTCTAGAGGGGAAGACAGACATTAATATAAATAAAATTCCAGATATGTACACAAATGCTGCAGTGCTGTGAAGGGGGATGAATAAAGGGAGCAAGTCAGGGTGATGTAGAAGGGAGTGTGAGAAGAGGAAAGGAGGACTTAGTCAGAGAAGGCCTCTTGGATGAGACATGCCTTCTATAAGGCTTTGAAGGTGGGGAGAGTCATTGTCTGTCAGCTGTGAAGAGGGAGAGTGTACCAGGCTGGAGGTAGGATGTGGGCAAAGCACTGTTCTTAGCACTTGGGAGAATAAAATAAACAGACATGACCCCTGCCCTCAAGGAGCTTACAATCAAGCAGGGAATGCACTAAAATAAAATTTACATACAGAAGGAAGAAGAAAATGGGAAAATGTACTTGAGTTAGTGTAATATAGTCTTAAATGGAGAGTTAGAATTGACACCGAGTCAGTACTCAAGCTAATCTTGTGTACACTCAGGTCACTGACCACTCTCCTGGGCTCTATGTGGTGGGACATGGCCTAGATTGACATGAGTCACCTGTGGCCCAAGCTTGTAATAATATTCAAGGTAAGTACTGTGGTTTTGCTATCCACAAGAGCTGGAGGCAGAATTAGAACTGGGGATTTCAGTGCTAGGCACCCGGGGACAGGTAAGAGATGAAGAGGATGTGATCCCTGCCTATGAAGACCCTATACTCTAATGGGAGGACAATAGGCAAAAACTGCTTTACATGTGTGTCATTCTGGACCTGCCCAGTCTGAAAAACTACTTGCTAGGCTCCACCAACTTGCACTAAAGGGATGTTTTCTCATTCCTATGTTGTCTTCATGAAATATTGTGCTCATACTTTTCTTCCTATTTCTGAAATGGTGGGTAGAAATTCAAGGAAACCCTGCCAATGGGAGAACCTCCATTGTTTTGCTAAAACAAACAAGAAGCCCTGCTGTTCTAACACCTACCAGAAACCACACACTTCATTCCACACTGTGCAAGATATCAAATCACCACCCCCATGCCAGGGCCTGGGAATCAGAAGGTCATGGGTCCTAATCCCGGCTCCACCACATGTCTGCTTTGTGACCTTGGGCAAGTCACTAAAATTCTCTGGGCCTCAGTTACCTCATTTGTAAAATAGGGATTAAGAATGTGAGCCCTTTGTGGGCTAGGGACTGTGTCCAACCTAACTTGTATCTACCCTAGTACTTAGAACGGTGCTTGGCACACAGTAAGCATTTAACAAGTACCATGATTATTATCATTCTTTCCCTCCTGTCCTCCCCTCTGGAGGCTCCTAGGTAACAAAATCAGTGAAATCAACGATATTACTAATTTTAATCATATTTGTTAAACACTTACTTTGTGCCATGCATTGTACTAAGTGCTGGAGTAGATCAAAGATGATGATGATATGATGATTATTATTGTATTTGTTAAGCACTTACTATGTATCAAGCACTGTACTAAACACTGAGTTAGATACAAGATACCCAGATCCTACATGGGACTCACAGTAGGAGGGAGAGAAAGTATTTTGCAGGTGAGAGAACTGAGGCACAAAGAAGTTAAGTGGTTTGTCCACATCACAGGTAAATACCAAATGGTGGAGCTGGGATTAGAACCCAGGTCGTCTAATTCCCAGGCCTGTGCTCTTTCCATTAGGCCACATGGGCTTTTCCACTACTTCTACTAATTCACCTGTCATAAATAACTTCCTAACTAGAAATGTAAAACTGATAGATCTGACTAAATTTTAACTCCCCTCACCTTTAAAAATATATTTTATATATTTTTCCCTACTTTAAAAACAAATTAATGAGGCTTTCTAAATGCAGCATTGAAAAGAATGGCCTTAAATAATACCAAAAATTATCATCATCATTAATTATCTCAGCTTTCTGGCATGCCTTGTCATTTCCTTTTGTAAATGATCAATTAAAACTGCCAGGTTGCTTCATTTCTCTGATTCATAAGTTCAGTTTCTGCTTTGAAATGGGGGAAAAGATTTGGGGTGAAAAGAAAAACATGTATAACATTTTTCAGTGTTTTAAACTTTACTTGCCAAGAAACAAAAAAGAAATGGGTTTCAGACAGCTATTATATAATGACAGTAATTTTGAGAAATGAGTAGTGTCCAGAGAAACCCAATTAAAGTGTAATAAATTTTGTGCTTCGGGGGATGGGGAAGAATTCTAGGAATTGCTTTGGAACAAAGTTTTAGGCAGTAACATGGGAAAAGTGCTGAGTTAATCAAACAGAGGACAATGTTTTTAAGATGGCTTTTCTAATTACTTTCCCCCATTAGACTCTAAAGTAACTGACAGCCTTTCTGTCAGGTCCAGATTAGCAGGTGACTGAGGGGTTTTTTTCTGTGCCTCCTTCGGTCTAGTGTTGTGTCAGAGATGGCAAAAATAACACCTCTCTGACTCTTGGGTACGCATCCACTTGTAGAGGTTATAGAAACAGCACACTGGTATTGCAAAGAAGCTAAGTGTCCTAGTGGAAAGAGCATAGGCCTGGGACTCAGAAAGGGGCCTAAGTTTGAATCCTGACTCCACCACATGCCCGTTTGGTGACTTTGGACAAGTCATTAAACTTCACTCTGTCTCAGTTTCCTCATCTGCAAAATGGGGATGAAATCCTTGTTCTTCCTCCCCTTTGGAATGTGAACGCCATGTGGGATGGAGACTGTGTCTGATAGGATCATTTTATATCTATCCTAGTGCTCAGTGTAATGAGTGGCACAGAGTAAGCATTTTGAAAATGCTGCAATTACTATTCTGCAGCAATCAGCCATTAGGGTCCCCAGAGTTCAGATTCAGACTGGAACCTTTAGGATGGTTGATGTCTAATTGTGTCAAACCTAAAGGATCGACCTGTGGGTGGAAATCTCCTGGCATAATCTGAGGCTTTCCCAGAACTGCACCTGGCTTCGGGCCTGGGAGTTAAAAGGAATTGAGTTCTAATCCCAGCACTGATACTTGTTTGCTGTGTGACCTTGGGCAAGTCACTTCACTTATCTGTGCCTCAGTTACCTCATTTGTAAAATGAGGATTAAGACTAATTAAGACTGTTAATGTGGGGCAACCTGATTAGCTTGTATCGATCCCAGCGTTTAGTACAGTGCTTGACACAGAGTAAGCGCTTAACAAACACCATGGTCATCTGGCCCGGCATAACCCAAATGCTCCCTTCACTTGCTAATCAACTCACTTTCATCATTCCTCTCAAGTCATTGTTAGTTGCTCCTCACTGTTCTCCATTCACACAGTTCCTCCAGCTTCTAACTCCCTTTACAAATCTGACAGACCACAGCTCTCCCCACATTCAAACCCTCCTAAAATCCCACCTCATCCAACAAGCCTTCCCTGATTCATCTCCCATCACCCTTAGTCATGTCATCCCTTCAGGCAACTCAGCACTCATAGACAGATAGATGATACATTATATAAAATATGTACTCGGTCATGTATTTTGATGACTCCTGCAAATATTTTATCTGTGTCTCCCCCATTAGATGGGAACCCCCTTGAGGGCAGGGAACACATTACTTACTTATTCTAAACTTCCCATATGTCTAATACAGTGCACTGAACTCTATAATGAGTACTTAATTAATACTACTGCTACCTGTAGCCTTTGCGCTGAATTCTTTGCACTCTTTAGTCAATGTCACAGGAGGTGTCCTTCTGTAAACCACTTGAAGAGCTGTCTAATTTCCCTCAGCCCTAACCCAGGCACAGTTTTTAAAATAGGATGTGGAATTGTATTCATGAGTTACCTGGAGCTCCCAAGCTACCCCATTAATAATTTATCAAATAAAAATGTGGTTTCAGTATCTTTTGGTTTAACATAACAAAACATTATCTGAAGGGCTATTTACATAGAAGAGAATACTTTATAGGAAATGGAATGTGGCTGCAAAGGCAAAAGAAAATATCAAGTACAAAAGGTCATTTTGTCAGTAATATTTTGGGCAGACGGTCATATTAAATGGTTTTCATCCACAGAAAGATCAGAGTACTAAAAGAGACAATTACAGTACACAATTTGAGAGTACCACAGCAATCAGTTGCCAAGGCTACAAAGTATGTGGCAAAATAAGGTGTTTATACTGATAAAGCCCTATTGACTTTAGTCTTGTAAATTGTTTTCACTTTCTAAGCCCCTACCTCAAAGAACTGTAATTCCATTCACTGGGGAAAAGATATTGTTGAGTAGACATCACCCCTGAAAGATATAAATACTAACCAAATTCATTTATTCAGTTAACATCAGGTGTATATTAATTAAATATGCCCTTTTCCCTCCCCAAAGACCAACTACCAAGATGGAAGCGCAAAATAGCCAGAAATAGAACACCTTCCTGGTAAAGTGTGGGACAAAGACCACAACAGCTACAAAAACAGCTATTCTGGTAACTTCCCACTAGACCTGGGTTCTAGTCCCAGCTTAGTTACTTGCCTGCTTTGTGACCTTGGACAAGTCACTTAACTTCTTTGTGCCTCAGTTTCCTCACTTGTAAAATGGGGACAATACTTTTCTACCTCCTACTTAGAATGTGAGCCCCACGTGGAACAGGGACTGTGTCCAACCTGATTATCTTGCATCTATTCCAGTGCTTAGTACCATGTTTGGTGAGGACTTAAATGCCAAATCATTATTACCACTGGCCTGTGGCATTAAAATACTGCACCAACACTACACTGCAGTCCCTTTGGCCAGAAATAGCTTTTGAATGTAAAATTATCACGTGTACGTCACAACGTGTTGCAGCCCTGCCTGCCTCCTCACTTATTGCACCCAGAGCCCCAGCAGTACATGACTGACATGGACAGGAGAATGCTAGTGGCCCTGCACAAATCACTAGCACTATTAACAATTCCTCTGCACAGATCCTGGGGAACAAAATCTTCATTGCTGAAAAGAATAATAATAATAATGGCATTTGTTAAGCGCTTACTATGTGCAGAGCACTGTGCTAGGCACTGGGAGGGATACAAGGTGATCAAGTTGTCCCACATGGGGCTCACAGTCTTAATCCCCATTTTACAGATGAGGTAACAGGTTCAGAGAAGTTAAGTGACTTGCCCAAGGTCACACAACAGACATGTGTCGGAGCAGGAATTCAAACCCATGACCTCTGACTCCAAAGCCCGTGCTTTTTCCACTGAACCACGCTGCTTCTCTAAGAAGCTTTCCCCTAATTTTCAGGGCAAAACTCCATCATTAAATATGCCTTGATTTAATTACATTTTCATCAGCTACCTTTAAAAAGGGTGGACTATAATCCAGTGGAACCTAGTTTGGGTATGTTTTTTTATTTATTCATCTACGTTGCTCTCCCACTGTAAAAGAAACTACCGTATTTACTCATATAATTGCACTCATTGCATGATCACCCCCACCCACATTTTTGAGGAAGAAATAAAAGATCATTTTTTGTACCATGTAACTAAAAGCAGTCAGAGCCTGGTGCATGCTGGGGGAAGATAAGGAAAAGAATGAGTCAATGCAGAAGAAACAGGCCCATACTAGGGGAAGGAAATTTCCACATTAAGACAGGGGTTCTCCAGGGAGGAAGAAGGGAAGTGGGGTCAGTGCAGCTAATTCATTGAATGTATATTGTTTGCAGCACTTGGAAGACTTTAACAGTTATAAGAGAGGCAGTCCCAACAGTCTTTTAGCTTCCTCTTCCTTCTTTCCTCTTTTTGTCTATGCATTGTCTGCTTATTTTTTCCCCTCCTCCTTCCCTTATTGCTAGACTCAATGATCTGCATGATCTGCATAGCTGTCCCACCCATGTATTAATGCAATGAAAACTGTGTGGGAAGGGGGGGGATTATGCAAATAAATAAGGCAGACTTGTACAGCCATGGCCCATATCTAAAGCCTTCAGGTTGTAAAAATGTTGTGTTTTCTCAGTCATTGGGGATGCTAAATTCCACTCTTCAGTGTCCATTTTGAATGTGCAGTGTCAGTGCAATAAAAACCAGTTCCACACTAACCTTTCTTTGTGTGATCCAGATAAAAAGACCAATACTGAATTAATTACTGTGTAAACACGTCCAGGATACGGTCTACTTTGTTAAAGAAAAGGGTGCTCTTTCCCAGCCAATTTGGAAAAAATGAAGCAATTGACTCTTACACATAATAATAGCACTATTTTTAACTTGACACCATCACACAAAAAAACACTTTCTAAAAATCAGCTATCAATCCACAACTGCCATTGATAAGCTCAGAAAATTGGCAGGTTTCAGAACTGGCCTAGGACCCCCTAGTGATTGGTTATAACTGGGCTAGGACACCTGATGATTGGCTAAACCTGGGTTAGGACATCTGGCTAGGGCACCTGGAAATCCTCCCTCTCATTTCATGCTTCCTTTGTAGAGGCAAGGAATTTGTTGAGCCATTTTCTCCTCTGGGAAAAGTTATCAGGGCCCACTTTCTTATCGGAAAAAGAGTTCCCTCTTATCTGAGAGAAAACTATCTAAGGTTTCTATTTATAGAGTGTAGCATTGGCCTCCACATTTGAATCTTCTAGTTAATTCAAATCTAAAAATATTTTGATCTGAATTATCCAGCTATTTCAGGCAGTTGTGGAAGGAGGGTAAAAGAAAGTGAAGTGGGTAGGGGTGTGCGCATGCGTGCATGCGCGTGCGTGTGTGTGTGTGTGTGTGTGTGAGAGAGAGAGAGAGACAGAGACAGAGAGAGAATGTGTTAATGTAGTCAGGTGGAAAGGGCATAAGACTGGAAGTCAGGAGGCTCAGGTTCCAGTCTTAAATCTGCCACTCTCCTGCTTAATGTCTCTGTGCCTCCATTTCCTCACTCATAAAATGAGTTTAAAATATCTTTTCTCCTTATCTTTTAGATTGTGAGCCCAGGGTGGGACAGAGACTATGTCTGATCAATCTTATTTCTACCCCAGCACTTGGCACATAGAAATCATTAATGACTAAGTATTAGATTAATTAATGATTATTAGAAGACAAATGCATTATGGAGATGCGGTTTAGACATTACTAGTAACAACAGCATTTATTTAAGCACTTCAGTGCAAAGCATCCTATTGGGTTTTGGGGAAAGTAGAAGGAAAAGTCCACCTCTGCCTTTGTGGAACTTACTGTCTAATGGAGGAAACAAGTAAATAGAAACTGTAAACAAATACTAGGTTAAAGGGTAAGCACAGATAGAAACGACAAGAACAAAATAGGCAATTAAATAGTGGTCCTTTAGTTCAAAAATAATACTGCTACTGGTGAGATGGCAAATGAGTGAATGCCACTAACCCATCCATTTCCTCATCTGTAAAATGGGGATTCAATATCTGTTTCCCCTCCCCCTTAGACTGGGAGCCCTTTGGGGGACAGGGATCTTACCTGACCTGATTATCTTGTATCTACCATAGCATTTAATACAGTGCTTAGCACAAAGTAAGCTCTTAATAACACTTATTAGTATTATCATTATTGTTTCTTCCATGGAAATACAATAGGGTACTTTTTATGATTCCTTGCCATTCATGGTGAACAATGTGCAGACATCAAGGGTTCTGCCAAATGACACAGCTACCTCTTTCTCAACAAGAGGCCAAATCAAAAGTATTTCCTGAGTGCTTACTCTGTACTTGTGTATACTAAGCTCTTTGGACAATAGAATGCAGTAGAGTTAGTAGTCAGTTCAAGAGTTTCTGCTTAATGTGTAGATGGATAGCCAAGCACTGAGAGTCTTTGAGGAGTATGGATATGTGTTCAGAATAAATGATGTTTTAGAAAAATAATTTCAGCAGAAGAGCAAAATATAGACTGGAGAGGGGAGAGGCTGGAGACAGGGAGGTCTTCAAGGAGGCTGATGCAGTGGTCAAGTTGGGATCAATCAATCATATTTATTAAGCAATTAATATTTGCAGAGTACTTTACTAAGCACAAAACTTAGTGACAATCTGAATGAGGCGGTTGAAAGAAAGAGGAATCAAAGATATGCCCAGGTTGCTGTCTTTGAAAGGCAAGAGGGTTTGGGGGGTGCCTGTGATTTCTAGACGGATACACATAAAAGTGCTAAAATGACTGATGAAAAGGCATAATCAGTAAGGGGTGAGGGGTGAGTCAGAAAGTGCTTCATATTGCATATGGCAACCAAGATGAAGCATAAACATGCTCAGATATAGGGCAGACTAGATGCTTAGACAGTCAATTTTAGTCAGAGGTTGTTTTCAGCCTCCAGAATTAGAATGAGGATGAGGATGAGCCCTATGTGAGACAGGGACTAAGGATGAGGAGGAGGATTCAGTTGCCTCTGGTGGCTTTTTGCTCTACTCTTCCTTAAAAGGCTTTAACGAGGGATTTCTTTTGTTTTGCCAAGGCTCCAAAAAGCTGGTAGTGTTCCCCTCTGTGACTAACAACTGTCAGATCTCATCCAAGAATTGCTATCTCCAGGAAGGCTCTCAGGCCCGAGCTAAGGGAACCTCATCAAAATAGGGAGGAAAATCGTTCTGACTTTTCTGTCAAAGGAGAAGATGCATAAACACCAGCTGTGTAAATAAAATGTTTCTCTTTGTGGCCAAAGCCAAATTCATATACAGTATTTGATTTTCCCCTTAGACGGTGTATTCGCTGCAGGTCGGCTACAGATGGCTCCCCAAATACAGACCGTTCCCAAAATTTCTGCCTAAACAGTGAATTATCATTCTTATCCCACTTGCAATTCCAGATGGCACAGAACAGAATCATCCTTCACTGCTAAGGCATATCACTAAATTCATTTCAGAGATTAGTCTTAGGAAAATGCTGTACAAAATAAAATGATGTTCTTCTATGTGAAAACATTGTAGAGCTTTGAGTAAATAGTTAGACCTCCCAATATGCTGGATGCCAGGTCAGTAATACAGCCTAGCAGATTGGTTAAAAAATAAAAATAAAAATCAACCAGCCCAGAAAACTTTTCCACCTCACAAATTTGTCAATTTTCTCTTTTGCATAAAGAGAATCAATGTGATCTGATGGGTAGAGCATGGTCCTGGGACTCAGGAGACCTGGGTTCGAATTCCATTCTGTCACCTGCTGTGTTATCTTGGATGAGTCACTTAATTTCTCAGTTTCTTGGTATTTTCATCTGTAAAATAGAAATGAAATGCCTTGTTCTCTCTCCCTATTAAACTGCGAGTTCAATGTGTGATAGGAACCATGTCTGATCTGATTATCTTCTATTTGGCCCAGTGCTTGGCCCAGAGTAAGCATTTAACAAATACCATTAAATATCAGCTTCAAAGCCTTATTAAAATCACATCTCCAACTACCTTTACAGGTGAGATGTCAGCAGAAATCATAAAAAATTTAAAGTAAAGGCACATCCCTCAATCTTTGTCCAGGCTTCAGTAAATAATCATAGAAACCCATACTGCAATTTGTCTTCTGATATCATCTCAGCAATTCCATTGCTATTCTCAGAGCTGAGGAGCATATAGTATCCCTCCTTCCTGGGGTTGGGCCAATTCCTCATGTTAAAGGAATATAACTTGCTAGGAAATTCAGCAACTCTTTTTCAGCAGCAACAGAAAGACTAATGATTTATTGAAAGTCAGGAAGCATATGCAGTTGGCTTTCCTGAGTGATTCACCAAAGAGAAAGATTTAAACCTAAAACTGCACTTTGTCCAGTGCCACTTCTCTTACTTTAAGTGCACTCCCTTGTGTAGCTCAACCCCAACTCAGTGTAGATAAAGCCCAAATCTACCTAACTAGCTCCAATCTCTCTTCGTCTCTGCAATCCCTTCAGGACATCTCTGCATGTAAGTTTGTTATGGGCAGGGATTGTACCTACCAACTCTGTTGTATTTTACTCTCCCGAGTACTTACTTAGTACAATGGTATGCACACAGTAAGCACTGAATGAATACCACTGATAGATTGATGTCCCACCAACAACATAAACTCAGTGTGTCCAAAACTGAACTCCTCCCCTTCTCTCCCAGATCCTCATCTATGCCCAACTTGCCCCCACTGAAGTTTAAAACAACACCATTTTACCCTCCTCTGAGGCCCACAACCTTGCCATTATCATTTACCCCTCCCTGTCTTTCAACCCCTATTTTTAAATTATGATGTATTCATTCATTCAATCATATTTATTGAGAGCTTACTGTGTGCAGAGCACTGTACTAAGCACTTGGGAAGTACAAGTCAGCAACATAGAGAGACAATTCCTACCCAACAACGGGCTCATAGTCTAGAAGGGGGAGACAGAGAACCAAACAAAACGTGGAGACAGATGTCAAAATCATCAGAACAAATAGAATTAAAGCTATATGCACATCATTAACAAAATAAATAGAATAGTAAATATGTACAAGTAAAATAGAGTAATAAATCTGTACAAATACATACACAAGTGCTGTGGGGAGGGGAAGGAGGTAGGACGGGGGGATGGGGAGGAGGAGAGGAAAAAGGGGGATCCGTCTGGGAAGGCCTCCTGGAGGAGGTGAGCTCTCAGTTGGGCTTTGAAGGGAGGAAGAGAGCTAGCCTGACGGATCTGCAGAGGGATTGCATTCCAGACCAGGGGAAGGATGTGGGCTGGGGGTCGATGGTGGGACAGGCGAGAATGAGGTACAGTGAGGAGGTTAGCGGCAGACATCCAGATGGAGATGTCCTGAAGGCATCTCCATAAGGTACAGTGAGGAGGTTAGTGTCAGAGGAGCAGAGGGTGCCAGCTGGGCTGTAGAAGGAGAGAAGGGAGGTGAGGTAAGAGGGGGTGAGGTGATGGAGAGCCTTGAAGCCAAGAGTGAGGAGTTTTTCTTGATTTGTAGGTTGACAGGCAGCCACTGAAGATTTTTGAGGGAAGTAACATGCCCAGAGCGTTTCTGCACAAAGATGATCTGGGCAGCAGAGTGAAGTATAGACTGAAGTGGGGAAAGGCAGAAGGATGGGAGATCAGAAAGGAGGCTGATGCAGTAATCCAGTCGGGATAGGATGAGAGATTGAACCAGCAAGGTAGCAGTTTGGATGGAGAGGAAAGGGATGATCTTGGTGATGTTGTGGAGGTGAGACTGGCAGGTTTTGGTGACTGATTGGATGAGTGGGGTGAATGAGACAGCAGAGTCGAGGATGACACCAAAGTTGCAGGTTGTGAGACAGGAAGGATGGTAGTGCTATCTACAGTGATGGGAAAGTCAGGGAGAGGGCAGGGTTTGGGAGGGAAGATGAGGAGTTCAGTCTTCAACATACTGAGTTTTAGATGGCAGGCAGACATCCAGATGGAGATGTCCTGAGCCTGGAGGGAGGGAGAGAGAGTAGGGGAAGAGATGTGAATTTGGGTGTCATCAGCGTAGAGATGATAGTTGAAGCCGTGGGAGCGAATGAGTTCACCAAGGGAGTGAATGCAGATAGAGAACAGAAGGGAACCAAGAACTGACGCTTGAGGAACCATTACAGTAGGGGGATAGGAGGAGGAGGAGGAGGAGGAAGAGGAACCTTCAAAGGACTGAGAATGAACGACTGGAGAGATGAGGAGAACCAGGAGGGGACGGAGTCTGTGAAGCCAAGGTTGGATAGCATGTTGAGGAGAAGGGGGTGGTCTACAGTGTCGAATGAAGCTGCGAAGTCGAGGAGGATTAGGATTGAATAGGAGTCATTGGATTTGGCAAGAAGGAGGTCATTGGTGACCTTTGAGAGGGCAGTTTCTGACGTGCCTATTATGTGACAAGCACCATGTTAAGGGCTGGAGTAGATACAATGCAATCAGATTAGATACAGTCCCTGGCCCACACTGGGATTCACAGTCTAAGAGGGAGGGAGAGTAAGTTCCATCCCTATTGTTCAATTGAGGAAATTGAGCCACAGAGAACTGAAATGACACAAAGGACACACAGCTGGTCAGTGCCAGAGCTGGAACTAGAACCAATAACTTGGCAACGATTGTAGTCTTCACCACTCATTTTAAACAGCTTCTTTCACAATTCTTTCTGTGTCTCCACCTCACAAGATGCCCTAGGTGGTTCTTCAGAGACCTTGACGAGTGAGGAGGACATAGCCCCACCAAGCATTTCCTTCCAGAGCTGGGACTAGAACCCTCCCTTCCCACATCTGCCAAGCTAGCTCTCTTCCTCCCTTCAAGGCCCTACTGAGAGCTCACCTCCTCCAGGAGGCCTTCCCAGACTAAGCCCCCTCCTTCCTCTCCCCCTCTTTCCCTCCCCCACAGCACCTGTATATATGTATACGTTTGTATGTATTTATTACTCTATTTATTTTACTTGTACATATTCTATTTATTTTATTTTGTTAATATGTTTTGTTTTGTTCTCTGTCTCCCCCTTCTAGACTGTGAGCCCACTGTTGGGTAGGAGCCATCTCTATATGTTGCCAACTTGTACTCCCCAAGCGCTTAGTACAGTGCTCTGCACACAGTAAGCGCTCAATAAATACCATTGATGCTGATGATGATAAATACGATTAAATGAATGAATGAATGAACCCAGTGGCAGCAGTACTAATAGTAATTCTTAAGTGCTTCCTGAGTGAAAAGCACTGTACTAAGTGGTGGGAAAGAATACAACAGGTGGTATTTAGACACAGTCCCTGAACCTTGAGGAGCTTGCAATCTAAAAACACAGGTGTCCTGGTCCTCAGACCTGTTCTCTTTCTATGGGACCAGAAAGAGGCTCCATTACATTATTATTAATAATAATAATAATGACATTTATTAAGTACCTACTATGTGCCAAGCATTGTTCTAAGCTCTGGATGCGCATGTGACAGACATTACCCGTCACTGCACACGTTTCACTCATATGGAACCACTTTCATCTCAAATCCATCATTTCAAAAAAATGCCCCCTAAATGTGTATATCCAAATCAATCGGTGGTTTTTATTGAGCACCTATTGTGTATAAGAGAGCTGTACTGAGCACATGGAAAAGTACAGTACATCAGAGTTGAAAGACATGATCCATGCCCACAGGGAATTTAAAAACTGACAGAATCAGTTGCACTGATTGAGCAACATACTGTGTGCAGAGCTCTGTACTAAGCTCTTGGGAGAGTACAGTATAACAATAAACAGACACATTCCCTGCCCACAATGATCTTACAGCCTAGTGATGAGCTTGCAGTCTAGAAAGTCACTTTCACCCTCCCCCCAGCCACCGACCTCCCTATAATTAGAAAAGCCATCCTGACTGGAATGATGATGATGATGGTAAGTTCCTGACCTCCTAGTTTACATGTTTCCCAACGGCCATTCTGACTGGAAAGTTCCCAACCTCCTAGTTTACATGTTTCCCAAATTATGATAATCTAGAAAGGCTAAGTAAATGTGGGTTGCCCCACTAGATTGCAATGTGAAAGCTGTTTGCTCCCTCTTCCTCCACATCCTTTGAGCCTGGTTCAGATTGCAATGTGGATGTGGTTTGGAACTCGGTTAATTCCCTATTCTGGCATGGCTTTATGCCTCTAGTTTCTTTCCCGGCAGCTTTCCAATTGTTTCCCAGCTGGGTTGAGATATAAGGAAAACATTTTGGCAGTTGAGAGGCTGAGGCTGTCTTATTGAGGGGCAGCTCTGTCCAATCTCTGTCATGGTCACAGGGTCTGCAGGAGGAAAGAGGTTGGAAAATTAGAAGGCTGACCTACACAGCTATCAGTGCTTTGGGATAGCTCTGAGAGGTGGATAACATCTGGCTAATGGGCTGTGGCTTGCACATTAGCTGGGGGTCCCGGTGTTCTGAAGCAAAACGCAATCCTGGATCATAGTGTGATGTAACCCATTACATTTCTTCTGCTCACAGTTATTTCGTCTGGCCTGGTCAGGAAAAGTCAAGGTTGGTCTGCTTTTTGGCACTGGTTTTCTGGGTTCCAGGCTGTGATTAGTGCCTCTCCTGAGCCTGGTACACACTAAATACAATGACACTCTCTTGGGGAAATCCAGAGGAACAGTTTCTAATAGCCTGAGAGATTCCTGGGTGGAAAGCACAAGAGAAAGGTGAAACAGAAAGTATTTAACCAATCAGTTGACTATACAGAATCTTTATTGTGTCCAGGGAACTAAGCACTGTAGAAGAATCGATTTTTCCCCCACCTATCTGATGGGAAGCTGAGAAGCAGCAGGGCCAGTAGAAAGAACACAGTTCTGGGGATGGGAGACAGAGGATATGGGTTCTAATCCTGGCTCTGCTACTGGCCTTCTGGATGACCTTGGGCAAATCCCTTCATTTTACTGGGCCTCTGTTTCATTGCCTGTAAACATGTGCCACACAGTTGCTTCAGAGCAAAAGTTGAGTATAGTTGCTGGCAACTATTGCTGTCTGCGGGAGAGGGAACAGGGGCCTAGTGAGGGTGAGAGGGAGAGGAAACTAAAGTGGGATTCAAGGGTGGTAAAGAATGGGGACAAGGAGAGAAGAAGAGAATAAGGATGAAGAGGGGAGGGGAAGGAAAAAGTGATTCAGGGGGCAAGCCTTGGCAAAAGTTAGTCTCTTTCCCCTATCCTTGCTGCAGAGATATGAGAGGGCAGTGCCCACATGGTCAGGCATGGGCAACAGTGGTGCAGTCTCTCTTTCCATACCCAGGCACACCAGCAGTGGGCAAGGATCCTCCACCCCATCCCCAGGGGCTACAGCAAAGTCTCTGGGAGGGGGCTCTGCACTCCCCAGCTCCGATATGGACAAGATTCCTCCCCACCCCAGACAGCAACAAGTTTTGGCTTTGCCTGCTGGGCCCAGGGCTGTGGCAGGGCTTTCTGGGGCTGAATGACAGCTAAGACCCACTCCTGATCCAAAAAACTGAAAAGGCTGTGGGAGCCTCCAGGGAGGGTGGAGAGTCTTCTCTGAGGATAGGTGAGAGCACTGTCCCCAGACAAATGGAGCAAGGATTTCCCAGTCTGAGGGGTGTAGGGCAAGCATGCCAAGTGGACTGACCTGGGGCTTCAGCCAGGACCTAAAATCCAGCTGGGCCCCCAGAGTTGGGGACCAGTTAGATGGCCTTATAGAAGTCCACTCCTCATACTCCATCCAACAGAGAGCACTGGGCAGGCCTCCTGTTGCTGACTCCCTCAGCCCTCCTTCTCCCACCCAGCCATAGCAGCTACTCCACACCATCTGCAGCCTCTTGAAACATGTCTGGGAGACTGTTTCAGTACGTAATGGTGTCCCCATGTACTGTAGGGCATTTAGTGGGCCTTTTCTTAGAGACCCTGGTCACTTATTCTACCAGCTCCTCTCCACTCCCTTTCTTGAGAGTCATATTTGGATCCAAGAAACAGCATGATGTAGTGGACAAAGCATGGGACTGGGAGGTAGAAAGTCATGGGCTCTAATCCCAGCTCCACCACTTGGCTTTGCTTCTCTGTGCCTCATTTCCCTCATCTGTAAAATGGGGATTGAGACTGTAAGCCCCACAAGGACAGGGACTGTGTCCAATTCAGTTTGCTTGTATCCACCCCGACACTTAGTACAGTGGAAGCGCGTTCTCTTTCCACTGAACCATGCTGCTTCTCTAATAGTAAGTGCTAAGCAATGCTATGTTTAAAAAGCATTTAAATACCATAATCACTGATTATTATTATAGGAGACATGCCTCAAGACCTATTTATGTCTCTCAACTTCTCATCTGTAAAACTGTAAGCTCGTTGTGGGCAGGGAATGTATCTGTTGTGTTGTACTCTCCCAAGAGCTTAGAACAGTGTTCTGCACACAATAAGTACTCAATAAATGTGATTGATTTCTTAAAGGGACCATTATATGGACTTGTCTCAAAGAATATTGTGAGGAAATTTTTCAAATAAATTTTTCCCAGTTACAGTAAGTTTTCTCTCACATCAGGAGGCTGGCTATTTTCACTGGGCTATCCAATTAGGTTTTACAAAGGTTCAGTCCACATCAAAAAGTCAGTAAATTTTTCCCTCTTGGACCAGCATCAACAGGTCCAAATTCTGGCCCAACAAGGGATAGAAATGTGGAAGTCCATTAATCCAGTGCAGGCAACACCTCCCTCACAACCTATTTGCTGCAAGATATCTTCCTGAGGAGAACAAGTTCTCTTGAGTTTTAAAAAATAATCTGCATTCTACAAACTACTGAATCCGGGATAAACACAGTTTAAATCACCTTGCTGTTTTGAAAGGCATGCTTTATCAGTCATACAAGGGCAAGCCTATATTTCATAAAAGCCATAGAAAGCCCCCCCCAAATCACAACTCAAACAGGAAAATTAGAATTTTCCCATTCTTTTCATCATCATCAATCATATTTATTGAGCACTTACTGTGTGCAGAGCACTGTACTAAGCGCTTGGAAAGTACAAATTGGCAACATATAGAGACAGTCCCTGCCCAACAGTGGGCTCACAGTCTAAAAGGGGGAGACAGAGAACAAAACCAAACATACTAACAAAATAAAATAAATAGAATAGACATGTACAAGTAAAATAAATAAATAGAGTAATAAATATGTACAAACATATATACATATATACAGGTGCTGTGGGGAAGGGAAGGAGGTAAGATGGGGGGGATGGAGAAGGGGACGAGGGGGAGAGGAGGGAAGGGGCTCAGTCTGGTAAGGCCTCCTGGAGAAGGTGAGCTCTCAGTAGGGCCTTGAAGGGAGGAAGAGAGCTAGCTTGGTGGATGGGCAGAGGGATGGGCAGAGGGACTCTTTCAGAGTCTTTAAGAATAGACACTTGTCCTGAGCAGATGCCAGTGAGTCATGATGGCATGAAAATGAACCAGAAAGCTCAGCCTGGAGAGTCAGACATTTTCCTAGAATGCTGTCTCTTTGGTTAAGGGCAAGGAAAATGAAATTTCAAGGTTGGGTGGGCTAATTATAAGGGTGGTGTGGATGGGGGACACACTTCTAGATTCAACAGCCTATCCTTTTCACCCAGACTATAACTAAAGTACCACATGACCTAGAAGCAAATCAATAAATCATTAAGAGAGCAAATCCTAGATGAGAACCACCATCTCCGCCACCATATGGATAGGAGGACAAACGGACCCAGGTGGAAAATGAAGTCCAAGGCTGGAATAGGCATCAGGAAACACAGCAAAGCATCAAAAATGTGTGGAATTGTCTTTCTGGAGAAAGCTATTGGGATATTTGTCTCACAATTAAGTGGTCATATGAGGAGAATAAATTCATAATAGGTGGAGGACCCTCACACTCTTAATCTTACCTTGCCCAAACTCTTACATCCTAATGTGAAGCAATTTGAGCCAAGGGACAAGTATAAGACTCATGAGAAAAGCTAATAGAAATAAGGTACTGGGATTTATGATGCAAGTAATAATAATAATGGCATTTACTAAGCGCTTACTATGTGCAAAGCACTGTTCTAAGCACAAAAGAGAGATTGGAAAGCAACCCCCATACCAGGACTCATGGGTTCATAAAGACTCAAGGATTGTTGTTTTGGATCAAAAGCTGAAACTAAGGAAACAATCACCCAGATTCTGCAGACACAGGGCTTTTTCCTCTGCCAAAATTCATAGGTTTGAAGATGGGAGTAAAGATCAGAAATCAAGCCTATCGCTTTCACTAAATGACTTCTGACATGCTCACAAAAATCAGGATTATGGGGAGTGGGTAGGGATGTATTTGGCTATTCTGATGTCTGGTGACTAACTCCACACCATTGAGCTTGATTTGGAACTGATTAATTGAAGTTAATTGGGAGTCCCATAGATTACCCTTGTGCTTGGAGAGCTGTTACTTTCTAAAACCAGGTACAAATACAATAGTTCAATCTCTGTTTGTTTTCTAAATTAAATTAGCTGTTGCGTGGTTGATCGAGAAAAATTTAGAGTGGAACGTTATTCAAGGGCCCTCAAATTACAACCATTTAGGAGAAAATCATACTAAATAAGGTTGCAATCTGTGGGAATTAACTTTATTAAAGTTATCAGAAAAAGCTTCTCCATAGACTCGGAAGCTAATCTTTGTCTTTCACATCTAGTGTACAAAACCTAAATAGGATCATTTGTTATGATAATTGCTGATATTTATCACCACCTCACCTTCCCATTCAATTAAAGGGGGCATAGCCACTGAACAAAGACTTGCCTTTTTGAAATTGTTAGAATAAAATCAGAACCTTTGACAGGAAAGAGTAAAAACCTAGCCCCATTTATGTGAGGATCTAAGACATCATCTCCCTCGGCTATCAAAACACTTACCCGGAGATGCAGAGTACCAAAAAAGTCTATTTCTGGGGATAGGAGGGGGAGGAAATAATCTAATCCTGTTCTGACAGCCCTAGAACTTTAAATGTTATATCAGTGAATCTATCCAATGGCCCTTTTCTCTTTGAAAGTGAAGCTAATGCATTCCTGTAACAGGCAGGACATCTGGGCCAGGGATTTTTTTGGCATGTTGGGAAATATTTTCTGGTGAAAATAATTTAGGTTAGAAAAAAATTAGAGCTTTTAGAATGTTCACACAATTCTGCTGGACCACATGTTTGCATTTGACATTTTGATTAGGATGTCAGAAAACTAGGAAATGTTGTTCTGACCACATGAGTCCATTACACAGTGGAAACCCCAAGTGCCACAGTGTAAATCATCCTTTAGATTGTATTCTGGAGAAAGCAACCCCAAAATTTTAGAAGCAGACAAGCTAAAGTGAAGGAGTTTGCTTTGAAAACACCATCCCTGAGGGGCTGCAGCTATTTTGGCTGAGACCACCAGATAAAACCAAAATTGCCTCCAGTTAAATTATTTCTGTTCTTGCCTCAATTGGGCACATCTGTTTTACTTCATTTGATGCCTTCTGCCAATGCTTTCCTACTGTTGTTCACACTAATTTTATAATGAATGGCTAGGGAAACTCATCTATTTTGATCTTTCATTGTCCCTTTAGAGAAAGTGCATGTGAATTTGCCAGGTCTTGATAAAAAGACAGTAGTACAAATAATACCTGGAATTTGAATAGTGCTTTTATTTTTCCAAAGTACTCAACACCAGTGATCTTATTTTATCTTCACAACATCCTTTGGAAATATGGGAAGCAGTATAGTCTACTGGAAACAGCATGGACCTGGGAGTGGGAGGACAGAGGTTCTAATCCTGGCTTCGCCACTTGTCTGCTGTGTGACCTTGAACAAATCTCTTAACTTCTCCGTGCTCAGTTCCCTCATCTGCAAAACGGGAATTCAATACCTAGACTGTGAGCCCCACGTGGGACCTGATTATCTTTTATCTATGCCAATGCTTAGTAAAGTCCTTGAAACATAGTAAGTTGTTTAACAAAGACCGCAATTTGGTGGTGGTAGTAGTGGTAGCAGGACTAATTGCATTATTATTATTATATGGATCACAATACCTGCTCTGCCTTTTTTGACAGATGAAGAAACCATAGCTCAAAAAGGTTGTATTCTAGATCACACAGCAGATGAGGGACAGAGTGGGGATTAGAATACAGGATTCCTGAGTGCCTGGTAGCCTAACTCCACTACACTTTATTGCCACCCCCCTAGGTCGTGATGCCACCATGCCGGGAGAAAGGAGAATGTAGTGCTTGATGTGCCACCACAGCAGAATCTCATCCACTAAAATCACTTTGTAGGAGAACTGAATTGGGAGATTATTTCTACAAAAAATGTTCATTCAATCATATTTATTGAGTGTTTACAGTATGCAGTTCAGTGTACTAAGCACTTGGGAGAATACAATATAACAATAAACAGACACCCGAAATTGTTATTTCAGCAATTCATGAGAAAATGAACTTTGACCCCCCCACCCCCACCCTACGGTGATAGATTTTTTTTTCGTTAACAGAAATTGCACTTATGAATGAAGGGCCATGTAGAGTGATCTCAATCATCATCCAACAACTGACACTCAACAGCTATACTTTGGGGAAAAACTTAGAAATTGAAGCTAGGAATAAAAGTTGAAGTGGTACCTCCAAACAAGTCCCCAAATGTATGAAAAATAAGTCTCAATAATTTGTTTTTATTTTTAAAAAATGGTATTCTGAAGGATTTTAGTGTTGCTAAATAAAACCTTTTTTAATGTTTTGTCCTTCACTAGCCAAATTGTCTTGGGAAACACAAATGAAATGTAAAACCAGCCTCATGCATCTTAATGATGGGAAACAAGTGAAGAGGACTGATTTTACAAAATTAGAGAGAAATGCATCACAAACTGCACTTTGTTTCTCTCCAGGAGATTTAGTGAACTGTTATTACATACATATATAAATCATTTGATGTAATTGGCCTATAACTTTATGTAGGGAGAAAGGAGAAAAGGACTATCATGTGTGACCATACAATCATTTCCTCCATTAAAATAATTGCGTTAGAATTGGATTTAAAGAGCAGTGGAAGTAGTAGCAACAGCAATATTAGTGGTAATAATAGAAACCGCATAGTAGTAGGAACAACAATAATAATAATAATGTTACTTGTTAAGCACTTACTATGTACCAAGCACTGCTCTAAGCACTGGGGTAGATACAAGTTAATTAGTTTGGATGCAGTCCCTGTCCCACATGGGGCTCACACTCTTAACCCCCATTTTATAGATGAGGTAACTGAGTCCCTGAGAAGTGAAGTGATTTGCCCAGGTCACACAGCAGACATTTGGGAGAGCTGGAATTAGAACCTAGGTCCTTCTGCCACCCAGGCCTATGCTGTATTCACTACGCCATGCTGATTCCCTAGTATTAACAGTAGTAACAGTAGTATTTAATGAGAGCCAACTGGCTGCAATGTACTGAAGCAAGCACTTGATGAGGCACATGAAAATGTTGTTCAAGAAATGCATGAAAAGATGCACTTCTATCCTCAAACTAAAAGTGGCAAATATGTTTCCTTTAATTGAAATAATGGCTGTACTATATAGTTGGGTATCTCTAATCTCATTGTTGCTTTCATGTTCGTAGGGTTGAATCTACTCCATCTACAAAACCAATAACTCACATCCAGACTTACGAAGTCCTGAATTTGTCTCTGCTGCCAATATAGCCAAAGGCAGTTATTTGCTATCAAGTGTGAATAGTGGCCCCCCTAGATGTCCCTAGATTTTGTTTTCTAAATCAAATTTTGGCCTTAGCATTCATGAGAATCATCAGGATCACCACCTCCATCACCAACAACATGAAAGAGTGATGAGCAAATTTAAATTATGAGAGAATGCGGAGGAGAGTTAATTCACTTTTTTGTGGTATTTGTCAATTGCTTACTATGTGCTGGGCACTGTACTAAGCACTGGGGTAGATGCAAGCTAATCAGGTTGGACATAGTCCATGTCCTATATGGGCTTTACAGTCTTAATCCCCATTTTACAGATGAGGGAACTGAGGCACAAGGAAGTTAAGTGACTTGCCCAAGGTCATACAGCAGACCAGTGGTGGAGCCAGGATTAGAACCCAGGTCTTTCTGACTCCCGGCCCATGCTCGACCCACTAGGCCATGCTGCTTTAGGATGAACATGAATTTTTTTCTTCCAGAATATAAATTCAGCTTTATACATTGAGAGCTTATTTGCCTTGGCTGAAGCTTGTATGCCCTTTCATTCTGTGGCAAGGCTGAAAATGAGCATTTATTCATTCTCTCCCCCAGTTTTTAGGGGGATATTAGCTATAACTTCAGATACTAGTTTGAACCTTTTTCTCTACTTGAAAGTGTTTACAGATCAGAGCTCTCAGTTCAGAGAGTTCAGCAAATCCAGCGTCACTATAATTATGTTATTTTGTTCAGGAAGGCCGGATATGAACTAATGCAAGTACTTTCCAGCATTTCTATTTTTAACTTGGCATCATTTGGGGTTGGCAAACTGTGTTGGTATTGGAAATCATCCTGAACTAAAATGACATCAAACTTACCCTTAAAGCAAGGAGGAGGTAAGTATCTTTTCTCTAACTTTTTCAAATCATTTTAGGAAAGCATGTCCTCCATCATCTGCTTTTCCAAGCTAAAGATACTCATTGATATTTTCTGGAGAGAAACAGTACAGTACAAAAAATGTATGACTTTTAATCTCATTTTCTTCCCTTAGAAATGTTATTTACAACTTCTGTGAAACAAGGTTGCCTTTAGGGGAAGAGGGAGCTAAATATTTTAAAATTCTACTTTCCTTTTTTCCAGCTTCTAGTGAGAAAAGACTTTGAAGTCCGTAGCTACGCTGCAGCTTTAATTTCAAACCAGTACAGTAGAAATCCAATTATGAATGACAAGGCTCTGTCACTGGAGCTCAAAATGATGGCTGAGTTTTAATCTCAGGGTCTTAATCAATCGATCTATCAGTAGTTTTAAATGAGCACCTAACATGAACATAGTACTGTAGTAAAACCTTGGGAGAGTACAATAAAGTTAACAGACATGGCCCCGGCTCTTAAGGAGCTTATTGAACTGTCCAGCAGAAGATAGAGGAGGAAAAGGAATTATATATTTCAATTGATTCATTTATGGTAATGTCTCTCTCCCCTTCTAGATTGCAAACTAGTTGTGGAATGTGTCTGCCAACTCCGTTGTACCGAACTCCTCCAAGCACTTAGTACAGTGCTCTGCAGTAAGTACTCAATAAATTCCACTGATGATGATGAAAAGGAAAGGGAAGAAAGAGAAGAGAAATAAAGTGGAAGGGAGAAGTTAAGGAAGAAGGAAGAGAGAAGAAGAAAGCAAAGGGGGCAGGACTGTGAGAGGGGAAGCACAGTCTCACCACTCCCCAGACTTAGAATATTTAAAGAATTCCTGGAGCTGTTTCAAAGATGCTGTCCAGAGAGGTCACTACACACACGCAGGTCACTACACAAACACACACACACACACACAAAAAAAAAAAATACGTGAGGATGACTCCATGCCTGTGGTTCTATTTCCACGGCACCAACCTTCAGGCAAGTATGCTTAAAGTCAAGGAAGTTCAAAATCTACCAAAAGAATAGCCATTCTCAGGAGAATATCTAGTGGAAAGAACACCAGGATAGGAGTCAGAAGACCTGGATTCTAATCCCAGCTCTGCCACTTATCTGCTTTGCGACTTTAGCCAAGTCACTGCTGTTGGGTAGGGACCGTCTCCATATGTTGCCAACTTGTACTTCCCAAGAGCTTAGTAAAGTGCTCTGCACACAGTAAGGACTCAATAAATACAGCTGAATGAAGTCACTCACCTTCCTTGTACCTCAGTTTCTTCATCTTTAAAATGGAAATGAAATACCTGTTTCTCCCTCCCTCTTAGGCTGCGAATGCCATGTTGGACAAGGACTATGTCCAACCTGAGTATCTTTTATCTTGAACTAGATACAAGATATCCCCAGTGCTTAGTCCAGTGCCTGCCATATAGTAATCACTTTACAAATTCCATAATAGTAACTATTATCATAATTATGATATTTATTAAGTACTTATTATTACTTTTATTAGCAATTTTGCCCTCTTCAGCCCACAGGAAGAAGTTGAGCTGCTGGCAGAGATGGAAAAGGGTAGATTTGCTCAATCATGCTATTTATTAAGCACTAATTAACTGAAAAAAACTTTACTAAGCACTGAGGTAGATTCAAAATAACCAGACTTGATACAGTCTCAGTCTAAGGGGGAAGGAGACCAGGCATTGAAATCACCATTTTACCAAATGTGAAATAATACAAGGAAATAAATTGAAATAAGTGATTTCTAACGTGCCTGATGAAATTTAAATGAAAACTTTATAAAGTTTGTTTCAAGCTAAGGCTAAAACTTAAAATGAACTATTATAAATTATTTCTGCTGTCATTTATCAATGGCCATTAGCATCTCACAGAGAACCAATTTGCAATGCTTAAGATAGTTTCTGGTAAACAATGAATTTTAAATACTTGAATTAACTCCCTCTGAAATGATACTGAAGGACTGATAATGTTTTTCCATTAGAACCTGTCATTGCCATAATCAGCTTTCCAGGTAGTGCCTACCCCACTGAAGAGCTCCATTCACAGATGGAGTCCACAACAAATCCAAAGCCCATTTAATTAATGAATCAATCAATGACATTTATTAAGTGCTTACTGCTTAAGAGAAGTAGTGCTGCATAGTGGATAGAACATGAGCCTGGAAGTCAGAAGAACATGGGTTCTAATCCCGGCTATGCCACTTGTCTGCTGTTTGACCTAGGGCAAGTCATTTGCTTCTCTGTGCCGCATTTACCTCATCTGTAAAATGGGGATTAAGACTGTTAGCCCCACCTGGGACAGGGATGGAGTCCAACCTGAGAATCTTGTATCTACTCCAGTGCTTTGAACAGTGCTTGGCACAAAATAAGTGTTTAACAAATACCACCATTATTATTATGAACTCAGGCAAGTCACTTAACTTCTCTGTACCTCAGATACCCCATTTGTATATGAGGATTAAAACTGTTTCCGACCTGATTATCTTGTATCTACACCAACATTTAGTATACTGCCTGGCATATAGTAAGTGTTTAAATGTAATAAAAAAAAATTTAAAAACTTACTGTGTGCACAGTACTGTACTAAGCACTTGGGATAGTAAAATAGAGTTGAAAGACTCCACCGCCACCCCCCCTGCTTTCAAGGAATTTACAACTAATGAGAGGCAAAGAAATTAATCGCAGATATGAGAAGAAACAGAGCAGAAAGACATATACATAAATGCTATGGGGATGGGGGTGGGGTGATTGATCAGTCGATGGCATTTACTGAGTGCTTAATGTGTGCAGAGTACTGTACTAGGCACTTGGGGAAGCATCAATTCAGATTTGGTAGACATGCTCACTGCCCAGAGGGAGAGACAGATGTTAATATAAATAAATTAAGGATATATTCATAAGTGCTGCGGGGTTGAGGGTGGGGTAAGTATCAGGTTGCTTTGGAGACAGACCCAAGTGCTTAAGCAAAGCAGAAAGGGAGGGAGAAAAAGGAGAGGAGATGAAAGTACAGAGCTCTGTATACAATAAGCAGTCAATAAATGTGATTGATGAAAGGTTAGTCTGGGAAGGCTTCCTGAAGGAAGCATGCTTTTACTAGGGATTTGAATATAGGGAGAGTGATGATGTGTCAGGTATGAAGTAGAGAGTTCCAATCAGGAGGGAGGGCAAGAGGAAAGGGTAACAGACTGAGGTTTCCAGATGAAACCAGTATTCTCAAGAGGAGCACTGTGGTCCAGCGGAAAGAGCATGGCCCTGGAATTCAAGGGATCTGCATTCTAAACCTGGCTCTGACACTTGTCTGCTGTGTCATCATGGGCCATACACTTAACTTCTCTGTGCCTCAGTACCCTCATCTGTAAAATGAGGATTAAACTCCTGCTTTCCTTCCCTTTTAGACTGCGAGCCCCACATGAGGCAGGGTTGTGTCGGATCTGATTATCTTGTATTTGTCCCAGGGCTAAACACAATGCTTGGCGTGTAGTAAACACTTAAGCAACAATACTTCTCCATCCTTAGTGACTCCCATGCCCATTGCCCATGCAGGCTGTTTCAGAATTTTAACTCATTCCTCAAACCCCCTGTGCCCACCATCTTTTTTCCCCTAATCATCTTGAGAGTTATTTCATTGATTAAAATTGAAACATTAGGTGTGATCTTTCAAATCTTCCCTGTTCCCTTCCATTTCCTTCTTCTTCCTGCATACTATTCAAGACTTCCATCCTTCCCAGCAGAATCTGAAGAGGATATCTCCTGTTTCTCAAATTCTCCCCATGGCCCTGTGCCACATCTCAAAACACGTGTCCCCTACTTACTTTCCTCCCTGACCATAATCTTTAACCATTCATTCCCAATGAATTTTGCCTCACTACTTTCAAATATGCCCATGTATCTCCTATCCTAAAAAAAAATCCTGCCTTGACCCCCGGCTTCCTCCAGTTACTACTCCGTCTCCCTCCTACCATTCCTCTCCAAACCCCTTGAGTGAGTTGACTACAACCTGCTGTCTCGTACTTCCTCTCCTCCAGTTCTTTCCTTGAATCCCTGCTATCTGACTTCCACCCCTTTTACTCCACAGAAAGAACCTTCTCTGGGTTCACCAGTGATCTTCTTCTTGCCAAATCCAGTGACCTCTACTGCATCCTAACTTTCCACTACCTTTGACACTGGACAACTCTCTTCTCCTGGAAACATTCTTTTTTTAAAAACTTTGGCTTTACTGGTATAGTTCTGAACTGGCTTTCATCCTATCACTGACCACTCCTTCTCAGTCTCTTTTTCTGGCTCCTCCTCTGTCTCCCACTCTCTAAATGTGGGGGTCAGTTCTGGGTCATTTTCTACTCTCCATCTCCACCCACTCCCTTGGAGAATCATTCATTCCCACTACTTCAAATATCATCTCTATGTGGATGATTCCCAAATTTACATCTCAACCCTGACCTCTCCTTCTCTGCTGTCTCACATTTCCTCTTGTCCACAGGCTACCTCTACTTGGATGTTCCACTGACACCTAAAATTTAACATGCCCAAAACAGAACTCATCTTCCCACCCAAACCTGTCCTCTCCTAGACTTTCCCATCGCTGTAATCAGCATCATTCTCCTTGTCACAGAAGCCCATAACCTTGACATTATCCACAACTTATCTCTTTCAACCATTCATTCAATCTTTCACCAAATACTGTCAGTTCTATCTTCACATTCTCTCTAAAATCTGCCTTTTCCTCCCATGTCTGCTCACATGCCAAATATTCATCCCACTGACACCGATTGATAGCTTGGCCCCTCCCCCTCTTTTTTATGGTATTTGTTAAGTGCATACTATGACACTGGGCATATGCAATGTAATGAGGTTGGACATAGTCTCTGTCCCACAAGGAGGGCACAGTACTAATCATTTTACAGATGAGGTAACAGGCACCGAGAAGTGAAGTGACTTGCCCAAAGTTACACACCATACAAGTAGCAGAGCCAGGATTAGAATCCATGGCTTTCTTCCTCCCAGACCCATGCTCTGTCCACTAGCTCCTGCCCAAGCATCCAAAGCACTCCTGGGGGTACTGGACTCAAGTACACCAGGCCACCAGAGAAATCAACAACATGGATGGTAGAAAACATGGACCAGAAACCCAGGCAAGGAGACCTACCAGGCCAACCTAACAAGCCCTAACCGTCCCCCATATTCCCCTTCTAAATGGGCCAGCAACAGAAACAGGAAAGTTGCTGGCCTCTGGAATGGTGGATGACAACTCTCTGAGAAAATAAAAAAAACCTTTACAATGACAATAACATCATCAAGAGACACACTAGGGATGGAAAACAAGATTTTTGGAGCTTCATCCTGCATTTAAAGTGTAAAACCCCTTTGTAACAATAGCAATTCTCAAGCACATCATCCAAAAGAGCATCAACAATATCATACTGGAGGAAAGAATAGAATTACTGGCCAAATTTTTCAGCAAATAACACAATGAAACAGGCTCAGTCAAAGCCACTGAGGTACCATACAACTCAAACATATTATAAATCAGCAAAGCCCCGAGGCATCATGTTTATATAGACACTTAAATGTAAAATAAAAATACTCAATCTTCATTGTTATGAACTGAGATTCAATTACTTCGAGCTTTACAGTCTGAATAATACCAGGCATAAAACTAAGAGTTTTGTCCCCAAGGTATTTGGCAATTGTGAGTCATTTAAATCACCTCGTTGCATGAAGCAGACAAAACAAATTAAACAAGAAGCAACAAAATTAGCCCTTATGTATGAAATTTCATATGTCTTGTGAAGTGGATTATGGGGAAATAACCATTCATAGCATCATGAAGTTCTCATCTTTTTTCGTTTCCTTTTAATCTCATCAGGCGCTCTAGCCGAATGCAAGAAAACGCTTTATTACTCAACTAGGATGACGAGTTGATCTTAATATTTCTGTCTAGGAGAAATAGTGCCAGAAGAAAGGGCCATGAAATATATAACTTAATGGAATATACATTCCTATGACAAACCTGAGGCTCATCAACAGCTTCTGGGAGTCTAAAGCATTTCTTTCTTCAGTCTAGTGCTTTATGCTCCCTGCTTTGAGAGGCTCAAACCACCTCTTTTAACAAATTTTTTTTTATGGTACTTGTTAAATGTTTGCTATGTGCCAGGCACTGCCGTAAGCACTAGGGTAGGAACAAGATCATCAGGTTGGACACAATCCCTGTCCACATGGAACTCACTTCTTAGTGGGGATTAAGATTTAATCTCCACTTTACAGATGAGGTAACGGTGCACAAGGAAATTAAATGACTTGCCCGAGGTCACACAGCCGACAAGTGTCAGAACCAGGTTTAGAACCCAAGTCTTCTCTGAGGCCTGCGCTCCTTCCATTAGGCCACACTGCTTGACTAAAGGGTCTCACCATTACCCTTTCAGCTACAATTCATTTTATTCTAAATGAGACTCCTTGGATGGTTTATTGAAGGAAAGTAAATCTTTAAACAAGGACCTTTCCGCTCTCAAACTCTGAAGTGTTTGCTATCAAAGAAACAATCCCCAGTCATTCACACCTGGACAATCCAGCTCTGCCCCAGATAGACTTCCACAAAGTAGACTTGTAGCCAGCCAAGTTTCCTTTTTAATTTTGGCTCTCCCACTGGAGCTCTGACACCAGCTTTTCTGAGAATATGGAAAACCATGAATAAAGTGTATCTTAAAACATAACTTCACAACAATCACAGTTATTAATTAATGACCCCAAATTTAACTCAGGAATGGAAAGGTTGAGGACGATGGGAGGCAGCGTGACTCAATGGAAAGAGCACGGGCTTTGGAGTCAGAGGTCATGGGTTCAAATTCAGCTCTGCCAACTGTCAGCTGTGTGACTTTGGGCAAGTCACTTAACTGCTCTGTGCCTCAGTTACCTCATCTGTAAAATGGGGATTAAAACTGTGAGCCCCCCGGGACAACTTGATCACCTTGTAACCTCCCCGGCGCTTAGAACAGTGCTTGCACATAGTAAGCGCTTAAATACCATCATCATCATTATTATTATTATGTGGGAAGGAGGAGAGTATATAATAGAAGAATGAAATGGATTTGTGGGTTGCTGGGGGATAGAAAGGCTTAAAATCTTAGAGAACAGAAATAATAAAATCTGTGCTAAAATTTACTATGCTTCGTTCCAATAAAAGTCAAGGAAGATGTATGATTTATAGGGTGATGCTTGGCTCAGGGCAACAATAAAAGTTAGGCCAATGAAGCAATTCTTTTCTTTAGTTTAGAAAAAATGGTTTAACTCTACACCTATCATCCTCACCCCTGAAAGCCTAGCAGTCATTCCAAGACATATGTTTATTTTCCCCAAACAGATGGGTCTGAAATTTTTTGTTTATTTGTTTATTTTTAAATCTTTTGAAATTCTAATCCAGGTTTCCTATCCACCAAGAGGAGAAAATAGATATTCATTATGTGCTTACATGTTAAACACTAGTATGCACTGGAGTAGATAAAAGAGAAGTAGCATGGCTCAGTGGAAAGAGCACGGGCTTTGGAATCAGAGGTCATGGGTTCAAATCCCAGATCCGCCAATTGTCAGCTGTGTGACTTTGGGCAAGTCACTTAACTTCTCTGGGCCTCAGTTACCTCATCTGTAAAATGGGGATTAAGATTGTGAGCCCCCCGTGGGACAACCTGATCACCTTGTAACCTCCTCAGTGCTTAGAACAGTGCTTTGCACATAGTAAACACTTAATAAATGCCATTATTATTATTATTATCAGATCAGGCACAATCCTTGCCACACATGGAGCTCACAGTCTGAAAGGAAGGGTGACCAGGTATTTTATCCCCATTTTACAGGTGAGGAAATTGAGGAAGAGAGAAGTTATGGTATTTGCCGAAGATCACCTAGTCAATCAAGGGCAGAGCTGGATTAGAACTTGGTCTGTTGACTCTAAATCCCATGTTCTTTCCACTAAGCCACCTTGGCTTGAATGATTTTGGCATCACTTAGATAAAATTCACCTGGAAATTATTCTGGACATGCTCAGAAACCAAATACGTTTACTGTAAACAGGAAGCCATCTATCACTGAAAGAAAATGAGAGAGAGATAGGTGTGTATAAACTATTAAAATTATGGAGAGGAGCCAGCGGGAAGCTTAAAATGAGTTTTCTTGAGAATATAAGAATTGAGCCTAGGCCATCACCTAAGCAGAAGAGGAACAAACCCTTGAGTTGCCCTCAAGTGTCTCATAGCTGATTAAGGAGAAAGGATGAACACAGACACAAATATGCAAGTAGATGTAAGAAAGGCCAGGCTTCAGACATCAGATAATCTGAGGAAAGAAAATATGTACTCCCCCACCCCCTCACTTCCCATTCGAATTAAACCATATTCCAAGTCCCTCTGAAGATCATTTCTTCTCCACCACCATTTCACTGCCACACCTGAAACCTCCCTGCTAGCACCCCTGGCCACCCCTCCACTAACTAAGAAACTCCAGTGGTTGCTCACCCACCTCTGCATCAAACAGAAACTCCTCACAACTAGCTTTAAAGCACTTAATCACTTTGCCACCTCCTACCTCACCTCTACTCTCCTATTACAACCCAACCCATAAACTTTATTCCTCTAATACTAACCTTCTCACTGCACCTTGATCTTATCTACCTTGCCACACCCTATATCTGGCCAGGAACGCCCTCCTTCCTCAGACAAATAATTGCTGTCCTCACTTCAAAGCCTTATTGAAAGCACATCTCCTTCAAGAAGCCTCCCCTAAGCCTTCCTCTCCTCTTCTCCCAGTCCCTTCTGAGCTGCTCTTACTTGATCCTTCATTCATCCTTTCTCCCATCCCCACAGCACATATGTATATATCTGTAATTCATTTTATCTTTTTATTTATATTAATGTCTGTCTCCCCCTCCAGTCTGTGAGTTCCTTATGGGCAGGAATTTGTCTGTCGTTATATTGTACTCTCCAAAGCTCCTAGTACATTGCTTTGCACACAGTAAGCGGTCAATAAATGCAATTGAATGAATAAATAAAAAAGCACCCTAAGCTGCTCAGTTCTAAAACCCTGTGTCCTGCCCCACTAATGTATCACTTCTGTCCTGAACGACACCCCACCCTGCTGTTGCCATCTTAGAGAGGGGCAAAGGGACAGGCACCCTTTCTCCTGCCATCTCTGTGAGGAGCAGAGAAGCTAACATTTTTGTGTGGGGCCAAGCTGCTGCCATCTTTTTGAGGGACCGAGCCGCTGCCTTCTTTGTGACTGACCATACTACCACCCCTGCTGCTCACTGTTCCCCACCCACGATGCTGTGCCACTGCCCCCTAAACTATTCCACTCTGAGATAGTCACCCTACTCAGCCATCTGAAACTGGCCTTGGTGCCAAGGCAAAATGTCAGGGGCTTAGGTGGGGGAAAAACAGAAAAGGAAAAAACAAACAAACACACATGGGCCATTTGCTGAGGCAAGCAGCAGTTTCTGGTGGGTAACTCATATGAGATAATACTAATTGTGGTACTTGTTAAGGACTCAATACATTGTGCTCAGCACAGAGGTTAATAATAGATAGGAAACAGCCATCGTCCCACATAGGGAAGAAGAACAGGAATTTGAGCCCCATTTTATAGGTGAGGAAACAAGCACAGAGTAGTTAAATGACTCTTCTAATCTCATGTGGCAGGCAAGTGACAGAGCCAGTTTTTCATAGTAATGCCAGCATCCACCAGGACACGTGATTATGGTTTAAAAAAAAAAAATCACTCTGGCTTTTGCTGCCAGGCTTTACTAATTCAGCATCCTGGTTACCAGTGTGTATTTGAGAAGGAATAGTCCATGCCCAACCCTGCTGGAGCCCAAGGCTTTTTGGAAGCAGCCACTTCCGCCGCATGGCCATATGTGCAATATCCATTAATGTGGCCTGAACTGGCCAAACACTCTTTAAACAGAAGCAGAAAGGTAATTTTCCAATGGATTTGGGATCCTCTGAACAGACACTGTAGAAAATTCAAGTAAAAATCTGTCCATTTGGCTTGAACTAAATATGGCAAAGTGTTAACGTATAACCATGTGTTCTCACCACAGGTTCAAAGGGACCTCTTGAAGAACAGGACAAGATGTAGCATGTTAAATTTAAAATACAGTAAAACCTAATTAGTTCAACTGAAGGGACTGAGCCAGTTTAAATTAGTACAAATGGAGAAGTTATTTAAAATGTAATTTCAATACGATGGAGTTGGAGGGTCAGTGTGCCATTTATCTCTTTTGTATATTTACTATGCATTAAATTACTTTAATAAAGATTTATCAATAGTTTAAAGACATTTATCTTTATAGTTTATAGCCCATAAAGGAATTCCACTTATTTTTTCTGGAACAGATCTTAATTTATAAAACATAAATCGATGGAAAACCATACACCTTAACATAATCATTTACTATACAGCTACATTTTTAAGAACATAACCATGTTGCATCCTGAGATATACAATGCCATAGGAGCAGACACAGCCTACTGGAAAGAGAGAGAGAGGGCCTGGGGGATCAAAGGACATGAGTTCTAATTCTGACTCTGCCACTTGCCTGCTGGTTGACCTTGGGCAAGTCACTTAAATGTCTCTATGCCTCAGTTTCCTCATCTGTAAAATGGGGATTCAATATTTGATCTGCCTCCAACTTACACTGTGAGCCCCATGTGGAAAGGGACTGTGTCCGACCTGATTAACTTGTATCTACCCCAGTGCGTAGAACAATGCATGACAAATAGTAAATGCTTAAATACCATAATTATTATATACCAGAACATTATTTTCTGTTGTTGTTTTAAGGATTTTCTTTTAAGTTTGAGACACATAATTTCTCTTCTAGTTAGGCTGGCCGAATTCATTTGCTTTTATCTTCCAGTTAGTAGCTGAGAATCTCCCCAAGCAGACAACAGTCAGCAAGAGATCAATCATATCATAGGCCTTTCAGCCTTTTAAGAGACAACTCAGAACTTGTTTAAGGGAATTTCAAGCTTTGTCAACTAAAGCCAATATTTTTTTCCTCTCCATTAAGTCTCCCTCCTTTAAAATATCTTCTTTTGGTTGCTGATCCATACAACAACTACCTCCCTCGTAAATGACACCTCCTGTTTTAAGTCAGAAAAGAAATGAGTCTTTGCAGGAGCCTGTAGAAATAAAAGCTTGTTCTGTTGATGGTGGTAGCAGTTTTTCAACTTCAGGGAAGAATTTGTCCAATTTATGTAAAACAGCCAGTTTATTTTCTTCATAAAACACCTTGTGTCAGGCTAAACTCATTCTGATCACCTTTGTACACTTTTGCACTTCTCCTTCTATTAGGATCTTCTATTTGAAACATTTATATAATTCATCCCCTTTCTTGAAAACTGATGCACAGTATTTTCATCCTGAAATTTTAGCTGTTGGGGAGAAACCTTAACTTCTTCATCTGTTTAAGCATCTTGAAATGATGAATTAGATTCTTGTTAGATTATGATTCTAAATTAAGTTGCCTTCCAGTTAACTTTGATTATCTGCTCAGGGGTCTTTTTTATGCCTTGAAAATCAGGCAAACTGTGGAGAGAGCTTTCTCCCAGATCCAGATTTCTTCAAAATCAGATTCCTTCTGTTAGTATAAACTTGTATCTATCTAGGGACTAAGCACATAGTTAATACCATAATAATAATAATAATTAATATTGATTGTTTAATCTCAGCTAGACGGGGAGAAAGTATAAAAGAGTTTTCCAACCCTGTAATGCTTGACAGGAATATTGAAGTCAAGTGTATGCACGGAATTAGGTATAAATAATGCATTTTGTACTAGTGGGTGGGTTATATCATAAGATTGCCATAACATGGGGAATATCTGAATTTATCTTGGTCAGCTGAGGTTAAGGCCCCCAAACTACCTGACCATTTCCCACTTTGAGTGTCAGAAACATATCCACTCCCAGTATCAGCAAATTTGAGTATTTGTTATCTCAAAAATGTATGCAGGAACTTCAGTTAAATAAGACAAGTACTTTAAGATATTACCAAATTTAGAATTAAAAAAGGGCCCCAAATAGGAGTAGATAATCACAGAGAAAAAATGGCACTATACAGATTCACAAGATAAACTGTGTCCTTGAGGGTTGGGCTAGCTCCTATCAGAAAATAAATTGTCTAAAATTCAAGTTGGGTTATTTGTTATAATGATAATAATAATAATAATGGTATTTGTTAAATACTTACTATGTGTCAAGCACTGTTATAAGCACTGGGGTACATACAAGGTAATCAGGTGGTCCCATCTGGGGCTCACAGTCTTAATCCCCATTATACAGATGGGGTAAGTGAGGCCCAGAGAAGTTAGATGACTTTCTCAAAGTCACACAGCTGACAAGTGGCAGAGCCGGGATTAGAACCCACGATCTCTGACTCCCAAGCCTATGCTCTTGCTACTAAGTCAAGCTGCTTCTCATAATTATGGTATTTGTTAAGCGCTTACTATGTGACAAGCACTGTTCTAAGTGCTGGGGTAGATGCAAGGTAATCAGGTTGTCCCACATGGGGCTCACAGTCAATTCCCATTTTACAGATGAGGGAGCTGAGGCACAGAGAAGTTAAGTGATTTGCCCAAGGCCACACAGCAGACAAATCGAGAAGCTAGGATTAGAACCCAAGTCCTCTGACTCCTAAACCTGCGCTCTTGCAACTAGGCCATGCTGCTTCTCTATTCCATGGAGGCCAGTTATTTTGTTTGATTTTACATTTACATCAATAACCATTAAAGAAATACTACTCTAATATGACTGGAGTCATAAACCATTGGCACTAAATGTATAGACTGCATTGGGTTTGAGTATGGTCTAGTCCAATTTTAATAAAAACAAACCAAATGGGGCCACCTGGTGTGTGGGTTAATACTTGGCAGGTTGGAGTTCAGCTTGGATTAAAACACAACAGGCCCAGGAGATTGTAAACCCTGAGGGTAGAGGCTGAGTTTTTAATCTTTTTCGAAATCTTCTAAGTGCCTACTACAGCACTTTCCTCCCAATAAACGCCCAAAAAATACTGATGGGTGAATGACCTTTGCCTCACTACAGGACAAACTTCCAGTTCTCCAGCAGAAGCAATATCCTAACAGAGAAGCAGTGTGGCCTAGTGGAATGAGCCTGGGCATCAGACCTGGGTTCTAACCCCGACTCTGTGACGTATCTGTTTTGTTACTTTGGGCAGGTCACTTCTCTTGCCTCAGTGACCTCATCTGTGAAATGGGGATTAAGACTATGAGCCCTATGTGGGACAGGGTCTGTGTCCAACCTGATTATCTTATTTCTACCCCAGCACTCAGGACGGTGTCTGGCACATAATAAATGCCTAACAAATACCATTAAAAAAATAACAATCTATCTTCAAAGCCCTACTGAAATTATATCACCTCCAGGAAGTCTTCCCTGACTAATTTCATCTCTCCACCCTATTTTCATTTCCTCCTGCATCATCTGTACACTTGAGTCCATACCCCACAATCACTTAGGCAATCACACCACTGCCTCCCACCCCCGCCCCAGCACTTATATGATAGCTTTATACTCTGTTGCTTCTCCTATTTCTAATTCATTTTAACATCTGTCTCTGTAGCTAGATAGTGAGCTCTTTGAAGGCAGAGATCATGTCTACTACCCCTATTGTACTCTCCCAGGAGTTTAGAATAGTGCTCTGCAACATAGTAAACACTCAATAAATTCCTTTGAATGATCGATTGAGTTCCAGCTCTTTCTCCATCCTGCTATATATTTTTTTTTTATCGAGATGATTGGTCAGTTTTTTCTTTTTTACAGGCCCAACCCCAGGCCTACCAGAAAAAGCAACTTGCTGAAGGTTTTCCACTCCTGCCTGCAGTAGAAGTCAGCATTGGACCTAATAATCATAATAATAATTGTGATATTTATAAACTTACTATGAGCTAACCACTGTACTGTGCCCACAAATAGATACAGTACAATCAGATCAGACACAAACCCTGTCCCACACAGGCTTACATACTAAGTAGGAGGGAGAATGGGTGTTGAATCCCCATTTTACAGAAAAGGAAACTGAGACCCAGATAGTTAAGTGACTTGCCCAAGGTCACATAGCAAGCAATTTGCAGAGGAGGGATTACAACCCAGATACTCTGACTCTCAGGCCTGGGCTCTTTCCACTAGGTCATGCTGCTTCTCCAACTCCAACTGAACAGATGAATTATTAGTGTGTCTAGGGAATGTTTTAGGGAACCCCTGCCACAGAATGTCCACCCAAAGACCTCCACCTTAGAGAGGCTGCAACTGTTAATTGCTGATTTATGACTCCATCCTTGATGATCAGTTGTCCTGGCTTGGTAAGATTTATTGCACACATCCAGCTGTGAGCACTAACAAAAATCAGATTAGGAGGCAAGGCTTTCTCAACTGGATTAAAATCTGCTGCCACACAGAACAATACCAGTCTCTATCTATTCTGCAACCTGCTATTATAAATGGCCAATGGATTGTGTGTCATAAAGAACTGCCTGCAATGCCATTAAATAAATGAGTTCTGGGAGAAGGTGGGTGATAGAGGTGACCTCCACTGTATTGGTTTTCATTGTAGCTGAGGAAGCTTTTTGCTCTGGGGGTTAGCCGCTCCACCGAACAGCTAAACTACATTTAAATGCACCAATCAGCTGAAGCTGTCAATAGTGGCCTGGTGAATAGCCCAGTAAAGCCTGAGCTCTAGAGTTAAACAAAGAAAGATATAGATCTGATCAGGGGCTTTGGGAAAGGGATGATAGAGGTCTGACTCCAAAATTGGAAAACTGAAAAGGACTAAAACATTTTAAAAGAAAAAGTGTGGAGGGTGGCTGTTTGAATACATGACCAATTCCTTAGAGGGAGGCCCAATTCTCAAAGCAATACTGAAACAAGACTGAAATGGGATGCTAATCCCTGAAAGGAGAGCCCAGGTATGAAGCCCTCAAAAGCATGATGGATGGAGATGTTAAGTGTGAGACTTATGTACCATTGATATATTGGTAAACTGCAGACTACCTTTCAAAAAAAAAGTTTTAAACGTGATTCTTTTTAAAGGGATAAGAGAGCATCATTTATGATTCATGAGGTACGTTACCAGTAATCTCCAAAGGATGATTTCCCCTGTTCATTTTATAATTGTTACTCTTTGAGCTTTTGTGTTAACTAGTTTCAAATAATGACCTTTATTTTTCTGAATTGCTTTGCATCTCTTGTTGCCATTAAGTAAGCTCCTTGAAGGCAGGGATCATGGGTACTTAGTCTATTATATTCTCCCAAGTGCTTAATATAGTGTTCTGGGTAGAGTGCTCATTAAATACCACTGATTGATGAAATGGTTCTATATGTGGGAAGCTTTGTATAAAATTCACCTCTACACCTCCTTGCAATGTTGTTACAGGGCATAGACAAGCTCTTCTGGTCAGGCAAGATGTTGCGGGAGATGACTGTACAGGAGAGAGAAGTTGATAAAAGTTAATGAGAAGTAGTGTTGTCTAGTGGAAAGAGCACGGGCCTGGAAGTCAGAGGAACTGCGTTCTAATCCTGGCTCTGCCACTTTGTCTCCTGCTTGACCTTGGGCAGGTCACTCAACTTCTCTGTGCCTTAGTTACCTCACCTGTGAAATGGGGAAGGAGGGGAAGTCAGGTGGAACAGAAGCAATTTCCCTTCCAGCATGGCCTAGTGAGAAGCAGGGTGGAATAGTGGAAAGAATATGGGCCTAGGAGTTAGAGGATTTAGGTTATAATCTCCGCCCCACTACATCCCTGCCATGTGACCTTGGGCAAGTCACTTAACTTCTCTGTGCTTCAGTTTCCTCACCTGCAAAATGGGGATTTGAAACCTGTTCTTCCTCCTGCTTAGTTGTGAGCCCTATATGGAACAAGAACTCTATCTGGCCTGATTATGCTCTGCGCACAGTAAGCGCTCAATACGATTGATTGATTACCTTATACCTACCCTAGTACCTATACCAGTGCTGGACACATAGTAAGCTCTTAAGAAATACCATAAAAAAACCCTTCTCCAGTCTCTCCTTGTAAAATATTCATGCTGTTAAATGCCCAGATATTTTATTCTTCTCCTTTGAAGAGACCCATCTCTCCAAGTGCTCCAGACACTAAGATTTTGAAATCATAACAATGTTTCTTGCAACACCAGGTGGTAAATCACAGCCCCCTAGCTGGACCCAAAGAACAACATTATTTCCTTCCAAGACAAAAGACCTGGACAAAGACCACATCTATCTAATTTCAACACCTGGTACTAATATTCAAAAAAGAAAACAAAATGCCTGCCGAGGACTGCAGAAAGAACTTGAGTAGGGCAATTATAAACAGCACTCTAAAGTCACCCTGAAGCATCAGAATTCTCTCATGGGCTCATGGACAACTAATTTCCAAGAAAGAACCTTGTTTAAAGCCTTAAAAGAGGAGGGTCAGAATTATAAAGAAACAGATCAACACCTAATAAAGGGACAGAGGGAGAAGAATAATACTAATAATAACAACAATTGTGGTATTTGTTATCACTAATTTAGTACACTTGTGGTGCACAAAGTGTTGGGGTAGATAATCAGATCAGATACCCTAACCCACACGGGGTTCACAGTCTAAAGGGAAGGAAGAACAGGTATTTAATCCTATTTTACAGACAGAGAAACTGGGGCACAGAGAAATCAGTGATTTGTCCAAGACATAGAGCAGGCAAGTGGTGGAGCTGGGATAAGAACCCTGGTTCTGTATTATTCTAACTGACCCTCTCAGTGTCCTTTTCTTCTTTTTCCATTGGTCATTTCACTCGTCCACAGGGAGGTGGGGGATGATGTCATTGGATAAAATCCCTCCCCTTTGAAAGACATCCAACTGGAACATCACTTCTCAGGACTCACCACGATCATCAACAGTGCAATGTGCTAAGTGTCCAGAAACAGAAAATAGAAGTAAAAACAAAAGAGACTCTGACCTTGAAGAGTTTACATTCTAGTGGAAGAGGCACATGGACACTAATTACTCAATAATCAACACATAAGAGTAAAAACCTAGATTCAAATGATGAAAACAAGAGTGATTATTCAATGATACTTATTGAACACTTACTATGTGTAGAGTACTGTACTAAGTACTAGGAAGAGTCCAATACAACAAATTTGGTAGAACAATTCCCACTCTCAAGGATCTTACAGTCTGGTTAAAATAAATTACAGGTAGGGGCCATTGTTTGAATGGTAAACAAGTATATACATTAGTCCTCTAGACACTAAGCTCACTGTGGGCTGGAAATGTGCCTGTTTAGTGTTATACTGAACTCTCCCAAGCACTTAATACAGTACTCTGCATACAGTAAGCTCTCAAAACAAGATTGATTGAAAGGATGTGGATTCCCTTGTAAATGGGCTTTTCATTTTATGTTCTTGAAGAAAACTGGATAGTTTTTTGGTCTTCCAATCCTACAAATATTACCTTGTTATTTTCCTTAGAGGGGTTTAAATATGAATCTGATTGGTGTTTTATTGAAAATTGGATTTGACTTCTTACTGAGAAATTCATTTTTAAAATGATAGGGTTGCTCTGCCCAAAGGGCTATGGTAAAGTAATTTCATGGTAATAAATCCCCTCTGTAATCATTCTATTACATTTACACATACTAGAAAGGAAATTTGATATTGTATGCATTACACTCTAATAACTTGATAAACTTTTTTTGAAAAAAATGAAATCAAATTTCAATAAAATATAGCATTATGCTTTGGCATAGGTCTGAAAACAGATAACTCAAATTTTAGCTTATAATATGCTTTGGCCTGAATGAATTGGCTATTACATGCTAAAAAGCTCATCCATCTGGAATACCTAGATAAAGCCCAGATATATTGTGCATGCCTGAATAATTGAATATTTTCATGTGCAATTACACTCCAATCAATGGTATCTACTGAGCACTTACTATGTGCAGAGTATTGTACTAAGCACTATTTCCCCCCTTACTGCATCTCCTATGTGCTTAAGTTTAAACACTCTCTCCCCCTGCCAAATCCCACAATCCCATAGCATTTATGTAAATTTCTTTATACTAAGTTTCTTCCCTACCTGTAATTTATTTTCATGTCTGTCTCCCCTACTGGATTGTAAACTCTTCAAGGGCAGGGAGCATCCCAAGTGCTTAGTATAGTGCTCTGCACACAGTAAGTGCTCAATAAATACGATTGAATGAATATCTACTTTATTGTACTCTCCTAAACACTTATACAGTGTTCTGCACACAGAAAGCCCCCAATAAATATTATTAATTGATTGTTTATTTCTACTCCTGAAGATAATTATGATGATTGTGTAATTTAAAAAGTGAAACATTCAGCCATGACATGACTTTAACCATCTATTCTCTCTGGAGGGAGTTCCAAATAATTATGTACTGTCTTCTAGGGACAAACAAATTTTTGGAAGATCATTTTTGAATAGAAAAATTCCACATCTATTTGAAGTAAGCCTCACATTGAGCATCAACCTAAAATTAGCTTAAGCAGGCAGATTTACATTTTTTGGAAGCACACACCACTTGTTCCTCATTCAATCCTGTCCTGGTAACCCTGATGTCAGCATAATTGCCTGATTGACAAGCAACATTCCAAGCTATTTCCTTCCTGTCTTTTCCCCCTTCCCAGCAACCTAGTGGCTCAGGTCAGACCAATAATACCAATAATTGTGGTATTTGTACTTATCGCTGGGGTAGATACAAGATAATTAGGTCAGATAATACCTGTCCCACACAGGGGGCTGACAGTCTAAGAAAGAGGGAGAACAGGTACCGAATCCCCATTTTTCAGCTGAGGTAACAGTCACAGAGAAGTTATTTTCTCAAGGTCACCCAGCAGCCAAGTGGCAGAGCTGGGTTTAGAACCCAAGTCTCCTGACTCCCAGAAGAATCCAGAAGAGCAGAGGTGGAAAACGAAGTAGAATGCAGGGTCACCACTCCTCAGACTAACAACCAGGAGACTCCTGGGACAACCAAAGGTCTCCATAAGGTTGCAAACGCATAACAGACCTCTGCTGTTCACTTGACCATATTATAACTTTGTTTGAATTCCAACTGCTAGAAGACAATGAGAAATGGAGCTCTGACGGGGTATGCTGTCTGTGACAATGCAGCCCAGATGAGGTGATAATACATAACATCTGCAGCCCAGAGCTGCCAGTGTGGGCAGCCAAACCTGATTTTCCCTGGCCATCTTGTGTCTTGTTGACCTTTCCCAAACATCACACTACCTGGCTCACCTCCATATAGCTGTGCTGGGTGGACCACGGGAAGAGAATGAACAACAGCCAGATCCTCAAACCACTGCTGGTTGGAGAGCTGAAATTGAGAAACCGAAAGCAGGCAGGGCTGAGGAAATGTTAGACGGGTGCAATAAAATGCAGCCTCAGATGGCGTTGCATCCCTCAGAGAACTGGGAGTCAATCGTCGAGGATCGACCAGCTTGTCAATTCTGCTATTTAGAAAGGAGTGGCTTTTTTTGAGTAAAATCTTTATAAGGAATAAAAGAGAATACAGCACCAGGTGCTGCAAACCTCGAACATAACAACACATAAGGGATGACCCTTTTATGTGCGCAATCTGTCCAGGACTATGGTTATCACATGGATATTTTCAGTCACACAGGTGAATTTCATTATCGGTCCTGCATACTGTATGTACACATTCGAATTTGCAATATACACTATATCCACTCCTATTGTACTTTCCAAAATGCTCCATTTAGTGCTCTGTACACAGTAAGTACTCAATAAATACGATTGAATGAATGAATATTGCATGGGACTCCCAAGTCTAGTCTACAATGACTGCATTCTTTGGTGGAATGAATGCGGACATTTACGTCAATGAGAATGAATGAATCAATCAACCCAACTTAGAGAAAATTAAATGGTAACGTCTCAGAAGCCATGGGAAGAACATGGTATGGACAGGAAGAAGTATGAGTCTAAATATAAAATAATGTAGGCTCAATCTTGATAGCACCACACCTCTGAATAAAGACCTGCAAATGGACTCATTAAAAGCACACCCATAGAATGCTCATTTTTGATAGTCTTGTGGGCAGAGAATGTGACTACCAGTTCTGTTGTATTGTACTTTCCTGAGCACTTAGTACAGTGCTCTACACACAGCAAATGCTCAATAAATACCATGGATGGATTGAAAGTCACAAACCATCTTGAAATTTTCCAAGCCTATTTATCTCATATGCCATTTGTCTTACCAACCTCTCTTTGCTGACCAGGGGGCACTTCGAGACACTTGGGGAAATGACAGAGATGGATTAAGACATAATCCTTCACAAAAAAATCATTATTTGAAGATGATGGTAATGATCAGCTGAAACCTATCCTTAGGTGAATGAGGCTGAAGAAACCCATGTGCATCAGACCTTCAGTTCCGCTCTGCGTTCACGTTAAAATGGTTCTGATTCTGATCCACCTCAAACCATTCCTCAGCAGGCAGAGATCAGTCAAGGGACTAAGAGTCAAATGAGAAGGGCAGCACCCAAACTGAACTTTATTTTGACTTTGCTAGGACAACTCAAAGTGAGACATCACCAGGATCTCAGACAGAGAAGGAAAAGGAACTGAATTGTTAAAATACAAATTTTTCATCAATCATTGCTCTCAGTAGAAAACCCCTATAGTTTACTGTTTAGTACAATGTTCTGTACAGAGTAAGTGCTCAGTAAATCACTGAATGATTGGAATAAAGGTAAAAAGGAGAAAAGTCAGGAGACAGATTCCTGAGGGGCAAACTGAACAGAGGAGAATGCCAGTGATTTACTTTAATCCATCTGTATGTGAACTTTTGATCAATTTTACTTACTGAAGTGATTGTAAGTAAGACTGCGTGTTCATTACCGATAGGGAACATATCTGTTAATTCTACTGTTGTATGCTCCCTTGTACCTGGTACAGTGTCCTGCACAGTAAGCACTAAATAAATATGATTAATGGTTTAGTAAAGCCTGGAAAGATCTGAGAATTCATCAATAATATGCTCCAATTAAAAATGTAAAATGGACAATAAATATAAAAGAACATTTTAAAATAGAGAGCAGAATGAACTCTTTTTTAGCTTGATGTATCAATTAATTGTATTTTTGAGCGCTTACTATGTGCAGAGCACTCCACTAAGTACATGGAAGAGTACAATACAACAGAGTGCCTTCTCAACAGAGTAAAGACTGTGCAACATAAAAATTCCATCTCCTTCAGGGAAGCTGCTCATAGTCAAGAAATACTTCAGTGCTGTCTGACTCGTAAAAAATTTTGCTGCAGAAATCTAACTTTAATCATAGTTTACTACGAACTGTTGTTTGCCTGCCTTGGAAATCAGACTAAGTGCAAGATAATGATTAGGAGGAAGCTAGTTGCTTACCTCATGGAGAAATGTAGTTTCTCAAATTTAAAAGAGGGGAAAAAAATGAAACTCAACATCACTGTGCCGATCCTGTAGCTAATGGAAGGTGTCCTATTTTTGATGAAACCTATTATTCTCTGTCTTTCTGCCACCCACAAAAAGTCTAATATGCCTGATTCAGTAGCAAAAAGAATGCAGGAAGAAAGTACCTTTTAGCACTTTTTGGGATATGAAAGACCTAACAGGTGATATCCAGGGTCACAGATATTTTGGAAATGGAATACAGACTTACAGAATCAGATGGGGAGATTCCTGTCAAAAGTGTGGCCAGGTAAGAGGACAGAATGTTCCAGAAAACAACAATAACAACAACAACAAAAGCTCATCAACTAAATACCTCCTCTTCCTGAGATTCAGTCTAACTGGCACTAAATCAGCGATGTTATTTCATTCAATAGTATTTATTGAGTGCTTTTTGTAAAATACTATACTAAGCATTCAGGAGAACACAATATAATAGAGTAGGTAGACATCGTCGCTGCCCTGGAACAGTCTCCATGGCCAGTAGCTTCCTTTATCTTACATCTCAGGAATTTCTTCCAGCCACTGATCATTAATTTCAATTCACAGATATCACTCATTTTCTAAGGCTTGGGGCTTCTCTTTAACCAGGGTCTCTGCTACAGTAACCACCCTCAATTCCTCTTTATTGCTCTCTAGCAATTATCTACCTCTGACGACACTCTCAGATGCAACCAAGCATGCCATTTCCTATGATCCCCTTTATATCTCTCTGAAACAAAACCATTTTGCTCTTTAGACTATAAGGAACAAACCAATGCATCATTTTGTTGCTCAAAACAGCTGACTTACAGGTCTCCTGTGCACACCAAGTGCTATTAAGAGTTACAACTCACTTCCCCATTAGCACCACTGACCTAAGTGGAAAAATTTGCAGATAAATTCTAGGGGAGCCCCAGGAAATAAAAAGTGCAAATCAAAGTTCAGTCAAATAATGGTACATATTAAGTGTTTACTTTGTTCAGAGTGCTGTACTAAGCACTTGGGGAAGTACAATAGAGTAGGAAGACCAATTCTTGCCCTCAAAATTCAGACATTAAAATAAATCACTGAGAGGGAAAGTGGCAGAGTAAAAGACTAGGTATGTAAGTACTGTGGGAATGGGATTGGCGTGACTATCCAAATGCTTAAGGAGAATGGACCTTTTCTAATGGTATTTGTTATGATTCAGCTATGGAATTTGTAGCTTCCCAAATGTCTCCAAGTGGATAGCTGCTTTTACCATTTGATTTTGAAGAAATCACAATGTGCTTAGAAGTTTGATTTACCTGGGGAAGCCAAAATTATTTCTTTATATTAATGTCTGCCTGCCCCTCTAAACTGTAAGCTTGTTGTGGCGAGGGAAAGTGTCTTCTAACTCTGTTGTACTCTCCCAAGAGCTTTGTATAGTGCTCTGCACACAGTAGGCACTCAATAAATACCACTAATGATGGTGATGATTTCCCTGGGAGAATTACCCTAGAGCCATTTTTTGTGTGAGCAAAGTTGTCAGTGGTCCAGTCCAAGACTGAAGTCCTTCAGAAGGCCAGATGTGCCGGAGCATTTACCCACCAGCCACTACATTTGAAATTCTTTCAATTTTAACCATTTCTTTGCAGCCAACCAAATGTATGGTCGCAGGTGGTGAGATCAAGATGTGCTTTGGCGAGATCTGGAGAGAACCCTCGAAACCTAACTTGTTTTTAAACTTCAGGTGGGACATCTTGGGAAACAGCACATTGTGGTTTCCTCACAATCAAATGATAAAAGCAGCCATCCACATGGAGGCATTTGGGAAGCTACAAATTCCATGGCTGAATCATCACCCAAAATAGCCACAATCACGACATGTCTGGTTCCCCTGAAAACAAATTACGTAGTTCCGTAGGCCACTTCCTTTGGTCAACCCCCAAAATAACCTACTACAAGATACATAATGCCTGTTCTTGGCTCTTGCTTTCTTCCTGACCCCAGACCTCAAGAGTGGGACCCGGGAAACCGCCCAGGAGAAACAACCTATACTAAAAGACAAAACGAGGGAAAGTTTGGAAATAATAAAAAGAAAAATGCTGCCTGTTGTGTTTCCCTTTAGAAACTATAATTAACAGAAGGCAAGGAGATTTCCCCAGTCTCCATCAGTCCCACATTTCAATGTTTAACAATTCTCACTCCCAGTCTCAGAAAGTTCCTCATTTAAACTTAACCTAACCTAAATCTGCCAAATTACATTTTGACTCCACTTCCTCTGTTTTCTCTCTGGGAAGTGTCAATTTGATAAAAATCAGTGGTGATACACCAGAAAGTAACAAGGGATGTGCCTGGGGACCCACTTACCTGATGCCACTCATTGTGAAGGCAGGGCCTTATTTTCTGATTAATTCCTGAATGTACCATGTGACACATTCAAGAAAAGTTCTGTCTCTTTTTTCCTTCAACTTCAGTTGTACCTCACTGCCACAAACACCCCTAGATTTGTTTTTCAATATTTTTTTCTTCATGAAGCCTGGCTAGTTACTGTCCTCTTTCAGGTAGTATTTGCAAATGAATATGTTCCTCCCTTATTAATGTCAAGTTTATAGATCTGTACTTTCAAGATTATGTTCCGTTTGCCCTTATTTAAATCCAGACAATACTCAGACCTACAACAAGATGTGGTTTTCAGGAGCCAATTGTAAGTCAAAATGTTACATCAGAACAATTTTTTCCATAGGAAAAATATCAATGGGGGGATTGATTCCTGAACCAACCTTCAAAGCCTTATTAAAGTTATTCCTCCAAGAGGCCTTCCCCAATTGAGTGCTCTGTTCCCCAGCTCCCTCTCCTTTCTGCATCACCAGAGAATCAGTGTGGCTTAGTGGAAAGAACACAGGCTTGGGAGTCAGAAGTCATGGGTTCTAATCCCAGCTCCGCCACTTATCAGCTGTGTGACCTTGGGCAAGTCACTTAACTTCTCTGTGCCTCAGGTACCTCATCTGTAAAATGGGGATTAAGACTGTGAGCCCCACATGGGACACCCTGATTACCATGAATCTACCCCAGCACTTGGAACAGTGCTTGGCACATAGTAAGCGCTTAACAAATACCATCATTATTATTATTTATTATATTCATTGAGCACTCAGTGTCAAAGCAGTGCACTAAGTACTTGGGTAAGTACAATCTAACAGAGTTGGTAGACATGTTCCCTGCCACAAGTCTATACACTTGCATCTATGCCCTTTTAGTACTTGGTATTCATCTCATCCTCAGCCCCTCAGAATTTATGTATGTAGCCATAATTTATTCATTTATATCAATGTCTGTCTCCATCTAAGCAGCCAACTCACTGTGGAAAAGGAACATGTCTACCAACTCTGTTGTATTGTATTCTCCTAAGTGATTAATAGAGTGTTCTGCATAAGTGCTCAATAAAAATCACTGATTGATTGATTCTATCTAAATTATTTGAAATTGTGAGCTGAATTATAATTGAATAATGTAACTATAGTAGTGCCTTTATATTGAGTCTGAGAGGTTTCATGCTAAGATAGGCTACTTTTAATTCATAAGAAGTGAAATAGACTTGTTAAACCACCTAAAGAAGCCACAAGGGTGGTCAGATAGCCTTGTCTTCCTCTCCAAACCTCTCCTGCTCCACTCTTCCCAAACTTTTCCCATTTCCTCCTTCCTATTGCAACTTTCAAAATTCTCCTTAGTTTCCTGTACCTCCCATACCCCTTCCCACCACCACCTCCACCCTCAGAGCTAGTGCTATACAGAACACAAGAAATATTGATTACTAGCAATATTTATTAAATGCTTATTTCGTGCCAAGCACTGTATCAGTGCTGAGGGAGATACCATACAATCAACTCGGACACATCTCTGTCACATAGGCCTCATAGTCTAAGGAGAAAGAGAGAACACTAAAGTCAGGAAGAGCTGTCTCCCTGACTTTCCCATCACTGTAGGCAGTAGTACCATCCTCCCCATCTCACAAGCCCACAACCTTGGTGTCATCCTCGACTCCACTCTCTTGTTCACCCCACTCATCCAATCCATCACCAAAACCTGCCGTTCTCACCTCCACAACATTGCCAAGATCCACCCTTTCCTCTCCATACAAACCGCTACCTTGCTGGTTCAATCTCTCATCCTATCCCGACTGGATTACTGCATCATCCTCCTGTCTCTCCTCACTTTAATCTATACTTCACTCTGCTGCCCAGATCATCTTTGTGCAGAAATGTTCTGGGCATGTTACTCCTCTCCTCAAAAATCTCCAGTGGCTGCCTGTCAACCTATCAAGCAAAAACTCCTCATTCTCAGCTTCAAGGCTCTCCATCACCTCGCCCCCTCCTACCTCACCTCCCTCCTCTCCTTCTATGACCCAGCCCGCACCCTCCACTCCTCTGCTGCTAACCTCCTCAATGTGCCTCGTTCTCGCCTGTCCTGACATCGATCCCTGGCCCACGTCCTTCCCCTGGCCTGGAATTCTCTCCCTCCACAAATCCGCCAAGCTAGCTCTCTTCCTCCCTTCAAAGCCCTACTGAGAGCTCACCTCCTCTAGGAGGCCTTCCCAGACTGAGCACCCTTTTTCCTCTCCTCCTCCCCATCTCCCTGCCCTACCTCCTTCCCCTCCCTACAGCACTTGTATATATTTGTACAGATTTATTACTCTATTTTACTTGTATGTGTGTATGTATATATATATATATATATATATATATATACACACTATTCTATTTATTTTGTTAATGATGTGCATATAGCTTAAATTCTATTTGTTCTGGTTATTTTGACTCCTGTCTACATGTTTTGTTGTCTGTCTCCCCCTTCTAGACTGTGAGCCCGTTGCTGGGTAGGGACCAACTCTATATGTTGCCGACTTGTTCTTCCCAAGTGCTTAGTAAAGTGCTCTGCACACAGTAGCCGCTCAATAAATACGAATGAACAAATAAATTACCACTTGACAAGGAAACTGAGGTACGTTGAAGTTAAATGACTTACCCCATGTCACATAGCAGGCACGTGGCAGAGCCAGGATTAAAATCCAGGTCCCTTGAATCATTAAGCCAGGCTGCCAATGTGATGTAATGGAGGGTCTAAATGTAGAAATGTTGTGAAGGTGGTTTGTTGTAACTCGAAATGTGTTGAAGACTGCCAATATGTAGTGGTCCTTTGTAATCAAAGAATGGTGAAATTCACGTGTGTGTGTGTGTGTGTGTGTGTGTGTGTGGTGTGTGTGTTTGAGAAAGCCATTGTGAGTTCCATAGTCCTGACAACATTGAACATAAAAGTTTGTGTTGTTGCCAGGTTTGCAGGAACCTGCTCCACAATTCGCAAACCAAATCAAGGACTGCCCTTATAGGTGCATTGTTGGCTTTGTTTTCAATCTCAGGATATTTACCGTTGGTTCTCACAATTATAGCTAGTGTTCCCTCAATGCCAGTGGTCAATTCCATTATATTCCTGAAAGTCAAGCCATCAGGGTCCAAAATTGGAATGCCTCTAGTCTTTCCCCAGTCCAGCCCTATTTGTCTGCCTAAACCTGTTCTAGATATTGCCTATCCCTGCATCCAAATCACTTTCTCTTAAACTAAAGGTTTCAGAAACAAAAATCACTAACCACTCCTGCACTTCCAATAGTGATGATGGCATTTGTTAAGTTACAATGTGTCAGGCACTGTACTAAGCCCTGGGGTGGATATAAGCAAATCGAGTTGGACACAGCCCCCATCCACGTGGGTCTCACAGTCTCAATCCCCATTTTTCATTCATTCATTCAACCATTCATTCATTCAATCATATTTACTGAGCGCTTACTGTGTGCAGAGCACTGTACTAAGCGCTTGAGAAGTATAAGTTGGCAACATACGGAGACGGTCCCTACCCAACAACGGGCTCACAGTCTAGAAGGGGGAGACAAACAACAAAACCAAACAAGTAGACAGGTGTCAAAACCATCAGAATAAATAATTGTAGCTATATACACAGCATTAATAAAATAAATAGAATAGTAAATATGTACAAGTAAAATAAATAGAGCAATAAATCTGTTAAAATATATATACAGGAGCTATGGGGACGGGAAGGAGGTAGGGCAGGGGGGATGGGGATTTTAAAGGTGTGGTAACAGGCACAGAGAAGTTAAGTGACTTGCCCAAGGTCACATAGCAGACAAGAGGCAGAGCTGCGATTAGAACCTCTGACCCCCAGCCCAGGCTCTCTCCACTGTATCATGCTGCTTCTCAGAGCCTCTTTCTTTCAGTCAATCACATTTAATAAGCACTTACTGTGTGCAGAGCACTGTACTAAGCACTTAAGAAAGTACAACAATAAACAGTGACAATCCCTGCCCACAACAATCTCACAGTCTGTGGGGGCAGAGACCGACATCACCACAAATAAACAGACATCATTCCTCAGCTTTCCTTTACAATCTGAATAAAGGACCAACCACCACTTGTTCCAGCTATTGTTAAAAATGCTTTCCTCTTTTTCTTTAAGACTTCTGTGAGTGTGGCATCTCACTTCTTCCGTTGTTTTTTTTCTTACCTCACTTCCAATGAGCTTCGAAAGCTGATTCTCTGATCTCACACCTCCTTTTCCCTAAGATCTCCTGGATTGGCTACTGCTAAGAGAGGGGTGACTCCTTTCCTTTTTGCAGGAAAAAGTTCAATAGAAATGCAGCAATTACACAGTAATCCAGTCAATGGAAGGGGTTCATGCTTCACTAAATCCTGCTTCCCCAAAGTCCAGGTGGGTTTTGGGGTTGTGAGCATACAGGGTTGAGGTCATATGTAACTGATCTCATATGCTGGATGGCATAGCAAGGTATCCCTGCCCATCAAATCCGAATAAGGATGCAAAGAGAGAAGCAGCAGTATGGTCTAGTGGATAGAGAACAAGAATGGGAGTCAGGAGACCTGGGTTCTAGTCACGGTTCCACTACTTGTCTGCACCCCGGGGTAGTAATGATAATAATGATATTTGTTAAGTGCGTAATATGTGCTGAACATTGTTCCATGTACTGGGGTAGATGCAAGGTAATCAGGTTGAACGTAGTCCCTGTCCCATAAGGGGTCAGAATCTAAGAAGTTCCATTTTTTTTTATAATATTTGTTATGCACTTACGATGTACTAGGCACTATTCTAAGCACTGTAGGTACAAGGTAATCAGGTCGGACAATGTTCTGTAATAATTGCAGCATTTGTTACTATGTGCCAGGCATTGTAACAAGCACTGGGGTAGATACAGGATTGTCAGGTTGGATACAGTCCCTGCCCCACATGGGGCTCCCAGTCTTAATCCCCATTTTACAGATGAGGTAACAGGCATAGAGAAGTTAAGTGACTTATCCAAGGTCACACAGCAGGCAAGTTGCAGAGCTGGGACTAGAACCCATGTCTCCTGACTCCCAGTCTTGGAACAAATTCTATGTTCCTCAGTCCAAAACCCAAGCTATTTCTCACCAGGAGCACGGTAAATATATTTGTTCTGTTGAATCAAGACATGGAACTCCATCTAATAATTTATGTCAAGTTCTCTCTCTCTCTCCTGCTTAGAGGGTTGTTTGTTTTATGATGACAATTTAATTACTTTGTTTTAGTAATAAAGCCATGATATCTAATTGCAAAAGGAGGAGCGCTGGCCTAGGCATTTCTTTGCTTCCAAAAGGATTATAGGATTATAGACTGTTGAGTCATAATAGTTTCAAATCATTTTCATAATACACACTACCCTGCAGGTCACCGAGCTCATTCTTTTATAGCTTGATATTTTCCTTTAGAGGGAGTTTGTGTACTTTCTCCTACTCTTGTTCCCTTTCCTGAAAATAATTACATTTTATGATAGAGGACGTCACAATACATCAATTATTTTATATAGTCAATGTTCCAAATATTAAATTTTAACCCATTCCCCCCTCCAGAAAAAGAAAAAGGAAGTTTGAAGACATTTCTTTAGAAAGGTTAGAACTTAAATATTCTGACACTCTTCTCCACAAATGGATTGATAAAAACAAATGGGTTATTAATACCTTATCAACCCATTTCTTCTGTCTCCCCAAAATAGGAAAAAAAAAAGAACCCAAAAAACAGGTTGTACAAAATAGGAACTCCAGATCAGAATAGTAAGGAGATACTATTCTCTGAGCTGTAAGAAAACCACAGTCTTCATCTCCTGAAATACCCCAACCTCTTGAAAAGTTGTGCAAATTGATGGTGGCTTTATTTGCCCTCAATCCTGAAATCATCATCATCATCAATTGTATTTATTGAGCGCTTAATATGTGCAGAACACTGTACTAAGCGCTTGGGAAGTACAAATTGGCAACATATAAAGACAGTCCCTACCCAACAGTGGGCTCACAGTCTAAAAGGGGGAGACAAAACCAAACATACTAGCAAAATAAAATAGAATAGATATGTACAAGTAAAATAAATAAATAGAGTAATAAATATGTACAAACATATATACAGGTGAAATGACAGTTGAAATGGCAGCTTTTCCCCACACCCAAACACAGCAATTGGAAGCCTGACAATTAGTGAAGAATTGAAATGTCCTGGACACATGGCAATCAAGAGAAGCAGCATGGCTCAGTGGCAAAGAGCACAGGCTTTGGAGTCAGAGGTCATGGGTTCAAATCCCAGCTCTGCCCATTATCAGCTGTGTGACTTTGGGCAAGTCACTTAACTTCTCTGTGCCTCAGTTACCTCATCTGTAAAATGGGGATTAAGACTGTGAGCTCCCCGTGGGACAACCTGACCACCTTGTAACCTCCCCAGTGCTTAGAACAGTGCTTTGTACATAATAAGTGTTTAATAAATGCCATTGAAAAAAAATCAACCGTCACATCAATGGAAAGTCAACAGCTTTTTCCTGGATTTCTCCATTCCTGAAGAGTGGTTAAAGCAACTCACCTTCCCAGAAAAGGATGAATGATGCTAGCCAAGTGCTGGTGTAGGCACATTCATCAGCAACAGGTCGGGTACCTACAACCAAGTGCTGTCAGTCGGGCATAAGCCCATAACCGTGATGCAAGTGCCAAACCAGCTTTGGCCCATTTCCCAGTGCCGGCAGGAATGGGAGGTCAGATATAAGCTCATTATGGTCAGGGAGTGTGTCTGTTTATTGTAATATTGTACTCTCCCAAGTGCTTATTACAGTGCTCTGCTCACAGTAAGTGCTTAATAAATGTGATTGAATGAATGAGTACTTTCTCTTATCCTTACTCACCAGAGCAAGATTGAAGCTAGAAATACCTGAGGAACATTGAGAAGCAAGAGGTTCTGTTTCAGCCCAATCCTTAGAACTGGATCAGAACTACATCTTCCTAGGACCCTCTTGGAGGTGGAAGTGTCCATCCACACCAAGCAGGCCACAATTCCGCATCCCACAAACAGGTCATTCTAGCCTTGAGGGCTTTTGGGAAGGTTGGAGAAGCTCTGGCCCCTGTCCCCTTACCTCTCACTCTCTGAGGAGCTCAGGTTATGATTCCACACAACCAATTTCCCTTGGCTCTTTTGATGATCAGATTGGCAAGGGAGGATTGGTTTGAGCACCCATAGGTCATCATCCATGGAAACAGAACCCACTAGCCTGACCCAGTTCAAGTGTGAACCCATAGCCAAAGGGTTCAGGGAGATTTGAACCACAGGATTCTCTCCAAATCCCTAGGTCCAATATCCAGGTATATGCCTTAAAAAGATTAAAATCAATCCATCTTGTTAGCAGGGAAGCATTATGGCCTGATGGAAAGAGTACAGGGTAGGGAGTCAGGACAGAGAAGCAGCATGGCTCAGTGGAAAGGGCACGGGCTTTGGAGTCTGAGGTCATGGGTTCAAATCCCAGCTCTGCTAATTGTCAGCTGTGTGATTTTGGGCAAGTCACTTAACTTCTCTGGGCCTCAGTTCCCTCATCTGTAAAATGGGGATTAATGTGAGCCCCCCGTGGGACAATCTGAGCACCGTGTAACCTCCCCAGCGCTTAGAACAGTGCTTGGCACATAGTAAGTGCTTAATAAATGCCATTATTATTATTATTACTATCTGGGTTTGGATACCTGCTCCATTACTTGGGGAAGTTACATAACTTCTTTGAGCCTCATCTTCCTCATCTGTAAAATGTGGTTTCAATACCTGTTCTCCCACCCTCTTAGGCTGTGAGCACATGTGGGACAGGGACTGTGTCCTACTTGATTACCTTGTATATACCCCAACATTTATCACAGTCCTTGACACACATCAAGCAATTAATACTACTACTAGTTATTATTACTACTACTATAGGAGGTTACTAATTCATTCAATCATATTTATTGAGTGCTTACTGAGTGCAGAGCACTACTAAGCACTTGATGTCCAAAGTGTCCATATTTGAGGGACTAAAGACAGGCTGGGGGCAGGAACTCCTGGAGCCTCAAGCATTCACATATAATTCATTCATTCATTCATATTTATTGAGCACTTACTGTGTGCAAAGCACTGTACTGAGAGCTTGGGAAGTACAAGTTGGCAACATATAGAGACAGTCCCTACCCAACAGCGGGCTCACAGTCTAGAAATGTACACACACACACACACACACACACACACACACACACAGTCTCAACCATTATTGCCCTGCACCAGTAGGCTAATTATAGGACTGGACTAAATGGGCACATGCCCAGAGTCACCAATTTGAAGAAGAGGCATTTTTTAGGCCTTGCCCCTCCCCATTCAAGCTGGCATTTCACAGCACTGGATGGAACTGCTTACAACTCTGGCACTTCCACTAATAAAATGCAAGATAATCAGGTTGGACACAGTTCCTCTCCCACATGGAGCTAGGAGAAAAGGTATTGCATCTCCAGTTTACAGATGACAGAACTGAGGCCCAGAAAAGCTAAGTGTCTTGCTTGGTCACACGGTAGACAAGTGGCAGAACTGGGATTAGAAAATGGGTCCTCTGACTACCAAGCCTGTGATCTTTCCTCTAGGCCACACTGCTTCTAAATGGCCATTCTCTTGACCAGTTTTGGAGTGGGGTGGCATTCTGGAACCAACACACTCCAGGCTCCATTTTACAGTCTGGAAATATTATGGAGCAGATTTCCCAAAGTGCAAGCTGGTTCCCTGTCTTTAAAACACATTCCTCCCAATAGGAGCTGCAGAATGCCCCTGTGCACTGAGCCAACAAGCTGGTACCCCGACCAGCTTAGAAAGGGGCCTAATGCCACCTTTCATGCAGTGCCAAGGAGCTCTGTGACCACTGATCAACCATGGTGGCCAAGGCTGAATCCTGAATGCTTCGTGGATGGTCAATATAACTTGTCTTCAGCCACACTGGAAACCTCAAGGAAGTCACCTGTCCACTCAGCAGGAAGGGAAATAGAGAAAGCCAAAGAAGGAAGAAGAGGAGGTAGATAGGGACCTTCTATTCTATTACTCCATCTCTCAGCTGTTAAGATGCCACCACAACCACCTCAGTTAGCAGATCCCCTCCCACCATCCCAGATGCAAGAGATTCCCCACAAGAAGTGATTTTTAAGTGGCAGAGAATCCTAAAACTAACCACTTTTCAAACCTTGAAACAAACACTAAATATTTATAACATGGTCAAAATAAAGTGAGCAGACACATTCCTGAGTCTTAAACAAAGTGTTAATAAGGTCAGAAGTACTAGGGGTGGCACAAAGGATGATAATAATGATAACGGTGTTTGTTAAGTGCTTACTCTGTGCCAAGCACTGTTCTAAGCGCTGGGGTAGATATAAGGTAATCAAGTTGTCCCACGTGAGGCTCACAGTCTTCATTCCCATTTTACAGATGAAGTAACTGAGGCAAAAAGACGCCTCAGTTAAGTGACTTGCCCAAATGTGGCTCATGGTGCTTGGAAATAAATCAGAAAAAGATTGTTGGAGGAAATGAGATTTTAAGAGGGATCCAAATGCGTGGAGAGTTCGGGTTCATCTGATGTGGGAATGGAAGGAGTTTCAAACTGGGAAACAGTTTGAGCAAGGGGATGGTGGAGGGAGAGTTAAAAGTGGCGTACAGCTAGAAGGCTGCCTTGGAAGTAGCAAAAATCAGCAGGTTGGGGAAGAGTGGGTGAAGAGAATGGGTATGTACGGTAGGACCAGGTAGTGGAGAGCCTGGAAGTTGCTTGTGAGGAGTTTTTGTTTAATTTGAAGTGTCACAGAGAGTGAGTGGAGGATTCTAGAAGGCAACAGCTGAATAAAAAGACAACAATCCTCCAAAGAGCTAGAGAAAAAAAAATTAATCTGTACTCTGTATAGACAGTATTGCTGGTGGAAAACTCCAAGCTGAGTTAGAAATCTGGGTTCAATTACCTATTCTGCTACTGACCTGGATGAAAAAGGAGAAAAAAGAAAAGTCACAGGGAGATGAATAAACATTGATCTTTGAAAGCACTAGAACAAACCTTAAATGATTCAACTACAAATGAAGGTTAAAACTGTCAACTCCTAGAGGACAGGGATTGACTCTACTCTTCTAATTGCTTAGTACAGAGTACTGCACACTGTTGGCTCTCAGTAAACACAACTATTTACTGATAACACAATTAAAAAAAGCATTAGCAGTCCAATCAAAATGATGATTGAGTTGAGCTAGTGTTACCTATTCATAGTTTCCCCAGCTCAAAAGTAGCTAGTGCAATACCATCAGCCAGTGCCAACTTGAAACTTTAAAAAGTGCAAATAGATTTCTTGTTAGGCATAAAGTGTCTCTCAAGATTCAGGTCTCAAAGCTTTAGCTGCCACAGGAATGGTAGCTTAAAGGGAGGAAGCAAATCATGTTTGCAAATATTAACAATTTTCATCACAAAATAATCCACTAAAGCAGCATCTCTGAATAAACCAGATATAACTCTCAGACACACCCTGTTTGAAGCTATTCTCAGCAGCCTCTTTGAGCTAATGAGCCTTAGAGATGGGATCATCTCAAACTGCTTCAACTCCCAAGGTAATGGATGTACCCTGATCAAGGGTTCTTTGGCCTTTTCCAAGTTCAAGAATTCTATAAGAAATTTCTGCCTGAAACTATAAACAACCTGCCCTAGACAAGTGCTTTTCTTTTAGTAGTCCCTCACTAAATGACTTTTTTAAAAAAAAATGGTATTTGTTAAGCACTTACTATTTACCAGGCTCTAAGTGCTTGGGTAGTTACAGCCTAATCGGGTTGGACACAGTCCATGTCCCACATGGGGCTCATAATCTTATTCTTCATTTTACAGATGAGGTAACAAGCACAGAGAGGTTAATTGATTTGCCCTAGGTCACCAAAGCAGTTAACAGATAGGCCCTTTCCCCTGCAATTGTCCTATTCTAAATAATAATAATGATGGTATTTGTTAAGTGCTTACTATTTGCAAGCCACGGTACTAAGTACTAGGGTAAATACAAAATAATCAGATCAGACAGAGGATCTGTCCCACAAAGGGCTCAAGGTCTCCATCCCCATTTTACAGATGAGGTAACAGACCCAGAGAAGTGAAGTGACTTACCCAAGGTCACATAGCAGAAAACTGACAGAACCAGGATTAGAACCCAGGTCCTCACTGTATCCATTAAGCCATGCTGCTACTAGACTGAAGATTCTTGAGCCAAGTTCACATGGAGTGGACAAGTTCCCATGTAAGAATCAATCAGTAATATTAATCAAGCACTTGTTGTGTGCACAGCCTTGTATTAAACACTTGAGAGACTATGATAGATTTAGTAGATACAATCCCTGCCCTCAGCTAGTTTACCAGGTTAGCAAGAGAAACAGACATTAAAATGAATTACAGATAGGGGAGGCTACTGTGTATAAGGATATGTACTTAGATTCTGTGAAGGCAGGGGTGGGTAGGGAGATGAGTACTTAAGTGCCTAGCAGGTATACACTCAAATGCATAGGTGATGAAATAGGGATGGAAAATATGGTGAAGAGATGAGAGATTATGAAGGGAAGGTTTCCTGGAGGAGAAATGATTTTAGGAAGGCTTTGAAGATGAAGTACTGCATGACCTATATTATGCTATAGGCTCTAGACCATTAGCTCCTTATGGCAGGGAACATGTCTACCAACTCTGTTATACTCTCCCAAGCGCTTAGTATAATACTCTGCAAAGAGTTAGCACTCAACTATGAATAATTGAGACTGGTACAAATCTCAGCCAGGCAGATTATAAACTTCTAGAAGCCAGGAATCATGCTTAACTGACACTACTGAGTGCCAAACAAAGTCATGTGGAGTGTGTACTTGATGAACACCTTTTTGATGATGAAGAATTTACCCCCACAAATTTTCTTCAGTTCTAGCAGATTTTAGAGATAGTTAAATTCCACCTATTACATGCTTAGATTTTTTTTTCTTAGACTTGTAATAGTGAAAGCTAACTACTTTCCAATCCTTGGTATCACATCTGTCATATGAACTGAATATGCAAATGCTTTTCCAGGTCAGATAATAAAATAAGGGCAAAAGGGGAGGTCATTTAAATAAACTCTGTCAGGAAACGGAAAAAAAATCATTTTACATAGGAGCATTGCAAGAAGATTTTGTGTGAAGCAGTGTGACCCTGGGGGAAAAGCATGGGCCTTAGAGTCCGAGGACCTAATAATATAGGCTCTTCCTATGTGACAAGCACTTTATTAAGCACTAGGGCAGATGTAATTAAATCAGGTCAGACAGTCATTGCCCCTCATGGGACTCCCAGTATAAATAGGAAGGAGAGCAGGCATTTGATCCCCATTTTATGGATAAGGAAATTGGCACAGAGAAGTTAAGTGACTTGCCCAAGGTCAAACAGGAGATGCATGGGAAAGCTAGGTTAGACCCCAGGTTCTCTGATTCACAGGCCTGTTCTTTTCCCATTAGGCCAAATTGCTTTTCTGGGTTCCTGCCCCAGTTCTAATCTAAATTTGGGTCCTAATTCTGACTCAGCCACTTGGGTAAATCACTAACTTCTCTGCACCTCATTTCCCTCATCTGTCAAACAGGGATTCAACACATCAAACAGGGATTCAACACCTGTTCTCTCTGCTAATTGGACTGTGAGCTCCATGGGGGACAGGGCCTGTGTCTGACCTGATTATCTTGTGTTTAGTACAGAGTTTGGCACATAGGAAACACTTAAGTATTACAGTGATTCTTAGATAGGGAGGCAGGGGGAAACAGGGAGCTACATGATTCTAACAGGCCCGGTACAGTAGGCTCTTGAACTGAGAATTATAGTTTTCTTTCTTATCTCAGCAACCTGCCCAGGTCTCTTTACATTAAACCCCTTTCTCTTTGATGATTTGCAGTGACATTACAGTCCAATTTTACATGGCTTTTACAATGGGAAATATTGATCCTGAATAATTGGTACTGAGGGAAAGAGAAACAGGGGAAGCAGTGATGCCCTAGTAGAAAGAACACAGGCCTGGGGGTCAGATGACCTGGATTCTCATTCCATTTCCACCACCTTTGTTGTGTGACCTGTTGTGTCTCTCCCCTGTACCTCTTTTACCTCATCTGTAAAATGGACATTAAGAGTATGAGTTCCATGCTGGACATAGATTGTATCCAACCTGATTATTTTGTATCTATTCCAGCATTTAGTACAGTGTCTGGAGCACAGTACGCTCTTGAAGTATTATATATATAAAAAATAAGGGAGGAAATAACCATGAGACTGGCTGTCAAGGAGGGTCACCATCACTCCATTCCACTGCACATCCTGTTGCCACTGCTGGAAACAAGACTCCTCAGCCATGAAGTGGGGACAAAGAGACTGAAGGGAGGAAGACACGCTATGACACACATCACCCTCTTGAAGCATCACTCAGCCTATCTCAAAAATCTTCCTCTGGCTTTCCATATCTCTCCGTATCAAAGAAAAACTCCTCACAATTGATGACAACGATTTCCGCCATCTGGCCCCTCCTTATCTATGTGCTATTCCTCAACTTACTCTCTTCACTCCTCCCAAACCAAAAGTTTAAGTGTTCTTCCCTGACCCTCCCACATCCAACCTACGCTCACACTGTTCCCTTGGCTTGGAACTCCTTTACTTTCTAAATCTGACAGAACCCAGGTCTCCATACATTCAAAGCCCTCCAAAACTCCCACTCCCTTCAAAAAGCTTTCCCTCGTCAATTTATCTAAGCCCTTTCATTCTCTCCAGTCAATTCTAATACTTTTAAACATAAACTCCTTGATTGTAAGGATTATGTCTATCAACTGTATTGTATTGCACCCTCCCAATAATTTACTACAATGCTCTGTATACCATAGGCAATCAATTAATACCTTTAATTGATACCCATCTTCAGTACTTTTGCACATATATCTATTCAACTGTACATTCAATGATTTATTTTGATTATTTCTGTTAATATTTTATGCTGGTCTCTCCAGTTAGACCATAAGCTCTTGGAGGGCAGAGAACAAGTCACTTCTTTATTCTATATTCATAAGCACCTAGTACAGCGTACCAATAGGTATTCAGTAAAAACTACTACCATCATTAAAATGGCACTTTGGTTGCAGATTCTGAGGTCTACATTTAGGAAGAGAAAAAATAAGCCAAATACAATCAAGAGAAGAGAGGCAGAAACAAGCAGACAGATAGTGAGGCAGGTAGGCAGAGAGGGTGATGTCGGAGAGACAGCAATGGAGAGAACCTAATTAGCCAAGCCCTATGGGAAGAGTTGAGGCTTGCAGTAGGTTAAAGGAAAAAATAAAGATTCCAGGAAGAGAGGGAAATGAAGGAGAATACTCTTCAACTCCACTGGTCCCATGAATAAGCTGACTTCATCATGTCAAGTTCCTCAAAAAGAAGGCTAACCCAGCAGCTTGAGGAGATGTTGCTAGCCAGTGAGAATTAGATAAATTGAATCTCTCCTGTGGCTTTTAGCATCCCAACATAGTCTTGGGGTTTGATTTAGTTGCCATATAGGCAGAAAATCGGATAAGAAACTCATGCTCTGACAATAGGGAATATCGTGCTTACAAGAATCTAATTTAGGAAAATAGATCAGAAACCAGTGTCTATAATGAAACGAGATCTTGCCCTGGGATATGTAATTTGACTCAATGCTCCACATGAAGTATTAACAAATACAATAAATAATGGAAAAGGCTGACATTTGGTATTAACAAAACTCTGTCAGGTGAAAAAACAGGCACCAATGATGACTGCTGCCACTAGGATTGGTTAAACTTCCACTCCCAACCTTCGTTATGATTATGCTAATATTGGTCATAAATAATTGTAATATAATCATAATTACGAGAAATGTTGTTTTGGGTACCACTTTTATCCCCCCATTTACTCAAAGCACAACTTTCCGCAGCACCTTCTACGTACAGTAACCCAGCAAGTAACCAAATTCTGACTCCAGGTTGTTTGCACTAATTGTTTCATTAATCCTATAAACAGTCCAAGGAACCCATTTACCAAACAGTGCTTATTTAATTAAAAACTAAGAGGACTCTGAGATAAATAATCCTATGTTGAACACCAATACTTCAAAGCCTAGAAGAAGAAAATCTGTATTACAGTCCTACAGAATTCTAATATAGCAATTTGATTTGATATTTGGGGAAAAACATTTAATGTCTTGCTCTGAGAAAATTACCACTTCCTTTAACTTAAAATGTTTTCAAGTAAGATGAAAATTTAGTTGAAGCACTATTAAGGTTGTTGAGCGAACTCCTCAAACTCAACCAGGATAATTTACTAAACACAGAGGTATTGTGAATAGAATAATGAACAACAGCTTTTGAAGAAGAGACCAAAAGAAGCATAGCTTCTTGTGTCAAAAAATGAGAGTAGCAAAGGTAAGAGAACAACACTTTTTTTAATAATTAAAGAGATTCATCCCTGCAGAGCATTTTATTTAGCAGCTTAGGTACAGGATAGCTTACTTCTTAAGTGAGTAAACTTTTCAAAAGTAAATAGTTTGGGAGCAAAACACTCAACAGAGGGGAGGAGTTGGCAGTTGCAGTGTTGACTTTCAAATGAAAACACCTTTTCTTAATGAAATAAAAATATCAGCTGGTCCCCAAAATTGCATTTCCAAATAAATAAGGCCTCTGTGTGATTCTGACTTGCCATATATGAGCATAAAAGGTGAGACTTATGGTTTGGCCCCAACGGTTGGATGGGACATACAATCTTATGAAGAAACTCTGGATTCCCTGCTTAGCACACCATATCTACTTCCAAGTCCATCAGGACTTTAGACCAATCTGATGTATGCTATTCAGTAAATTCAAAATGGAGGAGAGAGGCAATGTCCACTTAGCAGCTCTATTCAGACTACCCTATAAAAAGCAGTTACCAGCAATGTCATTTTTCCATGCATTTTTCATTCATTTATGTAAACTGAGGAATTTATTCCCCAATATCCAGTTCACAGCTCACTAGAGAACTTTAAAACAAATATTTTTGTTGGGTCAGCCATCTATGTAAAGGCCTGGAAGAAAACAAGCCAGTGACCCAGGTCACAAAGCAAAATAGTTTCCCATAATTTATTGAGAGCACTTTGAAAAGAAAAACAGAGCTTTTTTTGTTTTGTTTTAAATAAAGTCAAACGGTTGAGTGTAAGGACTGACTCTGTGTTATATCATTTTGAATGAATCAGCATTACTTTCCGGATAGGAAATCTGTGCTAACTCAGATGACAGTGGCAAAAAACTGAGTTGTCGGCTGAATTAAAGAGTACGGTATAAGGTACTTTAATCTAGTGGATTTCCACATGAAAACCACTCTGTGTTTAAAACTGTCCATCAGCTGTTATTAGTAAAGCAAAATTGAAAAATAATCAGATAAAAAGGCACTGGCCTATTTTTCTATCGCTTGAGGTGTCCTCAATAAAATAAACGTTTACATCCACCTTATATGAGCATTGTCTTTCTCCATTTTTGTCAATTACACAGAGAGTGAGAGGAGAGGCAGACACACAGACACCACTCTGTGCTCGTTGGAATGCAGTTGGTGAAAATCCAGGTACCAGGCCAACCTCCATCATCTCAAAGTCATCCTCACCTGCTGTAAACTCTGCTCTCTCTTGTACTCAGAGAACACTATTTTTACTCCTGTATTTGCTCCGGTGCCCACTGCCCACACCAACTAGTCCATTTAACTCCCTTCTTAAGCCCCTCTGCCTCACCCCCAACAACCTGGTCAACTATTCTGATGACAAAGTTAGAGCCATCAGACTTGAACTCCCCTGATGAGCTCCCCAGTTCCCTCTTACCCCCATCCACTCTCATCATTCCCAGTTGTCTCAAAAGGAGAGCTCCCGCTTCCTTTCGAAATCTACCCTCTCCACCTGTGCCTCTGAGCCCATCATCCCTTGACATTTTAAAAGCAATTCTCCTCCCATTTCTTCCCTCCCTTCCTGCCATCTTCAGATGCTTACTCTCTGGTGGATCATTCCCTTCTGTTTCAGACACACCCGCATCTCTCCTAACCTAAAAACATCCTCTTAAACCCACTGCACCATCTACTTATCTCCCCGTCTTCCTCCTACCATTCATGTCAACTCCCTGAATGGGTTGTATGCATCTGTCTTCTCCACATCCTCCTCTCTAACTCCCTTTCTGACCCTCTACAAGAGCCCAGCTTCTGTCCCCTTCTACTGGAACCACTCTCCTCAAAGTCACCAATGACCGACTTCCCACCAGATCTAGCAGATGCTACTCCATCTTAATTCTCCTTGACCACTCAGCTACTATTGACACTGAGGACTGCCTCCCCCTCCTAGAAACATGATCTAACCTTGGTTTCTCTGACACAGTCCTTTTCTGGTTCTCCGCTGACTTAGCTGACCTCTCCTCCATCTCTTTCTCCGGCTCTTCTTCTGCCTCCTGCTAACTCCAAGTGCCCTTTAAGGTCCAGTTCTAGGTCTGTCTATTCTCAATCTATATCTACACCCTGGGAGAGCTTATACTCTCTCACAGCCCTTCACAGATGACCGCCCCCCAAAAAAAATCTACCTCACTTTCCACAACCATTCTCCCATTCTGCAAACTTACCCCTCCGCTTGCCTCCGACATATTTAAGTGATTGTCCCACTGGCACCTCAAGCTCAACAATATTAAAAATTGAATTCCTCACCTTCCCTTCCCCACCTAATTTTCTTGACACCACCACTACTGTCCCTCTCTCTCTCTCTCAACCCCACAACTTTAACTTTATCCTTGACTCCTCTCTCTTTTAAGCCTGACATACAGGCAGTCATCAAATCCAGCAGATAATTTCTTCAGAACAAACTGAAAAGGAAATAGCTACAAATCTGCAGAGCAAAATCAACATGAGAAAAACAATGACTCCAATAATGCAACATAGCAGCTAAGTCCCAACAACTGTGTCATAGCAACCAGTTAACTCTAGCACTTACCTATTTATAAACCTTCTTCTGCACTTTTGTGCACATGTCGAATTAACTGCATTGTCAATATTTATTCTGAAGACTCCATTTGTGAATATTTTTATGTCTGTTCCCACTGGAACCATAAACTTCTTGTGGGCAGGAATTAGATCCTGTACTTCTGTTTTACTTTTCCAGGTGCTTAGTACCATTATTACTGCTGCTGCTACACTGTAGCAGAGAGTCCAGCCTGATAGACAACAATCACTTACTGGAGTGGAAGCTTCCTGAAAATTGGGAATCCAAAAGCGTGACTTTGAACAAGTCATTTCACTTCTCTGTGCCTCAGTTACCTCATCTGTAAAATGGGAATTAATATTGTGAGCTCCAAGTGGGACAGGGACTGTGTCCAACCTGATTATTTCATACCTATGCCAGAGCTTAGTACAGTGCCTGGAACATAGTAAGGGTGAAGCAGCATGTCTCAGTGGAAAGAGCCCGGGCTTTGGAGTCTGATGTCATGGGTTCAAATCCCAGCTCTGCCAATTGTCAGCTGTGTGACTTTGGGCAAGTCACTTAACTTCTCTGTGCCTCAGTTCCCTCATCTGTAAAATGGGGATGAAGACTGTGAGCCCCACATGGGACAACCTGATCACCTTGTATCCCCTCAGCTCTTAGAACAGTGCTTTGCAGATAATAAGCACTTAATACCATCATTATTATTATTAACAAGTACCATAAAAAGGAAGCTCTCAAAATCAGAGGCCAACACTCTAGAGGACAAATATTTTCGCATGGGAAAGACTAAAGGAACATAATATGAAATAGAGTGAGACTCAGCTGCCTTTTCAGTCACAACCACACCTAAACAAGACTTCATTTATCAGTTATGCCATCCCTGAGAATAAAAGGTCTCTCATTCTATCTCCCTCCTCCTAATTCCAAGTATATGTGTACATACATTTATGTACCCTTTACTTTTCCCCTCTACCAAATAAGGAGGTGATTTTTGTTCAACAATTGATCTTAGGTACAAAGATGATGGATGGGATGATAGGGTGAAAATAAGGTTTCATTTTCTTCTCTCTCCTTTTTTTAAAAAAAGAAAACTGCATTAAACTCAAGCTAAAGCATCACAATGAGTACCTTGAACCACTGGGCTTCTACGGCACCACTTATGGATTTAGGGAAATATCCTTAGAAACATCTGGTTAAAAACCCTTCCAACACCTTCAGCTAAAATGTGTCTGTAGCAGCAGTAGCATCACAATGAAAGCAGTCAAACTACTGTGGCTTTTCTCTTTAATACAATGGTCTGTAAGACAGAATTTTCTACCAGCTATGGACTGTGCTGTTCCCTCTGATCCAAACCACTGATAAGACTTAATGAGGCATTTATCTCTCCATGGACCAAAAGGAATTGGAAGTGATTTACAGGGAAAGAAGAAAAAGATGTCATGTATGAGATGCATTATTTTTAGTGAGCAGCTTTGGGATCCCTACACACACACCCACACAGAGCATGCAGTGAAGTTTAAAGGCCTGCAGTCAAAACAGTATTTTATTGTGTATCTCAAAAACTTTCATAGCCTAAACAGGGATTTTCTGACTTCCCTGTAGCACCCATTAGTAGGGATCAAAAATAGGAGAGCAGTAGCACCCATCATCTGTTTTTTTGATCTGAAAACAGTGGACCTTTGTGCTATCTTTTTCCATATTAATCTCCTCAGAGAACCCTAGGGAAGAAACATGGCCTAGTGGGAAGAGCACAACCCTGGAAGTAAGGGTTGGCTCTGCTACTTGCCTGCTGTGTGACTTTGGACAAACGATTTAAATTTCTCCATGTCTCAGTTTCCTCATCTATAAAATGGAGATTAAATGATAGTAATAATGATAATTGTGGTATCAGGCATTTACATAGTGTCAGGAACTATACTAAGCTCTGGGGTGGATATAAGCAAATTGGGTTGGACATAGTGTCTGTCCCACATGGGGCTCACAGTCTGAATCCCCATGTTATATATGAGGTCACTGAGGCCCAGAGAAGTGAAGTACCTTCCCCAAGATCACACAGCAGACAAGTGACAGATCAGGGATTAGAATCCAGTTCCTTCTAACTCCCAGGCCCAAGCTCTATCCATTAAGCCACACTGCTTCCCACTCCTTCCAACTTAAACTGTAAACCCCATGTGGGACAGGGATTGTGTCCAACCTGATGATCTTGTATCTATCCCAGTGATTTGTACGGTGCTTGTGTAGCTCTACCGTGGACACAAAGCTGCAGGATCCAGGCTTCCCTCACTTCAACATCCACTCTGACCTACATCTTCAGCCCCAGCCCAATAACTCAATTTTCCTGCAAGCACAAAGCTATGCAAACCACAGCATGACTTGACTCCAATTTCGAAGGTGAGGTGGACATCAACTCCAGAGCACAAGACAGTGTTGGAAACTTGGGAAAGGCATCCTGACTTCACACAGCATGAAATGTGACAGGAAGGCTCACTTAAGGCTGCATGGGCAGAAGCATGTTCTAATAAAAGAGACACGTTATGGAAGTATCCTTGTCACATTTGTAGGTTTCTGGATGATCAAACATTGTGTATCATATGCTCAGACAACACACATGGTCATCATCACCCCACTTGCTTCTGTGTAGAATGCATAAGTGTGGACACAGGCATTGCCCCCCAAAATAAAGGAGGTATGGGCCAGGATGTGGAGGACTCTCATCCCAACCTACTCATTATCAGCCTCTTTTCTTAGGAAGATCCCATCTCCTTCCTTCTGCCAATGTTGATGTAAGCCCCCATTCTGGGGAGGGAGCAGTCTTATGCTTACTCGTCCCCCATACTCCCAAGTTGTGCCACTAAATTCTCCCTAACATAGCCCAAGGTCCAAATGATGTCCAGTTTAATTCCTTTCTTTCTTTCCCACCTGCCCTCACAGCCCCCTCTCCTCCTAAAGTCCTATTCCCGATTAACTCACTGATCTTCCTTTACCTTTCTAGATGGGAGCTTTATTAAAGCCCACACTCTTCGCTCCTCTAATGTCAACCTACTCACTGTACCTCAATCTCGTCTATCTCGCTGCCGACCTTTTGCCCACATCCTGCCTCTGGCCTGGAATGCTCTCCCTCTCCATACGTGGAAGACAATCACTCTTGTCACCATCAAAGCATTTTGAAGGCATATCTCCAAGAGCCCAGGTCCTTCTAACTCCCAGTTCCGTGCTTTACCCACTAAGCCATGCTGCTTCTCCAGGAAGAAATGTTAGGACAACCAAAAAGATGAACCCAAAAGATCATCTTTTTGGTTGTCTTAATACCAGAAAATACCAGCAAAGAGACTAGACCAGAGACATAGAGAATAATGGGAAAGAAAGAAAAAGAGTGATAGAGGAAAGAAGGAAAACTTCTCATAGTTGGGCCAATCCTGGGTACAGAATGTCCACTAGTTCTCTTAAATGCTCTTCCTCGGGTCCGCAGCTCCTGCGGCATTTTTCAATGTTGCATTAAGGTAAAGCCAAAGCTCTTTATTCCATTCCTAAATTAGTTGCCTTAGAATTTGAAACATTTAATAAATTCACTTGCAAATCAGCCTGACCATGTTGCTTAGTTAATTTAGCACAGTTTATCTAGCAATTCATTCTGAGGCAAATGTAATTAAATGTTTGCCTGGGTTTTGTTTGGTTATTAAGGCTTTCGGTGCCAAAGGAAAGGTTTATGGATGTGAAAGCGGAAAATGCCATCTACTATATAACAGGAAAAGCTACACATTTTACTTTGACTTCCCAAAGAAAGTCTGATGGAGAATTGAGCTGTTAAGCATTTTGACAGGTTTAAGGCATATGACTGACAGCATACATTGGCATGCATATCCAGAGAGGCAGAAGCAAAGAGAGATAGACACTCTTCCCCCTCTAGACTAAAACTTATTGTGGGCAGGCAACATGTCTACTAACTCTGTTATATTGTACTTTCCCAAGGGCTTAGAACAGTGTTCTGCATACAGTAAGCCCTCAATAAATTTGATTGATTGATTCTCCAGTGAAAACACTGAGTGGCCATGAAGACTACTCAATCACAGAATGACAAAACTTACATAGCTAAGTTCTTTTCCTCAACAGAGACTTCCACCAATCTGTTCATTCAGTCATTCATGCAATCATATTTATTGAGCACTTATTGTGTGCAGAGCACTGTACTAAGCGCTTGGGAAGTACAAGTTGGCAACATATAGAGACGGTCCCTACCCAACAGCGGGTCACAGTCTAGAAGCAGGAGACAGACAACAAAACAAAACATATTAACAAAATAAAGTAGAATAGTAAATATGTACAAGTAAAATAGAATAATAAATATGTACAAACATATATACATGTGCTGTGGGGAGGGGAAGGAGGTAAGACGGGGGAGGGGAATGGGGGGGGGGGGAATATCAGTCCCACATTATGCAGCGTAATAAACTTTAAAGCCATTTTTTTCCCAAATCAGCACAACTTAGTCTTTTCTATTTCTATTCTTTTTTTTTTTAAGTAATGACCGGATTTTCCATGAAAACATCAACCACAGAGGTGTTTCTCAAATCGGGGGTTATTTCATGCTACTCACTTGGATGTATGTACTATCGTACACAATAATTATTCAAGAGGAGCCCTCTGAGACCAGCAGGCCTGAGTTAAGAAAACCCAACAGCCCACTGTCTTGTTAAACAGCAACATTGATTTGTAGGGTGTACATTCAGTGATCCTCCACCCTGAACCTAACTAAAGCAAAATAGGGGGTGGGATGGGAGGTATGACAGTAGGAATAGAAAGGGTAGAGGAGTGCAAGGGGGAAGAGAGAGAGAAGGATGAGAAGGAGAAAGGAAGGAGATAAGGAGATGGGGATGAGGGGGAAATGTGGGAAGAGGAAGGAGGGAAAAGGGAACGGAAGATGGGAAAGTGGAAAGAGAAGAGAGCAAGAGAAGGGGTGAGATGAGTGGAGAAGGAGGGGATGAGAGGGGGGAGGAGGAGAGAGGAAGGAAGGAGATGGAAACAGGGACGAGGGAGAGAAAGAGTGGAGAGAAATGGGGTGAGTAGAGAGGAAAAAGAATTTACATGGTCCTGATCACCTGGGTCATGAATAAGCACCTTCCATTTCTCTTACATGCATGATTTTCACCACCTATGGGTGAAGTGAAATCCAATAGCTGAATTGAGTATACAATCCTTAGATCTGTTTCTCAATGTAATTTTGAAGACTAAATTTTAAGATGCAATCCCTTCGTTTTCCTAATTGGAAAATTGAGTGTATGGTGATCAACAAAATATTCTGAGGCACAGAAGATTTATGTGCTTTTTTTCCCCCCTAAAGTCAAGCTAAAAGGCATTCTTGAGTCCCCATATCTAGAGTTTTGACAGATGAATGTAATTAGGACTCAGTGTGCTTACTCTACATGTTGAGGCACTTTACCTTATTTCAGCTTCTTGACATACGCAGCATATGGTTTGTTTTCTAGTCTGGAAAGCTGCCTTGTACACTAATAATGTCTCCCTCAAGTGAGGAAACGTGCTTATAATTTTATGACATGACCGTCTGAAGTGGCTTAACAATGAAATTCTGGAAATGGAAATGTTGCTTTTCAGGTAGGTCTTCTCCTCTATAAATTCCCAGCAATCAACAGGGGTACTTAATGAGTGCTTACTGTGTACAAAACACCGTACTAAGCACTTGGGAGAGTACAATATAACAGAGTAAGTAGTCATGTTCCCTTCCCAGCAGTGCTCTGTACAGGAGACTGATGACCAACCACTGTAAATGCCAGTTTTTTTGTTTTGTTTTTTTAAAATGACATGTTAAGTGCTTACTTTGTGTCAAGCACTGTGCTAAGCCCTGAGGTAGAAACAAGTTAATCAGGTTGGTCACAGTCCCTATTTCATATGGGGCTCACAGTCTAAGCAGGAGGGAGAACAGGTATTAATTTCCTATTAGAGAAGCAGCATGGCTTAATGGAAAGAGCCCGGGCTTGGGAGTCAGAGGTTGTGGGTTCTAATCCCGGCTCCGCCAATTGTCAGCTGTGTGACTTTGGGAAAGTCACTTCACTTCTCTGTGCCTCAGTTACCTCATCTGGAAAATGGGGATTAAGACTGGGAGCCCCACGTGGAACAGCCTGATTACCTTGTAGTTATTCCAAAGCTTAGAACAGTGCTCTGCACACAGTAAGTGCTCCATAAATACGACTGAATGAATGAATTTTGCATTTGAGGAAACAGAGGCTCAGAGAAGTGACTTGGGGTCACGCAGCAGCCAAGTAACTGAGCCGATTAGAACTCAGATCTTCTGGCTCCCATGCCCATGCTTTATCCACTAGGCCTCACTGCTTCCCTACTCCTGTTTGCTTCCCAATGGGACTCGAGAAGCAGTGTGGCTCAGTGGAAAGAGCACGGGCTTTGGAGTCAGAGATAATGGGTTCAAATCCCTGCTCCACCACTTGTCAGCTGTGTGACTTTGGGCAAGTCACTTAACTTATCTGTGCCTCAGTTACCTCATCTGTAAAATGGGGATTAAGACTGTGAGCTTCATGTGGGACAACCTGATTACCTTGTAATCTCCCCAGTGCTTAGAACAGTACTTTGCACATAGTAAGCACTTAATAAATGCCATCATTATTATTATTATTATTTTTCCCAAGACTATCTTTTCCAGATCGAAGCAGCTTCTAATTCACTACCCTTCAATCATTACCCCTCTGAAATGTTCAATTAGGTGAATGTTTGGTTTAATGTCTCTGTGTGAAGGGTAAATGCCAAGGAAGCAAGGAGGGGATGAGGAATTTATTCTGCTTCACCCACAGGCCGAGTTTTGTCAATTCTATCCATGCTACCTTCTCTGATTTCTGGTTTAATCACTCCCTGAGCCGCCATCCCTAGTACTGGAGGAGGAAGGATGGTCTCCTTGGAAATGGGAGCAGTCCTCAAGGGTCTACCCCATGGAAGCCTGAATCCAAGATCAGGAAGGGTTCTTTGACTTGAGGGATAGAGGCAGAAGTAAGGACTAAGATCAATTCAACAGTTCTCTCACTTGGCATGGTGATTGCAGAAGGGGCTGACGTCCTGATCATGAGAAAGCACTGGGTTTTCTCTTAAATATGTGGAGTGAGGCTGGCCAGGGGAAAAAGGAATTGTCAAGCAATGACCCCAGTGCTTTTCCCAGAGCAATGGATGTTTGGTGTCCCCAGAAGACTGGACTATTCCAAACTACAGTTGCTCTTCTTCTTCCAGAAACCAACACAACAACAACTATAATAATAATAAAGATACATGTTAAGCACTATATGCCAAGCGCTGAGGTAGTCACAAAATAATCGGATTAGATACAGTCCCTTCCCTACATGGAGCTCACAGTTTAAGGGATGGGACAACAGGTATTAAACCCCTATTTTATAGATGAGACAACTAAAGCTCAGAGAAGTTAAGTGATTTGCCCAAGGTCATGCCTAGAATAGGCATGAAGCAGAGCCAGGATTAGAACCTAGGTCACCTCACTCCCAGCCCTGTGCTTCTCCCACTAGGCCATGCTGCTTCCAAACAATAACAACAAAAAAATCAAAGCAATCTCCCTGTTATGATTATTACATGCAATTCTAGAGGACAAGTACACTCCATCACTTCTAACTCCTCAGGAAAAAAAAGAGTGGACACCTGGCTATTACAGAATTCACCCTAGCACAGTGCCTGGCACATAGTTTGGTGAACTCATTCGCTCCCATGGCTTCAACTATCATCTCTACGCTGATGACACCCAAATCTACATCTCTGCCCTTGCTCTCTCTCCCTCCCTCCAGGCTCGTATCTTCTCCTGCCTTCAGGACATCTCCATCTGGTTGTCTGCCCACCATCTAAAACTCAACATGTCCAAGACTGAACTCCTTATTGTCCCTCCCAAACCCTGCCCTCTCCCTGACTTTCCCATTACTGTTGATGGCACTACCATCCTTCCCATCTCACAAGCCCGCAAACTTGGTGTCATCCTCGACTCCGCTCTCTCGTTCACCCCTCACATTCAATCTGTCACCAAAACCTGCCGGTCTCACCTCCGCAACATCGTCAAGATCCACCCTTTCCTCTCCATCCAAACCGCTACCCTGCTCATTCAATCTCTTATCCTATCCCGACTGGTTTACTGCATCAGCCTCCTCTCCGATCTCCCATCCTCCTATCTCTCCCCACTTCAATCCATACTTCACGCCGCTGCCTAGATTGTCTTTGTGCAGAAACTCTCTGGGCATGTTTTTCCCCTCCTCAAAAATCTCCAGTGGCTACCAATCAAACTACTCATCAGGCAAAAACTCCTCACCCTCAGCTTCAAGGCTCTTCATCACCTCGCCCCCTCCTACCTCACCTCCCTTCTCTCCTACAGCCCAGCCTGCACCCTCTGCTCCTCTGCCGCTAATCTCCTCACTGTGCCTCATTCTCGCCTGTCCCACCATCGACGCACAGTCCACGTCATCCCCCTGGCCTGGAATGCCCTCCCTCCACACATCCGCCAAGCTAGCTCTCTTCCTCCCTTCAAAGCCCTACTGAGAGCTCACCTCCTCCAGGAGGCCTTCCCAGACTGAACCCCCTCTTTCCTCTCACCCTCATCCCCCTCCCCATCCTCCCCATCTTACCTCCTTCCCCTCCCAACAGCATCTGTATATATGTATATATGTTTGTACATATTTATTACTCTATTTATTTTACTTGTACATATTTATTCTATTTATTTTATTTTGTTAATGTGTTTTGTTTTGTTGTCTGTCTCCCCCCTCTGGACTGTGAGCATGCTGTTGGGTAGGGACCGTCTCTATATGTTGCCAGCTTGTACTTCCCAAGTGCTTAGTACAGTGCTCTGCATACAGTAAGCACTCAATAAATATGATTGAATGAATGAATAGTAAGCACCGAAATATCATAATAATTACAGGGAAATTTGGGGGGGAAAACTGCAGTAATTTTACAGGAGGAAAATTACATCACCTCAGTTTAAACAGTGAATTGGTATTCATGACCTCACTTGTAATGCCAAGTTTCAGGAAACCACTTGACCTGACTTACATTAAATTAAGCCACCAAACCATAATAATAAATAATAATAGCATTTGTTAAGCGTTTACTGTGTCCCAACCACTGCACTAAGCAGTGGGATTCCTGCAATCCCCGAGGATACTGCCCATTTCTTCAGAGATTTCTCACATAAAATGCAGGCTCAGGGCCAGACCTAGACCTGGTTGAATTGTGCAACAGCCACACAACCCAAAAATGAGCAGGGCACCTGATCATACAGAAGGAATCCTTTCTACATGTGGCCATCTAACTCAACCCTATCTATATTACACAGCTCCTCCAACATCAGCCTATTCACTACATCTCGATCCATCTATCTCCCCGCCGACCCTTAACCCAACAGCCTCCCTTGGTCCTGGAACTTCCTCCCTCTTCATATCTGACCATTTTTCCCACCTTCAAATCCTCCTAAAAATCACATCTCCATCATGAGGGCTTCTTTGAGTAAGCCCTCGTTACCCCTATCTTTCCCTCTTTGTCAGCTTTGCACTTGCCTGTGTACCATTCAAGAACTCTGATACTCACCTCAGCCCCACAGCACTATGTACATATCGTTATACAATTTCCACTGTCTAATTTATTTTAATGTCAGTCTCCCCCAGTAAGTTCCTTGTGGGTAGGGCTAATGTGTAGCAACTCTATGGTATTGCACATTCCCAAGTGTTTAATACAGTGTTGAGCAGTTACTTATTGCAAGTGCTCAAAAAATACCTTTGATTGATTGAGAAATAACCTCATTGGAGTGAAAGAGACAAAGCTTAGAGACTCTACAGCTTCTAGTGTCTGGTCCCAGGCTGCCACAGCTTCCTAACCCTCTTCAGGATTTGAGGCATGCTCCAATTAGACTTTGGATGAGATGGAGAAATCACACCACAAAGTTTCTGTTTTCACTTGTCTCATACTCCTTACAGAGGTCCTGTCAAAAGGAGGAGCTCCTTGCCAAATAGCAGAAGGTCATAGACATTTGAGGCAATGGACATCCAGTTTTCAGCTGGGGAACAGCAATCAACAGTTATTTACTGAGCATTTACTGTATGCACACTGTACTAAGTGCTTGGGAGAGTACAATATAATAGCTAGTAGACATGTTCCCTGTCTACAATAAGCTTATATTATCATGGAGATGCAGCATGTCCCTGAGGGCCAGAACGGTGTCTAATAGCTCTATTTTACTTTCCCAAGCACTTAGAATAGTTTTCTACACACATAAGCACCCATTAAATACCATGATTGATTGTTGTCCGTGTCTTTAGAACATTTCCTCTTGTCCTCGCTTTCAGTTTCCCACTGTCAACTCACCATACTCTCCCAAATGCTTAGTACAGTGCTCTACTCACAGTTAAGTGCTCAATAAATAAGATTGAATGAATGAACAATACAGCAGCCCTTAAGGTATTGTGATTCCATCCTCCTCACACATCCCACCCAGAAGAGCCATGTTAAAGTAGGCATAGCTTTGATGTTAAGGGATGACTAGCAGTCCTATTTCGACATTTTGTGTCAATTTCATCAATGGTATTTCTTGAGCATTTACAGTGTGCAGAGCATTATACTAAGCACTTGAGAGAATACAACACAGAGTTAGCAGATGGATTTCCTGCCCACAATGAACTTGACTTACAGTGGGGAAAAGAGTCTGCAGATGATGCTGATATAAGTGCTCAAGGATCACATTTCTGTGGGATCCAGAACCCACAGCCAGCAGAAAAAGTTGGGCAGTTCTACAGCCCTTTGAGCTTTTAATTTGGTCTGGAGCCTGTTACCATGCTGCTGCCACATAATAAACACCATACAGTACCCACAGTACTTCAAAGGGAAGGGAAAATGATGTTCACTCACTGGGTGTTCTTTCATTATATTGATTAGGTTTAGTGAAGGCTTAGAATTTTATTTTGAGAGAAGAAGCAGACTTGGAGAGAGTATAGAGGCTGAGATGACTGATGCTGTGTGAGCCAGTCAGGAGTCATAAAGCCTAGGCTGGTGATCTGTTCCTGGTCAAGGTTGGCCAGGTCCCAAACTGCTATTCCTAGACCCAAGCATCAGTTCTGGATCCCCGCCTCACTCTCCAGATCACCTACTGGGCTACCTGACTGGACCACGGGGACGTGGTTTCAGAGGTCACCCACAGAACCCCTGGCATACCACAAAGTGGTGCAAGAAAAGGGAGGAACCTAGCCACAGCCAGGAAGTCATGGGTAGCTGGAAGGGTACAACCAGTGGAGCCTCCACCTTGGTTCTACTTCTGGACTCCATCCAGCTCCAAGAAGAGGGTCGGGCTAGCTACAACCACCATCTCACTTATCTGTGCCTCAGTTCCCTCTCCTGTAAAATGGGGATTAATACTGTGAGCCCCATGTGGGACATGGACTGTGTCCAACCTGATTAGCTGGTACCTGCCTCAGGGCTTAGAAGAGTGCATGACACATAAGCATTTAAATACTATCATTATTAATAAATCAATCAATCGTATTTATTGAGCACTTACTGTGTGCACAGCACTGTACTAAGCGCTTGGGAAGTACAAGTTGGCAATGTATAGAGACAGTCGCTATCCAACAGTGGGCTCACAGTCTAAAAGGGGGAGAGAGAACAAAACCAAACATACTAACAAAATAAAATAGAATAGATATGTACAAGTAAAATAGAGTAATAAATATGTACAAACATATATACATATATACAGGTGCTGTGGGGAAAGGAAAGAGGTAAGATGGGGGGGGGATGGAGAGGGGGACGAGGGGGAGAGAAAGGAAGGGGCTCAGTCTGGGAAGGCCTCCTGGAGGAGGTGAGCTCTCAGTAGGGCCTTGAACGGAGGAAGAGAGCTAGCTTGGCGGATTGGCAGAGGGAGGGCATTCCAGGCCAGGGGGATGACGTGGGCCGGGGGTCGATGGCGGGACAGGCGAGAACAAGGTACAGTGAGGAGATTAGCGGCGGAGGAGCGGAGGGTGCGGGCTGGGCTGTAGAAGGAGAGAAGGGAGGTGAGGTAGGAGGGGGCGAGGTGATGGAGAGCCTTGAAGCCCAGGGTGAGGAGCTTCTGCCTGATACCTATTAGCTTGCCTGCCACAGTGCCAATCCCAAGAAGATGGTGATCTCTTCCCTAGCCCCTTCTCCTCATGATCATGTTGGTCCTGAATTTCTATCTGTGATTGTCACAAACCTTGAATCAAAGCCTCAAAATCTCAAATCCCTATTGGCCACTAAGCTTCTGGTTTTCTCAGCTTCATTTTGGCTAACCATGGGGACTCCCCAGAAACTCTCCCCTCCATGTAGAAGGGAAAGCTGTGAAATATAAATACAATTGATTGGTATCTTTCCCTGGGAGTTCTTAGACTAGTTGCTACAGAAAACAATCATTTATCCTACCCCAAAACCTCACCTCCACCTGTTACCTTCAGTTCAAAGTGGAGTTAATCATAGAATAAAATGTATTTTTAATGCAAGGGTAACTGATTTTAGGAAATAAGATTGGTGGTGTTTTAGTTTTACACAAATGAAAAAAGCCAATTTGAGAGACTTGTTTAGACTCTTAAATATTGGGTACTTAACTCCCCAACCCCTTCCCTCTTCCTCTCTCTCTATCCTGTCCTCCCTCCTCTTCCCTCAAGAGCAGTCCACTGGGGACTCCTGTTTTTGGCTCCATACCTCAGAAGCTGTGAGCATGGTTTTAACAAGTGACGTGGAAACTACAGTTCAAAGACCACAGAAATCTCAGGAATTATAGTATACTTTCTGGTTGATGGGTCAGGAGATGGGATTCCAAATAAAGAATGAAACTGTTTACTCTGAGAATCCCGTTGGAATGAACCCTTTGCTCAAACAAAGTGCCCCACTCCATTTTTTTTTAATCTCACTACTGCAGAACTGCAGCACTGAAAGGATCCTGAGTTAAATCATTGCATAATATGATGGTAATGAGCTACTCAGCTATCCCTTCCTATATCAGATGGTAATGAAATGGAATATCTTCCTTCTCTCTTCTGCTTGGAGAATATGCAGGTATGCCCATCCTCATTATAGCTTAATAGAAACAAAAGCAATTAGCACAGGTGCTGTAGATTTTAATGAGAGAGACACATAGAAACCAATCCAGCTCAGTTAGGATGACACTTATACCTAGGAGAAACTGATAAGAATCTAATGAGTCCATATCAATGGATGCAATGGGTTGATCAATTCCTTTCAAGAATGCCTTACTTACATGACCTTACAGTGTTGTAGAGACTGAATGTATCCTTCAATCAGATGAGGAAAAGGAGAGGATGGGGTGGTGGGAAGAGGAGAGGGATGGGGGTGGGAAGACAAGAGGAGGGATAGTGGGAAGGAGAGGTAGGGAGAGGGGCCTAACTCCCTGTTTGGCCTGGAGAGAAAATTAGAAGTGAAACCACAATCTTGCATCTCCTGTTGCTTCCAATCCAGTGCCAAGGCCCAGTGGACTACCCACAGAGGCCCATCTTACTTGACCTGGGGATGTGAAAAGAAGTGTTACTCCCATACTACCAACTCTTCTTTGTCCTCTGCTGCTACTAGGGCCCAGTTCTGACATGAAGGCCACACTTGTGAAAAGCAGTATGTCCCAGTGGAAAGAGCAACATACTGAGCATCAGGAGACTTGAGAGCTAATCCAAGCACTGCCAATAGCGTGGCTCAGTGGAAAAAGCACGGGCTTTGGAGTCAGAGGTCATGGGTTCAAATCCCAGCGCTGCCAATTATCAGCTTTGTGACTTTGGGCAAGTCACAACTTTTCTGTGCCTCAGTTACCTCATCTGTAAAATGGGATTAAGACCGTGAGCCCCCTGTGGGACAACCTGATCACCTTGTAACCTCCCCAGTGCTTAGAACAGTGCTTTGCACTTAGTAAGTGCTTAATAAATACCATCATTGTTATTATTAATAAAAACTATAATAATTAGTGGTACCTGTTAAGTGTTAAACACTACATTAAGCCCTGGGAAAGATACAAGACAATCAGGTCAGACACTGTCATTCTCCCATACAGGCTCGCAGTCTAGGGAGATGGAAGAACAGGTATTTAATCTCCAGTTTACAGATGAGGAAACAGTCTCAGAGAAGAAGGAACTTGCTCCAGTTTGCACAGCAGGCAAGTAGCGGAGCCAGGGTTAGAAACCAGGTCCTCTGACTCACAGGCCTATACTCTATCCACTATGCCACGCTGCCTGCTGTGTGTCCTTGGGCAAGTCACTTTACAGGTGAGGAAATAATAATAATAATGATAGCATTTATTAAGCGCTTACTATGTGCAAAGCACTGTTCTAAGCGCTGGGGGGTTTCAAGGTCATCAGGTTGTCCCACGGGGGGCTCACAGTCTTCATCCCCATTTTACAGATGAGGGAACTGAGGCCCAGAGAAGTTAAGTGACTTGCCCAAAGTCACACAGCTGACAGTTGGTGGAGCCGGGGTTTGAACCCATGACCTCTGACTCCAAAGCCCGGGCTGTTTCCACTGAGCCACGCTGCTTCTCTAATGCAGGAAATAAATATGTTAATAAAGGAAATGCAGGCACAAATATGTTGTGAGCACTAAATTCCTGTTCTCCCCCGACACCTCCTCTAGACTGTTAGACCTAAGTGGGATAGAAACTATGTCTGATCTGATTATACTGTATTCACTCCAGTGTATGGCTCATAGTAAGTGCTTACTAAATACCACAGTGATTACTGCTATTACTCTAACACAACTAACTCTGCAACCCCAAACCAAATAAACACACAGATGGAACCCTGCCCCATCTTTCAAATAGAAAAACTAAATTATTCAGAATACCCGTGTATTCAGATTAGCCTAAATACATTTTGGGTAGTTGAGCTTTTATTGGTTCTCTTTTATAAATAGCTTACCAGGTTCTATTCTTCTCAGAGTGTTGCCATTTGGCTAACTTGGAGACACACAGGAAAAGACAACCCAATCCCCAGGCTCATGGATGACCAGACAACACTGTCCTGAAACTGCACACCCTGAAACTGCACACCTAAACCTTACCTTCTGGGGAGCCAGGAGCCCATCTACCTCAGTCTTGCCTTTCACTGGGCCGGAGTCTGGGATCATGATGGTTCTGGCAGAATGGACATGGGGAGAACTTGGAAAGGTCAACGTCTTTTCACTAAGCCCCCCGGCCTTCTACTCCTACCAGGTGTAAGAGCACAATGCCTGCTCCAGGGGTGATATGTGGAAGCAAGAGCGAGAACGAAAGCTTTCATGGAAACCCTGCCTGCAGTTGGGGAAAATAGGGCAGACATATTTCATTGCCAGACCTTAAATGAAGCTCCCAGAAAAACTCCAAGCTTGACTGGGTCCTGCATTTCTTCTTGATCTTCTGGCTCTGCATTTGAAAAATCTTCAGCTGCTCTTTGCAGTGTGCTGCATCCCTGTCCCCCTAATAATAAGTATTATTTGTTAAATGCTGTGTCAGATAGAGTCCCTGTTCTACATGGGGCTTATAATCTAAGAAGGAGGGAGAACAGGTATTGCATCCTTATTTTACAGATGAGGAAACTGAGGCACCTACTTACTCTATGTACCCAAGCAGGATCACAACTGGTAGGAATAAGAAGGTGTGAGCAATATTACACAAACTACTAGTACTTGAATTAAATTCTTTCAGGCGGGCTCTCAGTCCTGAAGTCTCAGGTCTGAGTCACAACAGACACAAAATGGCAGACACCCTCATCATTGTTACCAAAAATAGTAAGCTACTGTGCTCCCAAATACCATAGTCTTCCTACCTCATAAGCTCCCAAGTCTCCCAGACCTTTCTCTTATTCTCATTATTTTTTCACATTACCCTTCCCACCCTCTAGTTCCTTACCTTCTGTTTCTTTCCCATTCCTGCTCCTTTACCTTTTTCCCTTGAGCTTCGGGTCCTCATCACTCTTTCCCCTAGTAGGTTAAGATCTCCAAACACAGAAATGCTCTAGCCCTAGATCACAAAACCTGTGCTTTAAGAGTCTTTTGAGAACTGTTACAGGAAGCAATCATCTGTACAAATACAGACTCTTAGTCAAAAGGAGATCAGTAAGTCTGTTACCTCTGCAGCCCATTCCCTCACTCCCAACTGTGCTTAATCTGGCTTCTTGGGTCCTGACGGAAAGACTGACTCAACCTCTCAGCCCCTCCCTCTCATTAAAGCAGCACAGCTGTTTCCCCCTGACTAAGCACAATTGTCCCACAAAGTCCTCTTTTAGGTCAACTTAAAAGGGCAGGAGTTAGAGGTGTCTCTTTTCAATCAATTGGTGGTGTATAATGAACAATTACTCTGTGCATAGCACTGTACTAAAGAGGAAAATATTAAAATAAATCACAGTTAGTGTAGAGATAATAATAATAATGAGGGCATTTATTAAGTACTTACTATGTGCAAAGCACGGTTCTAAGTGCTGGGGAGGTTACAAGGCAATCAGGGTGTCCCTCAGGGAGCTCACAGTCTTAAAACCCATTTTACAGATGAGGTAACTGAGGCACAGAGAAGTTAAGTGACTTGCCCAAAGTCACACAGCTGACAATTGGCAGAGCCGGGGTTTGAACCCATGACCCCTGACTCCAAAACCCATGTTCTTTCCACTGAGCCACGCTAAGTGCTTAGGGAATACAGACTCAAGTGCAGATGTGACACAGTGGGGAGAAAAAATAGGACTTGGAGATGAGGTTATTCATTGAATGCCTCCTTATGATTTCAAGAGGGTTTTGAAGATGGGGAGAGAAGCAGCTAGCTGCCTATGAACGGGGTGGATGATCCAGGTGGGAGGGAGAGTGGAGCAAGAGGTTAAAGATGAAAGCAAGGCTCCCCGCAAAATATACCCAAGTCTATTTTCTAAAAATGAAATATTCTGTGGAGAACTATGTTTTAAGCCAGGTATAATTCCAAATTTTCCAAGCCCCACTTCTGACTAAAGTCCTGCATTCAGCCTAGAAAGCATCCCACTCAGAGGTCAAGTCAGCCTCCGCAAAGGGTACACATTCCGTGCTGAAGAGAGATTGAGATGGGCCCTATTCTTGCAAAGAGCCATCTTGTTGGAAGAGGGGAAGACCTGATTATTAGTTTTACTCTGCTTCAGGAACAAAATAAACACCAGGGATTTAAGTGTGTGGGAAGGGATAATGTGATTTTAAGCTGTGTGCAGGAATACATTTTCCCTCTGGCCCCTTTTCCATTGGAACTGCCGGGGCCCAGTGGTCCTGGGCAAACCTAATTTCCTTGGCTCTGTCTGCAGCTGACTATTCACTAGATTACAAGACCCCTGAATGTACCTTCCTCATGAGGGACATCTTAGTGTGACAGTGGCAGACAAGCCCCCCACGGGAACTCCTGGGGATCAGCTTGATTCTCACAGCATCCCAGGTCCCAAGAGATTAGATGAATGTGGCTACAGGCTTCCCAGAGTCCCAGCGTCTCTGTACCGAACCCTCCTCCCAAAAAGGGGCCCACCTCCACTCTCTCAGGGTGGGGGGGGGGCGGTCAGAGGGGAGCCCTTTCCAGAGCCATTGATGTGACCAACTGGACCCAGAGCTCAGTTTTACCTTCAATCCCAGTTCAGCAAACACTTCCCTCCCATATATTCATTCAGGGATGAGTTATGAAGCCCTCAGCCATGCCTAGGTTCAGGTCAACTCACTGCTCATCTGGTCCACTGTGACCAAGGGGATGCTGGGAAACATAGAACATAGACAGCTGACCCTCACCACCTTCAGATGAGGATACTTGAATCTCATGCCAGTGACATCATCACTGTGCCCTGCTAGGGTGGAGATATGACCTACTTAGAGGAGTCTCCTTTGTTTCCTCTCCTGGAAATAGTTTTGCATGATAGTAATAATGATCATCATTAATGATGATAATATTTGTTAAGTGCTTACTTTATGCTAAGCACTGTAGTAGATATGACAATCAGGTCAGGCACAGCCCCTGTCCCCCATGAGGCTTACAGCCTAAGGGGAAGGGAGAAGAAGTATTGAACCTCTGTTTTACAGATGAGGAAACAGACACTGAGAAATGAAGTATCTTGCCTGATGTCATGCAGCACACTAGTTTCAGAGGCAGGATTAGAACTCAGATCTTCTGATTTCCAGGCCCACGCTCTTTCCACTATCCCAGGTTGCTTCTCAAGAGCAGACAGGGGAGATACCAGCTGAAGACCAGACTGCAAAACCAGATGAATAGTTACTCTAGTTAGGTTGACATGGGCAGGAGCAGGGACAGATGAGCTAATAACAATAATTGTGATATTTGTTAAATGCTTACTATGTGCCAGGCACTGTGCTAAGTGCTGGGGTGGATACAAGCGAATCAGGTTGGACACAGTCCCTGTCCCATATGGGGCTCATAGATTCAATACCCATTTAACAGATGAGGTAACTGAGGCACAGAGAAAGGACTTGCCCAAGGTCACACAACAGACACGTGGGGGAGCCAGGATTATAACCCATGATCTTCTAACTCCCAGGCCTGTGTTCCATCCACTACGGCACGCTGCTCTGTGTCTGTCCCACTAATCCAGGTACAACCAGGCTTGTATTATTACAAAGGCTATTAACTGCCAGAGTGGAGAGGAATAGGCAAATCCTTGAAATCATTCCCACTGCCCAGAATATAAGATGCAGACCCTCTACTTCAATAATTAAGATAATAATGATGGTATTTATTAAGAGCTTACTATACACTAGGCACTGTACTAAGTGCTGAAGTGGATACAAACAAATCAAGTTGGACACAGTCCCTGTCCCACATGGGTCACACTGTCTCAATCTCCATTTTAGAGATGAGGTAACAGGCACAGAGAAGCAAAATGACTTGCCCAAAGTCACACAGCAAACAAGTGGCTGAGCGGGGATTAGAGCCCATGATCTTCTGACTCTCAGGCCTGTGCTCTATCCACTCTGCCATGCTGCTTCTCCTGACAGCCTGCATAAAAGGGGCTATTTGGAGATAGGAAGCAGAGCTGTAAGAGGATAAATTAATCCACTGTGGATTTCAGACCAGGAAAACAGGCCTGCCAATTGAATTCTCTATCTTGTTTTCCCCAGTCTTAGCAAGTGGTGTAGAAAACATGAAACTTTCCAGTGTTTTTTTTTCTCTGCTAAAAACTGAATATTTAGCAATCAGTAGAAGCCAAAACACATGTTCACAGATTTAATTGCAGGGAACCTGTTCTTCTTTCCTGTGACATTTCTCACCTTGAAAAGGGTATTAGCATCTGGAGGTGAAAACAATATTAAAACACCAGCCTCCAAGCATCTGGCAGTCACCTGAAATTACTATTTCTCAATTTTCCCAGAAACAAGCACTTTTTGGAAGTCCTGAATATGGAGCAAGCTCTGTCATTTCCTAAGGGAACCTGGAAGATGGTATTACCCCCTCCCCACACACCTGATAGCAGTTCCAAATGAGCCATTAGTATCCCATCCATAATCACACACAAATGTGATTTATACAGTGCTTGTGAAATGAAATTTAAAAATCTATAATCTGAGCCAAAACCTCTTCAATTGCACGTGGAGAAGTGATGGGAAAATCCATGTCACTCCCTGTTCATATCTACTACAAAATCAAGAATTTTCCAACTGGGCAGGATGGTTTGATTCTAAATGTCCTTCCTTCCATATGATTTGTGGACAAGGAGCCAAGATATAGCAGGATAAAATTATAGACCACTAATAGTCCCCCTAGATGCCCTTGTCTATCTAAAACACTCCCCTCACAATGCCAGAACTGTTTCATTGAAATATTTATCTAATTTCCCCTTATTCCCTCAATAGGACCTCTTCAGCACTTCTGCATTGACTAAGAACTTGGCCCTCATTCCTCTCCCCTATGCGTAATTTTTTTTTCCTTTGATTTGTTTTTTAATGGTATTTGTTAAGCATTTACTGTGTAACAGGCACTGTTCTATGCCCTAGGTATATACAAGCTAGTAAGGTTGGATACAGTCCATATACCACTTGGGTAAGCTCACTGTGGGTAGGGAATGTGTCAGTTTATTGTTATAATGTCCTTCCCGAAGTGTTTAGTACAGGGCTCTGCACACAGTGCTCAATAAATACTATTGAGTGAATGAATGAACAAATTGTTATTATTATTATTATTATGGTATTTGTTAAGTGATTACTATGTTCCAAGCACTGTACTAAGCGCTGGGGTGGATACAAGCAAGTTGGGTTGGACAAAGTCTGTCCCACATGAAGCTCACAGCCTTAATCCCCATTTTACAGATGGGAGAACTGAGGCATATAGAAGTGTAGTGACTTCCCCAAAGTCACACAACAGACAAGTGGAGGAGTCAGGATTAGAACCCAGGTCCTTCTGACTCCCAGGCCTGTGTTCTACTCACTACAGCATACTGCTTTCCCTTATAGTCTATCTCCCTGCACATAATTTAGTTTAGCATCCTTCTCCAGTGCTCGATTGTGAGTTCCCTGAGGGCAGGGATCAGGTCTACTAATGCTACTGTACTCTCCCAAGTGCCTAGCACTGTGCTTTGCCCAGTATATCAATCAATAGGCACTATTGATTGATCAACTGATTGAATACATCCCCATATTAAGGATCCAACCCCAGCTACCAAATAGCAAGGTAAATTCTTTCCTAAAGCGTAGGTTTGATGCTGAGCAATCATGACCTGGAACTTTTGAGTCCTCAGCTTTCCAAGGGAAGGGTGAGCAATGAGAGATAGAACAGGACAGGGTAGTTTGGGGACCTGGCGAACAAAATGGAATTGATCATTTTGTCTCCAGAGCCCTGTATTCAAAAAAGTAGGAGGCTACTATGTGCCCCCCCTTAGATGGCGGAATCAGTGCTGTCAGTGAACTAGGACAACGGTGGAATGAGAAGAGCAATAATATTAACCAACTCTGTTATATTGTACTCTCCCAAGAGCTTCGTACAGTGCTCTGCACACAGTAAGTGCTAAATAAATACAATTGATTGATTGGATAATAATGATGATGGTATTTGCTAAGCGCTTACTATAAGCCAAGGACTATACTAAGTGCTGGGAGAGCTACAGGATAATCAGGTCAGACACTGTCCCACGTGCGGATCACAGAATACATCTTTAGGAGCTACAATATTGCTATCACCTTGTGGCAGAAAAAGAGTTTTGCCATGTCACTGAGATTCAAATGATTCCTCTTCCTCTCTGAAGCGTTTGTGAGTGGTGTTTACAGAGCATATGTATCTGTGGATTATGGGATTAAAAATTTGTCTTCTGCTAGTCTGCCCATGGTAGTGGGTCATTAAGTGATGTTTAACTTCAATCTTATCTGCTCATCATTAACATGAGATTTTGCTAGGCTCTTCATTCCATTCTCTTTGGCAGTGGGTGTGAACAGAATTCAGTGGCATCTTTTAACTAAAAAGCCTCAAGCCTCCTGAGAGTTACTGTTTCAATTGACAAGGAACCCCTGTGCCTCTTCCAGTTGAGTTTTTCTTCTTGTAGAAGAAGGGTGGGGTAGTGGAATAGCTCTGGCCTGGAAACCAGAGGACCCTGGTTCAAGTCCCAGCTCTGTCACGGGCCTGCTGTGTGACCTTGGGCAAGTCACTTAACTTCTCTGGGCCTCAGTTTCTTTATTTGGAAAATGGGATTCATTACCTGTTCTCCCCCCTACTTAGACTATGAACTCTGTGTGGGACAAGGATTGAGTTTGATACAGTTATCTTGTAATTACCCCAGTGCTTGATATGGTACTTTGCACCTAGTAAGCACTTAACAAATTCCACATTTTGTCTGAATGTGTTTCCTCATCTTCAAAATGGAGATAATAATACCTGCCTTCCTACCTAGCCCCCAGGACTGTTGTGTTGGCAAAAATGAGATAATTTATGTGAGAGCATTTGGGGAATAAAAGAGCTGTACAAAAGAAAGGGATTATTATTATTTCTTTAATGGTATTTCTTAAGCTCTTACTTTGTGCCAGGCACTGTACTAAGATCTGGGGTAGATACAAGTTAATCAGTTTGAACACAGCTCATGTCCCATATGGGCCTCACAGTCCTAATCTCCATTTTACAAATAAGGAAACTGAGCCACAGAAAAGTTAAGTGACTTGCCAGAGGTCACACAGCAGACAAGTGGCAGAACCAGGATTAGAACCCAGGTCCTCTGATGCCTAGGCTCATGCTTTTTCCACTAGGCCATATTGCTTCTCATTCGTACTTACCTGTTGTACTTACTTGTACCCTGGGGGATGTTCCCAGGTGCAGCTGTTCTGGGGAGCAGAACAGTCCCATTGCCTACAATCAATCAATCAATCAATCATATTTATTGAGCACACACTATGTGCAGAGCACTGCACTGAGAGCTTGGGAGAGCACAATGCAACAGAATTAGCAGGCATGTTTCCTGCCCATGATGAACAATGAGAGGATTTTCTTGAAGCTGTCAGCTAGTCCCTCACAGCCAGATAGATCCTCAGACAGCTCTAAGCATGTTGGAAGTAGGAAATATGGGCTCCTGGCCACTAATAGCTCATTCCCTGGGGATTCATTTGGATTTTCACATCTTCACAGCGCTGCAATAGTTTCCTCCTTTCCTAAACTGGAGTCCAGAGTCCCCACCCACCCTGGAGTCTCTGCTAGCCTGGATCTTCCTGAGGAATGGGAGCATACAACCCTCACTGCCCTCGGCCCAGGATCTTATGCCCAGCTCTGCCCTAGGCCAGGGATAATTTTGGAAGGTACTTTCTACCATAAACTTCCTTTCATGATCTGCACTTACACCAGAAGGCTCTAACCCTCAGCACCCATGGAATCCTTAGGGGCAGAAGTGGCCCTCAAACACAGACCCCCACAGACTCGCTCCAGGAACCCTGACATTATCACCCTCACCTGGAAGGCAGAGAATATTCTCAATCAGTCAATCATATTTATTGAGCAGGGAATGTGTCTGTTTACTGTTATACCATACTCTCTCAATTGCTTAGTACCATGCTCTGCACACAGTAAGCCCTCAATAAATACAGTTGAATGAATGCATTGAGCACTTACTGTGTGCGGAACACTGTACTGAGAGCTTGGGAGAGTATAATTTTCTCCCCCTTCTAGACTGTGAGCTCATTGTTGGGCAGGGGTTGTCTCTATAGGTTGTCGATTTGTACTTCCCAAGCTGTTAGTACAGTGCCTTGCACACAGTAAGTGCTCAATAAATACAATTGAATGAATATAACAGAGTTAGTAGATGAATTCCCTGCCCACAACAAGCTTGCAGTCTAGAGAGAGACACAACCATTAGTATAAATAAATTATGGCTATGTATGTGAGTGTTGAGGGGCTGTGGGAGTGGTGAATAAAGGATGCAAATCTAAGTGCAAAGGCGATGCAGAAAGGAGTGGGAGAAGCTGGGAGGAGCTGCCAACCTGATTGGAGAAGCAGCATGGCATAGTGGATAGAACACGGGCCTGGGAGGTAGAAAGTCACGGGTTCTAATCTCAGCTCTGCTACCTATCTGCTGTGTGTCCTTGGACAGGTCACTTCACTTCTCTGTGCATCAGTTACCTCATCTGTAAAATGGGGATTGACACTATGAGCCCCATGTGGGAAAGGGACTGTGTCCAACCAAATTTGCTTGTATCTACCCCAGCACCTAATATAATGCCGGGCACATAGTAAGCTCTTACCAAATACAATTATTATTAGTTGCACCCCATACCCACCTATGAGACTTATGATCATAGCAACTTACATTCTCTAGTACTTAGGAACTTATCTCCACACCTATTCTTTCTCTTTTTCTATCCATTAATTATTTTTGTGCCTGTCTCCCCTTTGATCAACCAATCATATTTATTGAGCACTAACTCTGTACAGGGCGCTGTACTAAGCACTCTTAGACTGTAAACTCCTTGAAGGAAGGGAGCTTTAAACTTCTCCCAAACACTTAGTATAATGTTCTGTAATTATTGTGGTATTTGTTAAGTGTTCACTTTGCACCAGGCACTGTACCAAGCACTGGGGTAGATACAAGGTCATCAGGTTGGACACAGTCCCTGCCCCACATGGGGCTCACAGTCTTAATCCCCATTTTACACATGAGGGAACTGAGGTCCAGATAAGAGAGTGACTTGCCTAAGGTCACACAGCAGACAAGTGATGGAGCCAGGATTAGAACCCAGGTTCTTCTGGCTCCCAGGCCTGTGTTCCATCCACAAGGCCACACTGCTTCTCTACCACAGAGTAGCTCTGCCAAAAATACTGTTGATTGATTGATGGTAATATATATTGAGCATGTATTTATTGAGGGATGCAGTGAACTGACCTAAGCACTTGGAAAGTCCAACAGAAGGAGAAGAAAAGTTTCCTACCCACAAGGAGCTCACACTTTAATCAATAGCCATGTTGACCAAGCCTTATTCTCTCCTAGTTCCTCCCACCCTGTCCCTTACTTGTTAAAATGGCTTCAAATCCAGGGCAGGAATTATGTGATTCGGGAATTTCTCTTTCCTTCCCTGCTTATTTGAAGAACATTTTCTTCCTTCTGTTCCCTTTCCTGAGAGATATGTTTTTTTATGAGCCCCTAGCTGGCTTTAATGCTCTCTGCTTGGCTGTTTTCCCAGGCCCAGTAATGCATTCAATTGTCTCTTTTCCTCCTGGTATTGCCATTTGCAGGACAAGTTGATGTTTGTTGAGAAGCAGTGTGGTCTAGTGAATAGAACACAGGCCTGGGAGTCAGAAGGACCTTGGTTCTCATCTCAGCTCCATCACTTGCCTGCTGTGTAACCTTGGACAAGTCACTTCATAATAATAATACTTGTTAAGCGCTTACTACGTGTCAATCACTGTTCTAGGCACTTGGATAGATACAAGTTAATCAGGATGTCCCACATGAGACTCACAGGCTTAATCCCCATTTTCCAGATGAGGTAACTGAGGCACAGAGAAGCTAAGTGACTTGCCCAGAGCCACACAACTGAAAAGTGGCTGAGCCAGAATTAGAACCCATGACCTCTGACTCCCTAGCCCAGGCTCTTAACACTAAGCCACGCTACTTCTACTATGGGCCTCGGTTACCTCATCTGTAAATGGGGAATGAGACCGTTACCCTCATGTGGGACAGAGACTGCACCCCACCCGATTTGCTTGTACCCACCCCAGAGCACCTGACATAAGTGCTTAACAAATGCCACAATTATTATTATTATAAGGCTCTTGGTCACAGTCCGAGCCACTGTAGTGCAAGGACCTTAGACTCAAATCTCCCAAGGAGAGTTCACCTCCCGTTTTGAGGTGGAAAAACTCTACCTGGGGAGTCCATGACATTCCTTGAGCTCTCCAAATTCCCACACTCAAAATTTTCACTGATGAGGTTCTTCCCAGCAGGCTCTGGGACTCCTAGGTCAGGGGAGAAATCTTCCGATAAGCTGTTAGCTTCCCTCCCTGGTTCCCTTCTTGTGATTTCAGGGCTAGTCTCCCTGTGCCTCGATCCCTTAGGTCAGGAAGGGCATCAGTTTCTCAGGGACTGCTTCAGCCCTGGGAAACTGTGGGACCTGACTCCACCAGGGGAGAAAATGAACAATCATGGGGGATCTTCAGGCCAAGAATTCTGAATTGGTCATCTTCATTTGATAAATGAAATGGGAGTAATATTGTTCCATCAGGAAATACTCACAAGTTTGGTATGTCAACGTTTTTTTAATAGATACTACAGAGCATGGGTACCAAGTCACTCCCTCTCAGGATAATAATGATGGTATTTGTTAAGTGTTTACTATGTGCCAAGCACTGCCTGGAGAGTTTCCAGAACTCTACCAGTCTCGGCTATAGGAGGCAGAGTCAAGCAGGGGCCTACCCATTTCATTCCTAGCTTAGGCAGTGGCTAGTGAATGGAGGGCAATCTGCTATAAGTCAAAACTCACCTGTGCTGGGCAGTAGTGGCATGGGAGAGATTTGAGGGCAGAGACTCAAATTTACTGCATGGAAGGAGGCAATAGTAAACCACTTGTACATTTTTACCAAGAAAACTCTATAGGTACAGTAGCAGAATGATTGCAGAGGGAGGTGGGATGATCTCAGAGAGATGTGTCCATGGAGTCACTATGGGTCAGAGATGACTTGACAGCATAAGACAACAACAACCAATTCACCACTGACCCTTCTCATCTGGAAGGGAATGATGTCTGGAAGGCTGATGTATTGCAAAAATGGAAACTAAACCAAAATGAGAGACATACAAGTTCCCCAGACTCAAAAGTCCTGTCAGAGTGGGAGAAGGGCATTGGATGCATCTGAAATCAGATTTACTTTCAGACCTTTGGTCTTACTGCAATGTTCAGTGCTAGAATCAGGGGGAGGGGAATTGTTCATACAGACTAAAGTGGGATCTGTGGGACCTGGGAAAGCCATTTCAGTCTACAGTCTTTCTGAGAGGAACAGGAGTGAAATCTAAATGGCTTGAAAATAGGATAGTGCTTCTATCCTTGTTCCCTCCCTGACTTTCCCCCAAGCCCTCCCCCTCTGCTCATCCCACCTCTTCCCATTCCTATCCACTAAAATTCAATTTGGTTAACAACCTTGGGATATGTTTGACACTTAAAAAATGGAAGTTTCACTTTGGTTGTGAACATAAGCAATCAAGAGACCTAGATTAGTTTGAGTGTCTGCTCTCATAGAGTTTTATTTAAAAAGTTTGAGTGTGTGTGCGTGTGTGTGCGCACGCACGCATAGAGAGAGTGTTGGCACAGAGAGAGTGTTTCTGCTTGTTGGTAAAGTGGAAAGGCCATTAAGGTTTTATCGGTTTGGCTTTCCACCTCAGAGATGTAAAGTAAGTTCCTGGTGTGAAAAATGCACTGGGAGTAGCATCCATTCTCTCACCCAACAATGAAATTCCTGGATTTAGCAAGATATCTCAGACATGGACTGATTCTGAAAACCCTGGTCATTCATTGATACTAGAATTGCTCTCTCATTTATAATGAGTTCAAGCACCCAACTGATGTGGCAGCCACTACTGCTTCCAGTCCCACCTCAGTGACCTCAGCCCTCCCATGTTTCTTGCCATCAGACAAATTAGTATAGACAGTTCTTATCCTGTGCTACACAATTCCTTCTCTGGTCCAGATGAGCCCATAGGCAAAGGAATAGACAATAACTCCAGGAACCATCTCCTCTTCCCCCTTCAATCCTCAATGAGTTCGGAAAAGCCTGGATTTCACATATGCTGAAACTGTGGGTGTAACATCCTGTTATTTTTAAGGTTACATGGCAAGGGGACTGTTAACTCATGACGTTGTCCTTGAGAAAACTGTGGCAGCAGCTGCTGCTGTAGTGGTCACTGTGACCATGGTTGTGACTGTGCACTGAACTGCGAGGAGTCTGAAATTCTGCTCCTCTAGCCACAGCACCCTATTAAGCTTTGCTTTGTCTTCATGTTATCTTAGTGGTTTTTTGCATCTCTCCTTAGGTATCTGTCACCTGTCCCCTTTTCCCTTTTTAGTTTTAGATTGTGATCCCCTAAGGGACAGGGGGCTCACTTGTGTATTCTTCCCCAGTGTTTAGCACAGTGCTCTACACCCAGTACAAGGCTGATAAATACTATTACTACTACTACTGCACTACTGTAGATTGAGTGTAAGCTCTTCTGTAAATTGTAAGCTCCTTGAAGGCAGGATCTGTGTCTACCAACTCTGTTATATTGTACTTGGTAGAACTTAGTAGAGTGCTCTGCACACCATAGGTGCTCGAAAAATCGATTGTTACTGTTTGTCCTTTGAACTCACATCGTTGTCCTTCATATTCGAAGATGACACAACTGACAGTGAAGTTCATCTGTGAGACTGCATATGACTGAAACAGCCAATGAGGGGTCCACAGTCCTGGAAAAATTGGACACACAAAAAGTTGTCCACTATGTTGTTGTGCCTAGTGCTGGCAGCACGTGATACTGTTTCTCTTTCGCCTCCTTGTCTCTTTCCATAGAAAGCTTTTGCTGCAGGTCTGTCCTCTGCGATTGACTCCTGCCTTTCAGCAGGGATGAGGCATTGTCTGTGGCTTTGTTTTTCTGTGTCCTTTATCCTTAGAACTTTTTCTCCGCACTCCTTTTTTTATCGTATTTGTTAAGCCCTTACTATGTGCCAGGCACTATACTAAAGTGCTGGGGTAGATACAAGCCCATCAGGTTGGACAAAGTCCCTGTCTTACAGATGAGGTAACAGGCACAGAGAAGTTAAGTGACTTGTCTAAGGTCACACAGCAGACAGGTAGTGGAGCTGGCATTAGAACACAGGTCCTTCTGACTCCCAGGCCTGTGCTCTAGCCATTAGGCCACACTACTTCCCTGCTTGCTCCTTGCTTTTGGTTTCCTAGTTTCAGCGCTCCATACGGCAGTTGTTGGAGCATCCGACAGTCGTTCATCTCTTCACATGCCCCACCCACCTTACCTGTGTTTAGGTGAGCATAACTTTGATGCAAAATCAGTTTCAAAGACTAAAACCTTGTATTTGAATAGTCTTTCTTTATTTAAGTGCCTTTACATTATCTTGTTTTCTCCTTAAAATATTCCTGGGAGGTAAGGAGAAGCAAAGATTAGTAATTATCATCATCATCAATGGCATTTATTGAGTACTTAGTATGTGCAGAGCACTGTACTAAGCACTTGGGATAGTACACTTCAACAAAGTTGGCAGACACGTTCCCTGCCCACAAGCTGATTAATGACAGCTCCTCCTTAGACTATAAGGTCCTTGTGGGCAGGGAACGTTTCTACCAACTCTGTTATGCTACACTTTCCTGAGCACTTAGTACAGTGCTCTGCACACATTAAGCACTCAATAAATACCACTGATTGATTGACTGATCTGCATTTCATAGATGAGGAAACGGAGACCCAGAAAGATGAACTGGCTTTACTTTTGCCACACAGCAGGTCAGTGTCAGAATTTTTTTTCATGGTATGTGTTAAGTGCTATGTGCCAAGCACTGTTCTAAGTGCTGAGGTGGATAGAAGGTCATCAGGTTGGGCACATTCCATGTCCCACATGGGGCTCATCGTCACAATCTTCATTTTACAAATGAAGTAACTGAGGCCCAGAGAAGTGAAATGACTTGCCCAAGGTCACATAACTGACAGATGGCAGAGCTGGGACTAGAATCCAGGTCCTTCTGACTCCCAAGCCCGTGCTCTATCCACTAGGCCATGCTGCTCGTCTTGGAACTAAATTGGAATTGGAACTAGAACCCAGGTCCTCTCACTCTCAGGCCCATGCTCTTTCCACATGAGTTTACACCAGTTGATTCAGGAAGAATGGCAGATTATTACTATCCAAATATTACCTATGCCAGGGTACCACTAACTGATAAGGCCTTGTGAGTAATAATAATGATGAGGATAATAATAGTAATATAATAATTGTGGTATTTGTCAAGCAATGACTATGCCAAGCAATGTACTAAGTGCTGGTGAGGATACAAGATAATTAGATCAAGCACAGGTCCCTGGCCCTAATGGGACTTAAAGGAAAGAGAACAGTTATTTTATCCCCATTTTATTATTTCATCCTCATTTTACAGATGAGGAAACTGAGTCACCAAAGAGTGAGTTGACTTGCCCAAGGTCACAAAGCTGGCCAACAGTGGAGGCAGGATTAAACCTCCCAGTTGAACCTTACTGTTGGACAGCACTTCAACCTTTCCTATTTTTCCATTGAGTTTACTTTTAAAAGAGCTGTTTATAATTGTTTCTGAGGCATTCTGGGGATGGATTAGCTGTCTCTTTACACTCTCCCTGTAGTCCCTGGCAGCCTGAAGAGGGTGAGCAGAGGAATTGCAGCCTTGAATGGGAGATTCCTTTCTGGGCTTAAATGGCATTCAGATCAAATGTGCTCTAGTTCTTTATCTCATTTAGACCTGGGAGATGGGTGGTGGAGCCACTGACCAATGATTGAAATGGATGGTGCTCTGTCATTTTCTGGGGGAAATATAGCTGGAGAGTTGATGGGTTCTGGCTCCACCAGCCATGCTCCCGCTGAGATAAATCCTCAGAACCGCATGGATGGATGGGTTCCAATTTGGCATTGGCATCAAGTCTGATTGGGCAGGGATTTCCCTGTACCCAAGAGTGTTAAAATGCATTTTGGGGCTCACATTTCCCGTTCATAAATTGACTCCCCTAAGCACAACTGCTTGAGTTGTTTCCTGCAAACGAAATACATTAGCGTCACTCACAGGTTAAAAAAAGGGCACAAAAGTGAAACTTCTGGAGTCAGCTACTCGGGGTTAAAAAGACCTTGCTCTGTGGGCTGGTAGCCAAATTTCCTGGAAAATCTGACAATAGATGTCTGCAGTGCCTGTGAGGCTGGAAAGGTTGCAGCTTAAATCTTCCCTGTTGATTTGACTCAGCTAAGAGGAAAAACCATCAAGAGGAAGGAATTTCACTCGTGTGCACCGCATCCTACTCTGAGCAGTCAACCGGCTAGAAAAGTCTAAAGGGCGGGACCAGGCACCCGAAGCACCACGGCCTAGTGGAAAGCGCACAAGCTTGGGAGTCAGAGGACATGAGTTCTAATCCCTCTAGACCACTTGTCTACTGTCACTTAGGGCAAGTCACTTAATTACTCTGTGCCTTCATTTCCTCATCTGTAGAAGGGAGATTCACTACCTGTTTTTTGTTTGTTTGTTTTTTGGTATTTGTTAAGCATTTATCATGTGTCAAATACTGTTCTAAGCACTCAGGTAGATACAAGTTAATTAGATTGGACACAGTCCCTGTCTCACATGAGGCTCACAGTCTAAGTAGGAGGGCGAACAGAACTAAGGCACAGAGAAGTTAAGTGACTTGTCCAAGGTCACACAGCAAGCAATTGGCAGAGCTGGGATTAGATCACTGTTCTCTCTACCACTTAGACTGTGAGCCCCATGTGGGACAGGACTGTGTCTGACCTTACTAACTCATATCTGCTCCAGAGCTTAGAACAGTGCTCGACACATAGTAGTGTTTAACCATTATAATAATCACTCATTCACAGCAATCGTGCTTTCACTTTCTGACTTCTGGGCCACTCCAAATTGTCATGTGGGCTGAGGCTGCTGAGAGAGCTCAAAAGTTGTTGACTGACCAACTGACCACTAATGGCCCTTCGTCCCCATTGGCCAAAGATGGACGAGCTACTTGGAGGTAGAATTGGTGAATTTAGTTCCATTTCACAGGACTTGGGTGGAGGACACCTTAGTGCTTAGTACAGTGCTCTGCACACAGTAAGCCCTCAATAAATACAATTGAATGAAGGACAAAGACTGGAAATAGAGGCAGAATTGGTGAGCAGATAACACCACATGATAGAGCGAATCTCCAATCCTGGGGAATCCCAGGAAGGCCTATTTCAGTCAGCTCTAAATGAAGGAGACTAGCCAATTGGTAATTACCAAATTAACAAGGAATATGCTTAGTAGTTTTTAGCATGATGTATCCTGTCGCCTCAATTTAGCATGCCCATCCATCCAGTGGCAGGGGTTAGCAGTGGGAGAAGGTCCATCACTTTTTTGGGACAGACAGATAGGAAGACATTGGAGTGCCCAATTATATGGGGTATTTGCGGGGAGATAGTGTTGTGGGGCGGAGGGCGGACTTTGCAATCTCAGCTTTGGCACTCTAGAGAGACACTAGTGCTTAAAGATTGGGAAGAAGCCAAAATGACTGGGGCAAGACAAAAGCCCCAGCGGGGAATAGTTCAGCCATAACAATCAGCATGGGCCCTTTGTGGCCTTAAAGGAAGTAGTCATTTGGCTTGAAAGCTTGGCTGCTTCTTTCAATTCCATTTTTTGGGAGGGTTGCAAAGGGATTTATGTTTGGAAGAGAGCTCAGGAGTGGATTTGTTTTTGGACACAAGATCAAGTTCTGCAGTACAAAGGTTCTCAAAGGTTTTTCAATAATAATAACTATTGTAATTATAATAATGATGATAATTGTCATTTGTTAAGCACTTACTTTATGCCAAGCACTGAACTAAACCCTCGGATAGATTCAAGACCATCGGGTCAGGTACAGTTCCTATCCCACATGGGCCTCGCAGTCTATGAAAAGGAGAAAACAGGGGTTGAATCACCATTTTACGGATGAGTAAACTGAGGTCCAGAGAAGTTAAATGACTTTGCAGAACCAGGATTAGAACCCAGGACCTTTAATTCCCAGGTCCATGATCTTTCCATGATCCTCCAAGGCTCACATCTCTCTCCAACAACAACAAGGATGCCAGTTTCTTGCCCTTTTGGGAGGAGGAAGGGAATGAAAGGGGAGAGTCCAGGAGGTGGAAGTTAGTTCATACTATTGCTAGATCTAGAAGTTCTCTTTTTTTTTTTAATGGCATTTGTTAAGCGCTTACTATGTGCAGAGCACTGTTCTAAGCGCTGGGGGGGGTTACAAGGTGATCAAGTTGTCCCACGTGGGGCTCACAGTCTTAATCCCCATTTTACAGATGAGGGAACTGAGGCTCAGAGAAGTTAAGTGACTTGCCCAAGGTCACACAGCAGACATGTGGTGGAGTAGGGATTCGAACCCATGACCTCTGACTCCAAAGCCCGGGCTCTTTCCGCTGAGCCATGCTGCTTCTCCAACTTTGCCTCTTTGTCCCTGGGCCTCTTCAAAGATTGGTATTATCATTCCCATTTCACAGAGGGAGAAGCTGAGGCAGAACAGCGATTAGGCTTACCCAAGGTCTCCTAGAGGATGAGCAGCCGAGCTGAGATTAGAACACAAACCTCAAGGACCAATAAGAAAGGCAGCTTCTAAAATCAGAAGGAAACGACTCTTTCCACCACAGAGATTGAAATCTCCCAGTTTTTGAAAATTAAGGATAGAGAAAGAGGCCTAACGGGGTGAAGAGCATAACAAGAAAAGGGAACAAGATTTTTCTTTTTAGTAAACTGTCTTAATAATAATGAACACCTGACCTTTTCCAAGGGCATCTCCTCCAGGACAAGACACCAAGCTCATAAAGGCAAGGGGGATGGTGGATAGCAGAAGAGACTGCAGAGCTGGGACACAATTGGACCATGATTAAAACCCCCATCTGACTGCCATGGAGACCAAAGAGAGCATAGCAAGGCTCTGAGAGGCTTTTTGCAGTGCCCCTGCCTCTCCACAGCCACTGGGATGGCTCTCCTGAGAGAAGTGATAACACACAGTGTTTCCAAATGCCAGGCAGAAGGCTCACAGACTACAATAATGAATGTGCTCATATCAGAGGGGAAAGGGAAAAAAAAAAAAAACCTCACAGACAAAGGGCTTTGTCCTCTTCAGATAAAAGACCCGAGAGATTTTCCCTTCACAGGGTCTGCAGAGTAATGGCTCAATGTGGTTAGAATAAGGGCAAGGAATAGATTGATTGATGAAGGTGGAATTCCGACAGCATCTCAGTGACTTTGGATAAACATCATAGCCTTATCTTCTCCCTGCAGACCCGAAGGAAAAAAGAGAGAAGAAAAGAATTCTGCTTGTGTGGATTGAGCATTAGAGTGGGACACGCCTAAGAATAGTTCCTCCACAGTTCTGGGGAGTATTATCTGTTGCCAAATTGTACTTTCCAAGCACTTTGTAAAGTGTTCTGCATACAGTAAACGCTCAATAAATACAATTGAATGAATGAATGAATCCCAAGAACCAAAAGGCTTTCAAGGGGATAGCCCACCTACTGCTTGAGCGCCACTGTACCCCTGACAGACAGAATGTTTACAGTGTCGTCCAATGGCTGCCTTTCTCACTTATGTATTGTATGTCCATCCTCAGCACTAGCAACTGACGTAGGAACAAGATGATCAGGTTAGACACCATATCTTGCCCCAGACAGAGCTCACCATCTAAGAGGGTGAGAGAATGGATGGTTTCACCTCATTTTACCCAGATCTGCTGTGGGAAGAAGCGTGGCGTAGTGGATAGAGCACAGCCCTGGGAGGCAGAAGGTCATAAGTTTTAATTCCAGCTCCGCCACTTGTCTGCTATGTGGCCTTGGGCAAGTCACTTCACTTCTCTGTGCCTCAGTTACCTCATCTGTAAAATGTGGATTAAGACTGTGAGCCCTATATGGGTTCCACCCCTTGCCTGCCGTGTACTTCTGTTTCCTCATCATAAAATGGGGATAAAATTCCTGTTCTCCTCTTTCTCTTATGAGCACGGTGGGTAGGGGACTATGTAAGATTTAATTATTTTATGTCTACCTCAGTGCTTTGCATATAATAAGCACTAAAATACCACATTTGTTATTGTTGATTGCATGGTGAGTTCTAGAGGAGAGTTGTACCCAAAGACACTGGACAGACGGATGTCAAGGAGAGGCTCCAGTTCAATTTATGCTACTGCTGATTTTCCCAAACTCGGGAAGAATTTGGCAGCTAAATGTGGCTGTGGATTCAGAGCTGGGAGAAGCCTGAAATTTGGCTCCTCTAGCCACAGCACTCTAAGATCTTTCAGGTCCTCTGACTCCCAGGCTCATGCTTTTTCCACTAAACCACAATCAATCAATCAATCAATCGTATTTATTGAGCACTTACTGTGTGCAGAGCACTGTACTAAGCGCTTGGGAAGTACAAGTTGGCAACATATAGAGACGGTCCCTACCCAACAGTGGGCTCACAGTCTAGAAGGGGGAGACAGAGAACAAAACATATTAACAAAATAGAATAAATAGAATAGATATGTACAAGTAAAATAGAGTAACAAATACATACAAACATATATACATATATACAGGTGCTGTGGGGAAGGGAAGGAGGTAAGGATGGAGAGGGGGAGGAGGGGGAGAGGAAGGAGGGGGCAAAGTCTCGGAAGGCCTCCTGGAGGAGGTGAGCTCTCAGTAGGGCCTTGAAGGGAAGAAGAGAGCTACCTTGGCGGATGTGGGGAGGGAGGGCATTCCAGGCCAGAAGGATAATGTGGGCCGGGGGTCGATGGTGGGACAGGCGAGAACAAGGCATGGTGAGGAGATTAGCAGCAATGATTCTTCTGTGCAGGGAATGGGCTTATCAACTCTTGTACTTTTCCAAGTGTTTAGTAGAGTTTTGCACAAAGTAAATGCTCAATAAATACCACTGACTGAGGAAGCAGCGTGGCTTAGTGGAAAGAGCACAGGCTTGGGAGTCAGAAGTCATGAGTTCTAATCCTGACTCAATCACTTGTCAGCTGTGTGACTTGGGGCAAGTCACTTAAGCTCTTTGTGCCTCAGTTACCTCATCTGTAAAATGGGGATTAAGACTGTGAGCCCCACGTGGGACAACCTGATTACCTTGTATGTACCCCAGCACATAGAACAGTGCCTGGCACATAGTAAGCGCTTAACAAATACCATCATTATTATCATTACATGCACCTCAACTGGAACAGAACTAAAACTTCACCTTCCCCAAGAGGAATTCCCAGATTAATCCTACCGCACAGATCCTGCAATCACAACAACCACCACGTTATGGCTGACCTTAGTTTAGAGGTCAGATTTAAAAAAATACAATTACATCATCATCCAAAAGCCTTCATCTACATATGCTTTTATTTATTTTTTAAAATGCACCTATCTTTAAGAAAATCTGGTGTCCAAATAAAGCTGCCCCTAACAGGCTCTATGGCAATTGCTGCTTTTATCCATCTAAAAAGCTAAGGATACTATACAGACACACTTTGTGCTTCTTTACCTTAAGAATAGCCTGCCAATGTATATTATCTATTTTAAGGCTATCATCTAAATTAGGTCTCTCCATCATCAAATGATTTTACTCATTGAATTTGAACATCAAATTTAATACAACTTCATTCTCTTGTTATTTGTAAAATAAAGTCTGTTAGCTTTACCTGAAGTGCTTTGAGTCATCTTATTCCAGTAAGGATCAATCTTCCCTTTGAATCTGATGATTCATCAACAGTCCAATCACAGAAGACTAAAAGCAGCATATCATTTGGGTGTGGGGTTAGAAGGGAACAGATGAATAGAAAACAGCCAACTAATACCAAATGATTTACATTATGGAATATAGTTTACTTTAGAAAACATCATGAATGACAATGAACTTTCAAAAGTAGGATGAAGTCAGGCTTAAAGGCAAAATTACAGTATCATCTAGGCAGAAGCAAAGAGTTTACCTCATCACTAGTTTAGACTGTATTGGTCAACATGGTTCTTTGCATCTTTTGGTGGAGAGTAGGTAGAGAGAATATGGTATTACATCTTAATTATAACTTTTTTCCCCAACCAATTTGGCCTGTTGGTCCATGAAGGGCCCCCAAATACCATTTTCCAGGCATCTAGACCATGAGCCCTCTGTGGAAAAGGTTCTAGGCATGAACTGATTATCTTAAATCTACTCCAGTGCTTAGTACAGTGGTTGGCACATAGTAAGTGCTTAACAAATACCAGTATTATTGCTTTCGAGACCACTTTTTATTCTAGTGTTTCAAGATGATATGTAGTCCTCACTGGCTTCCAAGTTGAGTCTGAATTTGCCTAGCTCAAGACAGAGAACCTTTTCCCAATCCCGATGAAACAGACTCCATGAGAAAAGTGCCTACAGAAGACACATGAAGAATATAATTTTTACATCTAACAACTCATTGCTCAGCTAAAATTCTGCACCCATAAAATTACTCAAACCACTTTATGAACCAGTATTTCTTTTTCTGAGGTGGCTCCAGCACCTTTTGGTAAATGAACATTCCACTCTTTGAAGAGGACGTGTTCAATTTGAACAAGTGGTTTTTGTTGCATGTGTCCTCTGCAGCCAGAAACTGAGGCTTTGTTGGACACATCAAGGCCTTTCAGAATAACAGTGATCATTTTCTCACTATTCTGGCAGTTCAAGAAAGTTACCTTCTGCTCCCGCTTGGCTGCAATTTGGATGTAATGTCTCTCACAAAAGGTTTGCTTAGGGGAATTTTTTTTTTTAATTTTAAAACTACATGTCTCTCACTGTAAATTAAATTTACAGTCTTTCACCAGCAACCAATTTGTTCTGCATAGTAATTCTACGTTTGCTGCTAGAAAATCCTATCTATGGTAGGAATAACTGAGGTAGAATGGGAACCAGGATGGTACAGTAGAAGGGTTGCTGGTCTGGTATCTTGAAGGAATTGGGTTCAAGTCCAAGTTCTGCCACTAGCCAGCTGCATGTCCTTAAGTAAGTCACTTAACCTCCTCTGTAGCTCAGTTTCCTCACCCTGCAAAATGGGGAGACTAATAACAGCCTTTCAATCAACCTCACAGGATTATTTGGTAGGGCAAACATTTGATAACTATTGCGAGAGCACTTTGGGAATAAGAGCACTATGCAAAAACCAAGGTGTTCATGATCCATACACTTACTTTGAAGTTACTGAGGTCAGGAGACCTTCAGGTGTGCCACACCTCTTGGAAATATAAGTCCCAGGTTGCTAAAGCTAAGAGGATTGCACAATGAGTTAGGCCTAAACTGCAGGTTCTTGAGCCTCCTAGGCTTGGGACTGGATCGGTTCCTGCCCCACAAAAGTTAGCTGGCTGAGTTTGATTACTGCTGCTTTCCACCTCCCCAAGCTCAGGCCACGGGGCTACCATGAATGTTCAGCGGGCTTAGTGGTCCCCCTGTGGACTGAAGGCTCTTCTAAACACTCAGGAATTCTGGTTACAAACGGAACCTGGGTTGGAGTTGGTCCTGGAGTTTGGCTCCGTTCAAATGGATTGCAGCTGGATACAAGGCAGGCCAGCCAACAAAACAATTAGCATCTCCCAGGGACTTTAAGGAGGCCAGGGAGCTCGACTAATGGCAACTCAAATACCTCTGCTCCTTTCTCTTATGTTTTTCTTAAGTTCCCATGAAAATTTTAGGCATGTGACATCTAAAAGTAGGTTTCACTTCGGGCAAACACAAACCTGGATCCACCTGAAGAAAGAAAGGGGGAGTGCAAGTGTTATGAAGGCCACAGAAAGTTTGGATAAGGCTGGTGAAAATTTTGCAGACATAGATTTTTCTCTAAATGTGAAAATATGCAAGACAGGTCTCAAGTCTTCCAATTAAAAATACATCTGGTCTAGTCTTCTTGTACATCTGTTAAAATGTGGACTGAGACTGGCCCCATGACTTCTGCGAAGCCCAAACAGTCTGTCAGTGTCTGCAGGTTAACGTGACCTTGATTTATCCTGAGGTGTCACTGACACACTCTCTCAAAAGGATGAAAAAGGACTAAATAATCTTCATCATATTTTGACATCAATGTCATTCTGACAACGGGGCTTTATATTATTAGTGAGAATTTCACTTTTTGCTCATTCGCAACCTTGTTTAAGTCTGCACCGTAGAAGGGACAGAAGTCTAGCCTGGTAAATATGACAGTCACAGATCTGTTCCACATGTATTGAGGGTGAGCAAATGGAAACTGTTCAAACCCGAGTTCAGTACCGACCACACCTTAAGTGCGAAACTCCACACCTAAAGTGCCAAACTCCGAAGCCCCCTAACAGAAGAGTATCCTCAGGCAAGCAAATGGTTTGCTGAATAGCCAAAGGACATTCTACTGTTGTGGACTAACTCCGCTAGTTCAAATATTTTATCGAACCTGCAAATGCAACAAAGTGTGCTAGAATCCACAGATCCTTTTAGAAAATATTTATTCTGAAAAAATCACTCTGTACAAATTTAGGTAGAACATTCGCAACACCGCAGATTTATAAAAATGCTAACACAACACAGAGGGCTCAAGTAAACTCAAGATCTGTTTTTAAATTACAAATGAAAAAAAGTCTTCTAGGAAGCAACTCTAACAAAAACAAAAAGTCTACAAGTGTCCTAGAAATCATCGCAAACCATGAGCAGATCCATTTTGATAACTTTTGCTGACCCACTTTGAGCTACCTTCAGATACATAACGTCTGGAAGGGCGGCGAGATCCTCAGCGTTTTATAAATCCCCATTTATACATAATGGTCAAACACTAAACTCAATTCCCAAAACTGGTTGCACTATCACTGTACACGGACTTGTGCTCTGAGAAAAAGCCCAGCACGATTTGTTCATAATTTTCTGTTTCGCTACCAAAAGTGGATTTTCTATACACTTGTTACAAACATCTGTACAAACCAACGAGGCCTTTGGAAAATGGTGATGGTTCTGACAGGAGAAAACTTGACAGAATATCATTGCTTTCAACAGTCCATCTGAATCTGGACATTAGTACAAATAAAGCAGTTTAGTAAAATTTCACAAAGAAAATTCACCTGGGGAAAATCTTTGTTTCTTCATGGGAATCTAAAAACATCAACACCAGGCCTAGGACTTGCTCCTAATTGTGTAGCGACGCTGGTGTTTCCACATTCTCCCTAAAACTATCAGAATACAGCTCACATCCTTTCCTCTCCACTTCCTTCTCTACCTCTTAGCCAGGCTTCAAAAAATCACCTCCGCATATCAAATTGGGGTATTTCCCTTTCACACCAAGAATCCCCCTTTGGAAACAGTTATTCGGCAGGACTTTTGTAAACATGATTAACAACTAGCTAGAGATGGAAATGAAATTGGCGGCAGCGGCCGGGTAAGCCAGTCTCAAATGAATTCTTCACATTGTCTCTCCCCTCTTCTCTTCCCTTCCCCACCCCAAAACCCAAAACATGGCTCATAGCACAAGGGTAGCAGAAGCAGCTACGGAAACGTCCCGTTACAGCCAAGGATGCCAGGCTGGATCCATACGGCACAGATTATCCAGACTATTTGCAGCTGCTACCAGGGTGTTGACTTTGCTCTCCCCGCCTTCAAACTGGGCGAGGTTATGAAGTCGAGTCATGATGGCGGTCACTGCTTTTTGGACCAGCGAGACCAGCTGCTGGCTGTCCATGTTCTCCGGCTGCCCGGCAGCAGAGAGGGGAGAGGAGGTGTCCTCTTGGGTTTTCTTATGCCAGGCAATGATTTCATCCCGAAGCACAGTTTTCAGGATGCCGTCAACCTGTGCGTGTAGAAGAAAATGAGTTAATTATGTCACACTGAAAGTACAGCCAAGGGACATAGAGGACTTTTAACTCAATAAGGAAATAAATTGCATTTTGACATTTGGGTCCCACTTTGCAATCTCCAGGCAGTGCTTGGTGGCATAGAAAAACTCGTGACCTACAGCAAAGCCTTCGAATCTGTTTTGGAAAGAAGCGATTTCCTCCTCCAGAGAAAATTTTCAAATGCTTTAAGGAAATGCCATCGAGGGTTGTCTGGCTAGGAAGGAACAGTGCTTCTTGTCTAGCCTTCAAAAACAGTTACAGGAGCCTAATTCAACTACATGCTTGTGTGTCTACTCTATTTTTAAATATAAAATCAATTTAATATATTTATTATGTTTTTACCATCAAAGCATGCATAGATAATTAGCTTTTAGATGTACATGAATATGTACACAGGAAAGGGATAATAAGGAAGCCTGCCAACCAGGGCATTTTAACTGTCCTTTCCTCCCCTCCCATTCTTTCAACAGATCCTAATTTGTTCTGAAAAGTAACAATGTTTGCTGCTAGAAAAAGCCAGTACTTACCCGTGATAGGAATAACTGAGTTAAAAACACGACTTTGCTCTAAGTCACTGAGTTCAGGAGGCTCTGAACCACACCAAGGCTATTTGGAAAGTTCCCACAGCCCCTCCAGCTAAACAAATCATGTGTATTTAAGCTGAGAGTTAACTAGTTGTTCGGCCTCAAGTTGTAATTTTATTTGTCTTTTACTATGGAGGGTTTTTTGTTTTTTTTAATGGTACTGTGAGGACTATCCCATAATCAGCCCCCCCACAAAAAATGTAAAACCACCAAAGGAACTTTCTATGTCCAAATGAAACTTTGTATTTTGATCCTTAAGGTCCAGATATAGTGTCTGGGTAGAGATTAATACACCTTCCTATAAATGGGTTTATTCACCCATTCACCAAACCAGAACTAAGAGATAAAGCTTTTTTTTTTTTTTGGTATGACCTTGGACAAACATCCTTTCCTCCTTCCACACCTAAAAAAAGACTAAGGGAGGCGTTTGGGGATTATGTTAAGTGTTCTGCCTGCTAAGCCTTTGGTATCTTAAATCTCTAATTCTAGTCAGAATCCACAAGAATTTCTGAGCTAGATCTGCAGCCCTTGGCCTCTCAGGACATCTAAGCTTTCCACTACCTCTGCATCTATGCCTTCTGTCTTCCCCTCTCCCCTTATCTCTTACCCTTCTTCCGCTGCCCACTCCATATTGCTGCCCATCAGTTCCTCTCTCCCACTACTTGTGTTCTCTTGCAAGCCTCAGCTATCTATGAGATTACACTTTCTACCCTACTGGAACAGTTTCCCAGCAATTAGGTTTAAAAATAAGAATGGTTAAGAATGTATTATTTGCCATGCTCATGCTAATACAAGGTAATCGGGCCCATGCAGGCCCTGCCCTAAAAGAGGGCTCACACTCTAAGGCGGGGACAGAGAACAGGTACTTAAATCCCTGTTTTTCAGATGAGAAAACTGAGGTACAGTGATGTTAACTGACTTGCCCAAAGTCACACAGCAGGCAAGTGGCAAAGTCAGGAATTCATTCATTCATTCACTGGTATTTACTGAGCGCTTACTGTGTGCAGATCACTGTATTAAGCGCTAAGAGCCCAGGTCTTCTAACTCCCAGGCTTGGGCTCTTCACATTAGGCCATGCTGCTCGCTATACATATATGATGGCATTTATTAAGCTCTTACCACTCACCAAGCAGTAGGCTAAACACAGAACATACAAAATAATCAGATCAGACCCAATCTCTGCCCTACATGGGGCTCACATCTAAGAGAGAGTGGAGAAGGAGAACAGGTATTTTACCCCATTTTATAGATGAGGCAGTGAAGAGCGACTAGACACAGGTCTTCTGATTCCCAGTCCCAGGCTCTTTCTACTAGGCAACTTACATTCAATTGTTTTATTCTGATTCCACTACTTGTAAATGTTTTTTTTTTCATTCATTCAATCAAATTTATTGAGGACTTACTCTGTGCAGAGCACTGTACTAAGCGCTTGGAAAGTACAATTTGGCAACAGAGTCAATCCCTACCCAACAACGGGCTCACAGTCTCGAAGTGGGGAGACAGACAACAAAGCAAAACAAGTAGACAGACATCAACAGCATCACTAAAAATAAACAGAATTATAAATACACATCATTAATAAAATATAGAATAACAAATATGTACATAGTACATAAGTGCTATGGGGCTGGGAGGGGGTAGAGCAGAGGGAGGGAGTTGGGGCGATGAGGAGGGGAGGAGGAGCAAAGGAAAGGGGGGGTGCAGTCTGGGAGGGCCTCCTGGATGATGTGAACTTTTCAGGTCTGCTTCCTCCTTTAAATTGTCAGCATTCACATTCAAGGCATGCATCTTGGGCAATCACCGCATTTTCCCCAGAACTCATTCATTCAATCATATTTATTGAGCACTTACTGTGTGCAGGGTACTGTAAAAGCACTTAGGAGAGTGCAATACAATAATAAACTGACACATTCCCTGCCCACAATGAGCTTACAGTCTAGATATGAGCTTACTTACAGTCTCAGTTCACGTAATACACTCAGTGGACACTGAATACCATTACTACTAACGATTCCACAAGGAACCCCACCTTTTAATAATGATAATAATCGCATTTGTTAAGTACTTACTATGTGCCAAGCACTGTATTATAAGGTGGGGGGGAAGTGTCAACCACAGTACCTGTCCCATATGGGAAAACGGATCCCCATTTTACAGATAAGGAAAATGAGGCACAGAGAAGTGACTTGTCCAAGGTCACACAATATGTAAGTGGCAGAGCTGGGATTAGAACCCAGGTCACTGACTCCTAGGCCCATAGTTTGTCCATTAGGCCACACTGCTTTTCATTTCTGTCAATAACACCATCCACCTCCCTTCCTATTAACCTGAAACTTAGATAACATCTTCCAAGCCTCACTGATTTTCAAGTCTTGCTACTCATCTAACTCTTGCTCATTCTTCCTCCAAAGCGATTCATAGACCCACCCTATCCTCTTCAGCAATAGAGTATAAAGAGAGGTACATAAGTGCTATGGGGAGGGGTGGTGAGACAGAGAGGAAGAGCTTAGGTAATGTGGAAGTGCTGAAATGACAGCAAGGAGGGAAACAGTGTGGGAAGATATTCCCTCTCCCTTCTGCATTGTCCGTGCACTTGGGTTTGCACCTTTAATTCACCCTACCCTCAGCCACACAACATTTATGTACTTATCTGTAATTAACGCCTGTCTCCTACTCTAGACTATAAGTTCCTTGTGGGCAGGGAACATGTCTACCAACTGTTATAATGTACTCTCCCAACCACTTAGTACAGTGTTCTGCACACAGTAAGAGTTCAATGAACACCACTGACTGACGGACTGAAATGTCTCCCGAAGATGAGATTTCAGAAGGGCTTTGAAGATGGGGAGAGAAGAGGTCTAAAGGATGTGAAAGGGGAAGCAGCTCCAGGCAGGAGGGTTGGCATCACCAAAAGGTCGACAGTATTTGAGACCAGAACAAGGCATACTGAGTAGGCTGGCTTGAGAGGAACACAGTGTGTGAGTTAGGGTGTGGTGGGAGAAGAGCGAGGTTAAGTAATGGGGAAAGTCCTGATTAAGTTCCTTAAGCTAATGGACAGGAGTTTCTGCTTGACGTGGAGTGGAATGGGCAACCAATGAAGGTTTTTGAGGAGTAGGAAGAGTAGTATTTATTAAGCACTTAATAAATGTTCACAGTATTGTACTCAGCACTGGGAGAGAATATACAGGTGGAAATTAGACATAGTCCTTGCCCAAGGGGATTTCCCAATCTAAAGTATAAGTGGAGACAGATGCATCTGGAATGATGTAACACAAAACTCAAAAGAGACAAATAGACAAAACACAATCAATCAATCGTATTTATTGAGCACTTACTGTGTGCACAGCACAGTACTAAGCGCTTGGGAAGTACAAGTTGGCAACACATAGAGACGGTCCCTACCCAACAGTGGGCTCACAGTCTAGAAGGGGGAGACAGAGAACAAAACAAAACATATTAACAAAATAAAATAGAATAGATATGTACAAGTAAAATAAATAAGTAGAGTAATAAATACGTACAAACATATATACACATACACAGGTGCTGTGGGGAAGGGAAGGAGGCAAGGCGGGGGGATGGAGAGGGGGAGAAGGGGGAGAGGAAGGAGGGGGCTCAGTCTGGGAAGGCCTCCTGGAGGAGGTGAGCTCTCAGTAGGGCCTTGAAGGGAGGAAGAGAGCTAGCTTGGCGGATGTGGGGAGGGAGAGCATTCCAGGCCAGGGGGATGACATGGGCCAGCGGTTGATGGCGGGACAGGCAAGAACGAGGCACGGTGAGGAGATTAGCTTCAGAGGAGCGGAGGGTGCAGGCTGGGCTGGAGAAGGAGAGAAGGGAGGTGAGGTAGGAGGGGGCTAGGTGATGGAGAGCCTTGAAGCCGAGGGTGAGGAGTTTCTGCCTGATGCTAGGTTGATTGGTAGCCACTGGAGATTTTTGAGGAGGGGAGTAACATGCCCAGAGCGTTTCTGGACAAACCAAATCAGGAGGCTGCTGCGGCAAGAAATGTGCACAGAACATTTCATAAAAATGATACTGGCAGCAGAGTGAAGTAGGACTTGAGGGGAGAGATGGCGGGGGGGAGATGGGCAAAGAGGCTGATGCAGTAATTGAGTTGGGATTTGAAAAGTGCCTGGGCCAGTGTGGGGACAGTTTGATAGGAGAGGAAGGGGCAGATATGTTGGAGAGGAAGAACTGACAGATATGGTGACAGACTGATACCATTCTTCCTATTGCTCCTGCCATTTGCAAATATTCTGCATGGTTTCCCCATTACATGGTAAGCTCCTTATGGGAGAAGAATATGTTTTGTGCTTCTGCAGTATTTTCTGAAACATTTAGTACAGTGTGTTGCACTGGGAAGGGTTAAATAAATGCTATAGCTACTTTAAAATCTTGCTGAATTGACTCCCTTAGTTTGGTAATACAGCGGTATGGTACATAACGAAAATGTGCTAACTGAAAAGCAGGGTGGCCTAGTGGGCACAGAATGGGCCTGAGAGTCAGAAGGACCTGGGTTCTTGGCTCCACCACTTGTCTGTTGTGGGCCCTTGGGCAAGTCACTTAACTTTTCTTGCCTCAGGTACCTCAACTGCAAATGGGGATTAGGACTGTGAGCCCAATGTGGGGAATGGACTGGGTCCAGCCCAAATAGCTTGTATCTACCCCAGCACTTAGAACAGTGCCTGGCACATAGTGAGCGCCTAACAAATACATAAAAATATTTTAAATGCAGTACTTAAAAGGGGACCACTTACCTTAAAGTTAGGCTGTGCAAAACACCGGGCAACAGCAATCATAGATGCAGTTAATGGGCCCGAGACCCCAATCATGGTCAGGAATTCAGAAATGTTAGGGGTGAGGCGGAATGGGACAGGGCGATTGGCATCCAGATCTCCTGTAGCATCATTGATATCAAATCGAAAGTAGGCAACATTGAGTTTGCCCGTATCCTAAACACCAGAGAGAGACCCAGTCAGAAGCCGTCTAACACCAAGGAGGAAAAAACATTTGGAAAAACCCCCAAAAGGCTTAGGTTTCGTGGGCAGCAAATTACCTGAGCGATCTGTAACATCTCTGGGTTGAGCCTATTCAAATGAAAGACGAATTCTGCGAAACCAATCAGAGCTAGCTGAATGGTGAACATCTTGCGGAATGTCCAGTAGTCCGTTGCATTGGGAAATGTGTGCAGTGCCCACTCCTTCAGCATGCTGCGTGGCACCATGTTACTCTGAACTTCTTTGAGGATATCACGAAGGACCTACCAACAAGGAAGAGTCATTTCAAAAAGGGTTGCCAGGTTTCAAAAGACACCATCAGCTGACACCGTCCTCCCACTCAGAGGAAAAGTTGTATTTCTAAACATCCAAGTGCTTAATTTAATCATTATTGTTATTATTATTGAAGTTACACATTAAAAAGAGAAATCAAAAAAGGTGATCCAACTAACAAATGACACTGATGCACCAAAAATTCTTTCCTGTGAGGCACAAGAGGCAAGTGAGGCAGGAAAGAAAAGTGGACGACGTTTGGGTGAAGGCAAAAGCTTCTAATGCCTTTTTCATAACCAAAAATTTCCACTGTACCCACTGGACCAGAGCAAGTGCCACTTGTCATGGGAGGTTGCACAGTCACTTCAGAAAGACTCCAACTATCTCTGAACGTAATCAAAGAGATCTGATGACTTGCATCCTACTGAATTTAAAAGAACTAGTGGTCCTACGAAAGAACAGAAAGTTGGGAAGGAATGGCAAAGGAAATAAAGGATGATGCTGGTAACTAGACACCTGCATCCCCAAATCAATCAATGATATTTACTGAGTGCTTATTGTATGCACAACAGTGAACTAAGCACTTGGGAGAACTGTACAATACAGAGTTCATTCAATCAAATTTTTGAGCACTTACTGTGTGCAGAGCACTGTACTAAGCACTTAGTTCCCTGAAAAACTTCATAAACATGTCAACCCATTTGCAACTGCCTCAAAGAGCAGAAGATTACAGGAAACAACTAACCTAGTTTAGTGAAGAGCAAATCATGACAGCCCAATTTAATTTCCTTTCATGACAGAGTGACAGGCAGGTGTAGACAAGGAAGAAGCAACTGATACTAGCAATCAAGCTTTCAGTTAAGCTTTTGCTCTATTCCACCAGATATTCCCAATGCAAAGCTGGTAAAGTAACTTACTGTTAAGATGGGGTACACCACTGGCTTAAGGATCAGTTCTGAAGCCAGTGCTATTCAGTATTTGTATATGAAATCTTTGTCAATGAACATACACATGAATCATTGAGTACACTCACTGTTTAGGAAAGATTACTAACAGTTGGAATTTTATTCCAAGTGATCTTGATAAATTATGGAAATGGTAACTCTAAACAGAAGGAAATCAATTAAAGACAAATATAAGGTGGCATAATTAAGAAGAACAAACAACTATGTGGTAGGGCAAGTCTGGTGAGCTGTGAACAGCAGAAAGAAAGCTACAAAGTCATATTTGTGTATCAAGTGAAGGCCAGTCAGATAAGAACTGCCTTTATGAACAAAATTGGCTTAGTTCAATAGGCATCTGACTTGACAAAGTCTGGCACATAGTGAGCGCTTAACAAGTACCATAATTAAGCTCGCTGTGGGCAGGGTATATATCCGTTTATTATTGTATCATATTCTCCCAGACACATAGTAAGCGCTCAATAAATATGATTGAATGAATGAATATGAGAAGCAGCATGGCATAGGGGACAGAGCCCAGGCTTGGGAATCAGAGGTCGTGGGTTCCAATCCCCACCTGCCACTTCACAGCCGTGTGACTTTGGGTAAACTACTTTACTTCTCTGGGCCTCAGTTCCCTCATCTGTAAAATGGGGATGAAGACGGTGAGGCCCACGTGGGGCAACCCTATTACCTTGTATCTACCCCAGCGCTTAGCATATAGTAAGCACTTAACAAATATCATTATCAGCAGTAAGAGAAGCAGCTTGACTTAGTGGAAGGAGCCCAGGCTTGGGAGTCAGAGGTCATGGGTTCTAATCCCGGCTCCGCCACTTGTCAGCCGTGTGACTTTGGACAAGTCGCTTCACTTCTCTGGTCCTCAGTTCCCTCATCTGTAAAATGGGGATGAAGACTGAATACAGTGAGCCCCACGTGGGACAACCTTGCATCTACCTCAGCGCTTAGAACAGTGCTTGGCACATACTTGTACATATTTACTATTTATATAGCACTTACTGTGTGCAGAGCATTGTACTAAGCACTTGGGAGAGTACAATACAACAAAGTTCATTCCCTACCTGCAACAAGCTTAGTGTAGAGGGATTATTCAGTCACATCTCTTCCAAAAGGCCTTCCTCAATTAAGTCCTCTTTCCCCTGACTCCCTCTCCCTTCTACTATGTCTTTGCACTTGGATCTGTATTTTTGGGCCCTTGATATTCTCCCCAACCTCAGCCCCACAGAACTTATGTACACATATGTAAATTATTTATTCATATTAATGCCTATATCTCCCTCTAGACCTTAAGCTCATCCTGGGCAGGGAACATGTCTACCAACTCTGTTGAACTGTACTCTCCCAAGTGCTTTGTACAGTGTTGTGCACACAGTAAGTGCTTGATAAATGCCACTGATAACCCTTTCTGGTGATCTGAAACATTACAGAGAAAGGTAAAATAAAATCATCCCCTGTAAGATTAGCCTCATTTCAGCTGCAAACATCAAGAGGGCTTGTTCAGGTGTTTCAGGAAACAGCCTCTAATTGCATGATGTGTGGGATAGCTCTTCTTGGGGATGGAAGTAAAAAACATCTGAAAACTACTACTGTATTTAGTTACTGCAGTATATACTGGGCTAATTAACTAGAAACAGAAACGAAGTCAGGAACTACTTCTCTGCATGAATGAACAGTTGAATAGCAATGACACCGCTTCAATTAAAAGACTATTAGAGACAAAAGTTTCATAACCTGAAGGAACTATTTTGCAAATCAGAAGCAGATGTTACAAAACACTTCACACCATGCTTTATCTTGAAAAATCCTAAGACTGACTTTCCTTTATTGCAGACATTACAAAGAAGACAAAGCTCAACCTAGGTGTTTTACTGGGCTGGCACAAAACGTAACAGAATGGCACTGGAAAATATTATAAGGAACACGTGATCCAGAAAATTGGCACCAGGCATCAAATATTTCACTCCTGAATTTATAGACGAGAGTACTCAAAAGGTGCTTCCCATTTGCTAGTTTGAATTAAATTGAGTTCATGGTGGAAAGAAGTGACCTAAACTAGTTAAGGGGGAGGACATCCAGGGAGTTGGGTTGGGAATTGGGGGTGGGGGGGGTGGGGGGAGGGTGTGTGTGTGTGTGTGTGTGTGTGTGTGTGTGTGTGTGTGTGTGTGTGTGTGTGTGTGTGTGTGTGTGTGTGTGTGTGTGTGTGAGAGAGAGAGAGAGAGAGAGAGAGAGAGAGAGAGAGAGAGAGAGAGAGAGAGAGAGAGAGAGAGAGAGAGAGAGAGAGAGAGAGAGAGAGAGAGAGAGAGAGAGAGAGAGAGAGAGAGAGAGAGAGAGAGAGAGAGAGGGGAGATTGATTCAGCGAGGCCTTATGGGGTCTGTGAAAGGAAGTGTCTATCTGAGTAGGGTATGAAGCCCTGTGTAGGGTTGGGTCAGAGTTTGTGGGTGATGCATACTGGGATCAGCAGTGAAGAGACCTTATTTTGGGTGGGGAGTATGAGGGCCGGGTGTTGAGGGTTTTGTGTTCTTTCAGCATCTGCTTCCCCGAACTATGTGCCCATACTCCCTTTCTGATGCTTCCAGCAACCTCAACTTTCCGTTAAAATAAGTGCAGGGAGTACTGGGGTAAAAGCCTGGTAAGTATATGCCAGGGAAGCCAAAGAGTAAAACTATACACTGTCATTGTTTCAGAACCTGCCTTTTCAGCTAAAACCTAAATTCTACCAGTGCTTTTCCTCTCAATTTGCACCTCCTCCCCAAAGCCTTTCAATATTTGACAACTCTTCGCTTACAGGAGACCTGGGTGTACAGGAAAAGTGAAAACCCCCGGACTTCTACACTGTGCTCCCTAATCCTGAAAGGCATTTGTTATCATCAACAGAGCAGCAATTTGGCAACTGTTAAGAAAATCTGGCTGGCCTAAAGAAAGTCACCAAGAACCTTTGGTTCCACAAATACGTGGTGGGTCAAAAGAATGAATAAGAACAGGATACTAGTGGCTGCTACAAGTGAATTGAAAGGAAGCTCATGCAAGCTGAGGGGTTAAGTGAAAAATCACTTAAATCCAAGATGAAGCCTAGTTTCAAACATTGAGACTTGGCAGAACTGTTGGGTGATGATGATGATGATGGCATTTATTAAGCACTTACTATGTGCAAAGCACTGTTCTAAGCGCTGGGGAGGTTACAAGGCGATCAGGTTGTCCCAAGGGGGGCTCATAGTCTTAATCCCCATTTTACAGATGAGGTAACTGAGGCCCAGAGAAGTTAAGAGACTTGCCCAAAGTCACACAGCTGACAATTGGCAGAGCTGGGATTTGAACTCATGACCTCTGACTCCCAAGCCCGTGCTCTTTCCACTGAGCCACGCTGCTTCACGCTGTTGGGTGACCAGTGCAGTGGACAGGCCAGCCAAGCAAGGCAGCAGTCAGGGAAGACAGCATACTCCTCAAGTAACAGCTTCAAGGAGATCTAGATGGCCAGAGATGGGCTCACTCTGAATAGTGTCACCTTCGAAAATACAGGCCAGCCACAGGCACATGTATATTTGCCATCTGTTGCTCCAATAAGCAGACACACATTCAATGCTCTCTGAGGTTCAAAGTTTCCTTAAACTTGCCGGATTCCTGCTGAATCCTCCATAATCTTAGGAAAGTTAGGGTCTTCTAATAAACCCACCGCAAACTCAAGACATCTCCTCAAGAAATGCTCTATTGGTTTCAGGTGGTTTCAAAACTATAGCTTTATAGAGGAAAGATGAGGAAACATGCAACCAGGGTGAAAAATATGAGGTAGCAAAGTGATGAAGAGGTTCATCAAACCCTCCAAAGTGAACGGGAATATTATTAATCACAAATTGACTACCTGATGGCTGGCTTGTGTCCCTCGTGCTTGCACTGTGGCCAGTCGGTCATAATAACGAGAAATGGGGTTGTCATGTTCAATGCCTTTTTTGGCACAGCGTTGCTTGTATATTTCCACCAGGGAAAGAGAAGAGGGATTGTCTTCAACAAGACGCATCTGCGGAGAGACCGCCACCACACGGGGAACTGGAAATAATTGTGGAAAGGAAAGAGGGAAGAGGAAAAAACCAACAACAGGTTAAAGCCATATTAAAATCCAGAAAGGGAACTTTAACAACTTGCAAAACGTTCCTCCTAAAACACTGGGAGCGCAGTCCTATACTCGGTGTTTCATCATTCATTCAACTGTATTTATTGAGCGTTTACTGTGTGCAAAGCACTGTATGTACTAAGTGCTTGGGAGAGTATAATAGGAAAGACACATTCCCTGTCCACATTGAGCTTACAGTCTAAATGGGGAGACAGACATTAATATAAATAAATTACAGACACGTAATCATCAATAGCATGTGTTGTGTGTCTGTGTGCAGCCCACTGTACTTGTACTTGGTCCTGCAGAACAATGCAAAAAGAAATAATGAATGTCAGTGATGGTGAATTTTTATTCTACTGAGGGAGAAAAATGGACAAAATTGGAGTAACAGCATGGCCTAGTGGAAAGAATACAGGCTTGGGAGTCAGTGGTCCTGGGTTCTAACCCCAGCTCCACCACTTAATTGCTGCGTAACCTTGGGCAAGTCACTTCATTTCTCTGTGCCTAAGTTCCCTCATCTGCAAAAGGGCAATTCAATACCTGTCTTCTCTCTTCCGACTTCTGAGCTCCATGTGGGACCTGATTATTTTGTATCTACTTTAGCTCTTAGTACAGAGCTTGGCACAGTAAACACTTAAATACCACAATTATTATTATCATTAAAATTGTCAGATACACAATAGGGAGAAGAAAAAAGGCACTTGTTCAGATGACAAAAATGAAAGTACACAAGAGAAAGGCAAGTATATAGTTTTTCTCTTAATGTAGCATCTGTATTCTTATAGAACCTGGCATTAAGGACAGCACAAGCTGTCTTATTCACTGGGTCCACTGCCACATACATGTACACACGTTTCTTCCGACATCATGTCACCCTGCACCCAGCCAGGTTTACGTTGTCAGAAGAATTTTCCCGAATTCTGTGGTACCACTTTAGGCAAAGCAGGGAGTGAAAACAAACTGGCAGAACTGGGAGAGTATAATAGGAAGCAGATACATTCCCTGACCACAATGAGAATACACTCTAAAGGGGTTTAAACTGCTCAGGCAACTGAGGGAATGGCATGACCTCTAAATGAGGGGCTAGGCAGGGAATACCGGAGAGAATGACTTTTAGAGAGGTCTCTGAATGTGGAAAGGGAATGGTTTTGGTTTCGACAGTATGAACCGCAGGGAGGATGACCAGCAATTTCAGCAGCTTAAGGGAGAGATTTCTGGGAGTGGTCTCAAAAGAGAGTCACAAGGGCGAAATCCACATGAACAAGAATCTGGAAGGCAGAGTGGAGGCAGAAGGAGGATACCACCCATTTTCAGAGTTGAGATACAAAAGGGAGATGGGCCAACAGCTGGAGAGAGAAGTGGGAGGATGAGGGAGGAGGTTAAAGGATTATTTTTTCCAGCAAAAGGAAGCTTTGACCAGAGGGGGAGGAGTCCAAAGAGTGGGTTGTTATTTCAAAAGAAAAAAAAGGCTCCAAAAATAAATTTTCCAACCCAACTCCCATACACAATTTTCCTAAACAATATGCTGTGGAGTTCTATAACCTACACTGCGTGCAGAAACATTCTTAATTAGTTAAATTCTTCTCTGTTGCCATCATTTAACTACAGGGGAGAGGAACTGAATGTGTGGGCTTTGGGGAACATCAATAAATAAAACAACAGGGAAGGGAGTTGAGAGATTTTCACCTAGACAGTAACATTAAATGAGATCTGCAGATGTGGTTTAATACTAAATTATGTGGTTTCAGCAGCAGCATCCAGTGATATTATAGTTAAGGGTCAGTTCCTATTATTAAGTCCATTTTTCAGGAATTGGTACTTTAGCCATTTTAATTACTTGGATTTCAATTTGGTATGCAATGTTGTCAATACAGATGCTTTGGTTTCCTAATGAACTAAGGCAGCAAATTTAGTTAGGTGTCAGTTAAAACACACCAATTAACATATTGTGTCAGGTGCTTCTATTAACCTGGTTTCATTCCTACTAGAAAATGCTGTTCTATTAAAAATAAAACTCCTTACAAGAACCATTCTGAGGTAACCTTGGGACCTTTAATTTTGTGCTAGGAGACCATGTTTCTCTGAGGTGGAGGGTGAAGGAGGAGATTAACAAAAGGTTATTTAGACATTTGTATTAATACAAATTTGGCAACTACTCTGTTTATATTTTTTAAAAGCACTTAAACACTTGCTTTGTTTGCCTTTGAGATCAAGAGCGTTGCTAGGTTAAGAAGTGGATCTCTCTTTCTGTTTAAGGACCTTCTTTTGGTCCCATTTTATTTCTTACTAGAGGGGATTTTGTTTGCAGGTCGGGTCATTAGGGTCCAATTTCTCAATTAATCGGTAGCTGATATGGGATTCACAGGTCCAAGATGAGAGTGCGGTCACGATGAATTTTATAACTGAACTGCCCGAAAGGCCCTGCCTGCACTCCTGGGTCCTTGTGCTTTCCCCTGACCCTGTTCCTATCTGTGTCTCTCCATGGCAGTACTCATTTCCCTAGCAATTCCTGGGTCCTTCCTTGACTAGACTCTCTCCTCCCTGCGGCTATCTCTTTCACTCCCCTTCCCTGATGTCTTCAATTTCTCAGGTCCTGACCTCTCCATTTCCCCCAATGTGGAGTAGGGGAAGCATTCAGACATGCTAAGGGATGGGCGCAAACTGCAACTTCAGCTTGTGAGTTTACTCTTCAGGAATAACAAAGTCAGTACTCCTACAGCTTGATTGATTTTGCCCTTAAAAAAGTTGTGTTTGCAGTTAATTGAATGGCCACCAGTGCCTCTCTCATACATAGTCAAATAACACAAACTCAGAGAAGCAGCGTGGCTCAGTGGAAAGAACACGGGCTTGGGAGCCAGAGCTCATGGGTTCTAATCCCAGATTCGCCACTTGTCAGCTGTGTGACTTTGGGCAAGTCACTTAACTTCCCTGTGGCTCAGTGACCTCAACTGTAAAATCATCTGTAAAATGGGGATTAAGGCTGTGAGGCCCACATGGGACAACCTGATCACCTTGTAACCCCCCGCAGCATTTGGAACAGTACTTCACACATAGTAAGCACTTAACAAATGCCATTATTATTATTAAATAACCATTATAATGCCATTTTGTATGGACCTGGCTTAATTGCATCTACTCCAGGGCCAAGTGTTCATTACCCAATATTCTTAAGCATTGAAAATCATATTTTTTTAACATGATGAAAACTGGCACTCTCAGTCCAGGGAGGAATGGAGTTGATAGTACAGGAAAAAGATTCACATAATATTACATCAGATAATAATAATAATGATGATAATAATAACAACCACCATCACCACTCAGGTCTTTCTGACTCCCATGCCCATTCTCTATCTGATAGGCCATGCTGCTTCTCAGTGTAATATATAGTGTAAACACTAGATAAGTGCAAATGCAGAACAGCAGCATGTAATACATAATCAAAGACATCTAAATGCTTGCCTAATCATCAACAAGTCACAGATTTAATCTTAGGGTCAAAGAGGTCAAATGCCTAAAAAGCAGGTCACACTTTGGTCGCATGAAACAAACATAACCAAGAGGTCCCTCTCAAACTGCTTTGGCCATTCCTCTCCGATAGAGAGAACTGTTTAAACACATACAACCAGATACCTGTGAAAAATAAGTGCCTCTTTGTGGTTTCTTTTCTCTTTTCCAAACAGGGATTCAGAAGACGAAGCAGCTGTAAAACCCGTTCTTCTCTGCGAGACTCTGTCAAGCAAGCGTCATTCATCACTAGATACGGGTAAATCTTCCCATTATGACCTCGGATATACAGTCTTCTGGCTGCGGTATTGTGCTTCTGTACTATCTCTACCCTGGGCATGAATCTGTAAGAGAAAAAGGTAAAACATTTGAGCTCTCTCTGAAATCCGAATCCTATTTGAGAGGAAAATAAAAATTTAAAGATATGAATTATGTGTAGAAAAATCTGGCCCTCTCCCACAGGGGGCAATTCAAAATAGGTACTATGAGGGGCAGGTGATCTAAGAAGGGATGAGGGGAGTTGGGGAATGACAAGTGATGCCCCTAACAGTCAATCAATGGTAATTACTGAGCATTTACTGGGCACAGAATACTGTATTAAGCATTTAGGAGAATACAATAAAGTTTTCCTTTTTTTTAAATGGTATTTGTTAAGCACTTACTTTATGTCAGGCACTACTCTAAGCACTGGGGTAGGTACAAAGTAATCAGCTTGGGCACACTCCATGACCCACATGGAGCTCACAGTTTTAATCCCCATTTTATAGATGAGGTACTGAGGAACAGAGAAGTGAAGTGACATTCTGAAGGTCACACAGAACAGAAGTGGCCGAGCCGGGACTAGAACCCAGGTCCTTCTTACTCCCAGGCCTGAGCTCTATCTACTAGGCCACATGATCCCTGCCCTCATGGAGTTTGTATTTTAGTGGATAGCTATTTATGAAAGCAAATTTTACACAAGAGACAGATGTAAGGATAACTTATTTCAATGCCTAAAAAAATCCAGATTAATGAGGTGTCCCCAACCTAACATTCTGGAAAAAGCTCAGAGAACCCCTTCTATACATCCGGAAACCGCTCTGGAGTGGAGAGGCACATCTGCTCTTTCATTTCATCATGTGAAAAACTAACCAGTATCTGCTCCAGTAAAACTCCAAGGCTCCTAAGCAGAGCAGGGCTTGGCAACTGGGAGGCTGAGATGACAGAAACATCTTCAAAAACCCTCCGAAAGAGGCCTTCCATGACTAAGCCCTCATTTCCCCTTTCCAAGGTCCCCTCTGTGTTGAGTAAGCACTTGGCTGAGTACTCCTTAAGCACTCTGATACTCACCCCTTACGCACTTTGATACTCACCTCAGTCCAAATGCGCTAATGTATATAGCCTTATCCTCCAATATTTCCCTTACCTGTAATTTAACAGTTCATTTCCCCCTGAAGGCTGTGAGCTCCTTGTGGGCAGAAATGGTGTCTACTAATTCCACTACATTTTACTTTCCCAAGTGCTTACCACAGTGTTCTGCGCACAGTAAGTGCTCAATAAATACCAGTCATTGAATGATTGATGTGTCACAACAGAAGGACCCCTAACCTGCTTGCAACTAGTGTTGGAGTTGCATGCTGGAGGGTAGGGTCCCCTAGGAGACAACATCTAGGAGCTGACATTTATTTCACATTCTTCTTTCCTTTAAATGACAAATGTTGAGAATTGAAAATGTCAGGAGGTGCAGGAGATCTATTTGGCTTTTTACTTTTTTCTTTTTATCCTCCCCAATCAGATAATAATAATAATAATAAAAATGATAATAATAATAACAATTGTGGTATTTGTTACGTACTTACTATGTACTTAGCGCTGGGGTAGACATTTGCAAATCGGGTTGGACCCAGTCCCTGTTCCACATGGGGCTCACAATCTTAATCCCCATTTTACAGATGAGGTGACTGAGACATACAGAAGCTAGGTGTCATGCCCAAGGTCACAGAGCAGACAAATGGAGGAGCCGTGATTACAACCCTGGGCCATATGACTCCCAGGTTCATGGTCTATCCACTAGGTCACGCAGCTGAAAGCTTGGCCTCTTCCTGAATGTCCTTAAGGCAGTTATGGGCCCAGTTAGAGGGGTTTTGGTCTGTTTTTGCAACATGGCATTAAGGTTTGGTCAAGGACTCTGCCCTGCATTCCCTGACCCCATACTGTGGCCTTCTCCTCTGCTTAGGAGAGACAAAAGCAAGTCCATCAACTCCACCGGGAAAGGGAGGGATGTCAGGGATGGGGCATGGAGAGATAGGATTTAGAGGAAAACCCTGAATTTTAGGAAGGATGGAGAGCAAATAAGACTACATTTTTTGTTCCAGATTTCAACATTAAAAACCCCAGAGCCTTGTTCTTCATATAGAACATTCAAAATGAGCTACTACCCACAAAAATGTTGCATCTGTTCCTGACAAATACAGATATTCAGTCAGAAATGCAGTCTGCAAAGGATACTGAGGCTAACAAAATATTTATCCTTCAGCAAGCTCCACACTCATTTAAAAAAGGTTCATTTGAAAGTAAACAAAAAACAATACCCAGGACATTTTACCCATCACTCAAATCAAATCCTTTAGCTAGAACAGGAAACAAGTCTAAACAGCAACATTAGGGTATTTTTTCATGTTATTTAAAAACAAAATACAGCTACAAGTTGAAAATAAAATTAGAAAACTGGGATCAACACTATAAAAACCTAACGTCCCTAACTAAGGCACTACTTTATTTCTGTTATGTTAACAGAAGTTATAGGTCCTCTCTGCTGGTTCTGAGTTTACCTGGCAATCTTGATATAGTAATGTGTTGGCTTTGGCATAAGGAACTCTCCAGGAATTTCCACTTCTGCTGTCTGCGCTGAGAAATTACTTAGGAAGCGGCACTTCTCTTCTATGAGGAAGAACTTTGGAAGCTGTTTTGTTTTTGCCTCCAGGATTTTGATCCATTTCTTCAGTTTAGAAATAAGATTATGAAGTTTCATGGAGCCAGGAACACTGAAGTCAAAGTCTTGAAAACAAACAAGATGCAAGTACTTATTTTAAAATGTCTAGGATTGAACAAAACTACTGCTTCCAACTAGTAAGACATAAGCATCCTGCAGGCACCTACTAGGGTAATAGGCATATTCTTGGCAGTTTGGAGGGAGAAAACAGATGATAAAAAGTAAATATTAAGAGTCAGAAGAACTGTAAGTTGGTTAAACACATCACTAGTACAAACAATACCCATGAAAACATAAGGATAGTACTGTTGCAGAGAAAAGGCAACAACACAGGAAATTATATGACCAGAATATTTATTTCTCCAAGTTCCATTCTCCTATACTTTAGAGGGAAAGTTCAACACCTTGGGACTGCTTGGGGAAAAGCTCTGTAAACATACAGTTTAGTTTATCACAAGCACATCTGCCTCTCAGAATTCCTTGTACCCAAATGTACTCGCCTTTCAAAATGTGGTCAAATCCACTTCACAGTTTTCTTGCAGTGTAGTGCTCCAAACATAAAAAACTACACTACAGAGGGGCAAGAATATTGTACAGCTGGAGTCAGCATGACAAAATCCAAGGCTAAAATAATAATAATAATAATAACGCTTTTTGTTAAGAGCTTACTCTGTTCTATGCACTGTACTAAGTGGTGGGATGGAAAGGAGCAAATTGGGTTGGACACCTTTCCAACTTGCCCAAGGTCACACGCAGACAAATGACAGGGCCAGAATTAGAATCCATGACCTTCTGACTCCCAGGACCGTGCTCTAATAATACTAATAATAGCATTTATTAAGTGCTTACTATGTGCAAAGCACTGTTCTAACCACTATGCCATGCTGCTTGTGGCATAAAATCCCCAGGATATTGTGATTTACCTTTTATTATGCCTAAGACTGCCCTGGAAATGTGTTTGTTCTTTTTTTTTCTTTTGGTTTCAGAGCCAAATTTGCAAGAAGCAACCTGAACACGAAATGTCAACCTAATGTTAGGCAGGGTTGAGCTTTGCAGGTTTGCCTAATGGTCACGATCATGTCTCATGTGTAAGAGACTGATGAACACTGCAGGAGGGAGAGTAGGGAGGACTGAGTACCCACTCTCGAGGGAGCCTCAAGAATCTTAAAGCCATTGTATTTCCTAAATGATAGACTTTTCCACCCTTAGCACCAACACTTACACCATGCTGCTGTTTTGGGGCGGCTCAAGAGATTCTCTAACAAATGGTCAGCAATCAAACTAATACTAAAATTTCAACCTAGCCGATTACCAATCTCCAGAACATGCCAAGCATCACAAAACCAATTAATGCGAAGTGCTGGAGAAGGGTGCTGACAAGTCTCCATTTAATTCTCCATCTGATCAGGGGCCATCTCTAATCAGACTGGATTCAATCTGTATTCAAAGGAACTCTAATCACAGTCCCGTGTGGAGGGGACTGCTAAATATAGCCCATTCCTGCTTCCAATACTGGGGCTGCACAAACACTGAAGAAGCTCAGGGTTTGAACTATCTGCCTTCCCTGCAGACAACACCCCTGATTCCATTTGACAAAAACTTCTTCATGCATATGTTCAACCAAATGTTCAACCAAACCAATGTGAACTCAAGCCTCCTATAAAAAGGGGATTCCAGGGGGAGAGAAATGCATTCCTAACTAACTCCACATTAAGGAATCTTTGTGATGTAGTTGGTGTGCCTGGCACTTGGACCTATGATCTTTGAGCATTTGCATCTTGCCCTATCCTCCACCCCACAGCACTTACCTTTATATACTGTAAAATATTTATTTTACAATAATGCCTGTCTCCCCAACTAGAACTGTCAACTCATGTTGGGCTGGGAACATGTTTGCCAACTCTGTTGTACTGTACTCTCCCAAGTGCTTAGTAAAGAGCTGTGTACATGGTAAGTTCTCACTATCACTGACTGATCCATTAATCAGCCATGAAACTAATAACAATTCTTTCCAACATCCTTACCACTAACGCCTGCCATGTTGGCAAAACCCAGGTGGAATCTATAAACTCTTTTAAACTTACTGTTAGGCTCTCCCCTTTCAATGATACCTTGGGCACTCATCTTAATACTGCAAAACCATAAATTAAGCTGAATACAGCTCATACCAGTAGATATTCTCTTCAGACTTCAATAAGGCAACAAGAGTTTGTGTATGACATCAAGTAAACATATTTTCACGGAGCGCAGCTCAAAAAGTTAATCTCTACCGTTTATAGAGTTTATCAGGATTGACTTCATCAGCAGCACAATCTCTCAACACAAAGGACAGCATTCTTTTCAGAAATTTGGGGGAGAAAATACATCTGGTTGGGTAAGTATTTTGCTAAACTCACAAAACAATCAGCTTGGAAAAAGGGTAGAGATGGCAAGGTTAACTACTAAATATAAAGAAGAAGGTGAAATGAAGTGCAGAGACAGGTAAAAATTGAGAGTAAGACCCATATTACAGAGTGGAGTAGGGGAAGCATTCAGACACTCTAAGGAAGGTAATTCTAATTTGGGATTTAAAAATAAAGGTATTACTCCAGCTACCACCTCTGTTATGCTGTACTACTACTACTACTACTACTACTACTACTAATAATAATAATAATAATAATAACGGTATTTGTTAGGCACTTACTATGTGCAAAGCACTGTTCTAAGCGCTGGGGAGGTTACAAGGTGATCAGGTTGTCCCATGGGGGGCTCACAGTTTTAATCCCCATTTTACAGATGAGGGAACTGAGGCCCAGAGAAGCGAAGTGACTTGCTCAAAGTCACATATCTGACAGTTGGCAGTTGGCGGAGCCAGGATTTGAACCCATGACCTCTGACTCCAAAGCCCAGGCTCTTTCCACTGAGCCACACTGCTTGTACTTTCCCATGTGCTTAGTAGAGTCCTCTGCATATGGTAAGTGCTCAATAAACAGCACTGATTGATCAATTAGGAAAAAATTCAATGCACACTAACACATTCTTGATGAACCCCATTTTTAGGAAAACCCCAAGTACATTAAACCCCTCTAGAGTGTAAGCTCCTTGTGTGCAGGTAACAAGTCTACCAACTCTGTTATACTGTACTCTCCTAAGCTCTTAGTTCAGTGTTCCGCACGCAGTAAATGCTCAATAAATTTGAGTGAGTCTAGCATATGCACCTCGGCCAAAATCACATGCAAGTGCACAGCTGCTTCTTCTAACTCCGCATCATATTCTATCCAGCTAGACATGCATACTCAGAATACAGTTCCCTAATTCTTAACCACTGTACTATGTAAACTGTATAGAGAAAACACTCATTATTGGGAAAACTGAAGATGGTTTATAGGTTAGAAAGCTTGATTCTCAAGTGACAGTTTCTGCACACTGCATCTTAAAATCTGCTTTTAAAAACGAAATTTAAAGTTTATTTTGGAACTGAGGAAACTATTTCCGGATTTCTCACAAGATATGAGTAGAAAATACATCACCATACAGCTTCCAATGAAAATGTAAATCAATAATTTAGTTACAGTATACCACTGAAGATAGAAATTCAAATTTCCTGCAACTCAGGTTATATAACGTGACAAAGATTATTCCCTTCAAAATATACTTCTAAAATGGGGAAAAATTCATGGAAATTGTATAACGTTTAAATATGCTATTATAAAAAAGCACTTCGGTATGCTATTAAAAACTTGAACACATAACTTGCGAAGAAAATGTTATTTTAATACAATTTCTCCACCCATAATATCCTGTCTTTGCAACTCACCTTAACATCTCTCCAATTCCCAAACTGCTAAATGCACCTACACACAATGTACTACTTTACTTAGTTTACACAAATAGCAAATAGCTATATTTTTAAACAAGTATTTGTTTGACCAAATGTACTTAATATGTATGTGCAAGTGCTCTTCAAGTCTGAACAAGATCCTAGAGGGAAACTGAACCTATTTTACCTGTATTGTTCAAGACCTACCTCCCAGTTATATTTATGTAGGTACTGAACAATATTTGTGATGTTGAAACTTCTGCAACCAATGTATCCCTTTCCCCCTAAAAAATTCAGAGGTTAATTTTTCGATAGCTTAAATGACCATGACGAACAATTAATTTTGCCTGCTGGACCTAGTCAAGACCGAGAGAAATTCAACAGCACTGTTGTTCCATAACAAGTGCTTCTAAATCTCCAGATGCTTGTCCAGACAGCTCACTCTCCGAGAGTCAGCCGGTGTGACACCCAAATCTACATCTCTGCCCCTGCTCTCTCTCCCTCCCTCCAGGCTCTTATCTCTTCCTGCCTTCAGGACATCTCCATCTGGATGTCCAAGACCTTATCTTCCCTCCCAAACTCTGCCCTATCCCTGACTTTCCCATCACTGTTGATGGCACTACCATCCTTCCCATCTCACAAGCCCGCAACTTTGGTGTCATCCTCGACTCCGCTCTCTCGTTCACCCCTCACATCCAAACCGTCACCAAAACCTGCCGGTCTCACCTCTGCAACATCACCAAGATCCGCCCTTTCCTCTCCATCCAAACCGCTACCCTGCTCGTTCAATCTCTCATCCTATCCCAACTGGATTACTGCATCAGCCTCCTCTCCGATCTCCCATCCTCCTGTCTCTCCCCACTTCAATCCATACTTCACGCCACTGCCCAGATCGTCTTTGTGCAGATACGCTCTGGGCATATTTCTCCCCTCCTCAAAAATCTCCAGTGGCTACCAATCAACCTACGCATCAGGCAAAAACTCCTCACCCTCGGCTTCAAGGCTGTCCATCACCTCGGCCCCTCCTACCTCACCTCCCTTCTCTCCTTTTACAGCCCAGCCTGCACCCTCTGCTCCTCTGCCGCTAATCTCACCGTGCCTCGTTCTCTCCTGTCCCACTGTTGACCCCCAGCCCACATCATCCCCCGGGCCTGGAATGCCCTCCCTCTGCCCATCTGCCAAGCTAGCTCTCTTCCTTCCTTCAAAGCCCTACTGAGAGCTAACCTCCTCCAGGAGGCCTTCCCAGACTGAGCCCCCTCCTTCCTCTCCCCCTCCTCCCCCTCTCCATCCCCCTCGCCTTACCTCCTTCCCCTCCCCACAGCACCTGTATTAATGTATATATGTTTGTATGTATTTATTACTCTATTTTACTTGTACATATTTATTCTATTTATTTTGTTAATATGTTTTGTTTTGTTGTCTGTCTCCCCCTTTTAGACTCTGAGCCCGCTGTTAGGTAGGGACCATCTTTATATGTTACCAACTTGTACTTCCCAGGCGCTTAGTACAGTGCTCTGCACACAGTAAGCACTCAATAAATACGATTGATTGAATGAATGAATGAATTTCCCTGTGAAGTCACTCTAAGAAGCAGGTGGCCCCACCTGCCTCATCCTCCTCAATGGAGGCCCTTAGCCATAATCCCCTTCTCAATAGCTGACCTATATTTCTGTAATTCAATCTGTGAAAACCCATATCCAATTATTCATTTGCAGGAATGGGACATGGTAGCTAAATGACTTCCCCCTTAGGAGTGAAGAACCTCCCTAGTTGACAATGGGTAAGTAGACTTGGTTTGTGGAACTGGATACCTTTTACAAATGTGAATCAGAAAGCTGATACAGTCTGAGACCTAAAAGCGATTATAGTCCTGAACATATTCTATTATACTTTTCATTCTTTCCTCCACCCCTTGTACACCAAATGAGATTTGTAGATGCAGAAAGGTTGAACATACAAATGACCTGTACCTTAAGAGTTGATGGGGGGTGGGGGGGGGAGTGGAGAGTGGAGATGAAAATCTCTATGGAGGTCTTTGCTGTCAAGTCCTTGTTGCTAGTGTCTAATACTTTCTACAGTGTGTGATTACAGGCCTACAGGGAGGCATTTCACAGGTCCTTTTCTTAGATCTGCACCCTTACAATACTAAGATCTGTACCCTTTAAGCACTTGATATTTGCCCTATGCTGAGTCCCACAGCAATTATGTGCATATCCACAGTATATTTATGTCTGCCTCACCCTCCAGACTGTAAGCTCCTTGACTCCAAAGCCCTTGCTCTTTCCACTGAGCCACGCTGCTTCCACAGCAGCTTCCATATTTAAGTGGATATTTTTATGATGCATTGAGTGGAAGATGAAAACTGTCTTCTGACTTTCAAAGTACCTCGTTTAAAATAAAAAAATATCTAAATGAAAACCATTTCTGGATATTGAATGGAAAAATGTTGATAATCAGAACTTATAAAAGGGCTCTTGCGAAAGAGCTTGGATGATTTCACAAGAGTGGTTCCCAACTATTACTTTCATGATCTATTATTTGATACACACTTCCTCCAGAAATTCTAATTTCATTTTTTTCTTCTGGGGTGGAGGGGAGGAGGGAGATTACGGTAGGGAGTGAGGAAAGAAGCCTTACTGAAGGCACATTTCCTTAATGGAGGTCTTCCCTAACTAAGTTCTCATTTTCTCTTCTCCCTCCCCTTCTGCATCACCCTTGCACTTGGATTTGCATCCTTTATTTATCCCTCCCTCAGGCCCACAGCACTTATGTACATATCCATAATTTACTTATTTATATTAATGTCTGTCTTCCTCTCTAAACTGTAAGCTTGTTGTGAGCAGGGAATGTCTACCAACCCTGTTAATTGTACTGTCCCATGATGAATACAATGCTCTTCACACAGTGAGTGCTCAATAAACATGGCTGATTGCAAAGTTACAGACAAGCTTTAAACCTGAAACCTACATTAAAATCAAGTAAATTATCCTCCCTTACAGCCAACCTGGATTAGACCTCAACTTTCAAAAAACTTAATCTACAGTAAACCTCTAACAGCAAAAGTACTAGCATGCTTTGATCAACCACTACACATTCATTTTCACTCCAAAACTTTCATTATTTACAGTGAATAGTGATTAAAAGATTCATTAGAATTTAATAATACAAAATCTTGAGGCACTTAAAAGCAAAAAAAAAACCCAAACCAGATTTCAATATACTTATGAAAGTACTTTCAGAGGGGCAGCTCTGAGGAAAGGAGGTACAGGGGTGTGAGTTTAGAAACAGTAGGCAAGGCCCTAGAACTTTTATAGTCCTAACTCACCCAGGTAGCCTAAATTTCAAACTTCTACTTCTTTCAGATTGGAGAGAAAGTGGTTAAGCATGAGCTCTTTAGACAAAAAAGCATCTATTAAAAATAGGAAATGAGGGCCATAAAAAAGTGCTTATTTAAATCATTTAAAAAGTGATAGTATATGCTAAAATGTAGCCTAGAAATGCAGTTACAACAAAATGCTAATACATTTCTTGCTACAAAAGGAAATTAACTTCCAAAATCTGCTCGTGCATGTTTGGATTCTACTACAATCAAAATTTTGATTTCATTTTCTGCATAATTAATTCAATGAGGAAATTCCATACACTAAGCACAGTGTCCGTTGAATCTCATGCCTAGCTTCTCACTCGTTTCCAGGGGAGAGAAAGGCCACAGAGTCTTGTACAGCTGATGAGCCCAAGTGATGCCAGGCCCCGGCGTATGAAAGGTGGAACATGGAGAAAGCGAGGGAACCCACTGATGAGCTGCAACCCAGCTAAGAGTGGATAAGAGTGGATCCCTGATATCCTTTCTGGTCAAGAAGGCTCTATCTGGAGCAGAATAAGATGCTCCACCCCGCCCAGGATTTTTTCATGACTGAGATTTGGGTTTCTAGAAATGCTAATGCACTGAAAATTACTGGAGATTTGTTTGGTAATTTGCCATTTCTTCATTTTGTTTCTGGTCCAAATTTTTTCTACATGCAAACACCCACCCCCTTCCCCCAACCAAAAAAAGAGCTTACCTGTCGTGAACTGCCCTTTCAGTTTCTGAAAGACAGGATCTTGAGCTGTTGCTTGAGCTCTTCTAGCCAAGGACTCTGAAGCTGCACTGGAAAACATGGTGGAGACGTTCGAGACATTCTCCAAGCCCACACCAAAGGTGCTGACCAATTTCTTGACAAAATTTAGGGTGTGGGGGGTAATTTTGGCATCGGAAACGGCTCCGCTTTTCTCAAAAGCAACTGAATAGCATTTTGCAAGGCCTTGTTGTAGCTGTCTGAGAACCTAATTGGAAAAAAAAATCATATCTGCATTAAAATGGATTCCCTTGACATTGGAGAATATGCACTTGATATTTTCTACGTTCAGAGTGGGCAAAATTTGATTCCTTAAATAAGGCACCTAATAAGAGGCAATTTACCCCACATCACTCTCAAGAAAAGGTGACTTTACTCTCTCCAATTCAGAGAATTCAGGTCTTGTGCCTTCCCTTTCATCTTCTATTTACAATAATAAATTATTCACATGATACCTGCTGTTTATAGAAATAGCCACCTATGTTATCTGCCAGAGCCTATATTTATTAAATACATAAAACCACAGAATGTTATGTAACCAACTCTGTACTTTGGACTATGTACAAATAACATGTGACCCACACTCATTAATGTACACACGAAGGGCTCAAGAAAACCGAAATATTTTACCATTTAAATGAAATCACCACATGGTGGCCTGCTCTCTGTCTGGCTTCTCTAGCCTGCCTGAAGTCTTCTGGTCACTCCCTGATTGCCTCCTGCTGCTGTTTAGAAAATCCCACCCAGGCTAAAGAGGAGGCAGTTGTCAGTCCCCATCAAGGGGTAAATAAGCAGAAAGTGTATTTGGTTGAGCCCTGAATAAATGGATACAATTTCTTAGTTCAGGCCCTATACCTCTTCGTGCCAGTTTTCTCTGAACCAGACCATCTGATCAACAATGCCTTCCAAAGAGGACAGCAGAGTTGGATGCAGCTCCCGCTGCATGTGCATAATTCTGCTGCAGCGCCACATTGGTGCCGTGGCCCTTATCGGCCCCGGATCTGACGCGGAATGGGACTGATTACCCACTGAACTCGGCTGCTGCTGTCCGGAATCTGCAAGGAAAACACACGAGTGGAGGGTTAGCCACAGAACCTGTAGAGGTGCCACTGGAGCCATGTGAATGCTGAACTAGAATTTCAGTTTTAAATTTTAGATTGGAATACTCAAGATCAATTAATCTTCAGTCTTACACGTTTACCAGCACATCTGAACACTGCTTTGTGCTCCCTGCTTTCTGAGTGGTAAATCTTCAAACACCCACAGCAACAAATGTAAAGGTGCTACCGAACAATAAAAGACAAATTCTCCCTCCTACTTAAATCTGTGAGCTCTATGTGGGACAGGGACTGTGTCCAACCTGATTAACTTGTATCTAACCCAGCACTTTAGAACAGAACTTGCCACAAAGTTAGCACTTAATAATAATAATGGTGGCGTTTATTAAGCGCTTACTATGTGCAAAGCACTGTTCTAAGTGCTGGGGAAGTTACAAAGTGATCAGGTTGTCTCATTGGGGGTTCAGTCTTAATCCCCATTTTACAGATGAGTTAACTGAGGCACAGAGAAGTTAAGTGACTTGCCCAAAGTCACACAGCTGACAACTGGCGGAGCTGGGATTTGAACCCGTGACCTCTGACTCCAAAGCCCATGCTCTTTCCACTGAACCACGCTGCTTCTCATGCTTCTCAATACCAAAGTTCCCTGCCCTTAATGAGCTTATAGTCTACTCTGTAACAAAATGCATAAAAATCTATATTTGGAAATTTAAAATATTTAATTTGGAGATTTCACCCAATCACACTTCAGTAAGCCATTTTCCAAAACACCGAAGACTTGCATGATTAGATAATAATAATGATTATGGTACTTGTTAAGTGCTTACTATGTACCGGACATTGTTCTAAGTGCTGGGGTAGATACAAGATAAACAGGTTGAATACAGTCCCTGTCTCACATAGGGCTCACAGTCTTAACCCCCTTTTTATAGATGAGGGAACTGAGGCACAGAGAATTTAAGTGACTAGCCCAAGGTCACACAGCAGACAAGTGGTGGAGTTAGGATTAGAATCCATGTCCTTCTGAGTTTTTAACCATAAAGTATCACTTGCCTCATAAAGTCAACCTTTTAGGACACTGTCTTCAAGAGCACTGAATTCGGGGAGTAGAGCCGCTCCCAGCTTTAACTGTGGGGTGCTGTGGAGGTCACTCCCGTACCTACATGAGGCTGAGGGGCAGGGACTCTCTATGGTGTGAAACACTGTAACATGAACACTGAGACATAAAGGTGTTTGAGTGCACTGTGGTGTGGCAGAACTGATGGGAGTTCCTAATGAGTACAGATGTGGACCAAGGTAAGGATCTAACAAGAAGCAGACTAGACTGTAAGCTCCTTGTGGGCAGGGAAAGTGTCTGTTATTATGTATTCTCCCAAACAGTACAGTACTCGCCACACAGTAAGTGCTCAAAAATTACAACTGATTGATAAGTAGTAAGTTGGACTTGTCTAGGATAATACAGGAAATGTAATGCTTACATGATAAGGGAAATCTGAAAGGGAACATTGCTAAAACCAATGTGTAGAGCAATCTTTATTGCACGCTGGACTTGAAAAAATTAAAAAACTAAAAACCAACCTCCTGCAAAAAACCCACAATGTTCTAATCATATGATAATAACAACAACAATAACAATAATATAGTAATAAAAAGCCACAGAAAAATTCCACCTGCTGCCCAGGAACTGAACTGTAGATTCAGCTCAGGGACAGAAGGGTAAAGGCACTTTCAGATCATAAGTTCCTGTGCATTGAAGTCAAGCATTACAAACAACACTGGGAGATGTAGTCTTACAGTACTTCTGCAGTATGCAGTCCCAAAAATGCTGGTGTGGACAAGTGGAAAGCACTAAGCGCTTGGGAGAGTTCAAAACAACACGAGTTGGTAGGGGCAGCAGAGTAGACTGTAAGCTCACTGTGGGCAGGGAATGTGTCAACCACTCCGTTATACTGTATATTCCCAAGCGCTCAGTACAGTGCTCTGCATATAGCAAGTGTTCAGTAAAAACGAATGACTGTGAGTCAGAGGACCTGGGTTCTAATCCTGCCTCTTTCATTTATTTGCTATGTGACTTTGGGCAAGTCGCTTTACTTCTCTGTCCTTGAGTTTCCTCATCTATAAAATGGGGAGTCCAGGCCTGTCCTATCTCCTACTTTGACTCTGAGCCCCATGTGCGACAGGGACTGCCCAACCTGATTATTTTATATCTACTTCACTACAGTGCTTGGCACATAGTATGTGCCTAACGAATCCCACAATTATTATGTTCCAGGCTCCATAAACAGGTCATGATATTATAGCCAGGGAAACACCTGGACAAGGGACTAAATCAGACATTTGTTCTTGGTTCGGAATTTGTTGAGGGGATTTGTGGCCTGAAAAAAACAGTGGGAACCAACTTGATGAACACGATATAAAGCATGAAGGTCGCTGAACACAAGATGATACAGCTGCCTGAAAATCACAGGGTGTCAGGGGAGAAACTAATAACTAAGGAAACACATCAGGGGAGTCAACCCTCTTGCATCAGCCGGGATTTGGACAGGGGTTCTGGCAACTTGGGAAAAGGGGACAATGGAGAGAAGTGACAACCCCTAATTCCAGAAAGTATAACCTATCCTGAATTCCACTATTCTGAGATGCCCATATTGTTAGCTTTCTCTAGTTTGTGAATCATTCTGAATAATTAATGTGAATCCCATGTGGGACACAGAGTGTGTTCTACCTGATTATCTTGGATCTTATCCCAGTGCTTGGTACAGGGCTTGTCACAAAGTTCTTGGAAACATTATCCAATCTTAACTTCACTGACTCTGTGTCCTCTTCTGGTTCTCCTCTTATCTCTCTAGCCATTCATTCTCCGTCTCCTTCGCAGGCTCCTCCTCTGCCTCCTACTCCCTAACAGCAGAGGTTCCTCAAGGTTCAGTTCTGGGTCCAATTCTATTCTCCACCTACACCCACTCCCTTGGAGAACTCATTCACTCCCATAGCTTCAACTACCACCTCTATGCAGCTCATACCCAAATCCACAACTCCAGCCCTGATCTCCTTCCCTCTCTGCAGTCTCACATTTCCTCTTGCCTTCAAGACATCTCCACTTGGATGTCCTCCCATCACCTCATGCTAACTAAACATGCCCACAACGGAACTCCTTATCTTCCCATCCAAACCCTGTCCTTTCTATGACTGTCCCATCACTGTAGACTATGGCACCACCCTCTTTCTGGTTTCACAAGCCCGTAACCTTGGTGTTATCCTTGACTCCTCTTCCTCACTCAACTCACATATTCAATCCATCAGTAAATCATATTGGTCCCACCTTCATAACATTGCTAAAATCTGCCCTTTCCTCTCCATCCAGACTCCTACCATGTTCATACAATCACTCATCCTACCCCACCTGGATTACTGCATCAACCTCCTCCCATATCATTTTTCTACAACAACATTTAGGGCATGTCATCTCGCTCATCAAAAAAACTCCAGTGGTTGCCCATCTAACTCAGGATCAAACAAAAACTCCTCACCATTAGCTTTAAAGCACTCCACCACCTTGCCCCCTCCTACCTCACCTCACTACTCTTCTTCTACAACCCAGCCTGCATACTTTGCTCTTCTAATCCTAGTCTTCTCACTGTGCCTCACTCTCTCCTGTCTCACTGCCGACCCCTCATCCGCATCCTGCCTGTGGCCTGGAACTCCCTCCCTCCTCAAATACGACAGACAATTACTCTTCCCTGCTTCAAAGCCTTATTGAGGGAACATCTCCTCCAAGAGGCCTTCTCAGACTAGGCCCCCACTTTCCTCTTCTCCCACTCCCTTCTTCGTCACCCTGACTTGCTCCCTTTGTCTGCCCCACCCCACCCAACAGCACTTATGCAGGTATCTGTAACTTATTTATCTGTATTGATATGTCTCCTCCCTCTAGACTATAAACTCCTTGTGGGCAAGGAATGTGTCCATTTATTGATGCATTATACTTTCCCAAGCACTTAGTATAGTGCTCTGGACATAGTAAGCACTCAATAAATATGACTGAATGAATGAATGATATTAATAATTATTATATGAATGAGCTGGAATTGGGGAATGTACTTTTGCATGCTGGCTGTATACAGCTATGCAGTACTGAATATTTCTTCAGTAACAATTCTTCACTCAGTCCCACCATTTTCCTTGCTATACACCCACTGAACAAAGACACATTTCCAATAGTGATCTACCATCGGGATTTGGAAGTGAATTCTCAGTGGAGCACAGTCACAGTATGGTTATGGGAATGCCCACAGTTTAACTAATAGAGCCACAAATTATCACTCTGAGAAACCTTGAGGATCATTCAATTTCATATGATTTGGTCTTTTGGTTTTTCCCAGGCATGCTTCCTTACACTTTTGGAGTTGATATTTGGGATTTTAAAAGGTCCTTACTTAAAATGTCCCTACACCTTTTTCCTTCATAATCTCACTCATTCGTGTCAACAAATACATCATGATATAGGTGATATTTAAGCTTTGGTTGGATAGTAAGCTTTGTCAACTATGCCCATTTCTCATCTTTATGGGTAAATGCCACAGGACCAAGCCAGAACTACCTGAAAGTGAATTTATAATAGACTTCTTGGAATTCAAATGAATCGTAATGCAACAACAACTTAGGTCTGGAGTAGATACTGAAGCACATTTGATATTAAACAATCTTAAAATTCTTTACAAACATCACAACTTCAAGGAGTTTTTTAAACAGCTTGGTGCAAAGGTACTACAAACAGTAAGACTGCATGAAAGTCTCACCACTTTTGTAGCGTTCTCGTTGCTCTATTTTCAGTGTCAAATACAGAGTTCTGATGGGAAAGTAGACAGCTTGGGGATATACTCTTCCAACCTATTCAGGGAGAAAGAGGAAACAGCAATCACCCTTTTGCTTCCTAATTAAAGGTAATCAGATTTAAAAAGAAATCAATCCTAGGGCACAAGGAAATAGCTTGAACATTCGTACTCTGTTTGAATTAAAGAAATGCCCATTGTCATTTAATCACAATATATTCCTGGTTCTTTGAACAAGCACAGAGAAAAGACACTCTAATTATGCTATTAAAAAATAATCCAGGAGATTGCAAGGGTGCATTTCTGTAAATTCTGCCTGGGGACTGTTAATGCAAAACCTCACTATGGTATCATCTAATAAATCGGAAAGCAGTAAAATGTGAGAGTACCGGGATCAGCATAAAGATCTTATTCACATAAACAATAGAAAAAAACAGACATAATGACACCAGTTAGGCTTTAAATTTGACCACAATTCCCAGTGAGCCCAATGCTGTGTGATAGCTGGGCCCATTAGAAGTAACTAAATTCCTTATAAGCTGTCAGGGAGGTTAAAAAATGGCTACTTAAAGTAAGGAGACACCATTTTCACCAAGCTGAAATTCTAATGCCAAAAACACTGAGTAGACACTGTCGTCTTTTTGTCTTTAAACCTACTAACTGCAGTATTTATGAAATTAAAGAAACAATGTATATTATAATTGCAGTAGAAAATGTAGTGTGGTTTGCAAAAATATAACTGTATTTAACATCAAAAAATATTAGACTGAATCTACATGCTAATGGTTAAGTATGAGCAAAATTAAAACCCTTAGAGACTATCTTTTGAATGAAAAAATAAATCTTTTGAATGAAAAAATAAATCAATTTGGAAGCTAAGAATTGGACAGATAATGCTGAAAATGTTATCTGGTGGAGCGGCATTTAAATATATAATAAGCAGGACATTTCTAAAGATACACATTCAAAAAAAAAAATCACACCAGTAATTCTAATTCTATAAAAATAAAACTGTACCAACCCTAAGTTCCATCAACTAGATTTTAAGCATAGCCACCAATTTTTCATTTTGAGTACGCGGGTGGAAATGGAGGAAGGCTTCAAAGGCCTGACAGGTCCCAAAGCTGCCATTTGGAGTTTTTTCAGTCCTGACTAGGAATTCTTAGGTCCATGTCCCCACCTAGACTGTAAATTCCTTGTGGGCACAGAACATCTCTGCCAACTCTGTTGGTACTGTACTCTCCCAAGCACTTAGCACAGTGCTCTACACAAGTGTGCGTTCAATAAATACCACTGATTAATTGACTGAAGGTTGAGAGTCCAGCTCAAACAGCAACCTCCCTCCTCACTCCCCAGGGACTTGGTACCTACAACTTTATGAGACAAACATTCTACAGAGTGGGGATTTTGTCTTTATATCATCTAGAAATCTCCTTGTATACTGTGAGTGATTGATAATATTCATTTGATATATCACAGATCTGCTCTAAAATTATCTTTAAGCCATCTAGTCCTAACCTTATGGAACATTATAACCGTGAATGTATTTACACAAACATTCACACCTTCCATTATTTCACTCGAGTCAAAGAAAGATTATGATTCCACAGAAGCGATGATTTACTAGACTCGTTATAAGATAATGGGAATTCATTTCTTTCATCTTGGAAACCAGGATTCACATGAAAATTATCTGTGACCTCTTGGGGAGCACAAACTTCATACTGTTTTGCCAAAGGAAACTTTGAAATTTCAAAGCTTTTAAAATGTACTTTTAATGCTCTGAGGATACAAGTACCCACACAAATGCTGAGACAGGAACCATGAGCCAAGAAAAGTAATGAGCTGTGCCACAATAATCCTACCTGACTAATAAGGTTCAAAAGAAGCTTCCCCTCTGAACCAACCAAGCAAGTTAACAGCTGTGGAATCCAGGCCAGCCACTGAATGGGTGGTACTCCAATACAGTATTTGTCAACTGCATCAGCTAATGTGTTTTTATCATCATCGAAACTCAATAGCCACAGGACCTAAAGAAAAGAAAAAAACATTTCCAATGGTCAAGTATACTTCACACACTGATGATACAAACCAAAATGAGGGAAATGCTCACCTGAGACATTTAGATGATATGATGCCAATGAAAACAAATTAATGAACAGTACACTGCATCTAAGTTTATATCCACATGCTATTAAAGTCCTCTTGAAAAATGGAAAAAATCCTCAATTCCTTTAATTTAGTACTATGAAAAGTGATTTCACAGATGGAATTTCATTTAGTCAGTCAGTCAACCGTATTTATTGAGCATTTGTGTGCAGAACACAGTACTAAGCACTTGGGAGAACACAATATAACAATAAATGGACACATTCCCTGCCCACAATGAGCTTACAGTCTAGAGGGGGAGACAGACTTTAATAGAAATAAATTACAGATGTAAGTATATAAATATATACATATAAGTATACTTATACTACTTATATACTTATAAGTATATAAGTGCTGGGGGGTTGGGGGTGGGGGAGGGGGTGGGATGAATAAGGGGAGCAAGACAGGGTGATGCAGAAGGGAGTAGAAGAGAAAAGGAGGGCTTAGTCAGGGAAGTCCTCTCCCCAGAGAAGTTCTAAATTTGCCCACCTTCACCTTCCACACAGCAGGCAAGTGGAGGAAGCAGCATTAAAACCCAGGTAGCCTATCTCCCTGTCCTGTTCACTTTCCACTAGATCATGCTGCTTCCCAATATCTTCCTACATCTGTTGGAACAGCAAGCACACTTAGTATTCAGCATTTAGAACAGTGCCAGCGCTTAGAACAGTGAACAGTGCTTAGAACACTAAGCACATAGTAAGCGCTTAACAAATACCATCATCATCATTTTCATACTGAGCATCTGAGCAATTCACAGGCAGCGCACTGACATGGGTAAACCCGATTATAGCTTCTTAAGAATAATTTGGGATTAAGTTGTCTTAACCTGCACATTTGAATCATAAAACTGAACCCCTATTTAATTCCAGTGACAGGGAAATAAGTTTTTAGTAGTATTTTGTCGGAAAGTTGCTTTTGAATCAGCAAAGTAACAATTTCTGTAGCTTTGAAATTCCTTTTTTTAAAAAATGAACAGGCCCATTACTGATGAGCCAAGAATTTAATATACCGATTAAGTCCAGCACTTACATGAACATAGTTCCTTTCAGGGGCTCATGAAAGCACTCCTGTAGGTGTGGCACTGGCCAACATGCTGTCGGTATTTTGCCCACACGCCTGGACAGGTAGATAGAAGTAACAATGGGTGACATTTGTGCTGACACCCGTGTTGCATGTACAAGTGCTAAATAGGGAGGGTAGTTCCCCTCCCATGGTACAGTTGTCCCGTGGCTCACCTAAGATGTTGCGGAGAAAACACCCCTTGCACATTGTGCCCATGGAAATACAGTAGTGCACGTTTTCTGACCTCTGTGCAAATCATCCTCTCTTCTCAATACAGTGCTTTCTGCACACAAGCACTCAATAAGTACCACGGACTGATTGACTGAGGGACTGAGCCATACTGTTGTCTCTGGAATGGGGGTGGGTAGTGGCGGAGGAGGAGGAGGAGAAAGAGGGTACATGAAGAAAGGAATGTTGGGAAGGGAGGAATGCTCAACCTTTGTGTTCCAAAGTGATGGTACAGACTGGGTTGCTGGCATGTGGGCAACTGTGATGGCAAAAAGACATGCAAGGCTAGTAATGTGTTCTCCATGGGAACCTGAGGAGGTGCCCTTTGTTTGAACCAATACCTAATACTTGTAGAGCTACTCAAATTTAAGGCAGATGTTGGTATAATTGTCATACTTTATTTATATTGATCATTTAGACTTATTACAATCTAATACAGAACCATGAAGTACCATTTTTAGTATGCTAAACGCCACCTGGTAGCCTCTATCTCCTGCCTTAAAAATAATGATTTCAAATGGCAAGAGTGAGGAAGGAAGGCTTCATTGTTAAGCCTATTAGCTTTCTACCCTCCTCTTTCTACCCTCCACCTTTCCACCCTCCTCTTGTTTCCCCCTCCTATTTAACTGTTTTTTGCTATTTTTGATTTAAAATGTGTTCAATGTTCATTATATAAAGAGCACTATGGGTTTTGAGCTCTTTGGCAAAAAAGACTACCTACATCTCAAAGACTCACAAAAGACTCAATAAATAAAACTGTTTACCAGATATAGCCCTTAATTACATCCACCAGGGCTAACCATAAAACCATAAACAAGTTGATTGAATCGACAGTTCTAGTGATTCCAGTTATTTTACTTTCCCTCCACTACACTATGTAGGAAAGTATCCAACTGTTCAATCTCAAAGACATAAACACCTAGTTCTTCACTTACTTAAATACTGCAGCAGAGAAAAGAACAAGATACTCATTCACATAATCACACTTCCCCCTTCAAAGCCCTACTGAAGGCTCACCTCCTCCAAGAGGCCTTCCCAGACTAAGCCCTCCTTTTCCTCAGCTCCCCCTCCACTTTGCATTTGTGAACCCCTGGGAGAAGAGTAATCTGGCTGTCTGAATACCTACTAGTGGGGTGTGGCAGATTGGGTACCCTTGATAATAATGATGACAACCGTTAAGCCATTACTATGTGACACATGTTATCCTAAGCTCTAGGGTAGATACAAGATGATCACACCAGACCAGACAAAGTCTGGTGTCACAATCTAAGAGGGAGGGAGAACAAGTATTTTAACCCCATTTGATAGATGAGTATTTGGATCTGTACCCTAAAATACTTGATATTCACCTCACCCTCAGCCACACAGTATTTACATACACACCCACACACTCTGCCATTTCTCCTAACTTTAAATTAATTTAATACCTGTCTCCCCTTCTAGGCTCTAAGCTCTTTGTGAGCAGGAATGTGGCTACCAACTCTAATTTCCCAAGCACTTAGTAGAGTGCTCTGCACACAGTAAGCTCTCAGTAAATGCTAGTGGGTAGACTGAAACCAAGACTTGGGGAAATAGGAATGACAGAAATGGAGGAGATAAAGGGAGAGTAAGGGAGGTGATCTCTGATTTTGCTGATAGTTTTCAGAATTCTTGGTCTCTCAAGTGCAGCCACCTAAAAGATTCAGCTCCCTTACTCCATCAAAACCCTACCTCCTTCCCTTACAATGAGACCAAACAGGCTCCTTACTCTTTTAATAAGAAGAAATTGGCCTTTATATAGCAAGTTCAGTTTGACACCCCCCACAATTGGGGGGGGTTTGAATAGTGAAAGACCCACTAGTAATTATTATAATGAGTGCTTCACAAGTACTATGATTATGTGACAAGCACTTTCCTAAACATTGGGGTAGATACAAGATAATCACGTCAGACAAAGTCCCTGTCCCACATGGCTCTCACAGTCTATGTCACAACCTCTAGACTGTAAACTCGTTACAGGCAGAGAATGAATGTACCTGCTAATCCTGCTGAACTGTATTCTCCCAAACGCTTAGTGTAGTGCTCTGTACATCAATACCACTGACCGATGAAGGAGGGAGTAGGATTTAATCCCCATTTTATAGATGAGGAAACTGAGGCACAGAGTAGTGAAGTGACCAGCCTAAGGTCACACAGCAGACTAGCGGTGGAGCTGGGATTAAAACCCAACCCAAGTATTCCAGGCCTGTGCTCTTTCCAAATAGGCCATGCTGCTTTTCCACTGACCCATGAAAATTTCCCGAGACTTACCTTGGCCAAATATTTTCTCGATTTGCTTTCATTCTGATGACGACATGCATGGAGATAACAAGTAATGGCAGATACACCTAAGTGAAGTTGCCGTTCCTTGACAAATATGTTCTCCAGATAATCGCCCCACATGGCCCAGGCCTTCACCAACACATCATGCATCTGAACTGCTGCTGAAAATGCTTTGTTTGCTTCTTCAGACCTGCAAAGGCAAGGAATATTTTTAAATTGTTTTCCATTAAGATTAAAGTCAAGTGACCTAAAATAAAAAGAATCATAACAGTGATGTATGGGGTTTTGCTTTTAAATACACAATGGTTACAGTTCTCTTTGAAGCGTGACTCATGTAAGTCACGTGTTAAGATATTAAAATTAGACCATTTGATTTAACAATAACAGTATTTATTAAGTGCTTACCATGTGTCAAGCACTGTTCTAAACGCTGGGCTGCATACAAGGTAATCAGGTTGTCCCACATGGGGCTCTCAGTCTTAATCCCCATTTCACAGATGAGGTAACTGAGGCACAGAGAAGTGAAGTGACTTGCCCATGGTCACACAGCAAACAAGTGGCGGAGCTGGGATTAGAGCCTTCTGACTCCCAAGCCCGTGCTCTATCCACTATGCCACGGGATTTCCAACTGCCGCACCGGCCTCAACAGAAACTCTTTGGACAAAGCAAAACTAAACTCATTTTTGAATTTAGCAACTTCTCCACTTTGCCCGTCACTCATTCTGATCGGTCTTTCAAACACTTATGAAGACTTTACAAATGACAACCTACTTCAGAACCTAAAAATAATTCATTCAATCATATTTACTGAGCACTTACTGTGTGCAACGCACTGTACTAAGTGCATGGGAGAGCATAGTAAACCAATTAATAGACAAATTCCCTACAGAACCCAAACACGCCAGCTGGGAGATTTGTGCTTTTGAGGGCAACAATTATAGTGTCAGTCAAGAAAAAAAAAAAAAATCAAAGTTTGAGAAAATAGAGGAGAAAAATGAGAAGGGAAATAGATGTCACAAAGGGAATAACACCATTTTATTGAGAAACAAAGTACTGTTCTTTTGTGGTCAATAATCAAATGACACTAAAACTCCAAAGACAATGATTACATGAAGAGGGTGAGCTCATTACCAAAAATAGCATGAAACAACTCTTCAACTAGAAAAAAAATGCATTCACTATCAACACTTCAATCAATCAATCCTATATAAGTGCTGTATTGTGTGCAGAGCATTGCCCTAAGCGCTTGAGAGAGTACAATATAACAGAGTTGGTGGTTACATTCCCTGTTCACAAGGAGCTCAAATACTTCAAATTGTATGGTAGTTCTGATTTCACAAAACATATGAAATGACCTTTCTTCAGTAAAAATCAAACCACTGCCATTTCAAGAAAATTAAGCCACTGAATATATTAATTTTCTAAATTTTAGGCACCAAATCTAAGCAAATCACTCCAGGGTTTAAAGTTTAATCTTCTCACATTACCAAGTCTATCAAGGAAAGAAATCACTGAATTTTACTTACATCTAAAAAACTGAAAGACTTTGTTCACTACATCCCTAGGATCACTTCATTGTATTGTATTCTACATATTCTCCCTCTTTTCTGTGATGCTAATAAGCCATATTCTTTTCATGTTACACAAACACAATGTTCTGTGCCCCATCTACTGGACTGAGAGAAGTTACTGGTTCACAGAACTATTTATCTGCACCCTTTATTCACCCCACCCTCAAACCCACAGTGTTTATGCACACATCCATAATTTACTTATACTAACGTCTGTCTACCCCGCTAGATTGTCAGCTCCTTATGGACAGGGAACTTGTCGATCTACTATGTTATACTGTACTCTCCCAAGCACTCAGTGAAGTGCTCTATACACAGTAAGCACTCAAATATGACTGAATACTCTTTCATATGCAAAGAGTAAGATGTTCTTATAGAGAACCAATGCAAATTTCCTAAGATTTTTTTTTATAACACTGTGAGCACCATGTGGAACAGGGACTGTGTTCAACCTTATTAATTTGCATCTACCCCACAGATAAGCACAGTGCTTGGCACACAGTAAGCACTTAATACAAGAATAACGGATCAAAAACTTTCTGTTTCAAATTTTAAAATCTCACCTCATCTTCTCTATTACCCATTTTTGATAAGGTTCAATAACATTTTGAGACCCTACTTACATAGCCCTTTCTTCAGCATACTTCAAAACTGATACCTCCCTTAAATCCAAAGGTCTAACACTCTGGAATTAAGATTTCATTATGGAATGCTAGGAGGGGCATAGTATTTAATGCAGATAGCCACATCTTATAACTTTTTATAATTTCTCATTTCTAATCTTTATAGCTAATCAAGATGGTGTGATCTAAATGCATGGAACAGAAAAGTTGAAAGACTAAATGTGGATTTCCTTATGACAATGCATTCCAAACTGATATTTTATACAGTTCAATAAAAATACACACAAAAAAACCCCCACGTGGCTTAGCAGAGAGAGCATGGGCCTACAAGTCAGAAGGGGCTGGGTTCTAATCACGGCTTCTCCACTTGTCTGCTGTGTGACCTTGGGTAAGTCACTTGACTCCTCATCTGTAAAATCAATCAATCAATCAATCGTATTTATTGAGCACTTCCTGTGTGCAGAGCACTGTACTAAGCGCTTGAGAAGTACAAGTTGGCAACACTGTGAGCCTCATGTGGGACGGGGCTGTGTCCAACTTGATTAGCTTGTATCTACCCCAGAGCTAAGTACAGTGCCTGGTACATAGTAGGCCCTTAACAAATATCATTAAAATACAATAACAGCAGATAGCAAGCCCTTAACAAATATCATTAAAATACAATAACAGCAGCAGCAGCAAAAAAAATAAAAAAGCTTCCAGTAGGGCCTTCCCCTAGAATAATCTGCTGAAGTTTTTGCAAATAATTACTTCAAACTCTAGTAGCAGAATGAACAGGAAAATGTTATTTCATCTTTCTTTGCCTCTTTCACCAAAAATTCTTCCAGCAACTGAAGATCACAATGGGTATGCCTACAACAACTCAAGTGGCACAGATCTCTAGACTTTAACTCCTTTGTTTCTAGCAAACGTGCCTATCAACTCTGAAATATTGTACTCTCCCAAGTGCTTAGTACAGTACTCTGCACAAAGTAAGAACTCAATAAATACCATTGATTGACTGACTGGAACTTAGATTTGCTTCTCCCAGAACCGTAGCTATGTGCTAGGTCAACTAGGAATTAAAACAAGCACACTTTATAAAAATGTAATCAATACCCTCTTGTCCTAAATTTATTCTTTTCACACTTGACATACAATATTAAATGAAAATGAGCTTAAGAAATTCTTAAGCCTACTGTAAGGCATAAGTTTTTCTTTAATTTGAACTGTGAAATAAATTCAAAAGTTGAGCACTGTTTTTTGGTTTTAGTTTAAAAAAACCCGACAATGTACTCAAGTCACAGATGTCCTATTTTACGGAAAAAAAATTAGGGGTCTTAAAACTGTGTAATTAAAATGACTAGCATTATGAAAAAGATGATGCTAATAACCTTGTCTATCATAGCTTAATAAAAAGCTAATTAGCCTCAGTAATACACAGACACTTTATTTTCCTTTAACAGCTTTCTATGACCTAGCTTGTGCCTTTCTGGCACAGATTATTTTGGAAGCACTCTGATAAATGACTCACTTTATCACTACTTTCCATTTCTAACAACAGGATTTGTCATGAGCTTCTGCTTTCTTCCCTCTTCCCTGGGTTATTGATCACCCTGACACCTCTGAGGACTCTTTCCATGTTACTTCCATCACCTTGTTCACAGAATAAGGGGCAAAGGAGGATGCGTGCACCCTCACCTGTAGATGCCTGTATCCTCCCCTGTAACCTCTAGCTTTCCTAATACGTTTACGACTTGGAAAGGTGTCAGTAATTCCTCAGAGCTGTGGCATTAAGAGGAGTCTGACAATCAGATGCATTTTGGATAAACCATCAAGTACTACATTTTCCATATTTTTTTTTCTGGAAACAAAAGGCAACTGGCTATTATATATACAGTATATATTCTAAAACCAAAGTCCTAGTCTCCCACACACTTGAATGCCTCGCCACACTGATGACTTCATCCCATTTCCAGACAGATCAACTACCTTGGAATCCTGAACCCTGTGTTCAGTAAGTATTTAAGATTATGGAATAGAAGTTGTATAGCTTTCATTTTTTCCTAAGATACTTCTAGTTTCAATTGTCTCGAGGACTCGCTCTCATAATGTACACGACTACACTAGACTTAACAATAATGAGCCTTAGAAATGTGGGGAATTCATTCATTCAACATATTTATTGAGCGCTTACTGTGTGCAGAGCACTGTATGAAGATTGCTCACCATTAGTAAAACAATCTTACCATTTTCTCACTAAACATTTTTATTATTTTTAACCTCAATGTGACAATGAAAACACTGTATTTTTATTAAAGAACAAGACCATCTGGTTTTGATAAGCTCGATTAAAATAACAGCTATAGCATTTCTCATTGTTCAGACCCAATCAAATCCCCACTAGAAACAATGGTTCCACCACCTCAGATATAGCCTCCTTTTCTTTCTTTCTTTTTCTTTTTAAAAGACACAAACTCAGCTGTCACATTACCTAACTGATCTTCTACCACAAACGAACATACATACTTTGCTCCTCTAGTCCTAAACTACTCAGTGCACCTTATTCTCGCCTGTCTTGCCACTGAACCCTTGCCCACATTCTCCCTCTGGCCTGCAACTCTCTCCCCTTTCACATCCAACAGACCACTACTCTCCATAACTTCAAAGCCCTACGTAAAAAATTACGGTATTTGTTAATTGCTTATATGGGTCGGGCGCTGTACTAAGTGTTACAGTGGATACAAACAAATCGGGTTGGACACAGCCTCTGTCCCATCTGGGGCTCACAGTTTCAATCCCCATTTACAATGAGGTAACTGAGGCCCAGAGAACTGAAGTGACTTGCCCAAGGTCACACAGCAGGCAAGTGGTGGAGCCTGGATTAAAACCCATGACCTTCTGACTCCAAGGCCCATGCTCTATCCACTAAACCATGCTGCTTCTCACATCTCCTTCAAGAGTCCTGACTAATCCCTGATTTCTCCTATTTGCCCTCCCTTCTTCAATGCCTATGCACTTGATCTGAACCCCTTAAGCACTTGATAATTCACCTCACCCCCATCCCCACGGCATTTATGTTCATATCCCTATATTCTCCCATTTCCCTTAGCTATAATGTATGTGGGCATGTCACCACGACCCCCTGGAGTTGGGTACCAGGGCAGGGTGGAAGGGTGGAGTTAGCACTAGGGGCTGTCCATGGGCAGTATCTGGACATGCCCAGAGTACAGCCAGCTGTGGCATCAAGGGGCAAGCTGTCTCAGGGAACCCTCTTGGAAGACCATTGAAACACAGGAAGAAGAGACAACGGCCAAGCAACAGAAGCAGAATATATATGCTGGTCCAATTCTCTGACAGGCCACACTGCACTGATCAATTTTGTTGACAGGACTGGATGTGAATACTACTGTTTAAAAAAAAAATCTCAAAAATCTGTAAATTGATTTCCCCACGGTTTTTCAGAAAATGTATCTATTTCAGAATACATACTTGTTAATCTGAGCCAAGAACATTCCCTTCAGTGCATAGAATTCAGCCGTCATCTCCTTTGTAAAGTACTTCAAATTTGTGGATTCAATAACTTCAAGCCCCTGTTAGAGGAATTGCATGGGAGAAGGAAAAAAAATTCACACACATGCCAAACTCTTAAAACAAATAAACGACTTCCTTAGATGATCTGTTAAGACAGTGATCTCCTTGCAATCCGGCTTCTAAGGGATCATCATTAAAATGAATTCTGAAGACACTGCACTTATCTTCAATCACTGGTCTATTATCTAATACTAAAAAATATTTTAACCTAGTCACTAATTGCCAAACTATAGCACTAACTCCTTAGCTCTGCATTATTAACTCTCCATTTTTTCTCCCTGTCTTTCACTTGCTTATGCTGATATAGTCTCCATTGTGCTATTAATTACTTATATGCATTTAATTCTTGAATTTTGTAAATATTTTTACCTTGACTAGAAAAACTGGGGATGAAACAAAGCTTATAAAATAACATTACATAATGCTCCTTGTGGACCAAATTTAACTGACTTTTGCCCTTAAATTAAAATGATTTTAAAGGTAGAATATGCACCTTTGTCATAACTATACTTTCAAACACTATACGTATTTTCTTACAGCTTATTACTAATACATTAGTTGGAAATTCAACTTGGCACTACTGTACCTGCATACATTCATTTTTGCCCATGACTCCAGCCAGCTGGAGGTAACACTTGACTTGCTGTCGAATCTTCTGAAAGCAATCCACAATTGGTACAGTAGGAATCGTGTGAATACGACTTAGAATGTCTAGCGCCACATTGACCAACCCTTGTTTCCGAGCGATTTTTCCATACTGGATAATTGCCGAAGCTGACGCATGGACTCCCAGCATGGCATTGTTAGAACTGGGATCGTGCTGTGAGCTATTCTCATAGGCGGTTACAATAGCTAGAAAGTAAAGGAATGAGTTTTTAGTACAGCTACAACAATTACACAGGAGAATCAAGGAGGCCAAACACAGTACTTGAAGATTTTCATAATTATGACAAATGGCTTATCATCATCAATCGTATTTATTGAGCACTTACTATGTGCAGAGCACTCTACTAGGCGCTTGAAAATGGAAACTGGGATGGATTCAAACTCATTCTGCCTTTTGCTTTTGAATCATTTCAATTCAAAAATGAACACGCCTAACTCATTGTGCTGAATATAATAATCGGTCCATCAATAGTATTTATTGCATTTATTAGGGCCTTCCTCTTTGCAGTGCACTGAGCTAAGCACTTGGGAGAGTACAACAGAAGTACGCTAAATCTAACTTCCTATAGTAACTAGGGCACAAATGCTGCCTTGAAAAACCACCATCAACCTGGGATTCCCATCAGTAGCTCTAGCTCACCTTCAGTGGCAAGAAACAAAAATGGAAGCCAGAACCAAAGGCCTGAGGTAGAACATTACCTGGCACCACATGATTCTCGCCACTACTGAGAAGGTCATCTGTGTGATTCATTCATTCATTAATTCATTCCATCGCATTTATTGAGCGCATACTGGGTGCAGAGCACTGTGTTAAGCGCTTGGGAGAATACCAATGTAAACAGTCATGTTCCCTGCTCACAGTGAGCTTACAGTCTAGAGGGACTCAGTTCTAACTAGAAAAATGTGACATAATGAAAGCATCAGTCTTTTTTAAAAACAATGGGTTGTCTGGAAAATTACATGATGAATGCATGCTGGACCAGGTAGATTTACCCTGATAATGATGCTGCCTCCACATGAAAATGCTGCTCCAGTGAGATAAATCATCTGACACAATGGGCAACCTGTTCCTCCAGGTTTTTACCACAGTCTTCATGTCATGCAGGCTGTTGTTCCTCCCCAGGTTAGTTGGCTGCAAACCTGCATTAATTTGCGCTGCTTCCTGAAGTTCAATTATTTGTTGTGCTGCCTAAATGGGAGAAATGGAAATTACAAAAAAAAAAAAGTTTTCTTACAGATGAATGCTAGGAAAACCAAACTGCAATCGATTTCATTGAGAGCTCTGTTGTGCTTCAAAAAGGTCTCCTCCTTGCCTTATGAGGAAATGACTCAGTCATGCACACCTCTCAATTCTGTGCATTCAGGGGGATAGATGAAACTTCACAAGCTTTATCAATAAAGCAAATTTATTGAGCACTAACTGTGTGCAGAGCACTATATAAGCACTTGGAAAAGTACAATATGATAGAGTTGGTAGACACGTTCCCTAACCACAACTTTACACAACACTGTTCAGGCAATAGGGCTTGTAATATGTTCCGCAGTAATGTATATAAGAACTAATACATGGGGAAAATAACATGGGTTCTTAAGCTTTTAAATAGAATGTTTTAAGTAAGAATTCATTAAGGTACAACAGAAACCTCTTAATGAAATCCCACTTTGAATCAGTATCAGATTTATTTACTCTTCAGTAATATATAAAAAAAGTGAATTAACACCTCCAGCCCCAAGGCACTTACATACTTACCTGTAATTATTTATTTATATTAATGTCTGTTTCCTTTAACGTCATTGTGGACAGGGAATGTGTCTGTTTATTGTTATATTGTATTCTCCCAAGAGCTTAGTACAGTGCTTTGCACATAGAAAGCACTCAAATACAACTGAATGAGAGAATTATAGTACCGTAATTTTTAATTCTAAAAAACCTGGAAAAAACAGTACCTAAGCTAAATATAATTTTCAGCCTGTCAGTTCATTTATGGCAGAGAAGCGGCATGGCTCAGTAGAAAGACCCCGGGCTTGGGAGTCAGAGGTCATGGGTTCTAATCCCGGCTCCACAACATGTCTGCTGTGTGACATTGGGCAAGTCACTTAACTTCTCTGAGCCTCAGTTCCTCATCTGTAAAATGGGGATTAAGACTGTGAGCCCCACATGGGACAACTTGATCACCTTGTACCAACCACCCCGCAGCGCTTAGAACCGTGCTTTGCACATCGTAAGCACTTAAATTGTATCATTATAATTTTTATTATCATTTATAAAAATGTAAACCCTGACAATAATTGCAATAAATGTAAAATTAGAGGTAATTAATCTATTGATTTTGTATTAAGATAATACATAAATTGTAGGGCTCACGCTTATCCACTAGGCTATGCCGCTCTTACAGGAATTTCAGGTCTAGTTCCTTATCAAGCTGTGGCATAATCAACGTAAATGGAAGAGGAGCAGGGTGGCCTAGTGGATAGTACATGGGCCTTTGAGTCAGAAGGACCTGTATTCTAATCCCGGCTCCACCACTTGTCTTGTCTGCTTTGTGACCTTGGGCAAATCACTCAATTTCTCTATTCCTTAGTTACCTCATCTTTACGGGGGATTAAAGCCTGTGACTTTGTCCAACCTGATTAGAACATACCTACCCCAGCACTTAATACAATGCCTGGCACTTAGACACCATACAAATAAACTACCAAAACAAAACAAAAAAAGAGTTGGTAGGCATTCCCTGCCCATAGGGAGTTTACAGTCTAGAGGGGGAGACAGGCATTGAAATCAACTACAGGTATGTATATAAGTGTTGAAGGTGGGAGTGACTAAAGGTAATAAATCCAAAGTGATGCAGATAAGGAGAGGCAATAGAGGATATGAGGGCTTAGTTGGAGAAGGCTATTCATTCTTCAAAAACCTGAAAAAAATAAGCAGAAGTTGGCAGCAGACACATTATGAAAACAGCAAACACTTTGAACTGCCAAACCACTACAGAGAAGACTTGTAAATTTAACTGGAAGTTAATCACCTGCAACATAATAAAACTAATGTACTATTCTCCGAACCACTCTTCCAGGAAAAAAGAATAAGACAACAGTCATATTAACTGTTCATCAGCGAAATAAAATACTGTTCAAATATCAAACACTTCAAAGTCAACTCTTGAAACAAAATAAAATTATGTAAAGTAACATTTTTCACAATCATCACAGTATCAGCTCACACAATAGCTTAACCTTCATTCTACTCCCATTCATCATGTACATTTAATTTTCTTGTAGGAATTTAATCACCTACTATCTGATGTAGAAAGGAATTACTGCAGTGCAAATTCACTGCTGGGTTTGTACCTTTGTCATTTGCTGCCTATTTTATCATTTCTACTCTAAGAATGTGCATAAAGATTATTTTTAAAATACCATTTTTAATTGATGCCATGCAAGTCTTTTAAATACTTTATTTGGAAATATTAATCCTTGGTTATTTCAGGAACTCCAACAATATAGTTGGCAATACCACAGCTTTCAAGTTGAGTTAAAGTGAATCAAGAAAATACTTTAAAAGGCAGCACAACTGTTCTTTTTCTATTTCTATGTATTTACACTTAATATCCTCAATTTAAAGTCTGTTAAATGGAGCCCAGTCTAAGTAGTTCAAACTTGCACGTCCTTTGGTTTCAGATTAAGCAAATGACCCACATTTTTGAGCTACAGTTTTTATTTCGAAAAGTGCTTTATATTTGTCAAAGAAAATACACAATCAGTGGTATTTACTGAGTGCGTACTGTGGGCAGAGTACTATACTAAGCACTTGGGAGAGTACAATACAAAGAGTTGGTAGACACCTTGCCTGTCCACAATGACCTTAAACGAAAGAAGCTTTGAAAGAGGGTTTTTGGCTCCAATGTACAGATGAAGCCCTCGAGCTTTTAGTTTTAATGCCAAGGCTGACTGTTAAATTTGAGAAAAATGTTCTCATCCAAGCAGACTTAGTGTGGGCTGGAATTTTTGCAAGTAAGTGCATCCAAATACTAGCCACTAATACTCATTATACACCTTCCAGGCAGCATGGTATGGTAGAAAGAACACTGGTCCTGGAGTCAAAAGAAACCGGTTCTCACCCCAGCTCTGTGGCCGGCCTGCTGTATGACTCTGGGAAAGTCATTTGACTGGCTCACGGCAACCGCGGCTACTAGGACACAAAATGTTTATCTTACCTGAAGAAGGGGAGTGTGAACATGCGACACAACATGGGGAAGCCTTCGCCATTCACGAATGGCCAAGCTACTAGCCATTTCAACGAGGCGTTCAATGAAGTTGAGCTGCTGTTCTTCAGGATGGCAAATAGCCAGATATCCTCGGTACATGTTGACTTTCCAGGCCATCTCTTTTGGACAACTCAGCTCCACCTGGTAGTAAAAGAACTGAATGCTTATTGTGCGAAGAGCACTGTGCGAAGCAGTTGGAAGAGTGCAATATAACGGAGTTGGAAGATATGTTGCCTACCCACCATGAGCTTACAGTCTAGAGTGGGAGACAGACATTAATACGAATAAATTACAGATATGTATGTAAGTGCTGTGGGGCTGAGGAAGGGGTGAAAAAAAGGGTGCAAATCCATGTGCAAAGTTGACACATCATCATCATCATCATCATCATCAATCGTATTTATTGAGAGCTTACTATGTGCAGAGCACTGTACTAAGCGCTTGGGAAGTACAAATTGGCAACATATAGAGACAGTCCCTACCCAACAGTGGGCTCACATAAGGGAATGGGAGAGGACGAAGAGAGGGTTTAGTCTGGAAAGGCCTCTTGAAGGAGATGTGCCTTCAATAAGACACAGTAAGTGCTCAATAAATGACAGAATGAATGAAGTCAGCCCACTGGTGGAAACATATTCATCTTCATTTATATTTGAATCCTGTTCAATTTTAATTCTATTGCCTGACCTTGGAAAGAAGCTTGATTCTCTCTGGTCTAGAAGTGTCACCTAGGGACTGACTTCACATGTCTCTCACAGTGTTCCTCGAATCATTTCAAAAAAACAGCTATATTCACTGTCATTTAAAACCATGCAACTTACTGTTTATAATGAAAAATAACTTTTGTTCTTGTATTCAAATTGTGACAAGTCAATGGCTTGCCTCTTTTACACTTGATTTTCACTGCTAATGTGATCACATTTTCCATAGCTTAAGGAACGGGAGAAGACATGGTTAACACACATTAGGGCCAAAAGATCAAGACTAGTAGGGAAAAAATGAGGAATAGGAGACAGGCACTAGAGAGAGACAAATATCCAAAGAAAGAAGCAAATACATACACAGGCAAAGAAACCCATTCACACTCCATCCCATTCCCTCACTCCATAGAGAGAAAATGAATTAGGCATGGGGATGAGGAAAGCTGGAGGAGAGAGTAAGAGCAGTTGCTGTAGCAGAACAACTTTCCCACAACTGCCATCACAGCTGAAATAGTGGTGAAGATTGTGTTGTGGCCCCATCTCTCTTTACCTGGCCCTGCCACAACTCACCACCACCTGCTTGGTTTCTTGAGCTACCATCTGAACCACCAACTTGGCCTCACACACCACTGCTGCAACAACTGAAGCAGGGCTTTCAATCAATCAAGGGAATTTGAGTACTTACTCTGGGAGAGCACTGTACTAGGCATTTGAGAGGACAGAAGAGACAGGAGACACGAACCCTGACCGCAAATGGAAGATTTTTTGGGTGGTGGAAAAGGCCTCCAAATGTTCTGATTGCCTTGCCTAATGTACACTTCCAATAGATCACCCAAATTATTTTGATTCAGAAAGATAAACAGAGGTCATTCTAGGGACAAACACCAGAATTCCAGAAAGCCCTAAATGGTCTGAGGTATAACACAACAAACTTTGATGTGGCAGTAGAAAAGAAAAAATATATATGAAAATGGTCCATTTATCAGCACATAGGCCATTATTCTTTCAGAACCTGATACTATTTCATGACATTTTACATGATCTGACCAAATAGAAATTCCATTTCTATTTCTGCCTTTTCTCTTCAGTTAATAAATGTCTCATTACTGAAAAAAATTCCATTCAAGCATATCTGCAGTCACCGGTAGCTGCCAGTTCTCTTCAACCTACAAACTATCACAGTACAGCTTGTCAGATATATTAAATTTACTCAAGGCTTAAATTCTACTGTGGAATTGAGTATATATTTTACATATTTAGAGTTACAAAAAATAAATAAGATAAGCCTCTTAATTAAGGTGAACTCTTGCGTTTCAACTGACAAACTCGTAGATAGGGCATTTTGCTGATTTTGGCCACATTAAGCTAAGTCACAGGAAATTTAAAATAAAGCCAGTCCAAACGAATGTGACACTTAAGCCTGATCATCAATTCTAGCTACTGGCATTGCTAAAAGGTGAATGATTTAAACTCAACGAGCCCTACTACCTTGCAGATAATTTTTTCCATCTATCACCTGGCAATCATTTTCCCAGTCATTCCAAAGTCATGACAATAATGTCTGATGGCAGTTTTTCAGGCCTAGTATTAGCAGACCTATTTGCAAGGCTGTTCTTGGCTTAGAATTTCAGTGGATAGCTCTCAACCACATCCACTTTCTATTGTGCCTTTCAAGCAGAAACTAAATCCTAGTTTTAGGATTTTAGGATGCCCTATGAGTGATATAGGTCTCCAAACCCCTTAAGAAGTGTTGTTTAAAACAAATGCATGTGTTGCTTTTTTTTTTTTTAACTGAAAAGGAAAAATTTACAGTCAAAAGGAAATAATTTTGGACAAATTGAGAAAACCATCAAGACTAAAGCAACAATTCTTGGGGACATTCCCATCTCTGTAGACAACACCACTGTCCTTCCTGTCTCACTAGTCTGTCACTTTGGCATTATCCTTGACTTCTCTCTCATTCAACCCACATATTCAATCACTAAATCCTGTTGGTTCAACCTCCACATCACTAAAAATCCATCCTTTCCTTTTCATCCAAATTGCTACCACATTAATCCAAGCACTAATTCCATCTGCCCTGATTACTGTATCAGTCTCTGTAGAGACCTCCCTAACTCCTCTCTCTCCTTACTCTGGTCCATATTTCATTCTGCTGCCCGGATCATTTTTCCACAAAAACCTTCAGTCCATATTTCCCCACTCATCAAGAACCTCCAATAATTGCTCATAGACCACCATAAACAGAAACCCCTTACCATTAGTTTAAAGCACTCAATTACCAGGCCCCCTCCTATCACACCTCACTACTTTTCTATTAAAATTCAGCCCTTACACTTTACTCCTCTAAAACCAACCTACACACTGTACCTCGATCTCACCTATCTAGTGGCCAACCACTAGGCCACATTCTGCAACACCCTCCCTCTTCAAATCCAGCAATTATTCTCCCCCCTTTCAAAGCCTTATTGAAGGCACTTTGCCTCCAGGAGGTCTTCAATGATGAAGCACTCTTTTCCTTTTCTTCTACTCCACCTGTGTCACCCTTACTTCCTCCTTTTATTCAATCCTACTTCCCGGCCTCACAGAACTTATGTACATATACATAATTTATTTTTTTATATTAATGTCTGTCTCCCCTTCTAGACCGTAAGCTCCTGGTGGGCAGGGAATGTGTCTATCAAGTCTGTTACACTGTCCCAAGCGCTGAGTACAGTGCCCTGCACCATAGTATGCACTCTATAAATATGATTTATTGATTGGAAACAAAATTACATTTCCCCTATGATTTGGTAATGTTAAACTGATAAGCTAGAAAACACAGTTTCCACAGGCTGCATAAACTAAGAAAGCATGTTCAAGAGTTTCATTTTTGTAAGGAACAAAGAAGATTCAAACTTGGTTTTAAAACTTGAGAATTACCTCCAAACACAACCTTCCCCATTCATTAAGTAAAACTAAGATGGCACTGTAGCTCCAGAAATAGACAAAAATCACTAGCAAAGTTTTAAATAATAGTAAAGGAGTTAATTTTACACTAACAAGTCCTTTTAAATTACATTTTCAGCAGGTGGTCAGGAAATTGCTTAAGTGCTTCAGACTTCGTAAAAGCAGTAAGTTTCTTTCCAATTTCTCTACCAACAGTCTAGAACTTATGAAGCATACATTTATCAGGCATATAGATAGCACAGAGCCATGTACTCTAAATGAGACCTTGAAAATGGCAAGACAGGGGGGTTAAGTGATCTACAAGGATTTGTCATTCAGCCAATTGTGGTGTTGGAGCAAAATAATGAACTTTAAATGCATCCAGAAGGTCACTGGTAAACAATAAATTTGACCAATTACTTTCAGTCTACAACAGTTTGTACATTGCTTGGCCAATGCACAGACCCTAGTCCTTGCTCTATTCTAAAACTTGAGCAAAATTAGATGGAAGATTTCAGATGCCTAAAATAACCTATTTAAAAAAAAATATCTTGGAAACCAACTTAATAACAAACATCACTGAATTAAAGACAAATTGAACTGGACTTAGGGTTCTAGGATGGCACTCCTCAAGGTGAGACTTTGATTTGTGTAAATGTGTGTCCACTCAATGACTAACAAGCTCTCCAGCAGCCCTGTTACATTTGTTACCCACAATGCCTACTGCCATTTTTTGCTTCTCCCTCTTAGTGATATAATATAAAGAACTAGAAACTGTTTGAAACCATGACACTATTTCAATTCATTCTATTTCGAGAAATAGGATACTTGGCCCAGACATGTAAAGCTTTTATCCCTATCCAACTATACACTGGGTTTCAAGTCCAAGTTCTTTACCAATTAGCTTCTTTTTAAAAAGAAACATAATATTTAGAATTGCAATAATTTTTTCAGTTAAAACTCACCACAGGATCTCAAACACTAGAGCAAATTCCCTCCTAATCTGAAAAGACATGATTCAATCACTTCTGAATTATAAAAATAAAGACTAGAATTGGCCTGTTCATTTCTTAATTTCAAAAAGACATTTTAGAAAATTATTATCACCCAAAAAACAGTTGCTAAGTAAACTTCCTCCCCTCCATTCAAGAAAAAAAAACACCCAAGAAATTTGTGTGCACTTACATATACACACAGATACCTAAAGAGGAGAGGGGGAGGGAGAAAGAGAGAGTGAGAGAGAGAGAGAGAAAGGAAGGAGAGAGAGAAGAAGGAGAGAGAGAAAAGGGGAGAAGAGAAAGGGGGAGAGAGAGAGAGAGAAAGGGAGGAGAGAAAAAGGGAGAAAGAGAGAGAGAGAGAAAGGGAGAGAAGGGGGAGAGAGAGGGTGGGAGGAGGAGGACAGAGAGAGAAAGGGAGAAGAGAAAGAGACAGTTAGTAATCACTGAAATTACCCCTATCCAGCTCCCTGTAGACTGGAAAGATGTGTTTCTTTCCTGAAGGGAGGAAAATATCTCTGCCTAAAATATCAGCCCTTCTCCTTCCTTCGTCAGTTACATAAAATTCAGCATGACCCTCACGAATATTCAAGAAAAAGTACAAAAGATCAACCCCCCAAAAAAAACTAATGGAAAATAACTGTTTTGGAAGTATTTAGGGATGAAAATCCAATGATAGTATGCCATCTAAAGAGGTTTCTCATGATATGAGCACTAGTGGATCAAACCCTCTTACAATTTTCACCCACTAATCATTTACCCCATGAGTTGTACAGTTTTTTGATTATACTGCTTTATAAATATTTCATCTGAGATAGAAAAGGCTTCTTTATGCCATATCCCTTGATAGCTAACATTAATAAATTAAGAAAACCTTAAAAGGTTGTATTTTGATTGCATGCTCAGCGCATAGTTCCCCATTGGTTATAAACAGCCTGCAGCCTTGGTTTCAATGCTCCACAACATGTTAATTATCTTAACATACTCCCCTGGGATGTGTTTACCCCAGAAATAATATCTGTTGGCATGATTAGCAGTCTAAGCCAAGAATTAGTGCCCTTGAGTCTTTTAAATCTGGTATTTACACAGGGCAAATTCTTCCATTTGTTGCTCATTCAGGTCTTTCCTTTTCTTTCAATTAGCAACATGTCAAGCCAATGAAGCCAATTTATGGGTGATAACTGTACAGCGTGCAGTGCCTCTTTAGAAGCAGGAAGCCTGTTTCTGAAAGTTACTTTCTTTTAGTGGATTCTAGATTTTGTTTTCTTTCCTCGGAATCTGAAGAGATCAGGGATTAGAACACATGGCCAACTAACTTTAGTGGGGTCTGCACTACACAAGAGCCTGAATATTTTTTGAAGCCATGTCCCATTAGACTTACCACCAAGTCATCTGCTTGCCTGAAAGATGGCATTTCTGGTCCATCAATCCCTCAAAATCATCACCTCTCCCACTGCATACAGTAAATTCTCAATAAATACCACTGGTTGATTGATTGACTGCCAACTGGTGGTGGGGAGATTGGAGGTGGGAAGGGAATGAATGGCTCATGAAGGTGCAAGAAAACTAGCAGTGAGGTGATGAGGGCAGCTCAAAGTCACAAGCAGCTTTACTTTATTAGGAATCTGTTAAGTGCTTACTATGAGCAAGGCACTGTACTAAGCGCTGGGGAGGATACAAGCGCACCAAGTTGGACAAAGTCCCTGTCTCACATGGGGCTCACAGTCTCAATCCCCATTTTACAGATGAGGTTACTGAGACACAGAGAAGTGAAGTGACTAGCCCAAGGTCACCCAGCACTCTTGAAGGATACCCCATTATGGAAAATTTGCATCACAGTATACTCCCCACTGTGCCTAATATCAAGTGTGCACATGCAACAATTTATTCCAATACCACACAGAGCGACATCCAGGCAGGCACATACTGTTAGAAGAACTTTCCTTAATTCTGCTGTCACATTCTATCCCAAGCATGTAATGAAAACACACGTTATGGCAGAATGAGGAGTCTTGGAACTGGGGCGGCTACCCTTCTACTTCAAGTGGAAGGGCGAGGAAGCAGAGGTATCAGGTATTCAAAGGTTGGGATGCCATGTCTGCCACTATATCCACTATATCAACCTACGCATCAGGCAAAAACCTCCTCACTCTCTCTAGGCTCTCAAGGCTATCACCTCGCCCCCTCCTACCTCACCTCCCTTCTTTCCTTCTACAGCCTGGCCCACATCCTCCGCTCCTCTGCCGCTAACCTCCTCACTGTGCCTCGTTCTCACCTGTCCCGCCGTCGACCCCCGGCCCACGTCCTCCCCCTTGCCTGGAATGCCCTACTTCTGCACATCTGCCAAGCTAGCTCTCCTCCTCCCTTCAAAGCCCTACTGAGAGGTCACCTCCTCCAGGAGGCCTTCCCACACTGAGCCCCCTCCTTCCTCTACCCCTCCTCAGCCCCCCGTCCTACCTCCTTCCCCTCCCCACAGCACCTGTATATATGTTTGTACAGATTTATTACTCTATTTTACTTGTACATATTTACTATTCTATTTATTTTATTTTGTTAATATGTTTTGTTTTGTTGTCTGTCTCCCCCTTCTAGACTGTGAGCCCGTTGTTGGGTAGGGACCGTCTCTACATGTTGCCAACTTGTACTTCCCAAGCGCTTAGAACACTGCTCTGCACACAGTAAGCGCTCAATAAATACGATTGAATGAATGAATGAATAAATGACTGTAGCCATGGCACAGGCTGCGGGACTTTGAGCCAGGACGAGCCCAAAACACTGTTCCTCCAGTCACAGTGTCCTACCCATCTTCCTGCCTATATCGAGAAGCAGTGTGGCCTAGTTAAAAGAGCATGGGCCTGGGAACCAGAGGGCCTTGTTCTAATCCCAGTTCCACCATTTCTCCGCTTTGTGACCTTGGGCAAGTCACTTCACTTCTCTGAGCCTCAGTTACCTCATCTGTAAAATGGGGATTAAGACTGCCTGGGACAGGGATTGTGTCAAATCCGGATATTTTATATATACCCCAGTGCTTAGAACAAATGGTGCATGACACACAGTAAGCATTTAACAGATACCACACACACAGAAAATGCTGTTCTCATTGTTTATGGATTTCTATTTTTGTTGTATTCTTATGACCGTCACCCATCCCCTCTTCCATTCCACACTTTTAGACTGTGAGCCCCTTGAAGGCCAGAGACCTTGTCTATTTTCAATGGTACATTTTTTCCCAATCCTTTGCTAATTTCTCTGCCCACGAGTTTAATATGTAAAATCACATCTCCTCCAGGAAGCCTTTCTAATCTTTCATCTCTACCCCATCTCCCCCGATTCACGGCATCACCTATGTATTGAACCCTCATCCTTAAAGCTCTTAAGCAACAAGGGTCAGCATGGCCTCGTGGAAAGAGCACAGGCCTGGGAATCAGAAGACCTGGGTTCTAATACCGGCTCTGCCAGTGGCCTGTTGTGTGACCTTAGGCAAGTCACTTAACTATCCTGTGACCTTGGGCATGATGATGGAGTGCTGTAAAGTTAATGGTAACAAGTTTCTGTTGGATGCGGAGATGGATGGGCAACCACTGATGGTTCTTCAGGATTGGGAATGGATTGAAAGAGTAAATCATCAGGGCAATCAATCAATTGTATTTACTGAGTGCTTACTGTGTGCAGAGCACCGTACTAAGCACTTGGGAGAGTAAAATAAAACAAACACAGACACATTCCTGCCTACAATGAGCTTACAGTCTAGAAGGGGAAACAGACATTAATATAAATGAATGAACTATGGATATGTACATAAGTGCTCTGGGGCTGGGAGGAGGGAATGAATAAAGGGAGGAAGTCAGGGCAAGGCAGAAGGGAGTGGATGAAAAGTAAAAGAAGGCTTAGTCAGGGAAGGTCTCTTGGAGAAGATAAGGCTTTGAAGTTGGGGGAGAGTAATTGTCTGTTGAATATGAAGAGAGAGGGTGTTCCAGGCCAGAGGCAGGATGTGGGCGAGAGGTTGGCAATGAGAGAGACAAGACTGAGGTTCAATGAGTAGGTTGGCATTAGAGAAACGAAGTGTGCAAACTGGATTGTAGTAGGAGAGTAGCGAGGAGAGGTAGGAGGGGACAAGGTGATTGAGTGCTTTAAAGTTGATGGCAAGGAAAAACAGAGTGAAGTATGGACTAGAGTGGGGAGAGACAGAAGGCAAGAAGGTCAGGAAGGAGACTGATGCAAGCAATAAAGCCAGGCTTGGATAAGAGTTTGGATTAACATAGTGGCAGTTTGGAAAAAGAGGAAAGGATGGATTTTAGCTATGCTGTGAAGGTTGAACTGACAGAATTTGGTGACAGACTGAACATGTGGGTTGAATGAGAGAGATAAATTGAGGACAACGTCAAGGTAAAGGCTTGTGAGACAGGAAGGATGGTGGTGCTGTCTACTGTGATGGGCAAGTCGGGGGGATAGGGTTTGAGTGGGAAGATGAGAAATTCATCAGTATATACTTGAAATAATTTATGAAAACCCCTAATGTGTGCCAAACAGAGTAATGAACACTGAGAAAAAATGCAATTTTTGAGAAAAATGAGAATACAATTGAGGACAATGATAAATACTTGAACAATAAGGCAGCTTGGTAAAGTTTCAGGCTCCTCACACCTCAGTACAACAGTCATATAAGTGACCATCCCAACATCCAGATAGTAAGAAGGCCTCAAACTGCATGAGTTTGTGTTAATACCTCCTTTGCATGTCCCCCAAGTACTTAATAAGCATTCTGCTTAGAGCACAATAAATACTGCTTATGACTCCTAGATAACCAAGGTAATTTACTACATAGATAAAACTTACTTCGACTGCCCAAATCCCCAGCTGTATCTTCAGTCAGAAGAAATCCCCTAAGAGACATCCACTATTTTTGTGAAATGAGTTTACAATGCTGACTGTAGAAGTGTACTCAGCATAATGTGGAAGGTACAAACACCTTAAGTGAAGCACGTCTTCAAATGGGGCTGGGGGAATCTTACCTGAACTAACGCCTCCTTCATGGCTGTCCAGTTTGACACTCTCCAAGCACATTCCAATACGAGATAAGGATTTATATGACCTTTCGACTGCCCGTATTCTGTCAAAGCCTCCCACTGGTTCAACTCCTTAGAGCAGCTACAAAAATGAGAACAAGTTTCAGCTGCCCTTTTACCCACCAGTCACAAAGAGAAAAAGGTGATCAAGTAATTTATAGCTTTTCCTCAGAGAAGGAAAGATGCTGCATAAATGTCAAAGCCCCAGTAATTAAGGAGGCTCCCTCAGTAGGTAAAATATGCTCAGACTTTTTGTTTAAGCACAATTTAAAAAACATCGCCAGGGCACTAAACTGCAAAGGAGTTTATTTTCTCCAAAAGGTGAATAGTTAACTAACTAGAGGAGGCCAACTATTAGGGGTAATACTAACATTTGGCATATTAATAATGAGATTTTTAAAATCGCATGGCAACCGTATTACAGATTTAAATAGTATTTTGCTAATTCCTATTTTACTACATCATTTTCAAAAGCTCCATTAATATGAGAAACCACTAAAACAAAGATAATATTTCTACACAAAGAAATAAAGAACTACGAAGCTCTACTTTACTTGTAAAGCTCCAATGTACCAATCTCAAAGGAAGAACAAACATCACCTAATTTTCCACCAATGCAAATACGCTTTGGCAGGATTTTATAAACAATTTAGCAAAAGAATAGCAACAGTTGTATTACAAATTCCCTACAGCTTTTAGTTGCAGTTGAAATTTTTTGAGGGTTTTTTTGGCTCTTAAAAGCGGTGTTTTCAAACAACCTCAGTGCTTGTTTTCCAGTGTTGTTCTTCTGAAGCTTTCCAATAGCAAATGCTTTGAAATATAACAATTTTAAACTCCTACCGAATCCAATGGTCTTCCCACAGCTGGTATTCTGGGAAGATAGCAGGAGACGCATTATTCCGTTCATGTTCCTTTTTGGCTTTCTCCATTGCTTTTTCATAGGATTCTTGTGCCTAAAAAACAGTTCTTAATATTTAGTGTCTTGCCATTCTATAAACACAAATAGAAAGAGAGAAAGCATTTTCATCCATAGGCAACACTAAATTTATCCAGGGTAATTTAACCATCCACCTTCCTTTCCCTCTACATCTCCCCCATGAATTTGGCTACCTGCCTTTTGCTGACCAGTTCATAATTCACAAAACCTCCATTAAGGCACAGGGGAAGAGAGAAGGGGAAAAGAAAGATGAGGAAAAAGTGAAATAATTTATCTGCAATGAAAGAATAAATCATTACCTTTCTGGATTATCTAGAACTTCAATGCATCTGTTTAAAAAGCCATTTCATCCAAGAAACACAACCTAAATTAGGTCCCCATTTCCCCAACCATCCCTCCCATTAACCACCCACATATGCACCTGCTTATTTAGTTGTTACTGACTGATTCATCTGTGCTATTAGTTCAGGCTACTCTCATTCTTAACTATGGGTCGCTGTTCAGTGTCTATCTTCTATTAAATTTGAAAGCTCAAGGGCAAGGATCACATCTTATGCTTTTTATATGTTCTCTAATATCTCATAGAGTGCTACTGTTTTATTAAAATAGGTACAATTCATTCAGCTGTGGTGATTTACTCTACTTAGTTCATGAGACTTGTATAAGATAAAGACTCCAGCGCATTGCAGAGTGCCAGGTACCTGATCAGTCCTTAATACATGACATAATTATTATATGGCCCTTAAATAGTAATACTGATAATATTTGTTAAGCATTTACTAGGTACCAAACACTGTACTAATTGTTGGGGTAGATATAAGATAATCAGGCCGGTCAGAGTCCCTGTCCTTCATCGGGCTCCCAGTTTTAAGTAGGAGGGAGAACAGTACTGCATCCCCATTTTACAGTAGAGGAAACAGAAGCACAAAGGAGTGAAGTGACTTGCCCAAGATCACCCAGCAGGTAAGTGGCAGAGTTGGGATCAGAATCCAGGTCTCCTGACTCCTAAACCCATGTACTTTCCACTACGCTATGGTGTAACTGTTCCAACAGTTCCTTACCAAATGAGTAACTTCACTGTGTTGACAAATGGTTACCTGCTCAAAAAATCCATGCTGTTCATATGCAATAGCTGTGGCTGTCTCAGGAAATTTGCAGCGTTTTTGCCATAAACCAGCCCACATATCCTCCTCTTGCAACAGTGAGTAAAGTTCAGCAAGTGAATCCAGTATTTCCTAAAAGATGGCACATATTAGATTTGCATGGGATTAAATGTTCTCCATACAACAAACATGATACTTTTCTAAAAGCATGACTTACTTGCTGAGGTGGTGTAATGCTCTCTTGCTCATAAAATTCTGTGGTCTGTTTAGGCTTAATTTGGAGACTTAGTCCTTTTTCAAAAGCTTGGTGCTCGAGCATTAATGTGGATCGGAACCAGAGATTATGAGTCTTGCCCAAATATTTCAGCACACAGGGTCGGATAGGGATGGGAGGGACACACTGGGACATAGCTTCCACGAAGCAGTTCAAAGCGCTTGGCTGGCAATCCCTCTGGACTTGGTGACTCCCACTGCACAAGAATGGGCTTATTTCACCCGCCAGTGCCTAAAATAAAGGGATTAAAAAAGCAAACAAAAAAAAATCATTTCTTGAAACAATCATTTCTTGAAACCAGTACACATCAATTCTCTATTCTCAACAAATTTAGAATTTTATTTTCAAAATTGGCTCTCTGGACGAAGGTGCCAATTTTCTTTGCCCACATTTGAATTTGTTCAACGGCACCTTTCATAAACATTAAGTACTGAGATACATGATTTGATTATTAATGGTATTCACCGACAGTAATGAGGCAAGTAATGGCTTAACAATATCTTTAAGAGAAAGGGAGGTGGCATGTCAACAATAGCTAAATACTTTTTTAATGCTCACATGTTGCTGTCGATCGGACAGAATTTTCCATAATCTGGCAAAAAGCTGGATCCAAGTCTTTTCAGCTAATGTTGTGGAAATATGGCACAGCTGGACAAAAGCACTGAGTAGTGCCCCAGTCTAAAGATACAAAGAGCTATTAGTTTTTGATTCACAGATTTATACCAAAAAACCCCCCAAAACAGATCCCCCATTCCCCACACGTATATATTATATATCTATAATTCTATTTATATGATGCCTGTTTACTTGTTTTGTTGACTGTCTTCCCTCTTCTAGACTGTATGCGTTTTAGAAAATCTAATTAGATACCATCATTTAATAATAGATGTAGTTCAATGACATTTAACAGAGGACTCTGCTTTTCAATGACGTTACAATATTTTACCTCAAAACATTTAAAAGTAGAAATAATCCTCAAAAATCTCATTCTATGTCCAAGCATTTCTTTCCATAATCTTATCCAACAAATACTGCATAATGAAGTAACATCTTTCTTTTAATCTTTTTGTGACCAGTATTTTAACTATGATTATTCCTCCACATATTTAATTATAATCTTAATTCTTAGAGTCTTGAGTTGGTATCACATGGGATTATTGCTTTCTAATTTTTTTTTTTAATTTAGGATTTATGGGGTAGGCAAACTCATATTTGATTTTTTTTTTTTTTTTTTTAACAAACTCACAAAATACCCTTCGTATCTAAAATCTAAATTTTGGGGGGATTCAATCAACAATATTAATTGTTTGTGTAGAGTAGTATACCAGGTGTTTGGGAGAGTTCAGAGTTAACGGTCAATCAATCATATTTATTGAGTGTTTACTGTGTACAAAGCACTGTACTAAGTGCTTGGGAGATCCTGCCCACAACGAGCTTAGGTCAAATGCTGCTCGTAAGGACCTTGCATTCTACCAGGTAAAACTGATACTGAAATAAATTAAAGGTTGGGGGAAGCAACAAAGTTTAAAGATACATACATATGGTCTGTGGGAAGAGACCAAAATAGTCATACATGCTTACGCATTATTTATCACTCAGGCTGCATTCAAAAGAGAACACACTGCACCTAATAATACAAGATAATCTACCTTGACTTTTTCCCTCTTTCAAGAACATTTCTTTCTAGATGCTAATTGGGACAGGGAAAGAGTCTACTAATTCTGTAGTATTGTACTCTCTTAAGCACTTAGTACAGTGCTCTGCACATAGCATTCAATAAATACCACTGATTGACTGAATGATTGGGAACATTATCTTCTTTCCGCCCAAGACAATTTGGAATTAATTTTCCTAAGGCATAGTTTTCAAAAGAAATACTTTCACTTAGCAACTTTATGATTTGGGTTCCACATTCTCAATTTAAAATGACTACATAGTATTTCAAGGGCTATAACAAACGATCCCCCTCTAGACTGTACTCTTCAAGCGTTTAGTACAGTGCTCTGCACACAATAAGCGCTCAATAAATACGATTGATGATACTCTTGTTGTGGGCATGGATTGTGTCTACCAACTCTGTAGTCTGTAGTGCTTTCCCAAGCACTTAGTACAGTGCTCTTGCACACAAGTGAGCACTCAATAAATATGATTGACTGATCTCAGAAAAAACAGAAACAGAGAAGAGAGAAAAAATACTGAATTTACTATGAATGGACAATTTAGGATTTCCAACTGCAGCTTTTCAGGAACTGTACTCCTGTTCCAATGGAAACACAAACCTTCACTTCCCGAAGGGAGTCCAGGAACTTGTCATGTCTGTTGGTCAACATATGTAATTGGTTGCCAATGTCTTTTTCAGAAAGTTCTTTGGTTTTGGGTGTGCTAGTCTGATCTCCTGGAGCTAGTTCAATGTCTATCTCCACATCCTAAACAGAAGTAAAGTTTAATAAAAATAGTTAGATTTTTAGGTCTAATCAGCAGAGGTCATTTCCTATAGATCTCCTAAAGCATTTCTGTCCCTGAGTTTGGGACAGTTTCCTGAAAATAATTTTGATGCTGATTTTGTCAGTCATCCTTGAGCTTTTATAGCAAAACTAAACCATTATTTCCATTATAGTCTTACTTTTTCAGTCAACAAACATTTCACATTGTTTCACATCTAGCTTTTTAGAAATTTAATTTATACTAACAAATTAAAAATAGCCAAGTTAAAACAAAGGATAAATCAAAGTTGGGTAGACAAATTTAATCAAATAAAATATGCAATATGTGACAAATTTACTTAGCAGCCTTTTTCCAATCAGATGAGGGCTGTTAAAGGAATAGCACATAATCTTGGAGCAAGATCTTGTTCAATAGAATTCCAAAGAGGCTTAACCCCCACCTGCACTCCAATTTCCAGCTGCCCAGAGCTTTCTGGAAGTCATACAATATTTGATTACCAAACTACTCTGCCAGTGATGTCTTCTATTCATTTCCCCCTGAACCCTGAAGTGGCTGTATTATCCATTAGTCCCCAAACTCTTCCCATTTCATAACCATTTTTATCCTCTCACAAATTCTGAAGTGCCTGAAGACTACAAGGCTTTAATGCCTTTATAGTTTGTATCACACAGGATGATTATTAAAAGACAAAGGAAGTCAACCAGATACCTTTTTACCCACACACAAACACTAACCAAAAAAGTGGTTCAAGCATAAGATTTTGGTTTAGCCTTTAAATGCTCTATTAAGCCTCCAGCTATGTGGGCAATTTTTTCTTCCACTTCTTCAGAAATAAATGAAAAAGACAGCACACCCATGGACCTCTGAAGTGTATGGCAGAGATGATCTACTTAAATTTGGATGGTTCTTTTCCTCCTAATAACACAATGCCACGGACAAAAATGTACTCGACTTCTGGAAAGCTCATCCCCCAAAGAACTAAAATCCCCAAATCAATACTATTTAGTCCCTGAACCAAGGATCTGTTGAACTGCAATTCTGATACCTGGGCCTTGCCAATATGAGACCCCATTACAGTTCACCCAAATAACCACAAAAGCCACTATGAATTCCTGGTGCCTGTTTTAAAGATTTCATGCCAGTGCCTGGGCTTGGGGTCTGAGTAGATAGAATCCAACTAGTGTTTCTAGTGGTGGGGTTGGGGGGAGAGAAATAGAGAGAGAGTGTGTGCGTTTGTGCGTGTGTGTGTTAAGGGTGAGGATTCTATGAGCAGATGACTGTAATGTATTTGTCACTAATTCCCATAATCAGTAAAGTATCTTGGAGACAAGAGTTGCTGAGATACCAGCTTTCCTTTCAGCAACTGCTGCTTCCCAGTACCAAATAGAGCAATTACTCCCAAGGTTTTCCACCCATTAAGATCAAAGGGGAAAATGAAAAGAGTGAGAAATCGTGATTTCTTTTTAAATAATAATTCTCATTTAGGATTTTCAGAATAAGTCACGTCTAAAACCATTGCCTTTGACCAATAATCTCTGCTTGCATAAACCTTTCACTCGGAAAAAGACATCTCAATCCCTTTTGAAGAAAAAGCAATAAGAACAATGTTACCTCTTCTTTGGATTCACTATTCTCCCTCTCCCGGGGTTCCTGTTTGACGTGGGTTACCATGGCAAATGCTGCCCGGTCGTGGCTGTCAGCTAGGTTGATGACATTAGTGATAGATGGCAGCATTGCGCCCTGACAACTTGTACCAATTGTCGTGTTTTTCTCGCAAACTGCCAACAGGAGCTAAAATATTTTTGAAAGATGAAAGGGAAAGGATTTAAAAAACACATACATGGTTAAAATGGTACTTAGATGTTCCCCATCCACAGATGTCTACATAATCACTGGTATTTGTTGAGGGCTAACTGTGTACACAATCTGCCCCTTTAGGCTGTATGCTCATTATGGGCAGGAAATGTGTCTGCCAGTGCATGGGAGAGTACAATACAATACAGAGTTAGTAGACATCTTCCCTGTCCAAAACAAGTTTGCAGTGTAAAGGGTGAGATTAATAGATGGCAATGCCAGTAATCCATTCCTAGGAAATATCACGGAACTGAGCCTTATTGAAACTGCAAATGAAGGCTCAGTTCAAGTACCTCAGGATCCACCAAAATAAAAAGTTCTGTGGAAATTTTCAGGATTAAGGGTCTACACATTAGATGATACTTCTAGGGGCCTCACTCTTTCAAGCTTGCCTTTGGTATTTCACACTGAGTTGAGAGATCAAAGAGTAGAAAACCCAATAACCACAGTCCATTCCCCCTACACTGAGGAGAGGAGGGTTCGAGTCTTTGGAGGGCATCCTCCGTCATCTTATCAGGACAGCAGAGGACAGAACAGTGTGCTCTCTGATTTCACTTGCCATGACTGGCACATCTATAGAGGACATTATTCCAACAATACAAAAGGAGGAAGTGTAGCTCTCGGCCACTGGCAGCCACCCCGTTTCTTCTATACCTTCCTCCAATGCTTGTGGTACTCTGAGATTGCCAAGTTGACCTCGGGGGTGCCATGTTAAGTTGCAGATGTACTTCATTCAAGGTCCCCAGTGGGGGCTAGGGTGGTTCTACCAATTAATAGTATTTACTGCTTGCTAAATGCAGAGCACTGTACTAAACGCTTACCGTACCTCGTTACGGTGAGTTAGTCCTCACCGTACCTCGTTCTCCTCACCGTACCTCGTTCTCGCCTGTCCTGCCATCGACCCCCGGCCCACGTCATCCCCCGGGCCTGGAATGCCCTTCCTCTGCCCATCCGCCAAGCTAGCTCTCTTCCTCCCTTCAAGGCCCTACTGAGAGCTCACCTCCTCCAGGAGGCCTTCCCAGAATGAGCCCCTTCCTTCCTCTCCCCCTCATCCCCTTCTCCATCCCCCCCATCTTACCTCCTTCCCTTCCCCACAGCACCTGTATATATGTATATATGTTTGTACATATTTGTTACTCTATTTATTTATTTTACCTGTACATATCTATTCTATTTATTTTATTTTGTTAGTATGTTTGGTTTTGTTCTCTGTCTCCCCCTTTTAGACTGTGAGCCCACTGTTGGGTAGGGACTGTCTCTATATGTTGCCAACTTGTACTTCCCAAGCGCTTAGTACAGTGCCCTGCACACAGTAAGTTCTCAATAAATACGATTGATGATGATGATAAGCGCTTGGGAGAGTACAATACAAATGCATTAGCAGAAACATTCCCCACCTATAACAAGCTTAGAGTCTGGAAGGGGAGATAGACATTCATGTAAATAACATGTATAATTTAGAGATATGTACATAAGTGTTGTGGAATTAGGGGAGGGGTGAATAACAAATGCCCAGAGGTCACATATCCAAGTGCACAGACGAGGCAGAAGGGAGAGCAAGGCAGGGAAAAGAGGGCTTAACTGGGGAAGGCCTTTTGAAAGAGATGTGACCTTAGTAATAGCTTCAGAGGTGGGGAGACTATAAGTATCATGACTATGATCTTTGGCTCTAAATGAGGTGTCTAACACTCAGCAGTACCATGGGAAATTGAAAGCATTCTTTGAATTTTTATATCTAGCTTGACATCTGTAGTGTCAGTTACAGCCAGGGCAATTCTGGGGAATGGCCTACAGCCCTATTCTTTACAATGCACCTTGAGACATACAATGCAGATGATGATGATGATGATGACGATGGTATTTGTTAAGCGCTTATTATGTGCAAAGCACTGTTCTAAGTGCTGGGGAGGTTACAAGGTGAACAGGTTGTCCCTGGGGGGGGCTCACAGTTTTAATCCCCATTTTTACAGATGAGGTAACTGAGGCACAGAGAAGTTAAGTGACTTGCCCAAAGTCACACAGCTGACAACTGGCGGAGCCAAGATTTGAACCCATGACCTCTGACTCCAAAGCCTGGGCTCTTTCCACTGAGCCATGCTGCTTCTCTGGTAGATGGTCATCCAATGTCCATACAGCAGGTCACACCATGTTTTAAGACGTTTGTCCTACCTCTATGCACTGTTTGATCCAAAAGTGGTTGCCCATGGCCTCCCAGTTTTGAGAGCAGGTCACATAAAGCAGACGTTCATAGACCCGACGCTTCATGGAGTTGTCAAAGACCTCAAAAAATTTGGCTCTGATGAGTGGCTGAGCACAGCGTAATCCTGAAAGGAAGGCAGGCTCTAGTTTCGCAGTGAGCTCGCTCCCAGACAGATTTTCATCCCTGTAATAAAAAATATACAGTCTGTTGAAAACAATAGCCTAGCCCACCTAAAATTCCCCCCAAAACACTTAAGTGCCAACATGTAAAGTAAGACTCAAAAGTAACTTTAGAATGTGCTCTCGTAGCCCATTTACGGCTTGGACAGGGAGCCCATCAGCATATCAGTTGATTTAATATTAAGAAACTTTTTAATTTACTCATAACTAGAAGATAAATGACACTTTACAGTGGCCAGATATAGCACACATTATAAACCAATAATCTGCCATATTTGATTAATTGCCATAATTACCTATAGACATAGTTAACCAAGTCCAAGAACTGGGCATTTAATTCAAGGTCTTCTGGAAACCGCTTTTCAATGTAGGTCATCATTTTCACTAGCAAGATGGACTTTTCTCGAAGAGTGGGGGTCTGAGTTGGAAAAAAAATACAATTAATTTTCCCAATTTGAGAAAAAAACATTCAGAAACCATTTCAATAGCTTTCTATCTTTTTAAAAAAATCCCTAAACTACAAGTCAGTGCACATCCCTAAACTACAATCCAGTGCACTGGAACCACATCGTACTTTAAATGTAAAACTACAGCCCTGAGCACATGCATCTGAATCTGTTCTCCTTCCTAATGACAACCATCAGCGTGGCCTAGTGGGAAAGACACGAGGCCTGGAAGTCGGAAGGACCTGGGTCCTAATTCCAGCTCGGCCGCTCATCTGCTGTATGACCTTAGGCAAGTCACTTCAGTTCTCTGTGCCTCAGTTACCTCATCTGTAAAAATAGGATTAAGACTGTGAGCCCCTTGTGGGACAGGGACTATGTCCAACTCAATGTGCATCTATCCATCCTAATGCTTAGTACAATGTCTGGCACATAGAAAATGCTTAACAAATACCACAATCATTATTATTACTATTATTATTATTGAATTTGTCAGGCTCTATGTGCTAAGCACTGTGATAGATGAGATATTCAGGTCCCTCAGTGGGTTCTCAGTAAGCCTACTTATCCCACTTAGTCTGTGAGCCCCATGTGGGACAAGGACTTTATTATCCAACTTGATTATCTTGTATCTAATCCAGCGCTTAGTACTGTAGCACTTAATACCACTATCATTACTGTTATTATTATTATTAATAACAACTTATTTTGCTTGATTTTAAAATCAACACATTGCAAGCACAATTTTTTTAGCAATTCAGAATCTGGTTTTCACTTTTGGCCTTAATCTCTCAATGAAAAGATTAGTAACAACTAAAGGCTGAACTTTACAATAATGAAAAGTTTAAGACAAATGGCATGCTTTATAGATATATGAACAGGAATATGTTCATGAAGTGATCAGGAAGTAATCGTATATTACATACAATCATATATATTGTTTATAATTAGATATATATTTGTATATTGAATACATACACATATACATACACACACACACACACACACACACACACACACACACACACACACACAAATGCACTGGTCAGACCTCAAACTAAGTATCCTGTCCAGCTTTGGTCACTGCACATTAAAATGGGTGTAAAGAGTTAAGAGATGAGCAACAGTGATGGCTAAAGAGTTCAAAAATCGATCCTTCGAGAAAGAGGAGGCTACAGGTCAACTAACCAGTTCTCTATGTCCACTGAGACTGGGTGAAAGAAAATGGACTTGAATTAAAGCAGGAGACGTAACCCACCATCTCCACTTAATTGTTTACCTGATTGGCTGCCAGAGGAGAATTATTTTTAACCCATTCTTCCACAATTTTTACAACAGCACGAAGAATCTTTGCATCAGATGATTTTTCAATGAGTGATGTCAGAATAGCTTGAATGAAGTTCTTCCTCATTTCCATGCTCATTACAGCAAGGCGAGTTTTCACAAGGTCCAAACTCAACATCACCAGTTCACTTGTACCTGCTAATGCAGAGAAGTACACTCTATAACATATAAAATATGTACAGTTTTTGTCCTTACTTAACATAAGCAAAATGATATTTTAGTGAGGCATTTTTCAATAAGCTAAACTATCCCTAAAGTACTCAGTGCTTGGCACATGGTAAGCGCTTAACAAATGCCATCATTATTATTACTCAGGAGTTCTGATATTGTGATTCCACTTAAAAGGGGACTTTTAAAAATTTAGGCAGACAATGGTTTAAAGAAGCAGCATGCTCTAGTGCAGAGAGCCCATGCTTGGCAGTCAGAGGGCCTGGGTTCTAATCCAGGCTCTGCCACTTGCCTGCTTGGGCAAGTCACTTTATTTCTCTGGGCCTCAATTTTCTCAACTGCAAAACAGAGATTCAATACCTGTCCTCCATCGCTTTTAGACTGTGAGCCTCATGTGGGATGGACTGTATCTGACCTGATTACTTTGCACCTAATCCCGTGCTTGGCACATAGTAAGACTTTAAATACCACAATTATTGTTAGGAATGCGAGGGGGAAAGGGTTGTGAAACAAAATACTAAGGACCACTGTGGTCAGCCTTGATTCTGTAGAAATGTATGGAAACCTATTTTCTGCACAACTAAATTAAGGCATTACTTTAACAGAGGAACACCCTGTTACATTTTGCAACAAAACTCATTTTTCTACACCATTAATGCCACCTAGAGGGGAAATCTCTTCATGCTTTCACTACCAAATCTGCAACTTGTCTTCATCCCTTACTCAATATCCAATCAGTACTTATTTGTCTCTGACCTTTTACGAAATGATAGCACTAACAGCCCCAGCTAACAGCCCTCTAGTTAAGAAAAAAAATACGATCGAAAATCATAGTGTACCAAATAGGTTACCTGAGTTTGCTTCTACAGTTCCTGATGCTGCTTGTGGATTTAAGTGATCTCTAACCATCTTCTGTAGGGACCGCATGAAGACAGAAATTAATCTGTCTATGTAGCTAGGGTTGTTACTGCAGGCAGACTTCAGAATCATTAAAGTACCTGAAAAATATTTTTTTTTACAGTTTTAACAGAAAGATAATGAAATTCTTCTTAAGCTACAATAAAAAGCCCATAATGGGAAAATATTAATAAAAAATTAATATTAGTGAAGTGCATACATAGAAAGATATAATCCATTTTAATTACACTGAGGTCTAAATTAACTTAGAAGAAATTTCAGAGTCAATGAAAGAGCAACAGTCCTAACTGTAAAACACTTAAAAGATGATAAAAATTATGTTTTGAATTAGAACTTTCTACAAAAATCACTGACAAATAGAAAATTACTTAAGTGAAATAATGCTGACTACACAGACAATTTTAGAAAATAGTAAGGATACACGCTGTTTAAAGTAGTTTACAAATTTGGACAATTTCAAGCCTGCCTTAAAGAATGTCTACATAGCAAAACTCTGAATATCTTACACAGTCCTAACAGACCTAGAGGAATCGTTCTGAAATTTTGATATAGGGAAACATTACAATTTTTAAAATGCTCCTTATAATAAACGACTTGTTGGGGGAGCCAATAAAATGAAAAAGAAAGCTATTCTTGAGCTGTCCAGGAATTCTGGAAACATCTAAATCAGGTGTATAACTAAAGCAAAGAGTCTCATTTCCATACTCTATGGATCCTTTCTTCTGCATCACCTTGCACTGAAGTTCAAACGCGGTAAACACTTTGATACTAGCCCCACCTTACACCCCCAAGTACTTAAGAATCTGTATCCTTAAAGTCTGTTGCTTCCCATACCTGTAATTTATTTTATCTAACTCTTCCACTAGTTTGCAAATCCCATGAGGACAGGAAATAGGGCCAAATAACTCTACTGTACTCTCCCTAATGCTTAGTTCAGTGCTCTGCACATACCATAAGCACTCAATAAATACCAATGACTGATTAATCTAGATAATTTACCCAATAAATCCAGTGGTGAATCATCTGGTTTGGCTGTCCACACTGCCCAAATTTACCAGGTACCGCCTGAATGTTTCACCTCTATTTAACCATGTAGCTCCAACACAAATTTCTAAATTTAGATGGCAATGATTCTTTGTTAGTGGCCTTTCTCAGGGAATGGTTTTTGCAATAAGTGTTACATAAACTCAATAAACAATAAAAGCTGTGTTGTTTGGGACTTTAATAACCACAAAGTTCTTCTATCAGTTACCTCACCTCTTGCTCCCCCCAACACAGGGAGGGGAAACAAAATACTAAGGACCACTGTGGTCAGCCTTGATTCTGTAGAAATGTACGGAAACATTTCTCAGTATGATGCACTTTGGTATTTCTCAGAATGATGCACTCCTTGGACACTCAAAAGCTCCGAATTAAGATCAGAAAATCTACCTCCTGCCAATCAGGGAATCCCACCATTCACTGATGCCCGCTAGCTAAATTGTCTACATAAACTCTTGTCAGATTCCTACAATGCCTTCCTTGAGCAAACAGGGTTAGCTGGTCTGATAAATACGCTTAGCAAACAGGCTTCAGCCTCAGTGATGGATCTGTTACTAGAGGGAATCTCCTAATCTGATTAGCACACAGACTTCTGAAAATGAGTGTGACCAGGGACTATACTAGGAACTTCACTAGGTAGTCCTGGCCCTCACTTAGCGGGAATCTTAGGCTAAATAGCTCATTCTCCAAGCATGTTCATATAATAATAATAATAATTGTGGTATTTGTTAAGCACTTACTATGTGCCAAGCACTGTTCTAAGCGCTGGGGTAGATACAAGGTAATCAGGTTGTCCCACATGGGGCTCACAGTCTTAATCCCCATTTTACAGATAATAATAATGGCATTTATTAAGCGCTTACTATGTGCAAAGCATTGTTCTAAGCGCTGAGGAGGTTACAAAGTGATCATGTTATCCCATGGGGGGCTCACAGTCTTAATCCCCATTTTACAGATGAGGGAACTGAGGCACAGAGAAGTTAAGTGACTTGCCCAAAGTCACACAGCTGACAATTGGAGGAGCTGGGATTTGAACCCATCAACCAATCAATCAATTGTATTTACTGAGTGCTTACTGTGTGCAGAGCACTGTACTAAGTGCTTGGGAAGTACAAGTTGGCAACATATAGAGATGGTCCCTACCCAACAGTGGGCTCACAGTCTAGAAGAGGGAGACAGAGAACAAAACAAAACAGATTAACAAAATAAAATGAATAGAATAGAATAGATATGTACAAGTAAAATAAATAGAGTAACAAATATGTACAAACATATATACATAAATACAGGTGCTGTGGGGAAGGGAAGGAGGTAAGGCGGGGGGCATGGAGAGGGGGAGGAGGGGGAGAGGAAGGAGGGGGCTCAGTCTGGGAAGGCCTCCTGGAGGAGGTGAGCTCTCAGTAGGGCCTTGAAGGGAGGAAGAGAGCTAGCTTGGCGGATGTGGGGAGGGAGGGCAATTCAGCCCAGGGGGATGATGTGGACTGGGGGTCGATGGCAGCAGGCAAGAACGAGGCACGGTGAGGATATTTTTAGACTGTGAGCCCACTGTTGGGTAGGGACTGTCTCTATATGGTGCCAACTTGTACTTCTCAAGCGCTTAGTACAGTGCTCTGCACACAGTAAGCGCTCAATAAATACGATTGATTGATTGATTAGCGGCAGAGGAGCGGAGGGTGCGGGCTGGACTGTAGAAGGAGAGAAGGGAGGTGAGGTAGGAGGGGGCGAGGTGATGGACAGCCTTGAAGCCGAACCTCCGAACCCATGACCTCTGACTCCAAAGCCTGTGCTCTTTCCACTGAGCCACGATGGGGTAACAGGAACAGAGAAGTGAAGTAACTTGCCCAAGGTCACCCAGCAGACAAGTGGCAGAGCTGGGATTAGAACCCACATCCTCTGACTCCCAAACCCGCGCTTTTTCCACTACTGTAGTCATTTTTTCTTTGCTAGAATTCTTCATGAAATATAGGCCATAGACGGTTCAATTGTCAAAAAGTCCCTCATTTCACTTGCTTCTCTGAGACTTAGAAGTCTAAATCAGTTTATAGAAATACCACTAATTGATAGTAAACAGTGGCAAAAATACTTGACAGTAACCACGGTGACTGGATTTGGAAAACAAAATTCATAAAAGTGAGTTTTAAGATTGCGTTTCTATTAGAATGAGTGTTTCCAACTTGCAATTTGAATAGAACACGAGGGGAGAATAAGGGAAGGGTACCATTATTACTTTGAAATAGCTGTGAACTGCATATATAAAGTGATGGGTGGCTACGCCAGGGATGCTGTTTCAGGAAGCTGTCAGGATCTTGTGGAAATCATTATCAGTTCTTTGTTGGCATTTCAGAGGGAACGATTTGTAAATATTTGAAATTCACTGTTTATTATCAATAAATGGTATCTCTAGAAACTGATTTAGACCTCTTGATAAGTCTCAGAGAAATCTCAGAGAACTAAGTGAAATGAGACAGTTAAAGTTAAAACAAGCCTTAGAAATCTTTTTCTACAACCTACTTGAATTTCACCTGGTATAACAGTAGTTAGGCAATTTTTCAATTGTTTTTGACCCAGCTTCCCCTTTCTCTTTATTTCCCAATGAAACAATTGATATCCCAACATGATTTCTGGCTAACAAAGGGTTCCTTAAACATAATTACTGTTTTGTAGGAGAAATGCTTGTGCATGCAATGGTAATGTCAACTATAAAACTTGGGCTGAGTTAAAGACAGGGACTGACAGAGGGATTAAATGAGAAAATCCAGCACTTAGAACAGTGCCTTGCACATATAAGCGCTTAAATGCCATTATTATTGTTATTATTATTATTATTAAATGAGCACTTACTGCATGCAGAGCACTGTACTAAGCACTTGGGAGAGTAAAATACAATAGAATAGGAAGACATGATCCCTCCCCACAAGAAATTTACAGCTAAAAGAGCTTACAGCTTTTCGTGGGTTAGTTATATAAGTTTCCCAAAGATTTTCAATATTCTTTTCCAGTCAAACCAGTGCTTGGCCTATTCCCTGAAACCAGTTAATTTTCTCAAAAGCCCCAAACTTCTGAACACTTTGAATGACCTAGATACAAATTCACCTCTAAGTCTTTTCAGTCCATCAGTCAGTGGTATTCACTGAGTGCTTACTGTGAGCAGAACACTGTACTAAGCACTTGGGAGAGTACTACAGAGTCAAGAGACTCATTTCCTGGCCACAGAAGCTTACAATCTTGAGGGGGAGACAGACTAATATAAATAAATGAATCACAGATATTTACTTGAGAGTGGTGCAGGGCTGAGGGAGGGGTGCGTATCCAGTGCTTAATAATAATAATAATCATAATGGTATTTGTTAAGCTCGTAGTATGTGCCATGCACTGTTCTAAGAGCTAGGATAGATGAAAGATAATAAGATTGTCCCACGTGGGGCTCACAGTCTTAATACCCATTTTATAGATGAGGTAACTGAAGCACAGAGAAGTTAAGCAACTTGCTCAAAGTCACACAGCTGACAAGTGGCAGAGCTGGGATTAGAACCCATGACCTCTACCCGTTCTCTTTCCACTAAGCCACGCTGCTTCTCAAAGGGTACAGATCCAAGTACCTAGGTGATGCAGAAGGGAAAGGGAGTGGGGAATAAGAGGCTTAATCAGGGCAGGCTTCTTGGAGGAGATGTGACCTTCAAAGATGGGGAAAGCGGTGGTCTGGCATATAGGGAGGAGGAGGAGGTCCAGGTCGGAGGGAAGATATGAGAAAGGGGTCAGCAGCGAGGTAGGTGAGATCGGGACACAGTGAGCAAGATGGCACTACATGAGCGAAGTGTGCGGGCTGGGCTGTAGTAGGAATTCAGTGTGATAGGGTAGGAGAAGGGTGAGTTGACAGAGTGCTTTAAAGCCTGTTGTAAGGAGTATCTGTTCAATGCAAAGATGAACAGGCAGCCACTGGAGGTTCTTGAGGAATGTGGAGATGTGGACTGGATGATCTGAGACCCATGTGGGACAAAGTCCAGATCCTACCTGACAATCTTGTACCTATTCCAGTACTTAATACAGTACATAACTGCTTAACCAGAGTAACTGCTATTATTAAGTCCAGGTGCACTCTCAGCTATCACTCAGTTCAGGAAACATCCAATTTCATCAGTTTTCTTTCACGAAAGAAAAATGCCCAATGCCAAAATAATTGTCAATTAACTTCATCTATATATTATTAACATAGAAAGGAGGGGAAAAACAAAATCTTACCAAAGAGTTGGGAAGGATTAGCATTGGTGGCCTTTTCGTAATTAGTAAGACCCTCATAAATCACTTTTCCTACTGCAGCATAGAGGCATTCCAGCTCTTCATATTTTGAAGCTACACTTGAAGTACCTGAAACAAGAGTTTAGTACAGCAACTTCTTGGCTTTTGTCCTTCAAAACTTCAACTACCTCTAGATAATTGGAAATCAGATGCACACAAATAAATTCTCGCATGCTTTTGAGTAACTCATGATGACACCAAAGCCATAAATATAAAGGAGTCTTTTATGACCAGAATTTGCATGGAAATACTTTGCATCTATTTCTAGAGTAATAGCCTCTTCACGGTGAATCTCTACAACACTCATCAAATCAACTATTTTGACTTTATTGGCATTTCCATACTATGGCACGTTCTAAATAAAATTTATTCAATAACATGGCAAAATTCACTTGTCAACTGTTCAACATTAGATTCAGTACATTTTACACCTAATTTCCCTTTCACATCTTAGTAAAGTAGTGATGTTCTACAAATGAAAAATTTCATTTCCAAAGCAGAGGAGAGATAATTGTAAAAAGACATTAAATTTATAGCAGGCATTTCTTGAGCCAAACCAATGCCTGCCCCGGGTTATTAAGTTTTTATGTTTGGAGATAATGACGCATTCCACATGATTACTTATTTCAACTTTTTTTTATGGGGGTTGGGAGTGCAAACTAAAAGGAGATGATAAAATGTAAAATCTGAGATTAGTCCATTCAAAACAGGCATCTCTCACTGCCCCTTTTCTTTAATCGCTAAAATCATGATGTGGAAAAAAGAGAAACCCAAGAGAAAGACTGCATACTTGGCTCCGTAGGGAAGATGCTCATTAAGCGGGATAGAAGGCTGTGAACTGCTCGCAAAACTTTGGTGTTCCCACAAGTCATGCAGGCAGCTATCCCTCGCTGTAAAGGTTTGAAGCTACTGAGGATTGCTGGAGACTGCAGAACGGTTAGCAGGAAACTCAGTACTTCTAAGCCAGTGCAAATATTTGCAAAATTGGCTTGATTTGGCTGCTCCTAGAAAGGAAGAAAACAGTCACTCATAGGTGCCATGAATGCTACAGATAGGTATCTTAGAGTTTAATGCCACAGTCTACTGAAAAATGGATTACAAGATAGGATACATTACCTAAACAGCATGTATATAAATACAGTAAAAATCTGGACAGATGTGTGGAACTTCCCCAGCACTTAGAACAGTGTTTTTCACATACTAAGCAATTAACAAATGCCATCATTATTATTATTATTATCTTGTTCTAATAACGAGACAGGAGGAACATAATGATGCTATACACACACACACACAAAAAAAAAAACCCCACCCCACCCCCCCACCATCTTATTCCAAATATGTACCAAACTCTAACCCTATATTCCCCATCCAGTGGCCCAGTAGTCTTCAGAGAAAGCACCTAATATGTGCAAACTGAGGGGGAAAAAAAAGTCTTGAAAAATCTGTGTCAAAAGACAGCTATTGCTACAATAAGTGTCTCTAGTATATAATAGAAGAGTCAGTATCTGTTTTGTAATGTTTCATGGTAAGCTGACATAACAAGAGATCAGTTTTTAAATATATGTTTTAATTTCTAAGCTTTCAACTAGCCACATTTCTCAAAAACAGAATAACAGTGTTCCTCTCAGAATAAAAGGGCATAATTAACGCATACTCTTCTGAAAACAGAACAGTAAATTTCAGATGAGCTGGGAAATAAATAATGGAAAGAAATTAAAATCAAAGCGTGCAATGCAGATTTATGGGGCATGAACATCTCATGTTCCACAAATAAGGCCTTGAGTTTTGCAGTCCTTCTGAGTTCAGAACAATATTCTTAATGACTCTAATTCAAAAGTGACTTCACTCGATGGCTTGGTAAATCAATCAGACAAAGTAGTAGTAGCAAGAATATTTGCTGAGTATTTACTGCGTGCCGAGCAAAGACCCCAAAATATTCCTTTCACACTTTAGAGAGTATGATTAGACTTATAGTTAGCAGTCCGTGAAATCTAGTTTACAGGCTATATACTTACCACAGTCATCAGTAGCTTGTCAAACCACTGTAGCTTGAGTTCTGATTTTGGCCACATATCTGGTCGCAAAGCAGTCTTTAGGAGATTTACACAGCGACGAGAAAGCAACTCTCCAGGAGAGCCTGCAGTATTGGAGTTGTCATTTACCTAAAAATCCAGAACGATCGCCAGATTTTTATTGTAATCACACACATGCATTTCATTGCTACATAGTTAAAATATATAGCTGTTAATTCTTATTCTATAATACAGACTTTTTCTGTCCTTTGAATCTTTTCCAGTTATTTGTTCCAATGCTGCATATACAGAAAGAGCAATCAGGAGCATGAGAAATACACAGTTTCAAGCAGGCAACTTGCTTATACGAAGAAGGATGCCTTAGTGGAAAGAGCATGACCCTTGGAGTCTGAGGACCTGGGTTCCAGTCTACCACATGCCTACTATGCGTGACCTTGGGCAAGTCACTGAACTTCTCTGTTCCTGTTTCCTTACCTGCAAAATGGGGATTAAATATCTATTCTCTATTTTAGACTGTGAGGCCCACGTGGGGAAGGGACTGTGTCCTACCGGATTATCCTATATCTATTCCAGAGCTTAATGCAAGAGCTTAGCACATAGGAAGAATTCCAAAATTATCATTATCATTTTTATTATTTACTGGATTTATTGAAAATATTCTTAACCAAGCATTCCAAGTAATATTCATTTAAGAGTTTGTCAGACTATGAGTGAAAAACACTGACCCACCATTAAAATTTTAAATTTTTTCAATATCCTGGTAAACTAAATAAGTATAAAAATGTAAGCAAGTGACAGGTCTGCTGAAATTTGCCATTTTACTAAAGCCACCATTTATAATAAATAATTTAATAAATAAGCAAAATGTAATAAATCTGGAATCACACAGTACCTGACAGGCAATTCTAATCAGAAAGTTCACGACAGTATCAGTATGCTGCTTATCAATGGGCTTGGCTTGAAGTGCATCAGCCCCAGGCAATGATTGGCTCCTTCCAAACACCTGGAAATACACATGAAGGGATGTTCAAGTGATAGCATATCTGATGCAGTAAGAGAATACATAAAGAAGCAGCGTGGCTCAGTGGAAAGAACATGGGCTTTGGAGTCAGAGGTCATGGGGTCAAATCCGGGCTCCACCAATTGTCAGTTGTGTGACTTTGGGCAAGTCACTTCACTTTTCTGGGCCTCAGTTCCCTCATCTGTAAAATGGGGATTAAGACTACAAGCCCCCCTTGGGACAACCTGATCTCCTTGTAACCTCCCCAGCGCTTAGAACAGTGCTTTGCACATAGTAAGCGTTTAATGAATGCCATCATTATTATTATAAAAATGAAATTCAGTTGGACAAGTTAAAGCATGCAATTCAACTGGGTGGACAGACCAACAGCTTAACAAAACCCAGACTAATTAATGTAGCTCATCAGCAACCTTAGCCTAAATCAAGCTAGGGAAGAGGAGATAGCATCCTTCAGCAAAGTAACACTACTATAACTGCCATATTCTAAAGAGCAATTTACCCAACCCTCCATTATCAACCTATTCTCCTCATAAAACACAAACCTCTGAATTATCTTTCCCAAGAGATAATTTCACTGTCACTCATTTAAAGAAGAACAATACTGAATGGGCAAGAATGATTTTGGCTTCAAGAGTACCAAAAGAAAGAAGGTTTTTAATTATTTGGGAGTGGGAGAAGAAAAGGAAGAAAAGCAAAGAAATGAAATAGCTTTGACATCCACATGTAGGTCAAATGCCAACAAAGAGTTCTATGCCAAGCACAACCCTCATAAAAAAAGCACATCGCCAATAAAGGGAAGTATATGTCGGAGCTGCCAGTGTCCATGAGGATTTATAGAAAACAATCTCTTACTGCACTTATTGCTCCAGAAGCAGTCCTGAAACGTTTCACTTCTTGGCCAGAATCAACCGACAGTCCCCTTTTAACAGCAGATGAGGTAGAACTGGCTCCCTCTCCACTTGCAGTTGAATCCATATCTGAATCCGGCTAACAAAGCAGAGAATAGCTTCAAGTAGGTCGCTTTTAAGGGGAAATGGGATACACACATCTATGAGGAATAGCAAGTAATTATTGTTCCTACCTGCTGATCTTTAATCCTTTGCAATTCCCATTTAATGACCACTTCCGCCAGATCTACAGCCAATTTTCTTTGCTCAATGGTAACGCTGGGAGTGAAGCCCAATCTCTGCATGGCACTCACCATATGTTGCACCAAATGATGTCTCACTGGGTAGTAAACCTGTAGGAATCATTCCCATTGACAGAACCATCATCAACATCAATGGCATCTCTTGAGCCCCTACTATGTGCAGAGCACTGTACTAAGCATTTGGGAGAGTGTAGAGTTGGCAGACATTCCCTGCCCACAACAAGCTACCAATCCCTTTCTTCGTATTTTCCAAAAGATTCAATAAATACAACTTTCGATCTCTTACTGAATTTGAAGAGCAACCACATGTATTTTCTACATAAGCTTGCCTAGGGCAAGCGTGACCCGTAACCGCGTAATACAATCTTTTAGAAAAACTAGAAACCCCCCCAAAAATTGACACGTAATTCCATTCTGTTGGATCACACTTGCAGGAGTTAAATTGCTGTAGGTCAAACTTGGGAGAGAAAAGTCTTAGTTTATAACTACAAGAAACCTCCTTCTTTGCCCCACATGAAAGATCCACTTGGACACAATCAATCAAGGGTATTTATTGAGCACTTATTAGGTACAAAGCACTGTACTAAGCCCTTGGAAGAGTAGAGTATAACAGACTTGGCAGACATGTTTCCTGCTCAAATGAGAGGCAGCTTTGTCTAGTGGATAGAGCACGGGCCTGGAAATCAAAAGGGCCTGGGTTTTAATCCCAGCTCTGTCACTTGTCTGCTGTGTGACCTTGGGCATGTCTCTTCACTTCTCTGTGCCTAGTTACCTCATACGTAAAATGGGGATTAAGACTATGAGCCCCATGAGGGATATGGACTATGTCTAACCTTGGTAAACTGAACCAACCTCGGTGCTTGCTTAGTACAGTGCCTGGCATATAATAAGTGCTTAAAGTGCATAAAAAACAAGCTTACAGTCTAGAAGGGGAGATAGACATTAGTCTAAAGAAAAATTTTAAATATATAATTCAGATTCATTCATTCAATCATAATTATTGAGCACTTGCTGTGTGCAGAGCACTGTACTACGCGCTTATGTGTACATAAGCACTGTGAGGTTGAGGGTGGAGTGAATAGCAAATGCCCAAAGGTTACAAAAGATGCAGAAGGGAAGAGGAGTTGGGGAGAAGAGGACATAAATGGGGGAAGGTCTCTTGTAGGAGATGTGACCTTTATAATGCTTTGAAGCGGGGAGAAGAGTGGTGGGTAGCATATAAGGAGGAGGAGGGAGTTCCAGGCTAGGAGAAGGATGTGGAAAATGGTTTGGCAGCAAGATAAATGAGATCAGGGCACAGTGAATAAGCTGGCACTACATGAGCATAGTGAGTGGGCTAGGTTGTAGTAGGAGATCAGTGGGGTGAGGTAGGATGGGGTGAGCTGCTTGAGTGCTTTAAGCCAATGGTAAGGAGTTCGTTTGATGTGAACGTGGGTGGGAGGTCCTTCAGCAGTGGGGAGACATGGGCTGAACTTTGTTTCTTGAAAAGCAGTCCATGCAGTAAAGTGTGGATTGGAGTGGGTAGAGACAGGAGGTAGGGAGGTCAGTGAGGAGCTTGATGCAGTAGTCACAGTGGGCTAGGACAAGTGCTTGGATCAGCATGGTATTAGTTTGGATACAGAGGAAAGGTGGGTTTTAGCAATGTTGTTGCTAAATGTTGACAGGATTTGGTGACAGATTAAATACATGGGGAAGAGAGGGATTCTAAGGGAAATGATGCTTTCTGAAGCAGAAAACACTGAATGTCCTTGGTGATTTAAACTAGAATCTGAATGTTTATTTCACGACACTATGTTCAGTGCATTGCACTACACTAGGTTCTATAGGGTTAAAAAAAAATCAACCAATAAAGCACCCTTGGCAAAGGGCTCAAGGAAGCAGGAAGTGGAAAAATAGCTAACAAGAGAAGCCACGTAGCCTAGTGGAAAGAGTACAGGCCCAGGAGTTAGAAGAGTTCGGATCCCAGCTCTGCCACATACCCTGTTGTGTGACCACAGGCAAGTCACTTCACTTCTCTATGCCTCAGTTCCCTCACCTCCAAAACAGGCATTCAATATCTGTTCTCCCTCCTACTTAGACTGTGAGCTCATATGGGACCTGATGATCTTGTGTCCACCCTAGCATTTAGTACAGTGCTTGGAACAGAGTAACAAACACAACAATCATTAACAATTAAAAGAAAAACCATAGAACTTGTAAGAACTGCACTTCTGAGGACAAATCCTTGACTAGACATATCATCACACATTATTATTTGCTACAAACCTTGAAATGCTGCACTATTAGATGCAAGATGTGGACAAGTTGAGGAACAGTATGACCCTCTTCTACAATGATTTTGCGGGTCCAGTGAGTCAGCATCTGGTGCCCATCTTCCATCCGAGCTGGTACTGCTGGAGTTAGGATAGCCATTGCTTGTCTGACAATTGCACGGGCCTCCATGGCGTGAGCCTTGAGAAGACTGTGAAAGACCTAACACAGGAGAATCTTGTCAGGTTACATGACTTGAAAATTAAATTTCCAAGCATGAATAAAGGAGCACTGTCAACTCAATGAAACAAAGACCAGAAGCTCATTAAAATGGCTTCTGAATGAGACTAAACGGTAAGTTCGGAATATTTCCAAGAGACACTTACTCTCCAGACCAATAAAAAGCAACTAAATGGTTTGATCTAATGCTTTACGGTATTAACAATTAGCTTGGCTTAACACAAATAAACAGAGAAGCAGCATGGTCTAGTGGAAATACCATGGGCCTGGTATTTAGAGGACCTGGGTTCTCATCCCAGCTCTTCCAAATGTCTGCTGCGTGATCTAAGGCAAGTCACTTAACTTCTCTGTTGTCTCATCTGTAAAATGGGGATTCAATGCCTGTTTTCTCTTCTACTTAGACTGTGAGCCCCATACAGAATAGGGAGTGTGTCCAACCTGATTATCTTGTACCTACCCCAGCTCTTAGAACAGTGCTTGAAACATAGTAAACGCCTAACAAATACCATAAAAAATTAAATGAAAACAGACTTAGCTGGCAAACAATCTAAAAAATGACAACCAAGTGGAAATAAGATTTCAGAAGAAGCCATGGAACCTAGATAAAAGGTTCAATACAAAAAAAATAAAAAATAAAAAACTCTAAAGTAACTTCATCTAGAAATAAAAAGTAACGCCAGGAAGAAAAGTCTATGCAACATACCTGAAGAACTATTTTCTTGTGTATTGCAAATTTGGCAATTATATGTGCAAGAAGTAAGTGACCACTGTATTTGCAGGCTGGATCCACACATGCCTTCGATAACAAGCACGGCCAAGCAAATGTCATCAAGCGGCGCAGTTTGCTATTCCGATTCTTGTTGTTATCGTGAATATGGTGTGGCGCGTGTTCAACAAGAAGCGTAGCAAATTGTAACAGGTAAATTCTGAGAGAGTCCAGCATGTCTGCCTGCTTCTCTGGGTCAAGTACCTAGCATGGAAGAAATGGAAAATATGGAACATGCTCATTTGTTTCTTCTTGAATTTAAAAGAGAAGTGTTAGAATTTAAGGCTGAAGAATTGAACAGTGGTGACCAAATCACTGGCTGAATAAGTGTCCTACCGACTAAATACCGGAGATGAACTAGTTGTTTTAGGTGTCAGGAGAGCGGTTCATACATTCATTCATTCAATCGTATTTATTGAGTGCTTACTGTGTGCAGTACTAAGCGCTTGGGAAGTACAAGTTGGCAACATAGAGAGACGGTCCCTACCCAACAGCGGGCTCACAGTCTAGAATGGGGAAACAGACAACAAAACAAAACATATTAATAAAATAAAATAAATAGAATAAATATGTACAAGTAAAATAGAGTAATAAATATGTACAAGCATATATACATATATGCAGGTGCGGTGGGGAGGGGAAGGAGGTAAGGCGAGGGGATGGGGAGGGGGAGGAGAGGGAAAAGAAGGAGGGGGCTCAGTCTGGGAAGGCCTCCTGGAGGAGGTGAGCTCTCAGTAGGGCTTTGAAGGGAGGAAGAAAGCTAGCTTGGTGGATGTGTGGAGGGACGGCATTCCAGGCCAGGGGGAAGACGTGGGGGAGGACAAGGTTCTAACCACCCTTTTGTTTCTGCCATAAATGGAAGAGATTGCTGATTCTGCTGGAAACTACAATGAGGTATCTGGACGTGAAGCTATCTGCTTGACTTAGCAAAGATAGCATTCATCAGAACTGAGCAAGGACGATAGTGTGGTTGCAGAAACAGGGAAAGCCTCTAAATGGCTTTACAGTTAGGAAGACCAATCCTCAAATGCATTATTTAAAATTGGAATAAAATTGACCTAACCTGGGTTAACAACTGCCATGTTTCATTCTAGATTTTGACCTACTTATAGTTTGAATGAGTTCACGGCCACAGAAGAATGGGTTGTTATAAACACACAAAGGCATTCAATCATTTCGCTCCGTTCATTTTTGGAGGGAGGAGAGAATACCAGGGCATAAAACTCACACAACACCAACATGCTACTATGCCAACAAGAACCAATCAACCGTATTGCAGGGCATTTTGCAGCAGGGACAAGGGCCCCAGGTAGTACTCACACATGGGCTAAAAATGAACCTTCCTGGAAGACCCTACCTGGAAGAAAGGGACAAACAGGTACTACTTACACAGCATCTCCTGATAACTCCAGGGTTTTCCATCTTACAGGAATAACCCATTAAGAGCCAGAGCAGAACTGCTAGTAAACAAGGAACAGCTTGAAGGCTGAAATGTCCATAAAGCAGCTTTCCTCAGAAGGTTATTCTCAACTATTTCCCCTACCTGCAATGCATTTTAATGTCTATCTTCACTGTAAACTGTAAGCTCCTTGGGGACAGGGATCATGTATTTTTAACTCTACAGTACTGGACTCTCCCAAGTCGGAAGATTAGCTTTACACATTCAGAACATGGGGAGGTTGCCATGGTTCAAACTAAGGTCTAGTTCCCTGAGATGTTTTACTTATCTTAACCTCAGAGTCTTGGCTTAGTGATGTAGTTTGTCACTGTTTGCAACCCCTTATTATTATGATCTCTGTCTGCCCTGACCCAGATTGAGCTCTATGTAGGACAGGGACTGTGTCTGACCTGCTTTGTTGTATCTAATCCAGCTATTAGCACAGTGCTCTGCAGACGGTACAGACAATACAACAACTCTAGTAATATTTTGGCTGCAAGTGATCGCTGTAAAGTGAAAAAGAAACCCAAAACCTACACTAGTTAAAAATGCTCCTGATGCTTTGTTAATATTCCTAGTTACTTGGCCATGGTTCAAAGTGGTAACTGAGCTAGATTAGCTGATGCTGGCCCTCTGTGCACTGAAGGTTATATTTAAAATTATAAAATAATGACCCTGAAAGACGTTTCTAAATGATCTTTAAAATAAAGTCTATTTCCCAAAATATGACAATATAAGAATCCTACTTTTAAAATTTTGGTGTTTTTAAACCACTAATAGTTTTTCTCAATTAGGGTTAACCCTGATATTCCTAATCTGATCCCTCCCAATTCTCTTGTAAAGCAGCACTAAATACTCTTGCCCTGAGAAGCACTGTTTAGCACCCACCCACCCAATCACCCGATTCTACCATGGCCCCCTGGAGTCTGTAGGATCAATCCTGATATTTCCGAGCCAGTCCCTCCCAATTCTCTCATCAATGGTAGTTACTGAGTGCTTACTATGTGCAGAGCACTGTACTAAGTGCTTGGGAGAGCAAAATACAACAGAACAGGACAATACTGGATCCTCTTGCCCTAGCATCTTCCCTCCCCATCATTCCCACCCCACTACCCCGCATCCTGATTCTGCAGTGACCACCTGGAGTCTGTTGGACCTGAGAATATCAACCTTCGAGAACCTTGACTTCAAGTTCCAAGTAAACCTCTAGTTAGGATGCCTGACAACATGCCTCACTACTCGCCTAAAGGACCCACACTCCACGAGGAGTTGAGTGGAGACATGCTGCGCTCAGAGACGGTTACGATGACCTGAACACAGCTAACCCGAAGATCAAAATACTCTCTGCCACCTCCTCACGTTGCGTCCATAAGTCTTCTACAGTCACAGTGGGCAGCTGCCAGGGTTTCAAACTGCTCTTTACCCCCTACCTTTCAGGAAGAGAATAGGGCACAAAAATTATCTGACAAACTATGTGCAATGTTATGTATTCCCTTGCAGATTAGTTCAATTCTTTTCAGAGACACATTGTGCTGGTCTTCACTGAAGAATTTTTTCTTTAATAATCCAATATACAGCTGGGTAATGGGGTATTTCTATTAGCCCACCCATCCATAAAAATTCTTCTGACTACAATAAAAACACTATCTTTTGGAAAGCCTGTGACTGAATCCGGACTGGGTCCCCAGATACTGTCTATAATTCAGTCAGTCAGCCAATCAATCATATTTATTGATTGCTTACTGTGTGCAGAACACTGTACTATGCATTTGGGAAAGTACAATATAACAATATAACAGACACATTTCCTGCCTACAACAAGCTTACAGTCTAGAGGGGTAGACAAACATTAATATAAATGAATAAAATTACGGATATGTATGTAAGTGCTGGGATGGAGGAATGAATAAGGGGAACAAGTCAGAGTGACGTAGAAGGGATTGGAAGAAGAGGAAAAGAGGGCTTAGTAAGGGAAGGCCTCATGGAGATGTGCCTTCAATAAGACTTTGAACAGAGAGAGAGCAGTTGTCTAGCGGATATGAAGAAGGGCATTCCAGGCAAGAGGCAGAATGTGGGCTAGAGGCCGGCGGTGAGACAGACAAGATGGAGGTACAACGAGAAGTTAACATTAGAGGAGCAAAGTGTGTGGGCTGGGTTGTAGTATGAGAGTAGCGAGGTGAAGTAGGAGAGGGCAAGGTGACTGAGTGCTTGAAAGCCGATGGTAAGGGGTTTCTATTTGATCAGTTTCTGATGAGTTCACCAGGATGCCGCTGCAAGCTCTTTGGGACCTCCTTCGAGCATGTCCATGACCTCTGAGGGGACACAATTAGAGCCAGGCATCACCTGGACTGATTTCAAAGTGTGCAGCAATATTAGTTGGGCGCATTATATGAAGTTTCCCGACCCCACATCCATATCTGGGCTCCACAATAACTAGGGCTTACTAGACACAGGCATTACTAGTCCCTGCTTGTGCTCCATCATTTGTGACAAAGTACACATATTTTTACCTTGGTTATAAAAACACTGGTGATGCTTTCTGGATTATCTCCTTCTGGATTGGGAGGTCCCAAAAGTTGCTCTCCTTCGGTTTTTTCGAAACTATATAAGAAAGCAGGATTCAGGACATGCTGCAGAACCTAGAACAAAAAGAATTACGATAAACAAAATCATGCCACTGGTTTCCCTTAAAATTGGTGTTGTAGCAATTGTTTTCTCCTTGTTAGAACAGCTCTGTTGCACCACAATATAGCATCATCATCATCATCAATCGTATTTATTGAGCGCTTACTATGTGCAGAGCACTGTACTAAGCGCTTGGGAAGTACAAATTGGCAACATATAGAGACAGTCCCTACCCAACAGTGGGCTCACAGTCTAAAAAGTGGGAGACAGAGAACAAAACCAAACATACTAACAAAATAAAATAAATAGAATAGATATGTACAAATAAAATAAATAGAGTAATAAATATGTACAAACATATATACATATACAAACATATATACATATACAAACATATATACATATAGCAGGCAATCCGAAGGTGAGGCCAACTTTTCTTTTATCATTTTATATTTAAATCCTTTGGAGTTACAAAGAAAGTTGGAGAGGCTGACTCTTCTCCCCAGTCCTTTCAAAAACAGATTTTCAGGAGGTAAGAACTATATTATTTCATTTCCTAAGTCCAATTTACTATTAAATCAGACTCTTACTTCCCTTAGGAATGGTATTTTCACGAAAATATTTCAACCCGTTACTTAAATGGCAACAAAAATAATGAAAGCACGTATTGTCATATTACCTCACTGGAAAAAAATGGGACCTAAATATCAGCCTGTTTCTGTTTCGTAATTTTTAGGACTCACCTTAGCCTTGAGCTCATCTCCAAAATTTGGGTCAGTGAAGTCTACAAAGCGGAAGAACAGAGCACGTTTTTGAGAAATGCTGTAATTTTTGGGAATTTCTTCCTCCATATACTCCTTTAAGAATGTCATGTTACAGAGGAAACGACCGGTAAAGGCTCGAAGCAGCTGAAAGAGCAACTCTATATCTCCATAATTTCTTCTGAAAGATCAAGCAAAGAAAAATGATTTTAAGGGAAATATTTTGCCCCAGCTATTAAATAAAGTTATTTTTCTGGAATACAATGAAAAATTCAGTTAGAAGACTCCTTGGAATGATGAAATAATCTGAGGGTGATTGCTTGAGGAATTTGGGTTTTAGTGCGTTGTATTTTTTTTTTTAAAAAAAAAGCTTCTCTCCTTTGAAGAAAATTAAAAAGTCAGCTCTCGGCAATTTTAACTCGAGGGCAGAAAGAAGCTAGCGGATTATTCATTCATTCATTCAATCGTATTTATTGAGCGCTTACTGTGTGCACAGCACTGTATTAAGCGCTTATCAAGCCTAATGAAACAGATGAGACAATTTTCTTAAGCAAATGTATACCAGATCACCCTACCTGCAGTAATTTAGCAAGCAGTATGCCAACAGCTTAGGCTCCTTCCAGTTAGTTGCAGCCATATTTTCCTTCCGGTGTCTTTCTTGAAAAGTTTCACTCACCCACACACGCCTTAATTGACTCACTAAGGAGTGTTGATTTGCCAACCAGGATTCATCATTCTTAACTATAATACTTATGATCTGTCAAAGAGACAACAGGAACAGGATTAAAAGAAGTGTTTAGCAGGCAAAACACGTAGGTTTGCAAAGGCCTGGAACTACAGAAGGTACCTTGATGGCCTGAAATTGAAGATCGAGACGCATTGTGCTAGTGCTGGGAGATCCAGGTCTTACTGCTGCTTGAGTACCACCAGGTAACAATAATGTGATGAATCGGTTTGGATTCGCCGCCAGGACATCCCGGAGAGGTTTGGCATCTTTGTGTTTTAAAAAACTCTGAAAAATAGCAAAAAAGGATTTTAGGTACCCTAACCTCACAGAGCACTGAACTGAATGATAACCAGGGGCCAAACCTGGTAGAAGCCTCACTATATACATGTTGCTGTAACACAATACTAAGTATCATATATCTTCATAATCTTTTCCACTGCTTGGAATTTGATCATCATCATCATAATAATAATGATAATAATATTGATGGCATTTGTTAAGCGCTTACTACGTGCCAGGCACTCTTCTAAGAATGGAGGTAGCTACAAGATAATCGGGCTGGACACAGTCCCACATACAGCTCACAGTCTTAATACCCATTTTACAGATGAAGGAACTGAGGCACAGAGAAGTTAAGTGACTTGCCCAAGGTCACACAACAGACAAGAGGCAGAGCCAGGATTAGAACCCATGAAAATAAAACACTGAACTCAGTGCCGCTCAGACTTCAGATTCTCACCCCAGCCCCACAGCACTTATATAAACATCCTCAAACTCTATTTCCCCTAATTATAAGTTATTTTACTGCCTGCTTCCTCCTATGGACTATAGGCTCCTTGTAAGCAGGGAATGCATCTTCCAACTCTAGTACATTGTACTTTCCCAGGCACTTCGTACAGTGCTCTGCACACAGTAAAAGCTCAATAAATACCATTGACTGAACACCACAACTCTACTTCAACATTCAAAAAGTCAGAGAATTTTGGTAATTCGGGCTATTAGTGGGCAAAATAATAAAGTCTTTTGAAAGCATTTTTTTTTAAGATTCAGGGTATCAGTTACTGAAGAGAACCTTGATTTTTCCTTAAAAATTACCATAAACATTCGGCTCCACTGTGGATCATTCAATGTAGCTTCCATCATGAAGAGTTCGACAGTTTGGGAAGGGTGACGTGTTAAAAACTTGATCAATGGCTCTCTGAATGGACTGCCAGCCTAGAAACATTTGGCAAGAACATAAGACAAATATTTTCCTTTGTAAAGCTTCTCTATTCATAATTGGCTCTTCTACATATGCAAATGATACATAATAGTAGTTCTGATCTGTTTTATCCTAGGAACTTTTTAGTAGTTACCTCTAAAACAATGAAACAACATACTATCATCAGTCATGAACTCAAATAAATGTGTGTTCAGAAAGAGTGTTAGAGTGTTCAGATATCAATACTTTTGCGTGGACCAGACTAAATTAAAATGATGTCTAAACAACCAGTAGGTTAAACACCAAAAAAAAAAAATCAAAATTTCATTGTTACCTCTATCAACATTGCTCGTTCGGTTTTCATTACAACTTCTAACAAAGGCTTAACCAGAGTCTGAGGAGCAGCTGGGATCAGATGAAACAGATTGATGATTGCTGAACAAATCTTCATTTCCTATTGACAAAAATCAGTTTAATTCACTTTTGCAACTTAAATAAACTTTCCTTCAGAACCTAGGACAGGCTATATTAGCAGAGCTAGCCAACAAAAGCAGGAGTTAACATAGGAAAAGCAACTTACCTGCAACAGGCAAATAACTAAGACCTAAAAAAAAAATGTTTTCACTTTGGCTTAAAATTTGAATTATTCTTTATGGCTGGGAGGGTGATGACTGCTTTGGGGGTTTTTTGAGCTTTTATGGAAAGGGGCTTCTTACTGGGATACAGAAATAAGAATCTCGGTTTATATGGCTCAAGATGCTAAACGCTTGATAAAATCTGGGTTCATAGGGTTTCGGGGTTCTAACCATCTTTCAAAGGCCATGAAATGGAGATGAAAAAGGAACTCAAGAAAGAATTACAGTAAGAACTCTTCTTGAAAGCCAGCCAACCAGGCACTTCTCTTCGACAGGATTTTCAATATGAACACACATAATTTATTCTGAAGTTATGTGGCTTTAATTTTTGGGGGGCGGGGGGGTTCTTTTTTGCCTACTTCTAGGAAAAGAGACTGATTTTCTATTCACCAGGTTTGGCCTCTTAAATATAAAAGCAGTCGGAGATAGGATAGAAAACCTATAATCTAATATTTTTTAAAATATTCCTCCATTTCCAGTGAGTACAATACACCAATTGTGTTGGACTGGGTTAGGAAAGTGATTTTTACACAAGCATTACTGTGATAAAATCCAATGAAATTGTTCAAATCCTTTCAAAAATAATATTAAAATATTGAAACTCAGAGTATGGAAAACTAAAACACTTAGAATCCTACTTCAAACTTCCTAATACAAAACATGCTTCGCATCCTTAACAATTCACAGCAGTGTTACTATTACATCTCTGCCACAGACAAACATGACAGTTCACAGCACTGCACTCAAAGGCACAATGCACTCTGCCCAATACAAAACAACAATACAGCTAACAAGTCACAGCAAAAACCAAATACAACAACAAACAACCTCCTGATGCCTTCACTGATATTCTCACCTCTACCCCTTCCACGGCAGGCTGAACCAAAACAAAAATTACAGCATGAAAAAAAAATGCAACAAAAAAGTAAAAAAATAAAAAAATAAAAGTATTTTCTATTCTGCAGATTGCACGTCAAACTAACTTAATAGGTTTATGTTCTCACCTCAAACTGACAGAATGGAGACAAGGAACATCTCCCGCACTCTGAAATGCTCTCCTGAGGATGGGGAGGAAAATCATCTTTTTTTTCTATTTACATTATTTACATATAATTTCCCATACACTTGTGCACAAAAGGTGTTAAAAGGAAAACAACACAGCGGAAACACAATATTCAGTTAACACTTCAGACATGAGAACTGCCAAACAAAAAAAAAACCAACACACCACCCATGAAATGTCGAGCCAAGTAACCCTTCTAATACAGTTCTCCCTTCCCTCCCAAAAAACAAGGATGCGATCCAGGACAAGAAACTACTAGATTAGGTTTACAGCAAACAGTTCCACCTGGAGAGCTGCTTAGCACTATAAAGGGAAGAGTCTGAGTTTTATAATGAATGAATCTGAAGCTTTAAAAAAAATAATAATTAGAAAGGCTTCTCTCCCCTAAAGTTGAAAATAGGTTCCAGAAGCACATAGATTTAGCCTTGGCCTCTAGGCACTTAATCGGGGCACAAATATATTCTGAAGAATTGGGTTGGGAGGATGGGTCAAAGCTGAGAGTTATCAGACCCACACAGAGCCAAATACTGAACTAGTCACTGATTCTGGGTTTCAGGTGTTTACGTCACTTTATAAACTACATCCACTTCTGGGGGTGGGGGACTGAGGGGGAGTTAAAAAAAAAACCTAACTACAACAAAAAACAACACCCTGGTTTAATGCCCAAATACAATGATTTTACTAGAAGGCTAGTCTTTCATCAGGTATCTTCTTATTTCTGTTCTCTATACCTCTGACTGTTGGCTCCACATTGTACTGTAGTCAACTTGATTATCCCATATCTACCCCATGGTTTAACCTGGAAATTGGGAACAAAGTACTCAATAAATACCACAGTACTATTCTGGTTAACTTAATCATTAGAGAGTGCTCTTTAGGTGTCCTTATAAATGGATCAGGGGGCAAAGTGTCCCCCATTTTACAAACTAGGAACTGCATGATTCTCTTAGAACACAGGGCAGCGTGAACTTTGGAAAAGGGAAAAGGGAAAGAAGAGAAAGACCTTCAAAGGAAGTGGCTATTAACACTTACAGTAAGGTATTCTCATATTGTCCTTGGTTCCTGCTGCCCTCCCTGATCTAGGCCTCTGACTGTCCATGGAGTGCAAAATACCCATCAAGCTTGCCATTCACGGGCACTTGAGAAAATACTCCTTCTGCCTTAGTGTGACACAGGGTGAATTCCGGACCTATATCTCTCACCACAGAATAAATTAGTTTAGTTTAATGTCAAGCCCAATGAATTTGAGTTAAATCCTTTATCTGGTGCCTTTTTTGATGCTTTGGAGATGAAACAACTATTTCATTAAGATTTTACATAGCAACTCATTAATAAATCTTCAAATTTGGTGTGATAGCAGAAAACAGATATAAAGAAAGTGCACTGCAATGGCCCCAAGAGCCTGCCTCTATTTTTGATCAATAGCAGCCATTTTCAAAAGTTCATGAATGGTGCCACTCTTCTTCAAAGTTAAAGTCTGGTTTAATTTTTTTAGTTAGCTTTTATCAACACAAGGATCACACACACACACACACACACACACACACACACACACACAAAATGGTCACGACAGAGCACAAAGGCAAGAAAATTAATAGGTCTGGTTGAAACAAAGCAATCAACACTTACACACGACAGATCAGAAAGCTACTGTGGTTACAACTCTGGAATTCCATAGAATTCCCTATGCAAAAACTTGTAAAGAAGCCAGTCATATTTCAAGAGAAACCTACGGGAACCACAAACCCTTCCCTGAGAACACAACCACTAACTAAATATGGAATGAATGTATTTTTAAATATTAAAAACAGAAGCAGCAAGCAATTTTAGATTCAAAAATATCCAAAAGCATGTCAGAACTGATGGTGACCAACTTCAGATTTCAAAACCACGGCTGTTCTGATGAGAATAATAAAAAGTCATTGAACATTAAAATCTACTTGAAACAATTGCTGAACAACTATTCAAATAATTTAAAAATCTTAAAAGGCCCCTTTCTCACTTTGACCAATAATGGTGCTTCCTGTTCCTTGATTTGAGGGCACCTATATGTGGAAATCTTTACTGTATGTTCACTGAAAATAGCATTTATTCAGGAACTACAATGTGAAAGACCCTGAAAAAAATATAAATTCCAGAAGAAATGGCTGATATACCACTATGAAAACTCCAGTTATGAAAATTATTTTGGAAAACAGACTGGTTTTAAACTGAATTATAAAAATGTATTACCATATTTCCCATTTCTCAGGTTAGTTTTTCTACAAGTTAGTTTGAATTTTAAGATAATCCATCCTACTCATCTCGTAAATGAGGAAGCCACATTCAACTGAGCAAAATGGCAAATCTTGAAGGTAAGCAATTTTAGTGACTTGTAAGAAATTTAGAGAATGCCCAGAAATGGCTTGTATTAATAAACATGGCTCAGTTTTACATTTTAAACGACTTAACACAAACTGCTAATATTATACACACACCTAGCCCTTTGACAAATATTTTGCTAGGAAATAGTTTCATGTAGTTTTAAGTCAAAAGTTATTTTGTTCTGCAATGCTTCCCCTCCCAAAATGAAAATTATTAACTTACGTTTCCATCACTTCTCTGTCCTCCTTTGTGAGTCATAACAACCACCTCCATCCATTTACGCAGGTGTTGCTGTTGGAAAACCCATTAATAGTTGCACATTAGTCAATATTATTTGCTTTCCTTCAGAAAAAAATTACATAAAACCACATGTAGATTTGCAGTATAAACTTCATTATCCAAACTAATTGGGATGTAAACTAGTCTAGATAATCTAAGGCATTCTCAATATAGTTCAGGGATCCAAAAATGTTTGGGGTTATCTGAACTACTGCAGGTGGACATTAACATCGTTCGATGCTTTAGTCTACCAAGATCAAAATTCATGTAAAACTCTGCTCAAAGACAATTGCTCTTGATAATACAAAGATAAAGGGAAGTAATAGGATAATTTGGAAAACTAGAAAATATGAAACCCTATTTTACCCCCATGCTTCCTAGTCATGGAAAGATAACTGCAAAGCTGATTTAATTTCCCTTTATTTACTATATTCCCTGAACAATCCCACATGTTTAAAAAGTAAACAAGTAGTTTACTGTAAAAGAAAGAATAATTACCAAAGTATTAGTTTTCTAAGGAGAGAGGAAGTTGTTAAAAATATCCTCCAGCTATTAAGAAAAGTATTAGAGACTTGATCTCATTTTGAAAGCACATCATACGCAAGGGAAATATATGTCAATGATATTGAGAACCAGCACAGCCTAGTGGAAACAGCATGGGCATGGGAGTCAGAAGACTAGGGTTCTAATCCTGTGTCCTCCACTTGTCTACTGTGTGACCTTGGGCAAGTCACTTCACTTCTGTGGGCCTCAGTTACCTCATCTTTACAATGGGGATTAAAGCTGTGAGCTCCATGTGGGACATGAACTGTGTCCAACCTGATTATGTTGTATCTTCCAGAGCTTAGTACACTGTGTGGTGCATACTAAGCACTTAAATACCATTAAAAATGCAAATGAGCTGTACCCTTAAGAATAGAGGGAAACCAATAATACATTCTTATTACCATCCTTCTGTCAAAGCAGCTACATAGGTAAACTAAATAAAAATGCAAAACTAATTTTACACATTCTATCAGACAAGGGAGAGCTGTTCCCAAAATTTATATGAGGTGGCTTAAATTTAGCAAACACGGCTCATTGTGGCCCTGAGACTAGACTGTAAACAGCAATAAGCTCTACACACTACAGCCGATCACTATTCAAAGACAACAAGTACCTAAACCAGAGAGAAACCCTGGCTCCATGCTTAAAGCCCACTGCACCTTTAGGAATCAATATAATCTGTGGTGTAAAGAGCTCCCAAAGAGCTACAGGTGGTTAAAGAGAACTGACATATTGAGACATAATCCACTACCATACAATCAGTGGTGCTCTAACTTGGAGACTGTGGTCCTGAAGAACTTCATGTTGGGGAATAATCATGAGATCATCCTCATGCCTGATGGATCGATACCATGTGCATGCCCCCAACCACAATGCATGGCACATAGCAAGCACTTAATAAATACCATATCTAACTACACCAAACCTACTTGAATTCAATTATGGACGTAGGTCTCTCTCTCTCTCTGAGACACACATTACACAAATAACTTGTCCTAATTTTTCAGGGGGTGCTAGCTAAACTGCTTAATAAAAACATATATTAGAGCAGAAATGATTATGTGAGACTGAGCATCTAATAATGCAAAATAATAACAACAACAATAATAATAATGGCATTTGTTAGTGCTTACTTTGTGCCAGGCATTATTCTAAGCCCTGGGGCAAATTCATGCTAATCAGGTTGGACACAATCTCTGTCTCACATGCGATCACAGTCTTAAATGGGGACTAAGACTGTAAGCACCATATAGGACAAGGACTGTGTCTAACCTGATTAGCTTATATTTACCACAGAGCTTAGAACAATGCCTGGCACATATGGTTATGTACGTACGTGCTGTGGGCAAGAGAGTGGAGTGAAAAATCAGGTGCTTTAAGGGCACAGAACCAAGTGGAAAGGTGATGCAGAAGGGACAGTAAGTAAGAGATGAGGGCTTAGTCAGGGAAGGTGTCTTGGAGATGTGATTTTAATAAGGCTTTGGCATGGGGGTTGCAAATCTAATTACGATAATTACATCTCAAATCTTTAAATATGCACAACTTACCATCATCTGATCACAGAATTTATCATTGAAGGAGTTTGGGAAGAGCCTCGTGACGGAAGTTAGACGATTCACAACATTCAGGGTCAAACTTCGATAATCTCCCAACATCATCAATAAAGGCCTCATGTGTGTGTGAATCTGATCAACTTCTATCGTAGCACCCTCCAAAAACTGTTACAATACATGAAGAGCAATATTAGAGACATACATGTAAACACATGTTGAGCAAGACAATAATTAACAGTAAAATGCATCAGAGTTCAAGTTTAACAAATTGTTTAATGAATTCAAACTTTTCAAGAAACCTCTCCATAGATCTCAATTTCAGGAGATTACCATAGGAATGACCTATTCCTTATCTTATGGCCACTGTAACTGACGAATCAATCAATTGTGTTTATTGAGTACTTACTGTGTACAGGGCATTGTACTAAGCGCTTGGAAGACAGCAGACACATTCTCTGCTCAAGATGAGCATACAATCTAGAGGGGCAAGCTGATAATAATGAACACCAACTACACTTCATCAACCACTGGGATCTGCTCCAGAGCCATTACAAGTATACGGAAAAGGCATATGCCCCAGGGGTTATTCACAGGAATTGAGGGGGTCCAGTCACTACGGCAGATAATGGGAACTCAAGGGACCCCCACAAAGCAGCAGGAGCTTGCAGAAAGCTCAGCAGAAGTTTCTTCTTCTCACCTGCTCCAGCTGCTGTCACCCTCTCTCAATCAACCAGTACATTCAGCCTGCACCAAATCCTGTCACTTTTACCTACACAACATGTCTAAAATCTGCTCTTTCCTCTCCAGTTTGGATACTGACCCATACTGAACCAAGGACTTATGATATCCTGCTTCGCTTCCTATCGTGCTTTGACTACTACATCAGTCTTTGTGCTGACCTCCCAGTCTCTAGTCTCCCCCCACTCCAGTCCATACTTTACTCTGCTGCCCTGATTATTTTTCTAAAACAAAAAACAAAAAACAAAAAAAACCCAAAACAAAAAGCTGCATAGAACATATTTCTTCAGTCCTCAGAAACCTCCTTTCCATCCACCTCTACATCAAACTCCTTACCACTCAATCAGCTCTGCTCATCTTACCTCACTGATCCAGCCCATATACGTAGTTCTACCACCAACCTACTCTTTGTAACTTGATCTCATCTATTCCACCACAGACCCTTATCCTGGTCTGCCTTCTATCCTGAAACTCTCTTCTTCATATCCAACAGTCTGCCACTCTACCTGCTTTCAAAGTGTTCCTAAAATTACACCTCCTTCAAGAGGCTTTTCCTAACTGCATCCTCAAAATCTACTGCGGGACAGGCGAGAACGAGGCACAGTGAGGTTAGTGGCAGAAGAGTGGGTGTGCAGGCTACTATGTAGGAGAGAAGAGAGGTGAGGTACGAGGGGCAAGGTGACGGAGAGCTTTGAAGCCAATAGTGAGGAGTTTTTGCTTCATATGACGGTTGATAGGCAACCATTGGAGATTTTTGAGGAGGGGGGTGACATGCCCAGAGAGTTTCTGTAGAAAGATAATCTGGGCAGCAGAGTGAAGTATAGACTGAAGTGGAGAGAGACAGGAGGTTGACCTACCAACTCAATCATACTGTACTTTCCCAAGCAATTAGTAAAGTGCTCTGTGCCCAGTAATGCTCTGTGCACAGAAAGCGCTCAATAAATACCACTAACTGCTCTGCTTGTAGGTGTCTTGGTTCTAGTATTAAGACATATGTTAGGTTGGAAGTGGGGTGAAGGAAAAGAGATTGAGTGCAAGTGGGAGTATGCGTGGTGAGACTAGGTACTTATTCTGACAAGAATAAAGACATTTTTTAAGTAATTACTATGTATATTTCGGGGAAATATTGATGTCACAGGAGTAACTGTTCCTAAACAGTTACTTAAACAGTTCTTAAACGCTTACACTGGTCCTCTATCTTTAGTCATACTTATTACTCAGAATCAAAAGCTACTCTGAGCATCAGTAGGTAACCGGACCATCATGTTCCCTGAAGGGGGCAATTGTTCTATTTTTTCTTTCATTACCACCCTCCAGCTAGAGGACAGGTTACAATCTCTCATTCTAAAATCATCTCTGCCCAAACGGAACTGACCTTCAGTTCAAACACAACATTGCCAATAGTGACATGGTATCTACGAGGATGTGTCTTGCACATACATGCTGTGCCCACGAAAATACACTCAGTTCTCCCATTGGAGAACACTGTGTTTAGGAAAACTCGAAGTGTACACTCATAAACGGTTGCAGTGTGCAGGTGCATAACTGTGTTTTCCATCTTTGCTCTGTGTTCTATTCAGCTAGACCCACAAAATAATAATTGTGATATTTGCTAAGCACTTACTATATGCCAACACTGTACTAAGTCCTGGGGTAGATACAATACAATCAGACCAGACACAGTCCCTGCCCCACACAGGGCTCACCATCTAAGGGTAAGGGAGAACAGATATTTCAACCCCATTTTACAGACGAGGAAACAGACACACAGAAGTTAAGTGATTTGTCCAGGATCATAAGCACGCAAGTGGCAGAGTCAGAATTAACAACTCTGGTCTCCTGAATCCCAGTCCTGTGCTCTTCCCAGTAGGCTTCACTGCTTCTTGTGTGGTCAAAAGAACATACCCTAATAGCATTTTTCCCAAAATGCACAGTGAAAACAGGTGTTATAGAACTACCCTCTAGACAACTGAGATGAGCATTGCTCAGACTCTTTAATAGTCAATTTATAAAACCAAGTACAAAACACTGTATGATACAGTACAAAAATCTAATAGTAAATGCCCTTACAATGGTTTGGAACAAGCTCAGTCAAGATATAGTGAACTTCTCCTGAGAAGCAGCGTGGGCTAGTGGAAAGAGCACAAACCAGAGAGCCAAAGGACTTGGATTTTAATCCTAGATCTGCCACTTGCCTGCTGTGTGACTTTAGGCAGGTCACTTAATTTCTCAGTGCTTCTGTCTCCTCATCTGTAAAATGGAGATGAAATACCTGTTCTCCCTCCCCATTAGACTGTGAGCCCAATTAGGGAGACAGACTTGCCCGAACTGATTGTCTATATCTACTCCATTGCAAAGTACAAGGCTTGGCCTTCAGTAAGTGCATAACAGATATAATCCACTTTAATTGTCATTATCACCATTATCAAAGGCAGAAAGTGCTTGGCCGCTAGAAGCCATTCTCCCTCTCAGTGCTTCTGTCCTATTTCTTATTTAAAACTATGCTGACATCACTGAAGCCTAATTAGTCAACACTGAAACACTGGACTCTTACCTCAGTGACAGCACCATCTCCTGCTCAGGGTTGGCAAGAAAGGGGCAGAAGAGGCAGCAGAATATCTTCACAGAGGGTAAATTTGATGTAGACTCATTTTGGGAAAGGAGGAATTTGTTATTTTTCATGTTCTACGACAGAACCTCACCTTATCATCTACCCATCAATGATTAATTCCTTACATTACTTCTTTGCAAGAGAATTGAGTATCATGATAGAGAAGAGATAAAAGGAATGCCCCAGAGCAATTCTTCTCCCAGCTTTTTTCCTCTAGTACCACTAACCTTTCTCATACAGGCTTCTCCTGCCTCCTGAAGTTCATTATTTGTGGAATTAAGTGCCTTGAAAAGTGCTGCAATGATTTTCTCTCTGGACTGAGGAAGGTAATTGCAGGCCGCTAGAGCATCTGGGGAAAAATAAAGTCAATGTTATTTTTGTGTGCCTTGCTCTTTGAGAGAAATCAGAATTTGGTACTTCTCTAAAGGGTTGATTTCAGGCTTTATGAAAAATACAAATGGTAAAGTTAAAGCAATAGGCACATGAATGCAGTAATATCAGTTGTGTCACATGTACATTCTCTTAAGCAATAATGACTGAATTTCTATTGTCCCAGCTAACGGGACTATTGCTGGCCTTTACACTGAGGTGTCATAAACATTACCTTTAAGCATTTTTAAGATCAATGGATAAAGATACGTAATAATGCAAAAATATACAGTGTAAACCTAACAACTTTTTCCATTCAATACAAGTGCTGAATGTCATTCTGTCTTCTAAATGTTCTTTTCAGTAACAAAATGATGGGTACATTAGCACTAACATTTTTTAATTCAAAAGATCCCTTAGACATTATAAAAACTGGAAAGTACAACTTGTTTTGAATTTACTACATAAATCTGAAAAAACAAAGAACAGTGCAACAGTTCCCATCTCATTTTATATTTATATTATCTAATTTTACAATATTTATGATATTTAACTTACTTAAAGCTGCAATTCGCAAAGGTACAAGTGATGGAAGACTTTTATAACAGGGTAGTTTCATTAAGGCTGCATCTTCAGCCTCACACAAATTCAGCAGCTGAAAAGCAAAGATAAAACAATTTAATTTAGCCTACTGATTTTAATGAAGACATTAATAAAAGCACACTTCTATACACCCAATTCAACGGCCATTAAGAACTTCATAAATACTTTCAGTCAAGGCAATTACTTTCAAAGTACAGGTATGCCAAATTCTTAAAATCCAAATTTAAAAGCTAATGTTTATCTTCCAGCATTGTTTTTAAATATCTACCTCCACCATTAGATTGGACGCTCCTCAAGGACAGGGATCATGGCTCCTAATTCTACTGTACTCATCCAAATGTTTAATATAATGCTCTGCACCAAATAAGTACTCAATAAATACTATTAAATGTTCTAAAACAAGCAAAATACTGCCAATAAAAAAGACACAATGTCCCTGTAATTGAAGGAACACTAAGCTGAGCATCCAGTCCTAGAGTTATTACTAATTACACTAAGAAAGGTTTTCCCATTCTTTAATGGATAATTATATAAAAATTAACTATTCTTCATAAGATCCTCAATTATTATAAATCAAGATTTATGGGCTCAAGACTTATTTACAGCTTTAAGCTTTTTTTTAAACTCATACCTTCCCCCCACCTTGTCTGTAGGGATAATGTACTCACTCTTTAATGGAAGTGTATGGAACTGAATAGGGTGAAGTGTCCTATGAGTCCTGGCTCTCTCCACAACAGAAAAGTTTATATGGGAATTCACCCAATTCTTTCCCCACTTTTCTTCTGCACTGCCCTCCGGAAAAAAACAAAAAATCCACCCAGTGTCCTCCCCACAAGCAAAGAATCTTGCTTTTTTTTTTTTTTTTGCTTTTTTTACAAAAATTCAAAACATACACAAGCATTTCAGACAGAATATTACCAACATCTACACAAGTAATGGAGCTGCTGGAGCCTGGTAAGCCTCCAAAGCCTTTGGTGCCCAAATGTTTCCCTTCAACAACTTTCATTCCCTGTACCCAGCCAATACTCCAGCTGTCTACTCTAGGTAAACAGCTAGAACCTCACTTCTACTCACATTACCTAATTCATCTTCAGCTGACCTGCTTATCCCTTCAAATCTGCTATCTATCCCACTCCCTGCATATCACCTAAGTGATAGGTTTCCTGATCTTCCTAGCAACTTGGCAGGCATATTTATTAGAGCCATTTCTACATATTCTAAAAGGGATCTACCTCTGTATAGAAAACCTTGTGTTCTACCACATTGAGGTCCATTGTAAACAGTCTTGGTTGTAGAGTTGTACAAAATGTGTTTCCCTCCATTAGGCCAATCTGGGCATTTGCAGGTTGATGCCTAAGTAAATGCTTTTTAGGAGGAACCATATCTTGGAGGACCTACAAAGAGAGAAAGGTATCATTATTGGCATGATTTTCATCTAAAAAGTACTTTGTGAACCTCTATATTATGAGACAGTGAGGTTAGCTTCCAAAGTCATCACACTTCTGTAAGCTACTTTGTTCATTCAGTACAGGAATTCTGACTCTGCTTTCCCAACAACAATGGAACAAGAGAGATCCTTCACCAACAAGCCCCACAGAGCTTAGGATGTGTTTAGTGAGTCTCTAAAATTTTCTTGTAAAAAAAAAACAACCCATTGCCAGTCTGCCCCACCCTGAGGTGGTCAACAAGTCACAAAGTGCACAAAATAATGACTCATCTACTCACCTAACATCTCTAACTACTGATTGTGCAGAGGGTGATCAATCCCTGTTCTTCCTCCTACTTAGATTGGGAACCTCAAGTGGGACAGGGACTGTGTCCAACCTGAGTAACCATTATCTCCCCCAACATTTAGAAAAGTGCTTGATACCCTGTAAGCACTTAACAAATACCATTAAAAAAAGTGAGTGACAGTTATTTTTAAGGCTGTATGGAAACAGTGGAAATGAAGGGAATTTAGGACTATGTTCATATATAGGTCATATTAAAAGTTGTTAACCAATGCAGCACTTCAAATAGGTTTCACTTCAAACCATAATTTTCAAAGTCTTCAATCTTTTACAGAAGTGATCCCGATTCTGAATTGCCTCACCTCTTTATGTGGCTCCATTATCACAGTGACACTTTTTCCAGTGACTTGTGCTAACACCTGCAGTGAATGCATAGCTTGCTTCCTCACAGTGGAATTTGGAGAGGTGACTTCTCGCACCAGATCATGTGTTACGTGGTGGAAAGACTTTTCCTGAGCTGAGAGAATCTCTTCAGATTTTTCCTCATCTTTCAAGGGGGTAGCACACCTAATCAGAAGCTGCTCCAGAGTGGTTTTTGCCATAGCCACTGCTCCATTGGAAACCTATGAAGTCATTGAGTCATTTGAGTCAATACCAACTAATGTCATTTAGGAGAACTGTATCAATTTAACTATTTCATATTAGTCACATCTCTATAGCCACATGCTGGTGTACATAAGAATATACAGTAGGTTCTACCATAATATTGGTTTTCATTACGTGTTTTGGAGAGAACACTGTTAGATAAATTTGTAAATATTCTTCCCATATTGGACATATTCCTGGCTCCCTCTCCCTTCAGTACTGACAATGCACTTGGCTCTGTGAACTTCGGGAATTTCATATCCGCCCCACCCTCAACCTCACGGCACTATGTAACTTCATATTAGAGATTTTAATTTTATATTAATGTCTGCCTCTCCCTCTAGACTGTAAGCTCATCACGGGTAGGGGACTTATCTATCTACCATCCTTCCCATCTCGCAAGCCTGTAACCTTGGTGTCATCCTCGACTCCGCTCTCTCATTCACCCCTCACATCCAATCCATCACCAAAACCTGCCGGTCTCACCTCCGCAACATCGCCAAGATCCGCCCTTCCCTCTCCATCCAAACTGCTACCCTGCTCGTTCAATCTCTCATCCTAACCCGACTGGATTACTGCATCAGCCTCCTCTCCGATCTCCCATCCTCCTGTCTCTCCCCACTTCAATGCATACTTCACAACACTGCCCGGATCGTCTTTGTGCAGAAACGTTCTGGGCATGTTACTCGCCTCTTCAAAAATCTCCAGTGGCTACCAATCAACCTATGCATCAGGCAAAAACTCCTCACCCTCGGCTTCAAGGCTCTCCATCACCTTGCCCCCTCTTACCTCACCTTCCTTCTCTCCTTCTCCAGCCCAGCCCGCACCCTCCACTCCTCTGCCGCTAATCTCCTCACTGTGCCTCATTCTTGCCTGTCCCACCGTCGACCGCTGGCCCACGTCCTCCCCGTGGCCTGGAATGCCCTCCCTCCACACATCCACCAAGCTAGCTCTCTTCCTCCCTTCAAAGCCCTACTGAGAGCTCACCTCCTCCAGGAGGCCTTCCCAGACTGAGCTCCCTCCTTCCTCTCCCCCTCCCCATTCCCCCCGCCTTACCTCCTTCCCCTCCCCACAGCACCTGTATATATGTATGTTTGTACATATTTATTACTCTATTTACTTTACTTGTACATATTGAACAGTGCCAGCACTTAGAACAGTGCTTTGCACATAGTAAGCGCTTAACAAATGCCACCATTATTATTATTATTATTATTTTGTTAATAGGTTTTGTTTTGTTGTCTGTCTCCCCCTTCTATAGACTGAGCCCGCTGTTGGGTAGGGACCATCTCTATATGTTGCCAACTTGTACTTCCCAAGCGCTTAGTACAGTGCTCTGCACACAGTAAGCGCTCAATAAATACGACTGAATGAATGAATGAATCTACCAACACTACTGTATTATACTCTCCCAAACACTTAGTATAGTGCTCTGCACAGAGTAAGCACTCAAATACCATTGAAGATGAAATATCTTTGATGATGGTATCTGGACAGGATGTAATGTGATGTCAGAAGAAACAACTGCGCTCATGCACATGACAGCGGTCAAGGAACAAGTACTGTACAGTGAGATCTATAGCACAGGTTATCAAGAATGCAACCCCCATATTACATGGGAATTGACCATTCTTCCATTAAGTTGAAATACTTGCTAGTTTTCCCTATCTGCTAATAATTTCTGCTCCTCGATTGATTGAAAGATAAGCAAAAAAGTTACGCCTAGCAGGTGAAGTAGTACCACATCTAGCTCCTTACAGGCAGGGAATGTATCTATCAACTCTGTTATATTGTACTCTCCCAAGGGCTTAGTACAATCCTCTGCCCCCAGTATGCACTCAATATAATCATCATCATCATCAATCGTATTTATTGAGCGCTTACTGTGTGCAGAGCACTGTACTAAGCACTTGGGAAGTACAAATTGGCAACATATAGAGACAGTCCCTACCCAACAGTGGGCTCACAGTCTAAAAGGGGGAGACAGAGAACAAAACCAAACATACTAACAAAATAAAATAAATAGAACAGATATGTACAAGTAAAATAAATAAATAAATAAATAAAGTAATAAATATGTACAAACATATATACATATATACAGGTGCTGTGGGGAAGGGAAGGAGGTAAGATGGGGGGATGGAGAGGGGGATGAGGGGGAGAGGAAGGAAGGGGCTTAGTCTGGGAAGGCCTCCTACCCTATAATACCATCATTTGATCTACAGATGTTTAGGAGATAGACTTAAAAAGATGTGAGATATTACAAAGGAAAGGGTGACTACTTTACTTCCCACTAATCATCAATTAACTACAATGAAGGATATCTACTTTAGGTGCTCCTGACATAACATTAACCCACTCTCTGTACCTTGATCTTGTCAATCCCACCACCAACCCCTTGCCCACATCCTCCCTCTAGCCTGGAACTCCCTCCCTGTTCATATCTAACAGACTATCACTCTCCCCATCTTCAAAACCTTCCTAAAAACCACATCTCCTTCAAGAGGGCTTTCCTGTCTAAGCCTTCATTTTCCCTGTCCGCCCTCCCCTTTGTGTTGACCTTGTACATAGGTCTGTACCCCTTAAGCACTTGATATTTTCCCCACAGCACTTATGCATATACCCTTATACTCTGCAATTCCCCCATCTGCAATTAACTTTAATGTCTGTCTCCCCCTCTAGACTGTAAACTCCTTGTAGATCATGTCTACCAACTCCATTGCATTGTACTTACCCATGAGCTTAGTACAGTGCTGTGCACACAGTAAGAACTCAAATCCCACTGACTGTCTGGTGTAGTACAATGAACATCTCAAGTTACAGAATGGACACGATTAAACACAAATCCAAACAAAAGGAACTGAAGGTGGGTTCCCCCCACCATCGCACTCATATTGAAAAGTCTTCCTCAGTAACTAGAACTGTGTTTTAATATGAGCAACATAATTACGACTAGTACAAAAATTTAAGTTTCCCAACAATTCAACTTGAATTTTTTTAAAAAAATTGCTAAAGATAATTAACTTTTTAAAACTATAATCATCGTCAAAAATTTGGTATGTTTCTAATATAACAGTATGGAATTCTACCCAGCTAACGCTTTTCACAATTCCCAAATGCTAGTTGAAATATCCATACATTAAATACCTCTCCTGTCAGGTCCATCATGACAAAAAGAAGCGCTTTGAGGAAAGTCTGCTGGTTCTGGAGGACCCAAATGAGAGGCAGTCGTTCCATGAGAAATTTAATGGACACCACACCTCCTAGTTTTGCATACCAGGCTTGTTCATAACAGCAAGCACATAAGCGTTCCACGATATAAGAAAAGAGTGGGAGCTGGCAAGCCTGAAAAGTGGAAAAAAAGCATTCGATATGTTGAATATGTCCTATATATTGATATATTTATATATCAAATTCTGCATTTTTAAGTGATTTTTATATGCAAAAAATATAAATTGGCTAGAATAAACTGTATCTATAGAGAGGTCCCTTACCCTTTCCTTGGAGCCCAGGATAATACTTGCAACATCAAATATGACTGCTAGGGCCACCTCCCCTATTTTGCAAAGTTCCTTTTCTTCATAAGCCATACAAATGGCTATTGCATCAATAAGCACCAAGGGATCCATTCCTTTCGATCCATTTTCTTCACTATGAAACATGGCTGTGCTTGGCTGACTGCCCACCTGATAGCACTGCAGCAAGAAAGGACCTAGAATTTACATGAAAGACACACAGGCAAAAATAAATAATTCTTAACATGTTTCAACAAACAGTAGAGCCAGTGAAAATACCATGAATAGTGGTATTTCTCCAAGAACTGCAGTACAAGTAACTATCACTAATGAAGAAACTATCTACGGCTATATTCTTACTTATGATAACTACTACTAGCAATAATACTACTTGTGGAATTTCTTAAGCACTTACTGTTTGCTGAGGACTGTGTGTTAAACACAGAGATAGATAATAATATTAATAATAGTATTTGTTAAGCGCTTACTATGTGCCAGGCACTGTACTAAGCACTGGGATGGATACATACAAGGTAATCAGGTCACACACAGTCCCCGTGCCGCAAGAGGTTCAAGAGCCAAAATAAGAGAACAGCTATTGAATCCCCACTTTATAGACATGGAAACGGAGGCACAGAGAAATAAGTGACTTGTCCAAGGTCACACAGAAAGCAATTGGCAGAGTCGGGATTAGAACCCAGATCCTTTAACTCCCAGGTCCAAGCCCTTTCCATGAGGCGATGCTATTTCTAGAATCTCAACAAAACCAACAGGTTCAAAAAGACACAAGTACTTAGTCTGTAACTTCGTACCTTCAAAACCCTCCTAATTCAAATGCTTCTTCCCACCCCCCGCGACAGGTCCCAAACTTACCACACTGCTGGGCTACCGCGACCATCGTGTAGTGACGGATTAAACTGGCTACAAAAGGCAGAGCACTAGGCCGCAGATCTTTGATCACCGCTGACATGAATGCGCCGGTCAATGCTTGCTCAAATGTTTTCCGGGCGGGTGTGTCCTGAGCCTTGTAGCGATGTGAAATTATTACGCTGGGTATCGACTTCTCTGTAAAGCTGAGACAAAATTAAATCCATTACCATATTCTGAGACTCCAGTGAACTGTTTGACCATGACTACCAGAAACTTCATTTACAATCTGCACCCACTTCCTTGCTGTTCGGATAGGGCTGAAGCAGTTCATTTATTCCACTTTAGTTTTAGTAAATCCTGGGTTCAATCATGATGGATGGCTCGATTTTATTACGAACATTTATCGCCAAGAGTTCAACAGAGGCGAAACATATTCTGAAGAATATGTACACAGGCAACAGAATGAAATTCAATTACACAATAGCATTTTCAATATTTTGAGCTTCATTTTTTATTTTAAGAGAGGTGACATTTAATTTTGATTTGTAAAGACAGAAGTGTTATTAAACAAATCAATTCCTAATAACGGCAATTCTGGTCAAAGCTCAAATTGGCGCCTAAACTCCTATATTTATATCAAGAATGGCAAATGAAAATTGTACATAATAAGGCTGTCATACAGTTGAATGATAGCCTACTTCTCTATTCTTGAATGCAACAAATACTAAAGAAATCTCAAAAGGATTGTGAGAACAGAACTAAAGTATTGCAACATTCATCACTGGTGAGATACAGCGAGGAAACAAAGTTTCTCCTGGATGTTTACAGCAAATTGAGAAAATATTTCAATATAGATTCAAGTGCTGCATTATTTTTTCAAATGCTATAATTTACTACTTTGTTATCTCCACGTCTTCTTCCTTCTCCCTCATTTTACCCATCCTCCCAACTCCCTCCCACAAGTCACTAGGCTTGGATTGTCAGTTGTGAAATATTTACTTTCCCATCTTCACGCATCTCAGCCCAAGGGTGAAGGGGTGAGAGTACCTGAACTACAGGATATCTTTCCCCTAATAAAGGAAATAGAAATCAGTCAATAGTATTTATTGAGTGATTACTGTGTGCAGAGCACTGTATTAAGCACCTAGAAGAGTACAATATAACACAGTTGGTAGACATGCTCCCTGCCTACAATGAGCTTACAGTCTAAAAGAACCATAACAGGTTCCAAAAGCCCCAGTGCCCCAATCCTCAATTTTAAATTAGATCTGGAGTGCCTTTCCTAGTAGAGAAGCATGTCTCTTTCCAGGGACTTATGCTCTAGTCTCCTTTATGGCGCACAGTATAAGGTGCAATAATAATAATAATAATAGTGGTAGTTTTTAAGTGCTTACTATGTGCCAGACTCTGTACTAAGCACTGGGATGGATACAAGCAAACCAGGTTGGTCCTATGTGGGGCTCAGTCTCAATCCCCATTTTACAGACGAGGTAGCTGAGGCCCAGAGAAGTGAAGTGACTTGCCCAAGGTCACACAGCAGACAAGTGGCTGGGCTGGGATTAGAACCCATGACCTCTGACTCCGAGGCCCATACTCTATCTGCTACATCATGCTGTTCCTCTGTAGGGTACAGAGTTGTAGAGTACAGCTGTGCAGTACGCTGAGCTCGAGTCTTACCTTGACCTACCAAAAGTGAAAGCCTGGGGTCAGGGAGTGCTACCACAGGTTAGTGCCCAGTTATTGGCAGTCGACTAAAGTCAGCAATCCTTCTAAGCTTCTAAGCTTCCAAGGGTTCTGGTGAGGGGGATGGAGCTTTGCCTCCCACCCAGACCAATATGGAGCAGTAGTCCCGTAGGCCGACGGAAATGTGAGTGAACATTAGCAGAGCTCCAAGTTATTACCCAGACCAGAAGCATCACAGTCCCCACAGTGACCCAGATATGGACTAGACTGTGAGCCCGTTGTTGGGTAGGGACAGTCTCTATGTGTTGCCAACTTGTACTTCCCAAGCGCTTAGTATAGTGCTCTGCACACAGTAAGCGCTCAATAAATATGACTGAATGAATGAATGAATGAGTATGGACCAAAGACTGGGGAGCTGTCCACATGCATGGAGCCCCTCTAGGCTGTAAGCTCGATATGGGCAGGGAACATGTCCACCAACTCTGCTATCCACGTATGTAGTCAATAAAAAAGACTGATTGATTCTTAAGGTATGTGAGGACCTCCTCCCTTCCCAGAACTGTTTTTAGCTAGTTTGTTTTAAATTATCTTTGAATTTTATATCTCATTGTTGCTCTGTTTTCCACTGTTATTGTTTACCTCAGTAAATAAGATTGATTTAAAATTGCTGACTCCATATGGCACATGGACTTGTTTACTTCATATTTAGCACAGCACTTACCACATACCCAACTCCTAATACATTGCATTACTTTTGGGAATGGGCAAAGCAGACCCCAGAGTGAAGGAAGAAGGCAAGCAGTTAGTTCCACAACAAAAAAACATGGACATCTTCCCCAAGCTTTAAAAGCCCCAGAAGTCAAGGTGCGCACCTCAACTGCTATCTCTCCCACAGGAGATCATTTATATGGTGGAGGTCAGGAGGAAAACCATCATACAGTTCTTCCAAGCCCTGAGACAATATACTGGGTTGGGGGTTCCATTAGTCTGACCCAATAATGGCATCGTTCACACAGAAACACTTTCAAAGTAATTTTTCAAAAATACTGAACAGCCTCAAAGAATAGATTGAAAAAGTGTAGCCAAGGTTAGAAGTCAAGAGTCCTGCCTTGTCCAAGCAAAAACCAATTTTTCTGTCCCTTGGTTGTATTGTACTACTTATTTCCTTACTCTTACAAAAGCAAAGAAAGCTGCTTGCATTGAAACAAGCTCAGATGAAAAGAGCTGTGAGAGTGCAAGAGTAAAAATAATTATGTTACTTAAGTGCTTACTATTTTCCAAGCACTGTACTAAGCACTGGGGTAGATAAAAGATAATCAGGTTGGACACAGTCCCTGTCCCATATGTGGCTCACTGTCAAAGTAGAAGGGAGTACGATTTAATCCCCACTTTACAGATGAGGAAAATGAAGCCTGGAGGAGTGAAGTGACTTGCCCAAGGTCACACAACTCCAAGACCCATGTTCTTCCCACTAGGCCACGTTGCTTTCCAATTCTACACAACATTCCGCCAGGACATTCCTCCCACCTTGTACCAGAGAAGCAACGTGGCTCAGTGGAAAGAGCCTGGGCTTTAGAGTCCGAGGTCATGGGTTCAAATCCCAGCTCTGCTACTTGTCAGCTGTGGGACTTTAGGCAAGTCACTTAACTTCTCTGTGCCTCAGTTACCTCATCTGTAAAATGGGGATTAAGACTGTGAGCCCCCCGTGGGACAACCTGATCACCTTGTAACCTCCCCAGTGCTTAGAACACTGCTTTGCACATAGTAAGCACTTAATAAATGCCATTATTATTATTATCAATTACCTCTAGCTTTCCTTATCCAGATGAGGGAATAGCAAGTCGGCCAAGGGTCAAAAATTTTTGAACAAAAAACAAGGGATTTTCAAAGTCATACCTCAATTTTCTCCTTCCCAAACATTCAAGGTCCCAGAGGCCAAGAGAAGCTTAAAGCTACCAGCTCAACTGTAAATCATAGTCCCTCCCTGTTCACTCACAGATCCTGCTGTTTGTACATTCCAAATTAAGGAACCGAGAAGGCCTTTTCTAGCTCTAATTTCTAGAGCAAGTTATGTAGAGAATCACATCCCTTCATCTCACTAGCTGAAGTTTTCCACTTACTTTGGATGTGCAAGGAGTTGATATAAGGCATGTTTATTGTCATCGAGACTCATCATGGCCACCAAAAAGCATTTGATCACTTCCCACGCCTGCCTCCGGTAGTATGGCTCTGTATTAGCGCTCTTCAGGCAGTCCAAAGCGGTCTCAATTGCCTAAGGAAGAGAATGAATAATCAGTCAGGCTCCTGCATTGCTCAAGCCATTCAAGAGAGCATATAATTTGAAACATAACATCAGCCAAAAAGAGACTAGATGCATTTCTCTAGTAGATCACAAAATCCCAAGTTGAAACCTCTTGGCAGTTATGGAGACCAGAGGTCCAAAGTGGAGCATGCCCCAACGTACTTCCTGTGACCACATCAACACGATCAAGTCTACCTCCTTTTTCTCTAGTCACTATCTGTTCTGCTTCCCTCTGCATCCCGTCAATTTCCTGCCCTCTACCTGACTCTAAATAGGGTAAGACTCAGTTAAGTGTCTGATCACGCCTACAGTTGGTGAAGCAAAAGTAAGCTCTTCATAGGCATGGAATGGGACTGCTAATTCTGATGTATTGTACTATACTAAGCACTTAGTACAGTGCTCTGCACTTACTACGCGCTCAATAAAGACAATTGATTGAAAATTGTTACTGTGACCGTCCCTCATCTCAACAAATGGCAATCCTTTCACTCTTTCTGAATGTAGTAGAGGGGTTATAAGAGCTCAGAAGGATTGCAAGGTAAAAAAAATTTGGAGTTCTCTGGCACTAAATAGTTAGTGTACCTGAAATACCCTAACAGATCATTCACTGAATGCAATCTCTAGGGAAGATTCTCTTTTTGAGGGGGAAGGGGAGGAAGAAAGAGAGAAAAAGGGGAGGAGGGAAGTAGAAGTGGGGGAAAGCAACATGACATAAGGAATTCCATTGTTTTACTATAAAATGAAATCCAATCATCCATGCTTAAATAGAGATCATGAAATTATGTAAATCAAGTGACCTGTGAAGGCCTCTTGCTACAGAGAAATGAGTAAATTTTTCCCCACATAAAGAAAAGACATCTTTCATTTGACAGATTAACTAGATGCTCTCATAATCTTCTACACAACCTTATCAATGTCCCAATGAAAAGAACAATGAGTTTTCTGCAGACCAGTGATGTGGAACTTTTTATGCCTGAAACACAACAAGATAGATTTCTTGGGTTTATACTGAACTCTCCATTTAAAAAAAAAAAAATGTGATTTTTTTTTCCCTGTTCAATTCCTAGGTATACATTGCCAATGAGATAGCCCTTAGGGCAGAAAGAACCCTGGATATATTTAAAGTACCTCAAACCATCTAATGAATAAATTACCTTTGATAATAACTGAATACATTTTATGCAAAGAACCAATCAAAGATAACCTCAGACAACACTGACTTAGTACCCATAAACAGATGATTTAGAAGTAAACCTTGCAATATCAGCTTGTTTGATGCCAAGGCACATTATGATTATATTAATATACACAACAAGCATTAATTACACTCACTGAAAATTCATTTTATGTTTGTAGAATGTATTACTAAATAATTAAGCCACAACAACCCACACAGGAAAGCCAAACCAAATATGGATAGGAAGTGAGAGTTTTTCCACTTAGCATTGTTTCTCCACTAAAAGTCAAACTACAAGCCTACTTATGAAAGATTTCTCTCAAAATGTGATATACCGAAGCTCAGTGTGGGCAGGGAATGTGTTTGTTTATTGTTATATTGTACTCTCCCAAGCGTTTAGTACAGTGCTTTGCAAATGTTAAGTGCTCAGTATATATGACTGAATGAATGAGTGCCACTACTACCACCGCCTTCAAGAAGAAAGATGAAAGGCCATCAGACTATGACACTATTGTGGCACCCTCGATGCTGGAAAGATTCTAGCCTGAGTTTTTCTGAACCAGATACTGAAGGCTACCGTTGACTACATGTTCCCAGAATTGCAATGTGATTACCGTTATGTGATCCAGATTACAGTTTCCGGTGGCACAGCAGACAATGTCTGCAGCAACTAAAAGGATACAGTGCTACACACACAGAATGAGTTTAATAAACATCAATGATCAATGTAGGGGGTCACTGAAACAAATGCCACACTCAGAGAAAGAGGTTAGGAAAAAACTTTGGAGAAGGAAATTCACTCCTAGAGACTCCTCCCTGAGAGGGCTAAAAAGACATAACAGATCACCTATCAGCCCACCGGGATCACAGTCAATCACATGGCAGGATTGGGAGACAAAGATCAGGGAATACTAGAGTGAAGAAGTCCCCTTGGCCATCTTGTGGAAGAGATTTCTGAGGTATGATCACTGGGAGATTAGGACCCAGAGAGAATCGAAGACGCAATTCTGGAGTGCCATGTCATAGGAGAATGGTTCTCCAAGGCACAAACCTATACTGAAGAATGAATTCCTGAGAGGTGAGGTCTCTCCCCAGGAGAAGGAGGTGAGACTAGATCCGGAGACATGGCAAGATGGGAGGGGAGAGAGCCAGAAACCCATGGGCACCAAGAAAGTAGAAAGGGCTCTGGGAAAAGCAGGGAAAGACTGTTGGAGAAGGGGACAGGCATGTTAGATCGGAATTCTGAAATCAGAATTTCACAGAGTTGGGTGATTCCAGGATGCTGGGGAGATGTACTTGCCCAGGAAGGTGGGAGGGTGGGCAAGAGGATGGAGACCTTTCTCCCCTGACCTCCTGGAGCCAACCTCATGGGTAGGGGCATCTGGCTAGACTCCAGCAGATCCCCCTGACACTCGAAGGGGCCAAAGATTCAAAGACAAGGAGTGGTGGTGGGCCAAGGGGAGGCAAGGAGTGGGGTTCACTAGGCAAAGGGCCCCCTTCCTGTCCATCTATGGACAGGCAGAACTGGAGGGATTCAGGACTCTCGCAGGGTCGGGGCTCTCCTAGGCTGTTTTGGCCAAAATTTGGGGCTGATCATCGCCAGCCTGTCCAAATAAGCTGCTTCTGGTCTGGGTCAGGTTCTGGTAAGCCTGGAGCACAGCCTGTCTTAGCCTCCCTTTAGGCCAGGAACTTTAATAGGATGTCCTCCACCTTGACTCTTTCGTTGGGGATGCTTCGGAACCTCTCCACCGCGAGACCCCACTTCACTTTGTACATCTAATAGCCTCCAGCCCTGGTGTAGCCATCTTGTCTCAGCTCTTTATCCAATGGCTCTACTATCTCCTGGCAGCCCTGGGTAGATGCCACCTGGTTCTGGTCCAGCAGGGAGTGACAGAGTTGGGCAATCCCAGTCATTAGCTCTGCCTGGTACTTTCCATACTGGTCCTTGGACAATTTCTTCCTGAAAACAGACCAGAGCTTTCATCTCTATCTTCCTGAGTTTGCTCTGACAAAAACCCCTGTTCCGTGGGCAAGAAGAACCCCTGCATCTCACGATCACATGTGGCCACAGCTCCGTTGACCACCACCCCTTTACCGGCTATGACAAGAGTGGTGACATCATTCTCCAGGCAGGGCAGGATGCCGCTCCTGTCACCTCCCAGTAGCTCTGCACCAAATCGCTAAAATGCGTCCAGGTGGTGAAGGTGAGGTTAGTTGCTGCCATTTACAAGGGTTTTCAGCGACAATGCTGCTAACAGCAGCCCTCTCCGTGGAGGTGGGTTGGAGCCCAGCCCTCACACAGACACTCCAGCCATCCCATCTCTGGCCCTGGCTTGGGGAACACAAAGCATTTTTGGAAAGGGAAGTAGTCCCACAAGCACTTCCAGAAAGGATTGTATTCCCAGCTCTTCTTCTTGATCTCTGTTTTCAGCTCCAGGGAGTTCTCCATGAACCACTTCTTGTCTATCTCCAGCTGCAGAGTGAAGTCCCACAAGGGCCAGATGAAGAATAAAGCAGGGCAGCCCAAAGCCATGCTGAAGAGTCAAATAAATAACTTGGCTGCTGATTTGCTTCAATCCTCTGGGAAACTTTCAACTTGACAGGCCTGAGCAATCTCCAAATTTCCAAAAACAGCCATAACAGTTTCTAAATCAAGCCTGTAAATTCCTTGTGGACAGAGAACCTGTCTGCGCTTAGTATAGTGTTCTGCACACAGTAAGCGCTCAGTTAATAGTACTGATTGATTAATAGTGGATGCCTGTGCCCAAAAGGCCTATTCCCATGAGACACCCAGACAACTAAAGGCTATTATTTCAAACTTGGAGCGTGGAATGACAAAACATCTGAAAAGAGTAAGGTGTTTGATCAGTCTGCTTCTGAGAAAACATGCACATAGCCCAGGACCTTCACTGGCAACCCAGAAATCAATTCCATTACATAAGTCTGTGACCTAAGCGGCATTCAGTTCAACACACTACAAGCACCACAACCACATTCCTACATTAGCTCCATCAGCTTCACTAACAGGCTATACTCAACATCAACTGTTGAAACAGCATCACAAACAAAGTCCTGGAACAAAGCCAGTCTACCAGCACTGAGGCTGGGCTCCCTTCAATGAAGCCATGAAGGAGACCATATGAAGGGCACTTAAACAGTTGGCACACAATGAGCTGGAACTGGGCAACTGAGGGAAAGGAAGAGGAAGGAAACACTTTAACTTTAAACACCTTAAAAGTATTTAACTTTAAACACTTTAAGGCTATCTACCAATCTCAGCCAATGCCGAGAAGCCAAGCCAAGGAAAAAGCATTGTCTACTGGAAAGAGTGAGGATGTGGGTTCTAATCCCAGCTCTGTCTTCTGTGTGACCTTGGGCAAGTTGCTTAACTTCTCTGTGCCTCAGTCACCTCATCTGTAAAAAAAGAGATTCAATCCTCCTCTGCCTGTGAGCTCCTCATGGGATGGGGCTATGTCCAACCTGATTATCTGGACTGTACCCTAGTGTTTAGTTCGAGAAGCAGCGTGGCTCCGTGGAAAGAGCACGGGCTCTGGAGTCAGAGGTCATGGGTTCAAATCCCGGCTCCGCCAATTGTCAGCTGTGTGACTTTGGGCAAGTCACTTAACTTCTCTGTGCCTCGGTTACCTCATCTGTAAAATGGGGATTAAAACTGTGAGCCCCCTGTGGGACAACCTGATCACCTTGTAACCTCCCCAGTGCTTAGAACAATGCTTTGCACATAGTAAGCGTTTAACAAATACCATCATTATTATTATTATTCAGTGTTTGGCACCTCATGATTAACAAATACCACAATTAGCAATGCAGCAACAGTCTCAACAAAGTTGAAAAGCAAAGGTGGCAGAGAGATCATTTGTACACACTAAACAAAGAGGTTTGGGTTCTGTTTTGAGCAGAGAGTTCCAGAAGAGAGGAAGACAAAGAAGCCAAAACGAAAACTCTGCAAACTGCAAATCCTTCTGAGCGTATTCTGTGGTCATGAATGTCAGGCCTATGTCAGCTTTTTGGGCCACAGAAACACCTATAGGTCAACTTTACTGTCACTAGTACCATCTAATACAAAGAACAGCTATATGCCTTCCCATGTGATTAGTTTCATTTCCCAATACAAAATCAGACAAGCCTCAATCAATAAATTACAGGAGTTTTTCCACGATTAAAACAATGAAAACTGTGAAGCCCATGTGGGACACGGACTGTCTGACCTGATTAACTTGTATCTACCTGAGTGCTTAAAACAGTGCTTGACATATAGTAAAGCACTTAAATTCCAGGATCATCATAAAGACACTACCTAATATAAGAGCAGACATTAAATTTTACCTTCTCCATTGGAAGCTGAATAGATGCTTTGCAATCAGAAAACTCTATGGTAATACTGGGTCCTTGAATTTCAGTGACAATGTACTGAAGCTTCTGTGATTCCTTTAACATTTTCCTGTTACTCCCTCCAAATTTACCAAGAACACGGTAGGCCACGTGAGAAATGCTGTCCGCGGGATTTCGTAAGGTACGCCACAAAGCCTTTAAAAAAAAAGTAGATTTTGAAATACATATAGTAAAGTGTACGCTTTTTTACATTCTACATGAATGCCACAAAATCTTATGGGTATTTCTAAATTACCTTGCAAAATATTCCCCAGTTTAAAGCTGTTTTACTCTGATATATAACAGGATCCACTGCTTTAAAGAGAAGTAGCGTGGCTCAGTGGAAAGAGCACAGGCTTTGGAATCAGAGGTCATGGGTTCAAATCCCGGCTCCGCCAATTGCCAGCTGTGTGACTTTGGACAAGTCACTTAACTTCTCTGTGCCTCAGTTACCTCATCTGTAAAATGGGGACTAAGACTGTGAGTCCCCCGTTGGGACAACCTGATCACCTTGTAACCTACGGTGCTTAGAACAGTGCTTTGTACGTAATAAGCGCTTAATAAATGCTATCATTTAAGGCGTAGTCCCTCAAATTCTGTATCGCCACCAAAAATTTTAAAGCGGATACTTTAATATTCACTTTGGATATGAGAAACTTAAAATTTGGTAAACGGGCAGGGGGGAAATAATGTTTTTTTTCCCCTTTGGGGGGCTCACTACAAAAAAAACTCTAACAGCTCCGCACAACTTAAAACTTTCAATCTTCTGATTCGGATAATTTCAATATTTTCTTAGCTGAGCAGTGTCACCTTTTGTGAAGTGATCAGATTATACCCTATAGTAATTTATATTAGAAACTTGAAAAAACAGAGTATTTAACATATGACTAGAAACAGTCCATGAAAATAATAACCTAAATTACAAAGCAAAAAAGTAGATGGAGAAAAGATTAATACCCTCTACTGGGTTTTAGAACAATTGCATATTACCTGCATGAGCTCAGCTCGGACTGGCTGAATGTGATCATACAGAAAGTCTGGCTGAAGATTATCTACACACAATTCAAGAGTTCTTAGGCCTTGGCTAACTAAAGTCTGAGATCCGTTTAGAGCTGATACCAAAGGATCCATTAACATTGGTAGATACGGAAGGAGAGAGCTCAGTCGGACGGGTACAGTGAGACACAGTTCTACGAACAAATCTTTCATGTGCTGCTTGTGTAGTCCACTTTGCAACATGTTGAGCCCTGAAAGTGAAAGATTATGTTTTCAATATATGCCAAATGAACTGACAAAAACATTAGTCCAGGTCTATAAGCCCATCTAGAAGTATTTTCCACACCTTAATATGGTCCTCCTAAATCAGTTGGAAATTGTTCCATGGCTACATACTATCTTCCCTAAAATATTATTTTTTTTTAGTTTAAAGGCAACTAAGTAGCATGGTCTAGCAGAAAAAGCATAAGCTTGGGAATCAGAGGATGTGGATTCTAAACTGGGTTCCACCACCTGACTGCTGTGGGACCTTGGGCAGTCACTTAACTTCTCTGGGCCTCAAGTTTCCTTGATTGTAAAATGGGGATTCAATACTTATTCTCCCTGCTACTTAGTCAATTGTATTTTTTCGAGCACTTACTATGTGCAGAGCACTGTACTAAGACCTTGGAGAATATAACAATCACAGACACATTCCCTGCCCACAATGAGCTTGCAGTCTAGAGAGGAGACAGACAGTGAGCCCCATATAGGACAGGGACTTTGTCCAGCCTGACTGACATACCCCAGTGCATGACAAATGGTAAGCATCAAACAGAGAAATAACAATAAATTCTACCTTAATATCAGCTATAGTTTCTTCTCCAAATGCATACAGTTAATGTTAAATACCATGGAATGAGGGTATTATACTTTATGGGAACTTTTTGGATAGTTTCACAAAATCTCCTCAAAGGGTGCCTATTCCAAATTTGAACACCTACAAACAATACTGGGTATAATTCAATTTTCCTCATTTTGAGGCTTAGCTGGAAACAACTTCTGAAGATGTACAGTAATTATATACACAGGTATCAAGTACTTCATTTTAAGTTTAAAGGCAGCAATTTCAGGAGGAGTAGGGAATGGAAAGATAGGCTTCAGAGAGCTAAGAGGCCAGAAGGTCACCATTTTGGATCTTTTCAGTTCTGACTGGGATCTCTTTGGTCATTGTAGAGACTTAGGAAGAGCAAGGCTGGGAACTCACTCAAAAGCATTTGTGGAGGTAATTGCTATCATAGCCCCCATGGAGCTTGGCATCTATAACCATACACACACAGACACAATATAACGTTTCTGTGGGAGAGGATCAGAATCAGTTCGCCGGGCACTGAAAATGAGATAAAGGTATCTTCTTATAAGCAGGTTTTTCTTGATTTCATTTACATTTTCCAGGTGAGGTAAAGTCTCAGTTCCAAATACTCCTTTCAAAGTATTTTGATGACCACATTTACCAAACTGTTGGCTCTGTTTTCTCTTGAAAAGGAAGGTATTAAAAAACTCTCCTTGGGCCTACATTACCTTGACGCAAACAGTCAGCTGCCTCTTAATTTAGACTGCTGACTTGAAGGATGGTATAAACAATAATGGGAAAAGAGGAATAAAAAAATACATGCATCAGGCAGACAGGGAGACAAGAGCCAAAAGAGATGTTTCAAGGTCACGAAACGTAGCCCGGGGGCTACACGTCAATGCCCCAAGAAACACCCATGATTTGAAATCAATGGTATCACCATGTGCAGAACACTGTACTAAGCACTTGGGAGAATACAATTGAGTTGGGAGACAAGATCCCTGCCTTCAAGATCCCCCGGCCCACGTCATCCCCTGGGCCTGGAATGCCCTCCCTCTGCCCATCCGCCAAGCTAGCTCTCTTCCTCCCTTCAAGGCCCTGAGAGCTCACCTCCTCCAGGAGGCCTTCCCAGACTGAGCCCCTTCTTTCCTCTTCCCCTCATCCCCCTCTCCATCCCCCCATCTTACCTCCTTCCCTTCCCCACAGCACCTGTATATATGTATATATGGTTGTACATATTTATTACTCTATTTATTTATTTATTTATTCATTTTACTTGTACATTTCTATCCTACTTATTTTATTTTGTTGGTATGTTTGGTTCTGTTCTCTGTCTCCCCCTTTTAGACTGTGAGCCCACTGTTGGGTAGGGACCGTCTCTATGTGATGCCAATCTGTACTTCCCAAGCGCTTAGTACAGTGCTCTGCACATAGTAAGCGCTCAATAAATACGATTGATTGATTGATTGATTGATTCAAGGAGCTTATATTCTGTGGGGGACACAGACATTAAAATAAATAACAAGTAAGGGAAGCCACAGAGTATAAGGACAAGTACATAAGGGCTGGGGTGGAGTGGTATCAAAGTGCTTAAGAGGAGCAAACCCAGGTGCATAGGTAATGCAGAGTGGAGGGCACTAAGTATGGGGAAATGAGAATTTAGTCAGGAAAGGCTTCTTGGAGGGGATATGATTTTAGTTAGGCTTTGAAGATGGGAGAGCACTGGTCTGAAGGATATGAAGGAGAAGGGAATCCCAGGCCAGAGGGAGGACAGAGAAGCAGCGTGGCTCAGTGGAAAGAGCACAGGCTTTGGAATCAGAGGTCATGGGTTCAAATCCCGGCTCTGCCAATTGCCAGCTGTGTGACTTTGGGCAAGTCACTTAACTTCTCTGTGCCTCAGTTACCTCATCTGTAAAATGGGGATTAAGACTGTGAGCCCCCCGTTGGGACAACCTGATCACCTTGTAACCTCCCTAGCGCTTAGAACAGTGCTTTGCACATAGTAAGCGCTTAATAAATGCTATCATTATTATTATTATTATTATATGAGCAAAGGGTCAGCAGGGAGATAGAGAAAATGGAGGTTCAGTGAGTAGGTTGGTGTTACAGGAGTAAATTGTGGAATTCCAGTTATAGAAGCAGATGAGTGAAGTTAGGTACAAGAGGAAGAGCAGATTGAGTACTTTAAAGCCAATGGCAAGGATGTTCTGTTTGAGGAGAGGACAGGGTTTTGAAGAGAGATGTGTAAAATACTTATCTTTTTTAGAAAAGTGATCCAGGCAATACAGTGATGCACAGACTGGAGAGGGGAGAGATTGGAGGCAGGGAGGTCAGTGAGGCTGATGCAGAATGTGAGGAGGGATACAAATCCTTGGACCAGTGTGGTACTAGTTTCAATGGGGAGGGAACAGGTGGATTCTAGAGAAGTTGTGAAGGTACAACTGACAGAATTTGGTGGAAGACTAAATATGTGGACTGAATGGAAGGAGTCAAGGAATAAGCCAAATTTAGGGGCTTATGAGACATGAGGGATGGTGGTGTTGTCAACAGTCAAGGGAAAGTCTTGGGCAGGACAAGGTTTAGGTGGGAAGACATGGAGTTTTGCTTTAGACATGTTAAGTTTGAGGTGCATGTGGGACATCCATGAAGAGATGTCCTGAAAGGAGAAGGAAATGAAAGAAGAAGAGAAATAGATTTGGAAATTATTTGCATAGATGGTAATTGAAATTTCCAAGGGAGTGGGTGTGCATGAAGAATAGAAGGGGAGCCAGAACTGAGCCTCCAGGAACCCCTCCAGTTAGAGGGTGGGAGGGAGAAATGGAGCTTCAAAAGAGACTGACGAGAAGGGGTCAGAGAGATAGGAGAACCAGGAGATGGCAGTGTCAGTAAAGCCACTGTTTCCAGGATCTGTTATTTGTTTAGATAATGTTTCCAGGAGAAAGGGGGGGTGGGGAGATCCACAATGTCAAAGGTAGCTGAATGGTCTACGATGTAGCAGCCAAGAGGCCTAAAAGGAAGGGAAACATTTTGGAAAATGCCTTTTCTTCATTTTTTCCATTCAAAAATCAACATACTTTTCAGAGTCTGACACTTGTCAACTGTGGAACCCACACCTCTCTGTACCCGCTGGATTTTCATCTAAGGATCCCCACTCTGTTCCAGACAGGCAAACAGTGGCAACTCCAGGGAGTATGTACCTGTCCATTCCTACAGAAGATTGGCAGGAAAAGCAATAAATAATCTGACCTTGCAGTAAGTTAGGCAACAGTGGCAAGAACTCTTGATACAGGAGGTCATGACTTCCTCCACCAATGGAGCGAAACAGGGCTCGAAGCAGCAGGAAATAGTTGTAGGGCTCTTTGGCAGTCTGGGCGAGTTCCATGGAGCTGTTCACTATCTTGTGCAAATGTGGCTATTAAGTTAGAAAGTCAGGTCAATAAACAGGAGGGGGAAGAAGAAAAAAAGAGATCAATAGATAGCAATAACATCATTGCTCAATCAATATGATGCAGTATTTAGGACAGGGACCTATATTCACTTGGTTTACAAGGGAAAGTGAGTTTATAAATTTCCTAATCTCCTGGACTCAAAAGCCACAATAATAGACTCTCCTTCAGGCAAGACAATCACTAAAAATTAGAAGTCATTCAAGAAGAAGGGAATGTGTCTGTTTACTGTTGTATGGTATTCTCCCAAGCACTGAGTACAGTGCTCTGCACAGAGTAAACACTCAATAAATACGACTGGAAGGCTGACAAGAAGCAGGCCTCCTAGAACATTTTCTATTTCTCATAACCATTAGTTATTTATGGCTCAGAATCTTAGTTCCCAATCTTCCTACAGATTAGGACCAACTGCATTATCAACTACATTAATGCAGCAAAGATACTGCTACATGAGGGTCAGGAGTGTGGGTGTAAATAATCAATATCCTGATTCGACAAGGCCAGGAATCTCATTAGTGTTCTTGCCTCTTTTCCCCATGTTCTCCTAGAATATAATTTTTATTATTATTTTATTATTGACGGTGAAGCAACAAATCCTATCGGAAACAGCACAGAACTAGGAGTCAGAAGATCGGGTTTTAATCTTTGCTCTGCTACTTAACTACGGAGAGAACTTGGGTGAGTCATTTAACTTCTTGGAGTCGGTTTCCTCATCTGTAAAACAAGAATGAAGTACCTGTTCTCCCTCCTACTAAACTGTGAGTCCCTTGTGGGATAGGGATTATGCCTGATCTGATTATATTTTATATCTGGTGCTTAAGATAGTGCTTGGCATACACCAGGAGCTCGAGGAATAATAATTGAGGTATTTGTTAAGCGCATATTATGTATCAAGCACTAAGAGATGAGGTAGTTACAAGATGAGTAAACCAGACACAGCCCCGTTTCCACATGAGACTCACAACATTAAGGGGAAGGAGAGAAAAGAGAGGTATTTTATCCTTCACTTGCTGATGACGAAACTGAAATACAGAAAGTTAAATAATTTGCTCACAGTCACACACCCAATAAGTGATGGAGCTGAAACTACCTCAGATCTCCGGATTCCAGTCTGTACACTACTAGACCATAGTGCCTGTCCTAGGCCAGCTTTCTCGAGCCACCTCTCAAAAACCCTACTATGGACAATTTGGTGTTATTCAGTAGGGCCTTTACCAGACTGACTTTTAATGGGGCTTACTATTCCACTGGATGCAAGAGACAGCAACCCAGATATATGCGACTTAGGAAAGAAAATTCATCTGGAAAGGTATTTACGGGCTAACATCTGAAACTTTTGTGTTCGGCCACATTATGCCGGTGAATAGCTTTCATGACTCACTGAAATATTTTACTGAAGGACATTATATCAACTCCAGACTCAAAAGTAGAGCCTCAGCATCCTGCGGTAAAAACAGTAAATCACAGGATTAATATTAAACTAGTTGTTTCAGACTCAAGGACCTTGATTCATGGGGAGGGATAGCTAAAAACCTGAATATTTCATATACACAGTTTCAGAATTCTTTCCTTTAAATCAAATTCCGTGAGTTAGATTATTAAGTAATAATAATAATAATAATGATAATGGCATTTAAGTGCTTACTATATACCAAGCACTGTTCTAAGCACTGGGAAGATAGAAGGTCATCAGGTTGTCCCACGTGGGGCTCACAGTCTTAATCCCCATTTTACAGATGAGGGAACTGAGGCACAGAGAAGTTAAGTGACTTGCCCATGGTCACACAGCAGACCCACGTCCTCTGACTCCCAAGTCCGTGCACTTTCCACTAAGCCATGCTAAGTTTCCATTGTTCCATGACAGTTTATTTCAATGACAAACAATATCCTACATAAAATTCTACACATTTTTAGTTACATATAGAAAGCATAAGATTTTGAGGCCCGTTGTTGGGTAGGGATTGTCTCTGTTGCTGAACTGTACTTTCCAAGCGCTGAGTACAGTGCTCTGCACATAGTAACAATAATAATAATAATAATAATGGCATTTATTAAGCGCTTACTATGTGCAAAGCACTGTTCTAAGCACTGGGGAGGTTACAAGGTAATCAGGTTGTCCCACGTGGGGCTCACAGTCTTCATCCCCATTTTACAGATGAGGTAACTGAGGCACAGAGAAGTTAAGTGACTTGCCCAAAGTCACACAGCTGACAATTGGCAGAGCCGGGATTTGAACCCATGACCTCTGACTCCAAAGCCCATGCTCTTTTCCACTGAGCCACGCTGCTTCTCTAATAATAATGGCATTTGTTAAGTGCTTACTATGTGCAGAGCACTGTTCTAAGCGCAAGGGGGGGGGATACAAGGTGATCAAGTCCCTCTTGGGGCTCACAGTCTTAATCCCCATTTTACAGATGAGGTAACTGAGGCTCAGAGAAGTTAAGTGACTTGCCCAAGGTCACACAGCAGACATGTTGCAGAGTCGGAATTCAAACCCATGACCTCTGACTCCAAAGCCCGTGCTCTTTCCACTGAGCCACGCTAATAAACACGACTGATTGAATGAATGAATGAATATTAAAAAATGTGCATAAGCCCTACAATTAAAAGTTTGAGAAAGCCAAAAGCCATTCTCTCAGCCTCCTTTCTATTCCACTTTCTGGACTAGACAGTGCTGCTCCAATATGTGTTGAAATCAGATAACCTATCTCCTATATTTAAATATAATCCTTTATATAAAAGAGTTAATACTCCTGGAAACTACCATCTGGTTTCTCACGCAAAGTTGAGCAGGATTCTTTGTAACTTCAAAAATTCAGGTGTCCCTTCCTGACACAGCAGACAAAAGTAACCGGTGAACAGGATGTCCATACTACAGATTTCTAGTCGACTGAGAGCAGCAAGGCCTACTGGATAGACCATGAGCTTGGGAGTCAGAAGAACGTGGGTTGTAATCCTGGCCCTGCCTCTTGTCTCTGTGTGACCCGTGGCAAGTCACTTAACTTCTCTGTGCCTCAGTTACCTCAACTGTAAAATGGGGATTACGACTGTGATCTCCACATGGGACATGGACTGTGTCCAGCCTGATTAACTTGCTTCTACCCTAGCACTCATTACAGTCCCTGGTATGCAGTAAGCACCTAACAGTTACCAGGGGGGTGGGGGGAAATTTGTAGAGGTTTGATTTTTGTAGGAGCTGGTGTCCTTATACGCTGTTGTTTCCTTTTTCTGTAGTTCATTTTAATGTCTATCTTGCCGACTAAATTGTAAAATATTTCAAGAAATTTATATTAATGTCTGTCTCCCCCCTAGACTGTAAGCTTATTGGGGACAAGAAATAAAAGCAACTCTGTTATATTATTATACAGTACAGTGCTTTGCACACAGTTAAGCACTCAATAAATACAATTAATTGATTGGTAAAATAGAAGGCTTTGGGGGGAAAGGAAGTAAGGGACTGCCTGGCTTTCATCTTATCAGGTGAAATCCAGGAAGACTGAGAAGGGATTTTTTTTTTAAAAAAAAAGGCACACCAAGCCCATTAGTTATATGCTGCTTGACCTGGCAACTACTGCTAGCCTATAGAGCTATGGCACAGTATCAGTGCTATGTGCAGTCACTTTAGCCCCAAATGGAATCGGTACATAAAACGCTTAAAAGCACTTTGCCACATGCTGCACTGCACCCCTGCCCACTAATCAGCTTGTTGCGCCAACTGCCCCAGCAAGGACATGACTGGTTAAGGATGAGAGTCCACCAACAGCACTATAACCAATTCCTTCTTGCAGGTTCTCATGCTCAGAGCCTTGGTTCCAGGACGTAGGCCTGTCCACCATACAGCGGGCGACTACGCTACCATTATACACTGTTCAACTTGCAAAGTGAATCTGTTATAGTAACTGTTCGAAGTTTGCTGTTACCCCACTACCGTGCACCCAGCACTCAGAGATATTCGGCTTCCTGTTCACAGAATTATACAGAGAACTGAATTCTTTTTAAAGAATTACTGTTACAATTTGCTCCCCATGTAGTGCTCCTGAATGACTGATAAAGGAATGGAGTAGCATGATTCTCCCTCAGTGCCAGAAGTAAAAATGGAAGGTACAAACAGCTTGAAAAAAGATAGGTGGCATTACTTGGGGCTATGGTAAACCACAATGAAAACTACGTGCAAGGCAAAATTGGATTCTGAAATTCGAGCATGGGGACTTCAAAAAGTAAGTGAAAAAACAGTCACAAAAGGGAAGGGAAATCTCTGTTCATGCAGAGAGGCCAAATTTACAGAAGTTTTGTTATGCTTATCCATGACAACCTCTCGTAACTACTTGGCAGCTTAAAGTGTCACTCTGAAAAAGTCAACTGTACTATGTAAACATTTTCTAGTAACTGACAGCTTATTTATTCAAAATAATAATAACTCAAAATGGAAAAATAGTAATAGAGTTCCTTTTAACATTAGATCCCCCAAATAAATCTTAGAATATTTGCCATAAAAATGCGACCAACTTGCCCCCCCCCAGAAACTAATAAAGTCCATCATTAAAAGAATATTTGTGAACTTTGACAGAGGATAAAGAAATAATAATTCCCAATATTTGCATTTCTGAACTGTCTTGGCTGAAGCACTAAAATACACAAATATTTAGGAGATGGAAAACCCACATCAAAAGTTGAACACATACAGAAAATCCTGCTGAGAGCACCAAGCACATCACTTCCAAGTACAACCACAAAGCTTTAGAATTTGAAACCTCAGTTCACAGCTTTGAATGTGTTTCTCAACATTTAATATACTGCTTACCCAAAGTATTTTAATGCTGGGTTCTCATCATTTGAGGATATGGGCAAAATCAGAGAACTCTTTCCAATGATGAGACAGTATATTCCGAAAAGGCTTCAAAAGAGTAAATCCATTCAAAGCTGATTTTTTAAAGCACTATATTAATCAAAACAAGGCTTACCTTCAGCATTTGTTCATTTTCAGCTGCGAAGAGTGAAACAGAGCCAAAGACCAACTTAAACAGCTTGAGATACAGATTGGAGAGTTCTACATTAGAACCCATTTCTGGCAGTCGATCAAGAAGATACTCCACCAAAATAGTAGCAAACAGAGCAGAGGTGGTGGGATTTGCCAAGAAGGAATTGGCAACAATCTGTCAAAGCAAGAAAAAATTGATTTATTTCCCAAAAGTCCAAAGGGTAATGAACCTCCCAAAACAACAGATTCACTGGCCTGTCAGGGGCTCCCAGAATGAATTACTTTCCATATGAAAGCAGAGAAAAATACATCAAATGAAAGCTTGTGTCTTAAGCACTTACAAATCCAACTTGATTTAAAATCTACACACTTAATTCCCTCAAACAACAAAAGGTAGTTCAGTCAGCTCGTCTATAATGCAGGAATTGTGTTCTTCAAGACCCTGACATTTTAAGGAAAAGCCACACTGCAGTATTAATGTCTTGATCATCACAGCACAAAAGTTTATTTTGACATCACTTCACATTCTACGCAGGCATACGGATTTGGAAAGATCGCTCCCCAATTCTTCAACAGCGTACCACTCCAAACTGTTAAATGAAATCATGCGATACGGCTGAATTGATGAAGCTGTCAAAGGGTTGCTGCTTCTTATAAAAGTTTTCTTTCTATTACACAATTGCCTTAACAAAGTAGTTTTAAAATCTGCTCTCAAAAAGATCTTTACGCTCTTTATCAAAACAAATGTCTAAATTGTCACACTATCATTGCAGATACAATATTTTATTAGTAACCAAAGAATGTTTTAATAGAAATTTCTAAGCAATCAAGAAAACGAGAAAACTGACAATACCTGAAGAGCATAATTTTTTGAGATTCTTTCCACCATATAAGGGACTGTGGTTTGAAAGATTTCTTTAAATGTTAAAGGGTTCATCATTGTGAAGACACCTGCAAAATGTTCCAGCACTTCCTTCTCTTCTTTCATTCTAACAGTCTGACAGTTTGCTACCCGAATGTAGGTCTGTCCATTCCCTGCTATCTGCACCTACAGTACGAAAAAGGTTTTATTACTTTATGTACTCTCAGACAGAAAGCCAGCTAACAAACTGAACTACACAAACTAAAATTCCATTTCAGAACTTACAAAATAAACCCCCTTGAAAATGGCCTTCAGTTTCAGGAGCCATGTTATACTTAGGGCTTATACAGTGCTTTAGACTGGAAAATGTCCTGAAAATATAATCTACCTCAGTAAGACATTTTATAATGACAGTTATTTATAAGGTGCTTATTAAATGTCAAGCACAGGGGCAGATATAATATAAACAGATCAGATAAAGTCTCTGTCCTACCAGAAGCTTACAGTTCTAAGAGGGAGGGAGAACAGCAATTCATGCCAATTTTACAGTTGAGGAAAAAAAGACACAGAGATGTTAAGTGACTTGCCCAAGGCCTGACAACACAGACAACTGGCAAAGTCTGCATCAGCCATGGTCTAATGTCTCCCAATTCTGTTCTCTTTCTTCCACAGCTCTCCGAATACCGGAGAGTTCTATGACCACATTACGTCGCATCACCCAAAGCAGCATGCATTCAATGTACAAGTCTAAGGGGCTCAAGAAAACATCAAAAAAAAACAAAAAACCCGAAACATCTTCTGAACAGAGTAGCTAGTTATCTGGCTAGGACACCCACCTGATAAATATCTAGAGCCTGCATAGCATATTTCACAAGCTTTATGTAAATCTGGGTCTCCTTGGGCTGCAACTGTTTGTTGGGAATGAATTGTGCTTCTGCAAAGATAAGGGTTACACACATAAGTACAGCTTTTACTCAGAAAACTGAAAATATTAATTGAATGTAGGTAATTAAAATGCCACATTACCACCAGGTGCTTTACACGACGTTATGCCCCAGGTAATTGTCTTGACACCACAAACCAAAGTTTTTACCAAACTCCGGCAATCTGTGACTTGGAATGTCTGCTTGTCTTCTTTCTCCTTTTCTCCTTGTTTCTCAAAAACAGGCACTGGAGCTGGAGCAACAGAAGTGGCTGGCGCTGGTGATGGAGCCGGGGCCGGAGCCGTGGGGGCTGTCGGGACCCCTGGCAGGGCGGCTTCTGCTGCTCCAAGTTCTGACTGAGGTTTACATTTTTTAAAAATGGCAGATAACTGGTAGCGGGCAATAGTGTGGAATTTAAGGACAAAAACCTTAGAGGAGAAAAAAAAACTCAATAAATGTGACAGTTGCAGGAAATCAATCAGTCCATGGCACTTAGTGAGGAGCACCATACTAAATGCTTGGGAGAGTGCAATACAACCGAGTTGACGGACACTCTCCCTGCCCACAAGGACCTTACAGTCTAGAGGGGTGACAAATATTAATATAAATAAATTATGGATATGTACAAAAGTCTTGTGGGGCTAAGGGTATAGTGAATATCAAGTGCTTAAATAGAAATAGATTTCACTAAAACAACAGTCTGGGAAGTAATCAAATTAGCCTAAAGTAAACTACGCGAAATACTTCCTGGCCTTCAATTTTCTTATTTTTAAAATTGCTTTTTTTCCTGCAACAACATACCTAAAAATTGACCCACGTATGCTCACTTTCCCAATTGAACATATGCATGGACTGATGAAGCTGGCACTTCACTCGATAATACATAATGGTCTAAAAAAAAAACCCACTGAGCAAGACTTTCAAAATCTGACAGTCTTAAGAAAACTGTGGGAAGACATTCATCTTTTACTTTAAAAATAAAATTCATACCTCTAACATCCTCATTAGGATATCTCTCCCATTTCCATTTTCTTGCTCACTTTTTGAACGGATGCAGTCTACGAGATTCAGCAAAAGTTTGCAAGACATGGTCTGAATACTACTAGGTAATGATTCATCGTCAATATTCTTGGCAAAGAGCTGGACAGCAAGGGAGAGGTCGTTTAGTGGTAAATGCTGACGAACGTGGTGCACCAGATCTGCCAGGGTGCTGTAGGCAAGTGGCCTAAAATGACAGAAATGGTGGTTTTTATTTTCCCTTCTATTTTTTTAAAAGTGCATGCCTCACTTCATCTCTCTCATTTTTCCTTTCATGAAAATCATCTGATCTGTACTTAACACAATGGAGTAACTGGTGTCCGACCCAGAATTCATCTTAAGAATTTGCTATTACCCATTGTACCTTTTCAGAAGCATTTTTATAATGGTTTTATAAACAGTCATTTTTAAAATGACAACTTTCATTTGACCATAAAACTTAAGGAGCAATTGCATATATAATTGGTTGATGGAGATAATATTTTTAAGTTCATTCTGCCAGAGTTTTTGTTGTTCAAAAAGTGGAAAAGTATATGCAATTAGCATTTTATTTTCTTAATATATATTACAGCCATTAAGATGTTCAAGCTTTAAATTTCTAGGAAAATCAACACCCTTCCATAAAGTCATTAGCTAGAGAACAACATTTAACATCTATCCTATGGCAATTAAATATTTTTTAGCTATTCCTCACAATGAGCATTATATATTTTTACTATGCAAGATCTACCCTCCTCAATTCAACTCATACTTCAATTCTCTAGGCTGTCAGTTGGTACATTTGGTACAGTTCATTTAAACATATGCAATTCTGGCAACTAAGCACAATGGACGAATTAAGGACATAAATAGCTCCAGAATGCAAGCTGTAGGCTTAAGGATTCAGCGCATAAAATACCACAGACCACCACCACTCTTGGCATGCATTCAACTAGTCTCATACCTCAGTGTCTCTCGAGCTGTATATCCAGAGCCAATTAGTATGGATTCATCAAACAGTTTGTCCATGCACGGAATGAATTCTAGAATACAAAATTCATTGCGATTCACTGACAAAATCGACTTCACATAACATCATTCATTCATTCAATCGCATTTATTGAGCACTTATTGTGTGCAGAGCATTCTACTAAGTGCTTGGGGGAGTACACTATAACAATAACAACTAAAAGTGCTTACACTGAAGCCAAAATTCAGTTAGTAAGAACGCAACTCACATTTGAGAATGGGCAGATGCATTAAATATTTTACAGTTTAGTTCTACTGAAGTTCTTATTTTGCTAAAGCCATTTAATCTAAAACGGAGTTTTCTCCAATTAGAGAATGCCTTCAAATATCAACCTGCCCAAAATGACATGACTGGAATGTAACTTTAAGAAGATGTAAAGGAGATTATTTGCAAAGAGAGTCGATACCTGACATTAGGTGAATATTTTCCTAATTATAATGAAGAATTTCCACTGTGCAATAAACGGCTTTATGCTCTGTAGTAGGGACATGCCTGTCTATGACTAGATGCATCCCCACTGCTGTAGCTGCACTAATTGCCCTGTAGTTCACTCTAGACAGTTAGGTAGTTACTGCAACTTTCCTAACAATCAAGTGTATGGAATGAGCACTTACTGTGGCCAGAGCACTGTACTAAATACTTAGGAGAGTACAAAGAGTTTGGCCTAGTGGAAAGAGAACAGACCTGGGAGTCCATTCCTTATGGGAAAGGGACTGTGTTCAGCCTGATTAACTTGTATCTACCCCAATGTTTACAACAGTGATTGACACACAGTAAAGTTGCATATGTTGCTTTTAGTTTTTTAACAAAAAGGAAAATTTTTCAATCAAAAGGAAATAATTTTGGAGAAATTGAGAAAACCATCAAGACTAAAGCAACAATTCTTAGGGATTTTTCCATCACTGTAAAAAGCACCATCATTCCTCCTGTCTCACAAGTCTGTAACTTTGGCATTATCCTCAACTCATCTCTCTTATTCAACCCTCATATTCAATCTAAATGCCAGTACTACTACTTCTATCACACAGAGAAAAATAAATTTGGGAGAGAGCCAATTGTCAAGCTGGTGGAGAAGTACTGACTAACATTGACTGACTGAAACTTGGAACTTGAAGGAATTTAATAATTCTAAGGACAATTTCGAACTCAATATCAAATGCCAGGGTATTTGCCTAGCAATGACAATGATCAATATGATAAGCCATTTGACAGCACCACGGTGGCTCCATCACAGGAACAATCAACTGTATCACCCCTCAAGGACTGCAATTTGCAGTGCGGACAGAGAGTTCAATCGTTTGATTTAAGCACTTAGTACAGTGCTTTGCACACAGTAAGCACTCAGTAAATAGGATCAACAATAATAATTATTGCAGTGGAGAGTGTGCACAGTCAGAACCTACTTTTTTGCATTAGAAACTATGATCCCAAGTAGAATAGTCACTAATGCAGTCATGCTTATCATGATTCAAAAGTTAAACAAAAAACTCCAGAAAATTAGCTCCATCAACTATCTCCAAGTCCATGTAATAGGATATACCCATTATCAATCAACTGCATTTACTGAACACCTACTGAGCACCAAACACTATATGAAGCACTTGGGAGAGTACAATAATATTTTTATAGAAAGGCACACATGTTCTCTGACCTCGAGTGTACAATTTAATGGGAAAGATGAATAAAAGTTATTCACAAATTGTGAAAGCAAGCAAAAGAAGGACACACCAAGAAGAGAAATCACTAAGTTATTCACTGCAGCAATAAAAATGTAAAGAAGAATATACATATGCACATTTGGACTTTCCTTATTTGCCTAAATAATAGGCTAACTCCAAAGATCTAAAGAGAAGATACATTCGGTAGAAGTAAAACTGAGCATTATTTAAAATGAGAGCCCGTTGTCACCACATATCCAGGCACAGAGAAAAAGCTACATACGGCTCCTTAAATCGGTGGTAAGAATGTGCTTTGCAGCAATCAGAAGTTCCTTTCGGAGGTGTGCAGTTTCTGCTGGGCAGTTTGACAGTAATTGCAACATTCCTTTGACCATTTGCTGGGAATACTTGGCTACCAGATCCTAAAAGAAGCATTAAAGAATAACAGATATGTGATAAATCATGGGGGGGGGGGGCGGGGGGGGAATAGCCCATTAATGGTCAAACATTGACAAGAACACAGACCTTTGATTTTTGGAACTGTTAAAATCGGAGAAAAAAAAATTGTAAATATACTGAAATTAATGCGCCTACCCAAACTGTACAGTAGAAAGAGCATGAAAAAAGATGTCCTCTATGGGAAAGGCTCTGAGGATACAATAGCTCCGTGTCATGTATAAGGCAGGTAAGTACTTTACGTCCAGGATGTTTCTGGCAGCCCAGAGTACCATTCTGGGCTACTACTCTGCAGAAAAAGCCCATTGGCCTCAGAAATGGTGCCCAGGATCTAGTGAGTCCAGTGAGCCTGATCCCCATGTTAGGGTCAGGTACATTTAAGGACCCCAGTATTCAGCCACTTGAGTCCTCAGCTGAAGAAGGAATGGGAGGAATTCTCAAGGATTCTCACTTGCTAATAAAATAAAATCTAATTTTCTAGCAATACTATAATTCCAATTAAACATATTCCAAAAAAGCAATAATTCCCTAATTTATGCTAATGTTTAACCTATCTTGGATGGAAATATCTGCCTGAATAATTTGCTGTCTTTAACCTATCCTGGATGGAAATACCTGCCTGAATAATTTGCTGTCTTTAACAGGTGCATTTTCACATTCTCGAAACAAAATCTCATTAAACAGACACCAAAGAAAGCCGATTTATGATCAAGACTGTGAGCTCCAGAGACTGTCCATCCCAAAGTGAGCACTTAAATAACATAATTGTTTTATTATTATTATTATATGGGAATGGATGTTTGTGAACAATGACTATATGTCTGGAGTACTGGGGAGTCTGAAGACTGTCCCGCTTCAAGTACTTTAACAGATAAATTTTGTTCCTGTTGATATTTTCATGTTGAATGCTAACCTTTCTTCATTGTGTTTGTATGATGTTCTTATTTTTCTACAGGTCTATCCTCTCCCAGTTAAGTCTAAGTCTCCTGTGGGCTAGGTATCCCATCTGATGTGGTTTCTTTCAGTATTTTCCTTTCCTCCCTTTAGTGCTTTGCACAGGATAAGCACTTAAATGTGAACAGGAATAACAAATTGTTCCACCAAGTTATACTATTCATCTCTAACAGTCTTGTCAACAGGTTATTACTATATATCAAAGCCCAGGCAAGATTAAAATATGTTTCACTCACCTGGTAAATTCTTATAATGTAAGCCAAAAATGATAAGGTTTTAATCTGAGCAGCAATGAAGTCAGCATACAACTCTTTATTGTAAAGTTTATGTTGCCTGAAATTAAGAAGAGCAGGTTTTACTAGGTCTTATTCTGGCTTTTTTTGGTCTTGGGTTTTGTTTGCTGTTGTTAAATGAAGTTAAGTGTTAGGGCATTGCACACAAAAAAAACCTATTAAAACAACTAAATGCTTAATTTCCGCACAAAACAGATCCCAATAGAACTATACAACAGCAAAAACTTCCACACTACCTTCATTTATTTGAACGATTCTTTAAATCCAAGGGCACTCTCCAAATATCACACAGAAAAAGATGGCCAAACTGGCAGACCACAAGCCTGTTTCACTAAGAAAATGGCACCTGGGCCAGATTTAATTGACTGGCTACTGACAATAGTAATTGGGTTCTATTGCCCATTACCAACACATTTTTTTCTAAAAGGCAAAGTATTTTTCTATGCTTTTAAAACAAAAACACACCTCTCGCTATAAAACAACAGATTCGAAAGAGCAAAACACCAATCTGTTTTACCAAACGTCTATGACTTGGCAATTCAGAACTCCTGTGAGCCATCAAAACTGAAAACTGCCGTACAAGTTTTCTATCGTAGAGAAACAGCTGAATCTTACCTTGCTTGTGCAGATACCTGAATGATAATGGTATTCATTATCAAGGGCACGAATTCAGCAACTACGTTGTGAATGTTCAGCTTGTAGAGCTAAAGCGACAAGAAAAGGGGTCAAAAACCTCCATTTTTCACACTGTTGCTGCAAGCTACTCAGAAAAATATTAGACACGGCATAAAAAAACTTTATTAGCAGATATTCTGCATTAGTAATTTCAATAAGAATGTTACATTTTACTTTAACAACGAATTCTCTCAGCTACCGTCTCAATATAAAAAGGTACAAAACTAAAGATGCGATCCTAGGCATTCAAGACACCTACCTGATACATTAAAACCACAATGATGGGCAACTCAGCCAATACTTTCAAGGACAAAGACCCTCTGGGAATTATGGAATGCTGGAAGACAAAAAACGTGTAGGATTTTGGAAATTATTTTAAAGTTCAAAGGCAAAAATTCACAAATAAACATTGCTCACCTCTCAATTACTAAAATGAACTACATACTTTCATCATCTCAATTCTTAAAATGAATTACAGATCTTCCAAAATGCTATGGCAACCTGAACTGTGAAAAGTACAGAAGTATAGCCAGGCTAATATTTTCTACGTAACCTTTTCATATTTTACATGCAGCCTCTTGGATCACATGAAAGTACACGGGGAAACATTTGTAGGATATGGGGAAATATCTGTTCCTCAATATGGAACATCAAAGAATTCAAAAATGAATCCCTGTAATGTAACAGTTTCAGTAACATGAAGTTAAGTCTTTGACTATGTAGAGAAGTAGAGAAGTATTAAGGCCTAGTGGATAGAGCAGAAGGACCTGGGTTCTAATCCCACCTCTGCTACTTGTCTGCTATGTGACCTTGGGTGAGTCACTTCACCTCTGCCTCAGTTTCCTCATCTGTGAAATGGAGATTAAGATTGTGAGCCCTGTTTGGGACACGGTTTGTGTCTAACCTGATTTGCCTGTTTTGATCCCAGCGCTTAGTACAATACAGTAAGTATGGAGAAGTTTGAAGTGGCTGAGTTCAGCCTGGATTTCCACCAGCAGTACTCCATGTGGTATGTGAGCAGGAACAGAGGGAGCGTATTGTGGAATTTTTGATCCAGGGTTCAGAGTTGGGGTAGGAGCAATGGAGGGAGAAGAACATTAGGAAGCTGAGTTCAGTAGAGGGGGCAGAGTTGAGGATATGGACTTAGGCTTCAAGAGAGGGGTGACTGAAATCCAAATGAGGCATGATGGCCTGGGATGAGTGTTGCGGGGGTATGGGGCATCATGAGATTGGAGGTGGGAAGAGGGTAGTTTTCCATGGGGAAAGAGGACAGTTCTGCAGGAATTGGGGGAGGGGTGTGAGACAGAAGGCAGGCTAGGATGTTGTTCTCAGAGAACAGGATTTCAGAGTTGATGAGGATAGAAATGATACCGAGATCCAGCATGGGTCCAAGTACATGAGTGGGTGAGATGGTGCTGGAGATCAGCAGAGTTGAGGAACGACAGGAAGTGGGCAGCTGGAGGAATAAGATTGCCAACTGCCTAGAAATCTGCTACAATTGTAAATATGGTCAGCTGCCACACAGGTAATCAGTGGGTGAGATGGAGGTGGAGCAAGGATTTGAGTAGTTGAGTGAGAGGAAGTAGGGAGCCGAGAGATCATCAGGAACCCATGTGGTCACTGAAGTCCCCAAGGACCAGTGCATAGGGAGGAGGAGGAGGAGAGAAGGAAAGAGAGAAAGATGTCAAAATCACTCTGAAAAGCAGAGGTGGGACCCAGGATGCAACTAGTAATTGTACTGGGTAGTAGAAGCAGAATACATGGGTTGCAAAAGAAGAAAAGGTGAGGAACATAAGAGGTGGAATGATGTGATACAGGCATGGAGGGTAAGGGGATGGCCTAGTTCTCCCCCTCCCCCCAACAGTTAAGGGAATGTGAGCCCCCCCATCTCTTGGGAGAGAGCAGTATGGGGGCACTGGCATCTGGAGACAGATCCCAGCAACAATGAGAAGCAGTGACTGGGTTAGGAAGAACTCAAGACTGAAGAGGAGGAGGAGCAGTGACTGGGTTAGGAAGAAGTCAAGAATGAAGAGGACCATGTCCACAATGGGATAGGGGGTTCTCCAATCAATCAATCAATCAATCGTATTTATTGAGCGCTTACTATGTGCAGAGCACTGTACTACATCTCCAGGCTACATCTTGACTGAAAAATAAGGCTACGGATGGGAGAGAGTGAGGTGATAGGATAAGATGTCTGGGGAAAAGGTGATTTTTGAGGGGGGAAGTGTGGGGGGAAGGAAGCACAAGAATGACATGAATGAAGCTAGCAGAGGGTAGAGTAGGAGAGGTCATGGAAAAAATCCTGCAGCTTTTATTCTTTGGTCCTGAATGGCTGCGACTTCCAGCCCACTACCTCTCTTATCCCTAACCAATATGTTTTAGCTATAGCACTTAGCAGTGCAGGCGATAATATTTTCCTTCTAGGAACTGGCAGACACCAAAATTATGCGGCTCGGCTAACAACACATAGCTAGTCAGGTCTCCGGCTTTTTGTGGGCAAGAACAGTGTCTACCAACTCTACTATATTGTACCTCCCCAAGTGCTTTATACAGTACGCATAGCAAGGGCTCAATAAATACCACTGACTGTACATAATAATAATTAGGATATTTGTTGAGAGTTTATTATGTGTCAAGCACTCTACTAAGAGCTGGAATAGTTACCAAATAATCAGGTCAGACACAGAACTTATCTCTCACAGTGTTCACAGTCTAAAGGGGAGAGAGGCCAGGTATTTAATTCCCCCAATTAGAGATGAAGAAACTGAGGCACAGAAAAGTGAAGTGACTTGCCCAAGGCTACATAGTAGGCAAGTGGTAGAGTCAGGCTTAGAACCTAGGTCCTCTGTCTCCCAGGTCTGGGTTCTTTCAAATAGGCCATGCTGCTTCTCTAGTACACTGCTACTTCCTAGACTGAAGTAAACCTACATTATAGAAAACATCTTTCTTATCTCTGCTGGGTGGCTATGCTTTATATTGCTTCACAGCTCCAGGGTATCATAGACTATGTTTTTGATATAAAGCCAATACTTTAAAAGTTATGAATCGTTTTAAGAAAATAGTAATCTGAAGATTTTAAAAGAAGAAGAAGTTAGACCTCTTTCCCTGTAGCTACAAATAAAGAAAAGGTGGCAGAGGAAGGGAGACCTACCGTCCTTGTTTCACTATCATCCCGTTCAGGATTGACTTTCACTGCAAGTGTTGTTATCATTCCAACCATTTCTGGAGAAGGAACAGTATTCTCGGGTATTACTTGGGGATTCTCAAAATAACGATTCTATTTATCAAAAAAAAAAAGTCACATTTTTCCAAATGAAAGAACAAACTTAAATAAAGCATACCTGAAATTCTTCCAAACGAGCCATGCATATATGTGCAAAACAAATTAGCTACTTAAATGCAATGGGTGGGACCTCTATTTTGATGCAATGTGCTTATAAGTGCATCATTTCTTACAACCTGGGATCAAATTCATCATTTTCTGTCCTACCAGGGAAGTTTTTCCAACTGTATAATTTAGAACCTGATACACAAATGTGGACTTCATGTGAAAAGCACAAGAACTTAGAAAAATCTAACCATTATTGATGTAGCTAACTCTTCAGCTTCAGTTACAGAAAACAAAATTGTATCCTAGCTCTGTTCCCCTATCCTACTGATTTTTTTCTAGTCTGGAAAGTATTAAAAACTCATTTGATTATGGAAATTGACATAATAGTATATTTATATTTCACCATATCAAGAGATTTATATGCCAAGATAATCTCAATATTAGCAAAATGAAACTTTATACCAAAGGTCAAATTCTGCATCTCTAATAATAATCAGCAAAATAAGGACGGGGGTCTAGTGTTATCACGTAGTTCTCAATTTGATATGTGCATAAGTACTTTTATAGCAAATGATTAATTCAACTACTTTATCCTGTGGTAAGAAAGGTATCATCATTTTCAAGATGGAGAAATGAACTTCATATTTTAATCATGTCTGAATTAAAAAAGGAAAAGATTTAAGTAAATTGGCACAGACCACACAAGTCAATGAAATGAATATGTCTTCACACCAAAATTTCAAATTCAATTTTCCAATCCACTCTGCTCCATTTACACACTCTCTCTCTCTCTCTTGCCCCCCCCCCCCGGGCCCAAATCCCTTTTCTCCTTTCCTCCCTCACTTTGCCAGACATGTTCCATCCCCCTGCCAGCAGCAACAGGGAACAAGACGGGGCAGGGAGGAAAGAAATAACTTAAACTGCGCATGTCCAATGCATGCTGCTTTTCAGAATCCTGGCCTAGGCTAGGGCAGCAGGGCCAGTGGGGAAGATGGGGAAGCCAGAAATGGAGTTAACACAAGCTGTGAATTTCTCTTTGGTCTCAGCTGGAACATACATGTGGCTGTGAGTATGTGAAGGAGGTAGTTTCTCATTAAGACATTTCTGTTTTAAATGTGCCAGAGTAAGAAATCAGAAGTATGGTTTTTAAAAGGGTTTAACACATACCACTACTTTCGGAAGCTCCTTGTAAATTTGTTTCACAAAGTCCATAAAGTGATGAATCTGAAGAGGAAGCACATCTATGTTAAAAGGGTACAAAATATTTAAAGAGGGTAATTCTTGTAATCCCCTCTGAGGGCACCAAATGGAAGGCAGCACAACTCAGCCCAAGCACTCAAAGTCTGAGGCAAAAATGAATGGTACTATAACAAGATCCCTTAGGGCTACTGTTGGCATTCAATTTCTCTCCAATGAAAGTGATTTTCCTTCTCACTTCTCCAAGTTGAGTGGAAGTTGGAGGAAGGAGCAGAGACACAGGCCCTACGAAATGTCTCCCTACCTCAAACTGATAACTCTCAACCGGAGATATGCCTATTACAGTGACAATTCTCCTGCCACCTTTCCTTTCTTTATTATCAAGGCCAGTTGGAGTTTTCTCCAACTCCTCAGGATCTTCTCCTCTCCCATGCTCCACACTTCCTCTGTGAAAGACGAAGAATCAGGACAGCTCCTGGGTCAGAAACTAAGATTCCTTTTTCAACACTGGAGTTGACAGGGGTCAAAGGAAGTCACATAAATCTAGTAAAAATACATTGTATCCTATGGGGAACTCGTGGGATCAAGGAGTGAATAACACTACAAGAAAGTTACTGTCCTAGGCAGGCTCGTTAAATCAGGTCAAAATGTTGAAAATAAAAATGATAAAACATCCATCACATACAGCAAGCTTCTTAATTTTACCTTAAAGCAACCAGAAGGAACCACCTTCAAAAAATTTGTTGACTATTTTTATACAATGCTTAAATCTGAAAGTTCCAAAGCTATACAAAATGTTCCCATGGTCAAAAGTATAAAAACACTGCCTTCACAATCTCAAACTGAATGAGTCATTTCACAGAAAGAAAATAGCTATTAATGTTTGCAATGGTTATCATAAATAGCGACTTACTTCTTGAGTAATTGGTGGCCTAAATTGTTTGTGCAGTTCAATAATTATCCTCAGACAAATAAGTACATTTTCTTCATTTTCCGTCTAGGATCACAAAAAAATAGTTAAAAAACTGAGCAGCAATTTCCCATAAAACCAATCTATCAGACTGTTTCCTACCAAATATTTCTCCAACTAAACCTTGCTTGACATATTAGAAATGAAAATCAATTTCACAACCAGAATTCTCACAGGCCTAAAGGATTTTTGAGGACAGAAATGACTGCAGTGTCAGACCCACTGCATTCACACAAATCATGACTAAACTAAAATTGGTAGTGAGCATAAAACCGAAATGAGCCCTGACATTCGTCAGCAGAGATTGTCAGAGGAGGCTATATCACAGGCTGTAAAAGGAACAGCCTTTGTGGCAATTTGACAGTGTGGAAGAGATACCATAATGAGAACTCAAGACCAAGTAAACAGCAACAGTGGTGGCTCTGGGAGCAGCCTAGGCCTTAGAAGCACTCTGTTGTTTTCTTTTGTCCCCTGCTCTGCTCTCCACTCTGCAGCTCAAATTTTGACTATCGTGAGTATTTCGGTAGGTACACATGTGTGCTTGGTGGTGAAGAGAGAGGTGGGGGGGGGGTGATTGGGTGGGGGAGCGTGGAGGGAACGGTAGGGGTAAGAAGAGAGGGAAACACAATTTGAGTTAAACAGTGTTGGAAGTAAGCAGGAACCAGGCAGAACCTGACTCTGGTATACAGAAATTTTCCTATATTTCATCATTTCCCCTATCTATGATGTAATTTCATGTCTGTGTTCCCCTATAGACTGCAAGCTCATAGTGGGCAGAGATCACATCAATCAATGGTATTTGTGCAAAGCATTCTAGTAAGCATTTGAGAGAGAATAATAATAATAATAGCGGCATTTGTTAAGCACCTACTATGAAGCAGGCACTGTATTAAGCAGAGGTAGATAAAGCAAATTGGGTTGGACACAGTCCCTGTCCCACATAGGGCTAACAGTCTTAATCCCCATTTTACAGCTGAGGTAACTGAAGCTATCTGCTGTACTTGGCCGCCCTGCTCCTGCCCTCTACCCCAGTTCAACCGAGGTCCTGGCTGCTGCCTGCCCACCCGCCACCCCATTCTGCATAAAGCTTACTCTGTTACAGGGCCTATCATCATATTTGATTCCACTGTGAGTCCAGAATTATAGGGATACACTTTAGAAATTGATTACTTATTATGTACATTATGTGTATCTCCATAATTTAATGTCTGTCTCCCCCTCTAGACTTTAAGCTCCTTGGGGGCAAGGAAAGTGCCTACCAACTCTGTTGTACAGTACTCTGCCCACTGTAAGCACTCATACACTACCGATTGACTGAAAGCTCACTGGCCAGTGCCCATATGCCCCTTCAACCCCAGTAAAGCCTCCACCAGCTGGGAGGCTGGGGCTGCTGCTGTCCTAGTAAGAATTTTTATTTTAGCTTAGTTTTTACTTTCAACACTAGGTGAAAAGGGAGCCTGAAGGGAAAAGGAAGGTGAGGGAAATTGTCAGCTGAAAACTTGAAACCACAGAATAGTAAATAAAAGTAGATGGCAGCCCCTTCAACAGGAAACTCTCCAAGAAAGGAGCCTACATTCTAAAAAAAGATTTCACGTTTCTAGTCACAGATTTACAGAGTTTGGCAGGGAGGGTGCCTCCACACTTCTACATTGTCATACAGACAAAGGAGGGGATTAAAAAAAAAAAAGTGCCATCATCCCAAGACAGAACAGAGTGAGGTAAAAATCAAGATGGAAAGAACAATGCAAACTAACCTGCTCACCAGGTCTTCCAAAAGTAAATAATGACAATAGTGGCCATTCTCCCCCTCCCTTCTCTCACATCAGGATGCTAAATGACTCTTTTTGCTTAGGCTCCCCATTTCTATATTTCAAAACATCTTTTGCCCTTCTGTTTCTCTCTCCTAGTAAATAGTAGCAGTATGTTCTAAGTGTGTACTGCATGGAGAGCATTGTGACAAAAAAACATTCTCAACTGAGAATTAGAACCAGTCCTTAGCCCTCAAGGGGTTCAGGATCTACAAATAGTAAAGACCAGAAAACTCCATTCGTAAAAGAAATAGCAATTGAACTAAATTTTAAGAGGATACCTCTAGGAAGCGAAACATCACAGACAGAACGTTTTTTGTATGAGGACGAAGATGTTCATTAGTTGGTATTCTATGGATTATTTCGAGAACTAACTTCCGCAATTGCTGTTGGGGGAAGAAAAGAAGAAAATAATTAAAACGGTAAAATGTAAACGTTTTCAAGAATAAAGAAATCTAAGGCCTTACTCCATGCTAGAGACCTGTCACAAGTTTCTAAATAAAACCAAGCAACGGCAATACAACTATACCACCCTCTTGACCTTACAGGATGGTTTTAATTTAATAGGATTGTACTGTTTTACTTGTACAGTAAGTAGGTTCTCCCTAGAACTCTGTTAGGGAACTAGAAAAAGATCTTCTGACAGCCAAATCCTGGATGGATATGGCAGGACTTGGGAGTTGGAAGAAATGGTTATGGGTATGCCCACAGTCAGAATGGCTAAGTTCCACAACACAAGTTTTACTTAAAGCACATTTGTCAGGAACAGGACCCCTACTTTATAGAAGAACTGGGTATGTGTAATTGCAAGTCAGAATCTTTGTTACAAAAAAGTTAGCTCTCAAGTGTAGATGAAGAGCAAATTAAATAGACTGTATCTTCTCTTTCTTTTTTCCCTCTACCCCTGCTTTCCTTGCAGTCAATTTTACTGCCCCTTATCTTCACTAGTGGAATCAGTAGAAGGTGATAATGGAATGGGTGTTTAGGATGGGAGCGCTGACACCAGAAATGGAAACTGGTTTGAATCACTGTTGTATAAGCATGTTTGTGGTCCCTTTCTGTTAAAGTGTACCAAAAGTACAAAACTGTATCATGTATCAAAACTCATGTATCATAAAGTTATCTCATTTTAAGATTGACATTATAATTAATCAATATCTAAAACATCTGGTGCTACTATTAAGGTCACAGAAAATTTAAAGCTTAAATGTTAGTTGTCAATATAATCACCTATCTGCACATATTAATATACTTTGCTTCAGAGCAGAATACATTTTCTTTGAAATTTGAATCTAATCTAAAAATAAGTCAGATGCAAGAGGTCTCATTCTCCACCAGACTCTTATTCCTCTACAAAATAAACCTTAATCATTCAAAAGTGAAGCATCCCAGAAAGTACAAGTCCCACTACATCTTTCCCCCTTTGAAGTAAGAAAATAAATGTAATTTTAAATAGATTACCTGTGCTGGTTTCTCCTGCAGAAACTGAACTTCTCCATCTTGAAGAAATGTAAGAAATCGAGGGATGATATGTTCCAAGAAAGTAGAATACTGAGGCGATGATGTTACATTCTAATTGCACAAAAACAAAAACATGCTTTGAACTAAGTACTGTTATTTTCAACTTGTTTTCATAACCCACACACTATATGTACACCTATGAAACCATTTTCAAAGTGATAGAATATGCCTGTTTCTCTCCCCCCCCCACCACAGAATGACAGTGGATGTCTAAATCCAAGAGATCAAGATTCATTCAATTGTATTTATTGAGTGCTCATTGTGTGCAAGGCACTGTACTAAGCGCTTAATGAAGAGAAACTTTCCGCTCTCAGTTTAAGAACACAATTTTATCATTTTTATTTTTCTGACCATATTTCTTAATATCCAAGATTAACATATTACCACGTAAATACTGAAGGTAAATGAAGAACTATTTTTACACTAGTGGTAAATGAAAAAATGAATCATAGGGAGCTCAATGAGAGCTCACCTCCTCCAGGAGGCCTTCCCAGACTGAGCCCCTCTTTTTCCTCTCCTCCTCATCGCCCCCCTCCCTCCCTCTGCCCTACCCCACCTCCCCACATCACTTGTACATATTTGCACATATTTATTACACTATTTCATTTGTACATATTTATTACTCTATTTTATTAATGATGTGTATAAAGCTATAATTCTATTTATTCTGATGGTATTGACACCTGTCTGTTTTGTTGTCTGTCTCCCCCTTCTAGACTGTGAGCCCGTTGTTGGGTAGGGACCGTCTCTAAATGTTGCCGATTTGTACTTCCCAAGAGCGTAGTACAGTGCGCTGCACACAGTAAGTGCTCAATAAATATGACTGAATGAATGAATGATATTTATTGAGCACTTACTTTGTGCAGAGCACTGTACTAAGCACTTGGGAGAACACAACAGAGTTGGTAGCCACATTCCTTGCTCGCAATGATATATCAGCTCTTAAGGATCCAAACTAGACATCTCCAATCCTACTTCATGTTATTCTCTGCCATGCTCTTCCTCAAGCATCAACAATAGTTTTACCTTATCAAACAGGCAGCAGTGTGGCCTAATGGAAACAGCATGGGCCTGGAGGACAGGAAATCTGGGTTCTAATCCCAGCTCTGCCACTTGTCTGCTGTGTGAACTTGGGCAACTCACTTGACTTCTCTATACCTCAGCTACCATATCTGTAAAATAGGAATTACATTCTACTCCCTACTAGACTGAAAGCCCCACGTGGAACAGGGACTGTATCCAATCTGACTGCCTTGTATTTCTAGACTGAATGCTCATTGTAGGCAGGGAATGCGTCTGCTAACTCTGTGTACTCTACTCTCTTGAGGGCTAAGTACAGTGCTCTGCACAATGTAAGTGCTCAATAAGTACCACTGATGAGGATTTAAAAAAAAAATTGCACAGAGCGAACCAGGGCTCCCAAAGGAGTTGCAACAGCATCACAATCACTGGCCACAGCCAGAACCAGGTGTTTCCCACACTGCTCTGGAGGTGCTCAATCAGCTCTCCCACTTCAATTTAACGTTACTGATCTCCTGCTGCAACTCTACCTAAACACATGACTCTCCTAACACCAACCTACTCACTGTACGTCAATCTTACAGCCGTCCCCTTGCCCGCGTCCTCCTGGAAATCCCTCCCCCTTCATATCTGACTGGCCACTCTCCCCACTTTCAAAGTCACATTAAAGTAACATCTCCTTTCAGAGGCCTTCCCTGACTAAACCCTCATTTCCTCTGTTCACTCTCCCTCCTTTTTTCCCTCCCTACTGGTTGCCTAATGACTTCAGTCTGTACTCCTTAAGCACTTGATATGCACTCCATCCAAGGTACTTACATACCGATCTTTATGGTCTGCCATTCCCCTAGATGTAATGTATTTTAATGTTCGTCTCCCCTTCTACACTGTATGCAGAGATTGTGTCTACCAATTACTGTACTCTCCCAAATGCCCAGTACAATGTTTTGCACACAGTAAGTGCTCAAATACCATTGACTGATTGAGTCCCATGACACTTAGCCAGCCTGAGACAAATCCACCTGTTTGTGCCCCTTTTAGCATTTTGATTTATGTGAAATCTGGCTTCCCTGTATCAGTAACAGCCTACAATCTCCCTAACTTGAGGTAGTGCATTAACAGCACATTGGCAACATTCATTCATTCATATTTGAGCACTCACTTTGCACAAAGCACTGTGCTGAGCACTTGGGAGAGGACACTATAACAATAAACAGACACGTTCCCTGCCCACAACCGGGACCACCCACAAACACTCTCTGACCGAGCTCTCACTCTGTCCCAACAACCAGGGCAACTCCCAGATATACCGGATCCTGCGTGCCTCTGATGCGGGCTCTGTGGGTTGTTCTTGCCAGCCAAGGAGAAGTAGTGGTGGGTAGGAGAGTCAGGGCATGGGCTGGGGTTATTAGCCTCAGATTCCAGCATGGCCGCACCAAGCCAGAAATCCCCTCGCACATCGAGATTTAGTAGTTCAAATTCAGAAAGGAACTTCAGTCCATAAGTTGTGGTTAGTCAGTCGGGGAGACTAAATGTATCATGCTCTGATCCACGGGTAGGAAGATACCTACTCTAGTTTCTAAAAATTATCACTGGTATAAATCAGCAGAGTATCCTCTGAATAATCCAAGTAATCTACGTTCTTTAGAGGAATTTCTCATCTTGGCAAAGCTATTAAAGCACCTTTCCTAGCCCTTAAAAGAGGCTATTTTGGTAAGCTCCAGGCCCTCAATACTAATTTCCAGCTTTCACAAACAATATGCTTGTTCTCGCCTATTATTCACAAGGATGAAGAAAGGCAACTGGGTCCAAGACCATTTTCCTGCCCCTTCCTAAATCAGTTTCCCTTGCCCTCGGGGGACCTCACCTGCCCACCACCATCCTCACACATGCACTGCCACTTGGCTTTCTTTCGCCTCTGCCCTCATTGCCCCAAACCAGGAAGTTGCCATGTTCCCCTGGATCAGTTCCCACTTTCCTCCGCAGCCCAGGCTGCTTCTCTACCATCTCGGTGCTCTGGAGAGTTGCCACAGTGGTCAGGGGCCTGGGCTGACAGCAGGGCCATCACCACCACAGGAAATAAAACAGAGTCCCCGAGTGAGTTGTGGGAACAAAAAAATTGAGTAATCTGAGCATGTGGACACAGCTAAGTCTTTTATGTACGCAGTTAAAGAGAGCGGGCCAACATCCCAGATCCCAAATTTGCAGCTCAAACATCAGCTCTAGCTATTTCTGATGGTATTTGATTAAGTGCTTACTATGTGTCAAGCACTACTCTAAGCGCAGGGGTAGATAAAAGATAATCAGGTTGGACACAGTCCCTGTCCCACAGGGGACTCACAGTCTTAGTAGCCATTTGACCATCAATTCCAATCCAGCTTGGTGGTTCTATACTTTTGCCCTCAGTCACGAAGGCATGGAACATGGGAAGCGGGCCTGGGCGTCAGAGGACCTGGACTAACCACAGCTCTGCCACTTGCCTGCAGTGTGATCTTTGGCAAGTTGGTTAATTTCTCTGTGCCTCAGAAACGTCATCTGTAAAATGGGGATTAAATCCTCCTCCCTACAATTTAGACTGTGAGCCCCATGTGGGACAGGGACTGTGTCTTACCTGATTATCTTGTATCTAGACTGGCACTTAATACAGTGCCTGACACACAGTAAGCTGTTAACAAGTACCATTAAGAAAAGTCTGATTGGGAGTGGATATCTTCAATTTTATGAGGACAGTTCATAGTTTCCAGGACATTGCCTCTATTAACACACCATATTGTATTGTTCCATCACAAACCAAAATGTTAATGGCAGTAACTTCCTAGCCATTCCTCTGGAGTTGAGCTGGTGGTTTTCTAGACAGTTCTACTACTGGCTGCTGAGAATTTTTTTCATTATAAAGAAGATTTCTATGTTACGGTTTCGCAAAGGAAAGACACTTCCTTACTAGAGGAAAAGTCACACCTTCTAATTATTCGAACAGTAAATCTGACTCCAACAAGGGAAAGCAATTCTCCAAAGATCTCCTGGTCTTCAAATGAATTCTAATAATGTACGACCCAAGTATTTGCCCCAGGTGTTATTTTCCAAATTCAAGATCAGCGTGTTTGTGTGACAGCAGGTAGGAACAGAGTCACAAAGTAACTGCCATCTGAGCAAAGCTCTGAACTTTAAGTGTGCATCCTGTTTGTTGTCATCCGAAATAATGCTCTATATGCAGTTATAATAAAATCCTGGAAACAAAGACCCTAAGTAACGTTTTTGTAAATGTTAGTTTAGAAGCAAATTAAACAGCAAACTAAAAACTCAGAGGCCACCATCACATATGAGCACCATATTAAGACTGGCTTCAAAGGCTGAAAGTCTAAAACATACCTCAAAATTTTCACTAACTTCTTGCATCATTTTCAATTTGGTTTCATCCGCTATAAGAGAAAGCAATTATTGAAATATGGCTTTAAGAACTTAATGACTGCATTTAAATTTTAAAAAGAGATATAGAAGCCATCAGATCTTATCAGTTTGAATATCATGGCCCTAGATCAAAGGTACCCAGGTCCCTAGTTCCATTCAAACACATGCATGTCTTCAGTGAGTGCACGCACACACAAACACACACACTCACACAAAAACACACAACCTTTAATACCTTTGTAGGGCTCCAACAGATAATGCTCATCATGTTGCTTCTCCACAATCAAGACCAAATGAAGTGCACGTATCACCATGCCATCTCCGAAGTAACAGAAAACTCAACTTACGTGTATTTACATCCGTCAGAGCAGCCACAAACTGAAGGTACTTTTTCATCAGCGTGGTTTGGTCAACCACCGTGGCCCCTTGGGTTGCCACAAACGCCATTTTTCTTTTGAGTTAGTTTCTTTTTCTTAAGAGAACAGAGTCGGGGCCATGCGAATACTTAACCTAAGGAAAAGGTAAGACAGTTACTAAGGGCCGGGTCTGAGCAATTGTGAGCCCAAGAAACGTATTCCCTCACCAACTCCCCTACTCATACTAATGCCACCAAGGAGGAAGGGGTGTTGTCTGGAGCAGTGACTTTTCCTCCTCCTCACCTGAGCCCCCTCTTCCTCAGGTATCACCCAGAAGGGGACTTATTCGCCTAGCCCCTTTTTCAGTGAGCCCTAGGCAAAGGCCTCACTTGCCATGGCCAACCTGTCCTCAGGTTCCAAGAATAGCTGCCAACAGTGATGCTGTGCCCACGAGTGTCTCGAGAGAATCCGTGGCACACTGCATCCATGAAAATACAGTAGCACCGCTGTTCAGGTGAGCACAATTCAGGCTGCAATGGTTAAAGGGGCCAAGGATTGCCCTGCTCCCAGCGGGACACAGCACTACGGTTGGTTTTGAGTAATAATAATTAATAGTTACGGTATTTGTTAAGCGCTTGCTATGTGCCAGGCACTGTACAAGTGCTGGGGTGGATACAGGCAAATTGGGTTGGACGCAACCCTGTCCCTCATGGGGCTCGCAGTCCTAATCCCCATTTCACAGATGAGGTAACTGGGGCACAGAAGTTACGTTACTTGCCCAACGTCACACAGCAGACACGTGATGGAGCTGGAATTAGAACCCCTGAACTTTAGACTCCCAGGCCTGGGGTCTATCCACATTCATTCATTCAATCGTATTTATTGAGCACTTACTGTGTACAAAGCACTGTACTAAGCACTTGGGAAGTACAAGTTGGCAACATACAGAGATGGTCCCTACCCAACAACGGGCTCACAGTCTATAAGGGGGAGACAGATGCATGCCATGTTGCTTCTACTATGCCATACTGCTTAGCGGTTGTGATCTGGGCCCAGCCACCTGCCCCCTCACCCAGTACTCCCCGTGCCCAATGCCATGGAATGGGAGACCGCTGGTAAGGAAAATGGGGTCCAGGCTGAGGCCACGGAGTGAGACCGTAACAGCAGTGGACACCGCTGTGGCTTCATCCATTTTGGAAAGCCACCGCTGAGTATGACACTCATGTTCTTGAAGTTGCAGGAGGGTGGGAGACTTCTTTTCCACTTTACTGAGATAAGAGAAGAGCAACAGACACCACAAAGAACAGCAGCAACAAATACCCAATTGTCCTTTGCCCAATTAGACAACCCGGAGCCAGAAAATAGCAGGATCATCAGAGTCAGGCATATCCTGCCAAGAGTGGTCTTTTTCAGGGGCAGAATACCATCACAGGATTTGAAGCCCTGATCCCAGCAATTATCTGGGTGCTGGCTACCACCAAAACGAGGCACATCCTCACCCTATCTCCATGAGTCAACCTTTAACAGGCTGCCTTTACCTAGGTTCTAAACCTGGTTCGGCCACTTGCCTGCCGTGTAACCTTGGGCAAGTCACTTGACTTCTCTGTGCCTCAATTTCCTCATCCGTAAAATGGGGACTACAAACCTGATCTCTTTCCTTTAGATTGTGAGCCCCATGTGGGACAGGGACTGTGTCTGACCTGATTATCTTCTATCTAACCCAGTGCTTAGTACAGTGCTTGGCGCATAGTAAGCACTTAAATATAACTATTATTATCAGGTTGTTGAGCCTCACCCAGGGCAGTGTGATAAACTCCACCCCCAGCCAGTCCAAATGCCATGCATGGTTTGCTACGGGTGACTGGGCAATTAATCCTCATCGTCTTACAGAGCCCCACTCAGAGGGGGTACGATGTGGAAGTAAGCAGAGCAGAAAATGTTTAAAACCCACACTCTGCACCATACCAGCTTGGAAGAGTAGAGGAATCAAGATTCCCCAAAAGCCTGTTTTAGGATCAGGCCGGTGAAAGGAAAAATAAAAAGAGAGGCGGCTTACTGCCCGCCTGAGGCCTGGATCCAGATAGTACACTATTGCTGAGGGAGACTCACTTCCACTGTATAAAACAGTGGCGATCACAAGAGGTTGGATAATGAAGGCTCCAGCTGCTGTGAGTGAAAGAATGAGCAAAGGAAAGAATCGAGTGAAGATATTGGGATTGAAATATGCATCACAGCAGTGAGAACATCAGACTTTACTCCATCTTAGCCAAGGGGTATTTTGCAGAGTAACCCCAGTTTCCTAAAAAGCATCCCCTTTCCTTTTTCTAAACCAGGGTCATGAAGCAACATGGAGGGAAAAACAATAATAGTAATAATGGTACTAAGTACTGGAGTAGATACAAGGTTATCAGTTTGGACACAGTTCCTGTCCAACATGGGGCTCACAGTCTAAGTAGGAGGGAGTAGGATTTAATCTCCATTTAATAGATGGGGAAACTGAGGCACAGAGAAGTGAAGTGACTTACCCATACAGCAGACAAGCAGCAGAGATGGGAATAGAACCCGGTCCTCTGACCCCCAAGGTCCACGCTCTTTCCACTAGGCCATGCTGCTTCCCAAAAGAGTTGGATGCTGCCTGAGGACTGCAGTATTAACCCCAAAACCCAGCTTTGTCTGAACAGATTTACTCATTTCAAGCACCTCAACAGTAAAAAAAGAAATCAAAGCATGCTACCTGCTAATAATCTACATGCTCTTAGAGAGTATTACCATTTTTCAATCGGTGTTAATCAATTCTGCTACCTTCTAAACATTTGCTAGTGCATTTTTTCCGATTGCTATTTATCGCCTTCTCCTTTAACTTACAATCATCCATTCCAATGATGAATGAGTAGAGATGACTTCCTGTCTGACAATGTAAAAATCACAAGCACTGGCTAGAGGCTTTGTCCATGTGAATTTCTTTTTTACTTTGACCATATAAACTTTTTAGTATCAATTTCCAGGTTTCATTTTTCTTTCAGCAAGCTCTAAATAAATGAACATCCCCTCTTCAAAATGTTCATTCATGATTATACAGCTCCTACCACACCACTGACATTCAATACATATTAAGAACTTGCTTTCAAGTGCCTCAATAAGCTCTAGAGAGTACCTAAACTAAGAAGCAATAAGCTGGGAAATAAAAAACTTTTTGAAACAACACCCATTTTTCCCCCTTTCAAGCTCAATATGCCTCCCACATCTGATGTTTCTCTCCTCCCTGGCTACCCCTAAAATCTTCTATTCAAAGATGCCTATTGATTAAACAGCAAGAGTGTCTGTTGTTGAAAGAGGCATCCTGTGTCCACAAAAGTCAGCATTTTGTCTTGCCCCTTGCTTTTTAGGACAGCCACTAAGGGTGCTGTCCAAAGGCAGCACTCTGGCTACTTCAAGCAAGGGACCACACCGGGGCTGCCTGTGTTTCCTGGGATGTCATTTTAGTTTAAAGTTGGGAGAGGAGATACAGGTATGGCCTACTGCAGGACAGCTAATAGGACAAGTGCTTGAATTATTTCTACAGTGGCTGTGATGGCTTGCTTTCAGCCACGCACACTCAAGCTGTGCCCACTAGCATGCATTGTGACACAGCTGACAGGGAGAATGGGTACAGCGTGGGGTCACTGGGCATAATATCATTGAAGCCACAACAGCAGCAGACAGACACCACTGTGCCCTCACCCATTCCAAAAGCCACTGCAAAGAAGGATAATCAGAATGCCTTAGTAGAAGGGTGGGGGGCATTTCATGGCCTAGTTGAAAGAGCATGAGTTTGAGGGCTCTAAACCCAACTCTGCCTTTTGTCTGCTTTGTGACTTAACTCTGTTGTCTGTTTCCTCACCTGTAAAAGAAGGACTCAATTCCTGAACTCGCTTCTACTGAGCCTGTGAGCACCATGTGTGACAAGGACCCTGACAAATCTAATTATCTTGGCTCTAACTCAGAACTAGTATAGTGCTTGGCATACAGTAAATGCTAAGCAAATACCGCAATATCTTGCAAAAATAAAGACAAAAGAAAAAACAGACATATTAATAATACTAATGTCTTTATTAAGTGCTTACCATGTGCCAGGCACTGTACTAAGCACTGGGGTGGACATAAGGAAATCAAGTTGGACACAGTCCCTGTCCCATGTGGGGCTCACAGTTTCAATCCCCATTTTCCAGATGAGGTAATTTGAGGCTCAGAAAAGTGACTTGCCCAAGGTCACCGAGCAGACAAGTGGCGGAGCCGGGATTAGAAGCCACGAGCAGATTCCGACTCTTGGGCCTGTGCTCTATCCACTATGCCACGCTGCTTCCCCAAGTAATGACGGTCTTTGTTAAATGCTTACTATGTGCCAGACACTGTACGGAGCGTTGGGGTGGAAACAAGCAAATTGGGTTGGTCTTCACACAACCGTATCAGAAAATAGCAGGATCATCATGGTAAGGCATACACAGGCGAGGGTTTTTATTTTAGGGGGCAGTACCAGATAGTCATTTCTACCTCTGGAAAGATTTGGAAGACTTTGATCAGAGGGCCTTTTGCTTTAGCGGCAGGCTTGGGAGTCAGAGGTCATGGGTTCTAATCCCGCCTCTGCCACATAGCTGTGTGACTTTGGACAAGTCACTTAACTTCTCTGTGCCTCAGTTCCCTCACCTGTAAAATGGGGATTAAAATTGTGAGTCCCACGTGGGACAACCTGATCACCTTTTATCCTCCCCAGCGCTTAGAACAGTGCTTTGCACATAGCAAGCGCTTAACAAATGTCATCATTATTACTATTATTATTACCACACTGTCATTTTTACATCTGGGCCAATTTGGAAGACTTGATACCAGGAACTTCCCGATTGTAAAACCACCTCCTACCAGCCAAGGTTTAATAATAATGGCATTTATTATGCGCTTAATGGGGGGAGGCCTCTCCCAAACAAGGTGCATCCAGTCTCTTAAACCTCCCTGTGGGAGGGTTGTAATGCGGACCTGACCCAAAGCCAGCCTGCCTTTCTTTTCATTACGCAGGGTCTCAATCCCACCCGGTAGTGTATGGAAGTAGCCGTTCTAGATGGTGAAAGAGTGGGACGGAGAAATCTAAAACCCACCCTCTCTACACCCTGCTAATCAGTCAGTGGTATTTACTGAGCGCTTACTCCACTAAGCACTTGGAGGAGCACAATACAACAGAGTTGGCAGACACATTTCCTGCTCACAGCGGCTTTCAGTCTAGAGGGGGAGTCAGGAAACTGGGAATAATAATAATGCTGGTATTTGTTAAGCGCTTACTATGTGCCAGGCACTGTTCTAAGCACTGTGGTGGATACAAGCAAGTCCCTGTCCCTCGTGGGGCTCCCAGTCTCAATCCCCATTTTACAGATGAGGTAACTGAGGCCCAGTGAAGCCAAGCGACTGGCCCGAAGTCACGCAGCAGACAAGCGGCAGAACCGGGATTAGAACTCATGACCTTCTGACTTCCAAGCCCAGTCTCTATTCACTATACCTTGAATCATGCTTCCTCGGGAGGCTCAAGATTTTCTGGCCCAGAAATGTCGAAAGATAAATACAAGCCAGTTGGTTTACCGAGGTTTCTGCCTGGATCTAGGTTCAACCTGCTTGTAAACTTGCATGGATCTTTAACGCCTCAAAGATGGGCACTTAGTGACCACTGGATGTGGGCTTTATGGGCCTCGAGCTCTTCATTAAGCTACCGCCTGCAACTTGTACTTCCCAAGCGCTTAGTACAGTGCTCTGCACACAGTAAGCGCTCAATAAATACGATTGATGATGACGATTAGCTCTGCAGCGGTCAAGTCCAGCAGTTATTTAAAAGGCCCAAGACTTTCAGGTAGAACAGGAGATGTGGGGATAGGGGCGGCGGGGCCTGCGGCAGTGAGCTCATTGCGGGCAGGGAGTTATACTGTACTCTCCCAAGCGTTTAGTACAGTGCTTTGCACACAGTAAGCGCTCAGTTGACACAACCGAATCTCTCGGTATGAAAAAGCGGGCCAACCTCCTTGTTGTTATCCAGGCCCCCCGACCATCCCACAGATATGGTACGCTCCCAGAAACCTGCTCCCTTTGAGGTTGACTTGAGAGCACTGGATCTACCCCAATGTTTAGGGCATAGTAAGCGCTTAACACCTACTATTATTCATTCGTTCATTCAATCGCATTTATTAAATGCTTACTGCGTGCAGAAGACCGTACTAAGCACTTGGGAAAGTACAATACAGCCATAAAGAGAGACGATCCCTGCCTGCAATGAGCTCACAGTCTAGAAGGGGGGGAGACAGACATCAAAGAAACAAACATCAACACAAAGAAACAGAATTACAGTCATATATTGAATTGCTGTGGGGCAGGGTAAGGGAAAAGGGAGCAAGTCAGGGGGTCGCAGCAGGGAGTGGGAGATGAGGAAAAGTGGGGTTTAGTCTGGGAAGGCCTCTTGGAGGAGGTGTACCTTCAGTAAGGCTTTGAAGAGAGTATTACTACTGCTAAGCAGCATGACTTAATGGAAAGAGCATGGGCTTGGGAGTCGGAGGTCATGGGTTCTAATCCCACCTCTGCCACTTTTCTGCGGTGTGACCTTGGGAAAGTTGTTTAAAAAAAAAATGATGGCCTTTGTTAAGCACTTAACTATGTGCCAAGCACTGTTGTAAGCTCTGGAGTGATACAAGGTAATCAGGTTGTCCCACATGGGGCTCACAGTCTTTATCCCCATTTTACAGATGAAGGAATTGAGGCCCAGAGAAGTTAAGTGACTTACCCAAAGCCACACAGCTGACAAGTGGCGGAGGTGGGATTAGAACCCATGACCTTCTGACTCCCAAGCCCGGGCTCTTACCACTGAGCCACGCTGCTTCTCTTCCAGTTCCCTCATCTGTAAAATGGGGAAGAAGCCTGGGAGCCCCACATGGGACAACCTGATTACGTTGTATCTTCCCCAGCGCTTATAACAGTGATGATGATGATGATGGTATTTGTTATGCGCTTACTATGTGTCAAGCACTGTTCTAAGCACTGAGGGAGATACAAGATAATCAGGTTGTCCCCCGTGGGGCTCAGTCTTTAATCCCTCTTTTACAGATGAGGTCACTGAGGCACAGGGAAGTGAAGTGACTTACCCAGTCACACAGCCAAGTGGCGGGGGCAGGATTAGAACCCATGACCTTCTGACTCCCAAGCCCGGGCTCTTGCCACTGAGCCATGCTGCTTCTCTTCCAGTACCCTCATCTGTAAAATGGGGAGGAAGCCTGGGAGGCCCAGAGAAGTGAAGTGACTTGCCTAAAAGTCACACGGCTGACAAGTGGATTAGAACCCACGACCTCTGACTTCTAAACCCGTGCTCTTTCCAGTGCTTGGCCCCTAGTAAGCGCTTAGCAAATACTATCATCATCTTCATTTTTATTATTGTCCAGGGGTTAAAGACACAAGGGAGAGTTTTCTAGGCCCTCGGATCTCTCTATTCCAGGCTGGGAAATAATAATAATAATAATGTTGGTATTTGTTCAGCGCTTACTATGTGCCAGGCACTGTTCTAAGTGCTGGGGGAGATACAATAATAATAATAATAATGATAGCAAGCGATTTGTTAAGCACTATGTGTGAAGCACTGTTCTAAGCACTGGGGGGGATACAAGGTGTTCAGGTTGTCCCACGTGGGGCACACATTCTTAATCCGCATTTTACAGATGAGGTCACCGAGGCACAAAGAAGTGAAGAATAATAACAATAATAATAATAATAATGGCATTTGTTAAGCGCTTACTATGGTGCAAAGCACTGTTCTAAGAGCTGGGGAGGATAAGGTGATCAGGTTGTCCCACGGGGTGCTCACGGTCTTAATCCCCATTTTACAGATGAAGTAAAGTGACTTACCCAAAGTCACACAGCCAAGTGGCGGAGGCGGCAGGATTAGTCACAAGTGAAGTGACTTGTAATCAGGTTGTCCCATGTGGGGCTCACAATCTTAATCCCCATTTTACAGATGTGTTAACTGAGGCCCAGAGAAGTGAAGTGAGTGAGTTGCCTACGGTCACACAGCTGCCTAGAATGTGAGCCCATTATTGGGTAGGGACCGCCTCTATATGTTGCCGACTTGTACTTCCCAAGCGCTGAGGACAGTGTTCTGCACACAGTAAGCGCTCAATAAATACGACTGAATGAATGAATCAGCTTGGCTCAGTGGAAAGAGCCCGGGCTTTGGAATGAGAGGTCATGGGTTCGAATCCCAGCTCCGCCAATTGTCAGCTGTGTGACTTTGGGCAAGCCACTTCACTTCTCCGTGCCTCAGTTCCCTCATCTGTAAAATGGGGATTAAGACTGTGAGCCCCCCATGGGACAACCTGATCACCTTGTAACCTCCCCAGCGCTTAGAACAGTGCTTTGCACACAGTAAGCGCTTAATAAATGCCATTATTATTATTATTATTAAAAAGTGGCAGAGGCGGAATTCAAACCCACAGCCTCCGACTCCCCAGCCCGGGCACTTTCCACTGAGCCACGCTGGAAACAACATGGCTTAGTGGAAAGAGCGCGGGCTTCCAAGTTAGAGGTCATAGGTTCGAATCCCGGCTCATTCATTCATTCAATCGTATTTATTGAGCACTTACTGTGTGCACAGCACTGCACTAAGCGCTTGGGAAGTACAAGTTGGCAACACATAGAGACGGTCCCTACCCAACAGTGGGCTCACAGTCTAGAAGGGGGAGACAGAGAACAAAACATTAACAAAAGAAAATAAATAGAATATGTACAAGTAAAATAAATAAATGGAGTAATAAATACATGCAAACATGTATACATATATACAGGTGCTGTGGGGAAGGGAAGGGGGTAAGGCGGGGGGGTTAGAGAGGGGGTAGCCAGCTCTGTGACCTTGGGCAAGCCACTTCACTTCTCTGTGCCTCAGTTACCTCATCTGTAAAATGGGCATTAAGACTGTGAGCCCCAAGTGGGACAAACTGATCACCTTGTATCTCCCCCAGCGCTTAGAACAGTGCTTTGCACATAGCAAGCGCTTAATAAATGCCATTATTATTATTAAAAGTGGCAGAGGCGGAATTCGAACCCATGGCCTCTGACACCCCAGCCCGGGCCCTTTCCACTGACCCATGCTGGAAACAACATGACTCAGTGGAAAGAGCCCGGGCTTGGGAGTCAGAGGTCATAGGTTCGAATCCCGGCTCTGCCACTTGTCAGCTGTGTGACCTCGGGCAAGCCACTTCACTTCTCTGGGCCTCAGTTCCCTCATCTATAAAACGGGCACTTGGACTGTGAGCCCCAAGTGGGACCAACTGATCACCTTCTATCTCCCCCAGCGCTTAGAACAGTGCTTTGCACATAGCAAGCGCTTAATAAATACCATTATCATTAGCAGCATGGCTCAGGGGAAAGAGCCTGGGCTTTGGAGTCAGAGATCATGGGTTCAAATCCTGACTCTGCCAATTTTCAGCTGTGTGACCTTGGGCAAGCCACTTCACTTCTCCGTGCCTCAGTTCCCTCATCTGTAAAATGGGCATTTAGACTGTGAGCCCCAAGTGGGGCAGACTGACCACCTTGTATCTCCCCCAGCGCTTAGAACAGTGATTTGCGCATAGCAAGCGCTTAATAAATTCCATTATTATTAGCAGCGTGGCTCAGTGGAAAGATCCCGGGCTTTGGAGTCAGAGGTCATGGGTTCGAATCCCGGCTCTGCCAATTGTCAGCGGTGTGACCTCGGGCAAGCCACTTCACTTCTCGGTGCCTCAGTTCCCTCATCTGCAAAATGGGGATTTAGACCGTGAGCCCCAAGTGGGGCAAACTGAACACCTTGTATCTCCCCCTGGCGCTTAGAACAGTGTTTTGTGCATAGCAAGCGCTTAATAAATGCCATTATTATTAGCAGCGTGGCTCAGTGGAAAGAGCCCGGGCTTGGGAGTCAGAGGTCATGGGTTCAAATCCCGGCTCCGCCAACTGTCAGCGGTGTGACCTCGGGCAAGCCACTTCACTTCTCCGCGCCTCAGTTCCCTCACCTGTAAAATGGGGATTTCGACCGTGAGCCCCCCGTGGGACAACCTGATCACCCTGTAACCTCCCCAGAGCTTAGAACGGTGCTTTGCACGTAGTAAGCGCTTAATAAATGCCAACATTATCATCATCATCATCAATCGTATTTATTGAGCGCTTACTATCATCATCATCAATCGTATTTATTGAGCGCTTACTATGTGCAGGGCACTGTACTAAGCACTTGGGAAGTACAAATTGGCAACATATAGAGACAGTCCCTACCCAACAGTGGGCTCTAATATATAGTAATGTAATATAATATATAATAATATAATATAATATATAATAATATAATATAATATATAATAATATAATATAATATATAATAATATAATATAATATATAATAATATAATATAACCTAATATAATAATATAATATAACCTAATATAACATAATATAACCTAATATAACATAATATAACCTAATATAACATAATATAACCTAATATAACATAACATAACATAACATAATATAATATAACATAACATAATATAATACAATATAACCTAATATAACATAATATAACCTAATATAACATAACATAACATAATATAACATAACATAACATAATATAATATAACATAACATAACATAATATAACATAAAACATAACATAATATAACATAAAACATAACATAATATAACATAAAACATAACATAATATAACATAAAACATAACATAATATAACATAACATAACATAACATAATATAATATAATAATAATAATAATAATAATAATAATAATAATAAAAGCGGCAGAGGCGGGATTCGAACCCACGGCCTCTGAGTCCCCAGCCGGGGCCCTTTCCGCCGAGCCACGCCGCTTCCCGAAATTAGGCTGCGGGGCCGCCGCCGCGCCGGGAGGGGGCGCTGCCGCCGCCGGCGCCGCCTCCTCCTCCTCCTCCTCCTCGCCGGGAGGGGGCGCTGCCGTTGCCGCGGCCGAGGGCGCTACCTGTCGGGGTCCCCAAGCGAGGGGTCCGCGGGCTTTGAGCCCCGAATCGGGCGGCGGACGCGTCCTTCCTTCCCCCCCTTCTCGCTCCCCTCCTTTGTTGCCGCCGTCCGCGGGCCGCTCGCGGCGCTCGGGGTCGGCGCTACGGCGCCCGCCGAGGGACAATTGTCCCCGCGCCTTGGCTTTGCCGCTCTTTCGCGGCCGGCGGTGGGGGGGGGGGGGGGGGGCGGGCGCGGTGCCCCCCGACGGCTCGTGCCCGGTGTGCGGGTCCCCGCCCGGCCTCCCTCCTCCCAAAGCCCCGGGAAACCGGGCGGCGGCGGCGTCCGAGCGGGTCCCGCAGGCCTCCGCCTTCGCCCGCGCCGGGCGGGATGGGGGGGGGCGGGCTCGCGCGCTGGGGGACTCCCGTCCCGTCCCGTCCCGTCCCGTCCCGTCCCGTCCCGTCCCGTCCCATCCCTATCCCATCCCGTCCCGCCTCACCTGAGAAGGGGCCGCCGCCGATTCCCCGGCACCGGTGGCGGCGTTGGCAGCAGGGCCCATGGCTCCGGGAGCCAAGCTGCCGCCCTGCCCAGTCCCCGCCCACGCTTAAAGCGGCAGCGCCGCCCCAGCCCAGCCCAGCCCCATCCTCTGGCCCTGGCCCCAGCCCCTGCCCATCACCAGCCCATGTCCCAGCCCCTGCCCATCACCAGCCCCTGCCCCAGCCCAGCCCATCACCAGCCCCAGCCCATCACCAGCGCAGCCCCTGCCCATCACCGGCCCCAGTCCCAGCCCAGCCCCTGCCCATCACCAACCCAGGCCCCAGCCCTGTCCCAGTCCCAGCGCAGCCCCTGCCCATCACCAGCCCCAGTCCCAGCCCAGCCCCTGCCCATCACCGGCCCCTGCCCCAGCCCAGCCCCAGCCCATCATTACCAGCCCAGCCCCTGCCCATCACCAGCCCCTGCCCATCACCGGCCCCTGCCCCAGCCCAGCCCCAGCCCATCATTACCAGCCCAGCCCCTGCCCATCACCAGCCCCTGCCCATCACCGGCCCCTGCCCCAGCCCAGCCCCAGCCCATCATTACCAGCCCAGCCCCTGCCCATCACCAGCCCCTTCCCATCATTACCAGCCCCTGCCCCAGCCCAGCCCCAGCCCATCATTACCAGCCCAGCCCCTGCCCATCACCAGCCCCTGCCCATCACCGGCCCCTGCCCCAGCCCAGCCCCAGCCCATCATTACCAGCCCAGCCCCTGCCCATCACCAGCCCCTGCCCATCACCGGCCCCTGCCCCAGCCCAGCCCCAGCCCATCATTACCAGCCCAGCCCCTGCCCATCACCAGCCCCTTCCCATCATTACCAGCCCCTGCCCCAGCCCAGCCCCAGCCCATCATTACCAGCCCAGCCCCTGCCCATCACCAGCCCCTGCCCATCACCGGCCCCTGCCCCAGCCCAGCCCCAGCCCATCATTACCAGCCCAGCCCCTGCCCATCACCAGCCCCTTCCCATCATTACCAGCCCCTGCCCCAGCCCAGCCCCAGCCCATCATTACCAGCCCAGCCCCTGCCCATCACCAGCCCCGGTCCAGCCCCTGCCCATCACCAGCCCCGGTCCAGCCCCTGCCCATCACCAGCCCCTGCCCCAGCCCAGCCCCAGCCCATCATTACCAGCCCTGGCCCGGCCCCTGCCCCAGCCCAGCCCCTGCCCATCACCAGCCCCTTCCCATCATTACCAGCCCCTGCCCCAGCCCAGCCCCAGCCCATCATTACCAGCCCAGCCCCTGCCCATCACCAGCCCCGGTCCAGCCCCTGCCCATCACCAGCCCCGGTCCAGCCCCTGCCCATCACCAGCCCCTGCCCCAGCCCAGCCCCAGCCCATCATTACCAGCCCTGGCCCGGCCCCTGCCCCAGCCCAGCGCATCACCAGCCCCGGCCCAGCCCCAGCCCATCATTACCAGCCCAGCCCCTGCCCATCACCAGCCCCTGCCCCAGCCCAGCGCATCCCCAGCCCCGGCCCAGCCCCTGCCCATCACCAGCCCCTGCCCCGGCCCAGCGCATCCCCAGACCATCATCATCACCAGCCCAGCCCCTGCCCATCACCAGCCCCTGCCCCAGCCCAGTCCCTTCCCATCACCAGCCCATCACCAGCCCAGCCTCTGCCCAAGCCCAGTCCCAGCCCATCATCATCACCAGCCCAGTCCCTTCCCATCACCAGCCCATCACCAGCCCAGACCCTGCCCAAGCCCCAGCCCAGCCCATCACCAGCCCAGCCCCTGCCCATCACCAGCCCTGGCCTAGCCCCTGCCCGTCACCAGCCCTGGCCCAGCCCCTGCCCATCACCAGCCCAGCCCCTGCCCATCACCAGCCCTGGCCCAGCCCCTGCCCATCACCAGCCCAGCCCCTGCCCATCACCAGCCCCTGCCCCAGTCCCAGCCCAGCCCCTGCCCATCACCAGCCCCTGTTCCAGCCCATCACCAGCCCCAGCCCAGCCCCGACCGCCGCAGGAGATGGGGGAAATAAAAGAAAGAAAGGGGGAAACCACGGGGGGGGGGCAGCTCACTGTGAGCGGCTCCCAAACACCACCCTACCAACACTCACTCATTCAGTCAGTCCTATTTACTGTGTGCAGGGCACTGTACTAAGCGCTTGACATGGCCCCACCAACTCTTATTCAGTCAGGCTGTCCTATTTACTGAGCGCTTACTGTGTGCAGGGCACTGTACTAAGCGCTTGGAAAGTGCAATGAGGCAACAGAGAGACAATCCCCACCCAACAACAGGCTCATTCAATCGTATTTATTGAGCTCTTGGGAGAGCATCCTACAACCCTAACCATACACATTTCACACACACACACACACCCCAACCCCACCCCCCTGGAGCCGGGCAATGGGAAATCGAGACACCGCAGCATCAGCGGCTTGGCTTATTGGAAAGAGCAAGGATTTAGGAGTCCAAGGTCATGGGTTCTAATCCTGACTTCCCCACTTGTCTGCTGTGTGACTTTGGGCAAGTCACTTCACTTCTCTGTGCCTCAGTTACCTCATCTATGAAATGGGGATGAAGACTGTGAGCCCAACGTGGGACAACAGGACTACCTTGTTACATAGCTTGGCACATAGTAAGCACTTAATAAATGCCATCATTGTTAGTATTATCAGCGTGACAGTGCATGGCATAAATAAATCACAGGCCTGGGAGTCAGAAAGTCATGAGTTTTCATCCTAGATCCACCACTTGTCTGCCGTGTGACCCTGGGGAAATCACTTCTCTTCTCTGTGCCTCGGTCACCTCATCTGTAAAATGAGGATTGAGACTGTGAGCCCCTCATGGGGTAGGAACTGCCTCCAACTTGATCTGCTTATATACACCCCACCGCTTAGTACAGTGCCTGGAACACAGTAAGTGCTTAAGAAATACCATCATTATTATTAGTGGAAAGGGCACGGGTTTAGGAATCAGAGGACATGGGTTCTAATCCCAGCTCTGCCACTTGTCTGCTGTACGACCTTGGGCAAGCCACTCACAACTTCTGTGTGCCGCGGTAACCTCATCTGTAAAATGGGGATAAAGACTGAGCCTCTCAAGGGACAACATGATTACCTCATATCTACCCCAGCACTTAGAACAGTGCTGGGCACATAGTAAGCGCTTAACAAATACCATAATTATTATTATTTTCAGAAGAGCCTGAGAAAGGTCCACCCATCCATCCCAGCACCTACAGGATACCATAATTATTCATTATTATTCAGGAGGCATTTTCCCACAGCCCTCCAGCACTAACGCCTTTCCACAGCCGTGGGAGGCCTTACTGTTTTTAAGGGGTTTCAGAGAGAGTTTAAGAGTTTCCAGTTCCTTCACCCATCAAACCTTGAGTTTCTAATAAAGGGTATGCATTTCCTCCCTCTGGTTGGTCATGAGCCATTCCGCTTTCTTCTACCTCTAAAGCAAATTAAAAGAGGTTCTGGATAAACCACTCCCTTCAAAATCTCGATTACATCAAATTTCTCATTTCAATCCAAATTCAGATTGCTACACAATTTGGAAGAGGCTTTTACCTGAGAGGTTCCAATTTGTACTTCCCAAGTGCTTAGTACAGTGCTCTGCACACAGCGCTCAATAAATATGATTGAATGAATGGACTTATTTGGTCCCATCTTCTCCTTTTCAACCCCAGGATTATGCAACCAGGGGTTATGTTTAACTAGGGCCTTGATTTACCTTGTCCAGCAGCTGCTGTTGTGTTTTGCTAGAATCCCAGCACTGCTAGGTAGCAGGATCAGGAACCCAAATTTGTTTGTCTCACGGACAGCCAAATGGATGTTCCCAGTAGCTAATTCTATCTGGGATATCACTAGTAAGCATCAATCAGGCCACCATGTTAGCCACAAACGGATCCTGCATGGAAAAAAAAAAGAAAAAGCCATTGCATGCACTTTCCAGTTTGCTGCATCCTTGTCATCTACTTGTAAATTGCACCCACTACCCCAGCAGGAATATGATTGCTAGAGACAAGTGAGTGCAAGCTGCAAGTGCAACTCCCTCTAGACAATAAGATTGTTGTGGTCAAGAAGCATGTCTACCAAATCTGTTGTACTGTTTCAAGCACAAAGTAAGTGCTCAATAAATACGGCTGACTGAAGTAACCCTGTGCAAACCCCTAGTTCTGTAATCAATTCCTTCAGAACTACCCCAGCAGGAATATGATTGCTAGAGACAAGTGAGTGCAAGCTGCAAGTGAAACTCCCTCTAGACAGTAAGATTGTTGTGGTCAAGAAGCATGTCTACCAAATCTGTTGTACTGTTTCAAGCACAAAGTAAGTGCTCAATAAATACGGCTGACTGAAGTAACCCTGTGCAAACCCCTAGTTCTGTAATCAATTCCTTCATGCAGTCTCAAAGCTGAATCCCTCCCGTCATCCTTGACTATCATCATCATTTATTTATTTATTTATTTTATTTGTACATATCTATTCTATTTATTTTATTTTGTTAGTATGTTTGGTTTTGTTCTCTGTCTCCCCCTTTTAGACTGTGAGCCCACTGTTGGGTAGGGACTGTCTCTATATGTTGCCAATTTGTACTTCCCAAGCGCTTAGTACAGTGCTCTGCACATAGTAAGCGCTCAATAAATACGATTGATGATGATGATGATCATCGTCATCATCATCACTCATCATCCCAGAATAAAACAGAATCCTATTAATAAGGCTGATCCCTATCTCATTGCTTTTATGTCAGGTTTGGCTAGGCGAACAGTGTCCATCCAATTAGGGACAATGATACTGGCAAAAAAAGTAAAGATGAACACTCTCCACTGTACATGTGAAATAAATGAAATGGAAAATCTACAACGCCCTCATTTACTGATATAGAGGTGAAAAATAACTCTGACCCAAAAGCGTGGGGCGTAAAATAAATTAAGCAGGACCATCAGGAATAAACCTAATGCTTGCCTCTATCTTTGCTGAAGGAGAGAGGGGAGGCTGAGGAAAGCTCTCGGCTCCAGGAAGCTCCAGTTACCTTCACTCTTTAAATAACACTGGGGTGGAACAGACATGCTTTTTACTTGGTGCTTATAGAAATGACAAGAACACTTAAGACCATCATCAGATGTAGGCTGTGGTAACTACTCGACAAGTTTCACTGCCTTAAATAGTTTACGCAGACCCTAAGAAGATCAGTCAGTCAAAATAATTAACAGTCACTGTAGCATTTGTTAACTGCTTATTCTGGGCCAAGATCTGCACTAAGCCCTAGAGTAGATACAAGATAATTAGGTCAGACACAGTCCCTGTCTCTCAAGGGTCTCACAGTCTAAGTGGGAGGGAGAATAGGTATTGAATCTCCACTATACAGATGAGGAAACTGAGGCAGAGTTGTCCTAGGTCACACAGCAGGTGGGTGGCAGAGTTGGGATTAGAACCCAGGTCTCTGGGCTCCTAAATCCGTGCTCTTTCCACTAGGCCACATACCTTCTTAAGAGGCAAAAAAAATGACGGTAGGGATAGATGCTGCAATCAGCAAACTAGCCTTGCACAAGGGACCATTTTTGCGAGTGCAGGGAGGAGATGGGACTGTGGATCCCGCATCGATCTTTTCAGCCTCTGGTGATGTCATCTGGGAATACGAAAGGCAACTACGAACGCATAGACATACAAAAAAAAAATAATAAAAGGTTGGACAACTTCCCTAATGGGTTTATATTAAGAAACCAGGAAGAACGCGGCTCCAGTTCCTTTCGAGACTTTTTTTTTTCTGCAGCTCTTCCCCCCACCCCGGACCCCACCCTCGAGGATGATGTCAGGAAAAGTTGGGAGGGGGGATGGAGGAGGAGAGAAGGGGAGGCTCCGGATTCTGGAATGAGGCAGGGAATGCGCGGAAGGGAGGAGCGGGGCTTGCAGGGATCTCAGGTGGACAGTAGGTGGCAGCATCGGCGCCCGCCGCGCAGCATCCCAGCGCAGCATCCCAACGCAGCATCCCAAATCAGCATCCCAACGCAGCATCCCAACGCAGCATCCCAGCGCAGCATCCCAGCTCAGCATCCCAACGCAGCATCCCAGCTCAGCATCCCAGCTCAGCATTCCAGCTCAGCATTCCAGCGCAGCATCCCAACGCAGCATCCCAACGCAGCATCCCAGCTCAGCATCCCAACGCAGAGGACCAGAGCCAGCCAAGGATGAGCAAGTCCGCTGCTCGGCGCTGAACAACAGCCACAGCTGGCTCACCTCGCCCATCTTCCCTGAGCCAATGGCCCCGCTGACTTCCCCGGCCTTCAGCTTCCTCCTCCTCCTGCTCCTGCTCCTCCTCCGGGCTGCCTGCCTCAGCCTCCTTCCCCAGGCCAGGCCAGAAGCAGCAGCAGGTAAGGCCGGCTGCCCCTCCCGCCGCCCACTCCTCAGTGGAGAGGCAGTTGAGAATTCTGCTCCTGAATGTGGGCAACTGTTCTGGGTGACCTGGCAGGAAAGGCGCCCTGCCTGACTCCAAGGAGCCGGCCTGCATTAGAGTCACCCTCCGCTTTCTCTTCCCCTGGAGTGTGTCATGGACATAGCATCGTCCTCATTATTATTTTGCACGTGTAAAATTATTTTCCCTACAGGAGCCTCTAGCTGAGTCTGTTTGTTAAAAACCAGTTGGCTTGATTCGCAGGGAGGAAATGATCATTGAAGATAACAGGTAGATTGACCTGTTAACTCTTAAGGGTGGATGGGGATGGGGTCAGTTTACTTCTGGACTTCCAAACGAGGTGGAAATTCTCTCCAGTCTTACTGCTAGGATTGACAGAAGAGATTGGGGTTCAGTTTTACTTCCCCTCTTGCCCGACAAACCTCCTTCCTAAAAGTGGGGATGTGGAGGGCTCCAGATCCTAAAGAACCAGTTTTTTTAAAACCATATTGCACCTAGCCTTCTCACAGGGAAACTTAGTGGTCCATCCTTCTCTCCCACCCAGGGTGTCATAAAAATGTCTTCAGCAACTGGCTCTCACCCCCTCTCCTTCCTTCTCAGTCTAGCCAGAATATGCTGGAATGCCTTACAAATGAGGCTAGTGAAACTTTATTCTGGGCCACATGGCGATATCTTTAAGGGTCCACTTAGTACCGTTAGTACTCAATCATTCAATCAATCAGTGGCATTTGCTGAGCATTTTCTGTGTGCTGAGCACCGTGCTAAGCACGTGAGAGAGTACAATACGACAGAGTTGGTAGATACATTCTCCGGCCACAATGAGCTTACAGCCTAGAGGGAAGGACAGGAAGTTCTCCTCGGTCACAAAGTCTGTGTTCTTTATGAACCCCGGGCTCTGAGGAAATTATGTTGTAGCAACCAATGGTTCGGTGGGACTTGTTGGGTTGGGGGCAGATGGCTCAAAGATGTTATCGTGACTGACATTTTTCCAAACAAATTCCTACATCACTGTATCCTCCACTAGCAGAATGCTTCATGTCTTGCCACTCAGAGTTATTTTACTGAACCAAACACTGTAAAGTGGCAAACACACATAGAAAAAAACACCGGTATATGGCACAGTACAGTAAGATGGAGGCATTGGCTGGGAAGAGTACAGTATCACACTCTGAACAACGCCATGCAAATACGAACAACTATTTCTTTCAATCCTGAATCTATCTGTGCCGATCTATCCATTGTGTTACACTACAGCAGATGTTTGCTGTGGGAACACAATTTCCTCATTCTTCCACAGTGTTATATCCAAGTAGCATAACTGTTGTAGAACTGGGGGTACTTGGTCCACTGCTTAGTACAGCGCTTGGCATATAATAGGCTCTTAACAAATATAATAATAATTGTTATTATTTTTAGTAGTGGTAGTAGTAGTACAATGGAGGTGAATCCATTTTTGGAGAGTTTTGCATTCTTAAGGAGACAAAATGTTGTTTCCCCTAAAGACCTGCTTTATTCATTAGCCAAATTGGGCATTTGTTTTGGGTCTCCCTCCCTCAGGGATGCAAGATCTGCAGAGTGACCACTGTGGCTCACAGCAACTTCTGGCTTAGACACTGCCAGCTGTCCATATAAATGTCACCCAGGTGGTGGGCAGGAAACTTATCTACCAACTCTGTTGTACACTCCCATGCGCTAGAACAATGCCCTGCATACAGTAAGTGCTCAGTAAATACCATGATTGATTGATTGGTGATGGGGCTTGGGGAGGCAATGTCTAGGGGCATACAGAGTTAGGAACACATAGCCACTCCAGAGAAGATGAGAGATGGAGTGAAGGCTGGCTTCTTGCAGCAAGCCGTGACACTGAAGCAGGTGAGTTTGAGGCTGTGGTGGAGCTGCCCACCTTCTACTATACAGGACCCACCAGAACCTTAAAAATGCCTTTTCCCTTTTTTAATGGCATTTGTTAAGCGGTTACCATTTGCCAGGCACTGTTCTAATTGAGCCCACTGTTGGGTAGGGACTGTCTCTATATGTTGCCAATTTGTACTTCCCAAGCGCTTAGTACAGTGCTCTACACATAGTAAGCGCTCAATAAATACGATTGATGATATAAATTGGGTTGGACACATCCCATGTCCCACATGGAGCTCACAATTTTAATCGCCATTTTTTAGATGAGGTAACTGAGGCACAGAGAAGTTCAGTGACTTGCCCAAAGTTGCACAGCAGACAAATAGTGGAGCAGGGATTAGAACCCAGGTCCTTCTGACTCCCAGGCCTACGCTCTATCCACTAGGCCATGCTGCTTTCCTTTATTGTCTTGGTTTATTCAAGAGGCAGAGCCCCAAATAAATCTGGTTTAATTTTGCATCTTTCCCGAATGGGAATGTCAGCATCACGCCTTCCGAACAATGTTGCTGGGATGTCTTAAAGGGAAAAATTGTTGACTTTGGTATCAGGGGCTTGAGTTTGAATCTCAGAAAGACCTTGATAATAATAATAATAATAATAATAATAATAATAATAATAGTATTTGTTAAGGGCTTACTATGTGCCAAGCACTATTCTAAGCGCTGGGGTAGATACAAGGTTAGGTTGTCCCATGTGAGGCTCACAGTCTTCATCCCCATTTTATAGATGAGGTAACTGAGGCCCAGGGAAGTTAAGTGACTTGCCCAAGGTCACACAGCTGGCAAGCGGCGGATCGGGGATTAGAACCCACGACCTCTGACTCCCAAGCCTGGGCTCTTTCCACTAAGCCATGCTGCTTCTGAGGGATTTCTTGATCCAGTCCTTTAGTCTTGTTGTACCTTTATTACTCTCAGAGGCTAAAATTTCCCTTTTAAATTTGTAAAAATATTGCTAACTGTTCACCTTTTTCTTAAAAGCATCAAATGTATCTTTTAACTATTTTGTTAACAGTACTCATTATGAGCTTACTATGTGCCAGACACTGTACTAAGCACTGGGGTAGAGACAAGCTAATCAGATTGGACACAGTCGGTGTCCCATCTGAGGCTCACAGTCTAATCCCCCATTTTGCAGATGAGAGAACTAAATTAAGTGACTTGCCCAAGATCACACAGCAGACAAATGGTGGAGTCAGGATTAGAACCCAGGTCCTCTGATTCCCAGACCCATGCTCTTTCCGCTGGAATCCCCTGGAATTCTCTGGAATTCTCCAAACTTGAATGCATTTTGTTTGGATGATATAACCTCCGTGATGTCACCTACTACATCACTTCATATTATTTGATCATTTACAAGTAACCATCATTTATTAACCACCGCCCTTTCTTGAATGCTAGATCAATATCATCCACAGAAGAAACTGAGACCTGACATAGTGGCTAAACTATGGACTAGGCAAATTCAGTTTTATACTTCATGAGACATGAGAAAGGGAGGTGAATTCAGATCTTCATCAGGAGACTCAGCTTACCCTGTTGCTGAATTGTACTTTCCAAGCGCTTGGTACAAACTCTGTTCACAGTAAGCGTTCAATAAATACGATGAAATGAATGAATTTAAGGCCCGTGTCTCCTAGAGAGAGGCCATAGTTAAGCATCAAATGCAGGCTGGGACTGCTATAGGTGGTGAAGATGTTGCACATCATTCTTAAACTTCTGAGCTCTTTTTCTTCTTAAAAGAACCCAAATTGACTTATGCAATTTGGGGACTGAAAAGATAGAACAGAAGGCCTGTGCCCAAAACTGCTAGGGAGAATCTCAACTCCTGGGAATACAAATTTATCTCTGGGGAGGAGGTGACATAATGTACAGTTTTAATCTGCTTATTTAAATTTGAGATTTGTTCAGAGCTTTTCCATATACTGGGGGCCACCAGCAGAATCGTAGGCTGATCCTCTGAGCTTGGATCTCTCTGTCTCTCTTCAATTCTCTCTCTCTCTCTTCCTCTTCCCCTCTCCCTGTCTCTTCCTCTCTCCCCTGCTCTGTTTTTTGACCGCTCAGTTTAGAGTTCTATTTATAGCATGACACCTCTGCCATCTACACCTCCCTTGTGTCCGCTACATCTGCTCTTTCCTTGCCTGAGGATGTGAGTTCTGGTCTTCTGCGGATGGGGTGGGTGGTGGGAGAGGAGGATTGGCAAAGGTTTGGGGAGTAGTCTGAGCATTCAGTAAGTGAGCTTCCGGCAACTGGATTACATGTTCTTCAATTTATAAGTCGTTATTGTCTAGTCTATGGTGCCACTGAGCTTGTAAAATGCAATAAAGGGAAAAAAAATCCCTTCGCAACTCCCCTGACAAAAAAATGTTCCAAGAACCAGAGAGAGGGAAAGTCATGAGGGAGTGTTGGTTCTCTCAGGCAAAGAGGACTGCTACTCAAGTGATGCCCACCCTATCTGTGCTCCTCTTGCCCCCCCAACAGCAGCCCTGCCAATGTTGGGCTTTGTTTTAGTGGTATTTTGTGAATGCTTACTACGAGCCAGGCACTGTAATAAGCGCTGGGGTAGCTACAAGAAAATTGGGTTGGACACATTCTATGTTCCACATAGGGCTCACCTCTTAATGCCCATTTTACGGATGAGGTAACTGAGGCACAGAAGTTAAGTTGTCCAAGATCATACAACAGATGAGTGGCGGAGGCAGGATTAGAACCCAGGTCCTTCAGACTCCCAGGCTTATGCTGTCCACTGGGCCACACTGCTTCTCAATGCAACTTCACCCCACTTAATGCCGAGGCAAGGCACCATCTGACATGTGTGTTCCTTCTTTCCACACCACTGCGGGCTGTTCCAAGGTCAGATACCCCCTCGGCAATGGGATGCTTCACTGATGTACTACATCACTCTGTAGAAAATCAGGACAACTGTTTGTGGGCTGACTAATGTATATAACTTTCCATGATGTAAACGTCTCTTTCTCCCTGCTTTTTTCTTCTCTCTGCTGTCCTTTTTCTTTCCTCCCATTAATTTCCTGGGGGAAAAGAACTGATTAAAGACACTGCATATTAATTATTAGCTAAAGGCATTGTCTTAGCTCTTACCTTTCTCTAGACCCAAAAATGACCTTGGTTCTGAAATTGACATGACTAAAACTTGGGCTGCTCAGAGTCTTTGGAATTGATTCCCATTGGAAGCCATGCTGAGTATTCTTTATTAATAATAACTATGGTACTTGTTAAGTGTTTACTATGTGCCACACACTGTTCTAAGCACTGGGGTACGTACAAGATAATCAGGTGAGACAGAATCCCTGACCCTCAATGGGCTCACAATCTTAAGTGGGGGAGAATCCCCCACTTTAGTGAATCCCCATTTTACAGATGAGGAAACTGATGCAAATTCTGTTGTAGTTTCCCAAAAGCTTAGTACAGTGCTCTGCACATAATAAGGGCTCAATAAATACTATCGATTGATTGATTAAGGCACAGGGAAGTTAAGTGACTTGCCAGAGGTCACATAGGTGGTAAATGGCAGAGCTGGGATTAGAACCCAGGTCTTCTGATTCCCAGGCCACTCTGCTTCCCTGGTGTTGCTGCTACTACTACTACTACAACAACTACTACTACATTTGGGAAGAGTCAAATCTCATCAGGCAGAACCTGTCACATAACTCAGAATGCAGAATTTGAGGCCTCATGGTACTCCTAATTTAGGAGCAAGACCGGGTGAAACGCCTTTACTTCCAGGAAAATGTACTCTTGGTTTTGTCTCCATGTATTCAGGCAGTGTGGTTAGCTGTGTTTCCTGCTCACTCTGAACTCTTCTTTCTGGTTTCCCAGTTCAGTATGATCTACATCTCAGCACAGATGGGCCGACCACCACCGGTGCAGATGGGCTGGTGCTTGCCACTCTGATCGCTGGGAACGGTAGCCATGCTGTCTTCCCTGATGACCTCAAACAATATCGCTTTCACTGGGTCTACAGCCCACTCCTGCTCACTGGGAAATCCGAGGGAGAATTTAATTCAGCCATCTCCGTGACTGGACAATCACCAGGAGACTTTCCCATTGCTGTCTGGGTCACTCCTGCAGACTGCTGGTTATGCCAGCCGTTGGCCAAAGGCTTCACGTTGCTCCATGTTACAGGTGAGTTTCATTCCCGTTTGTCAATTTCTCCATACACAGGCAGCGTCGGCTTTTGATCATCCAAGGCTGTGATAATGTGGCTGTAGTCTTCTTTTCCACCATCACAAGCAACCACTTCAATTAAGAAGAAGCACAAGGACCTAATTTGAATTTGATCCTGCCTGTCCTGAATTAGGGTGCTAATTGTCAAGGAAATGACAGGCAGAAGGAAAGAAAGAGGTGAGAAGTTGTTGGGTGCTTGAATAAAATTCACCAACTCAGTAATCAGCTTCGGAATAATGAGGAGAGACTGCCTTGATTTAAACAAGACTGGGAAGGAAGCCTCAAACAAACAAAAAGCCAATAGGCAACCATATGAAACCTAAAGTATCGGCTGGAAAGACCCAACCTGTTCTTAAAACACATGGAGCGCGATAAATGGGGCCTCAGTGTATAGGATGGGAGAGTCTAATTGTTATGTAGGTATTCGTGGTCTGGCCATCCCAAGTTGGAAGGGGGCGGGAGCAAATTGGGTGGTGAGGGGATTTGGGTCTAGGGTTTAGGGGTGAAGCAGTGGTGAGGGGGTTTAACTAGTGGAACTACTCAGCAGTGCAGGTGTTCTGCTCCTTAAATCGTTCCTCCCTCCACCCCAAACCTCTCTTGAAGGAATGTTTCCCATGATCCTCTACTTGCTATTTGTCCCCTACCTTACTGGAGGACTCTAATGCCCCCAGGGGAGAGGTGGGGGCCCTCTCAAGAACACAGCAGGGGATAATTACTCAATTAGCCCATGACAGGAGTTCAAAACCCATGGCTCACCAGCCAAATCTGGATATTTTTGGAGCCAAATGTGGCTTTCAGGCAGGGCTTCGAGCCACAGGTGAGGTGTCCTGCTGAGCACCCTATAATGTGCTCTGGGTGGCCCATTGTGGGCCGAAGGAGGAGTCATCTGACCTGAAACCTGCAGCTAAGGATAGAGAACCACTGGGATCCTCTGGTCCACTGCTGTCTGGGCTAGGGGAGGGAGAGTTGGAGGAGCCCCAGGGGAGAGAGAACAGGCAGCCACCCAGGGCCCACCAATCCATCCCAAGAAGGTCACCGATTCCATCTCCAGTCTTGGGAGCCCTCATGGGGCTCTGAAGTGCAGCAGACAGTCCTGGATGGGGCTGGACCCTCCCCGCTGGGGCCACCCACCCTGCACCGCTCAGGTCGGGGGCCCCTCACCCTGTACTGCCCAGAGTGATGGAGTCTCCCATGGGTTCAGAAATTCTCAGAACCAGGACAGAAAGAGGGGGCTGCAGGCAGCAGGAGAGGGGAGCAGGGGCCAGGACAAGGGCTTCAGCAAGAACATGTGGAGGAGGAAAGGCAGGGACCGGGACCAGGAGTAACAATAGGGGGACGGGGAGGAGGAGGGACAGGAGCAGGTACCAGAACATTAGCCACAGCAAGGGCAAGAGGAGAAGCAGGGGCAGGGGAAGGAGAAGGGCCAGGAAAGGAGCATCAGCAGGGGTGGGAAGAGGAGGAAGGGCAGGGCCAGTGCAGGGGCAACAGCAAGGACAGGAGGAGGAGGAGAGGCAGTGAGCAGAACAGAAGTGGAAACAAGAGCAGGATCTAGGGAGGTATTCCTCATCCCTCACATCATCCGGAGGAAAATGAATCCCCAGCCAGAACCCATCACTGGTGTGGACAGGGAGGGCTGGCGTCCAATTCCGAACTGGAGAGCGCAGGAGCCAGCCGGCCCCAGAGACCGTATCGCAGCCCCTGATGGAAGGGCAGGGGGTTCTTGACCACCTCTGAAGGGTCTGGGTCAAGGAGAGGGGCTGCTCCTGCTGATGCCCATGCCCATCCATGGGGGTACTGCCCAGTGTGCCCCTCTGACAAGGGGAGAGGATAAAGGCAACTCTTCATCAGTGTGAACCCAGTGCCCTTCCTTTCCCCTCTTTTGTTCTCCTCTCTCCTCCTCACCCTCTCTCCTTCCCTCTTTCTCTTCTCCCTTAACCCTCCCTCTCCCTTTCCCATTCCTCACTGGCAGCAAGAGCCATTGGCATTAACAGCTGTTGCTATGCAGCAGTCGCACAGCCCAGTGATAGCGACACATCACGCTCTGTACAGCACAAGGTAATGATGTCATGGACCCCGTGAGGAGGCCCATGGATTCTGGGATTGCACCCCAACTACTCAGAGCAGGAATTAGAACCCATGATCTCTTCCAGTTTACATAGAGAGGTTACTCTTCTAGGCAGTTAGCTCCTGGCTCAGTGGCATTAAGGTCTCCAACCAAACTGGACTAGTGTACAGGGTGGCAGGTTGTTTCAAACCCAGCTCCTAGCTTTACTTGAACTTGCTTTTATATTGGTTCCCCTTACAGAGTTCATAGTCGGGAATCTCATCCTGGTGCAGAGAGAAGGCATCAGCAGCCAGGCCAAGCAGGGCTCTCACCTGGCCAGAGACACTACAACACAAGCGTCCTTCATTCTTCACGATCCTAGTAACTATTTCAAGTCAGCGTCGTTCCTCTACAATTGGGACTTTGGAGATGGGTATGTTTTCCATTCCTTCCGACCACTGAGATCTTTGGCTGTGGATTCATTGTCATTACACTTTGGTATCATAGCCACTCTGGAGGTTGCCAGGGGCTTACTCAAAAGCAGGAAGCACTGAGGCCTAGGGAAATAATAATAGAAGTAATATTCATTCATTCATTCAATCGTATTTGTTGAGCGCTTACTGTGTGCAGAGCACTGTACTAAGCACTTGGGAAGTACAAGTTGGCAACATATAGAGACGGTCCCTACCCAACAGCGGGCTCACAGTCTAGAAGGGGGAGACAGACAACAAAACAAAATATATTAACAAAATAATAGAAATAATAGTTATGGTACTCGTTAAGTGCTTACTATGTGCCAAGCGCTGTTCTAAGCACTGGGGTAGAAACAAGTGAATCAGGTCGGACACAGTCCCTGTCCCACGTAGGGCTCACACTCTTAACCCCCATTTTACAGAGAAGTTAACTGGGGCCCAGAGAAGTTAAGCAACTTGCCCAAGATCACACAGCAGATATGTGGAGGAGGTGGGATTAAAACCCACATCCTTCTGACTCTCAGGCCTGTGCTCTATCCACTAAGACACGCTGTTTATCATGAGCACAGACCTGGGCGTCAGAGGACCTGGGTTTTGATCCCGACTCTGCTACTTACCTGCTGTGTGACCTTGGGCAAATCACTTCATTCTCCATTTCCTCATCTGTAAAATGGGGATTCTGTACCTGTTCTCCCTCTCCTCCAGATAGGGAGCCCCACGTGGGACAGGAGCCTACTTGTATCTACCCCCATGCAGGGCACAGTGCTAGGCACACAGTAAGTGCTTAACAAATACTATTGTTGTTATCATTATTGTCATCCCTGTTAGGTCCCCTCCAATTGCTGTGGGCCCAGCCATCATCAGGTAGTGCTTGGGGCTGGGGCGGGGCAGGGGATAAAAGAGGAGGAGGTAAGGGAAGGGGGTGCCACATTCAGGGAATAGGCATTCCTTCTCTCCTGCTACCTCCTGCCCAAACATCCAACCAGGGAATAGGCATTCCTTCTCTCCTGCTACCTCCTGCCCAAACATCCAACCAGTGGTGCCAAGTGCCTGGTGACTCCACCAGTGACTGTCCAGCTCAGAAAACAAACCCTCCCATCCCATTTCCACCAAGTCCACCCTGGGCTTCTTCCTAGAGCTGCCCTGACCCTGTTCCCACCCTCCCCCTGCTTTGGTAAGCACAGGAGTAGGGAAAGTGTTGCTGTATTGTAAACATTTTCACAGACTGTTCAATCGGCAATGCTGGATTGAACCATGCACTTCTAAAAGGCATTTGGAATGAAGTCAGAGAATTTTAACTGGGACAGGGCCTGTGTTCGACCTGATTGTCCTGATTCTTCTCAGTACATATTATAAACACTGATCAAATACCTTTATGTTCTGAGTGTAACACATAATGATAATAATTAGTATTATTATGGTATTCATTAAGTGCTTACTGTCTGCCAGGCACAGTACTAAGAGTTGGGGTGGATACAAGCAAATCAGGTTGGACACAGTTCCTGTCCCACATAGGGCTCACAGTCTTATTTTACAGATAAGGTAACAGATACAGAGAAGTGAAGTGAAGTGACTTACCTGAGGTCACACAGCAGACAAGTGTTGGAGAGCAGGGATTAGAACCCTATTACTCCCAGGCCAGTGCTCTATCCACTGTACCATGCTGTTTTCCTATACAGCTGCTCTGGTTCGATTATAGAGATTTAATTCTTGAGAGCAAGTTTCTATACTTTTCCCACTGCATAAGCTGAAATACAGTTCGTATTTTGCCTCCAAGTGATATTTTCTCATTTGCTTTCCTCATTATTTAAAATGATAATATTTCTTCAAACCATTTTTTTTTAGACTTGCCCTGCTCCTGTGCTTCTAATTTCCCCAAGGTGGTTCAAGTGATTGAAACTGGGCCAGAGTAACTTCTGAATAAATTCCAAGGCTTTGCTAGCTTTTAAAATATTTGTTCAGGTGGCATTGAGGCCAGCTGATTTAGCCCAAAAAACAAGAGCTGGTTTTATAGAGTCTGCAGTTTTGTGTGCTGCGATAAACTCAGGCAACCTATTGGTCCAGGACTCTGGTGCCGTGAGGGAGAGTTTCACACACCAAACAGAGGGGACTAAATACAGAGTCAGTTCTAGCTACCTACCAGCATCTTTTGGGACAGGATAAATTTTAAATACCCTCTCCGGATGGCACCTGGAGAGTTTCCAGTACTCTACCAGTCTCTGGGTATGGGAGGGAGAGTCAAGCAGTGGCATATCCATTCCTAGCTTGGGCAGTGGCTAGTGAGTGGAAGGCGATCTGCTACAAGTCAAAACTCACCTGCTCAGGGCAGCAGCAGTGTGGGAGACAACCAAGGGCGGAGATTCAAGTTTACTGCATGGAATAAGGCAATGGTAAACGACTTCCATATTTTTCTCAAGAAAATGGTATGGATATATTACCAGAACAATTGCAGATGGGGGTGTGGCATTTTGGGAAAGATGTGTCCACGGAGTCACTATGAGACGGGGATGATTAGACAGCATAAGACAAGACAAGGTAATTTTTAAATGGGAAATTAGATAATTATGAAAACAGGGGATTCAGGGTTAGGCATAGACATCATCATGCATCTGTTCCCTTGGTCTGCAGAATTTATTGGGAGCTCGGAATTTTTCCTCAGCCTCAGCCTCCTCACTCACCTCCCTGCTTCCTGTCTCTCCCCTCTCCAGTTCATATTTCACTCTGCTGCTCAAATCATTTTTCAAAAAGAGTTCAGTCTACATCCCCCACTTCTTGAAAACCTCCAATAGTTGTCCATCCACCTTAGCCTCTATCAGAAATTCCTTTCCATCAGCTTTAAAGCAATCAATCAGTTCACCTCCTTCTGATCTTGCAGATTTCCTACTACAACCCAGGATGTACACTCCACTCTTCTAACTCTAACCTACTCTCTGTACCTATTCTGTTCCCTATTCTGAAGGAATTCACAATCTAAGCTCCACACAAATAGTTGGAGGAGAAAGATAAAATGCTTACACTTGCTGATAGAAATATGGAAGAAAAAAGAGAAGCAGTGTGGCTCAGTGGAAAGAGCACAGGCTTTGGAGTCAGAGGTCATGGGTTCAAATCCCAGCTCCACCAATTGTCAGCCGTGTGACTTTGCGCAAGTCACTTAACTTCTCTGGGCCTCAGTTACCTCATCTGTAAAATGGGGATGAAGACTGTGAGAGCCCCCATGAGACAACCTGATCACCTTGTAACCTCCCCAGCACTTAGAACAGTGCTTTGCACATAGTAAGCACTTAATAAATGCCATTATTATTATTATTGTTACCTCCAGATCATCTATCCCACCGCTGATCCTTTCCCCACATCCTCCCTCAGGCCTGGAACTCCCTCCCCTTCATATCCAACAGTTGACTACTTTCCCCAACTTCAAAGACCTTCATTTCAAAGTAATGTCCTGCCCTCCACCTCCTCCCCTTGCCACTTTCATACCTGTCTTTAGGTCACTCCTGAATTTAGATCATACCTGAATTTATTTTAGTGTTTGCCTGGCCTGCTATATTTTAAATGCCCTGAGAGCAGGGACCACGTCTGCTAATTATATTGTACTCCCTCAAGTGATTAATATGGGTGTTCTGCACACAGTTAAATGCACGGTAATTCTATTGATTGGTTTGCATCTGTGAAAAGGTTACCTTAACTCAAACTTCTCCCGCTTTCTTTCTCTTCTTCTTCCCTGCAACTTTTGAAGTCCTCTGACCGACTTGGTTAGAAGGATTAAAGCACATTTCAACAATCTGTGCTCAGAGTACACTAAGCACATAATAGAGGAAGAAACAAGTTCCCTATTCTGAAGGAGTTCACAATCTAAGCTCTACACAAATAGTTGGAGAAAGATAAAATGCTTACATTTGATAGAAATACGGAAGAAAAAAGGGATAGGTATAAATTGATATAAATTAAGAAAAACCCTAAGTGGAAAGGGTAAGTTTATAAAAATAAGTGCTAAGGGTGGCTGTTGGATGACTACGACCTGAGAAGGAGGAGTTTAATTAGGAAATGTCTACTGAAAGCGATGGATTTTTGGAAAATGGAGAGAGCTTTGAAGATGGGCAGAGCAATAACCTGGGGGATTTGAAGCAGGGAGGGAATTCTGGAAGGAAGAAGGGCATGAGTAAGAGGTTAGGGGTGGGAGAGTAAAGAAGGAGGTACTAGGGGACAATTAACTTGGGCGGAGTGAAGAGTGTGAGCTGGGGTGTAGTGGGAGAAGAGAGTGGATTAGTAGAATGGACAGTTGATGGAATGGCTTAAAGCCAAATGACCTGAAGTTTTTGCCTGATGCAGAGAGGAATGGGAAATCATTGAATGTTTTTGAGGACTGAAGAGATGTGCAGACTGACGTTTGAGAAAAATGATCTGAACAGAATGAAGTAAGGACAGAGAGGACTATCCTTGATTCTCCTCTCTCTTTCAACCCCCATATTCAGTCTGTCTCCAAATCCCATCACTTGTCTCTCTACATCTCCAGACTCTACCCCTTTCTCTCCATCCTGATGACTACCATGTTGGTCCTGACACTTAACGTATCCAGGCTTGGTGATTGAATTCGCCACATTGCTAATCTTCATGCCTCCAGGCTTTCTCCTCTCCAGTCCGTACTTTTTTTTTAATGAGATTTGTTAAGGGTTACTATTTGCCAGGCACTATAATAAGCACTGGGGTAGATACAAGGTAATCGGATTGGACACAGTCTTTGTCCCACATGGGGCTTACAGTCTTAATCCTCGTTTAACAGATGGGCTAACTGAGGCCCAGAAAAGTTAAGCTACTTGTCCAACACCACCCAGCAGACAAGTGGCAAATCTGGGATTAGAACCCAGGTCTTCTGACTCCCGGGCCCGTGCTCTTTCCATGAAGCTACTTTGCTTCTCTGCTGCCTTCATACTTCACACTGCTGCCTGAATCATATTTGTAAAACATCATTCTGCACACATCTCTGCACTCCTCAAAAGCCTCAAATAATTGCCCATTCCTCCCCATATCAAGCAGAAATTTCTATTGGTTTTAATGCCCTCAATCAGTTCTTTCTCTTCTACTTATCCTCTTTCTTTTCCTGTAGCATCAGAGTTCACAATCTTCACTCCTCTCAAGCTAACCTACTCACTGTGCATCTTTTTTGTCTCTCCTGCCACCCACCTCTTGCTCATTCTCTCTCTTATGCCTGGAACATCTTCTTCAGACATTTATGTTCTTATCTTGCGAACTATCACTTCCACCTACCTGTAATTTATTTAAGGGTGTGTCCTCTGCTGAACTGTACGTTTTCTAAAGGCAAGAATTTATGTCTTCTAAGTCTAGTGTACTCTCCCAAGTGCTCGGTACGGTGCTCTGCATACAGTAGGCATCCAATAAATGTTATTGATTTATTGACTGGAGGCAGGGAGCTCAATGAGGAGGCTGATTCAGCTGTCTAGCAGGGGACATATCAAGGACATGGACCAGAATGGCCTTTTGGGTGGTGGGGAAGAGGGGCACCTGGGAAATGAGGAATCTGGAAAATCTGTGTTCTCAATTTGCTTAATGCTAATGATAGATCTCCAGTTAGTTTGCACAAGAGATCTTTGGCTGAATGAGATGTGAAAGATAACACATTGAAAATTAGATATTTACATATGCACGTATACAATTTTTTAATATTTCATATTTGGTGCATCTTTACATTGTTCTTTGAGAATGTAATCATATTTATTGTGTTTTTATCACTTTTAACATTAATATTATTTTGGACCTGGAAAAAAACATTAATGCACTTTACATTATTTCTAACAAAAAGCTATGCTTCTGGCTTTTTTATGGTATAGTTAAGCACTTATTGTGTGCCAGACACTGTACTAAGCGCTGGGGTAGATAAAAGCTAATTAGGTTGGATCCAGTCAATGTCCTACATGGGGCTCACAGCCTAAATCCCCATTTTACAGGTGAGGTAACTGAGGCCCAGAGAAGTGAAATGATTTGCCCAAGATCACACATCAGACTTCATTTGGTTCTCATGTGCTGTATTTTCACTGAAGCAATTCAGAGTACTGAGTACTACCATATATCAGTATATGAACCTATCAAACAATCAATAGTGTATATTGAGCGCTTACGGTGTGTGGAAAACTGTACCAAGTACCTGAGAAAATACAATGGAGGCAAAAAACACAATCCTTGCCCAAGAAGCTTACATTCAAATAGGGAATCAGGCAGATGCATATCATTTACAGTTAGGAGGAAAAATAGAGATCCAGCAGCATGCCCCAAGAGAACGGAGATGGATATGTGTTGGAGATGTGGTAGTGATTTAGTTCTCTAAGGGAAGTGGGTGTAGATGGAGAGAATAGAAGGGGGCCCAGAACTGAGCTTTAAGGAACTCCCAGAGCTCAGGTGTGGGAGGCAGAGGAGGAGCCCACACAAGAGATTGAGAATGAGCATCCCGACAGATAGGAGGAGAACCAAGAGAGGACAGTATCAGTGAAACCAAATTTAGGTTATGTTTCCAGGAGAAGGGGTAGGCAACGGTGTCAAAGGCAGCTGAGAGGTCGAGGAGGTTTGAGATGGATTAGAGACTATTGGATTTGACAAGAAGATGGTCAGTGGTGACCTTAGAAAGATCAGTTTCTGTGGAGTGAAGGGGACAAAAGCCAGATTGGAGGGGATCAAGGGAGATTTGGAAGAGAGAAAGTGGAGGAGGCGGGTAAAGATAACTCATTCAAGGAGTTTGTAGAGGAATGGTAGGAGGAATAAGCACGGCCTGATGAAAAGAGCATGGCTCTGGGAGTCAAAGAACCTGGGTTCTAATTCTAGCTCTGCCACTTGCCTGCTTTGTGACCTTGGACTACTCATTTCACTTCTGGACTACTCATTTCACTTCTCTGTACCTCAGTTTCCTCACCCGTAGAATGGGGATTCAATAACTGCTCTCCCTCTCACTTATATCACATATCTTGCCCAACACTTAGTACAGTGCCTGGCATACAGTAAATGCTTAACAAATATCACAATTATTAACTATTATTTTTAAGGATTAGCAAAGTCATGTAAATAATTTCTTACCGCTGGACAAGACTAATGTTTTCTCATGTCAAATGCCACTACCAGGACTCAGTTGGTAACAGAAGACTCGTTTGTCTATTATAATTACTCTACGGCTGGAACCTGCACAGTTCATCTCAAAGTTGTGGCTGAATGGAAGCAGTTGAAAAAGTCACCCAACGAGAAAGGCCTAGTGCAGAAAACTGGAGAGTTTACTGCCTCGCTGGAGTTACTAGGTAATGTAAATAGCCCTAATCCAAGGGCCTGCATAACTTTCAGCAGTTTAGAGAGTATGTTTCTATACACACAGAAGAACTTTACTGACAGTGAATGAAGTTAATTTCGGAGTCTGTGTACGCCTGAAAAGGCCAAGCCACAGTCCGGCCCACCTTAGGCACAGAAAAGATTGTCCCTTGTGTGTTGTTGTAGTATCACCTGGTGCTATTCCCCTTTACCTCCTTGTTCCTCTTGTTCAATGGTACAACTACACTTAAAATTAGTACAATGGTTTCAAAAATCAGTATAAAATAGCCTTCTAGGTTAGCCACTATCACCAGCTAGTCTCTGACACAATTATCGAGACAAGAAAGAGTAGCCTTAATGGTTTGATGTTGTTTGTTACAAGACACTTTTAAAAAATACCTGCTAAGAGCTGCCCCCAGTGGTTTTGTGAATCACTGTGTGAAACGAAGAGGAAACCAAAGTCCCACGGTTACTGGTTTCAAATGTAAAAGTGAATTGCCAAACTCTAGATAATCTGAAAAGTAAAAAGTTATGGGCGTCTTCTTCGCATAAAGAAAAACAGTTTGAAAACTGCTTAAGTGATGTAGTCAAGAAGATTTTGAAGGTAATGACTTTGACCTTTACAAACATCCTTCTGATGAAAGGAAATAATGTTCTTGGCTTGCCTAAAATGCTGTGAAATGGTGATTTGACTTTGTAATTATAATCTCTGCCTAATTCAGCAGACACCCAGTGTGGTGTGCCTGAAAATCAATCAATCAATAAAAGATATTTGATATTCAATTCCAGAGAAGTTCCGGACTTCCAGATAACCAGGAGAATAATGGGTGGGGCACTCTCAAAAAGAGGGATTTAAAATTCTTCCCATGACTCATCCCTACTGTAGAACAAACTTTGGCTAATGCCCACTCCCTGATGAGCTGCTGTATTCTATTTTTTTTCAGATGCGGTTCAAAGTATTCAAGTCTTGGGCTCCAGCGAGACTCACATAATGCAGACATTAAACTTCTCTCTGCAAATCAGTGGCAGGTAAGCAGTTGTTTTCCAACCTGGCCACTGTTTAACTTCCCCATTTTCCAGTCTGGGTTCCAGCATGATAGCTGCCTATTGCTTTTCTCTCCATAATAATAATAATGGTATTTGTTCAGCGCTTACTATTTGCCAGGCACTGTACTAAGCACTAGGGTGGATATAAGCAAATCTGGTTGTACACAGTCCCTTGTCCCATATGGGGCTCAATCCCCATTTTGCAGATGAGGTAACTGAGGCCCAGAGAAGTTAAATGACTTGCACAAGGTCACACAGCAGACAAATGGTGGAGCCGGGATTAGAACCCAGGACCTTCTGACTCCCAAGAACTACCCACTATGACATGCAGCTTCATGCTGCTTCCTTAGGGAGTAACCCACCCTCCCTCCTTCTCGGAGTCTCTCTAAAGAGGAGTAAGAGTACTGTCTCTCCCTCTTACAGCAAGGTGTTTTGCACCCTTAGAGAATGGTCCCAGGTATGGTGGGTGGTCCCTTAATCAGAGGACCCTTTCCTCCCCCTCAAGCAAGGACAGAGAGGACCACAGTGGATGCTTTGGCAAACTCAGCAGGGCTTTATTTCTCCATACCACCACCTTTAATTTGCCCGAGATACACAGGTGTGCTCTTGAGCATGGTAGTGTCACCCACATTTGAGACAAACAAAAAGTGGTGGAGCGCTGATGTTGGGGGCCTCGGACATTTCCAAGTCAGACTGCTGGGAATTACTGCCCTCAATAAATCTTAGGCTTAGTCAGTATAATTACTGCAATGACTGCATGGTGCTTTGCAGATATAGAGTCCAACACAATTCTACCTATAAGCAGAGCATGATGAAAGAGCAATTTTTGCTTGCCTAAAACATGGGGACAAGTATAAATTTTTACTGGCATGACTGTGGTGTATCTTTGGGATCTTGAAACAAGTATCTTCAAGCTGAGTCATCTCTATGATCATTTCGTGAAGAAAAGCAGGTGGGAATTTTTCAGGTTTATAAAATCTTGCGCTCGACCAGTAAATGTCTTTGGTCTGTGGCAATGTAGAGGGGGAGAACAAGACAACTGAAAACAGAGGTAGTTATTGAGTGTTTACTGTGAGCAGACCACTGTACCAAGCACTTGGACAACCTGTCATTTTTCTTATTGTGCCCACTCAGTTGAGCCCCTGTGTTGAGTGTCGTTTTTGGCTTTTTTTTTGAACTTCTGTACTTTCCAAGCACTTAGTACAGTGCTCTGCGCACAGTAAGTGCTCAATAAATACGATTGAATTGAATGAATGAATGCATCTTTCCTTCTGAAAATTGCAGCCCCCCACTGACCTTGTGTTGGCTGGTGAAGTCGGACTGCATCCCACTGGAAGGAGACGATTGCCACTTGATGAAAGTAAACGGCACCTCCTGCAATGTGAGCCACACCTTCAATGTGCCAGGGCGATACTGCCTCAGTGTGAGGGCCCAGAATGCTGTCAACAAGCTGCATCAGTACCATCCCATCACAGTCAGTGCCACTGGTGAGCTGGAGTGCCCAACCCAGATTTCTCTTCGGTAGCTCTTACTCCCCTCTCAGGATGGCAGCTGGAGAGTTTCCAGTACTCTACCAGTCTCAGCTACAGGAAGGAGAGTCAAGCAGAGGCCTACCCATTCCATTCCTAGCTGAGGCAGTGGCTAGTGAGTGGAAGGCCATCTGCTACAAGTCCAAACTCACCTGTGCTGGGCAGCAGCAGCACGGGAGAGAGTCGAGGACGGAGTGTCAAGTTTACTGCATGGAAGGAGGAGATGGTAGACGACTTATGTACTTTTACCAAGAAAACCCCATGGATACACTACCAGAATAATCACAGATGGAGAGTGGGGCACTCTGGGAGAGTTGGGTCCATGGAGTCGCTATGGGTTGGAAACGACTCGACAGCAAGTCAAGCTCATTATTGGATGGGCCTTGCCCAATCATCATCAATCGTATTTATTGAGCGCTTACTATGTGCAGAGCACTGTACTAAGCGCTTGGGAAGTACAAATTGGCAACATATAGAGACAGTCCCTACCCAACAGTGGGCTCACAGTCTAAAAGGGGGAGACAGAGAACAAACCAAACATACTAACAAAATAAAATAAATAGAATAGATATGTACAAATAAAATAAATAAATAGAGTAATAAATATGTACAAACATATATACATATATACAGGTATATATATGCCCAATCTAAATTGGTCCCTGCTGCCACCTTGCTTTTCCAGGGCATGTTTATGATCACATCAGCTCTGTGCCCTGGCTGGTAACGGGAGATGGAATAACGAGGACCAGGGGTTGACACTTACAAGACTCTCCCAGAAAGCCAGATAACACAGGCCCTCCATGCATTACATTTGTAGAACAGAAGTCAGATCAATCAGATCATTGTGAGAAGCAGCTTAGCCTAGTGGATAGAGCACGGGCCCGGGAATTAGAAGGACCTGGGTTCTAATCCCACCTCTGCATTATCTGCTGTTGGACCTTGGACAAGGCACTTAACTTCTCTGTGCCTTCGTTACCTCATCCTCCGTAAAATGGGTATTAAGACTGGGAGCCCCATGTGGGACATGGACTGTTTAGCTTGTATCTAGCACAATGCCTGGAACCTAGTAAGTGCTGAACAAATAGCATTTAAAAATTCAGAATTCTTACTGTAAGGAATTTCATCCATTTGCTCCTATAATGTGCTTACATTTTTACTAGTCTAGGGCTTCTCTGATGATCCAAAATACTGTTAAACCATCAATCCACAAAAAAATATATATCCACCTCCAAAGGTGAATTGTTTTGAATTCTCTGCATAACTATCCAATCCTCCCATTTGCTTTGGCTGTCAAATTGAGTTTTCCTTTTTTGCACTGTGCACTGTCTCTTCATGGATTGCTTTCATAGTGACAGAGTAGCCTACTGGTCTTCAGTGTCTGTCCCTATTTCATGTAGCTTGGTGTGAAAAATACAACTTCTTTCTGTCCATTTGAGCATGGGATGAGACTATGGAAAAGCAAATAAGTTCCTCATTCTCTTCCATCCTCAGAGAGGTGTCACTCTATATTCTGGGGCCCAGCTACAATTTCACGTTCTCTTTCCCAGGGATCCACCCAGCTGTTTTTGCTCTGCCTTGTGTCGTCCTCATCTCTGTGATGCTGGGCCTCATCGTGTATGCGACCTTTCGGAGTACCTCACAGCCAAAGGACCTAGTGGAGGTATGACGGGATTCTTACAGAGGGATGTCGAGTGAGAGGTGGGGAAGGGGAGAGGTCAGCAGAGCATAAGGGAGAGAGGCCCTAGAGCCTTTGCCAGCACTAATGAAGAACGAGAGGGTGGGGGTCCACTAACTCAGTTATCAAAAAGTCAGTCAGTCCACACTTTATGCTGACCACCAATAGGACTCTTAGTCCTGAAGTAGAAACTTGGGGTGCCTTTTAAAGAATTGACCCCATACTTGTCCTTCATGGCATTTCCAAAATCTGCCTTTCCTCTCCATCCAAAAGGCCACCACACTAGCTCAGGAACTTATCTCCCAGCTGGATTACCACACCAGCCTCCTTGCTAATCTGTCACATTTCAGCCTCTCCCCTTTCCAGTCCATATTACACTCTTCTGCCTGGTTGACTTTTCTCCCCCTTCCTTAGAAGCCTCCAGTCATTACCTATCCTTCTCTGCCATCAATCAGCACTCTTCCTCCTACTTATCCATTCTCTTCTCCCACTACACCCCACCTTGTACTCTTCATTCCTCTCAAAATAACCTACTCACTGTGCCTCAACCTCTGGCTCATGCCTTCCCTCCTGTCTGCAACTCCCTCCCCCTTCACATTCAGCAGAGCACTGCTCTCATCATCTTCAATTCCCTTCGGAAATTACATATCCCCCAGAAGAACTTCTCCAATTGATTTCTGATCTTGCCAACTGCCACTTCAACACTTCTTTGCCAACTAAGCACTTAAGAACTCACAAGCCCCCATAGCATGTATCTCTATACTCTACTGCTACTCCCTACCCATAATTTATTTTAGCACCCATCTCCCCAGCTTAGATTTTAAGATCCTCGAGGGCAGGGATCATGTCTGCTAATTCGGTTGTACCCTCCCAAGTGAGTACTGTGTACAGTGCTCTGCACACAGTAGAAGATCAATAAATACTCTTGATCGATTGATTGGTTATGATCTGTAGGGAAAGAGCTACAAATGTCAGCCGTGTGACTTTGGGCAAGTCACTTAACTTCTCTGTGCCTCAGTTACCTCATCTGTAAAATGGGGATTAAGACTGTGAGATGGGGATTAAGACTGTGAGGCCCCCATGGGACAACCTTTTCACCTTGTAACCTCCCCAGTGCTTAGAACAGTGCTTTGCACAAAGTAAGTGCTTAATAAATGCCATCATTGTTATTAGAGAAGCAGAATTGCTCAGTGGAAAGAGCACGGGCTTGGGAGTCAGAAGTCATGGGTACAAATCCCGGCTCTGCTGCTTGTCAGCTGTTTGACTTTGGGAAAGTCACTTAACTTCTGTATGCCTGAGTTACCTCATCTGTAAAATGGAGATTAAGATTGTGAGCTCCACAAGGGACAACCTGATTACCTTGTATCCTCCCCAGTGCTTAGAAGTGCTTTGCACATAGTAAGCACTTAACAAATACCAAAATTATTTTTATTATTACATCCAAGATTAACCTCACTGATCCTTGGCTTCTTCCCACTGCTTTCATATATACTTATGTCTCCCCATCCTAAAAAAAATCCTCCCTTGACCTTACGACTCCCTCCAGTTATCACCCCATCTCCCTCCTACCGTTCTTTCCCAAACTCCTTGAGTTGTCTACACCCGCTGCCCTCACTTCCTCTCCTCCAATTCTCTCCTTGACCCCATCCAAACTGGCTTCCTTCACTCCAGAGAAGCTGCCCACTAAAAGATCACCAATGATCTCCTTCTTGCCAACTCCAAAGAACTGTACTCCATTCTAATCCCCCTTGACCTCAAACTGCCTTCGACACTGTGCACTACCCCCTTCTCCTGGAAACATTATCTAATCCTGGCTTCACTGACACTGTCCTCTCCTTATTTTCCTCCTATCTCCCTGGCTGCTCATTTTGAGTCTCTTTTACAGACCCAATCGATCAATCTATCAATCGTATTTATTAAAAGCTTACTGTGGGCAGAGCACTGTACTAAACTCTTGGAAGAGTACAATATAACAGAGTTGATAGACATGCTCCCTGCCCACAATGAGCTCCTCCTCTGCCTTCCACCCCCTACCTGTGGGATTCCCTTCAGGCTCTGGGTCCCTTTCTATTCTCTTTAGCTCACTAAGCCTCAGTTACCTATTCTGTAAAATGGGGATTAGGACTGTGAGCCCTATTTGGGATGGGGACTGTGTCCAACCTTATTATCTCTATTACAGTGCTTAGCACAATGCCTGGCAAATAGTAATGCAAAACAAATACCATTTAAAAAACATGTCAAAAACAGAACACGTCATCTTCCCATCCAAACCCTGTCCTCTTCATTTCCAATCACTGTAGACAGCATCACCATTCTCCCTATTTCACAAGCCCATAAACTTGGCATTATCCTTGACTCCTCTTTTTCATTCAACCCACATATTCAACCTGTAACCAAATTATTGTTTGATTGATAATCAATCAGTGGTATTTACTGAGTGCTTACCATGGGCAGAGTACTGTACTAAGAGCTTTGGAAAGTACAATATAGCAGAGTTGGTAGACAGGATCTCTGCCCATAAGGAGCTTAAAAGACATTCAGGTAGTACAAGAAGGAGCTGAGGGGGAGAGGAGGGTTATGGAGTTAGGTAATCAGTTGGAAAATGGGTGAGGACCAGTCAGGGAACCAGCCACCTTAGAGTTTTGGCTACCTGGCATTCACAGTTTTCAGATGACTAGAGCCCCAAAACTTGGTGAGCAGCAAAATAACCAAAAGTTAATAATAATAATAAAATGATTATGGTATTTCTTCAGCTTTTACTATGTCAACCACTGTTCAAAGTACTGGGGTAGATACAAGCTATCAGGTTGGACACAGCCCCTGTGCCACTTGGGGCTCACAGACTGAATCCCCAGTTTAGAGATGAGGTAATTGAGGCACAGAGGAGTTAAGTGACTTGCTTAAAGTCACCCAGCAGACAAGTGGAAGAGCTGGGATTAGAACCCAGGTCCTTCTGACTCCCAGGCCCACCTTCTATCCACTAAGCCATGCTGCTTCCAGATCAAGGAGAAGCCAGAGACCCTGTGTAATCTACAAACCCTGTTGTCTTTCCCTGAATAATTGAGTGTTGACTATGTTTCTTGAGGCTCTTCACGGCCAAAAAGATTCTCCAGATTCCTCAGAAGGTGGTCAACCTTCTCTCCCAGACAAATCATTAATGAGGAATGTCAACCAGGCCGTGCCCAAGGTGAGGGCAACTGATTCCACGTTTCTTTCCATCTAGGTGGCTGACTTTGATTTTTCTCCCATGTCCGACAAGAGCACGGTTGGTTCAGAGGCCGAGGGCAGGTGTGCCTGGGTGTGCTGCAGGTCCTGCCGCCTTCAGGCCCCACACGGGTATCGAGAGATCATCCGAGAGACCCACGGGCTCCTCCATCCTCTGCACAAGCCGGCCAAAACGTACATGGTGTGACACCCCTGCCCAGCTCCAGTGGCCTGTGATCCTCCAAGCAACTGACAATGCGCGGATGGCTCCTTCTGGCAGGTGCGGTCTGCAGAGAAGAAACTCTATCCAGTGATAGAGGGCCTTTCATCCCAGAGTCAGGAAGGGAACTTGAAAAAGAATCAAGTGACTTTGCTACTGTAAGCTCCTGTAGGCAGACTCAAGACAGAGCAGGGAATAGCTGAATCATTCACCGTGCCATTTTGTTCCATAGTCCGTCCGTTCCCTATAACCCCCTGCTTCTAATACCTCGGGGAGTTACAGCACACTAAGTCTGTTTCAGAGGCAAAGATGCAGTAGGAATAAAAATCAATGCTGAGTCCTCCCCAACAACAGCAGAGGAGTAACCCAAGTTATTATTATTGCTGTTATTATATTTGTTAAGCACTTACTGTGTCACACATGCTCTAAGCACTAGAGTAGGTACAAGTTCATCAGGTTAAACACAGTCCCTGTCCCACAGAAGGCTCACGGTTTAAGAAGAAGGGAGAACAGGTGTTAAATTCACATTTTACAGTTGAGGAAACTGAGGCACGGAGAAGTTAAATGACTTATGCAAGGTCATACCGCAAACAAATTACAGAGCCAAGTTTGGGGCCCAGGTCCTCTGAAACCCAGGCCCATGCTCTTTCCACTAGGCCATGCTGCATCTCAAGAGTTGTGACTACTATAAAGCTGGCTGGTATTAGAATTAGGGTGGAAACTGATTTGTTTTTCAGAGTATAAATAGTCTCTTCCCCAGTGGCTTTCCAGTGCCCCATCCTCTTCCTTCCCCTGGCAGCACTTCTTGCCTGTCATTTTAGTAGTCCCATTTTCAGAAATGGGTCGGCTGCTACAGAAATGGCTAGCTTCAGAAAATATTAGAAGCTGCACGTAAGTACCACCTCAGATTTTGAAAAGTTTCTTATCTGATTAGAGTATTCTGCACAGAAGGGCTGGGTTTCAAAGGTGGCTCTAAAGCAAATTTACTCTGAAAATGAAAATTTAAGTCACCTCACATAGACCTCCCCAACAGAAATTTCAGCTGAACCGACTCTCATTTTAAGCAGTCTCCCTATAAGCAAGAGGCCTTAGAGAGAGGGAGAAAAAGCTTCCAGTCGGCCAAAGATTTCCCCCTGTAAAATTCAAAAGACAACCCTGTAGTGTGGCTCAGTGAGTCTGAAATAGGGTGAGCATATATTAAGGGTAGACTTGGAAAGAGGAGACACAGGGTAATTGAGCAGTTCAGGATAGAGTGAGGAGGCTAGTGAAATGAAGCCAGAATCAGTGGGAGAATTGAATGTCCACCTTATAGATCAATGACCTGGAAAAATTAATGTGCAGTTAGGCGGTGAAGTCACTGACTCAAACCTGAGAGGCCAGTCAATGCAGGAAGAGAGAGCAATTAAGTTCAGCTGAGAGAAACACATGGCCATACGTATAGGAGCAGCCAAGTGAAGGAAATGTTGGGAAATGAAACTAGGGGCAGAAAAACATTAACAAGAGATATTCCTGCAGTAATCATACACTACCAGACAACAGGAAAATGCTGTAACACTGTTATTCAGTTCATTATCCAGAAGTATGCTATAACTAAAATAAAGCTCATATGCTGAGAGTACACCCAGGGGCATAAAATGTAGTCTTTGCCATTTCTTGTCATACATATGGGCTCTATATTTATTGTTCCATAGGATAGCTTGTGGGCTTTTTTTTCTGGTTTTGTTAACCACTTACTATGTGGCAGTCACCGTACTAAGTGCTGGGGGAGATACAAGCTAATCGGGGCAGACACAGTCCATGTCCTGCATGGGGCTCCCAGTCTTAATGCCCATTTTACAGATGAGGGGACTGAGTCACAGAGAAGTTAAGTGACTTGCCCAAGGTCACAGAGCAGACAAGTGGTGGAGTCAGGATTAGAACCCAGGTCCTCTGACTCCCACGCCTGTATACTTTCCACTAGGCCACAGTGCTTCGGGCAGGGAATGAAGCTACCAGCTCTACTGTACTCTCCCAAATGATTAATTCAGTTCTCTGCAGACAGTAAGAGCTCCTAATCTGCCATTTTAGTTACTAGAGGCTAGAGGAACATACTGGTTTCTGGAACTTGAATAATGATAATACTGATGATGATGTCATTTGTTAAGTGCTTACTATGTGCCGAGCACTGTTCTAAGCACTGAGTTAGATACAAGGTCATCAGGTTGTCCCACGTGGGACTCACAGTCTTAATCCCCATTTTACAGATGAGGTAACTGAGGCACAGAGAAGTTAAATGACTTGCCTAAAGTCACACAGTTGATTAGTGGCAGAGCTGGTATTAGAACCCACAACCTCTGACTCCCAAGCCCATGCCCTTTCAACTAAGCCATGGTTTCCCAAGCCCCTTGTAAAACACCTGCAATGGGATAACTGGGGACGGGAGGCCCTTTTCTGGAAACTCCGCTGCTCTTAGAAAGGGAGTGTGTCTACCAACTCTGTTATAGCAAACTCTTCCAAGTGCTTAGTACAGTGCTCTGCATGCAGTAAGAAGCATCATGGTTCAGCAAGAAGCAGTATGGCCTAGTGGATAGAACCCGGTCCTGGGAATCAGAGGGTCGTGTATTCTAAACACAGCTCTGCCACTTGTCCGCTATGCAGCCTTGGGCAAGTCTCTTCACTTCTCTGGGTCCTAGTTACCTCATCATAAGGGGATTAAGACTGTGAGCCCCCGGAGGGACAGGGACTGTGTCCAATCCAATTTGCTTACATCCACCCCAGTGCTTAGTACAGTGCCTGACACATTGTAAGTGCTTAACAAATACCACAATTTTTACAATTACTATTATTAATAAATATGATTGATTGATTAAGCCAAAAAATAATGGCACATAAAGTATCAATGGTTTTTCCAGGCTGGCAGGGGGCACTTTAGAGCAGTCTCTTCTCCCTTGCAGTCTTCGTATTTCCCAGGAAACAGTGCCTGAAGCATTGTCAGGGTTACCTGCAAAACTCATCAGGGGCTGCTGATTGAGCTGCAAATTCCAGTCTCCAGAAGAGTTTAAAGGCAAGCATGAATCTTGCCAAACTACTGAATCTGGTTCTGAGGGGCTGAGAAAACCAAAGGGAAAATCCTGCTCTTTTCACTGAATTCATGCCAGAACATTTTGGGGGAGGACAGAGCGGCAAATCCAGGGAAAGAGAGTGGGGCTGTTTTCTTATTACAGAAATCCATATTTCCAATAAGGTCCCTTTCCCTGTGGCAACAGCAGGGAGAGAGGAGGACACAGGACACCCTCCCCGTCCTTGCACTCTAAAAAGTAGCCGGGCCTTGGGGGCAGGGAGGGATGCTGCAGGATCTGAATGGGGCAGGGCCACTAGGCCTGGCCCTGCTGTAACTTGTCAGCCTAGGGCTCATCCCTGAAAAAATGACTGAGGAGATCTGGAAGGAAAAGGTGAAAGAGAGGATGGGCATTGTCCGTGCCCAGGATGGAACGCAGCTGGTAGGGATGAGAGAGTGGGACATAGATGCCACTTCCACTGGGAATGATGAGAGCCAGGGTCATTCATCTAATCATATTTATTGAGCACTTACTGTATGCAGAGCACTGTACTAAGTGCTTGGGAGAGTACAATACTAAAAGACACATTCCCTGCCCACAACACGCTTACTCCACCACCATCTCAAGTAGGCTCCCACACTCACTAATCCCATATGTCTGACAACCCCCAAGAGCTTTTCTAGTCAGGACTGAGAAGCCCCGCAATGGTGCCCTTCTGCCCTAATCATGGTATTTAAGCTTGTCCTCTAGACGGTAACCTCATTGTGGGCACATAACTTGTCTACCGACTCTGTTATATTGTACTCTCCCAAGCACTTAGTACACAGTGGTCTTCCTACAGTATGTGCTCAATGAATACAATTCATTGATTGGTATTTTTAAAGTGCTTATTATGTGCCAAGCACTGCACTAGAAGCTAAGCAGCATGGTGTAGTGGATAGAGCACAGGCATGGGAGTCAGAAGATCATGGGTTCTAATCCTGGCTCTGCCACTTGTCTGCTGTGCGACCTTGGGCAAGTCACTTCATTTCCCTGTTCCTCAGTTACCTCATCTGTAAAATGGGGATTGAGGCTGCGCGCTCCAAGTGCGACAGGGACTGTGTAAAGCCCAATTTGCTTGTATCCACCCCAGCGCTTAGTAGAGTGCCTGGTGCACAATAAGCACTTAACAAAAACCACAATAATTATTATGACTAAATTCAGGGGAAGATACAGGATAAACAGACTGTACACAGTCCCTGCCCAACATGAGGCTCAGTCTAAAGTGGAGGGAGAACCAGCATTTAAAGTTGATTTTACAGATAAGGAAACTGAGGCCAAGAGAAGTTAAGAGACTTTCCCAAAGTCACACAGCAGGCAAGTGGTGGAGCCAGGATTAAAACCCAGGTCTCCTGACTCCCAGTCCTTTAATCTTTCCTTTAGGCCACACATTATATCGTGAAGCTGATACCTATCTGCAGACTTCCCTTTTCCCATACTTGTCCTCTTGCCCCTGGCCAGCCAAAATAAAATTATCACCTCCTTTTTTCCCATTTGATATTAACCCCACCCTCAGCCCCACAGTACGTATATATAACATATCTGTAATTTATTTTAGTGCATGAATCAAGCAATCAGTCATATTTATTGAGCACTTTCTGTGTGCAGAGCTCTGTACTAAGTGCTTGGGAGAGTATGATATCACAGAGTTAATGGTCACATTCTCTGCCCACGAGGACCGTTGTTGGGTAGGGACCGTCTCTACATGTTGCCAATTTGTACTTCCCAAGCACTTATTACAGTGTTCTGCACACAGTAAGTGCTCAATAAATACAACTGAATGAATGAATGGATGAGGAGCTTATATCCCCTCTAGATTGAAAGCTCCTTGTGGACGGGGAACATGTCTACCAACTCTTTTGGATTGTATTCTCCCAAGTGCTTGGTACAGTGTTCTGCGCACAGTAAGTGTTCAATAAATACGATTGATTGAGTAAAGAAACACCACTGATTCATTCATTCATAATTATTGAGCGCTTACTGTATGCAGAGCACTGTACTAAGCACTGATTGATATTGTGCTTCTCATTCTCTTAAGAAAAACCTCAAAAAACCCTCAAAAACCTTTCACTGGTCATATAGATCTGTTCCAGCAGATGGCCCACTAGGCTTATGAAATTTTCCTCATCAGCCTTTCCTCATCTCTGTTGTGCTGCAGGAGAAGCAGAAAGATTAAGGCTGGAGATCCCCAGATAGAGAGAAGCAAGGTTGCAGGCGAAGTAAAGTGGTCCTACCAAGCCCACGGGACCACCCGATAAGCCAGAGAATTTCTTGTCCGCCAGTCGGGTGTTTTAGGGCCTGTTTGTAATAGAAACAGTCCCAGAACTCAGACAGGACTTCCAAGCAGAGACCCTCTCATCACTTGAAGGTGACAAATATGCCTCACTCACCTATAAAGGAAAGATCCTTGTGTTCCTTATTGTTCCTTTTACCTAGACACTGTTACAAAATGGGGGAGCAGCGTGGACAAGTGATAAGAACACAGGGCTGGGAGTCAGAGGACCTAGGTTCTAAATCCCGGTTCTGCCGCTTGTACTGCTGTGTGACCTTGGGCAAATCCCTTAACCTCTCTGTGCCTCAGGTTTCTCATCTGAAATTGGTGATTAAGACTGGGAGCCCCATGTGGGACATGGACTGTGTCCAATCTGATTAGCTTGTTTCTACCATAGTGCTTAATACCGTGCCTGGCACAGAGTAAGTGATCGCCTACTACTATGTTATACTGCATTCACTTAATCATATTTACTGAGAGCTTACTGTGAGCAAAGTACTGTACAAATCATTTGGAAGAGTACAATATAACAGTGAACAGACACATTCCCTGCTCACAATGAGCTTACACTCTAGAGAACTGTTCTCTCCTAAGTGCTATAGTGCTCTGCACACAGTAAGTGGTCAATAATATGATTGATTGACAGTAGCTCAATAAATATGATAGATTGAAAGTGAGTACCTAACAAATGCCACCAAAAAAATTAGCAACTCTTCTGAACCATGATTAGATGACAAAAATGGTGTGGGAATTCACCTGGATTGTTCCCCTTTTCATCTCCATCCTCCAGAACTAAGTAAAATGGATCTAGATAATTAATCCACAGTAATCCACACCATCATACCACCCTAGTCAGCTGCTCCAAACAGACCCACCACTGAGTCAGAAATGACTCAGCATGGAAACTGAACACCTGGCAAAGAAGGGCTCATCAAAGGGTGAATTTGTACTTAGTACAGTCAGGCCTTATTTCTTAGGCTAATAGATGAGTTCTCAGGTCACTGCCTGATGCAGGGAAAGAAGTGTGGCTTGGTGACAAGTTAAAAAAAAAAATCTATAATGCCTCAAAGCCTTTCCAAGGCCACTGAAACTTCCTTCCCACTCTTTCTGGTTCAATGTGATAAGTCCCCACTTAACCAGGAATGCCAGGTACCCAAAAATACAAAAATGGTGGTGAGTCCCTCTTTTAATTTTACTAAAATCTTAATCTTCTCTTAGACCTGGCACTAGGAACCCCTGCCAATTTGCACACCTGCATTACCTCTTGTCCGCTGAAGTCGAGGTGACCTAAGAGCCAACACCTGGATTTTCTGAGCAGGAACAACAGACAGGGTTTTGGTCATATAGGATCACTATAATTTGTAAGCTGGTACATAAAACAAAAAGAGGTCAAACCCCAATACTTTTAATTGTATTTTGATTTCTAATTTCCTCACTTTACAGACTGTAAGCTCCTTGTGGGCAAGGAATGTGTCTACCAACTCTGTTGCACTTTCCCAAGCACTTAGTACAATGCCCTGTCCACAGTAATAACTCAATAAACACCACTGACTAATTTATATCCCCAACTGCCACATCAGCATTTCAGTCCTCAAAATCCCCCCAGAGTCCTAAAAGACATCCTTATGCTCCTTTCTCTTCTCCATAATTTAAGTTCCTATCTTCCCCGCTAGATGATAAGCTCCCTAAGAGCAGGAATCATTTCTATTAATTCTAGTGTACTCTCCAAAGAACTCATATAGTGCTCTGCACATAATACATGCTCGATCAATACTTTGATTGATTTCTTTCTAACAGATTTTAACAATTTTACAATTGTTTAGAAACCAGGTGTCTGTACCAAATCTAACCGAAAGGTGTGGAACTCAAAGAGACCTGTAGTGATATACAGAGAAGCAATTTGGCCTAGTAGAAAGAGCAAGGGCCTGAGAGTCAGAAGAACCTGGGTTCTAATTCTGGTTTTGCCACTTGTCTGTTGTGTGACCTTGGGCAAGGCACTTCACTTCTCTGTGCCTCAGTTACCTAATCTGTAAAATGGGAATCAAGACTCTGAGCCCCAGTTGGAACATGGACTGCATTCAACTTGATTAGTTTGCATGGCTTAGTGGAAAGAGCACGGGCTTGGGAGTCAGACATCGTGGGTTCTACGCCCAGCTCTGCCACTTGTCTGCTGTGTGACCTTGGGCAAGCCACTTAACTTCTCTGTGACTCAGTTACCACATCTGTAAAATAGGGATGAAGGTAGTGAGCCCCACATAGAACAACCTGATTTCCTTGTTATCTACCCCAGTGCTTAGAACAGTGCTTGGCACATATTAAGCACTTAATAAATACCATAATTATTATTTGTTACCCAGCACTTACTACAGTGCCGGGCATATAGTAAGCACTTAACAAATGCCATAAAAAAATGGGAGCTTGGGAAACACACAGGCCTATTTTCAGCAGAATTAACCCAGCACGCCTCTGAGAGCAGGATAAAAAGGATGAGTTTGAAACTTAAACTCATTTGTAGCTGCACATAGAAGCAATCACAATAGACATGTGCTTAACTGAAATAACTGGAAAAGCTCCTCAGCCAGCATGAGGGGAAAGGAGGATCTGGGACTTCTAGCCTTTTTTTTTTCTCTACCATGGAAGCTCTGAGTATTTGCACCTGGTCTTAATGCCCAAGGAAGCAGTAATTAGCTAAATGAAAATAATAGCAGGGCCAGAACAAGAACAGACAGCCCAAATCCCCTGTAAAACAGCCACCACTCTGACTCACACACACCTTCTCCTTAACCAGGACATTCTATCAGCTCTGGGAGACAGATTCCCTCAAGCTGCAGAAAGCAAATGGTTCTTAGGTCTGCACACAGTAAGCTCTCAATAAATATGATTGATCAATCAAGTGGTTATCAATTATCAACGCAGATCTTGGGGTGGGTTCATTCAACATCTTGTCGGACCTCATGACCCATTCCAGGAGTCCAGAGGGAACAGTCCGCTAAACTCTTCCCTCCTACTCAGACTATGAGACTCATGCTGGACATGGACTATGTCCAATCTAATTAACTTGTATCTACCCCAACACTCAGTACAGTGCTTGATACATAATAAGCGCTTAACAAATACCCTTGAAAAAGCGTGTACCTTCAGGTTTGGGATAGGAAATCAAATGCAGTCCAGGGAGCCTCTGCTCTATGTTTCTGAAGTTGACATATTTTATTAAAAGAACCGATTCATAGCAAACTTCAAAGTCTTCAGCACAGGAAACCAAGCAATAGGGATTAGAAAATTGACAGGAAAATGAATAAAAAACCAAGCCATGGAAACATTAGGATTTCTGATGGCTTTCCAAGGTTGTTAGTTTGCACAAGAGCTGAACTCTTCTTAATGAAAATAAACAACTCTTTGAATGAAGGCCCAAAGGAAGGAGGAGGTTTACTTAAACAAAACAACGGAGCAAGCAGATGTCCCATGTTGTCAAATCACAGCAGAAGAATCACTCAAAAGTCTCAGAAGTTCCTTAATTCAATCATGCAATCATATTTTTTGAACACTTACTGTGTTCAGAGCACTGTACTAAGTGCTTGGAAAGTACAGTTCAGCAACAAAGAGAGACAATCCCTGCCCACAACAGGCTCAGTCTAGAAGGGGGGAGACAGACTCAAAACAAGTTAACAGGCATCAATATAAATAAATAGAATTATAGATATGTACATATATACACAAGTGCTGTTGGGTGGGGAGTAGGGTAGAGCAAAGGGAGTGAGCCGGGGCACTGGGGGAGAAAGGCGAGCTGAGGAAAAGGAGGGCTTAGTCTGGGAAGGCCTCCTGGAGGAAGTGAGCCTTCAGTAGGGCTTTGAAGGGGGGAAGTGTGATTGCTTGGTGGATTTGAGGAGGGAGGGCATTCCAGGCCAGGGATAGGACATGGGCCAGGGGTCAATGGTGGGGACAGGTGATAATGAGGCACAGTGAGAAGGTTAGTACCAGAGGGGAGTGTGTGGGCTGGGATGTAGAGGAGAGAAGGGAGGTGAGATAGGAGGGGGAAAGGTAATGGAGAGCTTTGAAACCAATTGTGAAGAGTTTTTGCTTTGCTACACAAAGCCACATAAAACTGTGCAGGGTGAGGAGAGCACTGGATATTACAGCAGACTGCCCTTTATGCAGCACAACTCCTGGGGGAAAAAACAGTGGGAAGGAAGTGTGTGGGCCCCAGTGGGTTGGTTTTTAGGAGGCAAAAACACATAGTGGCAATGATAAAGCATCAGATAGCAAATAGTTCAAAGATCTGTCCCTCTCTGCATGTCAGATTTCAAATAATCTTGAACCAATCAATCATTTTTATTGAGCATTTATATACCTAAGTGCTGTGGGGCTGAGGGAGGGATGAATAAAGGGTGCAAATACAAGTGCAAGGGTGACAAAGAAGGGAGCTGGAGAAGAGGGAATGAGGGCTTAGTCGGGAAAGGCCTCTGGGAGGGGCTGTGCTCCAAGAACAACCGGATTAGATTCAGCTTTTTAGATGTCCTCGCTAATGTGCCAAGACAAATTTATCCAACTTGATAGGAGGACAATGAAATCTGTAGATAAAACTGCAGAAAGTGTATTTCTGCCTCTAAATGTGACTCCTGGGGGCCTAGTGGAAAGTATATGGGCCTGAAAAACCAGATACCCAAGTCCCGGCTCTATGACTTGTCTGCTGGGCTACAATGGGCAAGCGCTTAAACTCTCTGTGCTTCAGTTTCCTCATCCTTAAATAGGGATTAAAATACCTGCTCTCCTTTCCCACTACAGATAAAATTTTCCTGATGACGATGACAATAATGGCATTTGTTAAGCCCATACTATGTACCAGGTTCTGTACTAAGCAATGAAAGATAGATTAAACACAGTCCCTGTTCCACATGGGGCTCACAGTCTAAGGGACATAGACTTCCCTCTTTGACTGACAGCCCCATGTGGTGAAGAAACTGCATCCAACCTGATAATAATAATGATAGCATTTATTAAGCACTTATGTGCAAAGCACTGTTCTAAGCGCTGGGGAGGTTACAAGGTGATCAGGTTGTCCCACGGGGGGCTCACAGTCTTTATCCCCATTTTACAGATGAGGTAACTAAGGCACAGAGAAGTTAAGTGACTTGCCCAAGGTCACACAGACTTGCCCCAGGTCACACAGATATCTTGCACCTACTCTAGCATTTAGCATAGTTCTTGGCACATAGTACACAGACATAGTGCCTGTCTTCCCTGCTAGTAAGCATTTTAAAAATCCTATCGTTGTTATTATCAGAGAAGCAGCATGACCTAAGGGAAAAAGCGCAGGCCTGGGATTCAGAGAACCTAGGTTCTAACCCCAGATCTGTTACTTGCCTGCCATGTGACCTTGGGTAAGTCACTTAACATCTCTTAGTACAGTGCCTGGCACATAGTAAGCGCTTAGCAAATACCATTATTATTAATATTATTATTATTATCTCTGTGTCTCAGTTTCTTCAAGTGTAAAATGGAGATTAAATACCCATTCTCCCTCCTACTTAAACAGGGATTGTATCCTACCTGATTAAATTTATATGTACCTCAGCACTTAGTAAAGTGGTCGATGCACAACACTTAACACAATAATAATAATTATTAATGTGATATATAATACAATGCAATATTCTTTTTCTATATTAATATAATAATGATGATGATAAGAATAGTGAAGTTGAACCATGAAGAGTGGAGAAACCTGTGGGTTGCACCTTGTTCTAACGTGGGCAATCCTTTCCCTTATACTCTCCCCTGAATTTTCTTACTAGGTCAAAGAAGAGAAATAGAAGGACAGTCAACAATGGTTCCAGTCCATTAACCTTAGGTGGCCAGCAGGCAAATCTAGTTAAGCACACAATTACTGGTGGAAATTAAATACAGATCCCAGGAAGTACAGGGCCATGCATCTTTTCCTTTTTATCCTGTGGAAGGGATCTATTCTGCTGCATGGAAAATCATACATAAATGAGAATTTAAGTAATGTCATTATAGGTATAGCCCACATTTTAACTGGGACATGTTCCTTCGAAATATGGTGGAATCATGAGGTTTGTTTCCCAAGTCTTCCTTGTGAGTATCCATTCCAGAACCTCTGGAAAAGTATTATGAAATTCCTTCATATGCTATCAATCAGTGGTATTCATTGAGCGCATACTGTGTGCAGAGCACTGTACTAAGCACTTGGGAGAGAACAACATAATAGAGTTGGAAGACACATTCCCTGCCTAAGAGGAGCTTACAGTCTAGAAGGATTTGTAGTATGAAAAGCATTCTGTATCTTCTATGAGGATGGGGATTATGAATTCTAGTTCTATTGTACTCTCCCAAATGCTTAGTACAGTGTTCTGAACCCAGTGGGTGCTCAACAAGTACTACCGACTGTTTAATTGATCCTTGTCAAAGTAATTCAAAGCATAACATCCTAGTTTCAATACTGAATTGTAGTATGAGTAAGGGTCTTTGCAGGGTGCTGTAGAAGTGGCAGCTTGCTCTGCTCACTGGGTAGTAGTAATTTTTCACCTTTAGCTCTGCTTCTGGAATATCCTCCAATAGAAGCTGCCCAGCATAGACTAGACATGCTGTCTCAATTTGGGGGCTGTGGTCAACAGGGAGGATGGGGTGGGGGTGGTGGGGATGGGAGAATCAGAGCCATATAAAGTCAGAGATCCAGGAGCCAGTCCTGAGCTCCGACCATGGAGCTCCAACACTCCATCAGCTGCCCTCCTGCCCAATAGGGATGAGCTAGCCTTTCCCTCCCCGACCCCACTCAGCCCTTCTTTAATGGTTCCCTTTCCTCTCCAGTCCTTTCTTCCTGAACTATGATCTCCTGCACCCTACCAAAATGGCCACTGCTTGGGACATTCCCAGGAGACTGCACTTGACAACTAAAATGGCTGTCCTCAGTGTGTGGCATCAGAGGGTGCAGAGATCAGGTGGGAGGGGACTACATTTACATATGAGCCTCAGTGGCCCTCTGTCTCCTCTGCTGATGCACAAGCATGGCAGCCATTTTAATAAGATCCAGTGTGGTCTCCTTCTTGGAATGTCCCAAGCGGTGGCCTTCTTGGCAGGGTCAAAGGTTACGTGATTACTGTCTCAAGAAGTGGCAGCTCTAGTCAAGTGGCTCTCGGCTTTTCTGGCCTCCTTGAAGCAGCATGGCCTAGTGGATATCACACGGGCCTGGGAATAGGAAGGACTTGGGTTCTAATCCCAGTTCTGTCACTCTTCTGCTGTGTGACCTTGGGCAAGCCCCTCAACTGCTCTGTGCTTCCGTTACCTCATCTGTAAAATGGGGTGTAAGACTGTGAGCCCTATGTAGGAGAGGGACAGCATTTGCATCCACCCCAGTGCTTAGTACAGTGCCTAGCACAAGGTAAGTTCTTAACAAATACCACAATCATTATTATTATTATTGTTACTATTACCATTAATAATCTGGGGGCCAGAAGCTGGTGCCCCTTCAGCTCCTGATTTAATCCAGCCCTGTGGGGGTCCATAAGCCAGGACTGGCCCTTAAAGGATTCTAGTTTCAACCACTTCCTGGGTCATTTTGAGAGTTCAGTTTTTAGCAGCCCAGTGGTCAAGCACCCGGTTTTCTACCAGAGCGTTCAGTTTTCAGCTGATCTGTCCTCTCTGTGGATCTATCACTGGACTGCCACTTTGGTTCCGACCAGCCACGTTCCTCCACCGTGGCTCCCACTCCTGAATTCCATGGCCAGGAAGCCACGGCCATGGAGGGGAACACAGTAGCCCTGGACCAAGTCGAAGAGTTGTGGGGAAGAAATGGTCTAGATTAGGTGTCCAGTTTTACAGTGGACAGGACTGTTTTAGCTGGCCTGGTACCAATTCTGTAAATGATACTTCTGATTCCTCCTGTCATTTTCAACATTGAGCCTCCTTCCACCGTGAGTCCTGATGTGGTATCAGAGTTTTTAGTTACGTGAGAGAGGCTCCGGAACAAGTGGCAGGTTTGGGAGCTCACAGGAGAAATGCTTTAAGATAGTGTGAAATTGGGTCTTTATTACAAAATAGTGGCTACAGCGTCATCACTTTGCTCCATGTGCCCAGCATTGCACATGTGATGTCCCATGCAAGCCATCTGTCTGGTATTCACTTGAATGGTCACCCTGTGCACAGGGATGGAACATCCCCCCTGTGTTGTAATGCTCCAGGCAGCAGCCCGTGGCCTGACACCCCAAAGAGTGAGGAGGGACTACAGGGAACTTGGCAAGCTGCCTGAGCCCTCTAAAACCTGATGGGTTTGGCTTGATGTTGGCCTGATTTACCCTGCTCTGATGTCAAGCTGAGGACAAAAAGGGACACTCTAAAATGTTGGCACAGAAGGTCACTTCAGAGCTACAAAAGCTCAGGGCTGGCTTTCCGGAAGATCTAGGTTCTCTTCCAGAGAGCTCGGGTCCCCTCCCAAGTGCATTTGGGCTGGTCATCCCTTCTCTCTCCAGTTTCCGTCCTCGCCTAGAGGAAGAGCCTGAGAGGCCAGCCTCTCTTTAAGTGGGTAGGCTGAGCTACAACACGGTTTGGGGTCCTTTTTCACAGAGCTCAAGGAATGCTGAGTGATGAAGACTGCTTTTATTATTCAGTAAATACACCAGGAACAGAGACCTGAGTGGGGAAAGAGAGATCACTTGGGGGAAACTTGTGTCCCCTTATGCACTTCCAATCTGTGCTTGAGTAATTCAGAATCCATCATCTGGATCTGTGAAATCCATTTCATGGCAGTCTGGAGAGATGGATATCCAGACAAACCCCAGTGCAAACAGGGCCAGCCACTTCAGGAGCCAGCTTCCAGGAACCCGACCCAGGGAATGGAAATGCAGCCTGAGAGGACATGTGATGCGGCAGCCAACTTTAGGAGCACAGACCTGCAGGTTGGTAAGTAAGGTAGCCAGCCAACTGCTTTGGTCCTGAATCATCCTGTTTACAGCTAGTAATTATGGTACATGTTGAGTGCTTATTATGTGCCAAGCACTGCTGTAAGCTTTGGGGTACATACAAGTTAATGGTTGGAAACAGTCCCTGTCCAAAACGAGGCTCGTACTCTTAATCCCCATTTTACAGATAACTGAGGCCCAGAGAAGTTAAGCGACTTCCCCAAGGTCACACAGCAGATATGTGGCAGAGCTGGATTAGAACCCAGATCCTTCTGACTCCCAAGCCCATGCTCTATCCAGGAAGCCCTGCTGCTCTCCCAAGCTCTCAGCACAGTGCTTTGCAATAATAAGCACTCGATGATGACAATGATGATGATGGTATTTGTTAAGCACTTACTACATGCCAAGCACTGTTCTAAGCACCAGGGTAGATACAAGGTAATCAGGTTGTCCCACGTGGGGCTTACAATCTTAATCCCCATTTTACAGATGAGGTAACTGAGGCACAGAGAAGTTAAGTGACTTGCCCAAAGTCACACAGCTGACAAGTGGCGGAGACAGAATTAGAACCCACAACCTTTGACTCCTAAGCCCGGGCTTTTTCGACTAAGCCATGCTGTTCTTGCTAATACTCAGTACTCCTGCTAATACTCAGTAAATACCATTGATTGATCAATTGATTCCTGTCTCTCAATCCTGTTTGCCTGCCCCTGCCCACCCGCCTCCCCTCACCTCCCACACCTGGGTGGTGGCAGGGAGGAGGAGGAATGTCTGCATTCTGGTTAGAATTTCTTTTTTTTTTCCACTTTCAGCACTGATCTGAGGTCCAACAGTTCCTCATGTCAGCCTCCACTACCATTTCTACTCAGTTATATCAGTGGACATAGATCTTTCGCACATCACCAGAATGGGATGTTTCTTTGAATAGAAATAGATGATTGCACTGTAAATATGTGCTAAAGCTCAGTTCGGATACACAGACGCACATTTCCCTCAGTCCCATAACTTGAGGGTATAAATGGGAAGTCAATATGCTATTAGTGAGCAGTTGTTAATCTCAGAGAGCCCATACAGGATGGAGGAAGAACTTTGCAAGCAACCTAAATATCAGACTGACCCCTCTGCTCTGCTTTTCTTTCTAATCATCAACTCTGCCCTCTTCAAGATGCATTACTGAGAACGGGGAGAAATTACGGGCAAGCAACCAATGGGCAGGGCAGGGGTGAGAGAGAGGTAATGATATGCAGAAGGGTACAATTAACTCAGCAAAGGAATCACGATGGGCTCCATAGTTCAGTTTGTAAAATCATGTATCAACAAGGCATGAATTTTTTATAACTTAAACTTCCAGCCATTGCTAACAAAGAATAGAGGGAAAAAATGGGATCTCAGTGGGGAAATATTATCCATTAAAGACACCCTGGGGGATCAAGTAAAACTTAAAATTGAGATATGCTAACTGCATACTATATCTGAATTGATAACAGCAGGACACCCATCTGTACAGTTTTGTGTCCTGAAGAGTGTAATTTAGGATTTTCCTTTCCAGGGTTTTGTGACCTTCGGGGAATTTTCTTGCTTTATTTTTGCCCTATAGGATTAGAGCTAGTGTCTTCATTTTTGAAAAATAGAGCAGATAATATGCATTACTTATTCAATACATTCAATTCCTCAAAGACTAACACAGCTATTTTTGGACAAAATATTAAAAAAGAAAAAACTTCACTTAAAGCAGTGTTGCCTAGTGGAGAGACTTTGGGACAAAGTCAGTGAGACCTGGCTTCTAATCCCAGGGCTGTCACTTGCTTGCTTTGTGACCTTGGGCCAGTCACTTAACTTCTCTCTGCCTGAATTTCCTTACCTGTAAAATGGGGATGAAATATCTGTTCTCCCTCCTACTACATAGGAAGCCCTATTTGAGCCTTGGACTGTCTGGTCTGCTTAGACTGAATGAACTTCAATGCTTAGTACACTGCTTGACACATAGTAAACACTTAGAAAATAGCATGGATATTATTACTATCATTTTGCAAATGGTGAACGAAACTAATCATGAAGGAAAAATCAGAACACGAACACTAAAAGATCAAGGAGGGTTGGAGTTAATGGTCCCCATTGCTGGGGATTTGAAAATGGGTGTCTTGAGTACTAAACTCACTACTTTGCAGACAGGTTAAAAAAAATTGAAATTGATTGGCCTGCAAATATGTGACCAGATCATCTTGCGGCTTGGCCTACCCATGAGTTTAGGCCACCACTTGACTAGTTTGACCTTCCCATGAAGCCACAGGGCAGGAGGCAGGTCCTTTGATTTCCATGGTAAGGTTAAGCCATCTCTCCCTCTATGGGCTTAGCACGAAAACACTCCACAGTGTACCAGATACTTGCTTTTCACCACAAAAACATGGCCTTTTAGGCAAAGCAAAGCTCAGGAAGCATTCCCCAAAAGGCCTCGGGCTCTTTGGCAGCAACAGAACACCTGTGACCTTTAATGCTCTGCCTTAGCCGGACTCTACGAGTCCAAACAATGGACAGGTGAAGAGACACCTTTCCTGTGCAGTTCCTCCTTATTTTCTTGCAGAGAACACTGCAGCAGCAAGTGTGAGCTCACAGACCCAACCTGGGAGAGAGAAGAAAAGTTGGGGGCTGTTCTATGCTCTCCCATCAACTCTCTCCAGTCCTTCCCAGGAAAACAAAACAACAGTTTGATATCTTTCATTTTCTGAGGCAAATTCGATACACACCACATTCACCTATTGGGAAAGTAGCAGAAGATTAAACATTCATGCAATGTTTCAGTAGCCAGAGTTAAAACCCCTTTCAAATGTTCTTCCCCCGCAACCAGCTGCCATGCAGGAAGACTTATCGGGTCATAAAGTTTTGCGGCTTCCGAAGGGGAGAATTCGTAATTCTAGCCTGGGAAAGAGTCATCGGTTTTTCAAAGCTCCAGAAAAAGTGTGCACAAGCAGAGAAACCAAGCCAAAGATAAATCATTTGGATCAAAGGAATTCAAAAAAGACCCTCTGAAGGAGCGAGTCATTCATTCATTTCATTCAATTATATTTATTGAGCACTTACTGTGTGCAGAGCACTGTACTAAGTGCTTGGGAAGTACAAATTGGCAACATATAGAGACGGTCCCTACCCAACAATGGGCTCACAGTCTAGAAGGGGGAGACAGACAACAAAACAAGTAAACAGGTTGACAGAGTAGACAGACTCTGTCAGTAGCAGATAGGTAGACAGAGTAGGTTGAGATGTTTTGAGAACTCTAATACAGGAACCATGCTACAGTCTCCAAAAAAGAGAAAAAGAAAAATGATTGGTTTTCCAGATATAAAGCACAAGGACTGTTGATAAAGAGGTTTCCTCAAAAGTTCATCCTGAGGCCCAAAGATGGAGTAAACAGAAATACAGGGCACCCTTCCATCGACGCGGTGACTGTCCAGGGGAGCATTCATAAATCCATGGGTGATGTATTGGTCCAAGACACCTCCTTTCTCAAACCTGCCAGTCATGTTTCTTCCAGGGCCCAGAGTGCAACGAGTGAGTGGGCGGGGAGGAGCATGGGCAGTCTTTGCCTGAATTAGTCAACTAAAGGTAGAAACCGGATCTCCTGATTCCCAGAGCAGCCCTCCAATTGGACCAAGAGCTGGGGGAAGAAGACTCAAAAATAGGTCTAATGGTTTTAGTTCTCTTTCCAAGCTAACAGTGACCAAATCCCCACCTTGGGTTGGTAATACCAGGATAGACTGACTTCATTGTTGATATAAACAAAACACACACACACACACCACCGCCCCCCCAGCACCAGTTCCCCTTTCCCTATTCCCACACTGCCCCTGATTCCTTCCTAAGAAGTAAATGTCTTTTCTTCCAGCTTCCCATTTTCCCACAATCCCTTTCTGATGTAGAGCTTTCCCAGTTTTCTTTTGAATGTCACCTCTCAACAGGGAACAGAGAGAAATAAGCTCGTTGTTACAGAGTGGGCAGATGATTTTTCTTCCAGGGATGGCTCATGATAGTTCAGGCACTTGGAACGAATGAAGATTCGGTGTACACATTTATAAATAGTTACCCAAAAGAGGAATCCATTGTTTCCCAACCCATTTTAATTAGGATAATTATTAACAGATGGAGCTAGCATCTTGGCTACAAGCAATACTGAAGACACCAATATCTCTAGTGACATTGTGAGAGGTTACATCTACAGCACAGCATATGCTCTGCAAGGAAAACATGTTAAGTTAAATTACGTAAAGAGCACGAGTAAAATGCTCCCTGCTTTTTCCTTTGGCTCCCACTTTCTTGGGCCAGCTGCCAATATTAAATGGCAGAGAAAACTATAATTCTTGCTAAAAGGTCAACTTTAAAATTCATTGAATTTAGACATGTGGCTTTCCCTCCCTTTTAGGTCCTTGAAGTTACAAAAAAAAAAATTATGGCCTTTTCATCAGTATTTTATGGCACTGGAGGCATAATGTCACAGAAATGTCCTAGTCTAATATTATCTATATTCCTGGGCTAATTTTTTTTCCTCCCTCTTCTCCATAGTAGAAAAATGACTTTCACATATTCCTTTGGAAAAATACACGTACACATACACACACACCAACACATACAAACTGTTTGTTCCATGTTTGTGTATTCTTAAATGTACTGCAGCTGACAAAAACAAACTTTAAACAAGCCATGCTTCAATACTGTGGCTTCACTTTCCTCGCAAATACATTTTCCCCTTTGCCAATGAGTGACAAGTCCCAGAAATTCTGTCTACCACTGAACCCAAGAGTGAGACAAATTCTCAAAGGAGGTATTTCTGTTTCTCGGCATTTTTTACCCATCACTAGGCTGATGAAAATAGCATCACAGTTCCCATCTTCAAGTCAGCAAGTTTGGAGATGCTGAGAAGTCATAATCCCCAATTTCTGTGAGAAGTCACTTCCTTATTCATACAGGTGTCACCAGCACCACATTCCCAGCACGCGAAATAAGTTGGCTTCCTTTGGATCTAACTCCAGCAGTAATCCAAACCAGAAGTCAGTCATACCAGGGGCAAAATTTAATTCAGTTTAAATTGTGGCTTTGCTTCAGTGCAAAATATAACACTGCTAATTTATGCTGAGCACAAGCAACAGGGAGGGTATTAACCATAGCTAGATAGTATTGAATAAGCACTTATTATATGCTAAATCACAGAGATCAATGCTGGGGCAGATGCACAGAGAAGTGGCCTAGTAGAAAGAACTCAGACCTAGGAGACAAAGGACCTTGCATTCTAATTCCAGCACTGGTGTGTATTTGCTGTGTGACTTCGGACAAGTTAACTTCTCTGTACCTCAGTTCCCTCATCTGCAAAACAGGAATTCAATATCTATTCTTCCTCCTTCTTAGACTATACATCCCAAGTGGCACCTGATAATCTATTATCTACCCCAATGATACATAGTAAGTACTTAACAAATATCATAATTATTGTTAATTATTATACCTGATCAAACCCAATCCCTGTCCCATAGGAGGCTAACAGTCCAAGAGATGGAAGGTGCAAGGATCCAAGGTAGAAATTTCCTGGGATCTCTAGGAAATCTTTAGGAAATCAAGGATCTTTATTTAGGATCTTTAGGAAATCAAGTTCTTGAAAACAGCATTGTTTCCACCCTCCCACCACCAGGTCCTCTGGTGGTATTTTATGAAGCACAAACTAGGTGCTTTGCTTTGACACTGAGTTAAGCCTGGGGTAGACAAACTATAATCACACTGGAACCAGCCCCAGTCCCACACAGGTTTTGCAATTTAGGAGGGAGGGAGAGAAAGGTATCCTATCCCCATTCTACAGGGGAAGAAACTGAAGCATAAAAAGACTCAGGTATCCTAGCCCCATTCTACAGGGGAAGAAACTGAAGCATAAAAAGACTCAGTGGCTTGGTCAAGGTTACGCAGCTGGGCCTCCTGACTCTCAAATACATGCCTTTTGTCCACTCTGCCTCCCTGTGATCAATCAATAAACTGATGGCACTTATTGAGTGCTTACTGTATGCAGAGCACTGTCATAAAGGCAAAAATTGTTACATTTTTCTGCTTCTTTGCTCTGGCCCTTGGTTGAGTCCTAGTGGATTAATCTGTGTCAGTAGAGGGTTGCTTAGAGATTTCTAAAATTGCAGAAAGCCTCCTCAAATTTCTGAGTAGGTTCCTAGATCCTTTTCCATTTCCCTGGCCCCATGTTCCTCACCTACCTCTTTCCTGTAGACACATACAGGACCTGCCAGTCTCTGCTCCTTTCTACTTAAATATTTACTTCAGTTCCTGCACCTTTCCAATCCAACCTTGGTTCTTGATCCACTCCTACCCGACAACATCATCCAGTACTGCAAATTTCTACAAGAACAACAGAAAGCTGTACACAATCTTCATCTTCACTCTGGAAAAAACAATGCTAAAGTGATGTTTGAAGAGAGTCCCCAGAGAAAAAAAGGATTCTGTGGTAGACACTGCCACTGCATTTAAGATGACCAGATACTCTGCTTTAAGCAACATAATCATGATTTTCAGGATTTCATTTGGGCACCCACAAGGATTAAGGTGGGTAGGTCTTAAGGTCCCTCTTTTGGCCAGGATGGTGGGAGGGCACCATATGGTTGCTAGTGGCACTGCAAAGGAGGAGGAAAAGGAGGAATAAGAGAAAGACAAGGAAGATTAGAAGGGAGAGAAGAGGAGGGAAAGAAGGGGAAGGAGGAGGAGGAATAGGTTGGAAGGCTCTCCTCCACTTCTCCTACTTTCTGTTTCTCCACTGCCATTTCTGTTGCTGCTTCTTCTGGCAGTAGAGAACAGGCTTGACATATAGTAAGCACTTAATGACTACCATCATTATTGGGGGCTGGCAACTCATCTGACAGTGGTGGGAGATAATAAAGATCAGTTGGACAGTGCTTGGCACACAGTAAACACTCAATAAATACCACTGATTAATTGATTGATTTGACAGAAACCACTCAATGAGTTACTTCCTCTCTTCTCTCCACAATTCCTCTTCCTTTCCCTTTGTACATCTTTCTTTCTTGCTCTCTCTCTTTTAATCAGTAATAATAATATCGGTTAAGAGCTTACTATGTGTCAGGCACTGTACTAAAAGCTGGGGTGGATACAAGCAAATCAAGTTGGACACAGTCCCTGTCTCACATGGGGCTCACAATCTCAACCCCCATTTTACAAATGAGGTACCTGAGGCACAGAGAAGTGAAGTGATTTGCCCAAGGCCACACAGCAGACATGTGGCAGAGCTGGGATTAGAAGCCGTGACCTTCTGACTCCCAGGCCTGTGCTCTATAGTATTTATAGAGCGTTTACTGATTGTGAAACACTGTACTAAGCAATTGAGAGAGATAAATGGGTGACATGCATCCTCTGCTCTTATATTCTTATCTCTTCCCTGTGCCGCACCTTGTTTTGGCTCTACCCCCTGAAAAGATGAAAAATGATCAAATAAGAGCATAAACAAATGTATAAATTCATTCAATCATATTTATTGAGTGCTTACTGTGTGCAGAGCACTGTACTAAGTGCTAATTGATATGTGAATAAGTGTTATGGGTGTCTGTGAACATGTAAGTGCTAAATTAGCAGATCAGAAGACAAGAGCTGGGAAGAACGAAATTAATCATGGATTTTAGGAAGGCTGCAGAGTTGTGTTCTTGTAGATTTGAAGGGGGAGGAAGTTCCAGGCAAGGGGAAGACATGAACAAGGGGTTGGAGGAGGGAAGCAGCATGGCCTAGTGGAAAGAGCACAGATTGGGAGTCAGGAGATCTAGGTTCTAATCCCAGCTCTAACATTTGCCTGCTGGGTGACCTCAGGACAAGTCACTTAACTTCTCTCCCCAATTTCTTTCCTCACTTTAAAGCCCTGTTGAAGGCACATCTCCTCCAAGAGGCCTTCCCTAACTAAACCCTCATTTCCCCTTTTCCCACTCCCTTCTGGGTCACTCTGATTTGCTCCCCTTATTCACCACCCCTACCCCTAGCCCCGCAGCACTTATGTACATATCTGTAATTTATTTATGGATATCAAGATCTGCCTTCCCCTCTAGACTGTAAGCTCATTGTGGGAAGGGACTGTGTCTTTTATATTGTTGTTTGTATTCCCCCAATTGCTTAGTACAGTTCCCTGCACACAGTAAGCAATCAATAAATTCAATGGAATGATTGATTGATTCTCTGTGCCTCAGTATCCTCACCTATGGAATAGGAACTAAATACCTGTTTTCCCTCTCCCTCAGACTGTGATCCCCAAATGGGACAGGGACTAGGTCTGACCTGATTATTTTGTATCCATCCCAGTGCTTAATACAGTGGTTGGCACATAGTAAGTGCTTATCACATACCACACATTATTATTAGGTGGGAGAGTCAAAAACTGGGCACAGTGAGGTGAGCTTGGGAGGAATGAAGAATGTAAGGTGGAGTGTAGTAAGAGAAGTGCTAACCAGCGAGAAGGAAAAAGCTGAAGGTGTACCTTGAGGCCAGGCAGTCAGGAGTTTCTGTTTGATATGGAGAGGAACAGATAGCCATTGAAGGTTTTTGAGAAACTGAGATACAAGTGTTGAGCATTGTTCTAGGAAGGTGATCTGGGCTGCAGAGTGTCCTTTCAACTGAAAGAGAGAGAGGTTGGAGGCAGGAAGACCAGTGAGAAATCAAATGCAGTATTCTAGTCCAGAGACTCGCTCATTGTGGGCAGGGAATGTGTCTACTAACTTTTTTTAAAAATAGTATCTGTTAAGCATTTATTTTGTGCCAGGTACTTTACTAAGCATTGGGGTATATATAAATTAATCAGGTTGGACACAACCCATGTCCCCCATGGGGCTCACAGTCTTAATCCCCATTTCCAGATGAGGAAACTGAGGCCCAGATAAGTTAAGTGACTTGCCCAGGGTCATACAGCAGACAAGTGGCACAGCAGGAATTAGAACCCATATCTTTCTGACTTCCAGGCCTGTGCTCTTTCCATTAGGCCTCACTGCTTCTAACTGTGGGGTATTCTACTTCCCCAAGCACTAAGTACAGTGCTTTGCACACAGTAAGTGCTCAAATAAGACACTGATTGATTGACTGATTAATTGAGATGACAAGAGCTTGAACCATAGGGGTGGCAAATTGGGTGGAAACGAAGAGATGGATGCAGGAAATTCTGTGGAGAAAGAAGTGAAAAGATTTAGTGGCAGTTGGAATTATGGGGTAAAAAGATGATACAAAGTTTGCAAGTTTCAGAGACTGGAAGGATGATGGTGTTGCATACTGTGTTGGGAAAGTTAGGATGAGGAGCAGGTTTAGGAAGGAAGGTGAGGAGTAGGTTTAGGAAGGAAGGTAAGGAGTGAAGTTTTATCCCTATCAAGTTTGAGATGCCAAGGAACGATTGCGTGGAGATAACTTAGAAGCAAGGGGAAATGTAAAGTTGCAGAGCAAGTGAGAGGCTGGGACAAGTGGTGAAAATTTGGGAGTTGCCTCAGTGGTCACTGAAGTCAGGTGACTCAGGGATAAGCTCCCTGAGAGAGTGAGGGTAAAGCAAGAAGGATAGGGGACCCAGAACCAAGCCTTCTGGGACAACCATGATTAGAGGATGAGGTGGACAGCAACGGCGATAGACAAGAGATATTCAGAGAGGTAATTGGAGAATCAAGTACAGACCAGGCCTGTGAAACCATGATTGGATAGCACGGAGAAGTGGTCAAGGTAACCAAGAGGTCAAGAAAGAAAACAACAGAGTGATGAAGGAGTCTCTCTTTAAACAATGGATGAGATGCGATGAGCTGAGATGTCAGCTGTGTGACTTTGGGCAAGTCACTTCACTTCTCTGGGCCTCAGTTACCTCACCTGTAAAATGGGGATTAAGACTGTGAGCCCCATGGGGGACAACCTGATCACCTTGTATCCTCACCAGCGCTTAGAACAGTGCTTTGCACATAGTAAGCGCTTAACAAATGCCATTATTATTATTATGCCATACCATTTCTTCTGCTGAATTCTCACACCATCTGTGAGTAGATTCATGATTAATGGTCTCCAGTAAATCTTCTTCCTGCCCACTTCCCCATCGCTGGGGGTTTTCACTAAGAAGACTTCAGGATCTGGGAGGCGGGGTGGAGCCACCCTTGCTCTCTCATCCCTGTCAGCCATGCTCTGACTTGGACGTGGGGTGCAACAAGTGAGTAGGCAGGTAGGGGTAAAGCACACTGACAAATACAGCCAAGAGTTTCATATAATTTCATTCAATTGTATTTATTGAGTGCTTACTGTGTGCACTGTACTAAGCACTTGGGAGAGTACAATATAACAATAGACACATTCCCCGCCCACAGTGAGGTTGCACTTAGTATGTGCCGGGCACTGTACTAAGCACTGGGGTGGATACAATCAAATTGATTTGGACACAGTCCCTGTCCCATGTGGGGCTCACAGTCTAAATCCCTATTTTACAGATGAGGTAATTGAGGCCCAGAGAAGTGAAGTGACTTGTCCAAGGTCACACAGCAGGCAAGTGGCGGAGCGGGGATTTGAACCCAGACCTTCTGACTTCCAGGCTCGTGCTCTAGCCACTAAACCATGCTGCTTCTCTATATGCAGCATAATACCACATCACGGATTAAGCCTTAAACAGTCTGATACCATCAGCCACCGTCCTAACCTGAGTCCTTGAGTACTCCATGTCAAGGTCCGTTCTGAAAAATTCCTCTTACCCCAAGGATCAGAGTGTATCTCCAAATACTTGATTGTCAGTCATGCTCCCAGAAAAAGGGCATTTAGAGGAAAGAACATCCTGTTCTTAAAAACTTACAAAACCAGGTAAAAAGTCTTCAACAATGAATGGCCCTGGTTATCTTTCTTATCACACTCTAAAGTTCAAATTGGCTGAGGTTGAGCAGTTTGTAGAAGAAAGAGTGTAAGAAAGAAAAGAAAGTTAATCTTATGAACTTCAGACTCACAGAATCTTGTATGTTTTTCTGGTACATCTTAAGAACAAAGATTTAGTCTAAAAAGAAATAATAATAGAGAAGCAGTGTGATCTAATGGATAAAGCATGGACCTGGGAATCAGAAGGACCTGAGTTCTAATCCCAGTTCCACCATTTGCCTGCTCTGTGACCTTGGGCCATTTTACTTCTCTGTGCCTCAGGTACTTCATCTGTAAAATGGGGATTAAGACTGTGAGCTCCACGTGGGACAGGGACCATGCCCAACCTGATTAGCTTGTTTCCACCCTAGCACTTGGTACAGTGCATGGCACATAGTAAGCACTTAATACAATTAAAGATTTTAAAAGATAGTATTTATTAAGCACTACAGTGCTAGATATAAGATGTCCAGATTAGAAACAATCCCTGTCCCAAGGTCTAAGAGAAAGGGAGAACAAGTTTCAGATGGGAAACTGAAACACAGAGAAAGAATCGTGTCGCACACTGGGCAAGTGGCAGACCTGAGACTAGAACTCAGCTCTCCTGAGACTCATTCCTTCATTCAGTTAATTTGTATTTATTGAGTGCTTACTGTGTGCAAAACATTGTACTAAGTGCTTGGGAGAGTACAATACAACAACAAACAAACACACTCCCTGCCCACAACAAGCTGAAACTCCATCCCAGGTTCTTTCCCATTAGTCTACTCTGCCTCTCTGAAGACATCCAAAGAAGCTTTTAACTTGTGCTCTCATCCTTTGGTTGAAAGACATCACAACTGAGAGTGAAAGTGCATCCATAAGTGTGAAAGTCTTGGACAAAGCATCTCTTGCACTTTGTGTCTATGAAAATACACTAGTGAACCTTTTCTGGCCCCTTGTCATTCAAGAGTGCATTGCTCAGACACCAACTGCTCAAACACGTCCTATCACCAGCGGGACATATACTCAAGCTGTTTTTGTGGCAGTGGTGATGATCTGCGCTGAGTCATCCACACTTCCCAGCCTGGCTCTATGCCCAGGGACCGACACCATAAGGTGACTGGTAGAGAGGATAGGTGCAGCCTGTGATCAAAAGCAAAATGCTTAAATGTGAACGTCACAATTTCCAAGAAGATGTAACATCAAATTTTCGGCTGTGACTTGTATTGGAGCATCATGCTAGCAAAACTGAATTGGAAGTACAAACAGCGCTCATCATCTGAGACAGTTACACATTTCACAGCAGGAAGGATGCCTCCAACCCCTCCCTAGGGCAAGAACTTTCAGATTGCGGGTTTCTGAGTTCTCACCATATTCCTTCCATGTGGTGCATGTTGTTGACCACGGTTTTAAAAGAATTAAATCTCTCGAAGAATAACTTGCTTTGATATTTCCAAGCACTTTTCCCAGGCCATGAGGGGAGTTCCTAATGGTCAGAAAGCCAAAGAGGACCACTGGGTTATTTGTGCTTGTTTATCTTGCAACAAGGGGGTGTTGCTGACCATCTCTGGCCTATCTGCCCTCATATGCCCCATTCTCATTTCTCTCTCACTGCAATGAAAACAGTAGTTAGTACTTAGGCCTAGAGAGGTGTAAAGCCAAGCTCAGGAGGCTGGTGGGTCCCAATTAGGACAATCCACTTCACCTGCACCTGGATGGATACTCCTCTTTAGAAGCTACTGTCAGGAGATGGTGGACCGAAGGAATGGAGATGAGACTGGGATACTCTGAAGGGGATAAAGAGTTAGGCTTTTTTGTGGAGGGAAGAGGGAAAAGGGTGGGATTGGTGATTTGGTGAAGGCAAAAATACTTCGTTGTGTGTCACAAGCTGATGGGAACTAGAGGGGAGAAAAACAGAGAGGGTACCCATAGCAGACAGACTCAATCAGTCAGTCAATCCCCATGAAATATTGATATGTACCTGATACATACACACACACACACACACACACACACACACACACACACACACACACACACACACACCTTTCATCTTCAGAAATGACCTTACTGACAGATAATGTTCCCACGGTGAAAGCAGCCGAACACATTGTTACAGGAATGAAACCTCCTGAAAGTGAACATTGAGGATATAGATATAACTGAGGCCTGCCTTTCCCTACAAATGAGGTAAATAATATCCAATAATACCTTTAAAAAGCATTAGCTTCAACCCCCTCCTCCCTGAACTTTAACAAGAGATACTGTAGATAGCAGATCTGAACGTTTTTAAATTTAACTTCCTCCATCCTCTAGTTGAAGCTGAAATGTCAAAAGCTAGGCAGCAGAGTGGAGGAGGAGAAGCAAAGAGTAGGATGTATGGGAAATGCTCAAGTTAGATCAAGAACTGCTTAGACAATTGAGAATTTACTCCAGATGTATTTTTAGAACCCTGGGCTGCTGACTGATAGCATTACTGCCTGCATACAAATTCTACATGTCATCAGAATTTGCATCTGAACTGTTGCTTGCCTTGTTCCATATCCTCACACAATCCACTATCTCCTGTGAACAAGGCAAAACCTGTTGTGTGGAGGTGTGATGGTTGATCGTCTCTGGAAAAATGATCCCCTTCTCATTATGTGGTTTCATTCTAGACCGACAGCCAAGAGAAGGCTGTTATGCCGGTGGTCTCCTTATCCACCTACACACATCACTGCCAGTTATAGAGTTGAATAATAATAATAATTATGGTAATTATTAAGTGCTTACTGTGTACCAAGACTGTACCAAGTGCTGGGGTAGATACAAGGTAATCAGGTTGGACACAGTCCCTGTCCAACATGGTGCTCATAGTCTTAATCCCCACTGTACAGATGAAGTAGCTGAGGCACAGAGAAGTTAAGTAACTTGCCCAAGGTCACACAGTAAATACGTGGCAGAGCCTTGTCCTATGACTCCCAAGACCGTGCTCTTGCCACTAGGCCATGCTGAAAAAAAACACTGAACGGCATAAATAGGTGGTCCTCCTTGAAGTCAGGGATCGTGTCTACCAACACTATTGCACTGTACTGTCCCAGGTGCTTAGTACAGTGCTCTGCCCAGAGCATAATAATAGTTGTGGTATTTACTAAGTGCTTACCATGTGCCAAGGACTGTACTAAGAACTGGAGTAGATATAAGATAATTGAGTCCCACATAGGGCTCACAGTAAGAATGAGGGAGAGCAGGTATTGAATCCCCATTTTGCAGTGGAGAGAACTGAGGCTTAGAGAAGTGAAGTGACTTGCCCAAGGTCACGCAGTAAGTATGTAGTGGAGCCAGGATTAGAACCCAGGTCCGGGCCTGGGAGTCCCATGCTTTTTCCATTCATCCATACTGCTTCCCATGAACTTAATAAATACCAAGCAAGTCACTTAACTTCCCTGTGTCTCAGTTCCCTCATCTGTAAAATGGGGATTAAAACTGTGAGACCCAGGTGGACAACTTGATTACCTTGTATTCCCCCTCAGTGCTTAGAACAATGGTTGGCACATAGTAAGTGCTTAACAAATATAACAAATACTATTATTATTATTATTATTATTATTATTATTATTATTAACTCTTTTTCTTCCCAAGGAATCAATGCCACTGTGAATCCAAAGTTAGTTTTGAAGGAAAGATAGGGTACCACAGGGTTCTGAAGTCAAAGTATTCTGGGGTTACCCTGTTCCCTGGCTCTTGCTTCAGCCTTGACCCTTCCAACACAGCACAGAGAGAGATGTTTATGCTCCAGTTTGACTTAAAGGAGAAAAAATACTGCCAAAAGCCACCTCTCTAAACTAGTTGGAACAGGTATTGAGCAAAACTGGGTTTGATCATTCTAAATAGGTGTGCACCCACACCTTTTTTATTAGGATTCAAACTTGTTTCAGAAAATGGATGGTCTGGAACACTGAGTTAGGATCATCACCTATACTCCTGCCTTTGAAAAGACGATTATGGCTGATGAATATACAACAAGAGGTCTGACATATTGCCCATGTGTGACTCACTGTTTTTCACACTGTGATTCACCAAGTTGGTGAATATGATCATTGAAAGTCTTTCTGTCCCTTTTGTTGGGTATTTTTTCAATAGGCTTTGTGAAGAATATCCAGTTCTATAGAAAAAGCCGATCTCATTATGTGTGGCCTTTTCGATGAATTATAAAGAGCTCTTCCTATCTGCTGAGGAAACGTAGACACAGAGATGCAAGGCCACTGGAAGACATTTTATATTTTTGAAGTGAAAGAAATTTAGGACTTTTACAGTGCTAGGGAACTAGTCCTTCTTTGAGCCTGAATGATCAAACTTAGTACTCAGAGCTACACCAGGAAGAAAGGTGAAAAACAAAACAAAACAAAGGATGTAGAGCCTAAGTTCACTTTAAAAATGTTCCCTTTTAGGGAACCTGTGGTTTGGCAGTTTTCAAAAGTTCCCTCACTCTGTAACTCCTGGAGATGAGAAGGGGCTAAACTCTTCCTTCCCTTCTATTCAGACTTTTTATCTTACTCCTTGTTTGAAATGCATGGTAAAGGTTAATGGGCATGTTGGATTAAAATGAAAGGAAGGCTAAGATATTCTTTGGTTGACTCCTAGGGTGGCACTGTTCCATTTTTTTTTTAGTCTGTCGTCCAGTTTTTAGCTGGAGTTCCCTCCCCCAAGCACTTAGTAACAGTGCTCTGCACACAGTAAGTGCTCAGTAAATACAATTGAATGAATAAATGAACTCTCCGGCATGGATACCACACCAGATGTTTTAATGTCTACTATTATTACTTTCTGATCCCAGCCTCTCTCTAACTCAGCTCCTGATGCCAAATTCTGTACCTCAGACACTGCACCCATGATCATAGAAACTTGGGAATTAGTGAGATAGTTGTGGCATTTATTAAACAATTACTAAGTGCCCAGCACTGTAATAAGAGATTGGTAGATGCAAACAAAGCAGATAAGACACAGTCCTTGATCCACGAGGGGCTCACAACCTAAGTGGGGATAGACAGATAAAAACAGTGTGTCAGAGATGACTCGAGAGCATAAGACAAGACAACAGTGGAGCAAAAACGAGAATAAGCAAAGAGGTTAAAAAGCCAATGCTACAAGGTCAAGACTAGCAGATGACTAGATCTTGGAGGTGGGAATCCTTAGACCCCCCCACCTCTTCATGTGAACGGTCCTTTCTGACCAACCCCTACAGCTTCCCCAAGTTTGTAAAGGTGGTACAGGTAGGCTTCTGGAAACTGTGCCTCAGTTTCTACATCTATAAAACAGGGATTCAGTACCTGATCTTCCTCTTCTTTATATTGTGACCCTTCTGTATCTATCCCAGTGTTTAGTACAGTGACCTGGGGAAGACTGATCTCAGAGCAGAGGCCTTCTCCTGTGGCAGACAGCTGAACCTCAGTCTTTAATGGGCTCTCCAAGCCACAAAGGGTTCAGACTCTGCCACTAGAAGACCCTACCTAGAAAATCCTTGGGGACAGGGAGTATATTTATCAACTCTGTTGCACTGTATTCTCCCCTGCACTTAGTCCAGTACTCTGCACACAGTACATGCTCAATAAATACAATTGATTGATTAATTGATAGGTTCTATTTTAGTGGATGACTGCATTACCTGCGTCCTTAGAAATGCCTCTAGAGTCCACTTCTAAATTTGGCACCAACAGGTGACATTATCACCATGACTTCGCTTCAGTAGCCCAGAGCTCAATTCCCACCTACCTATGCCTGCTGGAATGAGAAGCAGCATGGCCTTGTGGAAAGACCCTGAAAATTAGAGGACCTGGGTTCTAATGTGGGCTCTGCCACTTGTCTGCTGTGTGACCCTGGGCAAATCATTTAACTTCTCTATGCCTCACTTCATCTGTAAAATGAGGATTAAGACTGTGAGCCCTGTGTGGGACAGGACAGGGACTGTGTCCATCCTGATTATTTTGTATGGACCCCAGCACTTAATACAGAGCCTGGCTCATAGTAAGTACTGAATAAATGCCATAAAAAAAAAACAGAAAGAAACCTGCCCAGCTCAAGCTCTGTGAACCAGGCTTTGTCTGTGCTGAGTTCACCCAGATAATCTGGAATACAAAATCCCATTTCCTAAAAAAACACTCTAGGTTTGGGCAAACTTGATGTTCTTTCCTTCGTTCCTCTAATGAGACTTCTTCACTGTACCTCAGTCTTGTCTATCTCACTACCAACCCCTTGTCACATCCTCCCTCTGACCTGGAAATCCCTCCCATTTCATAGTCAACAAACTACGACTCTCCCTGCCATCGAAGCCTCATTAAAATTACATCTCCTCCAAAAGGCCTTCCCCAATTAAATCCGTTTTTCCCCTACTCCCTCTCTCTTCTGTATTAACTAGTCACTTGGATCTGTTTCTTTTTTTTTTTAATGGCAATCATTAAGCACTTATTATATGCCAGGCACTGTTCTAAGCACTGGAGTAGATACCAGGTAATCAGGTAGGATGCAGTCCATGTTCCATTTGGGGCTCACAACCATAATCCCCATTTTACAGATGAGATAATTGAGGCATAGAAAAGTTGTTACTTGCCCAAGGTCATACAGCAGACAGGTGGAGAAGCTGGGACTAGAACCCAGGTCCTTCTGAATCCCAGGCCCATGCTCTATCCATGAGGCCACTCTGTTCCCTTTAAGCACTTCATATTCACCCTACCCTCACCCCCACAGCACTTATGCACATATCTGTAATTTACTTACTTTAATGTTTGCATCCTCCTCTAGACTGCTCACTGTGGGCAGGGAATGTACAAACCAATTCTATTGTATGGTACTCTCCCAAGTGCTTTTTTCAGTGCTCTGTACACAGTAAGTGCTCAATAAATACCACTAATTGACTGACTGATTCTTTCACCCTTATAATGTGAGCCAGTGGTGAGGAAGACACTGTGTCCAATCTACTTACATCATTTCTACCTCAATGCTTAGCACAGCACTTGGCACATTCATTCATTCATTCATTCAGTCGTATTTATTGAGCACTTAATGTGTGCAGAGCACTGTACTAAGCATTTGGTAAGTACAGATTGGCAACATATAAATACAGTCCCTACCCAACAACGGGCTCACAGTTTAAAAGGGGGAGACAGACAACAAAACAAAACAAGTAAACAGGTGTATGAGGTAACTAGCAACTGGTAACATGGTAACATAATAAACATTCAACAAATACCACAATTATTGCTTTTTCACAAACTGGCAGTTACAATGTCATTACATTATGCTGCATGCCTGTCAAGATGCATGTGATGGCACCCTACTGACTCCCTTCGGAAAAGCTGACATCAGAAGACTGGCTCAGTGAGCAGCCTGAAGTGAATTAAGCACATAGGCTCAGAAAAAATGCTCTTCAATGCTCTCCTTTGGTTGCTCCTCCCACCCACCCTCCCCACATACATTTTTTCCACAGGCTTCAACTCACACATGCACCTAACTGTACCACTCAATTAGCATTCTTCTGGTGATTAACTAGGGAGAGCCTTGCCAACATCCAGACTTCATGTGGAACTGAAGAGGGGACATTTTATGATTTTAGATTTGTAATAAACCCACACAATCCAGGTCAAAAGGGACAGGTTGGTGAATAGGCAAGATTAAACATGGGCAATTAGATGGCTGATTTTTGTCCTGAGATTCATTCATGCTCCTGACAAGGGCACACTCTGCAGGGAAAATCACAAAATAAGCAAGGAATAAAAGGTAGCATCTCATAAATGACAGCAGGTTAAAGGAATTGGTTCAGTCCAAAGACTCCACATCTCTCTCTCCTGCATAGGCCCCTGCTAGAGCTCACCTTGAACCTGTCTTCTCCTCTGCTTTCTCCCATTTTTTCAGCTCTAACCAAAGTCTGAAAAAACTGAATATTCCCAAATCAACTTCTCCCAGATACAACCACTTTTCCCAGTAACTCCAGATAGCCTATGTCAACTCTAAACTAACACCCTGAGATCTTTTCCTAAATTCATCATGAATATTGCTCTTTGCTTAAGGACAAAGTAGCTGAGAAATCTGGGTATTCGTTCTGAGTGAGAGCTATGAGTCCCTCTGACTTTATGGCCAAAGCTGTACAAATGCTAAATGACACAAACTCACCGGATCTCCTGAAATCATCTTTTCATAAAAGCTATTACTTTAAAATAAAAAATGGACCTTTCTCTGAACTTCCAAAGGAAACACACACCCCTTCCAACCCCAGCTAAGCTTTCTTTGCCCAAATCACTAGGAGGAGGTTCTGCAATTTAAAAGGCCGATATTTAAATGAACATAAAATCCACCGCTTTCTATAGGGATAGGATATGCTAATGCAAAATCATTACATATTTTAAAATAAATGACTTTTTTGATGAATTGCTTGGATGATGAAGACAAGGCATTAGGTGAGTGGGCAATTATTCCATCATACTGTGGTCCACAATCAGAATTAGGGAGATTTATTTTATCCTTTTTTATAAGATTAAAGGAGATTTGCCAGCCTGGAGTTTGAAATGAAGCCCCCTCAGGTTTAAATCCTGGAAAGTGTCCATAATCTCCTCTTTGCCTGCAACTCAGAAACAGCTGAACTCTGGTTGTCAAGTTCCAGGATAAATGCCATTCTATGCGAGGCACAACATGAATTTTCTTGACTGCTTTTGACACTTTCATCACTTGGGTTTAATGTAGTCCTTGGGTATTTCACATGCAGACATGAACTTACTAATAATTACAGTTAAAGAGGAAGATGAATTGTGGAACTGCATTATGCCAAGGAAGGAGATCAACTCCATCTGTGTTCTATAAGATCAAATTGACATAATACACACTCAAAAAGGATAGAAATATATTGACAAAAGATTTATGTTCTTCCATTAAGCGGTTTTCAGTACTCAATACAATCTGGAATGAACTCATAAATATTTATGACAAATTCATTACATTAAAACACTCGCAGTTTTGACCTTGATTTACTCTTGATTTTTGTATTCAGTTCTAAATCATATACGTATAACAGCTATAGAACTCTGTTATTGGGACATGGTGCTTTTTTATTCCCTACATTGTATTCTTCTTTTACTATCCAGACCCGCCCTGGAGCAATTATTCATATATTTTCCAGGTAAACATATTCCCACGAATGAAGACCCAAAATTGCTTCCTAAAATGTCCCTCCTCAAGATTTAACCCCACAGTTTCTGCTACAATTTTTACACTTGTCATCCCCATCAACCTCTCCTTTCATTTTTCCGAAGAGATTCCCCTGTAAGCTGAATTAGGTTGACCTCCATTTCCCAATCTCATCTTCAATCCATGTTGATGCATGTGGAGCTTTCTCTATTTTCCTGGGAAAGAAATGTCCCGGAAACTAGAGTGGAGAGAGAACAGAAAAGGAGCAGATAAAATCAGCCCTCAGAAAGAATTAAAGGGTTAAAATGCAATCCTAATAGGAAAGCTAAATCCAACAGAAATCATTTTAATGGGAGAAGAAAATGCTGAGAGGTGCTTAATAATGGACTTCTTTTCTACCAGGAGTTTTGCTGTGGGTCAAAAGTGCTTGTGTACATGATCAGCTGTACCCCACCTCTCCTGAGACAAAATAAAAGGAAGTAATAATTATTGCACTATTTGTTGAGTGTTTGCTATGGGCCAATCACTGAATTCGGCATTGGGTAAGATGTTAGATCCGTCACTGTCCCTACCCTACATGGGGCTCACAGTCTCAGCTGCAGAGAGAGAGCCTGTATTTGATCCCCATTTACAGATGAGGAAATTATAATAATGGTATTTGTTATGCACTTTCTATGTGCCAGGCACTTTACTAAGCCCTGGGGTGGATACAAGCAAATGGAGCTGGACACGGTCCCTATCCCACGTTGGCCTCACAGTCTCAATCCCCATTTTACAGATGTGGTAACTGAGGTGCAGAGAAGTGAAGTGACTTGTCCAACATCACACAGCAGACAAGTGGCAGAACAGGGTTTAGAACCCATGACCTTCTGACTCCCCAGTCTGAGCTCTATCCACTATGCCATGCAGCTTCTTGAAGAAACTGAGGCACAGAGAAGTTAAGTGGCTTGCCCAAGGTCATACAGCAGGCTAGTGTTGGGGATGAAATTAGAATCCAGGTGCTTTCACTCCCAGGCCCATGCTCTTTCCAATAGGCTGTGCTGCTTCTGTGCCACTTGCTCATTCCACTATTTTTTCAGCTGTTTTTTCCTGATGTGTTTGAACTACTTCCTGCTTATAGTTGTTCTCCCTTTGGCTTTCAATATCTGTAAAATGACTTTGCCCATCTCCCCCATTAGGTTGCAAACTTGAGTACAGGGAGTATATGTCTGAACGGCTTTTGTCCTTGCCCAAGTGCTTCATATAATGCCTAGTACTCAAGAAATGCTGGATAAGTGCCAGGTTTGATTGCCTGAGAAAAAGTATGAGGAGGCAGTGGAGGAGGAGAATAGGAGGGAGAGAAATGAAGAGAGAGACAGAGGGGACGAGATGAACTAAGGGGAGAGAGAATTGGAAAGGGGAGAGAAGGAAAAAGAAAAAGGGGGACTAGAGGCAGAAAATAATAGGGGCTTTTTCCAACAGTGCTTTCTGGGATGATTTGCAAGCTCCTCAAGGGCAGTGATCATGCATTTTATTTCTGTGGAATTCTTTGAAGTGCTTAGCAAAGGGTTTCACCCTCAGTAGGAGCTCAATAAATACCACTGATGATGGTGATGATGATGATGATAATAACGGAAGGCCAGGTAACAACCACCACTTCAGCACTCACCCCAGCCCCTTAATACTGAGGTAAATATTCTTATAGTCTGGTAACAATAATAAGAATTGTGGCATTTGTCAAGCGCTTACTATGTGTCAAGCACAGTTCTAAGCACTGGGGAAGATATGAGACAACAGGTCAGACACAGTCCTGGCTTACACAGGTCTAGCGATCTAACTAGGAAGGGGAATGGGTATTTAATCCCCATTTTACAGATGAGGTAACTGAGGCACAGAGAAGTGACTTGCCCAAAGTCACACAGTAGACATGTGGCAGAGTCAGGATTAGAACCCAGGTCCTCTGAGTTCCAGACCCATGCTATTTCCACTAGGCCACCTCGTAGAGCAACATCCTCCTCAATCCTCAATCGTATTTATTGAGCGCTTACTGTGTGCAGAGCACTGTACTAAGCGCTTGGGAAGTACAAAGTCGGCAACACATAGAGACGGTCCCTGGAGGCATTGGCTGCTTTCAGAATCCTCTGAGAACTGAAACATCAAGATAAACATACCCCTGCAGTCTGAATCCTCAGTCGATCATATTTACTGAGTGCTTACTGTGCGCATCTCTAGTCTACTATTTCCCCTGTTTCTAATCTATTTTAATGTCTGTCTCCCCCTGGAGACTGTTAGCTCTTTGTGATCAAGGATTATATCTACCAACTCTGTTCTATTGTACTCTCCCAAGTGCTCAGTACAGTGCTCTGCACATAGTAAGTGCTCAGTAAATTCCATTGATTGATTGACTACAGGTTGCCAAGGGTCACTACCACCCAAAGTGGTACTAAAATTAACCCACACAAATAGGTGTTTCCAGCACAGCCAGATGGTGTAATTAATCAATCAATGATATTTTCTGAGTACTTACTGTGTGCAGAGCACTATGCTGAGTGCTTGGGCAAGTACATTATAATAGAGTTGGTACATATGATTCCTGCCCTCAAGTGAAGTGATAGACATTAAAGTAAATTACAAATAGGAGAAGCATCAGTGTATAAGGACGTTTACCGTAAGTGCTGTGGAGCTGGGAGGTAGGGTAAGTATCAAAGTGCTTAAAGGATTTAGACACATGTGTTTAGGGACATGTATGTAAGTGCTGAGGAGCTGAGGGTGAGTACTAATTGCTTAAGGCCTACGGATACAAGTGCATAGACAAATAGGGTGGGTAGGATGGGTGGGTGAATAGGAGATACTTTGCCCTTGCCTTTGGATTTGTACCCTTTATTCACCTCACCCTCAGCTCCTCATCACTTATGCATATGGCTGTAATTTACTTTAATGTCTATTTCCCCCTCTAGACTGTGAGCTCCTTCTTGGCAGAGAATGTATCTACCAACTCTGTTAGATTTTACTCCCCCAAACATTTAGTACAGTGTTCAAGCACTTAGTAAGTGCTCTGCACTTATTATTATTATTGTTATTAATAATAATAATAATAATATTTTGGATATTCATTAAGCACTTACTATGTGACAGGCACTGTTCTAAGATCTGGGGTAAGATACAAGCAAATCGAGTTGGAAACAGTCCCTGTCCCACAGAGGACTCACAGTCTTAATCCCCATTTTACAGATGAGGTAACTGAGGCACAGAGAAGCTAAGTGACTTGCCCAAGGTCACACAGCAGGCAAGTAGCAGAGCCAGGACTAGAACCCAGGTCCTCCCGATTCCCAGGCTTGTGCTGTAAGCACTTAATGAATACCGCTGATTGATCGATTGCTCAGCACCCAGTTAGAGAGTAAATACAATTGATTGATTACTTATGACTGTTAAGGATGCTACGCATTGAGATTGAGGGAGTCCTATGGCCGATGTTGGGGTACTCAAACTATATATATGAGGATACTGGAAGGAGCAGGAGAAAGGGGTGGAGCAGGTCATTCCTAGCAGTAATACAAAGGCAGGTATCAGAAGCCACACAAGAGTATAAGGATACAGAATGATGATAATAATAATAATGGTAATAATTATGGTACTTTTTAAGTGCTTACTATGTGCCAAGCACTGTTCTAAGCACTGGGATAGATACAAGTTAATCGGGTTGGACACAGTCCCTGCCCAATACTGGGGCTCACAGTTTTAATCACAGTTTTAATCCCCATTTTACAGATGAGGGCAGAGAAGTGAAGTGACTTGTCCAAGATCACACAGCAGACAAGTGACAGAGGTGGGATTAGAAGCTCTTTCCATTCATTCATTTAATCAATCATTTTTATTGAGAGCTTACTGTGTGCAGAGCACTGTACTAAGCGCTTGGAAAGTACAATTCAGCAACAAAGAGAGACAGTTCCTTCCCAATGACGGGCTCATATCCACTATGCCAACAACAGGACAGTCACAAGCAGATCAGAGAAGGGACAATAGTGCTATGAGAAAGAATACATCATCCCATAACCCCCCAAGATTGGCAGTACTAAAGGGGAAGGGAAAAATTTCCCAAATAATCAGCCCAAGAAGGCCATATTGGCTGACCCGGCCATGACCCTTTTGTAAGAGCTCTGCTGACTCCCAACCAGGAGACTCCCCAAAATATGTAGAAAACCCTCAAAAATGCCCCAGACCACCCAGATTGATGTCACCTAGAGAAGCAGCATGGCCTAGTGGATAGAGCCCAGATCTGGGAGCCAGAAGGTCATGGGTTCTAATCCCAGCTCTGCCACTTGTGTGCTGTGTGACCTTGGGCAAGTCACTTAACTTCTCTGTTCCTCAGTTTCCTCATCTGTAAAATGGGGATCAAGACTGTGAGCCCCACGTGGGACAGGGATTGCGTCCAACCCCATTAGCCTGTATCCACCCCGGTGTTTAGTACAGTGCCTGGCACACCTTAAGGCTTAACAAATACCATTACTATTATTATTATTATTATGTCAGAGGCAAGGAGGCACACCTTCAGGGCAGAACTGGGGAAGGGAAAGGAGTGTTAGAAAGGTAAAATAAGGGTCCTGGGGATGATGGTCTTTGTTCTGTCTGCCAGAGTCCACTTATTGCTGTACCCATGTAAAGGCGAGCCAGTGAACTCCATTGTTGTGAACCAATGACCTCTTGGTGTGCCATCTCATTCTTGGATTGGTAATTATCCTGGGGCAAAGGGTGGGTTCCCTCCCTTTTGGGGGGCTTCTCTTATAGGGACCCCTACATGCTATTGACAGGAGGCATTTGCCGACTCCGGTCACCTTGGACCGGGTGGAGAGCACAGGTGTGGGAGGAGAGTATCATGTCTGTTTGTCAGGCCTCCAGGCTATGCTGAAAGGGTATTAGCTTCCCTGAGGTTGAGTTGCTTCTAGAACCTTCCATGCCAGCTGAAGAGACAATGATCTAATGAAGGAAAAAGAAGATTCTCTTCTTGAATTTATTCAAATATTTTGACCTACTTTCTTAGCAGGCTTCTATGTTTCCTCATGGTGTGTGCTTGGGAGTTTAGGGTGCGGGGGGGAATCGGAATTTGGTGGATCATTTATTTCTTGCTTCTAATCCTGTGTTATATCGACAAGTTATGTATCTGCCCCAGTTTCTCCAATAATAAGGTTTCCTCCAGTTCTGTGGTAGAATAAAAACTAGTGACTTCCTATTAAATTTCTCTTTCTGTTGCCATAGCAATCATTTATTTCCCAAGATGTCAGCAGTAGTTCCTCAGGGAACTTTCAGCCCCCTGCTCCCCAGAAAATGGAGATTTCCGCACCTTTTTCCCTCACCAAAACATAGTCCCTTTTACTTATTTCATTTAATTTGCCTTAGACTAATGTGATTTTTTTTCCCTGGAAATGGAGAAGGGAAGGAGAAAAACTCAGTGAAAATAGCTGAGGCTATGGCTCTCATTTTGAATGATGTTTGAAAAAGTGATGAAATGAAAAATCGATCTTTGACCTTTTTCCTTGCACAGCGTCTGTGGAGCATCTGAGCTTGTGGCTTCCACAATTCTACTTGTGTATGCTCTCAGGACCAATGGCAGACACACAGAGAGTGTGAAATTTAATGGCAGAAAAAAGTGGCATCAAATGGGACATGTTCAGCTGTGAACACTGAAGTATGACTACATTCATGGCTGTTCTCTCTGGGTTCCCTTAAGTGGATCTGCACCAGCAAAATCACAGAGTTAAAACAATTATCTGGGTAACTAAACAGAAAGAATTCACACACATACACACACACAAAATAAAACAAAAAAAAAAACCAACACAAACCTTTTTTAAGGAAAATTTGAGCTGCTTAGCTTTAATTACCCAGATAATGAATTACCAAATTAACCAAAAAACTGTGAACCCTTGAGTACACTTTCCCAAGGAGATACAGTCTGAGTCATCATGGGTGCAATTAAAGAAAATTTTTATTGGAATGGTTAAGTTATGGATCTTTTCATTAATGGCTTTGAGGAGTCTAACAGTGTATATTTACTGTGCTTCAGTATTTAGCTGCAAATTATCACCTGTTTACGGTTTGTTCTATTGCCCACAGCCATTGTATGCATCTTACAGAGGTCATTATCCTAATGTTCCAGGCTGAAAACCTTTATCTTGGCTCAATTATCCAGATATTCAAGGCTGAAATATCAGGAAAATCCAGGCCATAGCTTATTCTTGGCCACAAAAAAATTATGATAATTTTCTAGAGCTGGACTTGACAGAAACTCAAATGAAGAGGCCCTGCCCCTGATTTTATGAGGACAGATGAATTGCCCTCATGTATCTGACATCAGAATCCGATGGCTAACCCTCTTGGGAAAACCCATCTACTGTTGCTGGCTCTACCAACTCACTCCTCACATAGCTTTAGCCCACTATTCTGTAAGCTCCTTGAGGGCAAGGGATCATGTCTACCAGCTCTGTGTTGTACTCTCCCAAGCATTTAGTCCAATGCTCTGCACGCAGTAAATGCACAACAGCCAATGCCATGCAGGATGCCACAGATTGCCCACCACTGCTCACATGGTCCCAGCTGCTATTTTACTTCTGACCTCTTCCTGTCACCACGTCCCGGGAGTGGACCACAGTCATGGTGGAAACAACTCAGAAGCAGCATGGCGTAGAGGCAAGAGCACAGGCTAGGGAGTCAGAGGACATGGGTTCTAATCCCAGCTCCACCATTTATCTGCTGTGTGACCTTGGGCAAGTCACTTCACTTCTCTGGGCCTCAGTTACTTCATCTGTAAAGGTGGGGATTAAACCTTGAGCCCCATATAGGATAGGGACTGTATCCAACTTGATTACCTTGGATCTACCCCAGATCTTAGAACAGTGCTTAGCACATTGTAAGCACTTAACAAATACTATAATAATAATAATAAGAATAAACCAAAGGGCAACAGTGATAGCAGCAGCAGCAGCAGCAGCAACTAACATGGCATCAGTGTGGGGAGGCAGTGGGGAAGGTGCATCTTGGACAGAGATTTGCTCTCCTGCCCTTAAGCTGATGTTTTTGTCTCTCTGAACTACGGTTGGTTGCCAGTTGGACTACTTACCACAGCCACCACAACTTCTACCACCACCACCATCAGATAGGTAACTAACATTCTGGGTGTGAATGCATGTGTATGTGTGTGTGTATGTGTTTGTGTATGTGCCTGGGTGTTCAAACTGTGTTTTGGTCCCTCCTTCCCTACAATCTAATGATAGCGAAAAAGTGTACACAAATTGCCCAATATACGATAGGGAAATAAGTATGCAGTAGGATCCAAATGACAACAAAATACATACGAACAATAAAATTATTAACTAATACATTAACAGGTAGCCACAGAAGTGCTAAAATGGCTGACCAGAAAGATGGAGGGCTTTAGGTAGGAAATGTCTTCCAGAAGAATTGGCTTTTTAAAGAAGGGTGGGGCATGATTGTCAGGGCCAATTGCAAAAAGTGTTCTAAGCAAGAGAAACAGGTCCTGTAGACTGTAAGTCTCACCCTCTAGACTGTAACCTTGTTGTGGGCAGGGAATGTTCCTACCAACTCTGTTACACTGTTATATTGTACTCTCCCAAGCACTTAATACAGTACTCTGCACACAGTAAGTACTCAGTAAATATGATTGATTGATAGAAAAGGGGTGAGCAATGGAGATTTTTAATAATAACAGATACTGTGGTATTGCTGACTAGGTGCCAAGCATTGTACTGTGCACTAGAAGAGATACTAGAGAATCAGGTCTGACACAGTCCTTGTCCTACATGGGGCTCACAATCTAAAGGACAACAGGACTTTCACCTCCATTTAATGGAAGAGGAAGGTACAGTTAAGAGGGGAGAAGAGGAAAAGAAAAGGTGAAGAAGAGGGGAGACAAAGAAGAGGGGATGAGGAGCATGATGACTCCTTCTGCTCTTTGCTGTTGGAGTCCTCTCCACACAATCCCAGGCCAGAGGATCCAGAAATCAACAGGTCTCTGATATCCTTCCTTCTCTCCAGCCCAGGTTCTGCTTTTTGCCTCCTGTTGCTCAAAGCCCACTTGGAACAACAGTTCTAGTGATAAACGGTTCCACACCATTTTCTTTTAAAATTTTAAGGGGAAAAAAAAAAGAAATACATATGCCCCTACAGGTTAGCAAGAGTGAGCCCACTCCTTATAAGAGGGTGCCCATGCAAGCAGCACATAGTGGCCAACAAAGACTAATTGAAACGCTGGTCTCACTCACCAAGTGTTTTTAATTAACAGAAAATTTAGAGGCTAATCATGTCCTTTTTCATTGGATAATCAATCAGCAACTTTTCAAATATGAATTCAATTCTCTCCGCTGTCAACATAGCATTAATTAAGGGGCTTATCAGTGTCAGTGATCTTTGAGAGAGCTCATATTAGGAAGTTGAACAGAAGGAGATATAGGAAACTTTAGGGCGCTTTATATACTGAGCTGTTGAGACAAGAAGAAGCCTTCTGTGTCAATCATGCAGCAGCATGGGGGTGGGGAAGGAAAATTTTAACATATTCACTAATTAGTGCTTAGCTTTATTTTCAAGACATATCTTTCATGATGTGTCATGTTTATATGCCATAGCATTGTGAGGATTATTGTTTTTATGCTTATTAGGCATATCCTGCTAGAAAAAAAGCATTTTAAATGAGATTAAATCTAATACATGTTTAATGTAGTGTTCTCGCAATTTAAAATGCTACTCTATTAAAATAGCAGGGAAGGAAAATTGACTCACAGAGCCAGGATGTGAGAAGAATAGATCATGAGTGAAATGAATAATAGATTAACTGAATAATATCGCATCTCATATTAATGGTATAAATCACAATAATCCCTTATTGTCAGCAGAAATAAAAAGAATAAATTTTCACATTTCTAAAATTGCATCCAGAACCTAAGAAATAAGCAATGGAAACGTAATAGTCTACAGCATTTGAGGATTCACTATCATTTCAATGTGCATTAGCAAGTGATTTGAAATCCTATAAAATGAATAAATGGAATGGCTTTCCGCTTCGGGAACATACTTCCAGATGTACCAAGAGACACTTCAGAAACAGATTTGAGGTGCATGGTAACTACTGTCAATTGGAATTGAGGCACCACTCCAATACCATGAGCCAATTAGAAGATAAAGTATGCAATAGGGAATTCCATTAAAAACCTCATGAATACAAAGCAAGGGGTTACCCTTCAACTTAACTTGCTACTCAAATTTGTCCAGAGCAGGGCTGGCTTCAGGAAACCAGAGGGGAGCAAGGGGCGTACCAAAGATGGTGGCGAACTGGCCTATTCTCAAAGATGGAATAATTTGGGCTAACCTCCTCTATCTTTCCCCCAAACATTTTAAGACAGATGTGTAAAGGAAGCCAGGTTGCTAGGCGGGGATGGTGTGGTATGGGCTGTGGACTGTTTCAAACTTAGTGAAACCCAAACTTTATGAAAATACTGTTCTCAGTGGGTTCTCTGGCTTCTGGAAAAAGAATGACTAATAGCACCAACACAAGCAAAGCTCAGTGAGTGCCCCAGACAGATTCAACCTAGCTATTTCTGGATGGACCAGAAGCAGGCTTCTAGCAGAGCCCAAATGACTTACACTTTTAAGTTGAGGCTCTCGGAACGGATCAGGGAAGCTGATGGAAGCTGGCCCTAGGCTGAAAGATCCAACTAATGGGTTCTAGCCCTCAGCACTTCTCCCTCACTCAGCGGACCCTATTCTGCTTCATACAAAAACACGTTCAAAGGTAAAGTAAAACTCACCTATCCGGGAAACCAAGACTGAGATCAGCCTGAATGAGCAGCTATTATGAAAGATTTGAGTTTTTCTGTTTCTGACAAAACAAGTTTCCATTTATTGTGCCACCCTTATGTGAGCGGACACACCAAATGCAAGGATTGGAAAGTACTATGGACAACACTTACTGATGCACTTACCCTAATTGGAGGTAAAGAGCTGAGTGCAGGAAGTATTCATTTGTTGCTGTCATTGAGCTCTGCACGAAACTCCACCCTTCCCTAATGGTTGTCAATATGTTACCCAATAAGTTCTCAGTAAATACCCCCAACTGTTGGAATGAATGATTACTATTTGATAGGTGGAGAAACTGAGGCCCAGAGAGGTTAGGAGATTTGCCCAAAGTTGTACAGCCAACAAGTGGCAGAGCTGGAACAAGAACCTAACACTCCTGATGGTATTTGTTAATTGCTTATTATGTGCCTACTACTGTTCTAAACACTGGGATAGATACAAGGTAATTAGGTTGGACACAGTCCATGACCCAAATGGGATTCACAATCTTAATCCCCATCCAGCACTTAGTACAGTGCCTGGCACATAGTAAGCACTTAAAAAATACCACAGTTATTATTTTGCAGATAAGGTGACTGAGGCACAGAGAAGTTAAGTGACTTGCCCAAGGTCACACATCAGGGAAGTGGCAGAGCCAGAACTAGAACCTAGGTCCTTCTGACTCTCAAGTGCGTGCTCTACCCATTTGGTCACACCTGTCTCTCAGCACCATGCTCTTTCTACAGTACCATTCTTCCCTCCAGGGCAGGGCAGGGGGTGGAGCAACAGTACCCCCACCCTCTAGATTTTGAGGTCATTGTGGGCAGATTGTCACTATTTATTGTTGTATTGTACTTTCCCAAGGGCTTAGTACCGTGCTCTGCACTAAGCGCTTAATAAAAACGATTGAATGAATGAACCAGGAAACAGCAGCAGCAGCCTCTTTGTTCTCTTTGAGAGCCTCCCTCTGAGAGAGCATACACGTTTCTGTGGGTAACTTTGGGCACCACCAACACCACCTCTGAAACCAGACATGAGCTCCTCTAGACTGTGAGGTCCTTGTGAGCAGGGAATGTGTCTGTCATACTGTACTGCCATATCATACTCTGTCATATTCCCTGTCTGCCATATCTGTCATAACATACTCTCTCAAGCTCTCAGTAGTCAGTCAATCAATATTTATTGAGCACTTACTGTGTGCAAGCACTATACTAAGTGCTTGGGAGAGTACAATACAACAATATAACAGATGCATTCCCATCCCACTACAAGCTTACAGTCTAAAGGGGGAGACAGACATTAATATAAATATAAATAAATGTATATATATATGTATATGTATATATATATATATATAAATATGCTCTGCACACTGCAAGTGCTCAATAAATACATTGATTGACTGAAGTGGAGATGATAGGAAGAGATGAAGCTATGAAGCTATTCATTCATATGACTGAATGAATGAATGAATGAATCCCATTGAATGGGGACCCATCAATCTATTGATTGGCTTGATAAGAACCATATCAGATTCTCTCTCCTGGCCCATGTTTTCCTCCATTCATTCATTCATTCATTCACTCAATCGTATTTATTGAGTGCTTGCTGTGTGCAGAGCACTGTACTAAGCACCTGGAAGAGTACAATATAACAAATAAGCAGACACATTCACTGCCCACAATGAGCTTACAGTCTAAAGGGGGAGGCAAACATTAATATAAATACATTACAGATATGTACTCTAGATCTATGCCAGTACAAGCCTATTGAATTTATTTTATTAGTTTGATTTATGAATGGTACTCTTGGTGCCCAGATCCAAAATTGATCTAAATCAGGTCAGTTGCCTGCCCACATAGCCAGGAAGAAAAGCTTTAATGGGACAAAAGGTTTTTAGCTTCATGAGAAAAGCTCAGTTGGCTGCACAATGGCACAAAGATCTATGCTTTAGGCAGTGGTCTATATTTGGCTGAGAGTTATATTGCATTGCTGGATTCCATATGGCATTTTATCAAATGCTGATAGTTAAAGAGCTGCTCTGGTTCTCATGGACAAGGTTCAAATTAATTCACAGACTAAAGGGGCAGGAGTCACACCCAGTAAGGGAATTGGGAAGGTTCAAAACAACTGCCCAACCAAGGAACGGTTCCATTTTTGCTTCAACCATCTTGTTATAAGTTATGAAATAATGAGCAGTTTTGGAAGTCTGCTTCTTATGACTCCCTGCTTTTCCATTAAAAACTGCATATGGGTTTCGTTCTGCAGGATTTTGAACATTGCATCCACTCTTTCTAGGAGGTTTGAGGGTACTGAAAATGATTAACATCAAATGAAACATAAAGTTCTATTTTTTTTAAATGGCCCCTTAATCCAGCTGATCAGCTGTGTCCCTTGGTACAAATTTCAAAGGATGTAGTACTTACACTGATGAATAAATACCACATTTCTCCAATATCTCCTGGTCTAAGGTTAAAGACCTCCTTCTAAGAGATACCCTGCCTATTCAAATCAATGCCATTGAACATACAGTAGGAAGAGGAGGACAATGCTATGATCCACTAAGCCAAATCTCCAGTCAAGTTTTGGTCAGATGCTATAGTGATTTGCATATCATTAACTAAGGTGATTTTCCCTGTCCTTTTTTTTTTCTTCATCTTCATTATTTTGCTTCATGGATTTCATCCCTGCAGGAGACTACTGGGAGCTGAGCCGGTGATACTATCCCCTGGGCCAACGATCTCACTTTTGCTGAAGCTACAACTGCACTATGGTAATGAGTCCCAGAGGGAATGCTCTCTACCTGGAGTTACCACTTCAGTTTTGGCAGAAGAGAAGTCCTGAAATGCTTGTGGCAATTTTTCGATCTGCTGGAATCAAGTTCATCTTGTTTCCTTGGAGATCACACTCCCGATTATGGATGTGGTGGAAATTTGTTTCCTAAGCATAGCCTTTGACTGAAACACATGGTGACCCATGAAACATCAAGCCAATCAAAATAGCATCTGGGTCTAGGGAAAAAGGATGGAATTCTTTTCTCCCTTCTTCCTACCACAAACCATTTTACACCCTGTCACTTTAAAATAGAGATGCAATTTCTTAAATCTTATGGGCAGTACAGTTCCTTCCTTACCCAACTTCACCAAAAAGCTAATTAAGTAAATGTTTGTTGTGCATCATGAAATCTCAAATGATGTGGCTTTTGTGATGGACAACTGAGAGACAGTCACAGACAACACGTCATCTTGGCAGGCAGCAATCAGAAATCGAGTAATTGTTTTGACGCAGAAGCTTTTGAGAAGATCGTGACATCAAAAGGAAGAAAACAGCAACAGGCACCATGTGAAAACAGCAACATTGTACCAAGGAACAAGCTTTATGTAAACCTAATTCATTCATTCAATTGTATTTATTGAGCGCTTACTGTGTGCAGAGCACTGTACTAAGCACTTGGGAAGTTTAAGTCGGCAGCATATAGAGACGGTCTCTACCCAACAACGGGCTCACTAATGAGAAATGGATGGTCAATCATGCATCAGTCTTAGTAGTTTAACCCGTGCATCTGGCTCAATTAATCAATCTGTCTACACCTGTCTATATATTTTGTCACCTGTCTACATGTTTTGTCACCTGTCTACATGTTTTGTTTCGTTGTCCGTCTTCCCCTTCTAGCCTGTGAGCCCGTTGTTGGGTAGGGACCATCTCTATATGTTGCCAACTTGTACTTCCCAAGCGCTTAGTACAGTGCTCTGCAAACAGTAAGCGCTCAATAAATACGATTGAATGAATCAATCACTGTTTTGTTGGGTTTTTTTGAATGCTTACTGAGTGAAGAGCACTGTACTAGGTGCTTGAGAAAGTGCAATGTTCCTGGCCCACAAGGAGCCAATAGTCTAGACAGGGAGACAGACATTAAAATATATTGCAGATAGGGGAAGTAACAGATATAAGAAAGCATTCATAAGTGCCGTGGGGATGAGGGTAGGGTGAGTATCAAAGTGCTTAGAGGGTGTGGACCTATATGCATAGGTGTCACAGAAGGGAAGAAGAGTTGAGAGGTTAGCCAGGGAAGATATCCTTGGGGAGATATGCTTTTAGTAGTGCTTGAAGAGAAGGCGAGAGGTGGTCTGTCAGATATTAAGTGAAAGAGAGTTCCAGGGAGGAGAGAGGATGTGAGTAGGGAGTTGACAGTGAGAGAGGAGAGATGGATGCATAGTAAGTAGGTAGGTGTTAGAGGAGTGAAGTGTGTGGACTGGTTTGTAGAGGGAGAGGAGCGAGAGTAGGTAGGAGGGAGCAAACTGGTGACAGAGTATCTGTTTGGGTCAGAGAATAATGGGCAACCACTAGATAACATCTCACTTCTTGTAGCATCAACCCTGAAGGGGTTTTAGACTGTGAGCCCACTGTTGGGTAGGGACTGTCTCTATGTGACGCCAATTTGTACTTCCCAAGCGCTTAGTACAGTGCTCTGCACATAGTAAGCGCTCAATAAATACGATTGATTGATTGATTGATTGAAGGACAAATGCATACATACATATATAAATAGTCAGGCCCTACTTGCACACTGTGAATAGGTAAGTGTGAAAGAGATTCTCTCAATGACGCTCATATTCCTGGATCGAAGCTCATCACCATTAGAGCAGTCCAACAGACAGGATCTCTCTCTCTCTCTCTCTCTCCCTCTTTTCCCCCTCCCTACCAGACCACCAAAACTGGCTCTCAGGGATTGTTAGATGAGATACCTAAAGTCACACTTGAAAAGCAGAGAAATCCTGCTGGATTCACCTCAACAGAGGCCAAGAGCAGAAAACAGAGGGAGAGAAATCTCCACAGCCAAAAATTTCCACCAGAAAGTCGGCACCGAGTCTAGTCTCTAGTCAGGAAAAGACAAGGTTAGGCGAGTGGGAAGCCATAGGATGGGAGGATGACAGATCAGGGCAGTATATTAACAATGCCAGACTGAAACAGAAGATCTCTAGCAGAGCAGAGGACATGCTTCTCTGACTATCACTGCTTCTGCTTGGAAAACTCAACAAAAAGCAGTTCTGGTTGCAGAAAATTGGAGTCTCCGTTCAAGGTCACACTGCTGGAAGCAGTATGTACTGAATAAGATGTGGGAAAAAAGGCAATGAATACGCACGTATAAAGGATTTGGGGCCTCAACTGGAAAGTTAACATACACGTTAAAAGCAACAGAAATATCGAGTTAAACTGCATTCCCCAAATATCGGCCTAGACCAATTTCTCTTTCATGAAGAGAGGTTATGACCTTGCCTCCTCTACAAGTTTTTCCTGGCTAAGTAATGAACACTGTCACGGTAACTCTTTGTGACTGCAGGTTCTGGGCCAGGCAGTCCGTTACCCTCCTTTATGCCTGCCATGGTCTAAAATAATTAATGGGGGAGACAATGACTGGATACCATTTTCTGATTCTGGGGCATGATTCCTCTCCCCAAGCTGGAAGTGGGCCCAGAACATGATGCTGTGGGGAATAGAGAGGACCTCCAGGTCCCAGGGGAGTTAGCTTGGTCAGAAAATCAGAATCAGGCTTGGTCTGACTCAGAGTGTTTCCTCATACAGTGCAATGTATCCTGAGTTGGAGAAACACCCTGGTTTAGTTGAAAGATCTCAGGTCTGGAAGTTAGAGGATTTGGATTCTAATCCTGACTCTGTCATTTGCCTGCTGTATGACCTTGGGAAAGTCACCTAATGCCTCTGGGCTTCCCTCATTTGTAAAATGAGGATTATGTACCTATTCTCCTTCTCCCTTAGACTCTGATCCTCATGTAGGACAGGGACTGTGTCTAATCTACTTCCATTGTATGTACCTCAGCACTTAGCACAATGCTTGGCACATCATAAGCGCTTAACAAATACCATAATAATTATTATTATTGTTTAAGCAATAAATGTTCTTTGACTACCTCTGGTATCCACTAGAAAACAAGCAGAAGGAAGGGAATTCTTACCTATCCAAAGCACAAGTGGAAAAATACACCTAACCCAATCTCCTCTCCAAAAAACGTGTGAGGAAAAGGAGAGAGAGAGAGAGAGAGAGATGGGGGGGGGAGGCAAAGCCAGAGGCACACAAGCAATTTAGATTTTTCTACTCAACGTCATGGTTCCCACTTCTTTTATGATATTTGTTAAGTGCTTACTATGCTTCAAACACTGTTCTAACTGCTGGGGTTGGTACAAGTCAATTAGTTCGATACAGTCCCTGTCGCACGTGGGGCTCACAGTCTAAGTAGGAGGAAGAACAGGTATTTAATCCCCATTTTGCAGATGAAACTGAAGTATTGAGAAGTTAAGTGACTTGCCCAAGGTCATAAGATAGACAAATGACAGAGTAGGATTCATTCACTAATTCATTCAATCCATTCATATTTATTGAGCGCTTACTGTGTGCAGAACATTGTACTAAGCAGTTAGGAAGGTACAATAGAACAATAAACAGTGACATTCCCTGCCCACCGTGATCTCAGTATAGAGAAGGGGAAACAGACATCAATACAAATAAATAAAATTACAGCTATATACCTAAGTGCTTTGGGTCTGGGAGAGGGGAAGAGCAAAGAGCAATGCAGAAGGGAGTAGTGGGAGATCAGGAAAAGTGGGGATTAGTCTAGAACTTTTAAATTTGCATTTGCTTAATTTGTTTCAATTTATTTTATATAATGAACAGATATATACAGAGAGTGTTATTTTCTTTCATAATATGTGCTAATTTAACTGAAAGGACTTACCTCCCAATTTTGAAATCATTAGAAATATGGCAAACTTTCCTAGGGGGTATAACTCTGGTTTAATTTAGCTGGAATGTGATATTTGATTGGAGTAAAATGAAACTTCTGCATTCTCTGGAATAAATTAAGATTCAATTTATTTCAATGAATATTGATCTATTTGTATGGGGAAGAAAACCATTTCTCTTTCTCCAAACAAAAAATAATTCAAACTTAGGTTTTCTTCTATTGTGTTTTTTTGGCAGAATGTTCTGCATTACATATTCCATTAATATGCTGTGAGCAGCTCCCTGCTGCCTGTAAGCTACCGATATTTCTACGTAGAGTTTGGGGAGAAAATATGAGAACAAACTCTCTCTGAACATTTGGGAAAATAAGCCGATTGAGGAATGTAGTGGCATATATAGTGGTTAGCATAATGAAATGTGTCATTCTGCTCAGAGCAAATGATCTACTCTGATCAACCAAAGGGAAGAATTGCCCTCTAGTTCACAGACAAGGAAATCAGTCAACAGTCTGCAGTGAGTGCCTACTGTGTGCAGAGCATTGTCCCAAGGACTTGGTAAAGGATAACAGAGGTAAAAAACAGAGTCTCTGGCCTCAAGGAGTGTACAATCTTATAGGTTTCTTAGCTGCTGCAGAGATATTTACTGATTTCCCTTGGAGAAATACAAATGCCTGTTTGGAAAAGAAAAACCCAAATACCATGTCCCTTTACAACACAAATGTTTGGAGTTTTGTTTCCATCATAACAAAGAGGGATTTGCAGCCACTGCTTTCTGTGGCCAGTTTGTAAAGAAGGATAGAAATCAGTTTGGTTGAGATCCTATAGAGAGGGTTTGAAGATTGACTTTCCAGTGAAACTGAGTTCCTGGTCATTGGCCACCAGAAGCATGGGAGCTTGCCTGGCCCCTGAGATTGCTGATTCTCTTGTTCTTTTCTTCTGAAGATTTGCAATTTAGATATTTGGTTTCCACAGTTGGAATAGGAGAAACCTTTGGGGAGCCTGGTTTCAGAGAAGCAGCATTGGCTTAGTGGAAAGGAAAGAGCACGGGCTTGGGAGTCAGAGGACACAGGTTCTAATCCTGGCTCCACCAGAACCTTGTGTGTGACCTTGGCCAAGTCACTTAACTTCTCTATGCCTCAGTTACCTCATCTGCAAAATGGGGATAAAGACTGTGAGCCCCATGTGGCACAACCTGATTATCTTGTATCTACCCCAGTGCTTAGAACAGTGTTTGACACATAGTGAGTGCTTAACAAATACCATTATTATTAATAATAATAATGATGATAATAAACACAAACTTTTGGGGAGCCTGATTTTGGTAAACAAAGCAGCCCAATTAATCAGTCAGCAGTATTAGTACTACTATTAATGATTGTGGTATTTAAGTGCTTACTATGTGCCAAGCACTGGGCTGAGCATGGGAACATGTCTACCTACTCTATTACATCGTACTCTCCCAAGCTCTTAGTGCAGAGCTCTGTGCATAGTAAGTGCTCAATTAATATTATTGATTGGTAGATTGGAGTAGAAATAACACAATGAGTCCCACTTGGGGCTCACAGTCTAAGAGGGAAGTAGAACAGGAATATAATTGCAATTTTACAGATGAGGAAACTGAGGCCCAGAGAAGTTGACTCGCCCAAGGTCACACAGCAAGCCAGTGGGAAACGGGGATTAGAACCCAGGTATTCTGACTCCCACTAAGCCATGCTATGAAGATAATCTCAACCTACAATTAGATGAATTCTCCCGACCTCAATCTCTCTGTTCCATGTATATTGGATACTTCATGAAGTGAGGAGGAGGTGGAGCATTAATGGGCTAATATCCATAAACAGTTGCAGTGGGCTCAACTGTAACTGGGGCTTACAGGTTGCAGTTACAATGTTGCTTTTTGCAGTTCTGCCCAACATGTTTAGCTCCGGGTCTATGAATCAGCTCCAAATTAAATATTGAAAAGAAGAGTTAGCAGACTGTGGAGAATTTCCTTCATTCATTCATTCAATCGCATTTATTGAGCACTTACTGTGTGCAGAGCACTGTACTAAGTGCTTGGGAAGTACAAGTTAGCAACATATAGAGACGGTCCCTACCCAACAGCAGGCTCACAGTCTAGAAGGTATGGGGGAGAGAACTGATTGAGTGCCTCATAGCTGATGGTAAAGAGTGTAAATGTGATGAGGAGGTGGATGAGCAACCATTGGAGGTGTTGGAGGAGTAGGGAGATGTAGACTAATTTTTTTTAGAAAAATGATGCGGTTAGCTGAGTGAAGTATGGACTGCAGTGGGAAGATGCGGGAGTCAAAGTAGGATATGATAAGTCCTTGGAACAGCTTTGTAGCAATCTGGATGAATAGGAAAGGGCAGATTCTAGACACGTTAAGGTAGAAGCAAAGATTTGTTGACAGATTTAATATGTAGCTTGAATGAGACGGATGAGGATAAAGCCATGGTTAGGGGCTTGTGAGATATTTAGGAAGGTGGTGTTGCCTTCAGTGATAGGAAAGTCTTGGGGAGGACAGGATTTGGGTGACAAGATAGGGAGTTCTATTTTGGACAGGGTAAGTTTGAGATGTGGTTGGAAATCCAAGTAGAAGTATCCAGAAGACCAAAGGAAATACAGGACTGAAAAGAAGGATAGAGGTCAAGGCTGGAGACATAGATTTGGAAATCACTTGCATAGCAGTGGTAGTTGAAGCTGTGGGAGTGAGTGAGTTCTCTGAGGGAGTGAGGTAGATAGAGAATAAAAGTGGACCCAGAAATGAACCTTGAGGGACTCCCACAGATAGGATGTGAGAACAAAGGACCAGTTATTGAAAACACTGAGAAGCAGTCAGAGACATAGGACTTCAACATCACCATTCACAACAAAGCTGCTGCATCGCTCCCCTGTCTCTGACGCTCTTTATAAAGGAAAATCGAGTGCCAAGTTAAACATCTAAACACGCTGCTGGCAAACAAACAAGCCTCAGTTCATTATTTCTGCCACTGTTGCTGTTGCGATTATGTTATAGAAGTTGGGTGAGATGGGGCACAAAGTCACTCTCCTTCTCAGGAGATTGAAAAACTTCCTGGTTCCTTTTAGGAGGTAAATCTGGACCATCCTAATTCCCTTTTCCTTCAATATACAAACCACCTCACCTTTTTTCTCACACTCCCATCTCTCCATAAATCTGACCATGCTACTTGCACATGGATGCTCACCTTACTTCACTGTCAAGATCAAAAGCTCTGAGGAGATGAGCATAGCCGGACCTAAAAATCTAATCCCAACTCGGCTCTTTAAGAGTTAAGTGATTCACTCATCTCTTCTCCAATACTTGACGTCAATGCTCACTTCCCATTCATGCCAGAACATTGTGTCTTCACTGACATATAATTTGACATCTTTTTGAGCAGGAGAAAAGAAACTGGATTTTCGTTTATGACAATATTGTTTTGTTTAATGTCTTATATGTCTGGGCCCAATGTAGGGTTCCAATGACAGTATCAGATCTGATGCCAGGCTGACACTTAACTGTGTGTTGATGCCCTTCTTTGTTAATGAAAGAAGCCTGAGATATCAGGTCTCAGGAGCTTTTCCTATTTGGTAATTTACTATGAAAAAGTGAGAACACATTTCTTGGTATCAAGACATCTCCTTCTGCTGTAATTCCAGTAATCTGGAAGCATTTGTCTTTTTTACCTCTGTCCCAAGTATTAATTGAAGTTAGCATATTACCTCTAATTTGCTTAAGAAACCTTATTGAATTGCCAGTGGAAACTTCAGGACATGAAAGGTATAATATCTCTTCACCAGCATTTCTTTCGTGATGAATGAAACACTGCTCCTCTCCTTTTTTCTCCACAAGCTTCCTTGAGTTTACATAATTGTTTAAAAATCACATCTCATTCATTTTCTCAAACAAACTCAGGAATTCTAAGAGAATTCCTTGATGTAGCCAAGCTTATGATTTTCAGTTCTCTGTTTCACTTGTAAGTTTATTTCACAAGTTCTGAACCCGTCTAATCAACTTATCCCAACTTCCCAGTTTACCAATTTTAGTGTGACCATTTTTTTCTCACCAAGCTACATATCTTCCTGCATGTTATTCCTGAATTCTCAAGCCACTGACCTCCACAGCAGCTGGCAAAGTGCAGGTTTGGGTGTCAGAGGACCTGGATTCTAACCCCAACCCTGCTTTATACAGAGATTCTCCAGCCAGGGCTGTCTGAGAGGCAAGCTGGGGGAAACCCAGAGCATTTAAACTGGTGCCCTAAGCCAGATTAAATGCCAAGTGAGGCAGTGCTGTCTAGTGGAAAGAGCCCAGGCCTGGGAATCAGGAGACCTGGGCTCTACACTCAGCTCTGCAACTGGCCTCTGGCTGACTTTGGGCAAGGCACTTAACTTCCCTGTGTCTCAGTTTCCTCATCTATAAACTGGAGATTCAATGTCTGTTCTCATTCCTACTTAGACTGCGTGACGGGGACGTGTCAGACCTGCTTATCTCACCTCAAAGTGTTTGAGTGTTTGGCATATCATAAGTGCTTAATACCATGATTATTATACTCCCCAAGTGTTTGGTACAGTGTTCTGCACACAGTAAGTGCTCAATAAATTCCAGCGATTAAAATCATCCTTCCATGATTCTCCACCAGTCCAATCATCCCCGTTTATGGAGAAGAATAAGTCTTGATCATTTTGAAAGACAACTTTTTCCTGTATTTTGTTCTGTATCCTTAGTCAAAGCTCAGAAAGGGAAGTCTCTACAAGCCAATATCACCACTGAATAAAGGACTAATTTCTCCCAAAGCATGATGGGGGCAGGAAGGCTATTCTAAGAGGTCATAAAAAGGTCAGGCAATCTTACAATGATTTAGGGAGTCATCTACCAGCCATGCATGGTTATGTGTCTGCCCAGGATGTAGTATAGAACAGAAAAAGGGAGAGTTTGGAAAAAAGGTGGTGCACTTACAGACTAGCTGGGATGATATGACCACCATTCATTAAAATCACATGCAGCGTGGCTTAATGGAAGGAACCCAGGCTTGGGAGTCAGAGAGTCATGGGTTCTAATCCCAGCTCCACCACTTGTCAGCTGTGTGACTTTGGGCAAGTTATTTAACTTCTCTGTGTCTCAGTCACCTCATCTGTAAAATGGGGATTAAGATTGTGATCCCCATGTGGGACAACCTGATTACCTTGTATTTACCTCAGCACTTAGAGCAGTGTTTGGCACATAGTAAGTGCTTAACAAATACCATCATCATCATATCCTCCAAGAGGCCTTCCCCAAATAAACCTTCATTTCCCCTACTCCCTCTCCCTTCCATGATGTCTATGCCTTTGGATCTGTACCCTTTTAGCCCTTGATAGCCCCCCGCCCCTGGTTCAGTCCCACAGAGTATATACATATACATATATACTCTGGGTAATTGGTGGATTGATCATTGATCAATCAGTGGTGCTTTTGAGTATTTTCTCAGGGCAAAGCACTGTACTAAATATTTGGGAGAGAACCACACAATAAAGTTGATAGACACTTATAGATAAATAAATTATGGAGATACTATATATACATATATGCATATATTATAATGTATACATATGTGTCTCCATAATTCATTTTAATGTCTCTCTCCCCCTTCGTATTAGAAGCTCTTGTGGGCAGGGAAAGTGTCTATCAACTTTATTGTGTAGTTCTCTCCCAGGTATTTAGTACTGCTTTGCCCTCAGAAAACACTCAAAAATACCACTGATTGATCGATGATCAATCCACAAATTATTCATTCATTCAATCGTACTTATTGAGCGCTTACTATGTGAAGAGCACTGTACTAAGCGCTTGGGAAGTACAAGTTGGCAACATATAGAGACGGTCCCTACCCAACAACGGGCTCAAAGTCTAGAAGGGGGAGACAGACAACAAAACAAAACATGTGGACGGGTGTCAAGTCAATTACCCAGCGGATTTGTCTCCCCATTCCCAGGAACCCGGGATACAATAGTTCCGGCCATTAAAACTTTCTCAGAATCCTCCTCTCCAGCTGGGCACAAGTCTGATTGGAAGTGAAATTCTATCCGACCAAAGAGGGAAGTACAATGGACCTTAGAGTTATCCATGACCCAGACTGCTTTAGTGGTCATTTCATATATCTTCTTTCTGGGAGAATTAATTTCCTTAGTGAGATATTTAATGGCTTAATGAAAAGACAGTCAACTCACCGAGTCCTCTAATTAAAGGCTGAATATTTAAACTGAAGGAACCAGTTCATGTCTACCTACAAAAATACTTTTCAAATTTGAAGGAAAAGTTGGATGAGGTGAAGCATAAAGAAAAACTACAGTATTATCCCCTAGAGCTGAAAGTGTTATGACTGTCCCAGTAAGATTTCCTGGTCTCTTGAGAAATTGTGTTCTCACTGGCAAACCCTCCCTATATTTCTAAGTCACACTTTTCTTCAGCTTTCACTGTTAATGATGAAAAAAGGTCCATAGAGAATATGTCTGGGACTGTGCAAAGTGGAGACTTGAACTTAAATCTGAAGCAAATTCTCTTCCCAAGATGTGTATAAAAAAGTCTTCCAACCTTTTTTGAAAATTCTCTTAGCACTAACTCAGTAATCCCCACATTAGAATCCTGAGGAAAACTTCAGGTAGGAAGAAGAATAATCTGATAATGGTCTTTGTATTTAAATAGCACATTTTTCAAAAAGAGCTTAAATCATTTTTCCCAGATGATTACCTCAACAGTGTCTGAACAACGGCAAACACACCGTGTCTCCACAAACTGACCTTCAGTACCCATGTTGAATCCCAGGGTAAGCCTACATCTCTGTGAGATTCAGATTTCTGAGATTGGGACCAATTGCTAAAATGACCTGAGGAGCAAAACCAGGCCTCTGTCAGATGGGGTATTTGGAAAAAATTAAGGAGTTAATAGATCTGACAAGGCTCAGAGGAAAATTCTGGGTAAATCTTTCAAAGAGTTGTAACATGTCTGAAGATAGACCAGATTGAGGTACAGTGAGTAGGTTAACATCAGAGGAGCGAAGTATGAGGGCTGGGTTATAGTAGGAGAGATGCCAAGTGAGGTAGGAGAGGGGTCGGTGATTGAGAGCTTTAAAGCCAATGGTAAGGAGTTTCTGTTTGATGCAGAGTTGGATGGACAGCCATAGGAGGTTTCTGAGAAGTGGGGAAACATAGCCTGAACGTTTTTTGTATAAAAATGATCCAGGCAGCAGAGTGAAGTATGGACTGGAGTGGGGAGAGACAGGAGACAGGAAGGTCAGTAAGGAGGCTGATACAGTAATCAAGAAAGGTTAGGATAAGTGCTTGTATTAACATGGTAGCAGTTTGGATGGAGAGGAAAGGATGGATTTTCTTAATCAGGATTTAGCGATAGACTGAATATTCATTCATTCAATCGTATTTATTGACTGCTTACTGTGTGCACAGTACCGTACTAAGCACTTGGAAAGTGCAGTTTGGCAACAGAGACAATCCCTACCCAACAATGGGTTCACAGTCTATGTGGTTTCAATGAGGCAGCAGGGTCAAGGATAATACCAAGGTTAATCCCTTTGCCAAGTCTTAATCCCCATTTTACAGATGAGATAATTGAGGCACAAAGAAGTTAAGTGGTTTGCCCAAGATCACACAGCAGACAAGTGGCAACTCAGGTCCTCTGACTCCCAGGCCTGTGCTTCTTTCTACTAAGCTACGTTGCTTCCCCCTAATGAGGCCTTTATTTTCTGGGTATTTTTTCCTTGATTACTTTTTAAGTTTATTTAAGACAGCAAGCCTGGAAAATCAATAAAGGACATACAAATTTTCCAGATACACATTTCTTTCTCCAAATCTTCCCTAATACCTTTGCTTACTCTGAATGTCCAAAGTGTCTGTTCAAGTAAATAAGAGAAAATCAATAACAGTAACAATGAGGGCAATTGTTTTTACTCAAGTTGATGGCAAAGCCTGGCAGTTCCAATCTCATTTATAAGCAATGAATTTCCCTTAGCTTCTCACCAAATGAAAAAAATGAATTTAGCATCAAACAGTTAGTGAGGTTTATTTAGAATAAGGACATCTGAGTCCCTTTAGATTGGACTGATAATTTTACCTTTTAGACCATCAATGGTATTTATTGAGTGCTTACCGTGTGCAGCACACTGTATTAATCACTAGGCAGATTACAATACAACAGAGCTGGTTGCCACATTCCCTTCCCCCAATGAGCTAGAGTGGGAGACAGACATTAATATAATTTAAATGTTGTTGTTGCTTAAAATGTTCACAAGACACATTTGTTATCAAATTAGTTCCCAAATATGCTAAGAAAGCACTAACAGTTGGAGGTTGATGTTATCTACTATATGTTAGTTTAGATGGGCAAACTAAGTGGTGACTTGTATCAATTATCCAAATAATTCAGAAACAAAACTGCTACTGGAGAAAACAATTATCCTGGATTATCCAGGTTGACTGTCTACATGGAGAGAAAATGTTTGTTTGTCTTTTCTCTTGTATTATGCCGAATAGTTGTGTAGGTTGGGGCTTTATATCCTTTTTCTTTTTCTCTTCAGAATGACATTTAAGTAGTACTTGACCACTGGCCTATAGGAGGAAAAACTGGTAGAGAATGTAAATGGAAAACAGTAACATGGAAACATAAACAACAGTTTTGGGAACACAGCAAACATTAAAAAACTAAACTGTTATCTGAAGCAAGTAAGTACTCAAACAATGATTCTCATCCAGAGCTGGCAGGAGACAGGTGAAGGCTACGGAGTGATGTTGAAATATGACATCACAATGTTATGAAGTCACTCATGCTCCAAAGCAGGATGGGTCCAGCCCACTGCATAGTGCTGGTTCAAGCTCCACACCTCCACTTTCATCCGAGTTCTAATCTCGGCTCTGCTAGCTGCCTGTTGTGTGACCTTGGACAAGTCACTTAGCAGTTTACTGGATAGAGCATGGGCTGGGAGTCAGAAGGACATGGGTTCTAATCCCAGCTTTACCACTTGTCTGCTGTGTTACCCTGGGCAAAACAACTTTTCTGTACCTCAATTCCCTCATCTAGAAAATGTGGATTAATATTGTAAACCCTCTGTGGGACAGGGACTGCGTCCAACCCAATTACCTTGTAACTAACCCAGCACTTGGTACAGTGCCTGGCACATAGTAAGTGCTTAACAAATACTATTATCATTATTATTATTTTCTGAGCTTCAGTTTCCTCATCTGTAATGTGGGGGTTTAATACTTGTTATCCCTCCTACTTAGACTCTGAGCCCTACTTTGGACAGGGAATGTGTCCGACCTGATTAAATTGCATCTACCCCAGAACCCAGTACAGTGCTTGGCACATAGTGAGCACTTGACAAATTCCATAATTATTAAAATTATCTTCTTCAGAAACTTCTCCAACTTATGTCTGAGAATGATCCAAGGAGATGGTGCTCATCTGGGCCACAGAAAACATGGAGAGGGTGGAAACTTAGGCTAGGCAGGAGAAGACTTTGGATACATTAGCAACATCAGATCCCCTGGCTCAAGATGCCTTTGAGTGATGTCAGTAGTCTGGAACTGGCAGCAGCACCCCACCAGGTCTGTCTCCCCTTTTAAACTACAAACCCCTTTTGGATAGGGGACATGTCTACCAACTAACTCTCTTGTACTGTACTCTTCCAAGTATTTAGTACAGTGGTCTGCCCACAATAAGCATTTAGTAAATGTCATTATTACTACTACCACTACTACTACTACAACTGCCATTACTGCTACTACTCACCTCTGAATGTAGGGCATTGATGAAGGAGACCCATGTAGAAGCACAGATTTGACTTTGGCCCTGCTCTTACTGATGACCAAAGAGTGCAGTCCTATCTTAAATCTTTGAACAAACCCTGGGCTCTCAGCCCAGACCTGAGGAAACTTTCAAAGACACTCTTTCGTTCTATAACTAGATGCATGTCATCTAGTCTCTGTCCTCACAACCATACATTGGTTTAAATTGCTTTAGGGTAACTGATAACTTGGTCCTGTTCTCTCCTATGCCAATGCAGTGTTCGAATCAAATAGGATCTAAGAGTCAAGTGCCTTATTGGGTGGCTACAAGGAGAAAGAGTAATAAAGTATTGCTTTGGCTGCCATTGGGAAGGGAGGAGAGTAGGAATAGGATGATGATGATTGTGGCATTTGTTAAGCACTTACTTTGTGCCATGCATTGTACTAAGAGCTGAGGTGCATACAAGCAAATTGGGTTGGACACAGTCCCTGTCCCACGTGGGGCTCACAGTCTCAATCCCCATTTTACAGATGATGTAACTAAGGCACAAGTAAGTAAAGTGACTTGTCCAAGGTCATAAAGCAGACAAGTGGTGGAGCCGGGATTAGAACCCATTACCTTCTGACTCTTAGGCCTTGCTGTATCTACTATGCCATGCTGCTTCTCTAGGAAGGATCCTTGACTAGAAAGGATATGTTCCTTTCTAGTGTAAGCTATTCAAATCCCTGTACAACCCTCTGCAAACACAGTCCAAATGAGGATAGAGGTGGCCTCACCTCAAGAAAGCAGGAATAAGAGATCTGCAAAGAAATTTGCAGGAACTCACAAGCCCAGAGGGGACAGATGGATGCCATATACCAGGTTTCTCCCTAATACAATCACTTTCAGCTCACAGTCTCCCTAATAACTGTGGTAATTGTTAAGCATTTACTTTGTGCCAAGCACTGGGGCAGATACAAGAATAATCAAATCAGACAGAGTCCCTGTCCACAAGGGGTCACAGTCAAAGTAGGAGGGAAAACAGGTATTGAATCCCCATTTCACAGACAAGGAAATTGAGGTTCAGAGAAGTTAAGTGATTTGCCCAAGATCACACAGCAGACAAATGGCAGAGTCAGGATTAGAACCCAGGTCCATGCTCTTTCCACTAGACCACACTGCTTCCCAAAGTACCACTGGATTTCTCAGTGACAAGTTGTTGACCCATCATCTAAGATTCTCGGATGATTAGTTTCAGCACTACAGAACCCCACAGCATGACCCCAACCAGTGACACAGGCTCTGGGACATCAATCATTCAGTGATATTTATTAAGTACTTACAGTGTGTCAGACCATGTGATTCTTGGTCACAGCCAAGAGCATGGATGACTATAGTCCAAATTCACACAGCTGACAACTGGCAGAGCCGGTATTCGAACCCATGACCTCTGACTCCAAAGCCCATGCTCTTTCCACTGAGCCATGCTGCTTCTCTACTGCTTCTCTGCTTTAAGTGTGAAGAGAGCTCACTTGGCCTCTATTCCTGGGACCTCTCTCTCCCTTAGGTGGTCACCAATTCCTCTGGGCATCACTACTACCCCATTACAGCTCCCAGGGCCCAGGACGTCCTCCTCTACTGGTCTACTAACCTGACTCCACTGGATCCCACACTGCTTCATTTCTGTCACCGAGGAACCGCCAACCAAGCCTGCCTTCCACCATCCTGGTGCAACAGAGGAAAACAGCTGCAGCCCAGCTCTGCCTCCACAAAACCTCAGCTAAATTGTGGAAGCTGTTGCTACAGTACTCACCGTGTTCATGGCTGCGACTTTGGATTCTGAGTCATGAGTATATGTTTCCGACTTGTACTTCCCAAGCGCTTAGTCAAGTGCTCTGCACACAGTAAGTGCTCAATAAATACAATTGAATGAATGAGTGAGTCCGAAATTCTCTCCTCTAGACAGAGTGCCCTAATGATGGGGCGAGGGGGGGGTGGGGGGGGGCCGGCGGTTTGTCTTTTTGTTGTGTTAATGTTTTGCTTCATCTCTCCTTATGTGTCTGCCTCCAGTTTCCTCTCCCTCTTTTTATTTTCAGATGAGTAATGAGTAATTCCCCCTGTGAATTCTTCCCGGTGTCTAATACAGTGTTCTGTATATGATAAGCACTTTAGAAATGCCATTATTGTTTCTACTACTACTGCTGCTCTACTACTACTGAAGTGGGGCAAGAGTTCAGCGAGCTCCTAAAGGGCAAAGTGAATTGGCAACCACCAGAAAATCTGTACCCTCCAGGGGCTGTGTTTAAGAGTAAGCACACTTTAGAAAGAAGTAGACCGTCTCCACTCCTGCCTGAAAGCACTAGGTGATGCACAAACAGAGTTGATAGCAAAACAGAAAGAAAGGGGCAACCTCTTTGAGATTCATGCAGAGAAGGTCGAGAAAGCCCAGTGACTGACTGAAGATTCACAGAGAAAGAGATGAGCTGCTAGATAGGGTATCTGAGTTAGAGTTGCTTAGATACGGGACAGCAGAAGCCCCTTTCTCTCCCCCATCTTCCCTCTCCCTCCAGTCACCAGCACAGCAGGGCAGAGATGAACCCCAACATCCCAGGCTCCCCCTCTTCCTCAATTTCCCTCTTTCCATCCCTGCTCCTCATTCTCACAGTGCCAGGGAAAGCAGGAGGGACTGGAGCCAGAGGGAGAGGAAAAGCAGCTTGGCCAGAATGAGGCAGCTCAGAGAGTGAAAACCAGGTGGTTACAGAGAAGAGGCCCCTGATTCTGACAGAGAGCTACCCATGACATTACTGGGAAAGGCTTTTAAGATGCGTGAATGCTTGACAAACCCCGATCCTGTAATTGGCAAGCTAATGGGTCCTGCCTCTTATGGACATTCTAAAATGTGTTGCCCTTGGAATGCCTGAAGGCAGATCTAGATGTGACAACTCCAGGTGGCAGGAGATTCAGGAGCCTGTGGAAAGGGCACTGCTGAGGTTCCAGGGATAGGAAGGAGGGAGGAGACATGGGTAATTATCAGTTAATGAGACCCGAGAGTTTAATCGGGAAACTCGGGGCCCAAGTCGGCAGCCCTGGGTCAGACTGCAGGAAGAGATGCTGCAGAAAACTGGCAAGCGCAGCCCTATGTGCTCAGCCAGGTGAGAAGAGAGGAGGAGGCTTTAGAGTGACCTGGGGGATAGGCTACAGGCACAATTGGCAGGTGCATTTGAGGTACGAAGCGCACAGCATTCCCAGAGCATCTGGCTGGCTGCCGCCCAGAGAAGCAGTGTGGCCTAGTGGAAAGAGCATGGGACTGGGAGTCAGAGGATCTGGGTTCTAATCTCGGCTCCGCCACTTTTCAGCTGTGTGACTTTGGGCAAATCACTTAACTTCTCTGTTCCTCAGTAACCTCATCTGTAAAATGGGGATTAAGATTGTGAGCCGCACGTGGGACAACCTGATCACCTTGCATCCCCCCAGTGCTTAGTAAACAGCGCTTAATACGATCATTATTATTATTACGATTGATAATAATAAAAATGGAAATAAGGTCAACTCTCCCTCAGATGCCCAGATTTATAGTTGTCTGACCTTTGTCTTGTTCACTTTTTTGATGTACATGAGCAACTGACACTAGCATTTTGTATCTTTACCCAGTGGAAATGGTCCTGGGTGTTTCTCCCTAATAATAATAATAATGATGTTATATGTTAAGCACTTATGTATCAAGCACTGTACTAAGTGCTGAGGTAGATACAAGCTAATTAGGTTGAACACAGTTCCTGTCCCACATGGGGCTCACTGTCTTAATCCCCATTTTCCAGAAGAAGGAACTGAGGCACAGAGAAGTTAAATGATTTGACCAAGGTCACACAGGAGACAAGTGACACAGACAGGATTAGAACCCAGGTCCTTCTGACCCTCAGGCCCATATTCTAAGGCTGGGTTTTGATGAACACAAGCACCCTAGTATTCACATCCTGCATCTCCACCCTGTGCAAATAATGCTGGACCTTTCTCCAGGGGCTTGTCATAATAGTAACAGCATTTAACAATCTCCAACTTGGTGCACTAAGACTGTGTAGTACAACTCAGACCCAACATACCTGTATTGCATTATTTTAGGCTACAAATATTCACTGCTGTCATTAAGGTACCATCGCATACCAGCCAATAGAAACAATTCTGGTCAAATGGGCATCAATTATCAGGCTTTAATCATCTGGATATTTCAGATTAAAGTATCTGTTTCTTTGAATGGTCTTCATTAGGCTTTAGGAAAGGATTACCACTGGGGCTAGGTTAAATTTCGGGAGAGTATTAGGAGTAAGCTAAAAGCATGGTTCAATGCCTGACAACACTCACTCACTCACTCTAAATAATAATAGTAACAATAATAATAATCATAGAATATTTTGAGTGCTTACTATGTGCCAAGCACTGTACTAAAGCACTGGGGAAGATACAAAGTAATCAAGTTGGACACAGTCCTCATCCCACCCGGCACTCACAGTGGGAGAGAGAACAGATATTTCATCTCCATCTTACATATGAGGAAACAGAGGCACAGAGCAGTTAAGTGACTTGCCCAAGGCCACACTCCCAGGCCCATATTCTCGCCACTAGACCATGCTGCTTCTCAAACTGTGAGTCCCATATGGAACAGGGGCTCAGCCTGACCAAATTTCCTTATATCTACCCCTGTAGTTGGCACATAGCAAGTACTTAACAAATACCATTATTATCAATCAATGGTATTTATGTATGAAGACTTGTTTCCTGTCCACAAAGAGTTTACAGTCTAGAAAGACAGACATTAAAATAAATTTCTAGCTCGTTGTAGGCAACGAACATATCTGCCAGCTCCGCTGTATTGTACTCTCCCAAGTGCTTACTACAGTGCTTTTCACATAGTAAGTGTTCAATAAATATCACTGATTACAGATATGTCCATAAGTGCTTTATCCAATACAGATCACCTACATCCAAAGAAGAGACACTTCCTGAATAAGCAACTGCTGCAAAAATTCCTCTGAAATGATATGTCCCTTCACAGTTTCCTTTGCAGCATGAAATACTAACCAATGCTCAACCTAGTTCTTTCCAGATTAAAGGATCAACTATAGTTGCCTCATACCATGTTTGAATATGAAGGGTGACTATGAGGATATAATTATCTAAAGAGCAATTTCTCCTATTCGTGGGCTAACATTCCAACCAGGAGGCTGCCATCTGAAATGGGAACATATTCTCCTTTGAGGCTCAGGAAAAAAATTTACCACTTGGAAAAATCAATTGCCTTTAAAGCAGTTAGGTGGGAGGGAGTTTGATCAGACACAAATTGCTCAGGAACTTCATTCATTTTGTGCAGTAATTAAATAGAAGCCGTTCTTATATATGATTATAAATGGCCTAACAAGGCAAATTAAATCTTCAGAGAGTTCGGGACTAATTAGCTCCAAAACACTGCCATAAAAAATCAATTTTCCTATTGCCCAGAACAAGCAAAATACCAATGTTGTGGAGCATTGCCCTGAAAGGCAACAAAGAAATGCAGAGAGAAATGATGGCTTCGTGGATTTAATTCAAGCCAAATTAATTAAACTGGTCATACTTCATTGCTTCCATTTTTTGGTTCACAGATTTTGATTAAGGAAAATTTTAATTCAGAAAAACTACATTGTAGTTCTTTGTTCTATTTTTTATGTTATTTGTTAAGGGCTTACTATGTGCTAGACACTGTACTAAGTGCTGGAGTAGACACAAGTTAATCAGGTTGGACACAGTCCCTGCCCCACATAGGGCTCACAGCCTTAATCCCCATTTTACAGATGAAGTAACTGAGGCACAGAGAATTTATGACTTACCCAAGGTCACACAGCAGACAGTGGGAAACCTGGGATTAGAACCCAGGTCCTTCTGACACCCAGGCCTGTACTCTGTCCATTGGGCATGCTGCTTCTCTAATTCTTTGGTTTTCCCAGAGAGCAACTGGAAACTAGTTCCAGGATTTGACCCTGTGAGTGTCCCATTTCGTTTTGAAAAACAACACAGCCCCTCTGGCTCATGGAGGGTCTTAGCTTGTTGGTAATTTCCCCTTTAGTGGAGTCTAGCCAGTATATCACAGCTCACAGCTCTAAGCAACATGGCTCAGTGGAAAGAACCCAGGTTTTGGAGTCAGAGGTCATGGGTTCAAATCCAGACTCTGCCAATTGTCAGCTGTGTGACTCTTTGGGCAAGTCACTCCACTTCTCTGTGCCTCAGTTACCTCATCTGTAAAATGGGGATTAAGACTGTGAGCCCCCTGTGGGATAACCTGATCACCTTGTAACCTACCCAGCGCTTAGAACAGTGCTTTGCACATAGTAAGTGCTTAATACACACCATCATTATTATTATGTGCCTTAATGCTGTTATCAAATAATTGCTGATTGCAAGGTCCTCCATTAGACTGTAAACTCCTTAAGGGCAGGATTATGTCTATATATAGTGCTCTCCCAAGTGCTTTGCACATGATAAGGTGCTCAATAAATGAGCACCTAGGTCAAATCATGAGTCCTCCAGCATTCACCCTGACTTGTCTATTAGGGCGGATTTTTCCTTCCGCTGCCTCCCCCTCCCCAACATTTTCAGTGAGAAGAGCAGGGTGCTGGTGAGGAAAGGGAGCTGCAACCAACCATGAGATAAACAAGCGCACATCACAAACTTCAGGACAGTGAGAGGAATGAGGTAGAGTGTGGCAAAGAATGAGGGAAGAGGACACTGAAACTACCCTCAAAGGTGACCAATGGTCCCCTTCTTGCCAAATCCAACAGCTTCTACTCTATCCAAATCTACTCCAGCACTTAGTTCAGACCTGGAACATAGTAAGCACTAAACAAATTCCATAATTATCATTATTATTATTATCCAAATCCCTTTGTCCTCTCAGATGCATAATCAACCAGCCCCTTCTCCAGAAACATTATCCAGCCTTGCCTTCACTGGCACTGTCCTCTTTTTTATAATTTTTAAGCGCTTACTATGTGCCAGGCACTGTAGTAAGCACTAGGGTAGATGCAAGCTAATCAGGTTGGATACAGTCCATGTCCCACATGGGGCTTACAGTCTTAATTCCCATTTTACGATGAGGTAACTGAGGCACAAAGAATTGAAATGACTTGTCCAAGGTCATGAAGCAGACAAGTGGCAGAGCCAGGTTTAGAACCCAGATCCTTTTGACTCCCAGGCCTACACTCTATCCACTAAACCCCACTGGTTCTCCTCCTTTCTCTCTGACTGCTCCTTCTCAGTCTCTTTCAAGGGCCCTTCCTCTAACTACCACCCCTATACTGTTAGAGCCCCTCAAGGCTCAGTTCTGGGACCCTTTCTATTCTTCATCTACAGTCACATTCCCTTGGAGAACTCATTCACTCCCGAAGACTCCACTACCATCTCCATGCGGATAATTCCCAAATCTTCATCTCCAGCCCTGATTTCTCTCCTCCTCTACAGTTTCGTAATTCCTCCTGACTTCAGGACATTGCCATTTGGATGCCCTGCCAACACCTCCAACTAAGCATCTCCAAGACAGAACTCCTCATCTTCACACACAAACCCTATTCCCCCCCCTAACTTTCCCATCACTGTAGATAGCACCACAATTCTTTCTCTCAAGCCAATACCCTTGTCTCGTCTCTCTTATCCAACCCACATATTCAATTTGTTACCAAATCCTATCTGTTCAACCTTCACAATATCACTAAAATCTGTTCTTTCTTCTGCATCCATACTGCAACCATGTTCACCCAAGCACCCAAGGTGGCCCTATCCCACCTTCATTCCAGCATCCTCACCCTTGGTGATCTCCCTGCTTTCTGTCCCCCCCGCTCCAGTCCACACCTCACTCTGATGCTGCATCAGTTTTCTACAGAACAATTCAGTCCATGTTTCTCCACTCCTCAAGAACTTCCAGTGGTTGCCCATCCATCTTTGCATCAAACAGAAACTTCTTACCATCGGCTGTAAAGCACTCAGTCAGCTCTCTCCCTCCAGTCTCACTTCTCTGGTTCCTACTATGATCCTGCCCACTTCACTCCTCTAATGCCAACCAACCCCCTATACCGCGATCTTATCTATCACACCACCAGCCCCTCACCCACATCCTGCCTCTGGCCTGGAACATGCTCCATATCCAACAGATGATCACTCTCCCCACCTTCAAAGCCATATTAAAAGCACATCTCTCTCAAGAGGTCTTCCCTGACTAAGCCCTCATTTTCTCTTTGCCCATTTCCTTCCGCGTCATCCTTGCACTTGGATTTACATTTTTTTAGTCACCCACTTTCAGTCCCACAGCACTTACGTACATAGCTGCAATTTATTTATACTGACATCTGTCTCCCCTCTGAACTGGGAATGTATCATAGTGTATTCTCCCAAGCACTTAGTAAAGTATTCTGCACACAGTGAGCACTCAATAAATATGATTGATCAGTTGATTGATTGGGAAGTTTCAGGATACATAGTGATCCCTGATTTCTCTTTCTGTTCCCTGGAAATAACTAGCTCACTAGCCTTCCTTTACCCTTTCAGGTATTTACTTTCCTCCATGAAAGTAATGGACCTCCACCCCCAGTGATTTCAAAGCGCCCTATTCGAATGGTGGCTTCTAAGCACAAATGTGGGTGTGACTTTTTCTGGGGGATTAACATTAAGTCTTGATGATTCATAGTTAAAGTGACCTTTTGTGGATTATCTGGGAAAGATGGATTCATTCTACCATCGAGATTATATATTATCTTCCGTTCTGAAAGTATTCATACCACATTTCCCCACCCTTAGTGCTGATAATTCAGAGTTGATACTATCTTAAAACAAGTTCATCTAGAAGTTACCACCTAAATACTGGCCTGGTGGACAGAATGCCTAGTACTGGGAGTCAGGAGACCAGGGTTGGAGTTCCAGCTCGATCACTATTGGGTGTCCTTGGGCAAGTTATTTAACTTCTCTGGGTCTCAATATTCCTATCTGCAAAATGGGAATAAAGATTGATTTTGAGCCCCTGTGTGGTACAGGACTGTGCTGTATCAGATAACCTTGCATCTGTCCCAGCACTTGGTACATAGTAAGTGCTTAGACCATTTAACAGATCCAACACAACTTTGTTATATAAATTTTAACTCCCTTGATTTTCTGCTCATTGTGTTTTCTTTTCTTAGATCCTTAGAAAACAATATAGTAGAATGAGGCTTCAGTGTGACCTCATAGGGCTTATATTCAATGACATTTATTGAACACTTACTGTGTGCAGGGCACTTCACTAAGTGCTTGGGAGAGTATGGTATAGCAGAGTACCCACAACCTTATAATCATGCCAGAGAGTTGAGTCAAGGCTTTCCCCAGCTCACATGTACAAAAGCCTCGGGAGAGATTATTTACAGCCAAAGTAATCTGTACCCTCCCTCACCTAGGATAATAATAATAATAATGATGGCATTTCTTAAGCCCGAGCACTGTTCTAAGATAGCTATCACCCTACCATTAATAATCTTTGCCTTTACACTTGAGAAGCAGCGTGGCTCAGTAGGAAAGAGCATGGGCTTAGGAGTCAGAGGTCATGGGTTCAAATCCCGGCTCCACCAATTGTCAGCTGTGTGACTTTGGGCAAGTCACTTAGCTTCTCTGTGCCTGTCACGTCATTTGTAAAATGGGGATTAAGACTGTGAGCCCCACGTGAGACAACCTGATCACCTTGCAACCTCCTCAATGCTTTTCACATAGAAAGCACTTAATAAATGCCACTATTATTGTTGTTGTTGTTATTATTATTATAATGGAACCATATGGTCTCAGAGGACATTGGAGTTCATAGTAAAACAATGAGAGAAAAAACTGGAATAACATTATCAAATGTAGGTAGAAAGAAAATTAGGATAGAATGTGAAGTTTCTTGGCTTTTTAGCTTTTGTTCCCTAGGATAAATTCCTCCAGGATCAACAGGAAGTTCCTACAATCTGTATCTCATCTGCCCACCCTCCAGACTGTGTGGAGACCCTTAGTGGTCCTTCTAGGTTCAATCTCTACTTGGTGTGCTTCATGAAAGGAGTTGCATGGCTTCAGCAATGATTAACGGAACCAAAAACCCAAGAAAAATCCAGAAAGGAGCTCAGGAACACTTATTCCTTTAGGAGAAGGCTCTGGTATTTGGCTAGGACATCTGTAGGGGGCTCTTAGTAACCTGGAGCATTCCAACAGCCCCTGCATTGGCTTATCATCTTATGAGCAATGAGAAGGAGCCACTGGTCTCCCCAATTCCAGTCTGGACCAGTGTAACACAACGTGACGGACACTCCTTGATGCCCACTCCACAAGAGCGATTGCTCCCCTCCCACACCCCAGTTTTTCCAACTGGACCCTCAGGCTGACTCATCTCAGCTCTCTCAAGAGACCAGAGAGTTTTCAATCAGGAATGAAAATATCTCAAATAATGGCTTTCTGACCTGTTCCCTCTTTGAAGCCTGTTCCCTTCCAGGGCTCATCCCTGTCTAAAACCCCCTCCTCCCTTCTACCAAAAGCTCAAAAGGAAAAGTTGATAGCTATACATGTCCACACAGCAGAATCACCACAGATGGAGACCCTCACCCACCCACCACTCACCTACAGAACCCAGAGTTATAAGCTGAAAACACACTGCTTCACTTGCTGATTGAGGTCAGAACTAGGGTTTTGAGCACAGAGCATTTTCACTTATTCATGTTCATTATGGGAGAATGTTGCGACGAGATGGCAGAAGGAAAGGGTGGTCACAAGTGACTGGAAATGAAAATCAAACACGATCTAAATTATGGAGGGGAAAAAAGGCCCTGCAGATCATTCTCTTTCATTCAGGGCCGGGGGATCTGATTTGGTATCCTTGGCAACACGGTTTGAGGAAAAACAAGTCTTCCCGACAGCCTAGGTTTTAATGAAAAATGGCAATGCTTCCCATACAAGCAGAGAGACAGAAGAATGACAATGAGTTTTTCTTATTCTATCTGGCTTTCACTCTCACGTGGCACCTCTTCAATAAAGTTAATTCACTTCTCCAGGTTCTCCAAAGCAATGAGACTGCGTAGGGGAAATCCAATATGCAAAACTGGGGAAATCTACCCATTCATTGGACAAAGACTGAAAATGAAGACTCCAGGGTCATTTTGATATCATTTCCCCAGATATAACAAGAAACAAAGCCAATTCATGTCCCATTATTGCTTTGCTGATTTAATAGGAGAAAAACCTTATGATTAAAGTTCCACGGATGTTATCATACAATGAAAGCGAAGAACCTAAAAATAGAAGTTGACACTTTAACCTCATTAGACTTGAGTACAAATGAATGAAATTAACAAAGTTGGCTTTAAATGTCCTTTTCTTGTTATTGATTTTCACCATCATTTTAGAATTAGGACCTGGAGTGAAAGGACCTGGATTCTAGTCCCAGCCCTGCCACTTGGAAGGTGTTTGAACTTGGGCAGGCCACTTAACTTCTCTATGCCTCAGCTTCCTCATCTGCAAAATAGGGATTCAATGCCTGTCCACCTTAGACTGTGAGCTCCATGTAGGTCCTGATTATCTTGTATCTACTTCAGAACTTAGTACAGTGTTTGTCATATACACTTAAATGCCACAACCATTATCATTATCACTCTAATCCTGGTTCCACCACTTGTCTGCTTTGTGGACTTGGGCCAGTCACTTAACTTCTCTGTAACTCAGTTACCTCATCTATTATGTGGGGATTAAGGCTGTGAGCCCAGTGCTAGACAGGGACCAACCTGATTAATTTGTATCTTACCCCAGTGCTTATTACAGTGCCTGGCACATGGTAAGCACTTAACAAAGACCATAATTTTTTTTAAATCACCAGACAACAGTTTTCATCCATTTTGAAGCCCTCCTAAAATCTCAACTACTGCAGGAAGCTTTCCTCAACTAATTCACAGAACCTTGATCACTTCATTTCAACAATCACCCTTACTACTTGTCTATTTTATTCTATCCTCAGTACTTTTGAACCTATATCTATTTGTATATAAAATTTTTCAGCAAATTCATCCTGATATATATGTACTCCTGCCTGTTATTGCCTTGTTTTTTCTCCTATGCCACTATTTACAAATAATTTTTATCATCCCCCCAATTAGACTGCAAGCTCCTTGAGAGCAGGGAATGACTTTTTGCTTCTGTTGTATTCACCTAAGTGCTTAGTGCAATGCTTACTGCACAAGTAGTGCTCAATAAATGTCACTGGCTGTTAGATGGGCAAATCTTCACAAAAGATTCTCTGTATACCAATCCTCCTGTTAAAGATCTACATCCAGTTCTTTTCTGCTTTTCATCCCCTGGGAGAACAGAAAGAGGTCTCACGAGTTTATTTGTCAAGTCATTGTCAACCTGACATCTATGTCTTATTCTAGTGAGGTTGTTTGACAGAAGTACCTGCCTTCAGAGTGAAACTGGTTTGCCCAGCAGGGTGTTTGGAGAGGTTTGCTATGAAGGATGAGTTGTTGGTTTCTTTGGAGAACTCGCAAACAAAATGTGTCTGTTTGTTTTAACCTCCAACACTGGAACCAGTTGCCTAGGTCAGCTGCTTCTTGCAGCCCAAACCAGCCTTGCCTCCGAGGTAGCCTCTTTCTGCCTCTGAGTTCAAACCCCCTGAAAGGCTAGGGAAGAAAAGAGAAAAGGGAAAGAAATGGTGAGTTTAGCCCAGAAACCCAAGAGACATGATAGAGAGAGAGTTGCCAGGAGGGAGGCAGGGGTACCCTGAGCATCAGTTTTACCTGAGGTCTTGGTTTTTTTCATATTCAACTCACTAAATGAGAGTTCCGGGAAGGGCCACTGTGACTGAAGCATGTTTATCAGTACAGTGTCAAGCGCTTAGTATAGTGTTCTGCACATAGTAAGCACTCAACAAATGCCATTGATGATTGATTCCATCCAATTTAGCGAGAAAGAAACATGGACCCAAGTGGTGCTTTAGCTCCCTCATACAGAGGGAGATAAATTAGACTGTGAACCCAATGTGGGACAGGGACTATGTTCAACCTACTTACTATCAACACTTAGTACAGTGCTTGGCACAGAGTAAGCATTTAATAAATACCATTCTACGTGTTGGGAAAAGAAGCTTCCAGCCCTGGGGCTCATTGGAAAATGCATTTAGCCATTTCTTGCAGGGAAGAGTCGGGGAGACAGGTCAGGCCAGGCAACCTCTTGATGTCCACTTCAGCTCCGTGACATAATTGGTCAGGCCAACCTCAGACAACTGTGCTTCCCACAAGTGAATCGTGCACTACAAAGTTTCATTTTAGCCATGTTGCCACCCAGGAGAAACCAGGCTAACAGTAGTGGTAAATGGCTCCTGGAATTATGCACACACCATCAGTCTCTCTTTCCAAGTATCGCTTCTTCTCCAAGGGAAGAATCATGGCCTGGTGGATAATACACAGGCCTGGGAGTCAGAAGGACCTGGGTTCTAATCCCAGCTCTGCCACTGGTCTGCTGTGTGACTTTGGACAAGTCACTTAACTTCTCTGGACCTCAGTTATCTCATCTGTAAAATGGGGATTAAGAGTGTGAGCCCCAAGTGATTAACTTGTATTTACCCCAGCACTTAGAACAGTGCTTGACACAGAGTAACCCCTTAACAAATGCCATTATTATTATTATTATTATTATTACCATTATTAAGCCCATCTCAGCCACCTGACTCACCACCCTAACATTACTGCATCTGGGGGAAAAACTCTTTCCCAGCTCTTAGTACAGTGGTCAGCACATAGTAAGTACTTAATAAATACTATTACTACTACTCTCCACCAGGCCACAGTTCTAACAGAGTCATTTATGGGCTATAAAATAATATAAAATGGTAAGGCAGGATTATAACCACCAAAGTCCTAGAGCAAAGTAAGTCTCCTAGCATTGGATCTAACCTTACAACACAACTGCGCTGGATGGGACATGGGAGGAGAATGGACAACAGCAGAATACCTAAACAACTGCTGAAACTAGAAATAGAAAGCAGGGGACAGATGAAATGTTTTCACGATATTGCAAAAACAAAAAGCTTCACACAAGGTTGTCTCCTCTTGGAAAAGTGGGAATCAACTGCCACAGATATATCAGCAGAGCACATGGCAACTAAAAACTCTGGCTCTTTTCAAGCTGTAGCGTCATAAGAATTGGGAGGAAGGAGGAAACTGTGAAACCAGAAGCAAACACTGCAAACATGACCAGCAACTCAGCAAGGGGCAGTGTTTGTGTAATAGTATTTATTAACCACTTACTATATGGAGTCTTCTAGACTGTGAGCCCACTGTTAGGTAGGGACCGTCTCTATATGTTGCCAACTTGTACTTCCCAAGCACTTAGTACAGTGCTCTGCACACAGTAAGTGCTCAATAAATATGATTGATTGATTGATTGGAGAGCTCTATTAAGCATTAAGAATAATAATGATGATAAAACTAATAGTAGTATTTGTTAGGCGTTTACTGTCTGCCAAGCACTATATTAAGCACTCGGGTACATACAAGATCATCAGGTCTCACGTGGTGAACACAGTCTAAGCAGGAAGGAGAACAGATGTCAAAGCCCCACTTTGTAGATGAGAGAACTGAGGCACAGAGAAATGAAGTAATGTATCCAAAACCATACAGCAGGTGGAGCTGAGATTAGAACCGAGGGAAGCAAGGATTAGAACCCAAGTCTTCTGACACCCAGGCCCCTGCTCTTTCTTAATGTTAGAAAACAGCATAAAGGTGGTAATTAGACAAGGGGCTCACAATCTATGGGTGTGTGTACAATACAGTCCAGGCTATGGTTCTCCACTGAGCTTTTCAATAATACACCCACTCATGTGGGAATTTCACCAACCGTGGCATTTTTATTCCATTTGAAAGAGCAGCTAGATAATAATAATAATAATAATAATAATAATAATGGCATTTATTAAGTGCTTGCTATGTGCAAAGCACTGTTCTAAGCGCTGGGGAGGTTACAAGGTGATCAGGTTGTCCCTCATGGGGCTCACAGTCTTAATCCCCATTTACAGATGAGATAACTGAGGCACAGAGAAGTGAAGTGACTTGCCCAAAGTCACACAGCTGATAATTGGTAGAGCCGGGGTTTGAACCCATGACCTCTGACTCCAAAGCCCGGGCTCTTTCCTACTGAGCCACACTGCTTCTGTGTGGTTTGTTAGATGTTTACTTTTATACTGCCACTTCTCAAAAATATTAGGTACAGCAAAGGTTATTGGGAGTATGATGAATGTTTATCTTTATTCTCTTTGTTCTTGTAGATCATTTTGTCAGTGATTTCATATCACAGCTAAAAGGACCTCTGGACCTTGAATGAATTCAATAACCATGACTCAGTTCACAGCGCAAAATTGAGCTGTCTCCTTTTCCATCTTATCTATTAAGGTCATACCATAGTGTTTGTTGCGTGCAAAATGGGTGGATCCCAAACCCTACAATTTTGACAAAATGGCAGCGTGTGGCAGCATTATTATAGGGAAAGTATAAAACAGGGTTTCTCAGGTATTCCCCATGTTCTTTTCAGCTCAAGGAAAGACATTTCTTTTCTCTTCTCGATCTTTTTACTGTTCATTCATTATTTATCGAGTGGTCTGGCATAGCTGGAAGGAGGAGAATAGGTTATAAAGGGTATAATACTGAATGCCAACTCACGCTGCCCGTTGTCACACTCCAACTCAGCAATCTGTTCACTTCAATGGAATAGCACCCCTGAGAAGGCAAGGCAAATCGAAACTTGCCTATCCGAAGACTTAATCTATAATAGCTTTCAGTTGACTCCATTAAACCTTTATGTGTTCACACTTCAGGTTTTAAGCTCATTAATAGAAAACCCTTCATCAAAATGAGCAGTTCATCAATCAACAATGCTTTTACTGAGCATTTACTTTGTGCAGAGCATTATACTAAACATCAAGGAAAGTACAATATAACAGTCACTGTGTGTTATTCATTTGGGAACTCCCAGCCTGCCAAGTTACTTCGAGTGAAAAACCTACCCCATGGCTTTCACCTAACAGTGAAGGTCCATTAGAAGCGGTCATCGGTTCCGCAATTGGAATGACTCTTTGCTCAATTGATGAGAATCTCTAGCTCTGGCCAGGAACCCTTCACCTGACTCCACTGGAAACTCCCATCAGTGACCTGAGAGCATCAGTTTGGAGTGGACGCAGCTGCTGACATCCCTGGCTCAGGGGAGAGTGGCATTCATGGCAGGTGGTGGCTTCCCATCCCGGGGTTTTACTTACTTTCTTCTAGGAAGGGCCGATTGTGCTGGGGCCTGTGGCCCGGAGGGTAGCAGTGGTGACAGCAGCAGAAGACAGTGTGCTTGATGGCCATGGCAGGAAAGTACCGCCTTCCTCAGCCCTCCTCCCCTTCTCTTCCTTTTTCCTTTCTCTTTTATCTTTCTTACTCTTTCCTCTCCCCCATCTTTTCCTTTCAACCTCTCCCCCCTCCTCCTCTCCCTCTCTGTTTCTCCCCTTCCCCAGCAAGTTCCTCTCCCTCCCTGCCTGCTACCTCTATCTTCCTCTCCATTTCTCCTTTTTCCCCTCTTCTCCTTTTCCTGCCCTCTTCTCTGTTTCTCTCCTGCTCCCACTTTCTTCCCCTCCCTCTCTGCACCCTCCACCTCCCCTTCTCTTCCTCTCAGCACCCTTCACCCACCTCTCTGCCTCTTTTCCCTCCCCTCTATCCTCCTTTTCTGTTCTTTTCCTCCCCCTCTGGACTTTTGCTTCCCATTCCCTATTGTTGTCCCTCCCTGTCCCCAGAAGGCCCTGTTTCCCCTTCCCCTCCCTGCTCTGTTCCTAGAGATCTACTCTTAGCTAACTTTGGTTGGGGAGGAGAGGGGAATGGCAGGGTGCTTTGTGTTTTCCCAAGAGACTGAAGAAGTCAAAGTAATTTGCTAAAGATCCAGCCTAGTTTTGAAAACCCTCTCTTTGAGCCTATCAAAAAAAAATCTTTCTGGCATTAAGAGTAAAGGTGGAGAAGGAAAGGCAGGGAATCCAGCAAAAGTAAACTAAGGAATCCTGCTCCATGCGTCCTGTGTCCACAATTAGGAAGAAAATTTCTGAGCTGAAGCAACAGAGCCTGAAATGACTTTAAATCAATCACACAATGGAATTTATTGAGCTCTTACTGGGTGCAGAGTTCTGTAATAATCACTTGGGAGAGTGAGAGAATAAGGAGACATGATGAAATTGGGGCAGTAAGAAAACCTTCTCCATTACAGCATCCAAGAACCACCTTTCTTCTTACCCTTCATGACTCCCAGGCCTATTCTCGTGTGAAACCTTTTAGATAAAGCCTCAGGCTTACTTTTGGAATCTTCCTTTCCACCAAGGAAAAGAGAAAAACAGTTTCTTGGTCTCTGCAAATCAGAGAAATGAATGTTGATAGTGGTTCTGACCCACTGTGAAGAGCACCAGCCTGGAGGAGGATGCCAGGATGTTCTAAGAATATCTGTGGTTGCAACTGATTTATTCCACAAGACTGTCCCAGAGAGAATTCCATTTATCTCCATTTATTTGAGAAGCTGTGGGGCTTAATGAAGAGAGCACGACCCTGGGAGTCAAAAGGACTGGGTTTCTAATCTTGGATCTACCTCATGTCAGCTGGGTGGCCTGGGGCAAGGCACTTCACTTCTCTGGGCCTCAGTAACCTCACCTGTAAAATAAGGATGAAGAAGGTGAGCTCCATGTGGGACAGAGACTGTGTCCGACACGATTAGCTTGTATCTACCTCAGCCCTTGGAACAGTGCTTGGCACCTAGTAAGTGCGTAACAAGTACCATAATTATTATTATTGTTATCTCCCTTAATAGGCCTGGCTGATTTTCTAGTTTTTGCCATGAAAGCTGAGCTATCTCCATCATTATCCACCTGAGTCAAGACCAGGGGGACCAATTCCCCTGTGGCCCCCAAGAGTGGGGCATCCTAGAGAAAACCCAGCTCCGCACAGTGCAAATGCAGGCTTTGCTACATTTATGAATATTGTGCATGGAAGTAGGAGATCTGCCTCTTCACTGCTCTCCACAATCATCCTGCCACTGTATCAAGAAAAAGTCTCAACCCCATTTTCCCTTCTGCAAAATGAAAGCTAGGAGAACTGTTTGCAAAATGCTTGAAGATCTTTAAATTAAAGATGCCGGACATTTTGCAAAGCGATACTGTTGTTTTTATTAATATGGTCATGGGCGAGTTGCAGGAGAGGAGCTTTCCTTTTCACTTGTTTAGGGGAGAAGACCTGCATTTATTATGCATTCCCATGTGTTTGTTGTATATCATCACCACCCTCTGGAATCAAGATGTTTTATGGTTAGAATAAAATGAAAGTTTCATTATGTAACATACTGTGATTTGACACAGTGGCTTAGATTTAGAGCTCTCTGCCTTTAGAGTTGGAATGAGAAGCCTTCACTTCCAAGTTTTATTGGGCATTTTTTGTTTTTGTTTCATAAAATAATGACCATCTGCAATTTCTGTACAAAGTCTAATAAAAATGATAAATAGTAATACACAGTATACAGATTTTCAGATTGAATTTACTGTCAAAAACTTAGTTTCTGCTAGCTACACTATAGTTTTTTTTTACATTAATCCATTACTCTACCTTTTTAATATGGTGTTCGTTGTAACTATTTCTTTTATCACTTTACTGTGGTCTCTATACATTTATATATACATACACACAAAAATCAAAATTAGCATCATTCCTGTCATCATTTGAAAAATCCTTAAAATAATTTATTGAAAACATTTATGCTCTTACCAGGTTTTCTTTAGTATTATTTGTGATAAATGTATTTAATTAAATTAATTATTCCTTGACAACCTAATCAAGTCAGTTCACAGTTTAGTTGCCTTGAAACAATTTTGTTCCTCTCAAACATATTTAAAGCATTAATTCCCTCTTTCAGTAGAGGGTTTTTCTCACTGCAGATGCATTAGGAACCTAGAATATTAAAACCTTCCAAATTTCACGGCAAACCACCTCACCATAGTAGATACGTCTCTATCAGATAGAAACTTCTTTCATTAAAAAGAAGATATGTGAGAGAGAGAGAGAGAGAGAGAGAGAGAGAGAGAGAGAGAGACAGACAGACAGACAGACGGACAGACTTAAGAAATTCTTTGAAGAAACAATGAACCAAGTCTTCAGATGACAAGACACAGCCCTGGACCATCGTTAAGCAAAAATGGGAGGCAACATGGTCTAGTGGAAAGAGCACAGGCCTGGAAAACATGTTTTGCTCCTAATATATTTTCCCAAGCACTTCATAGTGTATTACAGTCAATCAGCACTCAATAAATACAATTGCCGTAATGGGAGTCTCCCATTGGAAAAAAAAAACAGATATTTGTTCATATTTATTATTCTATTTATTTTATTAATGATGTGTACATATCTATAATTCTATTCACCTATTTTGATGCTATTGATGCCTATCTACTTGTTTTGTTTTGTTGTCTGTCTCCCCCTTCTAGACTGTGGGCCCATTGTTGGGTACAGATTGTCTCTATCTGTTGCCGAATTGTACTGTCCAAGTGCTAAGTACAGTGCTCTTCACACAGTAAAGAGTTCATTAAATGCAATTGAATGAATGAACAGATGAGCCTCTTTCCGATCAGGCAGACATCAAGACCAAGAACATGCGAGGAAAAATAAATTTCAGTGCTTGCGTGGCAGACATTTGCACCTCCTCGTCCCCGCCAGTCATGACATTTTTCTACAATAAAATTCAGGACATGTCACCCCATTCCTCAAAAAGCTCCAGTGGTTGCCCATCTACCTCTGTATCAAACAAAAACTCACCATTGGCTTTAAAGCGCTCCACTACCTTGCCCCCTTCTACAACCTAGCCCCCTTCTACATTTCACTCCTCTAGTGCTAACCTTCTCACTGTGCTTCAATCTGACCAATCTAACCACCGACCGCTAGCCCACATCCTGCCTTTGGCCTGGAACATCCTACCTCAAATCCAACAGACAATTATTATTCCCCCCTTCAAAGGCACATTTCCGCCAAGAGGCTTTCCCTGATTACTCCCTTTGTTCTCCCCCCGCCCCCGCATATGCACTTATGTACATCTCTGTAATTTATTATTTGTACTGATTTCCGTCTCCTCTCCATCCCCAAGACTGTAAGTTCATTATGGGCAGGGAGTGTGTCTGTTTATTATTGTACTGTACTCTCCCAAGTGCTTAGTACAGTGTTCTGCACACAGTAAATGCTCAATAAATTCAATTGAATGAATGAATGAATGTCTTTGGCTAAATCGATCAATCAATCCACCATATTTAGTGAGTGCTTACTGTGTGCAGGGCACTGTGCTAGACACTTCAAAGAGTACAACACAACAATATAGCAGACTCATTCCCTGCTTGCAACAAACAAGTAGGTGAGCACAATATTATGAATATAACCCTAAGGCCAAAGTGACGACAGCACTGTGCCGATGCTATGCTGAAGCATCATAGCTCAGCAGGCATTTACCAGACTTGCCACCTAAGTCTCCAATCATTCAACACAATTTATTGCACATTAACAGTGTGCAGAGCACTGCACAAAGTGCTTGGGAAAGTGCAATACAACAGAGTTGGTAGATATGATCCCTGGCAACAAGATGTTTACAGTCTGCGGGAGGGAAACTGACATTAAAATAAACTACAGGACAGGTAGGGGACGTAAAGTATAAGGATATGTACGTAAGTGCTGTGGTGGCTATCAAAGTGCAAATATTTTTAGGATTCTTGCCGATCTCGTACAAAAAATACCATACATTGTTCTTCATTCAGAAATCTTTAGCACTAATGAGCTAGCTGCCACAGATAACCCCCTTCCTCTTGCACTTTCACTCTGACACTGCAGTGAAGTGGGGTTTGGATTTGTATTTATTAGTGCAAGAAAATATCACAGATGCTCAAAGGAGATTTTGTCTTATGTGTATATTATCCCCTAAATGGCAATGCATGCTTGTCTAACAAAGAACTAGGGACTGCCCAAAATTTTTACTCCTAGTTCTCCAACCAAAACTTTATTTAACGGCTCCATAGTACCACCTCCATGAGAGACATCAACCTGGCAAAAACACATAGCATAAATGAAAAGAGGCCCACTTTATTATATATAATAATTGTGGTATTTGTTAAGTGCTTACTATGAGCCAGGCATTGTAATAAGTGCTGTGGTGGTTACAAGCAAATCAGGTTGGACACAGTCCCTGACCCATTTGGGGCTCAGAGTCTCAATCCCCATTTTACAGATGAGGGAACAGAGGCAGAAAGAAGGAAGTGATTTGTCCAAGGCCAAACAGCAGACAAGTGGTGGATCTGGGTTTAGAACCCGTGACCTTCTTACTCTCAGGCCTGTGCTCTATCCACTACACCATGCTGTTTTTAAATCTTTGAGAAAGGAAATGGATGGGATCTTGTATTTGTAGGACTCTCCTATTCAGTCACATTGGGCAGGATGTTGTCGTCATCATCATCATCATCAGTGGTATTTACTGATCGCTTATTATGTGCAGAGCCCTATACTAAGCACTTGGGAGAGTACGGTAAAACAGAGTTGGTTTTATCAGGCAGTCATTTGGAAATGGGCAGGGAACATGTCAGCTAAGTCTGTTGTACTTTCCCAAGGATTTAGTACAGTGGTCTGCACATAGACTGTGAGCCCACTGTTGGGTAGGGACTGTCTCTATCTGTTGCCAACTTGTACTTCCCAGGTGCTTAGTACAGTGCTCTGCACACAGTAAGCGCTCAATAAATACAATTGATTGATAGTAAGCACTCAAAAAATATCACTGATTGAACAAAAAAAAGTTTTTGCTTCCATTTTCAAAGAGTTTCTGTGGACTTCACCTGTTTGGGAACTAACATCTAGCCCCACTAGCAGAATTTGGAATGCGTCCCCTTTAAATTGCAACACCATTCTCCTCGGTGGTTTTTACTGAGTTCTTACTTGTGTGCAGAAAACTATACTAGGCGCTCGATAGAGTACGACAGAGTTGGTAGACACGTTCCCAAAATTAATTTATCTAAACAGGAGTTGAATAACTTGGACTCAAGCAAATGTATTTGTAAAAACGGAAATCTATACTGTATCACAAGGCTATTCCTTAGTAGTCACCAGGCACGGATGTTTGTCCAAAAAGACACGCTGAGCTAAGAGCAAGGGTGACCGTGGTGTCCCCCCAAGCCACGATGTTCTGCTAACAAATCAGTAGGTGGCGCACTTTCCCCTTGAAATACGTAGGAACTCAATCAATCAATCGTATTTATTGAGCCTATATCTTCTCGCTGATAGAGTCAGGGACCCATTAAACTTCAGTTAGGATAATTATATTCTAACCAACTCACATTTCCCCTCTCGTGCAGCAGGGAGGAATCTATAAGCTCTTGAATTTCCAGGCAATAAGCTGTTTTCCTTCACTCTAGAGGGAACTACACTGCAGTTGAGGGAGAAGTGATTCCTAAATATGAATGATATAATTATCACACAATCCCTAGCCTCCACTACTGCAACATGATTAGGATTATTTATAGGGCACCACTCAAATTCATCTACTAACCAGGGGGCTTTTATGTGGTTGTATGGAGCTCTTTGAGTTGGGAACCCGGGGTACACTCAGTTAATGATGATGATGATGATGATGATAGCATCATCATCATCATCAATCGTATTTATTGAGCGCTTACTATGTGCAGAGCACTGTACTAAGCGCTTGGGAAGTACAAATTGGCAACATATAGAGACAGTCCCTACCCAACAGTGGGCTCACAGTCTAAAAGGGGGAGACAGAGAACAAAACCAAACATACTAACAAAATAAAATAGAATAATACTATATTCTATTGCTATCTATATATATAGATAGCAATAATACTAACAACTAGGGTATTTGTTAGGCACTTACTATGTGCCAAGCACTGTACTAAGCCCTGGGTGACGAAGAAGACAGTCCCTATCCCGCATGGGGCATAAGTTTAGGAGGGAGGGGAAACAGGTATTTAATCACGATTTTTCTGATGAAGAAACAGGCACACAGCAGTCAAGTGATTTCCCCAGGATCACAAAGCAGGCCAGTGAAAGAGCTGGGATTAGAACCCAAGCCCTCTGACTCCCAGTCCTGTGTTCTTTCCATTAATCCACATTGTTTCTCAGGTAATCGAATGGGATGCACTCCCTTTCCTAGCAGTTCTGCCATAACATGTGCTTTCAATGTGCACTTTAGATAGACTGCAAATAATCAATCAATCAATCAATCATATTTATTGAGCGCTTACTATGTGCAGAGCACTGTACTAAGCGCTTGGGAAGTACAAATTGGCATCACATAGAGACAGTCCCTACCCAACAGTGGGCTCACAGTCTAAAAGGGGGAGACAGAGAACAGAACCAAACATACCAACAAAATAAAATAAGTAGGATAGAAATGTACAAGTAAAATAAATAAATAAACAAATAAATAGAGTAATAAATATGTATGTAAATAAGCATCTAGGGAACATGCTTTTGACAGTGTGGGCCTAACTAGGCTCAGCTTGTCACGCTATAAGATGTGGGAGGTATTGGACAGGTTGAGAACTACAGCATCCTTTCTCCTTAACTCGGGGTCTTGTAAACATGCAGGCAGGATAGCTAGGTTTTTAAAACAGATTACCCCCAGGCCAGTTTCCTGCATTCCTAATCAGTGAAGGCAATTGAACCCAAACCAGCATAACTAAGAAGCCGTGTGGCTTCGTGGAAAGAGCATAGGCTTGGGAGTCAGAGGTCGTGGGTTCTAATTCCAGCTCCGCCACTTATCTGTTGTGCAACCTTGGGCAAGTCACTTCACTTCTCTGTGCCTCAGTTACCTTTTCTGTAAAATGGGGATTGAAATTGTGAGCCCCTCATGGGACAGAGATCGTGTCCAACCCAATTTGCTTGTATCCTCCAGAGCGCTTAATACAGTGCCTCACCCATAGTAAGCACTTAATATCATTATTATTATTATTATATCTGAGATTCAACATTGCACTCAATCCCTCCTCGTCCCCAGTCTGTTTCTCAGCCAACACGTTGTGAGCAAGATACATCGTGAGCTTGGCTCGCTAAAGAATGAAAGGGCTTGTAGGAATTAAATGAATAAATTGCTCTCAGGATCATAGCCAAGAATAATTTGAGAGAATGTAAATTTCACAATAAATTAGTCACCCATATCAAATTGATTGGCTGGGCAAGGGCGTGTGGGGGAGGAGAGGGAGAGGAGCTAGTAGTGGGCCCTATGCTAACCTTAAATAGCTGAAGGAAAAAACATAGGCATATGTCTGGGGGTAGCAGTTGGTTAACTGTGTGCTGCTTTGATTATTCTGTATTTTCTCAAAGACCCTTGGGCAATTTGGGCTTAACTGATTACGACACAAATTTGGCTTTCACTACCTTTCCCCAGACTGAGCCCCCTCCCCCAGACTGAGCCCCTTCCTTCTTCTCCCCCTCCTCATCCCCCTGCCCTACCTCCTTCCCCTCCCCACAGCACCTGTACTTATGTTTGTACAGATTTATTACTCTATTTTAGTTGTACATATCTACTATTCTATTTATTTTATTTTGTTAATATGTTTTGTTTTATTGTCTGTCTCCCCCTTCTAGACTGTGAGCCCATTGTTGGGTAGGGACCGTCTCTATATGTTACCAACTTGTACTTCCCAAGTGCTCAGTAAAGTGCTCTGCACACAGTAAGCGCTCAATAAATACGATTGAATGAATGAATACCTCTCCCCTACTGCCATTGTGAGGCCTTTCTGTGAGCCAACAATGGAAGCAGTGCTGGCTTTTGGGAGGTGCCAAAGGGTTGCTAACAGATGAGGGGAAAGAGTCCCAGGGCAAGGAGAGGTGCATGTATGTGTGTGTTTAGTGGGGGAGGTTGATTATTAACGCCCCAAGGGCCCAGTTAATTGCTTCAGGACTTTGCTGCCGTCAGAAGGAAGAGAGGGGAACCTTGAGAAAATTCACATCCTCCCATTTATCTCCCATGTGCCTATTGCACCTCCAAGGACTCCCCTAGGGCTCGAAGATGTCGGGGCAGCAACTGAGCCTCCCTCTGGTGTGGGGGGCAAGATAGCCGGGCTCTAATCCCAGCTCTGCCTGCTGAGTGACTGGAAAAATCAACTAAACTCTCTGTGCCTCAGTTTCCTCATCCAGAAAATTGGGGTTTGATGTCCAGTTTTTTTTTTTTGGGGGGGAGGAGTTATTGTACTTAAGTGCTTACTATGCATTAAGCACTGTTCTAAGCACTGAGTAGACACAAGTTAATCAGGCGGATGAAAGCTCTCCATCACCTTGCCTCCTCCTACCTTGCCTCCCTTCTCTCCTTCTACAACCCAGCCTTCACCCTCTGCTCCACGGCTGCTAATCTCACCGTGCCTCGTTCTCACCTGTCCCGCCATCGACCCCTGGCCCACGTCATCCCCCTGGCCTGGAATGCCCTCCCTCCCAACATCCGCCAAGCTAGCTCTCTTCCTCCCTTCAAGGATCTACTGAGAGCTCACCTCCTCCAGGAGGCCTTCCCAGACTGAGCCCCCTCCTTCCTCTCCCCCTCGCCCCTCTCTCCATCCCCCCATCTTACCTCCTTTCCTTCCCCACAGTACCTGTATATATGTATATATGTTTGTACATATTTATTACTCTATTGATTTATTTTACTTGTGCATATCTATTCTATTTATTTTATTTTGTTAATATATTTGGTTTTGTTCTTTGTCTCCCCCTTCTAGACAGTGAGCCCACTGTTGGGTAAGGACTGTCTCTATATGTTGCCAACTTGTACTTCCCAAGCTCTTAGTACAGTGCTCTGCACACAGTAAGCGCTCAATAAATACAATTGATTGATTGATTCTCTCTTGTTCTGCCATCAACCCCTGGCCAATGTCCTACCCCTGGCCTGGAATGCCCTCCCTCCACACATCCGCCAAACTAGCTGTCTTCCTCCCTTCAAAGCCCTACTGAGAGCTCAGCTCCTCTGGGATGCCTTCCCAGACTGAGCCCCCCCTCCCTTTTCTTCTGCTCCTCCCCCCCTCCCCATCGCCCCAACTCCCTCCCTCTGCCCTACCATCTTCCCCTCCCCACAGCACTTGTGTATATTTGTACATATTTATTACTCTATTTTATTAATGATGTATATATAGCTATAATTCTATATGTCTATTCTGATGGTATTGACACCTGTCTACTTGTTTTGTTGTCTGTCTACCCCTTCTAGACTGTGAGCCCATTGTTGGGTAGGGACTGTCTCTATCTGTTGCCAAATTGTACTTTCCAAGCACTTAGTACAGTGCTCTGCACTCAGTAAGCGCTCAATAAATACAATTGAATGAATGAATGCCTCCAGACCTTCCCAAGATGACCACCATTTGGACAGTCAAGATGACACCCTCACTCCACTCCTTCTCAATATGGCTACCACCCATGCACAAATTCACCCATCTTGACATAATGACATCATAGGAAAGGAAGGGTTTGGCCAATTGCCTGAAGTAAGTCCTGCGTAGCCCCAGAAAGGTACAAAATCTGCTCAGATCCTAGGTCTGCCCTTCCCTTCCAACCCAATCTTTATCATATTTCACAACCTGGTCTGGCTGTGAGGTCTGGTATAAGTGGGAGAAAATTCTTCCTGATCACCTATGTAGCTGCTGAGTGACACTGGGTGTTGATTAGGAGAAGATGATAGTCAATGGTGGGTCCCTGGTGACCTGATTAACCCTCGAAATGCAGTCATGTCCCTCCCTCCATTTCAGACTCACACTCCGAAGAGCCAGTCTCTCTCAATGTTAGGCCAGCTAGAGCCATCTCAGACAGATGGTTTACCCCGCCTCAAAACACTGACCATAAAAAAGAGCTATTTGCCTCTTGCTTGTGGGGTCTGAATGGTTGGTGTGATTTTATGATCAACTCTGTCAGGCTTTCTGGATACATTTTGCTATTAAATTTACATAATGACCTGCACATTTTCCCTTAACATATGCTTAATGAAGAAGAACTTTGATCATTTGCTCACAGTCATTTTCTACAGAATAACTAGAACTTTGGCTCAAAATCCTTCTTCCTTGACCCACAGAAAGTCTGCTCTTCATTTTAGCATGGCCTGGTGGAAAGAGCACAAGACTGGAAGGCAAGAGACCTGAGTTCTAAACCTGCTCCTCCACTACGTTGCTGTGTGACCCTGCTCTGAGCTTTTGAGTCAGATGCTTTTCCCTGTAACTCCTTATTCATTTGCATTTCCACTGGAGAAGCAAAGGTAAGGATTAAAGGGCAGAGAGGGGTATAGGGGTGTTAACTGCAGTTTAAAATGCAGTTTGATTGGATTATGGATGTGCTTGGGTGCCCTAATCCTATTGTCCTCCACCCAGTTGAAAAACCTGATTTACAACCCGCTAATGAACCATTGTCTTCTGATTGGTTCCTGCCAATGGGATCTGATGGCTTGAATCACCTGCTAATCATTCATTCATTCAATCGTATTGAGCGCTTACTGTGTGCAGAGCACTGTACTAAGCACTTGGGAAGTATAAGTTGGCAACATATAGAGGCGGTCCCTACCCAACAGCGGGCTCACAGTCTAGAATGGGGAGACAGACAACAAATCAAAACATATTAACAAAATAAAATAAATAGAATAAATATGTACAAATAAAATAAACAGAGTAATAAATACGTACAAACATATATACATATATACGGGTGCTATGGGGAGGGGAAGGAGGTAAGGCGGGGGGATGGGGAGGGGGAAGAGGAGGAGAGGAAGGAGGGGGCTCAGTCTGGGAAGACCTCCTGGAGGAGGTGAGCTCTCAGTAGGGCTTTGAAGGGAGGAAGAGAGCTAGCTTGGCGGATGTGCGAAGGGAGGGCATTCCAGGCCAGGGGGAGGACGTGGGCCGAGGGTCGACGGCGGGACAGGTGAGAATGAGGCACATTGAGGAGATTAGCGGCAGAGGAGCGGAGGGTGTGGGCTGGGCTGTAGAAGGAGAGAAGGGAGGTGAGGTAGGAGGGGGCAAGGTGATGGGGAGCCTTGAAGCCGAGGGTGAAGAGTTTTTGCCTGATGCATAGGTTGATTGGTAGCCACTGGAGATTTTTGAGGAGGGGAGTAACATGCCCAGAGCGTTTCTGGACAAAGACGATCCGGGCAGTGGCGTCAAGTATGCCAGTCAAATGTTGACTGGCAATTTCCATCATCAACATATGCATTGAGCATGGGTAGGAAAATGCCAGCCAATCCTTCCCATTGCTGTTTAACAGTCCTTGTCAAAATTGAGTAAGGAGAAGGCAAAAAACATCAGACTTCAGGGAAACTTTCTGACGTGACTATATTTAGGAAGCAGCATGGTACAGTGGCAAGAACACGGGCTTGGGAGTCAAGAGGACATGGGTTCTAATCCCTGCTCCATCACTTGTCTGCTGTGTGACCTTGAGCAAGTCACTTAACTTCTCTGTGCCTCAGTTACCTCATCCATAAAATGGGGGTTAAGACTGTGCACCCCACGTGGGACACGGAAACGTGATTAGCTTGTCTCTACCCCAGCACTTAGAACGGTGCTTGGCACAAAGTAAACACTTAACAAATACCATAATTATTATTATTTACACTTGTCTACACTACACTATCCTTCTTTGATCCAACAGTCTCAAAGCATGTTAGTCCTGTTGCCCCTATCTTGAAGGAAGGTACAATGGCAGGGAAGAGAAAGGAAGCAACTCATCCATTAAACACGTAAATCAGTCTCAATAATACAAATGTTTATTTACTTTTTGCTTGGGTTCTTCAGGCTGGTAAGCCCTATATAGTGTAACACCATTGTTGATGCTGCATGCCTTTAGCATTCATTTTAAATTTAAAAATTCTGCTCAAAGGACAAGGATCCATATCTGTTTAGTTAGCTTGGTACAGTGCACAGAGAGAAGGGGATTGAGATAGAGACTGAGGTGAATCAACAACAGATCTGGCTGAAGAAAGACTGAGGCAGGATGGAGAGCCCCTGACCCCTTAGAAGGGAAGAATGGGGAAGAGGATTCTCCACTGGAACTCATTTTGACAAGATCCAAAAGGCCGATGAGCCCACATCCTCCCTCTAGGATAGAACTCTGTCACATCTGACAGTACACCACTCTCCCCACTTTCAAAGCCCTCCTCAAGTCCCATCTCCTCCAAGAGACCTTCTCTAAGCCCATATTTCCCCTCCCTGCCCTTCTGTGCCCTTCTGAGTCACTCATGCACTTGACTGTACACCTTAAGCATTTTGAAACTCACCCTAACCCCTCAAATCTGAATATTCTACCATTTCCCTTATCTATAACTTATTTTAACGTCTGTCTCCCATTGTAGACTATCAGGGGCTTGTGGGCAGGGATTGTGACGGCCAATTCTATTGTACTATGCTTTCCCAAGGGCTTAGTAGAGTGCTGTGCAAACAGTAAGTGCTCAATAAATACCATTGATTGATTTATATCCACACTGGAAAGGCTGGATAGGCTTCCTGTTGGAAAGAGCCCAAGAGACTGATGAAAGGAGTCAGGAGATAGCTTCAGTAGCCCAAACAGAAAGTATGAGCACTGGGGGTGAGAATAGTCTTGCCAGGGGCATATGAAGCAAGAATTCCCTCAGTGACGTAACAGAGAACTTTCTGTAGTAAACTAGAGGGGTTGACATTATGTGCTCACAGAATGCCCTGCAACATGGCAAAAACCTCAGAGTGCAGACTTGTTAGGCAGGCATTTTACACATGGAGATTTACCAAAAACTAGTGAAATAAAAATATTATTTTTGCTACATTTAGTAGACTACCATTAATCAATCAATTGTATTTATTGAGCACTTACTGCATGCAGAGCACTGTACTAAGTCCTCAGGAGAGTCCAATATAACAGAGTTTAACACAGTATGTATGTATCTGTAAATTATTTTAACACCCGTCTCCCCATCTAGACTAAGCTTGTTGTGCACAGGAAATTTGTCTAATATTGCTGTATTGTACTCTCCCAAGCACTTAGCACAGTGCTCTGCATACAGTAAGGGCTCAAAAAATGAAATTGACTGACTGCCCACAAGGAGCATGTATTACCATTGGTTGAATAAAGTAATCCCTTAAACTAGGTGCCTCAACTTTTTCACTCAGGCCATTTCCCAAATATTGTGTTTATAAGGAACTTGAGTAAATTACCTGTTTCCTTTTTTCTTCCCAAATTGGCAGTGTTTAAAATTAAAGCATTCTAATAAAAAAAATGGAGGGGGAATGGTTTTCAGAAGGTTCAAAAACTGGGAGAAGGCAAGGGGGCTCATAGGGATAGCAAGACTTTGACAAGCAAAATAATATTTCGGGAAGAAAATCATTTCTACTTCCTCAATGTTTCTGGGATGTCTAATAGCACCTTCCAGATTAAAAAAAAAAAGGTCAAGGGATTCTTGGTGTCATGGTTTTTTGACACTTCATAAAAAGGTTTGTTTTAATGCCATTGATTTTTCCTGATGCTATTTTATTATACTTTGAATGTAGGTGTAGCAGGCTGGGACTCCACTGATCCCTGATGTACAAGTTGAGAGCAGGTAAGGGGAAAGCAACTAACAGTGGCTCCTAGTGCTTTTTGTTTTTAAATGGTAATTGTTCAGCTCGTACTGTATTTCAGGCACTGTATTAAGCACTGGTAGAAACAAGCTAATGACACTGGATACATGGGGCTCCCGGCCTTAATTCCCATATAACGGATGAGGTAACTGAGGCACAAAGAATTTAAGTGACTTCCCAAAAGTCACACAACAGACAGGATTAGACCCAGGTCCTTCTGAGTCCCAGGCCTATGTTCTATCCACTAGACCATGCTGCTTTTTTTCCCCCTCTATGGAGGAAGTCCAGCACCAAAGGAGGATACCCAAACTCTCCAGTATCTTGGTCTTGGGACATATTTGTATATTTGATCATTGATTCATCAATTTCATCAGGATATAGTTTTAGTACTTCCTAATAATAGGAATAATCGTAGTACTTGTTAAGCCGTTAATATGTGGCAAGCAACACACTAAGTACTGGGGTAGATACAAAATAATCAGGTTGGACACAGTCTCTGTTCCACCTAGGGCTTCCAGTCTAAGTAGAAGGAAAAATAGGTATTTCATCCACATTTTACAGATGAGAAAACTGAAGCACAGTGAAGTCAAGTCACTTGCCCAAGTTCACACAACCAGCTAATAGCAGAGTCAGAATTACAACCCAGATCCTTTTACTCCCAGGCCCATGTTCTTCACAATAAACCAGCTGCTTCTTGATAGTAATGTCCTTGTTCTTCCTTCTGCCCCCACTATTTTTTGGTAATTTTTGTCTATCTCCCCTGTTAGACTGTAAACTCTTCGAGGGTAGGAGATGTGTCTTGCTTCTATTGTACCCAACAAAGCACCTATTACAGTGCTCAGTACTCAGTTGAGTAGGAAGAAAAGGAAGGGGAAAAGGAAAAGGAGAAGAAAAGGAAAGGACAGTTGCAGTCCCAGGATATTCTGGGTCCTGGGGAAAAGCCTAAATCACTTCAAAATTATGTCCGTTAGAGGAGCTAGTCCCTTAGGAAGCTTTCAAAGTTTTACTTTCAACTACAGAAATGTGTTTGAACATTGGGAATTCAGGCCGTTCTCTGAAATTGAAAATGTAGGTGGCTAGTTAGAACAATGTCTTCTTTACTAGAATAAATGTCGCATAGACCAGGCGAAGGGGCTGCCATACACATAATACACACATCCATCTAAATAAAAGAGTTATGAAAATCCCAAATGAGTTCCTGCTGGAAGAATCTGTGCCAGCTCTGAACTCTTCATGTGTGAAGTAGAAGTTGGTGCCCCTCCTTGGCCAGCTGAATTGCCCCCAGAGAGTTTAACCCTCTAGGGAAACTGTTCTAAAACCCATCTAGACCCCTCAGCCACTTGTTGGATGGCAAGGAAGAGCCATAGGGAGGTTCTCCCTAGCCCCAATGCCAGGTCTTAAGTTAATCCTAAAATCTGGCAAGGCACTGAGGGGCAAGAGGAACTGGGATTCAGAACTCTTTCCCTTTCTCCAAGAGGTAGCTACCAGAACAGAACCTGGAGGCTGAGAGCCTTCTCCATTCACTTTCTCCAAGGATAGAAAAGGCCCCTGTTAAAGTAATCATAATCATAATAATAGTATTTTTTAAAAACTATGTTCCATACACTAACTGCTGGAGTAGATAACAAGGAAATCAAGTCCATCACAGTCTCTGTCCTCAAGTAGTGGATAGAACACAGGCCTAGGAGTCAGAAGGTCATGGGTTCTAATCCCTACCCTGCCACTTGTCTGCTGAGTGGCCTTGGGCAAGTCACTTCCCTTCTCTGTGCCTCAGTTACCTCATCTCTAAAATGGGGATTAAGACCGAGCCCCATGCGGACCAGGCTTAGTACAATGCCTGGCACACAGTAAGCACTTAACGGAATACCACAATTATTGCTATTATTATTACACGGGGCTTGCAATCTAAGGGGGAGAGGGAGAATAGATATTTCATTCCCATTTTACAGATGAGGAAACTGAGGCCCATAGAAGGCCCTGACTTACCCAGTGTCACATAGAGGGCAAGGTGGGAGAGCCAGAATTAGATCATTGGTCCCTTGACTTTCAGTCCTATGCTCTTCTCTGTCGAGGCAATGTTTCTTCAGTACATCTCTCCATCTCCACCTGACTCCAATGCACCCCTGGGTCACTAGAATCATTGACTTCTGGGAAAGAATGGGGCAAATTTCAGTCTAGTTCTTGCCTTGTGATAGAGCTACAAGTTGTCCTGGGGGATGGCCAGGACACATTTCTGCACCGGAGGAGGAGGAAAATAAGAGACGAGGGTGGTCACAAGAAAAAAAAAAGAGAGAAAAACAAAGGTTAAATAGGTGGAGAAGAGCTACTGTCATGGAAGAAAGGCAGGAGATGGGTATAGTAAGGGAGATACAGGAAAGCAGGAACAGGGGAAATTGAGAGGTAAAAGGACAGAGGAAAGAACAGACGGGGAGAGCAACAGAGGAAAGAAGTGTTAGAGAGAGAAAAGAGAAGATGAGAGGTAGGAGGGGATAAGGGATGAGGAGGAGAAGATGAAAGGAACAGGGAGGACTAAGAGAAGAGAGAAATCTAATCTCAGGAAGGGAAGTCCTAAGGGGAAGAGGAAAATAGAGGGAAGTAAACATTATAGAACATCAAAGAATTAGCAATTCTGTGGGGGTGGGGGGGACATAGAATGTGTAGTTAATTCAAATTAGATTCCTCCAAATCCTGCTAAGATTAATTTCAGGATTTACTATTATGCCTTTAGCTGAGCTCAAATGTTTTGTCATCAAGGCAAATGACAGGCTAATAAAAAATTTCCAGTTTGTTTGCTTTTTTGCCATTACATCTACAGCACCCCTGGTCATAGCACTGCCTTCAGATATTTAAACTCCATTTTCTCCCTATTATTGTCTCATATAGTGACCTTCATAGTGACCCCATTAGTCTGTTAGCACCTGGAGGGCAGGGATCTACTAAATGTATTGTACTCTCCCAAGCACTCAGTATTGTGCTCTGCACAAAATAAGCATTCATTTTACTGTTGATTGATTACCATGAGTTACCAAGGGCTCTCAAGGCTCATCTTTAGGGTTATGCAGCCTGGTTGTCCCTTGGGTCCTCAGATGGAAGGCTGCCTTGTCATCCCCCTCTAAAGCAAGCTTTAAGTGACTTGCTCTGAGTCACTGAGCAAACTGATGGGGAAGCAAAACCGACAACCCTTCAATTTGTAGGCTGTGGCTTTGCCCACTAAAGCAATACTGACTTCCAAGGTAATGCCTGAGGCTTTCATTGTGGAATCCCTTGGATGTGTGAATAATTGAAACCAGGAAGTGACTGAAGGGAAAATGTCTTGTGTAATGTTGCTGTTTGACTCCACTTGCAAACATTCTGTTTTTCCTTGCTGTTTCCAAAGATAGGGTGACTACTCATCCCCTGTTATTCTGAATGGTCTGGCTTTCAGCTGGTCTGTCCCATCAGGTACTGATCCAAAAATGGGTGCGGTTTATTTTCATTTTAAGCATTCAACCTCCCTTTATCTGCCACCAACTCAAGCATCTGGGAAGTGGGACTTGTATTCACAGAGATCTGAGTTGCTGGGTGGGGAAAGACACAGTAGCCCCGAAGCCATGGAGGCATCCTAGGAATCTACCACTTCCACGCTCAACACCATATAGGATCTGGAAACTTTCGCCAAGATCCTTTTCATGTGTGTCTTTAAAATTTTAATAGTATTTAAGTGCTAACTGTGAGCTAAGCACTGTACTAAGTGCTGGAGGTAGATACAAGATGGGGCTCACAATTTTAATAACCATTTTACAGATGAGGCAACTGAGGCACATAGATGTGACCTACCCCAAGTCATTCAGTAGACAAGTGGCAGCTTACTTGCTTGATGACACCTTTACATCATATCCATAATTTTTTTATTTATATTAATATCTGTATAACCCTGTAAGCTCATTGGGCAGGGAACGTCTTCCAACTCTGTTATATTGTACTCTCCCAAGAGCTTATTACAGTGCTCTGCACACAGTAAGTGCTCAGTTAATACAATTATCTACATAACATTACTTTGCATAGTATAACATGTCATGTCTGGAGTTCTATACAGTCAACAGCTACCTTAACCAAAGGTCAACAGGACAGAGACATAATAATAATGACGGTATTTGTTAAGCACTTCCTATGTGCCAAGCACTGTTCTAAGCTGGGGTAGATACAAAGTAATCAGGTTGTCCCATGTGGGGCTCACAGTCTTCATCCATATTTTACAGATGAGGTAACTGAGGCCCAGAGAAGATAAGTGACTTGCCCAAAGTCACAGCTGATGAGTGGTGGAGTCAGAATTAGAACCCACAACCTCTGATTCCAAAGCCTGGGCTCTTTCCACTGAGCCACACTGCTTCTCGACATGTTTCTTGATTACATGAAAATAGACCCCAGCTCAGGGCATAAATGAAATCAAAGTGGATCTGCTTGAAATTGGCCAGCAGGTTTAGCCTGTTGCATGACCCAGATAAGTCACTTCTCCGTGCCTCAGTTTTCTCATCTGCAAAATGGGGATTCAATACCTCTTCTCCCTTCTATTAGACTGTGAGCCCTATGAGACTGGGACTGTATGCAACCTGATTACCTTGTATCTACCCCAGCAAATTGTACAGTGCTTGACACATGGAAAGTGCTTAATACCACTATTATTATTATATTTTACAGAAAGTCAAGGGGAGGCCTGAGGGAAAATAAACAAGCTTTCCCTTACTTTTAGTTCCTTTTGGCAGGGATCTGAAACTGAGCAGGAATTGTGAGAGTGTCTGTGGCGGGCAGGCACTTGAGGACTCAGAGATAATGTGTCCCTTGGGCAGGGCTCCTGTCTAATTTCCACTTGTATATCCTTTCCCACTGCTTAGTATAGTGCTCATCACAAGTAAGTGCTTAATCAATACTCTTACTCCTACTATTAACCAGAGAAGATTCAGTTCAGATGAAGAAGGAAGTGAAGATTAGCAAAGCTTGGGTTGGGCCCATGTTTATTTTGAAGCCAAATGATTATTTACAAGGCTGTTCTCATACAAGACCATGATCAAAATGGGAAATAGTAGTCACACAGAAGACAGGGCCCTGTTTCAATGGGATCTCAAGGATGTGTATTGTCATACCTGGTGCTTAGTACTCAGTGAGTGTCAGGAGAAGGAGCCAGAGAGTAGCAGAGCCTACATCAAGGGAGGGAGAGGAAGTGTAATGGAATGGAGCCACTGAAGGAGACCAAAGATTAATATCTTCTGCTTCCACCCCTTCTCCACCCCTATCACCACCAGGAAAATGAACCCTCAGCTTGAACAGAGATGAGCATAGGCAGGGAACTATTTTTTGAAGCCATTCAAATCTGATTTGTACCTTTGGGATTCCAGCATCTTTAGCTGCAGAGATCTTTGTTTCTTAACAGTGTCTAAACAACCCTCTTACTGTATAAAGATAGGGCAAAGAGTAGGAAAATTAACCCAGTGATGCTGTAATAAATCCTCACAATTCTGCCTAAGCTTCCTAGCAGGTGTTCAAAATGCCATTCCCTCTCTGATTAGCAGCCCAAAGACACCCAGGGCACACTGCCTCTCTGAATAAGAGTTTTCATCTTGGGAAAACTCTCATTTCATCTCAGGATTCTTTCAACAAAACTCAGTAACATCACTCTGTTTCTGGAACCAGAGTCATCTCATTCTTGCTCTGAGTCCATTTGCATTTCCACTTGATGTTCTTCAAATTAGCAGGATTCGAAGGGCTGTGAGGGGCACCAGCCTGCTGTTAATTCACCTGCATTCTAAAGTCTTTATGAAGAGCTTTCATGGCCCAGATTGCACGTAAAATGATTCATAGGAAACCGACCGCTGGGAAACTGCCTAGGCTCTTTTTAATACATTCTGACACAGGTTCCAAGCCTCAGATGTGTCTACTCTCCCTGCTGGCTACTGCTTCTGCAATGCAGGACTGTTCATTATTAACATTAATGTTGCAAAAACTGTGTTAAACATTTGCTTGATGAGGATTTTAAAATTTACTGATGTAATAACCTCATTAAATCACTGATTGATGGCCTGATAGGTTTAAATAAGATTGTGATGGGGAAGTCAGACAATTGCTCCTTATTTGATTATATTCTGTCTGCTTTATTTAAATCAGATTTCAAAGAGGCAGATGTCCTCAAAAAGGAAAGTTAATGGAAGCAATAGGGAATTAGCATTAATGATTTTCTGGGTGGGTGGATTACTTAAAGGAAAGTCTGCTAAGATGGGGGATGGATGGAAAGGATCTGAAAGAGCAGTTCTGGAAAGTGCCTCGTCTTTTTTTTCCTGTTTGTTTTACTTGCCCCGATTGCAGCTGTGCTTGGGGAAAGAGGAAACACTACAGTGACAGAGCTGTGATTATTTACCAACATGAGATGTTTTTAACTTTTCTCCTCAGGTGTCTTGGGTCATCAAGAGACAAGCTCCACTAATTTGATACATTTATTTGTTCTTTCCCTTGACTGGAGCCTCTTGCCCACCTAAAAATGACTCCACAGGAGACCATAAGAAGAGACAAGATTGAGCAAAGTGCTGAGTAGAAACATGATAACCAAACTGGACACAATTCTACCCTGTCTCTCTTCTATCTACCCCCTGCACTTTGTACTATGCTTCAGTTACCTTATCTGTAAAAGGGGCATGAAATCCTCCTCCTTCTAACATAGACTGAGCGCCCCAAAGGGGACAGGGTCTGTGTCCAACCTGATTATATTTTATCTTCCCAATGCTTAGTACAGTACCTGGCAAATAGTAAGCACTTAAGTACTAAGAAAAAAACATTAAAGGAGGAGTGATTAAAACCAAAAGTGCCACTAATATTAGGGAGCTTCACTGCCTCGATTTTGAAGGACTTAGGGCAAGGATGATAGAAATACATACCAGCCACCACTACATTCAAGTTCAATCAATCACAGTGGAGAAAGGGATTAGAAATTGTGTACCCCAAAATTAACTGCCAAACCCAAATTCAACTCTTCAGTACCCTGCAACTGATGAGCTGGAATTGGCGATGCAAAAAAACCAAAACACAAACAGAACTAAGAAAATAGCCTCTGCATCGTTAATTGATAATGGCTTATGTTAAACCCTGTGTGTCAAGCACCGTTCTAAGCACTAGAGTAGATAGAAGCAAATCAGGTTGGACATAGTCCCTGCCCCATGTGGGGTTCACAGTGTTAATCCCCATTTTACAGATGAGGTAACTGAGGCAAAAAGCAGTTAAGTGATTTGCCCAAGGTCACACAGCAGACAAGTGGCAGAGCTGTAATTAGAACACAAGTCCTTCTGACTCCCAACCCTGTGCTCTACCCTCTAGATGCTGCTGCATCAAGGTGTTGTGTGAAAATGAAAACAATCATAGGCCTAAAATAGCTCTCGAGGTTCATGGACTGCCCAGGTACAGAGTCACTGTCATAGGATTCAGTGAGGCTAGACTACTGGAGCCAGAGAGGAGCTGGGTACATCCTTTGGAGATACCTTTCCTCTTCAGACCAACATCTATCAGGGGCTGGATTTGTTCCCAAACAAATCACCTATATCAGGTGTTCCAAATTAGGCCAGAGGTATAAATGACCAAATGACGATGCTGTGCCTGGCTCTGAAGCAAAAGCACTTAGCCACCATTAGAAATGCTTATGCCCTCAGAACGACAAACTATGGTGAAGAAAAACAACACATCTCCAAAGATTCAAAGTCATTTCAGGGAGTACCAACATTGAATACATTAATTGTTATGGGTATTTTCAATCCCAGAATCGGAAGTGATGCCAATATATGGAAGACAGTCAACAGGCCATATGGGATTAACAAACAATACCAAAGGCTTACTTTTGCTGCCTGAATATACCCAACACCATCTTGTGATGACAAATATTGTCTTTTGCCTGCCAAGTCAAGGGAAAACATCCTAGATGCATGCACAATTTAAACAGTGGCATTGAATTGACTCCGTCAGAGTCGGGTAGAAATTCAATTCACAACAGTCAGGTATGGAGCAGAATGTTGGGAACACAACTGACTCTTACACTTCACACTCCAAACTCACACTGTCCTTAGAATAACAGTGTCACAAAGTGGCTTCCAAGCCACCAAAGCAGCTCAACGTTTAGCTACCAGTGTGCAAGGATATCTACAAGCAGCTCTAGAGCAATATTGCCAAGGCAGAGTTGAAACAAAGAAATCAAACCACAGACTCCAAAATACAAAATGATTGGGCATTTCTTCATAATGCTGCAGTCTAAGAAGAAATCAAGTTACTGGGCACAGCTAAGAGGCAAATATGAATATGAAATATGAATCGCAGTCCCCGATAATTCAGAGAGGAGAGGACTTTTCAAATTAAATTAAAGGAAATAAAATTAAGGAACTTGCTTGATGGTGGTGAGAAGCCAGTACGGAAGAGATCTAGAGTTATGCAGACAGGCACAAAACCAAGAATTGCTACACATCAATAAAGACACTGTATTTACTCACATAGTTGCATCCACTACATAATTTCCCCATCATGATTTTTGAGAAAAAGATTTTTTTTTGTGCCTTGTAATTGTAAGCAGTGATAATTACATGCCTCAGAGAGGAGGAGAAAATGGAGTAAATTAAGTAAATTAGTAATTAAATTAAGGGCTTAAGTACTTAAATTAAGTAAAGTAATTAAATTAAATTAAGTAAATTAAGTAAAAATTAAGTGCTTAGTAAAGTGCTCTGTACACAGTAAGTGCTCAATAAATGCGATTGAATGAATGAGTAAAAAGGTGAGAACGTGGCAACATAGTAGGAAGGGGGAAGCAATAGCATATAAAAATATAAACCTAAATGCTACAAGGTTTGTGAATAACCAAGTACTTAACATGGAAGTGTTGAAATGGCAGATATAAAGGGATATAGAATGAGAATGAGAAATTAATTAGATAAGGTCTCCGATTTCAGAAGGGCTCTGTAAACAGGGAAAACAGTTGCCTGCTGAATATCAAGAGAGGGAGTTCCAGGGAGAAGGGAAAATGTGAGCAAGAGGTTGACAACAGGAGAGACAAAAACAAGGCACAGTCTATCAACTCTGTTATTGTTTACTCTCCCAGTCAGTAGAGTGCTGTGCACACAGTAAGTACTCAATATGAATGATTGATTGGATATGCTAGCTTGAGAGGAATGAAGTGTGCGAGCTGGGGTATAGTGAGAGATGAGTGAGGATAAATAACAGGGAGAGGGTTGATTGAGTGCTTTAAAACTAGTGGTTAGGAGTTTTTATTACATGTACAGAAAAATGGGCAATTATTGCAGGCATGGGAGATGTGTGCAGAATAATGTTTTAGAAAAAATATCCTGTATCCACACCAGAGCTTAGCGCAGTGGTTAGTACTTAGTAAGTGCTTAATAATAATAATAATAATGGCATTTATTAAGCACTTACTATGTGCAAAGCACTGTTCTGAGTACTGGGGAGGTTACAAGGTGATGAGATTGTCCCACAGGGGGATTACAGTCTCAATCCCCATTTTACGATTGAGGGAACTGAGGCCCAGAGAAGTGAAGTGACTTGCCCAAAGTCACCCAGCTGACAAATGGTGGAGCCGGGATTTGGACCCCTGACCTCTGACTCCAAAGCCCGGGCTCTTTCCACTGAGCCACACTACTTCTCTTCTCTTCTCTTCATGCTGCTTATAACCAGGCAGCAGAGTGAAATATGGGCCAGGGAGGGAAAATGGAGGCTAGAGGATCAGTGAGAAAAACCAACGCAACCATCAAGCTGGGATATGACAAGATTGAGGTACAGTGAGGAGGTTGGCATTAGAGGAGTGAAATGTGTTTGCTAGATTGTAGTAGGAAATCATGGAGGTAGGATAGGAGGGGGCAAGGTGATGGAGTGTTTTAAAGCAATGGTACGAAGTTTCCGGTAAGAAGATGCAGAGGTGGATAGGCAACCACTAGAGGTTCTGAGGAGTCCGGTAAACAAGGACTAAACATTTCTGTAGAAAAATGATCTGGGCAGCAGAGTGAAATATGGACTGGAGTGGGGAGGGACAAGAGGCAAGGAGGTCAGCAAGAACTCCTGATGCCGTACTCATGACGGGATAGGATAAGTGCTTGTATTAACATGGCACCTGTTCATTCATTCATTCATTCAATCGTATTTATTGAGCACTTACTGTGTGCAGAGCACTGTATTAAGTGCTTGTGAAGTACAAGTTGGTAATATATAGAGATGGTCCCTACCCAATAGCAGGCTCACAATCTAGAAGGGGGAGGCAGACAACAAATCAACACATATTAACAAAATAAAATAGAATAGTAAATATGTACAAGTAAAATAAATAGAGTAATAAATCTGTACAGACATATATACAGGTGCTGTGGGGAGGGGAAGGAGGTAGGGTGGGGGGCTCATTCTGGGAAGGCCTCCTGGAGGAGGTGAGCTCTCACTAGGGCTTTGAAGGAAGGAAGAGAGCTAGCTTGGCAGATGTGCAAAGGGAGGGCATTCCAGGCCAGGGGGAGGACGTGGGCCAGGGGTCGACGGCGGGACAGGTGAGAACGAGGCACGGTGAGGAGGTTAGCAGCAGAGGAGCGGAGGGTGCGGGGTGGGCTGTAGAAGGAGAGAAGGGAGGTGAGGTAGGAGGGGGCGAGGTGATGGAGAGCCTTGAAGCCGAAAGTGAGGAGTTTTTGCCTGATGCATAGGTTGATTGGTAGCCACTGGAGATTTTTGAGGAGCTGTTGGCATGGAGAAGAAACATTTTAGTCATGTTGTGAAGTTTGAACCAATGGGCACTTAATCAGCTCTCTTCTTCTTACCTTCCATCACTCCTTCCCCACTACGACCCTGCCTGTGCACTTGGATCTTCTAATACCAACCTATTCACTGTGCCATGCTCTCATTTCTCTCTCTGAGGACCCCTTGCTAAAGCCCTCCCTCCTGCTTGGGGAGAGGGCCTTCATATCCAACAATCCACAACTCTCTCCACTGTCAAAGCCCTCCTAATATTCTAACTCCTCCAGGAAGCCTCCCCTAACTTATCCCCACATTTTTCCTCCCTACTGTGTCACCCCTACACGTAGCCCCATCCACTAAGCACTTGGGCACCCACCCCATCTCAACCCTCACGCATAAGCACACATTCTTAGAGTTGGTTGCTTCCTCTACCTGCAGTTTAACATCTATATGCCCCACTAGATTGTAAGCTAATTGTGGGCAGGGATTATATCTACTTTAGTCTACCTTCTCAAGGGTTTAGTGTAGTGCTCTGTACAGAGTAAGCAATCATTAAATAGTTTGACTGACCAGATCCCCATGCTATCAAAAAAGTCTGAGTGTAAAAATCTCTCAAAACAACCACAGAATTTACTGAACTCAATTATCCCATTTGCAACTCTAATTGCACTTTTGATAGCACTTTCATTCAATAGTGTATACTGAGACAGTATCGTGTGCCAAACCCTATTTTAAGCACTAGAGAAAAGTACAAAGAAGTAAAAATAACCATTCAGGTACGATCCTTGAGACAGAGGTTTGTGAGCTAAGAATAAGGGGGCTCAGGAGATTGACAATATACACACAAAGAAAGACTGAAATGATGAAATCAGCAGAATCACGAAAACCAAAACAAAAATATAATGTAGCATGGCTAGGTGGATAGAACACGGGCCTGGGAATCAGAAAGACAGGGTTCTAATCCCAGCTCCATTTTATTTCTTCTGTGTGACCTTAAGTCACATGATCTTACTGGGCCTCAGTTACCTCATCTGTAAAATGGGAATTAAGAATGTGTTCCCCATGGGGGACAGGGACTGTGTCCAACCTGATTCGCTTGTATCTAACCCAGCGCTAAGAACAGAGCTTGACACAAAGTGCTTAACAAATACCAGCATTATTGTTATTACCATTATTAAGCCCATGTCAGCCACCTGACTCACCACCCTCACCTTTCTGCATCTGGGGGAGAATGCTTTCCCAGTGCTAAGTACATTGATCTGCACACACTTAGCATGTGATAAATACTACTGCTTTCCACCGGGCCACAGTTCTATCAAAGTCATTTATGGGCTGTAAAAAATATCAAATGGTAAGACAGGATTACAACCACCAAAGTCCTAGGACAAAGTGGGTCTCCTAGCATTGGATTTAAGCTTACAACACAACTGAAATGGATGCGACATGGGAGGAGAATAATAAAAACGACCGACAGCTCTGGGACTGCACATCTCCCAGCAAGTGAAACTCAGTGCCATCAACTCCATCTTGGCTCTGCTGTAGAAATGAGGAACATTTTTGTGGACTGAAAGTATCTTTTTAATCTTATCTGCAGAGCATTTTATCCCTAAGAGATTCCAGCAAGCTCCGATCGACCTCATTGCCCAGTTTCTAACAGACCTACCCTCCTACTGAGGGTCGAGGATAAAGTTCACTGTCCGTGCCAAGTGATTGAATCTCAGTGACATGAGTAACAAAAGTTTATCTTTTATTAGCAATTGTCTAGTTTATTTTGGCTTAATTTTGATATTAATTTTCTAGCAGATGGGCATGTGTGTCAATTCGATGGAACACAATTAAATGTGCTTCAAGGCTGTGTTGGCAACAGATGTGCCATTATTGAACATTCCAATTTGGAATTTGAAAAATGGATGAGGTACCTGGGGTCCCTATTACACAATCAGAAGAAACAATTTTCATTCCAAAAAGTTTCTAGATTTCTTAGGCAAAAGCTAACAAAAAATTCCTCTGCTTTCCCCTCATTTTTTTTTAAAAGAGAGGCTCAATTTGAAATCCTCTTTATACTCAATTGATCCATTTTATTTTGAATTCTAATCCTCAGAAGCTTTTTTCCTTAAACATACTTCCTATCAGAATGCAGAGCACACTCTGGAGAACAATTTAACTCAAAAGTGCAAGCCCCAACAGTAGAAAAAAAAAATAAGCCCCCTAACTATCTAGTTCTAAAATGTTTTAATCTTACTTCACCACACCTAGTTTACAATGAGCAGATGGCAATTGCCCAGATTATAGAAGGAGGCAAAATAAATACACAATTTAGCTTTGGAAAGGTATTGTTTAAGAGAGTCATTAAAGTAATGATTTTCAGTATACCATCTGCAGCAATTTCTGAGCTTAAAGTACCTGTTCCAGTGGGTTTAATGGGGTTTCTCATTGGCCAGGATCCAAACAAGGGCTCTCTGTTAAGGAATGAAAGCTGAAATGCTACAAAAAGTCACAATTTTCTTGGCATCAGGCTCAAACATTGTAAGCAGTCGAGGTTGTACATTCCTTTAAGGTAGGGATTGCATTTACTAACTCTTTTGTACTCCCCTAAGTGCTTAGTAAGGTGCTCTGCACAGAGTAAGTGCTCAATAAATACCATTGATTGATTAGTGGTCTACAGGAGAAAGGAAAGGGGCAAAGTTACCACCTGTCTTTTCCATTCATATTACTTTGCTTGCCACTGAGAGGGTGGTTGGAATGGTTCTTATGGTGGTAGGGACCTTAGAACAATGTTACTGAAGAGAAGAAGCATGGCATAGTGGAAAGAATACAGGTCTGGGAGCCAAAGGACCTGGGTTCTAATCCCATCTTCTCCATGTACCTGCTAGGTTACCTTGGACACGTCACAGCTTCTCTGTGCCTCAGTTCCTTCATCTGCAAAATGGGGATTCAGTACCTGTTCTCCCTCCTACTTTAACTGTGAGCCCTAAGTGGAACTTGATTATAATACTAACAATGGTATTTGTTAAGCACTTACTATGTGCCAAGCAATGTTCAAAGTGCTGGGGAAGATACAAGCTAATCAGGTTGCCCCACGTGGACCTCACAGTCTTAATCCCCATTTTTAAAGATGAGGTAACAGGCACACAGAAGTTAAGTGGCTTGCCCCAAGTCACACAGCTGGGATTAGAACCCATGCCCTCTGACTCTCAAGCCTGTGCTCTTTCCACTAAGCCATGCTGCTTCTCTCATGACATATCTACCCCAGCACTTAGTACAGTACTTGGCACATAGTAAGTCCTTAACAAATATCACCATTATTATTATTAGAGCAGGGAATGTGTCTGCTATATTGCTATGTTGTACTCCCCCAAGTGCTTAGTATAGTGCTCTGCACACGATAAGCGCTCAATAAATATGATTGATGATTATTATATGTAAACTCCCTGAAGGCAGGGGGTGTGTCTACCAACTCTATTGCATATTACTCTTCCAAAAGCTTAGTTCAGTGCTCTGCACAAAGTAAATCCCCATTGCATCCAACCTGATTAACTTGTAATTACCCCAGCACTTAGTACTTGGCCCATAGTAAGCACTTAACAAGTACCATAGTTATTATTATAAATGCCACTCCATAGCTCCTGAGTGCACTTGCCTCAAGATTCACTCAATCATATTTATTGAGTGCTTACTGTGTACAAAGCACTGCACTAAGCTTTTGGGAGAGTATGATATGACAATAAACAAACAGACACATTCCCTGGCCACACTTAAGGAAACATTTGTATCTAACAGTGTGAGCTAAAGCCCAGTGCTCCTCTTGTCATTGCAAGTGCAGAGGTCCAGTGAGGTTAACATATTCTTAACACCCATCATACCCCTTCATCATCTCTTTTGGATACTTTTCTCTGGAGAAAAAGCAGTTTCAATAGTATGTCACTCATAAATTCATAAAGGAACAGCTCAGTGATATTTTCATTTTAAAGTAATTCAGGGAGAGTTCACCCAGCCCCACCCCTTGTTTCTTCCCTGTCACTCTCCCCCAGCTCTTCAGGTTGGATTCATGTGGCTTTCTCTTTGCCCAAGACGTATAAATCTTTTCCAACACAGGTCTACATCTAGTCACCTGTTGGCAGCCTGAAGAAGATTCACAGTTTTTGACAACTTCCTAATGCATTTCTCACCATTTGCTAACATGGCCAACCTCATTTCCCCACATACTGAAAAAGGGGGCTTGGCAGGGGTGAATGCAAAAATCAACTCATACCAGAATTGGTCCAGGGAGCAGGGGCGGGGAGGTAGAGCAACAGATTTAAAGGAGCCGCTGCTGCTATAGTCTAGTGAGGTTCAAGGGACCCCCATAGGTTCCTGGGCTGAACCAGAGAAAGAGCAAAAGTAGTCTGTCTCCTGTGTCCTGGGGGAGCCACACTGGCCCACCACGGGAGCCGACAACCATGCTGGTGGCTGACTAACTGCTTGGGCCATAGGCCATGGCCCCTGGTGGCCTAGAACAGCTCCAGGGCATCAGGCAGGAGCTGGGACTACACTGGGGTGGCAAGAGCAGGGGCTTGGGAGTCAGAGGACATGGGTTCTAATTCCAGCTCCACCACTTGTCTGCTGTGTGACCTGGGGTAAGTCACCTCACTTCTCTGGGCCTCAGTAAGATGGGGATCAAGACTGTGAGCCGCATGTGGGACAGGGACCCTGTTCAAACTGGCTGCCTTGTATCTACCCCAGAGCTTAAGACAGTGCTTGACACATATTAAGCACTTAAATACCATAATTATTGTTATTATGTATCTACTCCTTGGCATACCTGGAGTGGTTGGCCAGCCCAGCCCATGCCAATATGGCCTCCCCTGTCTTGGTACTTCTGCTTGACACCAGAAGACAACATGCATCCACTCTGAAGACAGAAGGAGCACAGGTCCTTATTCTTTCATCAGTCATATTTATTGAGTGCTTACTGTGTGCAGAGCACTGAATTAAGTACTTGGAAAGTACAAATTGGCAACATTTAGAGGCAATCCCTACCCAACAACGGGCTGCTCCTCTCTGGATTACTCCTTCTTACTTCCTTCACTGGTGTTCGGCAATTCACATCACACTCTTTGTGGCCATTCAGCATGATGGGGTGGGAAAACGTTAAGTTGGATCCAAGCAGATGAAGCAGCCCCAACAGGGAACTGCTGGTCTCCAGGTTAGCCCAGGAGTTTGGATGATTAACAAAGGGCACACTGTCAGTCAATCGTATTTATTGAGCACTAAATGTGTACTAAGTACTGTATTAAGTGCTCAATAAATATGAATGACTGACTGAGCAACCTGTATTCCTCCCCCTGCACCAGAGATGCTCCGGGGGTAGTTGAAGTAGAGGAGACAAATTTGTGAGGGTGGAAGACCCTGAAATTTTTGTCAGTCAGACACACGTTGGTGAGGCCAAAGATCTTGGGATGAGCTAAGAGACCTAACTCATGATATATTGCTAGATGGTACTACATTACTGTTAGTCCTTAGAGAGTGTCATGATTCCAAAACATCCAATCAAAGAAGTCAGAGTTCAGAGAGGCAGCATGGCCTACTGAAAAGAACACAGTTTTGGAAGTCAGAGGACAGGGGTTCTAATCCCCACTCTGCCACTTGTCTGCTATGTGACCTTGGGTGAATTAACTTCTCTGTGCCTCAGTTTCCTCATCTGTGAAATGGGAATTGAATATTTGTTTTACCCACTATTTAAATTCTGAGCCCCATGAGAGACAGTGGTTGTGTAAAAACTATCCCAGAGGTTAGTTTGGTGCTTGGCACATAGTAAGCACATCAATGTCACAGCTGTTATTATTTTTGTTACTATTATTATTAGTATTATGAAGTGTCTGCAAGGGAGTTGTAGGGAAGGAAAGGAGAAACTACATCTCAACAGGCAAAGGAGCTGGATTGCCTACATTACCCTGTTGTCACTGAGGCTTTCGGGAAAATAGTTTGCCTCCACTGCAAGGGGAGGAGAATACACTTATCTCTAGGCCAGAGTCAAGCTTTTATAAGGGTCTGTGCAAACCTAAATCAATATCAATCAATGGTATTCATTTATTGAGCACTTCCTGTGTGCAGAGCACTCCAATAATAATTAATAATTATGATAGTTGTTACGCACTTACTATGTGCCAATAACTATTCTAAGCACTGGAGTAGATACAAGTTAATCAGGTTAAACACAATCCCTGTCATTCATTCAATCATATTTATTGAGCACTTACTGTGTGCAGAGCCCTCTACTAAGAGCTTGGGAAAGTACAACACATACGGCTCACATTCTTACCAAGCACTTGGGAGATACACTAAAATAGAGATAATCCTGCAGCTGGTATAGATGCTCCAAATGTAAATTTTCTCTGAAATTTCCAACTGATAGCAGAATTACTTCTTTGCTGTCCTTATTTCTAAGACTTGGTATAGTATATTCTCAGACATTTGCTCATGAATATCTGTTACAAACTCTTCACTGCCATTGAGGAATTGCTTGTTTAAAAAAAAAATTGCTCCCAAAGCACAGATTCTAGTCATGAATTATTTAGCCTCTTTCTTAACTGCCATGGGGTTTGTCTAACAACAAAAAACAACAACCCCCCCACCAAAAAGACCCACTCTAAAAGTATCCACATAACCAAAGAATCCCTCCATAAGCAGTCCCTCTCTCTGCTATTAAATATTCATCCCAATAGATTCTAAAGCCTTCTCTAGCCCTTTATTAGCTTTCTTGAGTAACACTAACAAGAATATGCCAACTGTATAAATATTTAAGTTTAATTAACCTCACAACGCTCCTGTGATTTTTTTTTATTCTATTCACTTTGAGGGAAAAACCTCTGAACTGAGAAATGTGATGTACAATGAATTATAGAAGGGTGAAGCTGAGATTAATTTCAAATGAAGTTTATTGGATCAGAGAGTGCCTGCCTATTATACCTTCCTGCTAGTCACCTTTTTAACATGAACACTAAACAAGCACCCTATCGCTACTGCATGCTTGACTCTTCTACCTCTGGCTCAAACTCTCCTCACAGACAAATCAGTCATACACTCACCTTCTTCAATGGATATTCTCCTGCAAATCTCCATCTCCTTAGTCATGGTACCTCATTAGCCACTTAGGCCCTGAGCACATCCATTTTCTTATTCCCTACGTGGGAAAGGGACTGTGTTCAACCCAATTATCTTGTATTACCCCATGGTTAGTACAGTGCTTGGCACATAGCACTGAAATACCATAAAAAAACAATGTGGAATAGTGGAAAGAATATAGGACTGCAAGTCAGGAAACCAGGATTCTGATACTGGTTCCACCACTTGATAGTTATGCGTTACTGAGCAAGTCATTTAATTTCTCTGGGCCTCAATTTCCTCATTTATAAAGTGGAAATTAAATTTCTATTCTCCCTTCCCCTTAAACTGTGATCTGAGTGTGGGACAGTCTGATCTGATTATCCTTTACTTACCCCAGAGTTTGGCACATTGTAATCTCTTAAACAGATACCGTAATTACTATTAGTTAGATTATTTTTGGCTTGATTTATCTGGATGATTGTTTTCTCTCTCCCCTTCTTCTTGCCTGCATTTATCTGAGCAAATGAAAGCAGAGATTAGCATTTATCCAGTGAATTCAGTATAGGAAAGTAAACTGGATTATCTAAATCCCCAAACCCTTCATTTACCCTTCAATTCCTTTGTTTGACTCCCCCTATAGACACAGGATTTTTTTTTTTTTAGCGACAGCAGGGTAATGAAATTCTTAACTGTAAACCCCCCAGAGAGAAAATTTTGATTGTCCATCAGCAGCAATATGCATGCTTCAAAATTTAGCTTTTTAATATATATGGATGGGAGTAGTTTTTATAGACCCAAAATATATGTCTAGACCTGGAAATGTCCTGTGTTAGAACAATTCAGGTCAATGAAGCCTGAACAATAATTACCCTCCTCAGATGGATTTGTCTTAAGTCTGGCTGTTATTTATGCATATTTATAAAAACATATTATAATATAAATGCATACATTTTAGGTTGAAGGGAAGCACAGCTTTCTCTTTCCTGTATGTTGTCAGGAGATGCAGCATGGCTCAGTGGAAAGAGCAAGGGTTTTGGAGTCAGAGGTCAAGGGTTCAAATCCCGGTTCCACCACTGTCAGCTGTGTGACTCTGGGCAAGTCACTTAACTTCTCTGTGCCTCAGTTACCTCATCTTTAAAATGGAGATTAAAACTTTGAGCCCCCAGTGGGACAACCTGATCACTTTGTAACCTCCCCAACGCTTAGAACAGTGTTTTGCATATAGTGAGCGCTTAAATGCCATTATTATTATTATACTCTCCCAAGCACTTAGTACAGTGCTCTGCACATAGTAAGCTCTCAATAAACACAATTGAATGAATGAATGAATGAAAGTGTGTGTGTGTGTGTGTGTGTGTGTGTGTGTGTGTGTGTGTTTGGCAGGCATTGATCATTTTATTTATTGTAGTTGGGGGGGTAAGTTTTTATACCTCTGAAATCCAAGTAAAAAGAAAAATGCAACAAATAAAGTTTAAAATTAATCACAAGCAAATCTATGAAAATGAATGTAGTTCTTTTGAATAACAATTTAAAAAATGTTTAAATGTCAGATCAAACCACAGATTTGGCCTGAGATGACTCTCTATTGAGCCCTTAATCAGAGAGACCCATTTAGGGATTCCATTTTTAAGTGTAATTGGTCATGGTTAAAACAAGAGGCAATTAATAACTGTGTGAGTATGTATGGAATGTTTAATGAGCTAACTTTACCACATTTTAATTACAAAACTGAATGGCATTGCACATTTGAGTTCACACAGGCTTAATCAATTGGTAAATAAATGATAAATGTGGTCAAACTAGCCCAGAGATATAAAATGCTCTGCCACATCAAGCAGTTACTTCTGTGAGAGTAAATTAGCTCCCAACATCTAAAGAAGTGTGTAGCTACAAAGTTAATTAAGAAAAATACATTTCACAATGAAAATAGTACTCAAAACTTACCCTGGACTGTGCCAAGTCTCCACCTCAAGGCTAAATAAAGCTCTTCTTTATATAAAGCTCTCTAGTGTCCAAATGTGGCATGAGCAAAGAATTATCCTAGGTGGCAACTCCCATGAGGATGCCAGGATGTGGTAAGAATGAACATCTCGAGGATCAACTACATATTGTGCCTTCTTCCATAACGTTTTGCCATCACTTTTAAGATGGGGATTGTCATTTCCCAAATATGTGTTGTCACCTCCATTGCTCCAAACCCCTTGGACCTTCCTGGTCTCCCTCCCACTATTCCCAACCTTCCCCTACTTCCATTCAAGGGTCAGTGGCACCAGAAGTGGAAGAGAGAGAGGAGTAGGACAGGGAATAGTAGGTAGAGGGAGGAAGCCATGATGGAGGCAAGTCCACAGTGGCTTGTGTCAACGAGCCTAGACTCGTTCCTAGACTGTGAACCCATTGTGGACAGGGATTGTCTCTATTTGTTGCTGAATTATACATCCCAAGTGCTTAGTACAGTTCTCTGCACACAGTAAGTGCTCAATAAATATGACAGTGAATGAACAGTGATCCAATTGAGGGGCAGCAGCACTAAGCCTATGATTTCCTCTGTGCCACCAATCCACCCACTTTCCTTATCTTTACTAGAAAAGCAGCATGGCCTAGTGTAGTGAAAAGGGCATGGGCCTGAGAGTCAGAGGATGTGGATTCAAATCCTGACTCTGCCACATGTCTCCTGTGTGATTTGGGGGAAGTCACTTCACTTCTCTGTGCCTCAGTTACCTCATCTGTTAAACTGGGATTAAAACTCTGTCCAACTTTATTACTTTGAATCTACCTTAGCACTTAGAGCAATGATTGGTACATAGTAAGGTCTTAATACTACTTTTTTTATTCTTCTTCTTCTTCTTATTACTCCCTGCTTCAGCTCTGTGGAGATTTCATAACTGAGGCAGGAAAAAAAAGTCTGTTACTGAGGAAAGGCGGCTTTGGAACAGTCTAAATTACTGAATTGACAGTCTAAAGTTCGGAATCCAGTGCTTCACTTCTGAGGCTTAACTACCTCCCCTGTTAAACATGCCTACAAATAACAACAACAATATTTAAGTGCTTACTTTTACCAAGCATTGTTTTAAGCTCTGGGATTGACACAGTTAATCAGGCTTGACATAGTCCATGACCCACATGGGGCTCAGAGTAAGTAAGAGGTATTTTATCCATTTTATAGATGAGGTAACTGACGCACAGAAATTTAAGAGACTTGCCAAGGTCACACAGCAGACATGTGGCAGAGCCAGAATTAGAACCTGGGTCCTTTGACTCCCAGGCACATGTTCTTTCCACTAGGCCACCCTACTTCCTTACAAATGTGAGATGGAGGTGAAATCAGGTGGAAAAAGGGGAATCCACATGAAAGATGGTCTCATTGCCAATTGAGTTCTCTAGATGAATAAATTTGCATTATGCAACTAAACTAAAAATAGGCCCAGTAATTTCCCCCAAAGTCTCCTTTCTCCTTTATGCAAGACTGTAGCTTCTATCTGCAGGTGGAGGCTGGGCCTTTTAGCAATCACTGTCCTTCATAATTAAAGTACACTTCCCTTTAAGATACTTTGAAAGGAAAACCCATTTTAATTTTGTTTTGTCATCTATGGTAATTTATTAGCTTCAGTCAGACTAGATAATACACTACTTTCAAGAGAGGGAAGAGAAAAGCTGAAGTCCTACTTTGCATTAACCTATTATCTGGATATCCACTTGAAATGTCCAGTTAATTCAGGTCAAAGAGGTTATTTTCATCCTGAACTCTCTGGTTAATTTTATCCTTTAAACCTGATCTGATTCCATCAACATACTTCACAAGTGTATGGTGAGTGATTTAGGTTGGGTCTATGCATAGGCTTACTGAGGTGGATAAGGCAATCATCCAGATAATTTGTGCAAAAAAGTCCTAATATTGAAGGAAAAGTGTTTAGAGAATGTGAATCCTAGAGGGCCATAAGTGCACACTTAACGGCACTGTCTTACCATTCGACATATGCTTGGAGCTTGTTAGATGAAATGTGTTTTATAATCACAAACTGCTTTAATCCTTTCATTTTCATATTGCCAGGAAAACACACTGAAGCCCTTTATCTGGTCACAATTCTTCCATGTTGCTCTAAATCCATTTGGATTCAAACTTTAAAGCCAGCATGAGTCCAAAATGAAAGTGACCAGTTCTTGGGGAATTAAATGGGCTAAAAGCAGAGCTTGATTACATAAACCTAAAATCTGCTTTATAAAGGCTCTGCTTCCTACCATCAGGAAAAGATGATCGCCACTAATGTCATCTGTTCACATCCTAAATGAAAATGCATGAAGCCAGCCTCATTTTCTTAGCTATCCAAACAGACAAGAAGCTTGAGCTGGGAAAAATGCCTGGTTTTAGGTTATATCAGCCCATTTTCAGCTTTTGGTAGCATCCGATTTCGGAGCAGAAGCAACTTGTCTGGAATACTGACTTATGGGGGATGGTGAGCAGAAGCCTGAGTAGAAAGGCACACACTCAGGGCAGGGAATCAAGACTACCAATTTTGTTTGATTGTATTCTTCGTCATGCTTAGTACAGTGCTCTGCACCCAGCATGGACTCAATAAATACCTTTGTGTGAGAGAGGCATCCAGCCCCAGCCTGCCCTAAAAAGCTTCCTGATCATTGGACAGGGACCCATTCATTGTGGAACCATAGCTCCTGCCTTGGCACTGAACTCTCCTCACTCCTAGGCTCTTCCCCCAACCCTGGCTCAGCAAATGTTAATACACCTGTCTGAGCCAACTTTCACAGCTCCAGTGCTTAGGTGAGCTCTCCAAAACCTTGGTCTTGCCTGCGGCCTTCAGAGCTCCCTCCCTCTTTGGCCAGGAGGAGAATAGATCTAGAGGGAGAAGAAACACCCAAAGGACTCTTTGGATTGGAAAGCATTTGGAACCACCCACACAGCCCTGCTGTAACCTGATGGTGAGGGGTAAAATGTTGCCTCCACTCCAGTTGACCAACTCCACCATTGAGAGTTAAGCGACAAACTCCCTGATGCAATAAGGAATGTCTTGCTAAAATTTCCCAATAAAAGCAGTCGTATTTGTTGAGCACTTACTGTGTGCACAGCAGTGTACTAAGTGCAATACAGAGTTGGTGACATGTTCCCTGCCCAGAAGCCAATGGTATAGAGGGAGTTTACAGTCTAGAAATAGGATACCTTAAATGTAGTTAACTCATCTCTTTAAGAAACTTGTAGCTTTTTACTTGAAAAAGTAGTTTCAAGTAAAACCTCATCACTCTTCCTAATATGCAAATTATTTCTAACACTATCGTCTGCGGAGATTGCAGTGGTGGACAAGTCTCAGTGTAGCCTCAAAAATGTCAGGGCCAAGAATCTGCAAGAAGGAATGGATTAATAAATTCAAGGACCCACCCAAGCCCTGCACATTAAAACCAACTGAATGGTGATATATTTATGAGTAGAGAAAGTTTTTCAAAGATGATATGACTGCCAGTACTATCCTATGTGGAGTGGAAAGATGACTGACATTCCAGTTCAATTATGAGCATATGAATTTAGTGCTGGGGAAGGAAGTTTGACTAGTTGGAGTATGAAGTTTAGATAGAATTTTGTTTCTTTGATGATGAAATGAAGTTATAGCTCAAGTCACCTAATAACTTTTCCCTTCCCTTACTTCTTTCTTTAGAGTTGCATTGTTTTATAAATGCAGAGGCTTCATATTTCATTATTATTTCTTATTCACCCTTTTTTCCAAATAATAAAAAACCTCTATAGTTTCTCCCTTTATGAGGATATCCAGATTAATTTGTATTCCTAAAGCTGAAATCAAATATTTTTAAGACTGCTTAATGATAAAGCTGTAAATCTACAACTGGGCAATGGTCCAAACAAAATGGAAAATATTTCCTAAGTCATAAACAAGAACATGAATTTTTATTAGAATTCAAGGTCTCTGAACATTACTGACAAATACTTGAAAAGAAATAGAAAAGAATTTGAGGGAACCAAATGCTTATTTCTTTCCATTTCCACTCAACTTTTTTCTCATTTCAACATAGTCTGATCAATTCCTTATTGTGTTAGAAAGCACTGATCAATTTCAGTCCCATTTAATAAGTGTTTTCAAGAACAGAAGCAATGTGCAGTGAAGGTAGGAGAGAAATCTGTTTGGGACAATTAACTAGTAAATTTGGTCAATATAAACAAGCTGTTTGGCTAACTCAGGCAGGGAAAGACCCTCTTTTTCAATAGCAAGGAGTGATAAGTTGACTGAATAGCTCACAGAGTTTTTCTAATACTGGTTAACTAGCTCATTGGAAGCAATCCATGTCATGTAGCCATGGTTACTCCTTTTATAGTTCAGGATAAAGTGCAGGTGTCTAAGGATGCTCAAGGTCAGTTGCACCTGAATATCAAATGAAAATTTTTGAGGAGCTCTGAAAGGAACGCTGTCAAATTTGACAAGCCACGGTATTGAACTATGTTTCATAATAATAATAATAATAATAATAATAATAATAATAATAATAGTGGTATTTGTTAAGTGTTTACTATGTGCCAGGCACTGTACTAAGCACTGAGGTGGTTACAAGCAAATCAGGTTGGACAGAGTCCCTGTCCCATGTGGGGCTCACAGTCTCAATCCCCATATTACAGATGAGATAACAGGCAGAGAAGTGAAGTGACTAGCCTAAGGTCACACAGCAGACAAGTGGTGGAGCCAGTATTAGACCCATGACCTTCTATATCAATAGATCTTTTTTCCAACTTTTCTTGGAAGAGCCGATTCATAATGTGCTGACATTAGGGGAGCTGCACATCTGAGTGGGAAACAGAAGATTCTCTCTTTCCTTAATAACTGAGCTAATCACTAGGCCATGTTGTGTCTGAAAGGACTATGGCCATGTTACTCAAAGTAACACAAAAACATTTAGATTATTTATTAAATTTAAGACTAGGATATTCCTCTCTGATTTAGTGAAGCTATACTCTATACTCTGTCAAGCTAATTCAGTTGTGATTTGTCATGATCATTTATGATTTTAAAAAGTCATTTTCAGGAGTGTGTCAATTTGGACAAGAAATTTCGATGGTAGAGCATCTGATGCCCATTATTATTAAGATATTTTTTTCAGAAGCCATTGTCAGAGTTGCTTTATATCTGAATCCTTTCACTTTAAGACCAAATTTTTTTAAAATGAGAAAGCTTGTGAAAATAAACAATGGCATTTTGCATCTTTCTCCTTGGACTTATCTTAAGCAGGTCCTAAACTCAGAGCTACTAGATTGGAGATCCCATTCAAATCCACCCCTGGTTTTCTAATTATTATTAGAGGTATAATAATAAATCCACCCCTGGTTCTCTAATTATTATTACAGTTATAATAATAAATCCACCCCTGGTTCTCTAATTATTATTATAGTTATAATAATAAATCCACCTCTGGTTCTCTAATTATTATTATAGTTATAGTAATGGTATTTATTAAGCCTTACATTGTACCAAGCCTTAAATTAAGTGCTAGAGTAAGTAACACTGTAAGCAGATGAAGCAGCATGGCCTAGTGGAAAGGGGATAATAATAACAATAATAATAATAATAATAATAGTATTTGTTAAGCGCTGACTACGTACCAAGCACTGCTCTAAGCTCTGGGGTAGATACAAGGTAATCAGGTTGTCCCACATGGGGCTCACAGTCTTCATCCCCATTTTACAGATGAGGTCACTGAGGCCCAGAGAAGTGAAGTGACTTGACTAAAGTCACACAGCTGACGTGTGGTGGAGCAGGGATTGGAACCCATGACCTCTAACTCCCAAGCCTGTGCTCTTGCCACTAGGCCACATAAGTCAGAGGACCTGGGTTATACTCCTGGCTCTGCCACTTGCCTGCTATGTGACCTTGGGAAAGTCATTTAATTAATCTGTGTCTCAGTTTCCTCATCTATAAAATGGGGAATTCAATACCTAATCTTCCTCTGGCAGACTGTGAGCCCCATGTGGGTCAGGGACTGTGTACCACCTGATGAGCTTGCATTTACCCCAGCACTTGAACCTAGTATGCGCTTCATAGGTACCACAATTACTATTAAGCAGATGAGACATGGTCCCTGTCCCACATGGGGTCTGGTCTAACAGGGATGCGAACAGGTATTGAATCCCCATTTTACCGCTGAAGAATCTGAGGCTCAGAGAAGCTAAGTAACTTGTCCAAGGCCACTCAGCAGGCAAGTGGCTGAGCCTGTATTAGGACCCAGCTCTTCTGATTCTTAGGTCCAGTCTCTTTCCTCTAGGTCATGCGGAGGCAACTCAAGCTAAACTACCACCATCTCCCAGGCATTCAATCACAGAACAGGAGTCTGAAAATAAAACGACCCATTTCAGGAGCAAACATCACATGTAGCAGACTCCTTTAGCAACGCAAAAGACAAAAAGAAATCACCATTCAGTGGAGCAAGGGGTCTCAAGGGGAATATGTTTTGGGTCTGTATTCCTTAGCCTTTTCAAAAAAATGTTATTTGGTAAGCACTCACTTGGTACAGGCTTAAGGCATATTCTTGCAGGTTCTTGGGTTGAATTACTTGTGCATAAGGGTTACTTCTACCATCAGGTAAGGCCACAATTTTGCCTTCATATTGATTCATAATGTAGAGTTCCAATGGAGATCACCAGCTCCACCAATCAATCAACAGTATTTATTGAGCATCTCTGTGCACAGCACTATTAAACTCTTGGTAGCACCCAATAGAATTAGCAAAGATAATCCCTGACCTCAAGGAGTTTATAATCTATCTAATCAAAATTACAGGTAAGAGGAACTAGTAGAGCATATACTGTGCATGAATAAGTGCTATGGGGAATTAATGAGTACTTAAGTACCTAGGAGGACCAAAAGTGCTGATATAGGAGTTGGGGAACATATAGTGAAGAGATGAGCAATTAAGCAGGGGAGGCCTTCTGGAGAGATGTGATTTCAGACAGCTTTGAAATTGGGAAGCACTGTGCTTGGTCAAATTTGAAGAGGGAAGGAGTTTTGGGCAGTGAGAAGCACATGAGCAAGAGGTTGGAGGTGGGTGAGATGAGACAAGTTCAGTGAGTAGGGTAGCTTCAGAGGAACAAAGTGCGAGCTGGGGGTTAGTGGGAGGAAAGAGTGGAGAAGTGCGAGGGAGAGAGAGCTGTTGGATTGCCTTAAAGCCAATGATCAGCTGTTTGTGGTTGATGCAGAGAGGAATGAGCAGCCACTGGAGATTTTTTGAGGAATGGAGAGGCATGCACAGAACAATATTTTAGAAAAAATGATCCTGGCTAGCAGAGTGAAATATGGATTGGAGGGTGACACTAGAGGTAGAGAAACCAGCGAGGATGTCGATGCAGTAATCAATCAGGGGTATGACAACTTCCTGGACCAGCATGGTGGTCATTTGGATGGAAAGGAAGGGCTGTATCCTGGAAATGTTATAACAAAAGAATTACTGGAACTTGGCAATATGTTGATTCTTGCAAGTAGAGAAGGAGCCAGCAAGAGAAATTGAGAATGACCATACAGAGAGGTAAGAGGAGGAAGCCAGCCACGGATGTAAATGCCAGCACCCAGACTGGGACCTCCTCACAAAATGAAATTGAGTGGCAAAGCTGTGGCTGCTGATGAGCAAAGAAGGAGCTAAGGCAGAGGCTCTCTGCCTCGACCTCAGGCCCCTCTGCCTCCACTGCTGCCCCTGCTCCCCCCCCCCCGACCAAATCTCCACCACCCTCATTGCCTCTACAGCCTCTGCCTCCCTGGAACACCAGTTCTATGACATGCTTTTATCCCATAGCTGAATTCAAGCTCAATATAGCTCACTTCCAGTGCTGCTGGCAATGAGCTTAGGAGTTGAGGAGGGAGAAAAACAAGCATTCCTGAAAGAAACAGCAGAGTTACAATCAATCATATTTATTGAGCGCTTACTGTTTGCAGAGCACTGTACTAAGTGCTTGGGAAGTACAAGTTGGCAACATATAGAGACAGTCCCTACCCAACAGTGGGCTCACAGTCTAGAAGGGGGAGACAGAGAACAAAACCAAACATATTAACAAAATAAAATAAATAGAATAGATATGTACAAATAAAATGAATAAATAAATAGAGTAATAAATATGTACAAATATATACATATATATACAGGTGCTGTGGGGAGGGGAAGGGGGTAAGATGGGGGGATGGAGAGGGGGACAAGGGGTAGAGGAAGGAAGGGGCTCAGTCTGGGAAGGCCTCCTGGAGGAGGTGAGCTCTCAGTAGGGCCTTGAAGGGAGGAAGAGAGCTAGCTTGGCGGATGGGCAGAGGGAGGGCATTCCAGGCCCGGGGGATGACGTGGGCCGGGGGTCGATGGTGGGACAGGCGAGAACGAGGCACGGTGAGGAGATTAGTGGCAGAGAAGCGGAGGGTGCGGGCTGGGCTGGAGAAGGAGAGAAGGGAGGTGAGGTAGGAGGGGGCGAGGTGATGGACAGCCTTGAAGCGAGGGTGAGGAGTTTCTGCCTGATGCGCAGATTGATTGGTAGCCACTGGAGATTTTTAAGGAGGGGAGTAACATGCCCAGAGTGTTTCTGGACAAAGACAATGCAGGCAGCAGCATGAAGTATGGATTGAAGTGGGGAGAGACACGAGGATGGGAGATCAGAGAGAAGGCTGATGCAGTAGTCCAGACGGGATAGGATGAGAGCTTGAACGAGCAGGGTAGCAGTTTGGATGGAGAGGAAAGGGCGGATCTTGGCAATGTTGCGGAGCTGAGACCGGCAGGTTTTGGTGACGGCTTGGATGTGAGGGGTGAATGAGAGAGCGGAGTCGAGGATGACACCAAGGTTGCGGGCTTGTGAGACGGGAAGGATGGTAGTGCCGTCAACAGTGATGGGAAAGTCAGGGAGAGGGCAGGGTTTGGGAGGGAAGATAAGGAGTTCAGTCTTGGACATGTTGAGTTTTAGGTGGCTGGCAGACATCCAGATGGAGATGTCCTGAAGGCAGGAGGAGATGCGAGCCTGGAGGGAGGGGGAGAGAGCAGGGGCAGAGATGTAGATCTGGGTGTCATCAGCATAGAGATGATAGTTGAAGCCGTGGGAGCGAATGAGGTCACCAAGGGAGTGAGTGTAGATTGAGAACAGAAGGGGACCAAGCACTGAACCTTGGGGAACCCCCACAGTAAGGGGATGGGAGGGGGAGGAGGAGCCTGCAAAAAGAGACTGAAAATGAATGACTGGAGAGATAAGAGGAGAACCAGGAGAGGATGGAGTCTGTGAAGCCAAGGTTGGATAGCGTGTTAAGGAGAAGGGGGTGGTCCACAGTGTCGAAGGCAGCTGAAAGTTCGAGTAGGATTAGGATAGAGTATGAGCCATTGGAGAAAGTAAGGATGAATTTAAGGAAGCTGTAGTGAGCCTCATGCTTGGATTTCCACCAACAGTGCTCTGTGGCATGAGTGGAGTCAAGGAATGGGGAAATATGGACGGCTAAGGGACCATCAGGAATGACCTCACGGATGGTGTAGTCCCTGACGAATCGTGGAGGGGGAGGAAAAGTAGAGAAGAAAGTTGAGAAAGGCATCAGAGTAGTTCAGAATATATTTAACAGCCTGCATGCTGGCCTACTTAACTCAGTTTTCTATCCCTTTGTTTGACACTTATCAAAGTACATCCTGGCCTTCTTTGACATAAAGAGACAGAGTGTGGTACCAATGGGGCATTGAGGTTTTGACAAATGAAAAATCCATAGAACAGTTGGAGAATCCAACCTTTTGCTACTCATCAAAGGTCAAGACAGGCTTACAAACATCGAGAATCCAGTAAATCCACAAGTATCAAATAATGCTTATTGTTCTGAATCATTGCCAGACAGATTAGGGGAAGAGAATGGATAGCTGCAGGGGGAGAGAATGGATAGCTGCAGGGGGAGAGAATGGATAGCTGCAGGGGGAGAGAATGGATAGCTGCAGGGGAAGAGAATGGATAGCTGCAGGGGAAGAGAATGGATAGCTGCAGGATACTCCAGCAGCTTGTGTGATAAATTGAAGAAGGGAGGGACCACAAACAAGGAAGCTCAAAGAGTTCTTTTAAAAGTTGTAATGAAACCAAGCCTCAGACAATGGAGCAAAATAATAATATCATATGTTAAGTGCTTATTATGTGCCAAACACTGGGGTAGCTACAAGGTAATCAGGTTGTCCCAGGTGGGGCTCACAGTTTTAATCCCCATTTTACAGATGAGGTAACAGACACAGAGAAGTTAAGTGACTTTCCCAAGGTCACACAGCAGACAAGTGGTGGAGCTGGGATTAGAAACGACCTCTTCTGAATCACAAGCCTGTCCTCTTTCCACTAAGCCATGCTGCTTCTCATAGCATATCAAAGTCGTAGAATAGCTATGGATTGCTAGGAGATATCAGTATGGGAGACATCAGTAGACCGATTAGCCTAGTACAAAACAATTAGAAATGAGTGCTTCTCTTAAAACGAAAGCTTTGAGAAGATCATGATATCAAAGCACAGTGATGTGAACAGGACTATGCACTTCCTTTAGCAAGAGCATCAGCACAAAAAGTAGCAATCTGTATACATTATCTCTAGGCTATTAGGAAGAGCCACCTCCACTACTGTAGAAACAATCAATAATATTTGATCACTCACTATGTACGGAGCACTTTTCTAAGTGTTTGGGGGAGTAAAATACAACATAGTTGGTAGCTGTGTTTCCTGCCCACAAGCAGCTTGTTGTATAGAAGGGAAGATTTTAGTGTAAATAAAATGAAAGGACTGGCTTTACATTTAGCTCAAGCCCCCACACGGAATCTTGAGACCCTGATCAGTAGGGGAAGTCCTCCATGGACATGTCCCGTCTCAAATCAGTCATTGGTATTTGAGTGCTTAGTGTATGCAGAGCACTCTACTAAGGGCTTAGGAGACTAATATAGCAGAGTTGGTAGACATGTTTCCTGCCTGCAATGTCTGTGAGCCTCATGTGGGATAGGGACTGTGTCCAACGTAATTAATTTTAGTTACCACAGAGTTTAGAATAATAATAATAATGGCATTTGTTAAGTGTGGACTGTCTCTATATGTTGCCGACTTGTACTTCCCAAGCACTTAGTACAGTGCTCTGCACACAGTAAGCACTCAATAAATACGATTGAATGAATGTGTGAAGCACTGTTCTAAGCACTGGGGGTATACAAGGTGATCAGGTTGTCCGTGTGGGGCTCTCTGTCTTAATCCCCAATTTACAGATGAGGTAACTGAGGCTCAGAGAAGTTGAGTGACTTGCCAAAAGTCACACAGCTGACAAGTGGCGGAGGCAGGATTAGAACCCATGACCTTTGACTCCCAAGCCCGTGCTCTTTCCATGGAACCACGTGTTTGACACAGAATAAGCTGTTCAATACCATAAAAAGGAGCTTTCAATCTACAGAATATGAGTTAAAGATGGTTTATTGGGTTTTAGTAGGATCTCCTCATCAAATTCCCCTCTGATTGAAGCATTTACTCTTCTCCAGGTGGTACTAGAGTAGGGGGTCCCCATTGAAGTTCACTGGCTCCATGTCTGTGACCCTGAAGCCAGAATGCACATCAGTGGGTGTTTGGGGGCCACGTTCAACATGGAGTCTGAGTGAGGGTTCACTTCAGTCACCTGGAGACAGTTTAAAAAAAAAAAAAGCTTTCCCATCCATTTGTAACATCTAAATGTACTCAGAGACAGATTATGGGTAATGCATTCATTCATTCAATCATATTTATTGAGCACATACTGTGTGCAGAGCACTATACTAAGCGCTTGGAAAGTACAAGTTGGCCAAAAAATATAGAGATGGTCCCTACCCAACAACGGGCTCACAGTCTAGAAGGGGGAGACAGAAAACACAACAAAACATATTAACAAAATAAAATAAATAGAATAGTAAATATGTACAAGTAAAATAGAGTAACAAATCTGTACAAAAATATATACTGGTGCTGTGGGGAGGGGAAGGAGGTAGGGCGGGGGGGGTGGGGAGGGGGAGAGGAAGGAGGGGGCTCAGTCTGGGAAGGCCTCCTAGAGGAGGTGAGCTCTCAGTAGGGCTTTGAAGGGAGGAAGAGAGCTAGCTTGGCGGATGTGCGGAGGGAGGGCATTCCAGGCCAGGGGGAGGACGTGGGCCAGAAGTCGACTGTGGGACAGGCGAGAATGAGGCACAGTGAGGAGATTAGCAGCAGAGGAGTGGAGGATGCGGGCTGGGCTGTAGAAGGAAAGAAGGGAGGTGAGGTAGGAGGGGGCAAGGTGATGGAGAGCCTTGAAGCCGAGAGTGAGGAGTTTTTGCCTGATGCGTAGGTTGACTGGTAGCCACTGGAGATTTTTGAAGAGGGGAGTAACATGCCTAGAGCGTTTCTGCACAAAGATGATCCGGGCAGCGGCATGAAGTATAGACGGAAGTGGGGAGAGACAGGAGAATGGGAGATCAGAGAGGAGGCTGATGCAATAATCCAGTCGGGATAGGATGAGAGATTGAACCAGCAGGGTAGCGGTTTGGATGGAGAGGAAAGGGCGGATCTTGGTGATGTTGCGGAGGTGAGACTGGCAGGTTTTGGTGACGGATTGGATGTAATGCATGCGTCCTGGTGTGGACATAGGCACAAATATATAAAATCTGATTATCAATAGCAACTTCTTTGAATGCCAAATGTGTGAGTGTGTGAGCGTATGGTGTGTAGCACCCCTTGAGATGGAATATTCCCTCAGCATTATAATATCATTAGTATATTTTCAGAGGCAAATAGAATCCCACCAATCAATATCTGTATTGCCATTGTCTCTAGAGGGTTGACAAAAGAGGCTACTAAGAAAAGCATTCTGGAGGTGCCTCAGGCACAACTATCAGTTACCAGGATTTAGGGAAGGCCAGCAGGTCTGGATATTTCCTCAGATAAGAAGAGGGCTGAGAAAAAGCTAACAGACCCAAGCCCACCCACAGCCGGTTCTCACCTGCCTTCTTCCTTGAAGCTCCCTCATGCAGCTCCCCCTTCCTCCAAATTTGGAAGGGGCCAAATACTGGCACCCCCCTAGACAAAATTATTAATATTGAGCTAGGTGAGTTTCAGAATTCAATAATTTTGTATTTTCTTTTGCAGAAGACCAAGTCTTTGGTGTAATATAGGCTGCTGTTACTCGGTCCCAGCCTTGGACACAAATCCAATATCTTGAGTTTGAAAAAGTGAATCCATCAGAGGAAAGTAGTTCATCTGAGCACCAGTCTAGGAAGGCTTTTGATTACCTCTTCTCATGATATATCCCCTAAGTACTGTCTTCGAGTTGGAATCTATTTTTCCACACAAATAATTATGGGAACCATGGGGATTGCATTCTTGCAAAACTCTGCAACAAGGAAAACCAGTTGAAGTACTCGCTGCATACCTGACAACCCGCATATGTGCATAAATGATTCTTCTGACACTACATTGTTCTGTACAATGAGTGTTGCTAGCTTTTCACTAATTCTGTCACTACATTATAGCCAAACGGAGTTGCGAAAGCAGGTGCTCTGGCAGGACCAAATGTACAAAGTGATTTTCCAAGCTCCAGTGGGGAAAAGCCAAATGAGTTCTGCACATCAATTTTCCCATCAGAGTATGCAAGTTAAAGCATGGAATATCTGGGATTTACAGCCTGGGAATATCCAGTATCTATTGCCTGAGGATATTTGGTTTGTTTTTTCTTCCATATTCAATTGAAGAAAAGTCTTGGGGGTCTGTCAAATGTTTCTTTCAAAAACAGGTACAGGTGCCACCCATTCATGTGCCCAGAGAAAGTGAGAGTCTGGCAGTCTAATCCCAAATGGGACTTCCCAGGCACTCTTGGTTCCAGGACCTTTCCCTGGAAGGACTTAAGACACGGGTCTCCATTCCCTGCTCTATCACTGCCTGTCCACACCCAGAAGGAATCTCTGAGATTCCTACAGTTTCTGAGATGGCATTTGCATTCTTCTCCAACCTCAGGGATATCCAGCACATTCCAAAACTAAATTGGAAATGAAGAAACCAAGAGAGATGAAGCAAGCAGGTAAAGGGTATTCAGATGAGCCAGCTTTGTGAGCAAACCCAACAGGCTCCTTTCTCCTGTCTGCTGTGTGATCTTGGGCTAGTCACTTAATTTCTCTGGGCCTCAGTTACCTCAATCTGTAAAATGAGGATTAAATCCTCCTCCCTCCAATTTAGATTGTGAGCTCTATGTTGGACAGGACTGTGTCCAACCTGATTATCTTGTATCTACCCTTGTATCCTTACCATGCCTCCCTGAATGTGCCTGATCTTGTTTGATCTGGGGAGCTAAGCAGTGTCAGGCCTGGTTAGTACTTGGATGGGAGACCTCCTGGGGACACTGGTTTCTGTAGCCTTTTGAAAAGAGTGTGGCCTAATGGAAAGAACATGGGCCAAGAAGCCAAAGTATCTGGGTTCTAATCTCAGCTCTGCCAATTGCTTACTGTGTGACCTTGGGCAAATCACTTAAATTCTCTGGGCCTCAGTTTCCCCAACTGTAAAATGTGGATTCAGTGTCTGTTCTCCCTTCCACTTTGACCTCCATATGGGACAGGAACTTGGTCTCACCTGATCAACTTGTATCTACCCATGTGCATTCCCCTCTCAGGGTCACACCTGGAGAGTTTCCAGTACTCCATCAGTCTCGACTACAGGTGGGAGAGTCAAGCAGAGGCATAACCATTCTATTCCTAGCTTGAGCAGTGGCTAGCGAGTGGAAGGCAATCTGCTACAAACTCACCTGTGCTGGGCAGCAGCGGCATGGGAGAAAGTCGAGGGTGGAGACCCAATTTTACTGCGCAGAAGGAGGCAGTGATAAACTACTTCTAGATTTTTACCAAGAAAACTCTACCGAAACAATTGCAGGTGGAGGTGAGCCATTCTGGGAGATACACATTCATGGCATTGCTAGGGGTCAGAGAAGACTCGACGGCCTAAGACAAGACCCCAGTGCTCAATGCACAGTAAGCATTTGAATATCATAAAAAACAAAACACAAAAAACAAACAAAAAAACCCAGACTGCAACCAGATTACTCTAGCTCCAGGAGAACATCTGATGTCCTGATCACGGGGGATTACATGAAAAAGCTGGTGAAATGTTCATCCTTGCTTTAGGAGTGGAACAGAAACAACTAAACACTTGGCCATTGGCTGAAGAAACATGGAGAGAACCAGTCTTCTCTCCATTGCACAAAGGGATCAGCTGACAATTTTAAAACAGATTATTTAAATCAGATAAATATTAATTTGCAAAGATAAATTGTCCTTTGTTTTAGAAGATGAAGCTACCACTGGTGAGATTCTCTCCTTGGGTTCTAGTGTGGCTAAAGGACTTATACATGACTTAGGCTCTCTTAAATGTAGCATCCAGATAGAGTTGTGCCTTGCTGGGATCCCAGCACAGGGTTTACCTCTAAGTGCTTAGTACAATGCTCTGCACACAGTAAATGCTCAATAAATATGACTGACTGATTGATTGCCATCCTGCCTCTCTGTGTCTCCATTTTCATATAGTCTTTACTTGAGAGAGATACCAGTTTCCCAGGTAATCCCCAAGGCTGATTTTATTTTAGTTTTAGTGGTCTCTCCACAGATCCACTACTATTTTGCATCATTTGAGTCAACAAATACTCCTTTAGGATCAGCTTGGGGAGTAGTCTCATCTCCTCCACTGAAAATCTGGATGATGTCATTTTAGTTTTCAGTTGCTCTGTCTGGAAAGTAGGAATAGCATTCTTCTCTATATAGCTGAGGAATATTTTGAGAGCAAATGAAAAAATAAACTGCCTGAGGATCCTGAAATTCCCTGAAAGGTACTATAAAAATATGATTAATTGATGTCTATTGAGAAGCAGGGTGACCTGGTAGAAGTCAAAGGGACCTGGGCTCTAATTCCAGCTCTGTCACTTGTCTGCTGTTTGATCTTATGCAAGTCACAACTTCTCTGTGCCTCTGTTCCCTCATCTGCAAAAATGGCGATTTAATACCCGTTCTCCCTCCTAGATTGTGAGCCCCATCTGGAACCTGATTATCTTGTATCTACCCCAGTGGTTAGTAGAGTGTTCGATACATAGTAAGCAGTTAAATACCACAAAGATTATAAAACAGTTAGTATGGGTACAATTAAGCAGTTTAAATTAGATTCTTTCAAGGCTGGCCCTACATTTGCCATTTTTTAGCGAGCTTCCCCAGGAACTCTTCAGTTTGTCCAAAGGATAAACTCCACACCACATCAGTGGTTCCCATAGGGTTGTTGGTGTTTCTCCAAAGAAGGACGTTTGTGTCATTTGTCTAGGAGCAAAGTAACCAGCTCCAAAAAGATCATGCTATTGTTTTTGGAAAGGAGTTGAGAGTATTGGCTTTCATCTCCAAACAACTGCCCAAACCATGTACCAAGCACTGTTCTAAGCACTGGGATAGATACAAGCTAATCAAGTTGGACACAGTCCCTGTCCCACATGGGACTCACAGTCTCAATCCCCATTTTACAGACGAGGTAACTGAAGCACATAGAAGTTAAGTGACTTGCCCAAGTTCACACAGCAGACAAGTGGCAGAGTCGGGATTAGAACCCATGACCTCTGATTCCCAAGCCCATGCTCTTACCACTAGGCCATGCTGCTTCTTGGTGGTGGTGGCCACAAATTACCTGGAGCTATCTGAGACCTTAGATTGTGAAGGTGAAGCAATTCCAATACCTTTCTCTAGACTGTAAGCTCATTATGGATAGAGAACATGTCCACTAATTCTATTATATTGTACTCTCTCCAGCATTTAGTACAATGCTCTGCACATATTAAGCACTCAAATGCCATTGACTGATCTTCCTCTTCCTCCAGGATGGTTGCAATGTCAGTGAAGGGAGCTTTGCAGAGGTTCCCAGTTGGCATGGGACAACTAACACAGTCTTGGGGTTCGAGCTCCCGATCAACTCTGCACGATCACAGGGATCCCAAGTGACTTAGCCTGGGTGCACTGTCCCTGGCAGTGGCCATGAGGTGCCACCCAGGCAAGCAAAAGTGAGAGGGGATGTCCCGGCAGCCAAAGTCTTGAAAATGCCCTAGTCATGCTAGCATCACTGTGGGCATCCCCCCGTGATCAGAACATCCTACCAGGCCCTATTTGCGATGATACAAGGAAAGCCCTAAACCAGTTCCCTGATCCTCAAAGTGGTCACAGTCTAAAGACAAAGTCATATATGATTCAAACCTTCAACTGCCTCCAACAAACTGAAAAACAGAAGCATAAGAATGACAATCCCATCACCGGACTTGGCTCATCCTATTCATTTGAAGGTCAAGCCTTCAAGCGATTTCCTTTTGAAGTTCGATGAATCAGGAGCCCTCCCTCGCTCCTCACGACAACCGACCACCTTCAAGTAGTTCAGACTGGCAAAAATCTGAAAGGAAAATGACTAAACTATCAAGGATACAGAAAAAAGTATTTAAAACAAGATCAACACTGCACCATTGGCTAAGAATAGAAGTTGAGTTTTCAAGAAAAACACGTCTGTGCTCCAGAACTTCTTTTCTATGAAAAAAAGTGATTTTGCTATTGTATAATGTCTACCTCCTCCTTGGGATCTTTGCAGTATTTCATCTTTCCTTTCCATCCAAAATGAACTGGCTGGACACTAGCTCCTTGGAAATTACAGATGGAAGGATCCACAGGGGCCTGAGGCAGGGTTAATATTTTCTAACCTGTAACTACTGAAGCCCACACCTAATTTATCTGGTTTATTGTACAATTAATCATTTATGGAGGGGCAGAAATGGTCTTCTTAGGTGGTTCACTTGCTTAGAGGGCTAGCTTCCAATAGTTGACCACCCTGAAGAGCTGGGATGTGGAGATGAAAAAAATATCCCCCCAACCTTGGTATAGCTGCCTACCCTACACAAACACACACACCCACACACGTCTCTCCCCCACCCAACCCCTCGCCCCGCTCGTGTTTACATGAGGCATGCTTTATAAACAATTCCACGAGAAGTAGCATGGCTTAGTGGCAAGAGCATGGGCTTGGGAGTCAAAGGATGTGGGTTCTAATCCCACCTCCAACACATGTCTGCTGTGACCTTGGGCAAGTCACTTAACTTCTCTGTGCCTCAGTTACCTCATCTGTAAAATGGGGATTAAAAGTTTGAGCCCCAAGTGGGACAACCTGATTACCACATTTATTATTATTGTTACTCCCCCAAGCACTTAGAACAGTGCTCTGCAGGCAATAAGCACTGAATAAATACGATTGATTGCCCAATTGATGTAATGCACTGACATCCCAGGGAAGTTCACATGAAGATAAAGCTTTCCTCCTGGAGGCATCCCCAAATCCCACCCCATTCCTCCTTGCTCAAGAGCCATCGGGTTCCCCTCCCAGGCCCCGGCTAACACATGGGCTGCTTCCAGATTGGGTCGAGGGAGGCTGGGGACTTCCTAATTTTCAACCACCATCACCTCCCTCTAATAGTGTTCCCTGAGGTGCTGCCTCTTCGCTTGTTCCAGGGCTTAAACCAGCCCTGCTTACTTCACATCCAAATGGAGCTGGAGTGAAATGTCCACATTTCATTTTGCACTAGGCTCATTTTGTGGCAGGGTAAGAAAGAGGAAGTCAAGACTATGGGCTTCAGTTCCCACTTGGAATAGTAATTATTATTAATAAACTGTGGTATTCAAGTGCTTTCTATATTCTAAGTATTGTATTAGGCACTGGGATAGATACAAGATAATAGGTTTGGACACCATCGCTATTCCACAAGGGACACAGAGTCTTTGTAGGAGACCATAAATTGAATCCCCATTTCACACGAGGAAACTGAGGCAGAGAGGTGTTAAGGGAGTTGCTTAAGGTTACTCAGTAGACAAAGGGTGGAGCCCAGGTCCTCTGGCTCCCAGCCTTATGCTCTTTCTGCTAAATTTAGAGTGAACTTTGGTGGGTTCACCTTGACTCTCTGGATTTGGGCATTGTAACACCTCATGGACAAAGCACAGGAGAGGGAATCCAGGAGACTAGGGTTCTAATCGCAGCCCTGTGACTTTGGGCAAGTCACGTAACTTCTTTATGCCTCAGTTTCCTCATTTAATGGAATATTTTATTTTCTCTCCCTCTGTCTTTGAGCCCATATGGGACAGAGATTTGTTTGATCTGAGAGCCCAGACTTTGGAGTCAGATGTCATAGGTTCATATCCCAGTCTTCGCCAATTGTCAGCTGTGTGACTTTGGGCAAGTCACTTACCTTCTCCGTGCCTCAGTTCCCTCATCTGTAAAATGGGGATTAAGACTATGAGCCCCATGTGGGACAACCTGATCACCTTGTATGCCCCCAGCACTTAGAACAGTTCTTTGCACATAGTAAGCACTTAACAAATGCCATCATTATTATCATTATTATTATTATTACCTGTCCACTTAGCACATAGCATTTACTGATTACCATCATTTATCTCATCAAAATATGGACAGAGATTTGTTTGATCTGATTATCTTGTATCTATCTGTCCACTTAGTGCATAGCGTTTACTGATTACCATCATTTATCTCATCAAAATATGGATAATCCCACCTATCACTTAAGGACTTGTGGAGGAAAAACTAATTAATCACTGCAAAGAGCTAGCAAATTTGGAAATGAACAGTTACAGAAAGATGCTAAGTGCAATAGATATTTTAAACTACAAATCAACTCAAGTTAATCTCAAGCATGTTAAAGTTGAGGGTAAAGGTCTAGTTTATTTGTGATTAGCGATCAGAAAAGGAGAGATTTACTACAAATGGATGATAGTTTATTTATTATTACCTGGGAAAGAAAGGGTCAGGGAGAAAAGTATTACTAAGAATGGAGCAAAATGCATTTTCGTTTAAGTGTTATATTGATTTCCCAAAGCTACTTGTAGACCAGAAAGAAGAGCCAGTACTTGAAATACAGCACTTAGAAAAGGTCATTTTAAAATTTCCATTTTCAATACAAAGCTTTTATTGTGAGACCCATGTTACCCAAAGTTTCCAAGCTTCTCATGACAGTGGTATCAAACCAGCCTGTTAATTTATCACTAGCATTTTCAGAAGATTGGCTTCAGGTTAAGAGACCAGGAAAATGTATTCTGTCAAAATGAGATTTTGTCAGGAGTTTGGATTTCCAACTAAGCATGCGTTCAAGGCATCAGGGAAATTTGCTGATGGATGGCTGGGAAAATTTCACCTGGATCCCAGAAATGTTTTATAAAATGTGTGGCAGAAGTTGAAACAATCACAATTCTTTCCAAGTGAAATATGACAAGTTTAGGAGAAGCAGTGTTGCCTAGAGGAAAGAGCATGGGCCTGGGACTCAGAGGACCTAGGTTCTACTCCCAGCTCTGCCAATTACTTGCTACGTGACTTAGGGCAAGTCATTTAACTGCTCAGTGCCTCTCGACTACAAAATGGGGATTCAATATCTGTTCTCTCCTACTTAGACTCTGAGCCCCATGTGGTACCAATTATCTTGTATCTATCCCACCGTTTAGTATAGTGCTTGGGATATAGTAATTGCTTAACAAATACTACAATTACTATTATTCATTAATAAGCATGCCAAGGGCCAGGTTTAACCCTTTAATTAAGGCCTTTGGCATGATCTAGAGGAAAGAGCAAGCTCTTGAAGTCAGAGGATCTGGATCTTAATTTCAATTCCACCACCTGCCTGCTTTGGGACCTTGGGCAAGTCATCTCACTTCTGTGACTCAGTTTCTTCATATATAAAATGAGGATTCAATATCAATCATATTTATTGAGCGCTTACTGTGTGCAGAGCACTGTACTAAGCGCTTGGGAAGTACAAGTTGGCAACATATACAGTCCCTACCCAACAGTGGGCTCACAGTCTAAAAGGGGGAGACAGAGAACAAAACCAAACTTACTAACAAAATAAAATAAATAGAATAGATATGTACAGGTAAAATAAATAAATAGAGTAATAAATATGTACAAACATATATACATATATACAGGTGCTGTGGGGAAGAGAAGGAGGTAATATGGGGAGATGGAGAGAGGGACGAGGGGGAGAGGAAGGAAGGGGCTCAGTCTGGGAAGGCCTCCTGGAGGAGGTGAGCTCTCAGTAGGGCCTTGAAGGGAGGAAGAGAGCTAGCTTGGCGGATCCCTATGCAGCAGACAAATGGCAGAAACCTTGTGACTCCCAGGCCCGTGCCCTAACCCTATGCAGCGGACAAATGGCAGCAAACCTTCTGACTCCCAGGCCCGTGCCCTATCAATCACTCAATCGTATCTATTGAGCGCTTACTGTGTGCAGAGCACCGTACTAAGCGCTTGGAAAGTACAAGTTGGCAACATATAGAGACAGTCCCTACCCAACAGTGGGCTCAGAGTCCAAAAGGGGGAGACAGAGAAGAACACCAAACATACTAACAAAATAAAATAAATAGAATAGATACGTACAGATAAAATAAATAAATAGAGTAATAAATCTGTACAAATATATATATACATATATACAGGTGCTGTGGGGAAGGGAAGGAGGTAAGATGGGGGGATGGAGAGGGGGACGAGAGGGAGAGGAAGAAAGGGGCTCAGTCTGGGAAGGCCCCCTGGAGGAGGTGAGCTTTCAGTAGGGCCTTGAAGGGAGGAAGAGAGCTAGCTTGGCGGATCCCTATGCAGCAGACAAATGGCAGAAACCTTGTGACTCCCAGGCCCGTGCCCTATCAATCATTCATATTTATTTAGCGCATACTGTGTGCAGAGCACTGTACTAAGCACTTGGGAAGTACAAGTCGGCAACATATAGAGACAGTCCCTACCCAACAGTGGGCTCACAGTCCAAAAGGTGGAGACAGAGAACAAAACCATACTAACAAAATAAAATAGAATAGATATGTACAGGTAAAATAAATAAATAGATAGAGTAATAAATCTGTACAAATATATATATACAGATATACAGGTGCTGAGGGGAAGGGAAGGAGGTAAGATGGGGGGATGGAGAGGGAGACGAGAGGGAGAGGAAGGAAGGGGCTCAGTCTGGGAAGGCCTCCTGGAGGAGGTGAGCTCTCAGTAGGGCCTTGAAGGGAGGAAGAGAGCTAGCTTGGCGGATCCCTATGCAGCACACAAATGGCAGAAACCTTGTGACTCCCACGCCCGTGCCCTAACCCTATGCAGCAGACAAATGGCAGCAAACCTTCTGACTCCCAGGCCCATGCCCTATCAAACAATCACTCAATCAATCGTATTTATTGAGCGCTTACTGTGTGCAGAGCACCGTACTAAGCGCTTGGGAAGTACAAGTTGGCAACATATAGAGACTGTCCCCACCCAACAGTGGCCTCACAGTCTAAAAGGGGGAGACAGAGAACAAAACTAAACATACTAACAAAATAAAATAGAATAGATATGTACAGGTAAAATAGAGTAATAAATCTATACAAATATATATATATACATATATATATATATATATATATACACACACATATATGCAGGTGCTGTGGGGAAGGGAAGGAGTTAAGATGGGGGGATGGACAGGGGAACGAGAGGGAGAGGAAGGAAGGGGCTCAGTCTGGGAAGGCCTCCTGGAGGAGGTGAGATCTCAGTAGCTCCTTGAAGGGAGGAAGAGAGCTAGCTTGGCGGATCCCTATGCAGCAGACAAATGGCAGAAACCTTGTGACTCCCAGGCCCGTGCCCTAACCCTATGCAGCAGACTAATGGCAGCAAACCTTCTGACTTCCAGGCCCGTGCCCTATCAATCACTCAATCAATCGTATTTATTGAGCGCTTACTGTGTGCAGAGCACCGTACTAAGCGCTTGGGAAGTACAAGTTGGCAACATATAGAGACTGTCCCTAACCAACAGTGGGCTCACAGTCCAAAAGGGGGAGACAGAGAACAAAACCAAACATACTAACAAAATAAAATAGAATAGATATGTACAGGTAAAAGAAATAAATAAATAGATAGAGTAGTAAATCTGTACAAACATATATACATATATACAGGTGTTGTGGGGAAGGGAAGGAGGTAAGATGGGGGGGATGGAGAGGGGGGTGAGGGGGAGAGGAAGGAACGGGCTCAGTCTGGGAAGGCCTCCTGGAGGAGGTGAGCTCTCAGTAGGACCTTGAAGGGAGGAAGAGAGCTAGCTTGGCGGATCCCTATGCAGCGGTCAAATAGCAGAAACCTTGTGACTCCCAGGCCCGTGCCCTAACCCTATGCAGCAGACAAATGACAGAAACCTTGTGACTCCCAGGCCCGTGCCCTATCAATCAATCATTCGTATTTATTGAGAGCTTACTGTGTGCAGAGCACTGTACTAAGCACTTGGGAAGTATGTCGGCAACGTATAGAGGCAGTACCCTACCCAACAGTGGGCTCACAGTCTAAAAGGGGAAGACAGAGAACAAAACCAAACATACTAACAAAATAAAAATAAATAGAATAGATATGTAGAAATAAAATAAATGAATAAATAGGGTAATAAATATGTACAAACATATATACATATATACAGGTGCTGTGGGGAAGAGAAGGAGGTACGATGGGGAATGGAGAGTGGGACGAGGGGGAGAGGAAGGAAGGGGCTCAGTCTGGGAAGGCCTCCTGGAGGAGGTGAGCTCTCAGTAGGGCCTTGAAGGGAGGAAGAGAACTAGCTTGGCGGATCCCTATGCAGCAGACAAATGGCAGAAACCTGTGACTCCCAGGCCCGTGCCCTAACCCTATGCAGCAGACAAATGGCAGCAAACCTTGTGACTCCCAGGCCCGTGCCCTAACCCTATGCAGCAGACAAATGACAGAAACCTTGTGACTCCCAGGCCCGTGCCCTATCAATCAATCATTCATATTTATTGAGTGCTTACTGTGTGCAGAGCACTGTACTAAGCACTTGGGAAGTATGTCGGCAACATATAGAGACAGTACCCTACCCAGCAGTGGGCTCACAGTCTAAAAGGGGAAGACAGAGAACAAAACCAAACATACTAACAAAATAAAATAGAATAGATATGTACAAATAACATAAATAAATAAATAGGGTAATAAATATGTACAAACATATATACATATAGACAGGTGCTGTGGGGAAGAGGAGGTGGTAAGATGGGGGATGGAGAGGGGGACGAGGGGGAGAGGAAGGAAGGGGCTCAGTCTGGGAAGGCCTCCTGGAGGAGGTGAGCTCTCAGTAGGGCCTTGAAGGGAGGAAGAGAGCTAGCTTGGCGGATCCCTATGCAGCAGACAAATGGTAGAAACCTTGTGACTCCCAGGCCCTTGCCCTAACCCTATGCAGCAGACAAATGACAGAAATCCTGTGACTCCCAGGCCCGTGCCCTATCGATCAATCAATCGTATTTATTGAGCGCTTACTGTGTGCAGAGCACTGTAATAAGCACTTGGGAAGTATGTCGGCAACATATAGAGACAGTACCTGTGGGCTCACAGTCTAAACGGGGGAGACAGAGAACAAAAGCAAACATACTAACAAAATAAAATAAATAGAATAGATATGTACAGGTAAAATAAATAAATAAATAGGGTAATAAATATGTACAAACATATATACATATATGCAGGTGCTGTGGGGAAGAGAAGGAGGTAAATTGGGGGATGGAGGGTGGGACGAGGGGGAGAGGAAGGAAGGGGCTCAGTCTGGGAATGCCTCCTGGAGGAGGTGAGCTCTCAGTAGGGCCTTGAAGGGAGGAAGAGAGCTAGCTTTTCGGATCCCTATGCAGCAGACAAATGGCAGCAAACCTTGTGACTCCCAGGCCCGTGCCCTAACCCTATGCAGCAAACAAATGGCAGCAAACCTTCTGACTCCCAGGCCCGTGCCCTATCAATCACTCCATCAATCGTATTTATTGAGCGCTTACTGTGTGCAGAGCACCGTACTAAGCGCTTGGGAAGTACAAGTTGGCAACATATAGAGACTGTCCCTACCCAACAGTGGGCTCACAGTCTAAAAGGGGGAGACAGAGAACAAAACCAAACATACTAACAAAATAAACTGAATAGAAATGTACAGGTAAAATAAATAAATAGATAGAGTAATAAATCTGTACAAACACATAAACATATACACAGGTGCTGTGGGGAAGGGAAGGAGGTAAAATGGGGGGGATGGAGAGGGGGACGAGGGGGAGAGGAAGGAAGGGGCTCAGTCTGGGGAGGCCTCCTGGAGGAGGTGAGCTCTCAGTAGGGCCTTGAAGGGAGGAAGAGAGCTAGCTTGGCGGATTCCCATGCAGCAGACAAATGGCAGAAACCCTGTGACTCCCAGGCCCGTGCCCTAACCCTATGCAGCAGAAAAATGACAGAAACCTTGTGACTCCCAGGCCCATGCCCTATCAATCAATCATTCGTATTTATGATTTACATTGCCAAGATCCGCCCTTTCCTCTTCATCCAAACTGCTACCCTGCTCATTCAAGCTCTCATCCTATCCTGTCTGGACTACTGCACCAGCCTTCTCTCTGATCTCCCATCCTCGTGTCTCTCTCCACTTCAGTCCATACTTCATGCTGCTGCCCGGATTATCCTTGTCCAGAAACGCTCTGGGCATATCACTCCCCTCCTCAAAAACCTCCAATGGCTGCCAGTCAATCTGCGCATCAGGCAGAAACTCCTCACCCTGGGCTTCAAGGCTCTCCATCACCTCACCCCCTCCTACCTCACCTCCCTTCTCTCCTTCTACTGCCCAGCCCTCACCCTCCGCTCCTCCGCCGCTAATCTCCTCACCGTACCTCGCTCTCGCCTGTCCCGCCATCGACCCCCGGCCCACGTCATCCCCCGGGCCTGGAATGCCCTCCCTCTGCCCATCCGCCTAGCTAGCTCTCTTCCTCCCTTCAAGGCTCTGCTGAGAGCTCACCTCCTCCAAGAGGCCTTCCTGGACTGAGCCCCTTCCTTCCTCTCCCCCTCGTCCCCCTATCCATCTCCCCCATCTTACCTCCTTCCCTTCCCCACAGCACCTGTACATATGTATATATGTTTGTACATATTGATTACTCTATTTATTTATTTTATTTGTACATATCTATTCTATTTATTTTATTTTGTTAGTATGTTTGGTTTTGTTCTCTGTCTCCCCCTTTTAGACTGTGAGCCCACTGTTGGGTAGGGACTGTCTCTATATGTTGCCAATTTGTACTTCCCAAGTGCTTAGTACAGTGCTCTGCACATTGTAAGCGCTCAATAAATACGATTGATTGATTGATTGATTGATTGAGCGCTTACTGTGTGCAGAGCACTGTACTAAGCACTTGGGAAGTATGTCGGCAACATATAGAGACAGTCCCTACCAAACAGTGGGCTCACGGTCTGAAAGGGGGAGACAGAGAACAAAACCAAACATACTAACAAAATAAAATAAATAGAATAGATATGTACAAATAAAATAAATAAATAAATAGGGTAATAAATATGTACAAACATATACACATATATACAGGTGCTGTGGGGAACAGAAGGAGGTAAGATGGGGGAAGGAGAGTGGGACGAGGGGGAGAGGAAGGAAGGGGCTCAGTCTGGGAAGGCCTCCTGGTGGAGGTGAGCTCTCAGTAGGGCCTTGAAGGGAGGAAGAGAGCTAGCTTGGCGGATCCCTATGCAGCAGACAAATGGCAGAAACCTTGTGACTCCCAGGCCCGTGCCCTAACCCTATGCAGCAGACAAATGGCAGAAGCCTTGTGACTCCCAGGCCCGTGCCCTAACCCCATGCAGCAGACAAATGACAGAAACCTTGTGACTCCCAGGCCCGTGCCCTATCAATCATTCGTATTTATTGAGCGCTTACTGTGTGCAGAGCACTGTACTAAGCATTTGGGAAGTACAAGTCGGCAACATATAGAGAGAGTCCCTACCCAACAGTGGGCTCACAGTCCAAAAGCAGGAGACAGAGAACAAAACCAAACATACTAACAAAATAAAATAAATAGAATGGATATGTACAGGTAAAATAAATAAATAGATAGAGTAATAAATCTGTACAAACATATATACATATATACAGGTGCTGTGGGGAAGGGAAGGAGGTAAGATGGTGGGATGGAGAGGGGAACAAGGGGGAGAGGAAGGAAGGGGCTCAGTCTGGGAAGGCCTCCTGGAGGAGGTGAGCTCTCAGTAGGGCCTTGAAGGGAGGAAGAGAGCTAGCTTGGAGGATCCCTATGCAGCAGACAAATGGCAGAAACCTTGTGACTCGCAGGCCCGTGCCCTAACCCTATGCAGCAGACAAATGACAGAAACCTTGTGACTCCCAGGCCCGTGCCCTACCAATCAATCATTCGTATTTATTGAGCGCTTACTGTGTGCAGAGCACTGTACTAAGCACTTGGGAAGTATGTCGGCAACATATAGAGACAGTACCTACCCAACAGTGGGCTCACAGTCTAAAAGGGGGAGACAGAACAAAACCAAACATACTATCAAAATAAAATAAATAGAATAGATATGTACAAATAAAATAAATAAATAAATAGGGTAATAAATATGTACAAACATATATACATATATACAGGTGCTGTGGGGAAGAGAAGGAGGTAAGATGGGGGATGGAGAGTGGGACGAGGGGGAGAGGAAGGAAGGGGCTCAGTCTGGGAAGGCCTCCTGGAGGAGGTGAGCTCTCAGTAGGGCCTTGAAGGGAGGAAGAGAGCTAGCTTGGTGGATCCCTATGCAGCAGACAAATGGCAGAAACCTTGTGACTCCCAGGCCCGTGCCCTAACCCTATGCAGCAGACAAATGACAGAAACCTTGTAACTCCCAGGCCCGTGCCCTATCAATCAATCATTCATATTTATTGAGCGCTTACTGTGTGCAGAGCACTGTACTAAGCACTTGGGAAGTACAAGTCGGCAACATATAGAAACAGTCCCTACCCAACAGTGGGCTCACAGTCCAAAAGGGGGAGACAGAGAACAAAACCAAACGTACTAACAAAATAAAATAAATAGAATAGATATGTACAAGTAAAGTAAATAAATAAATAGGGTAATAAATATGTACAAACATATATACATATATACAGGTGCTGTGGGGAAGAGGAGGTAAGATGGGGGATGGAGAGGGGGACGAGAGGGAGAGGAAGGAAGAAGTTCAGTCTGGGAAGGCCTCCTGGAGGAGGTGAGCTCTCAGTAGGGCCTTGAAGGGAGGAAGAGAGCTAGCTTGGCGGATCCCTATGCAGCAGACAAATGGCAGCAAACCTTCTGACTCCCAGGCCCGTGCCCTATCAATCACTCCATCAATCGTATTTATTGAGCGCTTACTGTGTGCAGAGCACCGTACTAAGCGCTTGGGAAGTACAAGTTGGCAACATCTAGAGACAGTCCCTACCCAACAGTGGGCTCACAGTCCAAAAGGGGGAGACAGAGAACAAAACCAAACATACTAACAAAATAAAATAAATAGAATGGATATGTACAGGTAAAATAAATAAATAAATAGATAGAGTAATAAATCTGTACAAACATATATACATATATATAGGTGCTGTGGGGAAGGGAAGGAGGTAAGATCGGGGGATGGAGAGGGGGGCGAGGGGGAGAGGAAGGAAGGGGCTCACTCTGGGAAGGCCTCCTGGAGGAGGTGAGCTCTCAGTAGAGCCTTGAAGGGAGGAAGAGAGCTAGCTTGGCGGATCCCTATGCAGCAGACAAATGGCAGCAAAGCTTGTGACTCCCAGGCCCGTGCCCTATCAATCAGTCACTCAATCAATCGTATTTATTGAGCGCTTACTGTGTGCAGAGCACCGTACTAAGCGCTTGGGAAGTACAAGTTGGCAACATATAGAGACGGTCCCTACCCATCAGTGGGCTCACAGTCCAAAAGGGGGAGACAGAGAACAAAACCAAACATACTAACAAAATAAAATAAATAGAATAGATATGAACAGGTAAAATAAATAAATAAATAGATAGAGTAATAAATCTGTACAAACATATATACATATATACAGGTGCTGTGGGGTAGGGAAGGAGGTAAGATGGCGGGGATGGAGAGGGGGACGAGGGGGAGAGGAAAGAAGGAGCTCAGTCTGCGAAGGCTTCCTGGAGTAGGTGAGCTCTCAGTAGGGCCTTGAAGGGAGGAAGAGAGCTAGCTTGGCGGATCCCCATGCAGCAGACAAATGGCAGAAACCTTGTGACTCCCAGGCCCGTGCCCTAACCCTATGCAGCAGACAAATGACAGAAACCTTGTGACTCCCAGGCCCGTGCCCTAACCCTATGCAGCAGACAAATGACAGAAACCTTGTGACTCCCAGGCCCGTGCCCTATCAATCAATCATTCATATTTATTGAGTGCTTACTGTGTGCAGAGCACTGTACTAAGCACTTGGGAAGTACAAGTCGGCAACATATAGAGACAGTCCCTACCCAACAGTGGGCTCACAGTCTAAAAGGGGAAGACAGAGAACAAAACCAAACATACTAACAAAAATAAAATAAATAGAATAGATATGTACAGGTAAAATAAATAAATAAATAGATAGAGTAATAAATCTGCACAAACATATATACATATATACAGGTGCTGTGGGGAAGAGAAGGAGGTAAGATGGGGGATGGAGAGGGGAACGAGGGGGAGAAGAAGGAAGGCGTTCAGTCTGGGAAGGCCTCCTGGAGAAGGTGAGCTCTCAGTAGGGCCTTGAAGGGAGGAAGAGAGCTAGCTTGGCGGATCCCTATGCAGCGGTCAAATAGCAGAAACCTTGTGACTCCCAGGCCCGTGCCCTAACCCTATGCAGCAGACAAATGACAGAAACCTTGTGACTCCCAGGCCCGTGCCCTATCAGTCAATCATTAGTATTTATTGAGAGCTTACTGTGTGCAGAGCACTGTACTAAGCACTTGGGAAGTACAAGTCGGCAACATATAGAGACAGTCCCTACCCAACAGTGGGCTCACAGTCTAAATGGAGGAGACAGAGAACAAAACCAAACATACTAACAAAATAAATAGAATAGATATGTACAAGTAAAATAAATAAATAAATAGGGTAATAAATATGTACAAACATATATACAGATGCTGTGGGGAAGAGAAGGAGGTATGATGGGGGGTGGAGAGGGGGACGAGGGGGAGAGGAAGGAAGGGGCTCAGTCTGGGAAGGCCTCCTGGAGGAGGTGAGCTCTCAGTAGGGCCTTGAAGGGAGGAAGAGAGCTAGCTTGGCGGATCCCTATGCAGCAGTCAAATGGCAGAAACCTTGTGACTCCCAGGCCCGTGCCCTAACCCTATGCAGCAGACAAATGACAGAAACCTTGTGACTCCCAGGCCCATGCCCTATCAATCAATCATTCATATTTATTGAGCACTTACTGCATGCAGAGCACTGCACCAAGCACTTGGGATGTCCAATTCGGCAACACATAGAGATACCTGTCCTCTCCTAAATAGACTGTGAACCCCATGAGGGACAGGAACTGTTTTTGGCACAGAGCATGTATTTAACTACTATAATTATTTTTAAGATCATCATATGGCCCACTGCCTCCTATTTCCACAGTTTTGGGAACTCATAGACATTAGAGTTGCAGGAAGTTTGGCAATATAAAGCTGAAGTAAATGTTAGGTATGACTACCATCATGGAAAAAAACAGGTGATTTTGACCTGATTTTCTTTGTACATAATTACTCTGGATAAAGTCACCAGAAAGTTGCCCACCTTGCTAGTTCCCTTTTCTAGAGAGAAGCAGCGTGGCTCAGTGGAAAGAGCCCGGGCTTTGGAGTTAGAGGTCATGGGTTCAAATGCCAGCTCCACCACTCGTCAGCTGTGTGACTTTGGGCAAGTCACTTAATTTCTCTGGACCTCAGTTACCTCATCTGTAAAATGGGGATTAACACTGTGAGCCCCATGGGGGATAACCAGAGCACCTTGTAAATTCCCCAGTGCTTAGAACAGTGCTCTGCACATAGTAAGCGCTTAATAAATGCCATTATCATTATTGTTATTATTATTCTAGTGTAGACAAACGAGAAATCAGAAAGTCTTTCATGTGTTGATAGGCAGTATTTTTTCTTACTAGGACCTGATCTCAATAGTGATAAAGGTGTAAATTGTTCACTTCCAGGCAATGTCTATGCCAGATACATCACTGGTATATATTGAGCACTTAGGGTCTGCAGGGCACTGTACAAAGTGTTTGGGAGAGTACAACAAATTTGGTAGACACGTTTCCTGCTCACAATGAGCTTAAAGTGTAGTAATGAAAGCTGCACTGTCACTGCACAGCAACCCTCCTTCAGAAAGGGGAGAGTTTCCTCTCTGTGCAACACTAGGAGAAGGCTCCTTTCTTCTATAATGTTGCTCAGAACACCTGATACAAATTCCCCCTGGACTCAGGAAATTCTGCCCATCAGCATGGGCTAGTGGAAAGAGGACAGGATTGGGTCTCAAGAAAGAAGCAGCCTGGCTCAACTGATAGAGCACGGCCCTAGGAGTCAGAAGGACCTGGGTCCTAATCCTGACTCCTCCATTTGTCTGCTGCGTGACCTTGGGCAAGTCACAACTTCTCTGTGCCTCAGTTACCCCATCTGTAAAATAGAGATTAAGACTGTGAGCCCCATGTGGGACATGGACTGTGTCCGACCTAGTTACCTTGGATCTACCTCAGGGCTTAGAACAGTGCCTGGCACATAGTAAGCGCTTAAATGCCATTTAAAAAAAAAAGATGTGTTCGAGTCTGCCTTTCCACTGGCCCGCTATGAGACCTTGGGCAAGTCACAGCCTCAATTTTCTCATCTGTAAATGGGGATGAGTTAAGGAAAAGTGGTTGACCTATTTATGCAAGGACTGTCTCTGATTTTATAACCTTGAACCTACCCCCAACACTTAGAACAATAGTTAAGTGCTTAATAAATGCCATATTTAATATTATCACTCATTCAAATCCATGGTATTTATTGATGATTTACTGTGTGCAGAGCACTGTACTAAGCTCTTGGGAGACTCTCAGTCTTTAGACTGACAAAAGCCATCTCTCCTGACCTTCATATTTTTTCCTTTGTTTTCTTTCTCAATTGTTTCTCTTTTGTTTCTCACGCATTCATTTTCTATCCTTGATGACACTAATCAACGTAGTACACCCTGATGAAATTACATCCAGAACCAGGACCCAGTCCTTATCTTGTTTAAGAAACAGCTTTAATTTTAAGCTCTTGGAATCCATTTATTCTTCCTCCGCAATTTGGCACCATCCTCTATTAAGGTGTCAGTGCAGAGCTTATTGGAATGAAGTGCACACGACATGATAATGGAATGGGGCTAATTAAAGATGTGTATCATCAGTGAAAATGTCTCTTTGGAATGGTAAAAATTAATTACAGCCTAACTGGAATGGGCAACAAATGTGGCAAACCCACCAAAGGATACACTTCATCTTCCATTATCTAAGATTTTGTTAAGAAAACTATCCTTTGCACCTACTTTCCTTTTCACATGTTAAAAAGGGTACAATAAGATGGAGGGTTTTTTTTGTTTTTTGAATGGTGTTTAAGACCTTACTATGTGCCAGGCAGTACACTAAGCACTGAGGTAGATACAAGTTTATCAGGTTGGACACAGTCCCTGTCCCACCTGGGGCTCACAGCATTAATCCTCATTTTACAGATGAGGTAACTGAGGCACAGAGAATTTAACTGACTTGCCCAAGGTCTCACAGCAGACAAGACATCTTTACTTGGATGTCCTGATGACACCTCAAATTGAACATGTCTGAAACAGAACTCCTTATCATTCCACCCAAACCCTGTCCTCCCCATCACTACCATCTTTCCTCTCTCTCTCTCTCTCTCTCTCTCAAGCCCATAACCTTGGCATTATTTCTGACTTTTCTCTTTCATTCAACCCATATATTCAATCTATGATTAAATCCTGTTGGTTCAACCTTCACAACATTGTTAAAATCCACCATTTCCTCTCCAAACTACCACCACAAGCACTTAACCTAATCCACCTTGATTACTGTATCAGCCAGCTTGCTGACCTCCCAGCCTCCTGTCTCTCCCCACTCCAGTCCATATTTCACTCTGTTGTCCAGATCATTTTTCTACAAGAACATTTAGTCCATGTTTCCCCACTCTTCAAGAATCTCCGGTGATTGCCAATCCACTTCCACAGAAAACAAACTCCTTACAGATGGCTTATAGCACTCAATCACCTTGCCCCCTCCTACCTTACTGCTCTATTAACCCAGCCTGCACACTTAACTCCTTTAATGCCAACCTATTCACTGTACCTCGATCTCATTCATTCATTCAATCGTATTTATTGAGCACTTACTGTGTGCAGAGCACTGTACTAAGCACTTGGAAAGTACAAGTCAGCAACATACAGAGACAGTCCCTACCCAACAACAGGCTCACAGTCTAGAAGGGGAGACAGACAACAAAACAAATCATGTAGACAGGTGTCAAAATCATCAGAACAAATAGAATTAAACCTATAGGGACATCATTAACAAAGTAAATAGAATAGTAAATATGTACAAGTAAAATAGAGTAATAAATCTGTACTAATATATACAAGTGCTGTGGGGAGGGGAAGGAGGAGAGGAAAAAGGGGGCTCAGTCTGGGAAGGCCTCCTGGAGGAGGTGAAGTCTCAGTACGGCCTTGAAAGGAGGAAGAGAGCTAGCTTGGAGGATGTGTGGAGGGAGGGCATTCCAGTCTAGGGGAAAGACATGAGCCGGGGTTCAACGGCGGGACAGGCAAGAACGAGACACAGTGAGGAGGTTAGCAGCAGAGGAGTGGAGGGTGCAGTCTGGGCTGTAGAAGGAGAGAAGGAAGGTGAGGTAAGCGGGGGCGAGGTGATGGAGAGCCTTGAAGCCGAGTGAGGAGCTTTTCCTTGATTCATAGGTTGACAAGCAGCCACTGGAGATTTTTGAGAAAGGGAGTAACATGCCCAGAGTGTTTCTGCACAAAGATAATCCGGGCAGCAGAGTGAAGTATAGACTGAAGTGGGGAGAGACAGGAGGATGGAAGATCAGAAAGGAGGCTGATGCAGTAATCCAGTCGGGACAGGATGAGAGATTGAACCAGCAAGGTAGTGGTATGGATGGAGAGGAAAGGGCGGATCTTGGTAATGTTGCAGAGGTGAGGCCGGCAGGTTTTGGTGACGGATTGGATGTGTGGGGTGAATGAGAGAGGAGAGTCGAGGATGACACCAAGGTTGTGAGCTTGTGAGACGGGAAGGATAGTAGTGCCGTCTACAGTGATGGGAAAGTCAGGGAGAGGGCAGAGTTTGAGAGGGAAGATTGGGAGTTCAGTCTCGTCTCATCTATCTTGCCACAAACATTTCCCCTACATCCTGCCACTGGCCTGGAATGCCTTCCCTCTTCATATCTGACAGGCAATTATTACCTTAAACCTTACTGAAGGTACATCTTCTCCAAGAAGTCTTCCCTGATTAAGTCCTCATTTCATCTTTTCCCCATTCCCTTCAGCCTCATCCTGATTTGTGTCCTTTAGTCACAGCACTTATGTATATATCCATAATTTATTCAATGCCTTTTTCCCCCACTCTAGACTGTGAGCTCGTTGTGGGCAGGGAATATCTACCAACTCTACCCCTAACCCTCTGTTATACTGTACTTTCCCAGCACTTAGTACAGTGCTCTGCACACAGTATGTGCTTAATTCAATTGACTGACGTGACAGAGCAAACTATTATCCTCCTCTATAATGTATCTTGAGCTCTTACTGTCATTACAGCACTACACAACTCTGTAGGGTGTTACAGAAAGGATCAGGAGACCCTTGCCCTTGGGCTTTAAGAGGCTTTCACACTAAATGAGACACTTTCATTCATTTAATCATATTTGAGTGCTTACTTTGTGCAAAGCACTGTACTAAGCACTTGGAAGAGTACAGTATAACAATAAACAGAAACATTCCCCTCCCACAACAAGCTTAACAGTCTAGAGGAGGAGACAAAATTGACACTGAATTTGTTGCAGCACTGACGAAGAGGATGAGGTGGGGGGGGGGGGGGTGGCGGGGAGAAGAGTTAAAATGAGGGTGTTAACACTTCCAGGAAGTGCAACAAGTTTTTGTTGTTAACCTTCAGCATCTGAGGTTGATTTTCCTCTTTTTTGGCCTCAAGGCCAAGGGCATTTTCCCTTGTGCAGGTAGCCAGCAATCACAGATGCACAGCGCTCAGAGAATTAAGCCACCCTTGAGATAGATACAAAAGACATATATGGGCCTCAAAAAATTATCATCGTACGTTTCTTTGGAACTTTGTACTTGTAGGCAGCTATCGTATTTCATGGCTCCTGGTTTACCTCCAAATGAAATATAAGTGCCTCAACTTTGACAGGGAGGATGGTTTGCCTTCAGAAAGTCACATCACTTGTCTGTGCCTCAGTTACCTGATCCATAAAATGGGGATTTAGAATGTGAGCTCCACGTGGGAGAGGGGCTGCATCCAACCCAATTTGCTTGTATCCTCCCCAGCACTTAGTACAGTGTTTGGCACAGAGTAAGCACTTAAATACCATTATTATTATTTCTAGAAGAATGTCATTCAACAATATGGGGATCGGATAGCCTGGTCTGTAAGGGATTGCCATATATTTTATCCCTACATCCCACCACCTATCAGAGCACCTGTAAGAACAAAAAAGTACCCTGCTTTGGGTCTCTCTCAACTCTAATAGTTTAGGGCCTCAAGCAGGCTGTTGTCCCTTTAAGAACACAGCATAGTTGAATGCTCAAAGCCCAGGGAAAATGTTCAAAAGAAAGAGAGGTACAGGGCACCACTTGGGGCTATACTGTAAGAACAAGAATTAAGCTGCCAGGCACATAATAGAAGCTGCCGGTGAGAGTAACAGACTACAGAGGAGAAAAGAGCTGACCTGGAATGAGGAAATGAGATTAAGCCAAAAAATCCAAAAAGGAATACCAAGATACTTTGGAAGGGCAGGTTGACTTTTTCTCTGGGTCTCTGCTCCCATGAATGAATGACAGCTATGTATCTCTCACTCACTCCCCATCTCTCCTTCATATAACTTTCCTCCCCTCTCCTCCCATGCCTCGGCTAAAGCACTGTAGTAAGCGCTTGGGAGAGTATAACGTAACAATAAACAGACATGTGCAGTACCCACAGTGGGCTCACAGTCTAGAGGGGGCTATTTGGTCCCATCCCCTGGAAGTCCTTCTCCCTGATTGACTGTGAAATAGAAAAAAAAAAAGAGAGAGCTGATAACTTTAGTCAATAGTTATTTATTGAGTGTCCACTGGGTATTTGGCACTCCAAAGGAACTCTGATTAGTGCTCTAAACTGGTTCCATGACAACAGAGCACTTAAAGTCTTGTTTCCCAGGAAATAAAGTACATTAATGTGTTGCTATGATTCAAAAAGCAGAGCGAAACAATGCATCAGTACTTTTTCAAGGATTTAAAAACAATAGCATGATCAGATTATGTGATTATTTGCAAATAATATATTTTAAACTAGAAGTTTCTTTGTTTCCTCAGATAAATACACTCAGTTCTCTTATAACCCAGAGGTGACTTCTCACAATCCCCATGTTAAGAGAACTGTCTTGATTGAGGCCATACCAGTGTGGATAATGGTTTCATCCAATGTCATGTTCTCTCCAGGTAGACATGTGATGTTGGAAGAACACGCCCAAATTGCCTAACAGCAATCTAGCCAAAGGTCGTACGATGAATAGACATTCCAGAGGATTTAAACATACTGATTTTCAGAGTGCTATCTTTCACATCTTAGACTGTGAGTCCAAGGAACAGACAGTTGAGTAATTCCCACCTGCAAATTCATTCATTCATTCAATCGTATTTATTGAGCGCTTACTGTGTGCAGAGCACTGTCCATCCCTGCGCTTTGTACAGTGCTCTGCACACAATAAGCACTTCATTCATTCAGTCATATTTATTGAGCACTTACTGTGTGCAGAGCACTGTACTAAGCACTTGGGAAATACAAGTTGGCACCATATAGAGACGGTCCCTACCCAACAGTGGGCTCACAGTCTAGAAGGGCGAGACAGACAACAAAACAAAACATATTAACAAAATAAAATAAATAGAATAAATATGTACAAGTAACAGAGTAATAAATATGTACAAACATATATACATATATACAGGTGCGGTGAGGAGGGGAAGGAGGTAAGGTGGGGGAGATGGGGAGGGGGAATTAGGGGGAGAGGAAGGAGGGGGCTCAGTCTGGGAAGGCCTACTGGAGGAGGTGAGCTCTCAGTAGGTCCTTGAAGGGAGGAAGAGAGCTAACTTGGCGGATGTGCGGAGGGAGGGCATTCCAGGCCAGGGGGAGGACGTGGGCTGGGGGTCGACGGCGGGACAGGCGAGAATGAGGCATAGTTAGGAGGTTAGCAGCAGAGGAGCAGAGGGTGCGGACTGGGCTGTAGAAGGAAAGAAGGGAGGTGAGGTAGGAGGGGGAGAGGTGATGGAGAGTTTTTGCCTGATACATAGGTTGATTGGTAGCCACTGGAGATTTTTGAGGAGAGGAGTAACATGCCCAGAGTGTTTCTGCACAAAGACAATCCGGGCAGCAGTGTGAAGTATAGATTGAAGCACTTAAGTCTACTATTTCTACATTCAGAAGTCACAGTGTTCTTTGATCTTTATTTGCACAAGATTTGTCACAATCCCTGAACCAGTATTGCACTCGAAGTGATAAATCCTATTATTACTACTACTTTCTATTTCGCAGAAATGCCTTCCTCTAACACACTAAGAATTCTATTCATCAATCATGCTAGAGGAAAAACAACTGTTGAAATGGTGATACAGGCTCTCTTCAAGTCAAAGAGTTTCAAAGATTGAGGTGGGAAGCAGAGTGAAAGATGGAAGTACATGAGCCAAGGTCAACTTGGCAATAACATTCTGATTTTGCACAGCACATAGAGTTTGATAAGAAATACCAGCATCCAAAATCAAGAATGCCATCACTAAAAGAAGAGCTTTAGGGGGAAGACTGTACAGTGGTTTGGATATAATCACAAAGGTCAGATACATATGCTTTGTTCTAAAAGACCTTTGCTCCTCCACACACAGTAAGTACTCAAATGTGATAAGTTCATTCATTCAATCGTATTTATCATATGCTTACTGTGTACAGAACACTGTACTAAGCACTTGGGAAGTACACGTTGGCAACATATAGAGATGGTCCCTACCCAACAGGCTCACTGTGTTGGTAAAATAGAGAAATATTTCATTAGATAAAAAATTTCTGGAAAGATAAAAAGGTATCAGCCAATACATTTTCAGGACAGTTTAAAAAAGAAACTAGTCATAGATTACTCTCATCTACCTACCATTGACAACCAAAGACTTGTTTCTTTATCTTCTCAAAATTTCCTCCAAACTCACCAAAAATATAATTCTGTGAGAGTTCCCCTCAATTCAATCCCACCATCTTTAGCCATAAAGATTTATTCCAACACATGAGTGCCTCTGGGCCTTGGCTGTCATTTCAGAAAAATCACTGCTGTTTCATCACCTACAAAGTGAACTGTTTCACAGTTTCTTTTGAATGATCCCTTCTGCACTTTTAGAAAAATGTAGTTATGGCCAAACAGGCCTTTGATTAGAGGTTGAATGGGCAGTGAATCGGTCACCTATCTGCAAATTAGTACAGCTACACAGAGAACTCTTTGAAATTACCAGAATGAGATGGCAAAAAGGAGATTCCATCAAAATTTAAGCTTTGTGAGTCACTAACACAAGGTTGGAGGCTGCTTGTAGGAGTAAAATTACAACAAGAAGCTGTTGTTCAAATTAAAAATGGATCTGCGAGAATTAAGTCAAAAGTTCAGCCCTACTCATTTGACTAAAAATAAGGGCCAGGTTTAGAAATGCTAAGAGATAATCATTTCACTTTTGATGTAGAAAATAGATATACATTTACTTGAACTAATTTTTTCTGTAAATACCTTACTTAATAGGGGGTTTTCTACTTCAAGCTTTTATGATATTGTGATTATTTTGGTTGTGCTACAAAATGTTGTTCACTGGTTTTAGGTTTGTAGCTGTTGACCAACTCTAAACATGCTCTGGTTTCCAAGACCTGCCATTTCCCCTCCACACAAAAAGTTCTGCTGCCCTCTATCACGGCCTTTTTGTTCTTATTTTAAAGCTATTATTGCTCACAAAGGAAACTGAAACTGACAGAGAAACTCAGTGTTGGGGAAAAAGTATTTTTGAGAGAAGACTAAGCCCTCATTTCCTGTTCTCCCACTCCCTTCTTTGTCACCTTTGTACTTTGGATTTGCAACATTTTTTCACCCCTCTTTCAGCAGTTATGTACATACCTGTGAGCCTATTGTTGGGTAGGGACCATCTCTATATGTTGCCAACTTGTACTTCCCAAGCACTTAGTACAGTGCTCTGCACACAGTAAGTGCTCAATAAATATGATTGAATGAATGAACATCCATAATTTATTTATAGTAATGCCTGTTTCCCCTTCTAGACAGTAAGCTTACTGGCAGGGAATATGTCTACCAACTGTTAAATTGTACTCTCCCAAGAAGTACAGTGCTCAGCACATAGTAAGAGCTCAATAAACACCTTTAATTGATTTAAATAATCCAGCAGGACACAGAAGGGCATCTATAGCTAGGGAACAGAACTTGTGATGTAGTTGACGTAAATAATTAGAACATATGTAAGTGATTTATTGTTCCTTAAATCAGCTTTCCCCCACCCCAAAAAACAAAAATGAGCATGGCACCAAGTACCAAAGTGACACCTAGACACCTTCCAAAGCAGCTTATTTTTATCATTTGCTCTCAGAAAAAAAGAAAGTCAGGAGAGACAAGGATAAAATACATATTGACCACATACTGATGTCAGTCAGTGATAGTCAACACTTGTTGCATGTACAGCACTATCTTAAGGGCTTGAAAGAGTACAATAAAGTAGATATGATCCCCGGCCTCTGGGAGCTTAGAGTCTACTTGCAGACATTAAAATAAACTTTAGGGAAGGGGAAGCAGCTGAGAATAAATGTGATACAACAGAGAGGGAGAATAGCACAGGAAGATGAGTGGCTAATCAGGGCTTCCAAGATGGGGAGACTAATGGTCTGTCAAATGTAAAGAGATCGTTCCAGGCAGGAAGGGGGTGTAAGCAAGAAGTTGATGGCAAGAGACAGAGATTCAGGCACAGTGAGGAGGTTGGTATTAGAGGAGCAAAGTGTGTTGGTTGGGTTGTAATGAAGTGAAGAAAAGTAGAGGGGAGTGAGTTGATTGAGTGCCTTAAAATTGAGGGGGAAGAATTTTTGCTTGATCTAAAGATGGATGGACAACTATTGGAAGTTTCTGAGAAGTGGAAAGACACGGGTGAAATGATGTTTTAGAAAAACAGACTGAGCAGCAGAGTGAAGCATGGCCTGGAGAAGGGCGAGGCTGGACACAGGGAGGGCAGTGAGGAGGCTGATGCAATAATCGAGAGGAGATGAGACAAGTGCTCAGATCAACATAGTGGTGATTTGGATGGAGAGGAAGGGGCAGATTCTAGAGTCATTCTGAAGACAGACCGCTGGATTTTGTGAGTGACTGAATATACACGCTGAAGTGTCGCATTTCCTCCTGCCTTCAAGACATCTCTACTTGGATGTCCACTAACCCCTCAAACTTAACGTGCACAACAGAACTCATATTCCCACCCAAACCCTATCCTCCAATCCCGGCTACACCAATTGTCAGCTGTGTGAATTTGGACAAGTCACTTAACTTCTCTGTGCCTCAGTTATCTCACCTGTAGAATGGGGATTAAGACTGTGAGCCCCCCGTGGGACAACCTGATTACCTTGTAAACTCCCCAGCACTTAGAACAGTGCTTTGCACATAGTAAGCACTTAATAAATGCCATTATTATTATTATTATTTTCCCATCATTGTAGATAACATCAACATCCTTCTTTTTTCTCAAGCCCACAACATTGGTGTTATTCTTCACTCTTTTCTTTCAATCAACCCTCATATTCAATCTATTACTAAATCCAGTCAGTTGGACCTTCACAACATTGTAAAAATCCACCCTTTCCTCGCCATTCAAACTGCTACCATATTAATCCAAGCACATATCATTACTGTATCAGCCTCTTTGCTGACCTCCCGGCCTCCTGTCTCTCTCTACTCCTCTCCATATTTCACTCTGCTGCTTGGGTCATTTTTCTATAAAAACGTTTAGTTTGTGTTTTCCCACCCTTCAAGAACCTCCAGCTGTTACCTGTCCACCTGTGCATCAAAGTCCTTACCCCTGGTTTATAGCACTCAATCTCCTTGTCCCCTACTACCTTACTGCCCTCCTATTACAACCCAGCCTGCACACTTCGCTCCTCTAATGCCAACCTATTCACTGTACCTTGACCTTGTCTATCTCACCGCTGACCTCTCACCTATATCCTGCAATACCCTCCTTCATTCATTCAATTGTATTTATTGAGCACATACTGTGTGGAGAGCAAGTTACTAAGCACTTGGGAAAAGTACAACACAACAAATAGTGACATTCCCTGCTCACAGCAAGCTTACAGTCTAGAGAGGCAGGGGGACAGACACTAATAGAAATAAATAAAATTACAGATAAGTGTTTTGGGGCTGGGAGTGGGGATGAGCAAAGGGAGTAAGTCAGGGCAACCCAGAAGGGAGTGTGAGATGAGGAAAAGTGGGGCTTAGTCTGGGAAGGTCTCTTGGAGGAGATGTGCCTTCAGTAAGGCTTTGAAGTGGGGGAGGGGGAGAGTAGTTGTCAGATTTGAGGAGAGGGCATTCCACAATTACTCTCTCCACCTTCAGCACCTTAGTGAAAGCACATGTCCTCCAAGAGGCCTTCCCTAAGCACTCTTTTCCCATTCCTTTCTGCACCTCTCAGAGTTGTTCCTTTTACTCACCCCATCCTCAGCCCCGCAGCACCTATGTACATATCTGTAATTAATTTATATTCATATCTGTCTCCCTCTCTAGACTGAGTTGGCTGTGGGCAGCGAATGTGTCTACCAACTGTTATATGCTACTCTTCCAAGTGCATAGTACAGTACTCTACGTACAGTAAGTGCTCAATATATTTGATTGATTGAAAGAGAGAAAAGGTCAAGAATACCAACATTGCAGACTAGAAAGGCAAGGAAGATGTTGGTGTTAGCAGTGTGGAGAAAGGCAGGGGGAGGAGAGGGTTTAGGAGGGAAGGAGGAGGAATTCAATTTTAAACACTCCTAGGGAAACAAACTCAAAAATGCATGCTGCATATTATTAGAGAACAAGACCATAGCAGGAGCAGACTGCCCTGAAATTCCAGGGAGGAGAACTGCATGGAAGGAAGCACAAACTACCAACTCTATGGTGCAATAGGGCTGGTTTCACCAATACTTTCCAGACATTACTGTGGCCTTCTGGGAGGAGGCTGGCTCCTCTGCCAACAGCAAGAAAGCCCCACTCACCTTGGGAGAGAGGTTGAGTTCTCCTGAGGGAAAACCTAATCAGTTTCCACCTAGAAGTGGTGTACAGTATCTGCTTGTCTGTTTCCCTGAAACCCAACCAGAAGAGCTCTCTGTCCAAGCTATGTGCCTGGGATAAAAGGGAAGTTAGGGCTAGTTCATTTGGGGGTTATCTTTGACTTAACCCAGTCTCCAGCACTCACATGACCAGAATACTTCATGTCTGACTACCATTGATCAGGTCATCCACTTGGCCCTGGCAGTCTTTAACTTCGGGGCTTTAAATATTACCTTGTGAACTTTGCACGTTCTGTTGTAATCCTTTCCAGTCTGTGGTATTGAACATTATCTGGTTCAGCCGTGGTTGCTGGGACCTTCATGGAACACTCAATTGGGTCCTGGTGGAAGGTTTTATTCTCATATTTCCATGGGTAGTACTACACATAGGGTAGTCAGTAATTTTAGTCTTAGATGGGATACAGATAAGGGGCCCCAGTTTTGATTTCCTGAGGAAAAATCTTCAGCCGAGTCTAATACACACAAACACAGATTCAGAGAGACACAGAAATACATGCACACACTCAACAGTACTCACAGGGACTGTCACACAAACACTCAAATCCAATCAATGGCATTTACTGAGCACTTACTTTTTGCAGAGCACTATATTATCATCATCAATTGTATTTATTGAGCGCTTACTATGTGCAGAGCACTGTACTAAGTGCTTGGGAAGTACAAGTTGGCAACATATAGAGACAGTCCCTACCCAACAGTGGGCTCACAGTCTAAAGAGTACAAAGAGTTAGCAGATCCATTTCCTACCCACAAGGAGCTTCATTTAAAAGCCCAATTTATACTCAACGCCCAAAGGGACACAGAGCAAGAAAGCACTTAGAACCATGCACTTAGAACAGCGCAAGCATTTAGTACAAGTGCTCTGCACACAGTAAGCGCTCAATAAATATGATTCAATGAATGCACTTAATACAATACAGTGCACTTAGTAAACCCTCAATCAACACCATTACTACAGATGACAGCTAGCTGCTCCCTGAAAATAGGGACCAGAGAGATAGAGGCATGCTCTGTTCAGAGTTAGGATACTTTCCTAATCCATTAATTTCACTACGCTCAATCTCCAAGATACAAAAAGCTTGTCGCAGAAGGATTTCATTAGTTCTCACACTGAAATCCACTAACCTGAGGTCTCCAAAAGGAAGTGAACTATACCCTTTGTGATCATTGGGAGCGCATTCATGCTTTGCCTTTTCCTCTTACAAACATATTCAAGTGCTAATTAAACAGTTAACTTACACTGTAGACACTGAAATCTATTTTAATTATTCAAAAAGTAATGTGGTTTTTTTTCCTTTTTAGTCTGCTGCAATCAGTACGTCACTGTGGCTTTCTTGGTCATTACTACAAACTGAGACACCACAGCATTTAAATAATAAAAAAAAGAGATAATACACTCTGCCTTTCCATTCTATTTGTCTTTTCATGATCGGTGAAATGGGAACTACAAATTAAATGATATCTAGAAAGATTCCATTTTGTGTTAAAAGGCTTTTTTGGGCAGATATTGTTCAGTGTGTAGCTCTCAGGGAAAAGTAACTGCTCTGCTTTCAGAAAGACTGGGTCTTAAGATCTCATGGGATAAACAGGCTTTATACTGGTCACATGTGCATACATGCACATACACACACCTCTATAAGCTTTATATTTTGAGTCTAGGCAAAAAACAAAATGAGGCTTCCAAGGGACAAGGATAAAAATATTAGGAAAAAGCCAGCGATGCTTCTGGGAACCAAGAAATGCTGTTTAAGATCCACAGGTGAAGCCAGTTAGCCAGCCAGCCAAGGACCCTTGAGACCACAGCCACGAGCAGACCCAAAGGAAAGAGAGAAGGCAAAGAGAGGCAGACCAAGTTGGAAGAATGAGTTGAGAGAAAGAGGCCCAAGTTGATGTGAACAGATGGAGTGAGATACTGGCAAAGGAAACCGAGACACACAGATGGAAACACAGTCTCTTTGTATCTACCCCACTCATCATGGCACCATGCATCCCTTTGCCTCACTCCCACTTCAAAAATCCCCCAGACACTAAAAGGGATCATTCAGTTCTAACCTGGCAGTTCAGTTTTCAGCTGGTCTCCCCTCAAATAGAGAACTAGTATGGCCTAGTGGAAAGAACATAGGCTTAGGAATCAGAGGACCTAGGTTCTAATCTCAGCTCCACCACCTGCCTGCTGTGTAACCTTGGGGGAGTCACAACTTTTCTGTTACTGTTTCCTTATCTGTAAAATGGAAATTCTATAGGTACTTTCCCTCCTCAGTCTGTGAGTCCTAAAGAGAAGCAGCTTGGCTCAGTAGGAAAGAGCCCGGGCTTTGGAGTCAGAGGTCATGGGTTCTAATCCCAGCTCCGCCACTTGTCAGCTGTGTGACTTTGGGCAAGTCACAACTTCTCTGTGCCTCAGTTACCTCATCTGGAAAATGGGGATTAAGACTGCCCTGAGAGGGACAGCCTGATCACCTCGTAACCTCCCCAGTGCTTAGAAGAGTGCTTTGCACATAGAAAGTGCTTAATAAATGCCATCATTATTATTATTATATGAGGCAAGGACTGTGTCCAACATGGTGATCATCTACTTCAGCACCTAGTATAGTGCTTGGCACCTAGTAAATGTTCAACAAAATATCAGATTTATTATTTTATAGGTGTTACAGGTACCCCATCAAATGCCTTCATATCAAGTATTTTTAGTTTCAACACCCAACTTGCTCCTGAGGCTCAGAAGCAGTGTCTGGGTTCAACAGGCACCTGGTAGCCAGGAGGAGGTAGGGTGTTATGAGGGAGCATAGAAGCTTCAGAATGCAGTGAGTTCAAAGATAACCCTGAGTAGAACAGTAAAAGGTCAGGCAAACTTCAAGTACACCCACAAAATGTCATCTCATTACATATATATTGGTGTTACATATGAGATCTTGTGCATTTCAGCATCTCAAGTGTCTTCTGAAGCCACCCTCCCCAACCTTGAAACAGAATTAAACATTCAGGAGACAATTCTCAGTATGGCCCAGGTCCTGCAGAACTCTCTCTCATTGCTGGAAATTACCTGATGAAGAACAAGGGCAAAGTCTCAGGCCTTAAATTCTCATTAACACTACAACTTAGTTCACTCCTTCCTGGAGCTGCTACTGCTAATTTCTAGAACAAGGAATAGCTTTCATTTATATGGCCCACTTGTCTCATCCCAAAATGCTTCATTTCCACTCTGTGTAAGTGACAAAGATGTTCACAGCTTCAGATGCAAAAAAGGAGAGATTAAAGGATGCATCCATAATCCAAAATCCAATATTGATTAGAATCATAATGGAAATTTCTTCTTCCTTCCATTAGATCTGGCTGTTTCCTACCTTTCACTGTTTTCTCAGGGCAGGAAAGGCCTGTGTCGGCACCAGCTTGAATGCAGAGACTGGAGACCTCTAACTCCTCTTTCTTTTTTCTTGCCTGTCTCCTACAGCTAAGTTTCACCTCCAGAACAGTTCTCATCTCCCTAGCTTAACCTTTATACTGCCAGAGCACAACAAAGGTATACTAAAGGCTGACAATTAAGAGCAGAAGAAAAGAAAGAGATTGATTGGAGCAATGAAATAAATCTAACCGCACAGATGGGGCCTCACCTATTGCCTCCCAGGCATCACCAGAGGGGGTGGCTCATTTTTCTGAGCGATAATCAAGTTTTTGTCATGTGATAAACTATCCCGCCTTCTAAATTGTCCACCTGAACTAGATTATTGCTTCACCACTGGGCCCCCCCAACCTGCTTTACTTATTAGAATGGTGTCCCTTCATTAGCAATTGCTCTCTGTTTAAGGAGCAGGTGATGCTATGCTAATAGCTTTTAAATAGGGTTTTAATCGATTTGCATCCAAAGGGAGAAACTCTGCTGTAAATTGGTTTCAGGTTACCTGCAATTATGGGTCCTTTTCCCAGCTTCCTGGATGCTTCACTTCAGTCCTCTTAAGCAACACAGAGGCCAAAACAAACTGAGTGGAGCTTCCTTTGTGGCTAAGAGTCAGTGCAGTCTAAGGGGAGTCAAGAGATCCAGTTTTGAGTCCCAGATTTGTTCCCAGCCTGGTGTGACTTCTTTATGCTATTTGTTACATGATTATTATGTGCTAGAACTATATGCTAAGCACTGGGGTAGATACAAGCTAATTAGGTTGGACACAGTCCATATCTCACTTGAGGCTCACAGTCTTAATGCCCATTTTACAGATGAGTTAACTGAGGCCCAGATAAATTAAGTGACTTTCCCATGGTCACCCAGGAGACTTAAGCAGTGCTTAGAATCCAGCTCATTCTGACTCCCGGACCTGAGTTCTATCCACTAGGCCCCTTTTAGACTGTGAGCCCACTGTTGGGTAGGGACTGTCTCTATGTGTTGCCAATTTGTACTTCCGAAGTGCTTAGTACAGTGCTCTGCACATAGTAAGCGCTCAATAAATACGATTGATTGATTGATTGATAGGCCATACTGTTTCTCTAATCCTTGGCAAATATCACTGCTAAAAATGTTTAAAAATCCCTTCACTGGTGGAATTGGAGAACCTCTGATGAAAGAAGCTGGACAAATACCAATTCGGTGAACAATATCCACAAATGCCCCTGTGAATTTTAAAAAAGGCATGAATGTTGCATGGTTTCCCAGCAAATAGAGCTGTTATTTTCTGTATGCCAACATGCTTTCATTTACCCTATCAAGTCAAGTCAACTCTTAATCAATTTTTTAAAAAGGTCACTGATAGTTTTGGAGAGCACTTGAGCAAAGGTAGAGGTCAGATAAATTAATGAAACCAATTCATGTCACATTTCTGAGTAACTACAAGAGTCCGGGGGTCATGTTTCTAATCAAGGCTCATATTTATTTCTTTTTGGTAGTTATATTTGAGGGTGATAGCTACTTTATCATATCTAAATTAAGTAGATATTTAACAATGTTAATTTAAGCATTGCCAGCAATGTGGCACTTAGGGAATGAATTATTTATTTGCACAGCTCCTGCCTTGTAGTGTCATAGAAATTAACCAATGAAGCAGCGTGATCTAATGGAAAAAGTACAGGCCTGGGAGTCAGAGGCCCTGGGTTCTTATCCTGGCTCTTCCACTTACCTGCTGTGTGACCTTGGGCAAGTCACTTAACTTCCTTGGGCCTCAGTTCCCTCATCTGCAAAATGGGGAATAAATACCTATTCTCCCTTTTACTTACTCCTACCCTGTGGGGCCATTTATTTATTCAGTTGTATTTATTGAGTGCTTACTGTATGCAGAGCACTGTACTAAACGCTTGGGAAGTACAAATAGGCAACATATAGAGATGGTCCCTACCCAACAAGGGGCTCACAGACTAGAAGGGGGAGACAGACAACAAAACAAAACAAATAGACACGATACAGGCCAGATTATCCTGTAACTAACCCAGTGCTTAGAACAGTGGTTTGCATAGAGTTAATGCTTAACAAATACCATAATTATTATCATTATTACACTGAGGGCCCAGGAACACTGACCAAGTCTAGAATATTTGTCTAATTTAATCTATCTCCTCAATTCATCCACAAGCTCATTGAGTCTTTAATGTAAACTAAAGAAATGTGAAACCCAGAATTAAAAAGCCCATTCCAAATAACAGCACATTCATCTCATCTCTTAGAATTATTATTATCTTCCTGAGAAAGAAAAGTTATACTAAATATGGGGATAAGTGATTCCCTATCTTTGTTTAAGTAATGAAATTAAAAACTGGGCTGAAGCTGTAGCAGGAAAGATCTAGGCTGGATTCAAGAAAGAACTTCCTGAATGATTCAACACCCAAACATATTTTCTAATTATATTCTCATCTGTTTCTACTGCCGTAGGCCTGAATGGAGTCAAGATGACTTCTGGAATAATCCATGTAGCCTGAGGATCCTCTCAGCTGGAGTAGCATTGCCTTCTCTCCTTCTACTGCCCAGCCCGCACCCTCCGCTCCTCCACCACTAATCTCCTCACTGTACCTCGCTCTCGCCTGTCCCGTCATCGACCCCCGGCCCACGTCATCCCCCGGGCCTGGAATGCCCTCCCTCTGCCCATCCGCCAAGCTAGCTCTCTTCCTCCCTTCAAGGCCCTGCTGAGAGCTCACCTCCTCCAGGAGGCCTTCCCAGACTGAGCCCCTTCTTTCCTCTCCCCCTCGTCCCCCTCTCCATCCCCCCGTCTTACCTCCTTCCCTTCCCCACAGCACCTGTATATATGTATATATGGTTGTACATATTTATTACTCTATTTATTTATTTATTTATTTATTTTACTTGTACATTTCTATCCTACTTATTTTATTTTGTTGGTATGTTTGGTTCAGTTCTCTGTCTCACCCTTTTAGACTGTGAGCCCACTGTTGGGTAGGGACTGTCTCTATGTGCTGCCAATTTGTACTTCCCAAGCGCTTAGTACAGTGCTCTGCACATAGTAAGCGCTCAATAAATACGATTGATTGATTGATTGATTGATTGAAACCTGGAGAAAATGGTGGTTATTTTGGATGGTAGGACTGTCATCTCGGCAGGATAGATCACCTTTGGTTGGGCAGGGAGGCATTTTCCCTGTGGAAAACCAGTAATTTCAGGGAGTCGTTTAGTCCCTCTACACTACTCATTCATTCAGTTGTGTTTATTGAGTGTTTACTATTTGCAGAGCACTGTACTAAGTACTTGGGAAAGTACAATACAGCAATAAAGAGAGACAATCCCTACCCATAAGGAGCTCACAGTCTAGAGGGGGGATTATAATCTCCTCCCTTTAGACTGTAAACTCCTTGTGGGCAAGGAACATGTCTAGTCACTCTGTTGCAATTTTGCTCTTCCCATTGCTTAGTCTGGTGCTGTGCACATAGCAGGTGTTCAATAAATATCATTAATTGATTGGAGAACTGAGACCTTTCTCCTCCCTCCTCCCTTTCCTTCTCTCCCCCTTATCCTCCTCTTCCCTCCCCTCTCCTCCTCCTTCCTCCCTCCTCTCTCATTGGCTAAAAGTTTTGCCTGGTGGTCTGCTTTGTGTTCTTAGTTAACCCTTGAATTTATGGGGAATTACCCACCAAGGTCTTTACATTTTGACTACTCATAAAGCTTTAATTTCCCTTGATCGCCAAATGTTTCCCTGCTGGTTTTAACAAATATCAGAAAATCAACTCAGATGAACCACTGCACCACAGTGGCTGGATCCTGCTGCTGCCGCTGGGTGGGACTGTGCTTTAAAAATTGAAAAATGAATTTCTGATTTCAGGATTCCAACACAAATGCATAAAGAAAGCAATGATATTTATTGAGTGTTTATTCCATGAGAAACATGATATTAAGCAGTTGGGCAAGTATAACAGAAGCAAAACATGTTCATGGCCCTCAAGGAGTTCACAGTCCAATGGTGGAGATGGATCAAAATTATTTATAAATAATGGGAGCAGGAATAAGAACAAGGTTATAGAAGAAAGTAGAACTAGCTGGATGAAATGGCTGAATAAATAATTGAATATAAAAGGAAAAATATACACAAGTGAAAAAGTGCGGAACCAAGGAATAAAAGACAAATGCTGAGGTCGGTTTTGGGTTGCTGCAACTGTGGTGCTGTAAATTAATCTGGGAAGGCTTCCTAGAGGAATTCCAAGTGAAACCATGAGAGGAGAAAGCATCTGCAATAGAGTCAGATCAAGGGAGATATTTTTTCCCCTCAATCCAGCCCACCATCCTTTCTGTTTGAGTACTCACATCAGTAAAAGAGACCAAAGCTGTTGTCCCCTCCAGAGAGAGACAATGGGATAAAGACCATGTCTGCTGTGTGACCTTGAACAAATCACTTAACTTCTATGTGCCTCAGTTACCTCATCTACAAAATGGGGATGAAAACTGTGAGACAATGGACTTTGTTCAATCTGATTAGCTTTTCTCTACCCCGGAGCTTAGTTCAGTGCCTGGCACATAGTAAATATTTAACAAATACCATAAAAAAGACCCTAGCCCTAGAGCAAGACTCCTGGAGAGTGGGTCAAGAAGGGTATGGAGAAATCCTCAACATATAAAAGTGAATCACTGACAAATTCTGTCCATTTACATGTCCAAAATTCAAAATCAGCCTAGCAATCCTTTCAGCCTGCTGGAAAAAAAAATGTACTGATATGAATAAAGGTCTGGTGCAAATACAATCAGCTTAGAGCCATAAAGAGCCCTGTTTCAGTTGAGACTGTGAACCTCACCCCAGGATCCCACCCTTTTGAACTCCAGGAACTGCACTTACTGGTCTCCCACCCTAAAGGAGGGGCCTGTACTGATCTGGCACCTTCTTCTCCTGGCAGCAACTGGCTTGACTGATATGGACAATCACAGTCTAACACTAGTTGAGTTTTGTATCACCTCATGTGCACTGGATATTTAATTTTAGATGCCCTGACAGAGTGCTATGCTAAAGGAGATGGTGGCAGGAGAAATTGGAGAAGGAGCCTTTCTAGAGTTTGAATGAAGTCTTGTCTTACGCTATTGAGTCGTCTCTGACTTAGAGAGACTCCATGGACACATCTCTCCCAGAGTGCCCCACTCTCCATCTGCAATGGTTCTGGTAGTGTATCCATAGAGTTTTCTTGGTAAAAATATGGAAGTGGTTTACCATTGCCTCCTTCTACACAGTAAACTTGAGTCTCTGCCCTTGACTCTCTCTCTCCCCATTGCTAATGAGCACAAGTAAGTTTTGACTTGCAGCAGATTGTCTTCCACTTGCTATCCACTGACCAAGCCAGGAATGGAATGGGTATGCCTCTGCTTGACTCTCCCTCCCATAGTTGAGACTGTTACAGTCCTGGAAATTCTCCAGGTGCGATCCTGAGACGGGAAATGAATTATGCCTTCTAATAACTATTATGTTGGTACTTGTTAAGTGCTGATTACATGCCAAACACTGCACTAAGTGTTGGGATAGTTCCTGTTCCATGTGGGCTCACAGCCTAAGGGGGAGGGAGAACAGGCACTTAATCCCCATTTCACAGATGAGGAAACTGAGGCACAGACAGTCACACAGCAGGCAAGAAGTACTAGGTGCTTGGGAACAGGACATCCATGGTAAAATGAGCCACATGATACAAACCCACTCTTGTAGTGGGTAAGCCTTGTCCCTCAATCAAATGACGGTATTTATTGAGTGTTTACTATGTGCAGAGCTCCGTACTGAGTGCTTTGTAAGGTACAGTATAATAAAGCTGGTAGACACAATATCTACCCACAAGGATCTTACAGTCTATAGGGAAAGAAGAGACCCCAAAAGTCCCTGCAGAACCATGGTGGAAACAGAGTTCTCGCAATCTGATCATGGTGATGGAATTGTACAAGTAGGACTTCAGGATCCCCCTCAACACCTGGGTCCAGCATGGCATAGTGAATACAGCACAGGCGTGGGAGTCAGAAGGTCATCCCAGCTCCACCACCGGTCTGCTGTGTGACCTTGGACAAGTCACTTCACTGGTCTAGGCCTTAGTTACCTCAGCTGTGAAACAGGGATTGAGACTGTGAGCCCCAAGTGGGAGGAGGACTGGGTCCAACCCAATTTGCTTGTAGATAATGCCACCTGCACTCGGTAAAGTGCCTGACACATAGTAAGTGCTTAACAAATACCACAATCATTGTCAAGTTGCAAGGGTTTGAAAGGGAATGATCTGACCCCTGCCCCTGATAGGGCAGGTGGCTGTTCTCAGGCCCAACCCAGGGGGGGAAAGCTGTACTTCTAGATGCATCCTACCTCACTGATCTCCTACTACAGTCCAACTAGACCATATATGCCAGACTACAACTCTCTCCATCTTCAAAGCTTTATTAAGATCTCATCCCCGCAAAGAGGCTTTCCCCAGTTAAGGCCTCTTTTTCCCGACTTGCTCTCCCTTCTGCCACGTCTGTGCACTTGGATCTGTGACCTTATGATATTTGATATTTGCACCACCCCCAACCCCCCAGTACTTATATACATATCTTGAAATTATATATTATAAATGACTTATTTATTCATATTAATACATGTCTCCTCCTCCATACAAAGCTCATTATGGGCAAGGACCATGTCTGCTAATTCTGTTGCATTGAACTCTCCCAAGTGCTCGATACAATGCTCTGCACACAGTAAGTGCTCAATTAATACGGTTGAATGAATGAACTCTCCTAGAATTTAGCCAGACATGTCTCTTGGGAAGGTCAATCTTGGGGAAAATGATCCTAGATGGTATCCAGTTAGTTCCCGGTGAGACACCATCCCCATAGCCCCACCATGACCCCATGGGGTCAATGCAAGGCGAGGTCGGGGCCAGCGGCCAACTGGTAGCAGCCAGGGGATGACAACAGGCTCCCCATGGCTATGACCTGCCACTGTCTCGCCAGGCCCAGCTGGTGCTTGAGCTGTTTGAAGGTCACTCTGGACATCCTGAAGACCTAGTGTTAACAGCAGGCACAGAATCTGTCCGGAACAAATGGCAACACAGCGGGAGTGTTTTCCTGGGCAGCCAATTAGCCTGAAGAACCTGTCAAAGGCAGTCAGGAGCTGCTCAAGTCCAGGCTTGGGGCTTAGAGTGGTCCAGCCCCCAAGGATGTAAGGAGCAGCATCCACCTCCCCAGTAGCAGCATCCACCTCCCAAGATCAACCTCCCTCCACCTGGTGGGGCCCGGCCTTCAGGCATACCCTGCAGCCAAGTGGAATTCCACTGTCCACCTGTGACAGAACCGGTGCCCTCACTGTCTGGACAGATGCCTTGCCACAGAAGTGGCCCATCCTCTTCTCCCTTTTGCAATATGATAGCTACTTCACCCTGACTAGCTCCCTTTATTCACCCCCCCAACCCCACAGCACTTATGTAATAATAATAATAATAATAATGGCATTTGTTAAGCACTATGTGCAAAGTACTATTCTAAGCGCTGAATAATAATAATGGCATTTGTTAAGCACTTACTATGTGCCAAGCACTGTTCTAAGCACTGGGGGAATACAAGGTGATCAGGTTGTCCCACAGTGGGCTCACAGTCTTCATCCCCATTTTACAGGTGAGGGAACTGAGACACAGAGAAGTGAAGTGACTGGCCCAAAGTCACACAGTTGACAATTGGTGGAGCTGGGATTCGAACCCATGACCTCTGACTCCAAAGCCCGGGCTCCTGGTAATTTATTTATACTAATGTCTGTCTCCCCTTCTAGACTGTAAGCTCATTTTGGGCAGGGAATGTGTCCATTTATTGTTAAATTGTACTCTCCCAGGTGCTTAGTACAGTGCCCTGCACACAGTAAGTGCTCAATAAACACAATTGAATGAGTGAGTGAATGAATGAATGAATGGCTAGCCAGACAATAGTACTTCTAGTCCCTAGCACTGTATAGGGCCCCACCACCACGTGATAAAAATTCTGCTTCCCACAATCAATCAGTCCATCGATGCTACTTACTGAGTGCTTACCGTCTCTGCAGGGCACTGTACTAAGTGCCTGGAAAAGTACAGTACAATAGAGTTGGTAAATGAGCTCCCTGCTCACCTGAAGCTTCCAGTCTTCAGGGAGGGCTAGATATTAAAATAGATGACAGTCGGGGAATAGTAGAGTATAAGTCCATGTACAGAAGTGCCGCAGGGCTGGGGTGAATGTCAAAGTGATTGAGGGGTAGACAGTCAAGTGCATATTCAATGCAGAGGGAACAACAGATAGGGGAAATAGAGGGCTTAGCTTGGGAAAGCCTCTTTGGGGAGAGATGGCTTTAGGAGCGTTTTGAAGGTGGGGAGAGTGTCGGTCTGTCAGACATGAAGGGGAAGGGACACAAGCTGGAGTTGTGTCCATAGAAGTAGATACCTGCCTTGGGACCAAGTGGGAGTTAGTTATGTTTACGTCAAGACAAATGTCAAGAGAAACAGTGTGGCCTAGTGGAAAGAGACTGGGAGTCAGAGGATCTGAGTTCTAATCCCTCCCTTGCCAATTGGTTGCAGTGTGACCTTAGGCACAGTCCCATGCAGGACAGGGACTATATAATAATAATGGCATTTATTAAGCGCTTACTATGCGCAAAGCATGGTTCTCCAACCTAATTAACTTGTATCTACCCCGGTGTTTAGAACAGTGTTTGACACATAGTAAGTGCTCAGCAAATACCATAAAAAGACTAAGGTTTAACTTTTTATTTGTATTTAGGAGCAAAAGGGGCTTGGGGATCTTGATGGGGGGCCCAGGGTGACTTGGCTTCAAGGTGCTAACTGGCCAGACAAGTACAACTTTGGGTCTTTACAGCTGAGTAAAAATTCTCAGGTCTTGTTAGGGACTTTGTATGAGTGAGCCTGTACATCCACTCAGAAAGCTCTGGGGAGCCATCTTTTGTCATATGACGTCGAGTCGTTTCCGAACCATAGCAACACCATGGACACATCTCTTCCAGATGTCCAGCTTTCCATCTGCATCCATTCTGATAGTGTGTCCATAGAGTTTCCTTGGTAAAACTATGGAAGTGGTTTACCATTGCCACCTTCTGCGCAGTTAACTCGAGTCTCCTCCCTCGACTCTCTCCCATGTTGCTGCTGTCCAGCATGCATGAGTTTTGACTTGTAGCAGATTGCCTTCCACTTGCTAACCACTGGCCAAGCTAGGAATGGAATAGGTAGGCCTCTGCTTGACTCACCTACCTGTAGCTGAGACTGGTAGAGTACTGGAAACACTCCAGGTGCTACCCTGAGCAGGAGGAGCCATCACTCCCAAAAAATTGGCTCCTACAGCAATCCCAGTTCTCATGTCTACTGTTTGACCTTGGGGAAGTCACTTCACTTCTCTGTGCCTCAGTTACCACATCTGTAAAATGGGGATTGAGACTGTGAGCACCATGTGGGACAGAAACTGCATCCAACCCAATGTGCTGTATCTACCCCAGCACTTAGTACAGTGCTTGGCACATTGTAAGTGCCTAACAAATACCATTATTGTTCTTATTATTCAGTGCCTCCCTCCTGCCCACCATAGGTGTCCATGTAATTGGCCCTAAGACTGGTAGCTGGAGCAGGATCCAGAGTCTAGGAAGAATCCAGATCTGAACTACCCTCCATCCAGTGAGCCAATGTGCTGACCCTATCACTTCTAGTATATAGAGCATGGGCCTGGAAATCAGAAGGACCTGGGCTCTAATCCCGGCTCTGCCACTTGCCTGCTGTGTGACTTTAAACAAGTCACATAACTTCTCTGTGCCTCAGTTACCTCATCCATGAAAAGGGGATTAAGACTGTGAGCCCTAAGTGGGAAAGGGGCTTTGTCCAACCTGATTAACTCACATCTACCCCAGCACTTAGAAGGGTACCTGACACATAATAAGTGTTTAGTGAATACCATAAGAAAAGATACAGGATCCCAAACACCTTACCTTCATCTGCACAACCTGACATTAGGTTGCTGCTGACGCTTAGGCTTACCCCTTGCAGATTCGATTTGTATGTGACAGTGCCTCTCCCCCAAATACTCCTGGCTCCATGCAAATAAGGCCACAGGTAAAAATGCTCAAGCAGCTCTGCAGAAAGCTAGTCTCTGGGTGCACTGAGGCCAGAAATCTTATTAGTTTTCTATCAAGCAAGATACAGACGCAGTCTCCCTGCTCCCTCTCCAAACAGAGCAGGAAGGACATAGTGTGAATCCACCTCGAGCAGATGGCAGCACAGCAGGAGGGCACTCCCTGGCAGGCTCACTTGGAGCATTCAGAGGTGGTTCAGAGACTCGGCAATGTACACATATGCAAAGAGAAAGGGAGAATTAGCAATTAGTGATGGGAAGCAGCATGGCCTAGTGGATAGATCGTGGGCCTAGGAGTCAGAAGGACCTGAGTTCTAATCCCAGCTCCACCACTTGTCTGCTGTGCGATCTTGAGCAAGTCACTTCACTTCTCTGTGCCTCAGTTACCTCATCTGTAAAATGGGGAATAAGACTGTGTGCCCCATGAGGGACATGTACTTTGTCCAACCTATTTACCTTGTATCTACTCCAGAGCTTAGAACAGTGCCTGGCACATAGTAAGTGCCTAACATATACTATCAAAAAGATAAATTTAGAATCTCTGAAACCACAGAAGCCATTATGGTTGCTTCAAACCAGGAGTTTATTTGTCACGTTAAGATCTGGAGACGGAAGGAACAGCAGAACACTAATCCTGAACAAGCATTGGCAGAAGGAGTTCAGGCCCTAACTGGCTTCTTGGTGGCAGACACAGTAGAAAGCTCCAAGTCTCTGCTTAGAGGCACTAGTTGATCTCACTCAATCAATCAATTGTATTTATTGAGCACTTACTGTGTGCAGAGCACTGTACTAAGCGCTTGGGAAGTACAAGTTGGCAACATATAGAGACAGTCCCTACCCAACAGTGAGCTCACAGTTTAGAAGGGGGAAACAGAGAACAAAACCAAACATATTAACAAAATAAAATAAATAGAATAGACATGTACAAGTAAAATAAATAAATAAATAAATAGAGTAATAAATATGTACAAACATATATACATATATACAGGTATATACATATATATACACTTGATTGGTTCCTTCTGATGGATGCTGGCTTGGTGGAGCCCTGCAAGCTGGGACCCCAGAGCTCCCATTTCCTGAGCCACCTGGCTAAGAAGAAAACATCAGTTCAAGGACTGTCCATTCATCAGCAGGAATTTTTCCTTCAAGAATAACTGGAGGGAAGCTGATTTTCTAAGAGATTATTGGTCTCCCTTAAACTTGCCATTTAATCCAAATTTGGTTTTTTCCTCAATAATAATAATAATGGTATTTCTCAAGTGCTTACTAAGTGCCAAGCACTGTTCTAAGCACGGGGGTAGATACAAGATCATCAGGTTGTCCCACGTGGGGCTCACAGTCTTAATCCCCATTTTACAGATGTGGTAACTGAGGCCCAGAGAATTTAATCAGCTTGCCCAAGGTCACACAGCAGACAAGTGATGGAGCTGGGATTCGAACCCATATCCTCTGACTCCCAAGCCTGTGTTCTTTCCTCTAAGCCAAGTTGCTTCTCTAAAGCACTTACTCTAGATTTTCCTCAAACAAAAACTCAACTGCAAGTGAAATCTACAGTTTTTATTTCAAAATAAAGAAACTAAGGCAGGAAAAGTTACTACTTTCTTTGATGTATCAACTCCAGGCTTCTTTATGCATTCTAAGCCAAACAATATGGCAACAAGCAGAGAGCACTCTTCACACTGCTAGATCAAGCCACCTATTATTAACTAATCAACTCAAATTATTTCTATGAGAATGCTTTCAAAGGTTTCCCAAGTATAAAAATATTCAGTTTATTTCATCTCTCCTACACTCATCAAACCACTAAAAAGAAGATGCAGTGTTTGAATTGTTTTAGTGTGAACTTTTGTTTTCAATAAAGACATCCACCCTATTTATTTTAAGCAGGAAATGGTGACAGTTGTTCTTGTTCAGAGTTGAAAGGTTTAATGCTAGTAAGATATGGTTATGCAGTCAGTCAAGGAATAGTTAAAAATAGTACAATTTTCACCTTCAAATCACATTAAAATACCATTTTTGAAAAGAAGATGCATCTTTCACTCATTTTGCAGATAAACCAATAAGTCTGCTCTTAGGGAAACTGCTTGAAATGTGTACTATTGTCTATCACAAACATTTTTCCCAACTAAATCACAGCCAGTGCAAAGCAGAATGTGATACTTGCCCATAATCTTGCATGATTAATTAATTATGGTATTTATTAAGCACTTACTCTGTGCCAAGCACTGTACTAAGATAATCAGTTCCACATGGAGCTAACAGGCTAAGAAGGAGGAAGTACGGTTTAATTCCCATGTTATAGATGAGGAAACTGAGGCACAGAGAAGTGAGGTGATTTGCCCAAGGCCCCATGGCAGGCAGTTGACAGAGTCAAGATTAGAACTCAGGTCCTCTGACTCCCAAGTCCCTGTTCTTTCCATTAAGCAATGCTGCTTGCATTCAGAATGTTTCTAAATTTCTCCTGCTCACTAGAAACAAAAAGTGAATCAAAGTAGCTCTTTCTAGCTTAGACAGGGAGGGAAGAATGCCCTGTCAATTAATCAATTGATCAATCATATTTATTTAGCATTACTGAATGCAGAACATTGCATTACACACTTGGGAGAGTTGGTAGACTCGTTCCCTGCCCAGAAGGGGCTTATAGTCTACAGGAGACAACTTAAATTAACTTAATTATTATGTTAATTATTAATAACTTTATTGCCAATTAATTATTATTAATAATTTCATTATTATCAACTTGATCATCATTAAATTAACTTAATTATGGGAAGACCTGTGTCCCAGAGATGAGCAGAATGGAGCGACAAGGTATAGGAGTTAAGACGGCGACTTGGAGAATAAATTGTTCTATGATCTGATTTTTAATAAACACAAAGGCCGTCATCATCATCATCATCAATCGTATTTATTGAGCGCTTACTGTGTGCAGAGCACTGTACTATGCACTTGGGAAGTACAAGCTGGCAACATATAGAGACAGTCCCTACCCAATAGTGGGCTCACAGTCATCAGCCTATTTGTATGCTTTATCCCAACTCTGTGAACAGCATACACTCTGTTTTGGGGACTTTGATTCCGCACTGTGTCATAAGGTCTTATCCCAGAACTCCCTATTTCTTCTTGGAATTGAACCTCTACAGATCACAGACAGCCTCTCCCAGGCTCAGTGTTCTTTCTCTTGGAATATGTGATGCAATCACAGCCCAAGATTAGCAGCCCAGATCATCTTGAGCTGAAGCTTTTTCATAGTGGAATGCCAATCTCCAGTAATGGACACTCAGGTTCTTTTATAAATGAAAGAGCGGAAACCTGATGAAATCCCATTCCACCTTTGGCTTCAAATGAGCCTAGGCCTATACAGCACTTAAGTCACCCTATCTGGCTCCAAATTCCTCATGTCAAAGATTAAATAGCTCAAGTTTTGAAGACAGGCAGCCCATGTTTTCTTTTCATCTTCTTTTTCTATTTATCTGAGAAAACTCATTAACTTCACAGAACGACCTTGTTTCCCAGAACTGAAAGTAAGTTCCCATATTGTATCCATGTGAATTCAGCTCTAGGTAGTTGACCAAAGTTGCCCTGTCTCATCAATTTATTTGAGGGTCTTTAGAAGGAATGGGAGACAAAGGACGACATGGCTAAACTGACAGTTTAAACTGAGCATTGTGGCCAGAAGCTAAATGTATCCCATTCAGAAACCAAAGTTCAAGGAACTGACAAGAAAAGTGCCCATTGGTAAAAGATTTAAGCCCTGACTGCTAACAATAAAGTCTTATCACCCCCGAAGAAAAGGAGGGGAGTATACAAAATTTGAAACACTATTAAATATGACTTCAACCACCAAATTAAATAATACACAGTCTGCTTACTGCATCCTAAAATTGAACTGCAATTTTGGCACCAGTCCTTTGATCTTCTCTTGTGGATAAATGTATTGTTTGACTAGAGATCTCTATTTTACTGAGCTCCTTTAAAAGTGCTGGTGCTTTCCATGAGAAGCAAGTCAACTACTGCAGGCTTTAAGAAACAAATAACTGAACTAGGATTAGCCTATTTACAAATTGATCACTGTTTCTAACTCCGTTCTCCTGTTCCTGACCTGTGATTAGAGTCAGGACCTGGATTCTAATCCTGGCTCTGCCACTTGTCTGCTGTGTGACCTTGGGCAAGTCACTTAATTTTTTTGCGCCTATTACCTCATCTGTAAAATGGGGATTGAGACTGGGAGCCCTACATGGAGCAGAGATTGTCCCAGTACTTAATAAGTGCATGGCACATAGTAAGTGCTTAATAATAACAATTATCATGATTATTATTATTGTTGTTGTTGTTAGGGTGGCCAGTGACTGCCTTTGAAAACATTGGTCCCAGAGATGGGACGATGTCATACACATTTCACCAGTGCTTAGCTTGATGTGATGATGTTATATGCACACATTTTTACAAAAGTACACCTGATTCCACCCAAACCTATAGAGCTTCTCCAAGATACCCTAACCCCCAACTGCTCCAGAGCCATTGCATTTTCCTCCCATGTCCTCTGTATACAGCCCCCACTTCCAATTGTGTAATTCCGTGACAGGACCAGCAGTGGAGGGAGGCTGGGCACTGATTTTATAAATACTGGACATAAAAGCTTCTGTTCCTGAATCCTTATTTATTCATTCATTCAATTGTATTTATTGAGTGCTTACTGAGTGCAGAGCAGTATATTAAGCACTTGGGAGAGTACAATACAACATCACACAAGAGACAGACCAACTAAAAACTGAACCAGTAGTCACCCTACTGGTGTCCTACTCTAAGCTGTAGAACTTCCTCTACCTCTAGAACAACACTTAATAATAATAAAAATAATAATGTTATTGTTAAACACTTACTATGTGCCAAACACTCTACTTGGTGCTTGGGGAAATACAAGATAATCAGGTCAGATGCAGGCTCTGTCCCACAGTCTAAATAGGAGGGAGAACAGCTATTGAATTCTCATTTTACAGATATGGAAATAGAGGGACAGAGAAGTGAGGTGACTTGCCCTGGATCACACAGCAGACATGTTAAAAAGCCAGGATTAGAACCCATGTCCTCTGAAACCCAGTAACATACTCTTTCCTCTAGGCCATGCTGCTTATCCCCAGCTGCAGATGTGTCAAATGGAACCTCCTCTCTATTAAACCCAAATGAAAATGTTAGGTGATATGCCCACATACTCCATTGTGCTATGTTAACTGTGCTCCCCAAACTAAGTCAACAAGAGATACTTTTGGAAACTCAGTAGTAATAAACGGATGCTGCGGGAGTAGAATGTCAACACGAGTCATGACAGCAAGCTCAAAAGAAAGATGTCTTGTAGACTGTAAGCTTGTTGTGGGCCGGGATTGTGTCTGTTATATTGTTGTATTGTTCTCTCCCAAGTGCTTACTACAGTGCTCTGCACACTGTAAGCATTCAGTAAATATGACTGACTGACTGACTACCACAAAAGAGAGGAAGGTTCACAAAATCTCTATCAGGCCTCATACCAACTCAGTTTATGGGAAATTGCAGTGATTTTCCATTCAGCTATTCCTGGGCCCTGATCTATTGGATTAAGGTTATGAGAAGTAGTGTGGCTCAGTGGAAAGAGTCTGGGCTTGGGAGTCAGAGGTCATGGGTTCTAATCTCTGCTCCGCCACTTGTCAGCTGTATGACTTTGGGCAAGTCACTTCACTTCTCTGTGCCTCAGTTCCCTCATCTGTAAAATGGAGATTAAGACTGTGAGCCCCACATGGGACAACCTGATCACCTTGTATCCCCCCCAGCACTTAGAACAATGATTTGCACATAGTAAGCAATTAACAAATACCATTATTATTATTATTATTATAATTTCCACTGGCTGTCACAATGTTGGATATAAATCAGGAAATGACTTTCCCTTTGGTAACCTTAAGGAAAAAAAGATAGCCTTGTGCCGTACTACCTGATTAAGGACTGCAGTGCCAGTCCTAAAACTGGCAAAAGAAATTGGATCCTGCCCTCTGACAAATGCTGTTTGCCATTTATACTCTTCCTGCACCCAGAATAATGGGGAAGAATGATTCAGTTACCTGAGGGAGCAACAGCATCCCCAGACTGGAGTGAAGTCTTATGTTGCTGGGAGAGGTGAACAATCAATCATCAGTCAATTAATCAGTGGAAATTACTGAACTCTTACTCTGTGCATAATAAAGTAGAATAGTGATCCTTGTCCTCAGGAGTTTACAGTCCATCTGAGGAGATAGGCAGGGGAAGCAACTGAAAATAAAGATACATAAACAAAGGCTGTTGGAGCAGGAGAAGGGGTGAGCACTTGAGTGGTTAGGGAGTGAATACTCAAATGCATGGGTGATACAGGAATGGTGAAACGGCAGGAGAGGGTAATAGGATAAAGAGATGAGAGATGAGTCAGGGAAGACCTCCTGCAAGAGGCGTGACTTCAGAAAGGCTTTGAAAATGGAGAGAGTAGGTAGGTATTAGAAGAGCAAAGTGTGTGGACCACGTTGTGGTGGGGTGAGGAATAAACTTCAGGAAGTTGTTTTTCAAAGGAAAACTCAGCACTGACTAGCATAAAGCCATGCTGATTCATCCTGAGCTCATTCTCAGGTGCCTGGCACCCTCTTCCCACTGGGGAACTGATTCCAGGAGAGTTAATCTGCTACACTTCCCAACTGTGTATTCTTTCTCAGTGCTCAGCACAGTGTTTTACATGCAGTAAGCACTTAATAAATAGGATTACTATTGCTACAACTACTACTGCAGGAGAATATAAAGCTGCTCATTCAACTTTCAGGGAACGTGCTTAATCAATCAATAAATCAGTGGTATTGAGTGCTTACTGTGTGCAAGATCACTGTACTAAGTCCTTGAGAGAGGACAATACAACAGAGTTGGTAGGCATGTTCCCTGCACACAAAGAGCTTACATTCTAGAGAACTAGGTATTTCTTTGTTTTTATTTTATTTTATTTTTGTAATTATTTCCTTTTTAAAAATTTTCTGGATTAACTGGCCAGTACGTGAGTGTTGAGACCAAATACTCTTTCAGGCTAGAGCAGAGAAAATGCATAAAAACATTAGAAAAAACACCTGTTGTCGTTGTAACTCTAAAGTAAGAAAACCTTATTTCTTAAATTGATTTATAACATCATTATAAGGTATCTGACAGTGGTTTTACTATAATTATAAGGTGTCTCCGGTGCTTTCTAGCAGATAAGCAGCATTAATGAGGTTCTCTAAAACACAATTAGAAAGTGTCTCCAGTAATCAACAAATCTCATGACATCGCAACTTCGACCTACTGACTCTTATTTATGGACCGTTCCAACTGCTGAGTGAGGAATGAGGTTACAAACCACCTTTCAGAAACAATCTAACCAGTATGCTAAATTATGGGTGACCTCATAGGTCCATCGACATTCCACAGTGAGCGAGAAAAGATTGTAAAATCCCAGGATTCTTTGAATAAAAGGCTCTGCCAGAGACCCCTGAACCCTATACCTACTCTATCCCTATAGGGGACTTAAATGCCGCGACCTCAAACGATTAGAGAAATCAATCCAAACAATAGCTCATGCAGAAGACACATTTCTGGGACCTTGTATTCAGTTTCTGATGTTCTTAGTGACCAGGGGAAAACTGCTATACCTCTCTCTGACTTATCGTTCTCAACGAGCATATGAAAACATATGGGAAGCAGCGTGGCTTCATGAATAAAGCTTGGGCCTGGAAGCCAGAGGACCTGGAGTTCTAATCTCAACTCCAACTCTTGACTGCTATGTGACCTTGGGCAGGGCACTTAACTTCTCTGTGCCTCAGTTTCCTCAACTGCAAAATGGGGACTCGATACCTGTTCTCTCTCCTACTTAGACTGTGAGCCCCAAGTAGGCTAGGGATAGTACTTGGTCTGATTAACTGTATCTAACCCAGTGCTTAGAGCAGTGCTTGACACTTAATAAGCACTTAACAAGTGCCACTGAAAAGAAAAACAACACAGACAATGCTCAGTGCAGTGCTCTGCATACAGGAAGTGCTCAATAAATAGGACTAACTGAATTTAAAAAGAAACTATCTCCAGTTTATTTTAACTCCACTGGGAGAGGGGACTCCTGAAACAGACTGCTCACTCTCACAGCTTTTTAACCAGTCAATCAATGAGGCCTCCCCTGATTAAGCCTTCTTTTCCCCTTTTTGCCCTTCCTTCTGCATCATCTATGTGCCTGAATCCTTATTCCTCAAGCACGGACCCTTTGCCCTCCTCTTCTCACTGACCTGAAACTCCCTCCCTTATCCAACAGACGACCACTCTCTCCCCATCTTCAAAGGCTTATTAAAATCATATCTTCTCCAAGAGTCCTTCCATGACTAAGCCCTCACTTCCCCATGTGCTTTCCCTTCTGTCATCTTTGCGATTGGTTCTGTACCCCTTGAAATTGACCCCCACACACGACCCCATGGCACTTACAGCATTTATCTTTATATTCTGCCATTTCCCAATCTGTAATTTACTTGAATGTCTGTCTCCCCTTCTAGCCCATAAGCTCCTTGTGGGCAGGGATCATGTCTACCAACTCTTTTATATTACATTCTCCCAAGTGCTTACTTAATACAGTGCTCTGCACAGAGTAAGTGCTCAATAAATGCCAATAATTGATTGATTGAGTGTACAGAGCACCATACTATGCTCTTGGGTGGATACAGTATAGTTGATAGATATGATCCTTGCCCTCAAGGAGATTACAGTCTAGTTAGTAGAGGACCTTACAGTCACATAATACGATTAATGAGTTTCCAAAAACTAATTGGCACTAATTCCTTGACTGCATATGTTCATAAGTAAAACAGTCCTCTAGTTCAATTCAATTCTGATTACTGAAGTATATAAGAAAAGGAGGATTTTATTCCCCAGGGACATTCAGATAGTTGTTTGTCTTTTCACTCAACAGCAGTTTTATTTCAGACTATTCATCCAGATGAATTCCAACAGGTGAACTAGACCCGTCAATGTCTTAATACAATACAGGAATAATAGCTAGCCCACTTGATGTTCATTGTTTTTATCTAATTTGTGCTTGCAATGTTACAGGGAAATATTTTGTACCTTGGCAATAGGATTTCAGATTTAATATTATTTTGCAGGAGTTGCCAGTTAAATCCCAATGTGAAATTATAGTACAATCAACAGGAGTGAGGGCTTCTGCTGATGAGCTATGGAGGATTATTCTCATGAAAAAGGAAACACTTTCTTCAAATTTTTAACCAACGCTATGTTCCCTGCTCCTAGCCCCAAACTAACTTCGCAGTCTTTATTCTGTCCTCAGCCCCTAATCAATGAGTCAATCAATTAATCATATCTATTGAGCATTTACTGTATGCAGAGCACTATACTAAGTGCTTGGGAGAGTACAATGTAACTGACTTCGTAGACGTGTTCTCTGCCTTCAAGGAGTTACAATTTAGAGTCTGAAGTCCCTAACTTCTTGGTTAGTTCTCCCATATACACACAGACCAGTTCATTAATCCTCCTTTCCATCACCCTCTCCAAATTGATTTTGATCTGTATTATAATATCTTTCAGGCAGATGTTCTGGGTTTTTTTAGCCTGAAATAGAAGATTACTTCAGCCAGAGCTCATATATTCCAGAAATAGGGATTTCTCCTAACTGAAAGCATAGTGTCCCTTCTCCCACCATAGTTGCCCAACTGTTCTGATGAAGGAGGACAACAGACTCATTTTACAGTACAAATCACATTTTATTTATGATGGCATGCATGGGAAGGCACAGACCTGCCAGGATCCTCAGCTAACCAGCTGCCAATGATGACGGCACGAAGAAAGAAGCATCTCCACAGACTAGCTGTGTTTCCTTCTCATTCATTCAGTTGCATTTATTGAACGCTTACTGTGTGCAGAGCACTCTACTAAGAGCTTGGGAGAATACAATATAACAATAAACAGACACATTCCCTGCCCACAAAGAGCTTACCTGCAGAAGCAGGCCCAATTCCAACAAAACCACCAGTGACCAATCCCTCCTTCTGCTGGAATTCATTCAATCATATTTATTGAACGCTTACTGTGTGCAGAGCACTGTACTAAGTGCTTGATGTGAATGAGGTGGGAACTGCATCAACCCCAGTGGTTCCCTTTTGGATCCTTTCAATTTTTCCCAAAATCCCAGAGCAATTTGCTAGTCATATTTCTACCAAAACACATTTGTGAATCTTAATTTTCAGGAAAATTAGCATGCATAAATCCAAGTGCAGAGCATTGCTGGCATTAATAGGAATTGTTTCTAAATAAGAGCCACAACTCCTGATCCAAATATTTCCCATGACTGACCATGCATTTGTCTGTCCCAGGCAAATCTGGCAGGAGGTTAAAAGAAGCAGCTTGGCCTAGTTGAAAGAGCAGGACCTGGGAGTCAAAGGACCTGGGTTCTAATCCAGCTTCCACTACTTGTCTGCTGTGTGGCCTTGGGCAAGTAATTTACCTTCCCACTGCCTTAGTTTCCTCATCTGTAAAATGGGGATTAAATCCTACTCACTCCTACTTAGACTGTGAACCCCATGAGCAATACGGACTGTGTCCAATTTGTATCTACCCCAGCACTTCGTACATTACTTGGTGTTTAACAAGTACCATAAGAAAAAGAGTTTGTGGGTCTCTTCTTGGTGGTCCCATGATCTACACACTGCAGGCACTCAATAAATATTAAAACTGATGCATCAGTTGTTGCCATTGAGCCCAGGAGAGCTGGAAAATGCTAACTCTCAATGTTATGTAACATCTCTCGACACCCGCCATTCCCCAGTCTGCTCATTTCATTCCTCCTTGGCTAAATGTCTCTTTGTACTTCACCGTAAATTTCATGCCTCTGGCCAATGTCTGGCACTTCCATTCCCACCATCCCCACTGCCACCATCATCAGTCTTCTGAATTTCCCATCTTCCCTTTCAAATCCTTGCCTCCAAAATTTACCATCAGAGTTAAACTACACCACCATCCTCCCCACCTCTAAAGCCCACAACCTTGTCATTATCCTTAATTATTTCCTCTCCTTCAGACTCCAATCAATATGTTGCCAATCTTGTCAGTTTTTCCTCCATCTCATTTCCAGGATCTGCTTGTTCCTCTCCATCTGAATGGTCACCAGGCTGGTCCACCAAGCTTGTCTGACTTGTGTGACTACTGTATCAGCCTCTTCACTGGTCTTTCTGCCTCAATTTCTCCCCTTTCCAGCCAATACTTCATTCTATTTCCCCAGGTGGATCAATTAAATAGAATGTCATTCTGCATGTATCTTTCCACTCCACAAAAACCTCCAATGATTATCCATTCCTTTTCATGTCAAGCAGAAACTCCTGACCATCATGTTTAAAGCATTCAATCACTCTCTTCCTCCTATATATTCACTCTCTTCTCCCATTTCTCCACAACTTGCAACTGTTCCTCTAAAGCTAACTGACTCACTATACCTTGTTCTCAAACTCCCTCTCCACTTCAAATCCAACAGCCTGCATCTCCCCCAACCTAGAAATCCCTTATGAAATCACACCTCCTCCATGAGGCCTTCCCCATTTAATTCTTCTCTCCCTAGGTTATACCCCTTCAATTATTACTTCAGCACTTCTGAACTACCTAACCAGTGGTATACACATAATTCCCCTAGAGCACTTATTTGCATATCATACATAAACAAATACTTAAGCTCTAAGGTTATTACTATTATTTGAGCACTTAACTCACCTACGTATCCCCTTTTCCTTCTTCCTCCTGTCTCTAAGTCATTTTAATGTCAGTTTCCTCTACTACAGTGTGTATCTCTACAGGCCTGCTAATCTAATCCTTTTCAGCCTTCCCTATTGAATCAAATCCCCCTTTTGTTAGTCAATAAATGCATCAGATTTCATTAGTTAGAGCCTTTAAGTAACGTGTGTATGTTGCAAACTTTTTCAAATCGGGGTCAGCTTTGCCCCTTGGAGATTTAGTCCTGTTTTATCCTTCAGAAAACAACAGAACCTTCATTTCCTTTCAAACTCTAATAACACTCCTTTATTTCAGAATCAGATGTCAAGCTAGATTCCCTGCCTTTCCTGAAAAGCATGGAATTCCTGAAGGGAAACATTCCTGGGGTCCCTAAACTAATTGCATTGATCCTGGTGCTCAGAGCTCTGGGTCAGCTCTACCACAGGCAAACTGCATGGGAGTTTGAACATAATAAAAGGAATCTAAACTGATCCCAGCTGCTACTTAAAGACCACAGTCCAATCTCTCATACATAACAACCTTGTTCTCACTCCAAAAGGCCTCCAGTAGACATGCTAGACAGAAGGAGCGAGTTTTGGGTGGATACATTTTTAGAAGAAAATGTAATTTGGGCCCTGAATTTACAAGGATAAGCCTCATATTTAAGAGCTAACTAACTTTAGTATGTGCAGGCAGAGCCAACATTAACAGAGCCTCACACCTAATCTTGACTTTCAGCATCTCTAAGGTGGGAGCAACTGTTACATCATTAAAGACCCTATGCCTATCAACCAACCAATCAGGGGCATTTAATGCTAGCCAACTGAGCTCTGTACTAAGAGCTGGAGATAATACAATGGAAACAGAATAAATAGGCCCTACCCTCTCCTGATTATCTCATATCTACCCCAGTGCTTAGCACAAAATAAGTGCTTAACAAATACCTTTCTTATTATTATTATTATATTAGCATTTGGAGCTAAGCAACTGGCTCTGAAAGTCAGGAGAGAATGATTTCAAAGAATGATTTCATTTCAAATAATGATAATATGAACAACAACAGTGCATCAAGATTCTACACAATGGGTAGTGGTTTTCCTCACCTCACAGTTAGTCTGCTGGGTCCCAGGGCTGCCTTGAGACTACTCAGGAGACATCCTGGTGAAAGTATACTGAGGGATGGAAAGGAAAGGTGAAATCCTGCACCTGGCCAATCAGGCAAAAATACTGACAGCAGAATTCCTGAGTTGGATTCCAAGGCAAGACTGGTAGGATAGACCTCCTAAAGCATTAGCAATCCCTGCTAATATTAGTTTAGCCTGTAGACTTAAATTTCCTCTGGCAATCTAGAAACCAAAAAGGAATTTTTACTGGAAAATTTGCTGGGCCCTGACAGGAAGAAGCCTGCGGGGAAGGAAAAAGTTACCTGGTAGGGTGATGGGGGTGGGAATTATTTCCCTTCTAGGTGAGAGGTTCTAGGATGTTTCAAGAGGCAGCTTCAAGACTAGAAAGCCAGATTTTGGTTGGATTTGGTGGCTGACATGAGCTCTTTGATTTATCTAGATTTCCCTGTTCCCTTTCTGGGTTTTCTACTTTGTTCCCCTAGATTTTTGCAAATCATAGCTTTGAATGAAATCATTCTCACCTGACTTTCAGAGCCAGTTGCTTAGCTCCAAATTCTAAGTTAATACTAACTCCCAGAACTGTTTGAATTCAATCTTTCCATCTCTTACATCATCCTAATTCATATTGCTGTTCTTTGAGGAATCCATCCTCATTCTCATCTGACTGAGGTGCTTTATTCTATGTATAGATTTGTCCATCTATTACATCTAATTCTTTACCTCTGTCCCTATGTCTGTTGCAATCTGTTTCTTTATTCAACAATCACCTTATATTCTACACTCAAACTAAAGAATTCTCCTTAGATGCCAATTTCATCCTTCCATAACAATTTACCCATGATGTGCTTCTTAGGTGATTTCTTGTTCTTTCCCTTTCCCATATCTTCTTATTGAGGTCTATAGGGCATGAAAATCTTATATTCTCCTCCCCAGGTGCCCTTCACCTATGTCTTGCACATTTACTTAGTGATTTTTTTAATAAGCCCAAAGTATTAGAGGATTATAAAGATGAACTGCAGACAGGGCTGAAGTACCCCACAGGATCTGGGGGCATTTGCCTGACCAGCTGTGGAATAAATTGCATTTGCTGTCCTATTGCAAAGAGGGAGAGGAGCTGCAGTAATGTCTGGGCCTTCTTATTGTCTCTCGCCATCAGGGTGCCCCTCAACCAATCACCAATTCCCAGAAATCACCCCATAGATGCCTTTTCCCAGTGACAGGAATCATGGGAATTTGCCAGGTCCAACCCTGACTGTGGACACTCCAACCCCACATTCACCTCTCATCAGCTGCCCTCCAGTCTCCAGAAAGATAACTTAGCAAGGGGCAGGAGGGTGGTCTTGGTTCAGGTGGGCAGGTCCGCTATGTTCTTCCCTAATGCAATCCACTTTCCCTGGCAGTCAGTCTCCTAGGGACCAAAAGAAGAATGTCCTCAGGATCCCTTGGAGAGATTCTCTACAAACAAGGAGTACACCTGACCAGACCTCACAGTGCTGCTCTGAGGCAGAACCAGAAACTATGTCGCTCCGAGGTCCGCAAGATGCCATTTCATAACACTGCATGTAGTGTAAAATGATGAGAAACACTATGGCCTATTGGAAAGAGTGTGGGAAGGAGAGTCAGAGGACCTGAGTTCAAATTCCAATAACATCACTTGCCTGATGGGTGACCTTGGATAAGGCACTTTACTTCTCTGGTCCTCAATTTCCTTAAATGTAAAATGGGGATTCAATATCTGTTCTCCCTCCTATTTATATCATGAACCTCAGGTAAGACAGAAAGTGGGTCCAACCTGTTTGTCTTATATCTACCCCTGCACTTAGTATGGACAAAGTAAGCACTTAATAAATTTCACAAGCATTATTATTGTTGTGGCATATTCCGCTTTTTGTGGGAAAACATTTCTCCGCCATTGCCCCCGCAGCCCCCCTAAACTAAGTGCCCCGGGCAGCTTGGCTCTGAGACCCCAACTTCCACCCTGTTAATAGATAGCCTCCACCCTGCCACCATCTTTGAATGGTCTTAATAGCCACTGTGTGCCACCATGTTGGGACCGGTACTTCTGAAGCCAGCTCTACTCCCTCTCCTGGGAAGCTGTTCAGCAAAAGCTCTTCATTCACTAGAGTTATAAAAGCCGAGAGGGTGGGCAACCAAAGAAAAGTCACATTTATCTTAGTGGTCTGGGCAGGTGAGGACATGGGGCCTTAAGTGAAGGTATGGAGTCAAAAAGAACAAGTGGGAAACAGGAGGACAAACTTCTTCAAGCTCTGATCATTGAAAGAGGGCTTGTTTTCTGTGTGCTCATCTGGCAGTCCAACGAACTTAAAGTAAACATGAACCACAATTTGATGATCTTTTTTTCTCTCACACCATCACTTCCATTAAGTCACATCTCTCGGCTGTAATTCTCCCTGGGCATGGGTCCAGGTTGGCCTGGGAAATAGCCAGGATGGAGGCAAGCATTCTTCAGGTAGTTCCTGGGTGGTAAATTCCTATACAGAACTTCCTTTGGTTACCTACATTCCCTCAGACTTTTCTTCACGCTTATTGAAGTTTGCACTGAGGAACTGAGGTTAACCAGGGGAGGATTTATCCAGTAGGAGGATTATTCAGACTCTTTCTTTCTCTCATCTTAACCTTTTTCACCTGCCTCTTAGGCATTTCCCTGCTCCAAACCCTCTGGGAAACAAAAAAGTGGTGAACAATAAGCAGAGTAATGTTGCATCTCCTTGGCTTTTGGGCCAGAAGTTGGGCAGAAGAGGAAGTGGAAAGGATTAGCTGCAATTAAAATGTCATCATTCTCTGCTTTCTCTGACTCTGGTGGTCATGATTTGTTGAGAGTTGACTGAACAGGGAAATGTCTTATCAGAGCCTCCCATAAATTAACTTTCTCCAAAATGCCTGCATCTTGTACTTTTAGTTGTATGTACATTCAACTCCAACCTCTTCTATAGTAAGTTAAATTCCCCCTTCTATTCTTTAGTCCCATTTTCTCCCCTACAGTACCTTCAACATCAAAACACATTGATTTTATTAGGGCTGGTATTGATTGTGAAGACCTAGACTACCTTGGAGAGGCGAAGGACACGAATAAGGATGATTTCATTAGCTTTTCCAATAAACTCTGATTTCACTCATTTTTTTCACAACAACTTTATTCTCTTTCTAAATTTGTTATTGATTTTGAATTTATAGAATTTTCGGTATTACAAACAAAATACACTGGGCATGAAGCAAAAAGAGACAGAAAGTAGCAATACATTTGGATTCAACATTTATCTTTAACTGAACTGCCAGCTAATGACCTACTTATAGGAAACATGATCAATATTTAGTGACTGAAATGATTATAAACCTTGTGCTCCTCACCGTAACTGTTGCCACATTGTGTTTGTATAGGTGTAGGCCAGTCTCAATGACCTTGATTTTCCTGCCCAATTTCAAATGTGGAGGATGTATTCACTTAGAATAATAATAATGATAATAATAATAATGATGGTATTTGTTAAGCGCTTACTATATGTAAAGCACTGTTCTAAGCGCTGGGGAGGTTACAAGGTGATCAGGTTGTCCCACGGGGGGCTCACAGTTTTAATCCCCATTTTATAGATGAGGTAACTGAGGCACAGAAAAATTAAGTGACTTGCCCAAAGACACACAGCTGACAGTTGGTGGAGCCAGGATTTGAACCCATGACCTCTGACTCCAAAGCCCGGGCTCTTTCCACGGAGGCACGCTGCTTCTCCTGAAGCAAAGGGCATGTTTTAGCCTGCACTGCAGTACATGTCGCCATGTTAATGACTAGCAATTTGGCTTCTCCTACCACCCTGTAAATTCTCTGAGAACAAGGACCACATCTTCTAGCTCTGCTCTCCTAAGTGCTTAATACAGGGCTCTGTACTCAGCAGGTGCTCAATAAATACTACTGATAGATTTTTTTGGCTCCATCTGCATCCTTAGTGATAGGGAATAGGTGGTCTGGGTGGAGGCTCACGTGGGAACACCAGGTCCCTCCTGCCCCCCGGCACCTGATGCTAAAGATGCTGGAAGGAGGAGTCTAAAGCTCAGTACCCTGAAGCAGGACCAGCCCAACTGGCCCTGCTCTTGATTCCACAGTTTCATATACATATTTTTTCACGGTATTTGTTCAGTGCTTGCTAGGTGCCAGGCACCGTACTAAGAGCTGGAGCAGATCCAAGGTAATTCATTCATTCAATCGTATTTATTGAGCTCTTACTGTGTGCAGAGCACTGTACTAAGTGCTTGGGAAGTACAAGTCGGCAACACATAGAGATGGTCCCTACCCAACAACGGGCTCACAGTCTCAGGTTGGACACAGTCCCTGACCCACATGGGGCTCCCGGACTTAATCCCCATTTTACAGATGAGGTAACTGTGGCACAGAGAAGTGAAGTGACTTGCCCAGACTGTGGGCCCCATGTGGGCATGGACTGTGTCCAATCTGATTAGCTTGTATCTACCCCACCACTCAGTAAAGTGGCAGGCACATTGTATGCACTTAACAAATACCAGAAAAAAAGTCTATCCCAGCACTTACTGCAGTGCTTGAAACATTGTAAATCCTTAAATGTCACCATTATTAATGGCCCTGACCCATGCCCCCAAGATCCTTCTGTTGTGGGGGCTGAAAAAACAATTGTCCTTTCTCTTATGGCCTCTAGATTCTCAGCCAGATTCTGGAGAACTGAAGCTGGCCACATTTGCGATAGTTCGATTTTTCTTTCATGCCTAACTCCCGATGTGAGCCCCAGTGCTTCATCTTTGGAAGCATATGTTTCCTGATTACAATTGTTTCCTCTGAAACTTCCCTTCTCAAACTTGTTTCTCTGTCAGACTTCAACTCCGAGCCAATAGGATTTCCAGAGACTTGAAACTCTGGGGCCCCCGGGGTCTGTGTCGGTTGCCTCTTGACGAGATTCCAATCAGGTTGCCGAATGGTTGGATTTCAATCTTTGGCAAAACCGGACCAAAAAACCCCAATTACAGCTCCTACTCAAGATTCCTCTGAAACAGGGTTTACCACCTTCTCCTCACAATCATGTATAGAGAGGAGGAAGATTTGCAAATTTCAGCTCCATACATTTGTCCACAGGAAACCTGAGCTGAAAGTTAGCTAAACACACAGCTCTTTCTTACTTACACGAAAGAGATGAGCCAAACAAAATCTCCCTTTTAAAAGGCAGGGGTCCAGCACTAGTTGTGAGGATGCAGTCATTAGCTAAAAGAAATCCACAACACTTTAGGTCAGCAATCTTACCACAGTGAAGTACAATTTTCCACAATAAGGAGTACTGGAAATAAAGAGGAGAAAGACCCTGCTCCCAGCCACTCTGCAAGTCTTTTAAAGGTTTCCCACTGGAACCCTGGATTGACAGAAGGCTCCTCATCCCACAGCACCTTGGATCCTGGAATTTAAAGCTCCAATGTTGACCCATTTCCATAAAACAGGAGAGGCCTTTTCCGGCAGCAAGTCAGGACAAACTGGAAAGTGGTCAAAAGGATTTGCTTCCCCCAGGTTTCTGGCTTCTAAACGACTGTTTGCTTGCTGGCCAACTTTCATAGCTGGACCCTAACCACTATGGCATTGGTCATCAAAGTCCCCCATGTAATGAACCCCAGGAAAGTCCAACACATGGAGAAAGGGAAAAGTCCAGTTACCACACTCTCCTAAATGCTTACTACAGTGCTCTGCACACAATAAGCACTCTAATAGAATGACTTCTCTGGGCTTCCCAGAAGAGTATTTGACTGAGACTGGGATTCAAATATCAAACAACAAACTGTTTTTTCCATATGAGTCCACCGGCCTCCTCTCTCTTAGCTCCGTGGGGCTAGGAAGCTTCCCTTACCTTAATGGCCTACAATTTCTGATATTTGAGCAAGCTTTTTCAGTGACAATCACCTCCATTAGAATATTTACTGAAGCAGGCCCTAGGGGAAAAATCACAGGCCTTGGAGGTAGAGGACATGTGTTCTAATCCTGGCTCTGCCATTTCAATCGATCAATCATATTTATTGAGCACATACTTGGTGCAGGGCACTGTACTAAGCACTTGGGAGAGTAAAAACAGCAATATAACATACACATTCCCTGCCCACAATGAGCTTATTTGCCAGCTGTGTGATCTTGGGGGAGTCACTTAACTTCTGTGTGCCTGAATTTCCTCTTCTGTAAAATAGTGGTTCAATACCTGCTCTCCTTCCTACAATAGACTGTGAGCCCCAAGTGGGACAGGGACTGTGCCCGACCTGATTATCTGGTATCTGCCCCAGTTGTTATTACAATGCTTGACATATAGTAAGCATTTAACAAATACAATTATTATCATTACATCTAATTTAAATCCCTCCTGCTGAAATTTCAATTCATTTCTTGCTTAATTTCAACTGAGGCAGAAAACTATTTTCCATATACTAACGCTTTTCCATATACTAACGCTTTTCCATATACTAACTCTTACTCTGCTTCCCCTCGGCTGTGTTGCAGTGTCTGGTAACCACTGGTGAATGTGAATTCAACATCTTCATTCCCCGATCCTGGTCTCATTGTCCACCCCTGGGGCTGCATTGCTTAGCTGACACCAATCAACACCTGGATAGGCTTGCTCTTACTGCCTCTCCAGAGTATTTCCATTTTCATCTCCCAGGCATTTGCTGCTGTGCCTCAGATCCCAAGGAAAGAAGCACAGTGTCATGCCTGAAAGACTGTCTGATAAAAATGATGGAGTGGATGCTTATTTAATGGGGATTATTTGCATCTCTCTTGAGAAGCAATTTTTCTGTCATTAGGAGTAGAACTTATTTGGCTTCCAGGCAGAATTCCAAACAACCTTGAAGAGTGACTGAATAAGGGTGGCACTTATTCAGTCCTTGAGGAATTATTCTCATGCCTTTAGGTCAGAACCAGCAGAATTACCGTGTCTTTCTCTATATAGTTGCCTTCCCATGGTGTGGCAATTTTCTACACTATCCACTTCCTTTTGGAAGATCTCCCAGGGAAGGAATAACAACTTGGACACAAATAAAACACCCACAAGTCAAAATGTCAAAAGGGTTGCAGCCTCTGAGCACTTTCCTCTACTGCCTCCTCACCTCACCTGAGTTCCCCGCCCCCTTCACTGGGTCTCTGCTTATCTGCAATCAGTGTGAATGGTTTGGCATACACTGGCATTTCCCATCAGAAGAACAATAGGTGCTTAACATGAATTTTTCAGTCTATTGAAGGGACTCCACAGTTCAACTTGCTGAAAGCTCACACTCCTGTTTAGGTGCAAAGCCAGGATAAAATATAGTGTGTAAGAGAGTATATATGTAACAGAACTTTTGCTCACTTTCGTATTCCATAATGTATCATGTCTTCTCTCGACTCCCTGTGACCCTTTTCACTACATTTCTGACCACACACCCCCTGACCTCCCCACTTTTACTTCACCTATTCTTCTTTCTCAGATTTATTCCCCTCTGTTCAAAACACTTGGGTTCAACTGCTTTTCAGAGGGCCACTGCCTCTGTCTCTGACTTGCTGGTTATGACAACTGTCAGTCATGGTGACCCCTCTGAACTCATTTAAAACAGACATGAAAATCACTGTCTCTCTTTACATATTATTCCTGGAAATGAAAATGGTAGTAAAAGAAAAGTGCTAGATAAATGCATTTTATTCTTAGAATATCAATCTTTCATTTCTGAGAGAGTTGTTCTTTCAGAAGTATATAGAAAAAATGCACTTTGTTTTCAAACAAACATTCTTCAGGTCCAAAATCTAAAGAGGAGCTGCACTACCAAAACTGCCCTCTCAAAGGTCACCAATGACCTCCTTCTTGCCAAATCCAATGGCTCCTGCTCTATCTTAATCCTCCTCGACCTCTCAGCTGCCTTCAACACTGTGGACCATCCCCTTTTCCTCAACACACTATCCAACCTTGGCTTCACAGGCTCCGTCTTCTCATGGTTCTCCTCTTGTCTCTCTGGCCATTCATTCGCAGTCTCCTTCATGGGCTCCTCCTCCCCCTCCCATCCCCTCACTGTAGGGGTTCCTCAAGGGTCAGTTCTTAGTCCCTTTCTGTTCTCCATCTATACTCACTCCCTTGGTGAACTCATTAACGCTTCCATGGCTTCAACTATCATCTCTACATGGATGACACCCAAATCTACATCTCCACCCCTGTTCTCTCTCCCTCCCTCCAGGCTCGTATCTCCTCTTGCCTTCCAGACATCTCAATCTGAATGTCTGCCCACCATCTAAAACTCAACATTTCAAGTTGAGCTCAAGTCTGAGCTCCTTATCTTCCCTCCTAAACCCTGTCCTCTCCCTGACTTTCCCATCACCGTAGATGGCATTACCATCCTTTCCATCTCACAAGCCCGCAACCTTGGTGTCATCCTTGACTCCATTCTCTCATTCACCCCACACATCCAATCTATCACCAAAACCTGCTGGTCTCACCTCCACAACATCTCCAAGATCTGCCCTGTCCTCTTCATCCAAACTGCTACCTTACTAGTTCAATCTCTCATCCTATCCCAACTGAATTACTGCATCAGCCTCCTTTCTGATCTCCCATCCTTCTGTCTCTCCCCACTTCAGTCTATACTTCACTCTGCTGCTCGGATCATCTTTCTACAGAAACGCTCTGGGCATGTCACTCCCCTCCTCAAAAATCTCCATTGGTTGCCTATCAACCTTCAAATCAAGCAAAAACTCCCCACTCTTGGTTTCAAAGATTTCCATCACCTTGCCCCCTTCTACCTCACCTCCCTTCTCTCCTTCTACAGCCCAGCCCACACCCTCCGCTTCTCTGCCGCTAACCTCCTCACTGTGCCTCATTCTCGCCTGTCCCACTGTCGGCCCCCGGCCCACATCCTACCTCTGGCCTGGAAAGCCCTCCCTCCACACATCTGCCAAACTAACTCTCTTCCTCCCTTCAAAGCCTTACTAAAAGCTCACCTCCTCCAGGAGACCTTCCCAGACTAAGCCCCCCCTTTTTCTCTCCTCCTCCTCTCCTCCCCATACACCCCCCCTCAGCCCTTCTACCCCCTTCCCCTCCCCACAGCACTTGTGTATATTTGTACATATTTATTACTCTATTTATTTAATTAATGATGCATGTATAGCTATATTTCTATTTATTCTGATGACATTGACACCTGTCTACTTGCTTTGTTTTGTTGTCTGTCTCCCCCTTCTAGACTGTGAGCCCATTGTTGGGTAGGGACCATCTCTGTATGTTGCCAATTTGTACTTCCCAAGTGCTTAGTACAGTCCGCTGCACACAGTCAGCGCTCAATAAATACGATTGAATGAATGAATGAATTTCAACTTCAACTCTTCTCCCTCTGATTCCACTTTTTTGAACTCTGATAAGTGCTACACTGATCTCTAGAAAACACTGGTGCTCTTGTCCTTTCCTTTTTTTTCATCTCTATTAGTTCACCAATCAATCAATGGATCACATTTATTGAGCACTTGTTCTGTGCAGAGCACTATACTAAGTTGTTGGGACAGTAAGGAGGCAGATAGATGAGATAGATGAGCTTGAGGTACAGCGAGTAGGTTGGCATTAAGGAGCAAAGTGTGTGGGCTGGGTTGTAGCAGGAAATCAGAAAGGTAAGATAGACGGGGGCAGAATGAGAGAGTGCTTTAAAACCAAGGAGTTTCTGTCTGATGCAGAGATGGGTGGGCAACCACTGGATGTTACCTAGATTTTAAAGTCAGTAGCCACTGGGCAAGAAATAAGTTATTGACTGTTCTGTAGCATCATTCAGGCCTAGGCTCTGAATATGTTACACCATAACAAGGCTTACACTATACTCCCCAAGAGAAAGTATTTTGTCCACCTCTAGTTAAAGTATCAAGGGGAGAATAAATTAAACTATGAGCCTGTCAGACGTTAAAGGTCTGTGACAAATCACTTTTGCACCCAAGAAGAAAATGAGAAAATGCAGAAAAATAAAACCCTAAAATAATAATGAGGAAAGAATCTCTAAAGAGAAAGATTTAATAGTGCAAGGAGCATTAGCCAAAACATCCCCTTCTAGTGACAAGTACAAAACCATAACCTTGTTGTTCCAAGAGCTAAAGTACTGTTCTCTAGGGGTTGTGCAGTTCTAAAGTGTAATTCTCAGATGTAGCAGAAATGTTCTTTCTTCTGCCAAGAAAGAAGAGATTACTGTGACCCAGGCACCCCGAAGGAGTTTATGAGAATTTAAATGCCACTTCTAGGTCAAACCAATAGTCATCATCATGGCAGTGTTTCTAAAGTGCTTATTATGTGCCAAGTACTGTGCTAAGCAGTGGGGAAGATACAGTACATTATAAGAGGTAAGTGAGGTAGACACAGGCCCTGTTCTACCTGGGGCTCACATTTTAAGGGTTGGTCTACCCAATCCAGGATTTTGCTCCAACCGTGGCAATAGGAGATTTGAAGTATTCCTGTGATGGTTGCTTCCTTTGATGTCCTTCTAATGATTATAAATGTAGCATCTACTATCCTAATTTTCCCCCTCAACACCTCTTGCTTTCCCTCTAGTAACCCACTGTGGACCACTCCGACACAAATTTATCCAAGTCCCTATTAAAGCTACTGATATTTTCAGCCTGAGTAGCAGTAAATTTCATAAGCTCCTTGTGGATAAGGAATGTGTCCACCAACTCTGTTATATTGTACTCTCCCAAGCGCTTAGTACAATGGTCTGCACACAGTTGGTACTCAATAAATTTCACTGATTGACTGACTGAATGATGTGACAACCAGCCACTGCGTAAGTAAGCATTTTCTTTTCTTTGTTCTGAACCGTCAACCCACAAGCTAAAATGGCTGTCTCCTCTTTCTGATATTGTGGGATTTGAATAAAATAAATCAACATTTGCCCTGTCCACAGGCTTGAATTGTGTTTCCTTTTGGCTTAGTCTAGATTGAACACTCCTTCTGGCCTGTAAATTTGTTGCGGGCAGGGAACATATTACCAATCCTGTTGTACTCTCTCAAGTTTTTAGTACAATGCTCTGCCCATAGTAAGCATTCAATAAATATCACTGATTGATTAATTGATTGTGTTCTTTTTAACAAACTTAGTGTGTCCAGATCTGAACTTTTTATCTTCCCTCCCAAACATTCTTCTCCTCCTAACTTTCCCATCCCAACAGACAACACCACACCATCCTGTTCGCTCTAAGACCACAACTTTGGTTTATTCTGAATCCTTCCTCTCTTTCAATTTCCATATTCAATCTGTCACCAGATCTGTCAATTTCACCTCCAAAATATTTCCAGGATTCACTATTTCTCTCCAAGTGTCAGTAAAAATGGCATTTATTCACTCAATCGTATTTATTGAGCGCTTACTGTGTGCAGAGCACTGTACTTAGCGCTTGGGAAGTACAAGTTGGCCACATATAGAGATGGTCCCTACCCAACAGCGGGCTAACAGTCTAGAATGAGCACCTACTAGGTGCAGTGCACTTTACTAAGCATTTAGGAAGGACAAAACTAGTAAGCCACACATTTCTTTCCCACAAGGAGCTTACACTCTAGTGTAGGAGGCAGGCAGACAAGTATCTGCAAACAGAATAGTCAAAATAAATAATTGGATGTACAAATAAAAAAGCGTATCTACATAAGTGCTGAGGCTGGGTATAAATAAGTTGCATGAGTACTTGAGATGGCTGGTGCATTTATAATAATAATAATTATGGTATTTTTTAAGCATTTACTATGTGCCAGGCACTGTATTAAGTGCTAGGGTGGATACAAGCAAATCGGGCTGGCTACAATCCCTGTCCCACGTAGGGCTCACAGTGTCAATCCACATGTTACAGATGGGGTAACTGAGGCACAGAGAAGTCGTGACTTGCCAAAGATCACACAGCAAATTAGCAGAGAAGCTGGGATTAGAACCCCTGACCTTCTGACTCCCAGACTCGTGCTCTATGCTCTATGAGATGCTGCTTCTCTCACAGTCTAGCAACTATGACTTTAGATGCTAGGCATTAAATTGGAGTCAATCAATCCATCAGTCGGTGGTATATGACTTTAGATGCTAGGAATTAAATTGGAGTCAATCAATCCATCAGTCGGTGGTATATGATTTTAGATGCTAGGAATTAAATTGGAGTCAATCAATCCATCAATCGGTGGTATACATTGAGTGCTTACTGTGTGGAGAGCACTGTGCTAAGTCCTTGGGAGGGTACAGTAGAACAGCGTTGATAGACATGTTTCCTCCCCACAGTGACCTTACAGTCTAGAGGAGGAGACAAGACATTAATATAAATACCTCATTTACAATACATAATTTAATTCATAGATCTGTACATAAGTGCTCTGGGGTTGAGGGTGAGGTGAGTACCAAAAGTGAAAAGGTCACTGATCCAATTACATAGATGATGCAAAAGGGAGAGGGAGCCAGGGAAAAGAGGGCTTAAGCAGGAAAGGCCTCTTGGAGGAGATGTGGCCTTAATAAGTCTCTGAAATGTGAAGAGTGGTGGTTTGACATCTATGGAGGGGAAAGGCGTTCCAGGTCAGAGGAAGGATGTGGGAAAGAGGTTGGTAGTGAGATAGAAAAGACTGGGACACAGTTGAGCAAGCTACTGCTACAAGAGTGAAGTTTTTGGGCTGGGTTTAGGAGATCAGTGAGGTAAGGTAAGAGGGAGCAAGCTGATTGAATGCTTTAAAGCTGATGGTAAGGAGTTTCTGAGGCAGAGGTGGGTGAGCAACTACTGAAGGGCCTTGAGGAGTGGGAAAACATGGACTGAAGGTTTTTGTAGAAAAATGAACTGGGGAGCAGAGTGAAGTATAGACTGGAGTGGGGAGAGACAAGAGATAAGGAGGTCAGTAAGGAGGCAGGTGCAGTAGTCAAGCCAGAATAGGATAAGTGCTTGGATCAGTGTAGTAGCAGTTTGGATGGAGAGGAAAGGATGGATTTTAGTCATGTTGTAAAGGTTGAACTGACAGGATTTGGTGACAGATTGAGCTTGGGGGTGTGTAACTAGTTGGAAGAAATGAGCTTGTAGCAGGGCTTTGAATGTGGAGCGATTTTGTCATCTGGGCAGTTTTAGAGCAATGTTCAAACTCCCAAGATTTGCAATGGACCCAGTTAAATTGGTCAGTTTACCTTGCACTGACTGCACTACTGTGGCTCACTTTAAGTGTATGGTCTTCTCTGTCTGTATTGTAACATGCTCAGGATGTGCTTAATTTGAGTCTCAGAATTTTGGAACTTGTTGAATGAACATCTCAGAGGACTAGAGAACATTCTTCTCGGAAACAAGTAGAAACTCCTGGACATTCCATCTGCTCTCTCCTTATTTATCCACTCTCTTCTCCTGCTATACCCCAGCTCACACTCTCCATTCCGCTCTTTTTTTATGGTATTTAAATGCTTACTTTGTGGCCAGAGCTGTATTAAGCACTGGGGTAGATGCAAGCTTGGACAGATTGTCTAGTTTGGACATAGTCCATGCCCCACATGAGGCTCACAGACTCAATCCCCATTTTATAGGTGAAGTAACTGAGGCACAGAAAAGTCAAGTGCCTTGTCCAAGTTCACACAGCAGAAAAGCAGCAAAGCTTGGATTAGAACCCAGGTCCTTCTGACCCCCAGGCCCACTCAAACTATTCTTCTCACTATTCCTTGCTCTCATCTCTCCCACTTCCAATCCTTTGCTCACTCCCTTCCTCAATCAATCAATCCATTGTATTTATTGAGCCTTACTGTATGCAGAGCACTGTAGTAAGCGCTTGGGAAGTACAAGTTGGCAACATATAGAGACAGTCCCTACCCAACAGTGGGCTGGAACCTCCACATCCTATAGACCATAGATAGCCTCATCATCAAAGTCCTTCTGAAATCCCAACTCCTCCAGGAGACTTTCCCTGATTAATTTTTCTTTACCCTAAGTCATGTTCTCCCAACTATCACCTCAGCACGTTTACACCAGCCTCACACTTATGCACTTGCAACCACAATGACACTTTTGTATATATCAGTATGGCCTAGTGGAAAGAGTACGGGCCTGGGTGTCAGAGGACCTGGGTTCTAATCCTGCTGCGCTACTTGTCTGCCATGTGACCTGGGGCAAATCATTCAACTTCTTTGTGCCTCTGTTCCCTCATCTGTGAAATGGGGATTCAGTACCTGTGCTCCCTCCTACTTAGACTGTAAGCCCTATGTGAGACCTGATCATCTTGTATCTACCCCAGAGCATAGTACTGCGCTTGAGAAGCAGTGTGGCCCAGTGGAAAGAGCACGGGTTTAGGAGTCAGAGGTCGTGGGCTCTAATCCCAGGCTCCGCCACTTGTCTGCTGTGTGACCTTAGGCAAGTCACTTAACTTCTCTGTGCCTCAGTTACCTCATCTGTAAAATGGGGATTAAGACTGTGAGCCCCATGTGGGACAACCTGATTACCTTGTAACCACTGCAGCACTTAGAACAGTGCTTGGTACATAGTAAGCGCTTAACAAATACTATCATTATTGACACATAGTGACCAAATACCGTAATTATTATTATACATAGACTTTCATAATCTACTATTCAAGCATGTATCCATCCACAGATCCACCACCCCATTCTTTTATTCCATCTATCTGTAACATTTTATGTCTGTTTCCTCTACTAGAGGGCAGAGAAGGGCCTTGATTGTGTCTTTTAACTCTATTTAATCATTCAACCAGTCATATTTATTGAGTGTTTACTGTGTACTCTATGTACTAAGCACTTGGGAGTGTGCAATAGAACAATATAACAGACCCATTCCCCGCCCACAACTTTACCCTCCCAAGTTAAAAAAAAAAAAGTTATTAGTCCAGTGCTCTGCACATAGTAGGTGTTAAATTAATGCAAATGATTCCACTAGTACTTAGTATAATATAGCGTGCAGCCCTCTGAAGGTGCCAATAAATGCTGCTGATACTAATGAAAATTACAAAGAAGTCAGACACAAAAATTCTTCCTAAAACTTACTTATCTATCTCTATATAAACTCAAGGCACAAACTGGGGAAGTCAGTGGACTCCTAGATTCAGCAAAGCCTCCAGAGACATGAATAAATCTCTGTTTGGACATTAAATCACATGCTCTCCCACAGAGACACTGGGAGCAGAAATGAGATGTTATTTGTGAACTTCTGGAGCACCCCGAGGGACAGGTGCTTTACAACTGTGAGGAATGACTACGTTTTTATTTCACCAAGTCTACATATTAATAACCCTAGATCCACAAAATCTTTAAACGTAAGTTGCAGAACACTCAGTAAACGCTTAAATCGAAACTTTTTCCAAGAAACATTTGCTGCAGCCTGTCTTGTTTGGAGTCTTGGTCCAGCACCTTGAGGCTCACCCTGACATGCTGAGCTCATCACCTGGTGCAGATGACAGGTTGAGCTAGGAAAGGGAAAACTTTGTTGGGGCAGGAGAGAATTAGCTCTGGTGTGAGTCTCAAAAAAGTGGAATCAATCAATCATATTTATTGAACACTTAATGCATGCAGAGCATTGTACTAAGCACTTGGAGAGTTGGTAGACACATTTCCTTCCCACAACAAGATGCCAGGAGTGCTAGGGACCAGTGTGGCCTAGACAAGAGAATGCAGGCCTGGGAGCGAGAGGACTTGGCTCCTAATCCCAGTTCTGCACCTTCCCCGCTGTGTGACCTTGGACAAGTCACCTCACTTCTCCGTTCCTTAGTTTCCTCATCTGTAAAATAGGTATTGAATGCCAGCTCTCCCCGCTATTTAGACTGTGAGCCTAAAGTGAGACAGGGATTGTGTCTGATCTGATTATCTTGTGTCTACCACAGTGCTTAGTATATAGTTTAGCACTTTACAAATGCTACTATTGTTATCATCTTCTCACCCTTCTCTGGACCGCATTCACATTGCTGCCACTGCCAGAGATACAGTACAGTCCTCCACCACCATGGCAAGGTAATGAACAATAAAGGCTATGTGCGCAAGCCATACAAGTGAAGAGGAGTGACTCATGGATTTATAGATTTTTGGCCTCGCCCTTCTTGTGATGTCCATCCACTATGTTACCTCTTGTTTCTCTCCAGCTTCATGCTTCTATGTTCACCCCATTGCTATAGTGTAGGGTTTCAATCAATCAATCAGTTGTATTTACTGAGCATTTACTGTGTGCTAAACACTGTACTAAGTGCTTGGGAGTGTACAATGTAACAGAAGTGGTAGGCATGTTCCCTGTCCACAAGGAGCTTACAGTTCATAAACAATACCATATTGCTCGAGCTATATGCTCCCTGATCAGGAATTTCATCCATGCCCCTCTCAGCCTACTCTTGTCAAACTATTGTACAAAATTTGTTCAGCTCCTGATCACACTAACAGTCCCTCACTGCACCTTTTCTAACTCTGTTATGTTTTTTTTAAGGGGCAGCTGCCAAAACTGAACACAATCCATCAGGAGTGGACATTCCACATTTTTATAAGCATGGACAAGCTATGGTTTAGATACAGTTTTCAACATCTTCCCTTTCCTGATGACACCCAGTGTTTTGTTGACCTTTTCGACTGTCAGCGCACATTAAATGACTTGAAGGAATCACTGACAATGACTTCATGATCTCTTTACTACACTATAACTCAGGAAAAAGAATAAATCTTTCCATGCAGCAAGGAGGAAGGGAATGTCCATTGCACATTGTTCTTTTCAGACAAAACTGCACCCACGGGTAAAAACTCAGTCAGTCTTGTAATCCTCAAATGCAAATAGCAGGTCTACATCCAAATAAGTTTGTGTGTTTCTATCACTCGTGTTTTTGCATGTTTTCATTTGTGTTGTGTTATGTTTATCCTGCCTGCCGATGATCCCTTGGAATATCTCCTTTGGAAGCAGCGCGGCCAAATGGAAAAGAGCAGAGGCCTGAGAGTCAGAGGACATTGGTTCGAATCCTGACTCTGCCAATTATCTGCTTTGTGACCATGGGAAAGTCACTTCACTTCTCTGGGCTTCAGTCTCCACATCTGAAAAATAGGCATTCAATATTTGCTGTCCCTCCCAATTAGATGGTGAGCCGCATGTGGGACAGGGACGTGTCTGACCTGGTTATCTTGTATCTACCCCAGCACTTAGTACAGTGCTGAACAAATACCAATTTTTTTAAATCCTGCTTCCTGCACCATTGAGTTCCTGGAGACAAAAGATAAACCAGGCACAGTTTCTGCCAGCAGAAGAAAAATCTAGAGACCACACATGAGTAATGCTGCCAGAAAGGTCACTCAGAAAATGAAGGTAATTAGGATCAAAGGGAGACCATCTGGCTGAGAGACCAGAGACTAGAACTCGGTCCTGGACCCAACCTGTGATTTCAATTAAATCACTTAACCCTCCCAGACCTCAGCTTTGTGTTTATGAAATGGGAGGTAGTCCTGACGACATATATCAGAAGGTTGACATGAGGGAAGATGGCGAGTGATGCTTGTAAAATACCAAGGGCTAAACTGAAAATCAAGGAAATAGCAGAGTGAATATCCAATGGAAACTGAAAAAACAAGGCAACAAACCAACATAATGCAGGGCCGGAGAATTAGAGCTTATACCTTTCTGGCAAAGCTTTTCCTCTCCAACAGGTTTTCTGAGATTCAATCAATACCTTCTTTGCTTTGTCATTTTTTCAGGAGGCAGAAAGCATTAGTAACAGGCTCGATAGACTATCTACAGTTTCCCTAGCTATGTGGAATTCTCCAAATTGACACTCTTCTGGGACTTGAGCAGGCAGTTCAGGTTTTTGGTATTGAGTAGCTGCTCAATATTTCCTTTTGAAGTGTTCCCCCTTCATGTCTCCTTTTCCTCTTCTGAAGCATGTGTCCTTAGTTTTGTCTTTCATGGAAACCAAGTATTTGCCACTTCCTGCATCTTTAATATGGAATCTGTGCTCTGCACCCGGTAAGCATTCAATAAATATGAATGAACGAATGAATGAATAAAGATATGCACTTCCAGCAGCCTGATGGTCAGGGAGGGCTTTTGGAACTTAATTGGTGAAGCAGCAATGCCTAGTGGATAGAGCAAAGGCCTGGAAGAAAGAAGGACCTGGGTTCTAATCCCAGCTCTGCAACTTGTCTACTGTGTGACATTGGGCAAGTCACTTAACTTCTCTGGGCCTCAGTTACCTCACCTGTAAAATGGGGTTTAAGACTGTGAGCCTAATGTGGGACATGGACTGTGTCCAACTTGATTAGTTTGCATCTACCCCAGAGCTTAGTTCAGTGCTTGGCACTTTGTAAGTGCTTAACAAAGGGAAGCAGCATAGCCTGGTGGATAGCAAATGGACTTGGGAGCCAGAGGACCTGGATTCTATTCCCCGCTCTGCCACTTGTCAGTTATGGGACTGTGGGCAAGTCACCTCATTCCTCTGTGCTTCAATTTCCTCAACTGTGAAATGGAGATTCAGTACCTGTTCTCCTTCCTACTTGGACTGTGAGCTCCAAGGGGAACAGAGACTGTATCCAGCCTGATTAACTAGTATCTACTCCTATGCTTAGAACAGTGCTCAACACATAGCAAGCACTCAACAAAGATTGTTGAAAAAAAATACCATTTTAAAAAAAGTACAGACCCTGTAACCGTGAGCCAGGGTGAGCCCAAGCACTTGTTTCTTCATTCAGTGTGGTTATAGACACATCACTAGAATTTGGTGTATCTGAAAGCCAAGGTGACTGGTTGGTTACTTTTCAAATCAATCAATCAATCACATTGTAAACTCTCTGTGGACAGGGAACGTGTCTACCAACTCTGTTGTACCATACACTCCCAAGTGCTCAGTTCAGTGCTCTGCACACAGTTAGCTTTCAATAAATACCATTAATTGGCATAGTGAGCCCTTATTCTGTGCAAAACACTGTACTAAGTGCTTGGGAGAGACAATAGAACTGGTAGACCTGATCCCTGCCCCCAAGGAGTCTTTAATAATAATAATAATAATAATAATAATAATAATGGCATTTGTTAAGTACTTACTATATGCCAAGCACTGTTCTAAGCGCTAGGGGGGTACAAGGTAGTAAGGTTGTCCCACATGGGGCTCACACTTTTTTTTATCCCCATTTTACAGGTGAGGTAACTGAGGCACAGAGAAATTAAGTGACTTGCCCAAAGTCACACTGTGGTGGAGCTGGGATTAGAACTCATGACCTCTGACTCCCAAGCCACGCTGCTTCTCTAATTTAGATCTGGTCTCTAGTCTCTAATCTCTAATCTCCATCTAGTCGGGGAGATGGACACTACAATAAATTTCACTTGGGGGAAGCAACAAGTATAAAGATCTGAACATAGGTGGTCTGGAGATGGGAGTGGTGAAGGAGAGCATCCAAATAATTAATTGACACCAAAGTGCTGAAGTGTTATTTGTTGGCAGGGGGAGGGGGGCTAGGATGGAGAGATGAGAGATCAATCAAACAAGGCTTCCTGGAGAAAATGGGCTTTCAGGAGGATTTTGAAGTTGGAGAGAGCAGTGGTCTGCCAGATGCGTAGAGGGAGATAGTTCCTGGTAGAAGGGAGGGAATGAGCAACAGGCTGGTGGTGAAAGGGAATAAGTAACTAAAGCAGAGCTGGTATGAGGTTCTGTGAGGCTTTGCACCTTTCCATCCCACCTCTGTAGCGAGAGCTCATTGGTAGGTTGTTGGGAGAGTTCCTAAGATTCAAAATAATAACAATAATAATAGAAATAATATAGTATTTGTTAAGCATTTACTATGTGCCAAGCACTGTACTAAGCACTGGGGTAGATACAAGATAATCAGGTCAGACGCAGTCCCTGTAACACCTGGGGCTCACAGTCTAAGAGGAAGAGAGAACAAATGTTGAATCCCCATTTTCAGATGAGGAAACTGAGTCCTAGAGAAGTTTAGTGACTTGCCCAAGGTCACACAGCAGGCAATTAGCAGAGTTGGGATTAGAACTCAGGTCCTCTGACTCCCAGGCCAGTGATGAAGATAATGATGATTATGATATCACCTACCACCTAGCACACACTCCTAGCTCCTCCGACATCAATTTACTCATTGTGCTCAGCTCTCCTCTTCGTTGCTGACAACTCCTTGCTCACTTCTTCCCTCCTTCCTAGAACTTGCTCCATATTTATATCCAACAGACCACCATGTTCACCATCTTCAAACCCCCACTAAAATCTTACCTCCTAAAGGAAGCCTTCCTTGACTACTCTCTCATCTCCCCACCTTGCTCTCCCTCTCATTTTTAAAATTGTATTTGTTAAGCAGTTACCATGTGGAAGGCACTATATTAAGCTCTGGGGTAGATTCAAGCTAATCAGGTTGGACACAGTCCATGTCCTACATGGGGCTCACAGTCTCAAATCCCCATTCTTATAGATGAGGTAACTGAAGCACTGAGAAGTTAAGTGATTTACCCGAGGTCACACAGTAGACAAGGGGCAGAGCTGGGATTAGAACCCAGGTCTTTCTGACTCCCAAGCCAGTCCTCTATCCACCTGGCCACTATTCTTCTCCCTTCTGCACCACCTATACACTTGAGTCCATATCCCTTAAACCTTTGGATACTCCCCAACCGCCTCCCCACACACCTCCACATTAATTACATGTCTATCATTACACTGATTGCCTCCCCTCCCTATAATTTATTTCAATGTGTGTCTACCCTTCTAGATATAAACTCCTTGAGGACAGGGATTATGCCTATCCACAATGGTGTACACACTGCACCCAGTAATCAGTCAATAAACAACTTTGATTAATTGATGGATCAATCGACTGATGGAAGGAAGCATGGACGCCCATAGAGCAGTGGAAACTGGGATTGAAAAATGTGCATTTCCCATGCCCTCTGTGACTCATTCCGGTCTATGTCCAGTGGCTCAAACTTGAACTTGGACAGCCTAGAGGAGAGTCTGCTGACAGTCCATGTGGGGTTCAGTGAGTCAGCTGAGACTTCCATTGTGCTACGTTTTTCTCTGGGGGCTGTTCATGTACAATGGAAGAGAGGAAAATGCTTCATCTAATGACATATTTCATATTCCTTTCTTTCTTCACCCTAACATCCTCCCCCTCACCAGTCAGCCTGTTTAATGCAAATTAAATTTCATGTAAACCAGCCAGAGAGACTCAACCTAAAGAAGGGAGCTAACTGTGGGGAAAATATACCAATATATATCAAACACATCAGCAGGGTTTACACAAGAGGCAGATGTGGCAAACTCCAGGTGCCTATGTTTTTAGAAGAAAAAAATCTATGTAGACTATGCACTTATGTCTATCCATCCCCAGATCGGTCAGGAAGGCTCCATGATTCCGCAGTGTTTTTTCCCTAATGGTAGCACCTAGGAGAAATGAAGTTCTCCAGTCAACAAATCAATTGATGATACTTATTCACTCATTCATTCATTCAATCATATTTATTGAGCACTTACTGTGTGCAGAGCACTGTACTAAGCGCTTGGGAAGTACTATTCAGCCACAGATAGAGACAGTCCCTACCCAACAATGGGCTCACAGTCTAGAAGGGGGAGACTAACAGCAAAATAAAACAAGTAGACAGGTGTCAATACCAAATGATTACTATATGCACAGCATTATACTAAGCACTTAGAAGAGTATAATAGAATATGTAGATGTGAACCCTGCCCTTAAAGAGCCTGGTCCAGTTTTTTTGTGGCATTTGTTAAACATTTATCATGAGCCAAACACTGTTCTAACCACTGGGATAGGTACAAATTAATTAGGTTGGACATAGTCCCTGTCCCACAAGGGGCTCACAGTCTAAAAGGGAGGGAGAACAGATATCCCCATTTTATAGTTGAGGAAACTGAGGCACTAAGTGAAGTGACTTGCTGAGGTCACGCAGCAAGCAATTAGCAGAATCAGGAATAGAACACAGGTCCTTCTGACTCTAAGGCCCATGCTCTCTTCATTAGGCCATGGTGCTTCTCAGCACGTTTATAAATGTAAGAGGTTTATTTGTTTGTTTTATGGTATTGTTATGTACTTACAAGGTGCTTGACACTACTAAGTACTGGGGTAGATACAAGATAATTAGGTTGAACACTGTCCCTGTCCCACATGGGGCTCATGGTTACAGATGAGGTAACTGAGGCGCAGAGAAGTTAAGTGACTTGCCTAAAGTCATACAGCCGACAAATGGTGGAGCCAGGATTAGAGTCCTGGTCCTTCTGACTCCCAGGATGTGCGCTTTCCACTAGGCCATGCTTTTCAAATTGGTTACAAATTACTTTTTTTACCCTATTCAGCCCTTGTCACCTTGTTCACTAATGTCCTGATCAAGTTGCCACCAATGGCAGTCAGGATCAGGAGCTTGTAGGAATACAGCAATAATAGGAAGAGATTAATCAATCCTCCATTCAAATTCAATGTTTACTTGTCTGGTCCAGATGCCTCTTCACCCTGACCCAGTTTCTTTCAGATATTTTCGACTGGGTTAAGTTGAATGGCTATCTGCTCTTACCCTGACATACATCAACTTCTTCTAAAGAATCTATTCTTTCCCACCCCTAGGGAATGATTTGAGACACGTCACAGGAGTATTTATCAAGTTATTAATTATGTTAGACCCAGGAAATCTGTTAATAAAAATTCATAACAATGAATGCTAATACCAAGACCTGAGTAGCAGATGTTAAGCAGTATTTAAAGATTTCAGGACTAAGGAAAGATGAGTTATTTTTGTCAAACTCCCTTGGATCTGGAGAGCTCTTTTAAATGGATTAAGTGACATGAAGCTGATTACCGACTTTCATCAAAAGAAATTTACCATATCTAATCTCCTTAATGTGGTGTACTTGGGATCAGTCAGGGTAACATGAGTATTATGTGCCATTTGTGCCGTATCTGTAATTCACAGGTAGAAGGGAAGAGCGATCCCAGGATAATCATGCTTCTAATCCCATGGGATATATATATATATGTATATATATATATATATATATATATATATATATATATATATATATACGGTCATTCAGCATTCAGTAAGTGCCATTGATTGATTCATTTAGGAACTTGCCCCTTAGAACAATACCCCCACCCCCACCCTCCAACACCTTTCTACCCCAACTGTCATGCAATGAGATCTGGTTGCTCATTTAGTGCTTGCAAAAATAATAACCAATATCCATGTGAGTGGTTCCATATATGTATAGGGAGAGAGAGGAAGAGAAAGAGAGAGAGAGAGAGAGAGAGAGAGAGAGAGAGAGAGAGAGAGAGAGAGAGGTGCTGGTCCTTCATTTTCAAAATACAGCCTAACTTCCCACAATTTTGAGGGGAATGTTTACTGAATTCCTGTGCTGTGTTGGCACTTCTGACATCCATCAGCAAGATCATTATCATCAAAGGACACTTGTTAAGCATTCAAAGGCATGAAGTCTAGGGTTGGATGCTGTCCATATTCCTATAAACATACTTCCCAGCCCTCAGAGAGCTTAAAATCTAAAGCAGACAACACTGTCTCAAACACTTTCACATGTATAAAAACATAATAGTATACAAAAATATATAAAAATTAGAACAGCACTCAGCACTTAGAGCAGTGCTCAACACATGGTAAGCACTAAACAAATACCATCCTTATCATATAAACTAAGGAGTCAACATTTGGGAAAGGTAAAACAAAGCAAAGATATGCAAATCTGGAACCCACTCCAAGAATGAAACGAACTAGCAAATGGATTTGTATTCACAGAATTGATGGCCCATGGGTGTTGGGACAAGGAGTGAGAAGGCTAAGAGAAGAGGATGTCCAGCATTGGCCTTCAGAACAGCCAAGTCCTGGAGACACCCATGATGGCACATGTGTAACACCGGCATGAAGCGTAACATGACATTGTACAAGCACCATTTCAGTGGCAGTTTCCCTGATTCTGCCTGAACCTAGAGATGTTTTTCAGAGTCACTGTGTGCTCCTCCCTGGTCCCTCTAAACATGGTCATCACTTCTGTGTTGCAAAGAGAGATTCGGCCCTGAAATAGAATTGCCCTCATAAAGGTGGGCAGAGCTGAATTTGTGATACATGGGGACAGGGGGTCCCTGGTGAGGAGAGCTAGCAGAGAGAGCTACCCAGCCAGGAAAAGCATCCTAGAGAAGGAGTGGGGAAGAGAGCTTGGAGAAGCTTGAGATAAAGGGTATTTTTGAAATTTAAAATAGCTGAGTCAAGATTGAAGAAAAAATAAATGCAAAACTGGAGAACATTCTAAGCAGAACAACATCTGTGAGTGGGAAGAAGTAAAAGGCAGAGAGAATCTGGGCAGCTCACTGATACCCCATCCAGCGGAGATACTAAGGAGCTGCTGTTGGAATGGAGGGAAAGGGACAAAGTCGAGAGAGCATCTCTGCTAAGAGACAGGACCAGGACCTGCAGAACAGTAGGTATCACTGCAGCTTTTTGTGGACATTGAAAGCACAATATTTACAGATCCCAGAGGCCTATGCAGCCCCCAAAATCTTATCGAGAAACAGCGTGGCTCAGTGGAAAGAGCACGGGCTTGGGAGTCAGAGGTCATGGATTCTAATCCTGGCTCCGCCACTTGTCAGCTGTGTGACTTTGGACAAGTCACTTAACTTATCTGGGCCTCTGTTACCTCATCTGTAAAATGGGGATTAAGACTGTGAGCCCCACGTGAGACAACCTGATCACCTTGTATCTCCCCCTCCACCCGACCAGTGCTTAAAACTGTGCTTTGCACATAGTAAACACTTAACAAATACCATCATTATTATTATTATATCTTGGACTTGCAGCCAGGGTTCCCCCAGCCACCCAGACACAGGGGAACTTACATGGCGCAATGCCCCAACCCCTTTGTCAGCACCCATTCCTGGATTTCTATTCCCTACTGTTTATTATTGTATTGTACTCCCCCAAGTGCTTAGTACAGTGCTCTGCACACAGTAAGTGCTCAAAAAATACGATTGAGTGAATGAATGAATAACCCATAGCCCCTTCTTTTCCTGGAGCCGAGTTTTTGTCAGATTTCCTTGTTGAAAATAAAATGTGCTCCTGCTGTTTTTTAGGACAAATGTTGCCAATGTTTTCTGACACCAATGAAGCCCCTCCACCTGCCCATATTTATGTTGAAAGTCCACAATCTGTCTGAAGGCACAGAAGGGCATGACTCCCTCTGCAACTCAAATCTGCTTTCCACTTGGCAGCCAACTAACATCTAAACTCTCCTATTTAATTCCGGGGAAGTTGTGTTGAAATCATCTAAGCTGGGTTTTACTTTCTCTACATAATATGAAGGATTTCTTCTTTGGGCTTTAAGAAGTACGCTGATCCCAAGAAGAGTCTCTCTGGCTTTCCCATTAGACTGTAAGCTCTCCTGGGAAAAGGAACGTGTCCTTTTCGTGTACTATCCGTTCCCATGAACCCAGGGCAGTGCTCTGGGTACAGCACATTCCTATAAATACTGATATGATTACGATGATGATGATGATGATGATGATGTGAAGGAGCCAGGAAGGTAGATAACACTGGCTAGCTCCATGGGATCATACAACTGTGTTTTGTCCATAAGGCCACACTCCTCCTTCTCACTCTTTTGTACTTTTCCAATTGCTTAGTCCTGAGAGCACACAATAGGTGCTCAATAAATACCACTTGTTGACTGATTAATAAGGAAAATCTAGAGCTGACTGCAGCATAAACCTGAAAATAGTCACCAATCAAAAAATGGTTATAGAATCTCCAGGCTGGGCTTTTCCATCCTGAAATATCCAATTCAGGACAAGCCATGACTGGGAGATGAAAGCCTGATGGTGAGATTGAAGAAATCAATTTTATTACCATCCATCTGTACCACAAGACCTGCAGGTAGTACACTTCTAAATGTTTTATATATGCCAAGTCTAGCACAGAGAGTATATATACTCCTGGCTCAAAGGGAAGATTTTCAAATTTCCATTTTAATTCCATAAAAACCCCCAAACCTTAAATTCTAGAAGTGATGTCTCCTTCCTCTTCTGCTTTCCTGCTAATTGGAATCGAATATTCAGTGTCCTCACTGCTGATTAGAAGGAGTCCCTGAATCTCAAATGATTTTCATCAGTAAACATGGAAATGGAGATGATGAATCATAGGTGAATTTGTACATACGCCTATATGAAATGGGGCTGCAGAGCTGTTATGTGTGGGCTCATCGCACACCAGGCAGGAAGCAGAATCCCATCCTAGGAAACTTCAAGTGGCCATGCTCAAAAGTATGACCCTTTGAGCATATTGGGGTCATATCGAGCCATTGCACACATCACGATTTTAATGACATCCCAGAATAACTTCTCCTGGGCTGGAGAACTATTACTTCAGGGGCACAACCGGAGATGTTCCTGGAGAATGAGAAGCACAATAGTAAAAGTCCCCATCATTTTTCATTTTCCTGACTTGCCATTAAAGCCACAGCTGACACCATTCTCTTCATTATTATCCTTTCCTCTGTGAAAATATCATCTGTAGGAGTACGCTCCACTTAGAGAGGTGGGCTTTGATTAAGCTCGGAGGCTTTCTGCTTTCCGTATTGTTTTCACAGCCTGGATTCATTCTGCTTGTCGTCAACAACGTGTTCTCTTACATCCACATGGTCCCCATTTTATTATGGTATTTGTTATGCACTTTCTATATGTCAAGCACTGCTCTAAGTGCTGGATAGATATGAGTTAATCAAGTTGGACACAATTCCTGTCTCACATGGGGTTCACAGTCTTAGTAGGAAGGAGAACCCCAAATTTTGCATTTGAGGAAACTGAGGCAGAAAGAAACTAAGTGACTTGCCCAAGGTCATCCTGCAGACAAATGGCAGAGCTGGGATTAGAACCCAAGTCCTCTGGCTTTGAGATCTGTGCTTTATCCACTAGACTATACTGCTTTCCAGTTCCAGCTTGCCCTCCTCACTGATAGGCTGGGTTCAGACCCCCTGAGGAATGGCAGTAGCTGGAGAAAGATGGCATTGTCATCAATCAGTCAACCAATGGCAAGTATTTATTGAGAGCTTTCTGTGTGAAGACCACTGTATTAAGCCCTTGAGAAAGTGTGGTATAATAGAGTTGGTAGATGTGATCCCTGCCCACAAGGAGCTTAAAGTCTACAGAGGGAGACTGACACAGAAGTAGATTAGGGATGATGGAAATAGTCTTGTCTTGCCCTATGACGCCGAGTCGCCTTGACCCATATAGAATATAAGAATATTTACATAAATACTGTGGGTCTGGGATGAGTACCAAAGTGCTTAAGGGATACACAGCCCCACAGTTATTCTTAGTTGAGGCAGAGAGGAGGAAGGAGGGGGGAAATAAAAGGGTTAAGTCTGGGAAAATCTCTTGGAGGAGATATGATTTTAGGAGGAGGATTTTGAAGGTGGGGAGAGTGGTGGACTGTTGGATATAAAAGGGAAGGGAGCTCAAAGCCCTAGGGAGAATGTGGGCAAGGCGTCAGTGGTGGGATGGACAAGATTGGGGTACAGTGGATAGGCTAGTGTTAGAGGAGTGAAGTGGGCAGGTTAGGTGTAGAAGGAGATCAGAAAGGTTAGACAGGAGGGAGTGAAGTGATTGAGTGCTTTAAACAGTTTAAAGTAGGGAGTTCATTTTTGGTTCAGAGGTGGATGGGCAGCCACTGGAAGTTTCTGAGGAGTGGGGAGATATGGGCTGAATGGTTTTTCAGAAAAAATGGTCTAGGTAGCAGACTGAAATATGGACTGGAGAAGGGAGAGGCAGAATGCAGGATTTGATCCTAGGACTATTGGTTTTCGATATCGTTGCAACATGCTGCGTATGACAACGCTAGAGATGTCACATGGGTTTTACTGATCTGTCCCCAACCCCCAAGCTGACTTCACCATAACACTCCCCAGCCCAGTGGGCTCTGATGGCTTCAAGAACAGGATATCAATCAGTGATATTATTGAGCACTGTACTAAGCAGTCAGGAGAATACAGTACAACAGAGTTGGTAGACATTTTCCCCAGCCCACAAGAAGCTCCAGTCTAGAGGAGAATTTAGCGGGTATATGTCCAGGGCATCGCTCCTAATAACAATCAATCAGCAATTAACAGGGCTATTAACTCATTTAGCCCTGGTCTTGGGGCATTTTCAAGGCCCATACTGGTGCAACTCAGCTTGGGTCAGTTTCCTTGCAGCCAAGGGTGGTTGAAGTAGAGTTGGAGAAGCAGCACGGCTTAGTGGATAGAACACAGGCCTGGAAGTCACCAGGACCTGGGTTCTAATCTCAGCTCTTCCATTTGTCTGCTGTGTGACCTTGGGTAAGTCACTTAACTTTTCTATGCCTCAGTTCCCTCATCCGTAAACTGGGGATTAAGACTGTGTCGCCAAGTGGGACAGGGACTGTGACCAACCCAATTATCTTGTATCTATCCCAGCACTTTGTACAGTGCCTGGAACATAGCAAGTGCTTTACAAATACCACAATTTTATTACTATTATAATTATTATTAGGGAAAGCAAGGAGAGATGGGATGAGGGGATGAGCCGACACCCCCAGTTCTGTCCCTGCAGATCCAGGGGCTCTCCCCACTTCCTTACTTACCAAGGGTCTCCTGAACTTAGCTCTCTTGCCGCTCCTCCCCACCATCCCTGGGAATAGGAGGGGAGGGAATTCTGTAGCACGAGGGAGAAAACTTGCTGCATCTGGCCACACTTGCAGGCAGTTTTTGATGGAAATGGGATTATAGTGGCAATGGCAGCTTGTGTAGTTGAGGGCCATACTGTGAGGTGTCCTTGGGGATTCCTTTCATCCCAGGGACCCCAAGCCCTAGCCCCATTAGCTGTTGCAAGAACCCAGCTCTGTTCCTGAGACTATACTCCCTGGCTTTCAGACCTGAAGAGAAAGAGATCTTATTCCTTGAAGGAAGGACAGGTTTTGTTTTTTTTTTTACAATCCCTGAGATCTGGGAATTAAATTAACTGCATATAAAACCGAATGTGGCAGTGCTGTCCCTAAAGCACGAGTGACCTTCAGGCAAAGCTGAAATTAGAAGCTTGTTTCTCCCTGGGCCAGGGATGATCAAATGATTTAAATCTACCCCGAAAGAGCAGTAAGATAAGATGGAACCCCTTGTGCCTACCCAAGGGAATGCCTTTCCTCCTGCTCCTATCCAACGCACACTGAAGATTTCACTTCTCTGACACACCACGCCAGCAACAAACCCATTTCATCCAGTTTACTCGAGGAAAGTTTACCCATTCTGCAAGCCAGCTATACTTCACCTTGGAGTGGAAGAAGGCAATCCAGACTGCTGGTGGACGACTCTACCTATAAGATAAAACGCTGTAACTGAAATTTACATCCCTCAAGAGGGAAACCATTCTGTGATTTTAATTCAGTGGTGAGTTCTGGCATCGAACAACCACCTAATTACCAGAGTTTTACATTTTTCAAATGGATGGGTAATTATCGTAGTCACTGATCAGTCCAAATTGTGGCCAGCCCTGGCCAACCAAAAAAATAAACCAATAATAAGACAAGGTTAGGAAAAGAGTGGCTAAGGAATGGTGGGGGAGAGAGTACTGACCTTCCTCCTTTGGCTCAGGTGGATGCTCACAGGTGCTTGGGAAACCTTAATTAGCTGGGATTTTGGAGCTTCCACGATAGTGTTCCAAGACAGAGCAAGCCCAAAGCATCGGAATCCAGGGTCTTCTAGAAATGGCAAGAGAAGATGGTCTTGGAGGGGGGAGAAAGTCAGTGACAGAGAACTAAGGAGACCCAGTGCTTTGGCAGCACGCCCACCACCTGCTCTCCTCCACCTCTCCTTGTTTTGGGGATGATTGGAGTGTAAATGACTGCTTGCTCTCCCCGAGTTGTCTCCAGGCCCCTGATCACTGGGAGCCGTAATTACTGTATTCCACCCCGTGGCATGTTGCAAACATGTGCTTCCTCTCTTTCCACAACCACTGCACCAGCCTCCACCCTCTCTTCAGTCGAATGAGGTGTGGGAGGAAAACAAAGCACATAATAAACGCCTCATGATTCAGAGCCATGGTTTCTAGCCAGAGCTTTACCCAAAATAGCCTTAAAGCTCACACAGCTCCCCCGCCACCTCACCGCCCCCTGCCCCACCAGGCCCCTCGAGATGGAGATGACATTACATCCCTGCCTCAGCCTGCTGTGATGAATCTCCGCAGGCTGGCTGAAATCCAACTTGATGGTCTTGTACCTACCACAGTGCTCAGAACATGATAATAACTCACTATGTACCACAATAATAATTACTGGAGAGTGCAGAATAATGAAGTAATATGTTCCCTGCCCTCAAGGAGTTTACCCTCCAGGTTTAACTGCCTTTAAAACATCAGCCATTACTGCTCCACCACAGTAAACATCGTCAATCAATCTTATCCATCCACACTTACTATCATCATCATCATCAATCGTATTTATTGAGCGCTTACTATGAGCAGAGCACTGTACTAAGCACTTGGGAAGTACAAATTGGCAACATATAGAGACAGTCCCTACGCAACAGTGGGCTCACAGTCTAAAAGGGGGAGACAGAGAACAAAACCAAACATACTAACAAAATAAAATAAATAGAATAGATATGTACAAGTAAAATAAATAGATAAATAAATAGAGTAATAAATATGTACAAACATATATACATATATACAGGTGCTGTGGGGAAGGGAAGGAGGTAAGATGGGGGGGATGGAGAGGGGGACAAGGGGGAGAGGAAGGAAGGGGCTCAGTCTGGGAAGGCCTCCTGGAGGAGGTGAGCTCTCAGTAGGGCCTTGAAGGGAGGAAGAGAGCTAGCTTGGCGGATGGGCAGAGGGAGGGCATTCCAGGCCTGGGGGATGACGTGGGGCAGGGGTCGATGGCGATGTACAAAGGACCGTACTAATCACTTGGGAGAGTACAACAGAATTTATAGAAACGTTCCCAGCTCTCAGTGAGTTTTGATACTTCTAGACTTGGCCAATGCCAGTATTTTTTGTAAAATGAAAAGATCAGATTAAACTGAGCAAAATAACATTGAGCTCAGCTCTCTTCCCAACATCTCCAAGGTTCCCTTTGAGTAAACATACCCTCAGGAGCCTTTGAGGAGAAAGCAGGTTCTCCTCTGTTCATCTCCATCTGAGACAGGTCCTCACTGTAGATTAGTGCTGTGTGCTCCTATCCACCCGACTCTTCCATTCCTTTCCCTCAACCCCCAGGAGGTAGTTTTTTAAAACCCCACTGAGGAATGATGAAGGGAAAGTAAAAAACAAATATCTTATCCCCATTTTACAGCTGAGGAAACAGGCATGATGAGGATAAGTGAATTGCCCAAGGTAACAGAGCAGGCCAGGGGCAGGATTGGGACTAGAATCAGATCTCCTTCCTCCCAGCCCCATACTCTTACCACTAGGCCACACTGACTCTCTTCACACTCTCCTTCACAACACTCCAAGAGCTGAGTTTCACAGTGTCCATTTCACAGATGGGGAGAGCAATGTGCCACATCTTACCTGCAGTATCACAGCAACTATGCATCCCAATTTCCTGCTAGCTTCATCTGAACTTCCCAGCTTCCTCAACCCAAGTGGAGTCTATTGGACTTCCACAATGGCTCCTCTCACCAGGACTCAATTAGCCACAATTCCAGGAGAAAGGAGGAGTTGTGGAAGGAATGAGAAAAAGTACACACATTTCAAACGGGCCTTGTTCCCACCATTATGTGAGCACAAAGCTCTGGCAATCCTTCCAAACTGCATTACCTGGTCTTGCTTGGGATTTTTTTTCCATTGATACTTAGGGTTCTTCCCTTTAGTCTGGCCTAAGCCCCTGCAAGTATTTCCTTCCCAACCCAAAAGTGATCATCCTGTATAATGCAATAGAATCAAACAAGCAATTGTTTTTTTTAAAGACAATATTTACTCTCTGTCTCGAATTTTCAAGTCCTATTCTGACCCATGAGTGATGTGTTGGTAGCCATAGTAGCATATTTGAACAAGGTTAAATATTTGTGGAGGAGAAAAAAAGAGGGTAATGGAATAAAAATTGGACCATAGTTTGAGTGAGAGAGATTGAAATTAAACATTTGAATAAGGAAAGGAAAAAGTGTCAGGGGGCCAGTTGTTAATACTTCTGCCCTAATCTACTTATAACTCTTGTTGACTTCATTGATTATTTCATGGAGATTTCCCCAAGGTCTAAAGAAACACGTCCAATTTCAACAAATTAAATTGCTCGCTGAGCCTTCTAACCTTCCTCCAAAACACTGTGCTACTTTCCATCTGCAAGCTCGGACCTCTGTTCCTTTCCAGAGTGCAATTTACCCCTGTGCTTCTCCTCCTGCCTTCCATAATCCCTTCCCACCACAAATACCGCTGTTGTGCCGAGAATCAGCGAGTGAAACCCAGGTAGTAATTTAGAAGTGGATTTTATTAGCGCGGGGCTGCAAGGGGCCAGGAACCCAGATCAAGCAGCACCGATCCCATTCTCACTGTGTCTTTTATTGAGTTACAGCAACATGGGAGGGAGCATTTAGGAATTTCAGGAATCCAATTAGGACCCCCAGGATGCTGTAAATTCTCTGTTTTTACTGCCTTGTAAAGGTTGTAGTTATCTGCCCTATGGCCTTGTATAAATAGGTGTGTAAATTCTGTTATCTTCTGTTGTCACTGTCTTGTCAGGATGTCATCTGACCTACTACCTTACATAGATAAGTGTTACTTGTTAATGGCCTTGAAGGCATCTGTTGCAGACAATACAAAAAGGAGTTGTTCTCTCAGCCTGCACAAAATGGAGGGTTCCTGTCAGCATACACAAAATGGAGTCAGTCATGTCAAGTCCGCTAGTGGACAACAGGGATGGCTTTTGTCAGGCAGGTCAGGGTGGGGGAGGCCTTTGTTAGGCAGGTTTTGTGGCGGGAAGTTTTGGCGGGCATTCTTCTTCCATGAGGAAGGGTGTACAAAGGGATGGGAGGAAGGGATGGGAAAACAAAATGGAGATCAGACAAACCCGATCACAACACCGCCACAAGAAGCAGTGTGGCCTAGTGAGAGGCAGTATGGCCTAATGGATAGAACACCAGCCAGGGAGTCAGAAGGACCTTTGTTCTAAATCCATCTCCGCCATTAGTCTGCTGTATGACCTTGGGCAAGTCACTCAACTTCTCTGTGCCTCAGTTGCCTCATCTTTAAAATTGGGATTAAGACGGTGAGCCCCATGAGGGATAAGGACTGTGCCCAACCTGATTATCTTGTATTTACCCCAGAGTTTAGTAAAGTGCCTGGCATTAAGCACTTCACTTACTTTAAGCTTTAAGCACCAGGAAGCAGCATGGCTCACTGGAAAGAGCACGGGCTTTGGAGTCAGAGTTCATGGGTTCAAATCCCAGTTCCGCCTATTGTCAAATGTGTGACTTTGGGCAAGTCACTTAACCTCTCTGTGCCTCAGTTACCTCATCTGTAAAATGGGGATTAAGACTGTGAGCCCCCCCGTGGGACAACCTCATCACCTTGTAAGCTCCCCAGTGCTTAGAACAGTGTTTTGCACATAGTAAGCACTTAATAAATGCCATCATTATTATTATTATTATTATTATTATTATTTAAAAAATCCTGAGTCAGGTTTAGAACATGGTTTTATAGGAGTGATTAAAGGCATCTTCCTGAATTGGCCATACTTTTTCAACCTACAGTGCTTTCAGAGGTTTAGAACAGTGCTCCAGCACTTAGAACAGTGCTTGGCACATAGTGAGTGCTTAACAAATACTATTATTATTATTATTATTATTATTAAGACTGAGGCTCATCTGCGAGGGCTCTTAGCTGACCATTCACTGGCTCCCAAACAAAAGGCAAGGCAAGGATTGCCTAGCTAAACATAGATCATGTCTATATTTCAGCCAGATGCCTTTTGGTAAGTAAGTCAATTACTTACCAAAGTAATTAAGCCAGTAAGCGCTCAATAAATACGATTGATGATGATGATGATGATGAAGTGCTTTGAACATAGTAAGCGCTTAACAAATGCCATCATCATCATCATTATTATTATTTAAACCCTGTACTTTAGTCCACTCCCTGCTCCAACGGAACCGTCCCTGCTGGGAGTTGGGCCCCAGGCTGGTTCAGGCCCTCCTCTGTAAAATGAGAGTTAAGACTGTGAGCCCCCTGAGGGACAACCTGATCACCTTGTAACTGCCCCAGCACTTAGAACAGTGCTTTGCACATAGTAAGCGTTTAATAAATGCCATTATTATTATTATTATTATTTTGGTAAAGTAACTGAATGGCAAACAAGGTGGAAGGGCCAGCACGTGCCAACACCATTTTGGCCCATTTGGGCTCCCAGAGATAGTTGAAAAAAGATATCAGCTAGCAGGTAATCTCATCTCTGAAAATGGTCCTTTGCCCTGGATTTTTACTCTCACCCATACCTGCCTGGAATACCGGGATCTGGATTTCCTGCTCCAGTTACCTGCAGGGGTTAGGGAGATAGGAAAAGGAGACTCAGAGAAATGGTGTTCCAACTGGGCATTGATTCTGCAATGATCCAGAGGAAGAAAAGAAGTCTGAAAGACAGGGGAAAATGATCAATCAGTGGTATTTATTGAACACTTTTCTGTGTGCAGAGCATTGTATTAAGCACTTGGAAGAAGTCAGTACAACATCATTAGTAGACATGTTCCCTGCCCACAAGGAGCTTACAGTCCAGAATCTAGAGGAGGAGACATTATTATCACTATTATTATTATTGTATTTAAGTGCTTATTATGTGTCAAGTTCTGTTCTAAGCACTGGTGTAGGTACAAGTTAATCAGGTCAGACACAGTCCCTGTCCCACATGGGGTCACAGTCTAAAGTAGGAGGGAGGACATATATTTAATCCCCATTTTGTAGTTGAGGAAACTGAGGCACAGAGAAGTTAATGGACTTACCCAAGGTCCCACAGCAAGCAATTGGCAGTGCTAGGGATTAGAACCCAGATCCTCTGATTCCCACGTCCATGATCTTTCTACTAGGCCTGTCTCCATAAAATAAATTAGATATGTGCGTAAGTGCTATGAAACTGAGGATGAAATGCATACAGGGTATAGAGCCAAGTTCATAGGCAATGCAGAAGGGTGAGGAAGTAGGGGAAATGAGGGCTTAGTTAAGGAAGCCCTCTTGGAGGAGATGTGATTTTAATAAGGCTTTGAAGGTGAGGAGAATGGTGGTCTGTCCCAGATGGAGGGGGAGGGAAACCCAGATCAGATGAAGGATGTGGACAAGGAGTTGATGGTAAGATAGTTGAGATGGGGGACAGTGAGTAGGTTAGCATTAGAGGAGCAAAGCATGTAGGCTGGATTATAGTAGGAAATCAGTGAGGAGGAGGCAAGCTGAGTGGATGCAGAGGTGGGTGGGGTAATGGGGAAACTATTGCCAGCAGAAATAATAATGACAACTTCTTGTTTTTTGGTAGAAAGTCTTTCGTTTTCCTAAGTGCTTTCACATCAATCATCTCATTGTTCCTCACAACCTTCTTGTAAGAAGAAAGTATTGTTACCCCTATTTTAGAGAGGAGGAAATTGAAATACATAGAGGGCAAATGAGTTGCCCAAGATCACACAGCAAGCCAGTGATAGAGCCAGGACTAGAACCCAGGGCTCCTGGCTCCCAGGCCCACATTCCTTCGGTTAGGGAATGCTGCCTCCAGAACAGAAATCAAGTTTTCCCAGATGTGCTGATTTTTTTTTTTGGAGGGGGAAGTGTAAATGCCAGATGTGGTCCCCATTGGCCTGCTCCTTCATTCCTCCCCACAACTCTTTCTACTCAAAGCTCTTTATAAGCTTTTTTTTTTTAACAAACAGTGTTTTTTTTTTTTTTAAATTGCTGACAACCCAGAGCTGAAGAGGCCATTAGCACAACTGGCCCTGAGGGCTCACATAATTGTGGATTTGTTTTCCTTGAGCCCCTGTGAACAATGAGTCTGCCAATCCACTTTCTTCAGGTAGCATTCTTTTTCTGGTCCATAGCAGCAGGTCTCCTTCTCTCTCCTGCCAGAAAGTTTCCCTAGAACTGCTTCAATGGCCCATCACCATCTGCCATTAACTCCATCAGTGGTTCCCTAGGCCTGCCCAGATTCAGTCATAGAGCAACAGGCTAGCTCCATCTGCTCCTTTCTTTGTCTCCACAGGACAGGTAGATATATGTAGGCAGCAAGCAGCCTTAGCCATCCAAGAATTCTTTGACCCTTTTGGGAGGTAGGCTTTGAACTAGACCTAATTATACACCTTCCTGCCAAATTCCTTCATCCATTCAATCGTATTTATTGAGCACTTACTGTGTGCAGAGCACCGTACTAAGCACTTGGGAAGTACAAGTTGGCAACGGTCCCTACCCAACAATGGGCTCACAGTCTAGAAGGGGGAGACAGACAACAAAACACAACATGTAGACAGGTGTCAAGTCGTCAGAACAAATAGAATTAAATATAAATGCACATCATTAACAAAATAAATAGAATAGTATATATGTTCAAGTAAATAAGTAAAATAAGTAGAGTGATAAATCTGTACAAACATACATACAGGTGCTGAGAGGAGGGGAAGGAGGTAGGGCCCGGGGGGAGGAGGAGAGGAAAAAGTGGGCTCAGTCTGGGAAGGCCTCTTGGAGAAGGTGAGCTCTCAGTAGGGCTTTGAAGGGAGGAAGAGAGCTAGCTTGGTGGATGTGTGGAGGGAGGGCATTCCAGGCCAAGGGGAGGATGTGGGCCGGGGGTCGACAGCGGGACAGGTGAGAACGAGGTACAGTGAGGAGGTTAGTGGCAGAGGAGCAGAGGGTGCGGGCTGGGCTGTAGAAGAAGAGATGGGAGAAAGGAGGTGTCTTTACCAACTGTAATTGGCTCCAGTAGAAGGCCTGTACGTTCCTGTGAAAATAGAACTAATAAATGCCGTGGTTAGTGGAGGTTGATAGTGGAGGCTGCTAATGCAGCAACTGCCCTTGTGCTTTTCCTGGGAAAATGGTGATTTGCCTTAACTATTCTATTCTGTGCCTGTCTAGCCCAATCTTCTTTCTAATCCCTCAAACAAGGGCAATAACATGCCATTTTCCCAAAGCACCTGCCCTTCAGTAGTTCCTTTCTTGACATCTCCCTCCTCCCCTCAGGCTTTGTTTGTTTAAATTAACCCCGAGTTTCCCATTATTCTTTATTTGGACATTTAAATTCAGACCCCATAGACGGTTTTAACAAATGCTAAACCACATCAACCCATGGGCTACCTCAAGCACTTGTACATGTATTAATGTATTTATTCCCACCTTCAGCATTTATACATATATATATATATATGTATATATTTATATATATACATATATATATATATATACACCATTGGTTGATTGATCAATTGTATAGTCTGTCAGTTTATTATGATTATCCCATATGTAAATATTTTTATGTCTGTCTCCCCTAAATGGGGCAATTGGGATTGGGGGGTGGGGGAAGGGATGATGCCATACCGTTAATGGTATCTTTCTGCATAATCATTGGCCAACTGCCACAGCAAAAGGGCTTCCAACTTCTGTAATCTGGGGGAATGGAAACTAATAATAATAATGATAAAAGGGCTTCCAATTTCTGTAATCCAAGGGGAATGGAAACTAATAATAATAATGATAATTGTGGTATTTGTTAAGCACAAGGCATGTGACAAACACTGTGACAAGTGCTTGAGAAGCAGCTTGGCCTAGTGGAAAGAGCACAAGCCTGGGAGTCAGAGGACCTGATTTCTAATCCTGGCTCTGCCAGTTTCCTGCTGTGACCTTGGGCAAGGCACTTAAATTTCTCCGTGCCTCCATTTCCTCATCTATAAAATGGAGATTCAATACCTGTTCTCCTTCCTACTTGGGCTGAGAGCCCCAAGTTTGAGAGGGACTGTGTCCAGTGTGATTAACTTGTAACTACTGCAGCACTTAGAACAGTGCTTGATACACAGTAATCACTTCAATGCTTTTTTATTAGTAGTATTATTTGGGTCTTTGTCTTATGCTGCTGAGTCGTGACCAACCCATAGTGACGTCGTGGACACATCTCTCACAGAACGCCCCACCTCCATCTGCAATCATTCTGGTAGTGCATACATAGTTTTCTTAGTAAAAATACAGAAATAGTTTACCATTGCCTCCTTCCATGCAGTAAACTTGAGTCTCCACTCTCAACTCTCTTCCATGCCACTGCTGCCCAGCATAGGTGAGTTTTGACTTGTAGCAGATTATAGGTTACCTTCTGGCTTCTGCTTCGCTAGCCACTGCCCAAGATAGGAATGGAATGGATATGCCTCTGCTTGATACTCCCTCCCATAGTAGAGACTGGTAGAGTACTGGAAACCTTCCAGCTGTGACCCTGAAAGGTAATCATTATTAGAGTAGATAGAGGATAATCAGATGGGACCCAATCCATTCTGTTGTCAACAAAGTGATCTTTCGGAACCAAGCTTCTACTTCATGGTAAAATTAGTTCCATCTCGAGGGCTCCGGCCCAACTTTCCAAACCGCCAGAGTGATTGCTTCTGCCTCCACAGATATATTCCTCACACAGCTAACTGCCGCTTTGTTTTACGAGAGCAAAATCAACTTTCCGACATTTGATTATTTTGGATGCTAAATTAAGCGCAGAGCTAAGGTTGGGGGTAATTCTCCAAAGGTAAGATGTTTGCTCTCCTCCTCTGCTCCCAGATGGATTGCCTGTTCTCTGAACCCCATGCTGCTCAGTAATAAACAGCCAGTGCATTCCCAGGAGAGAACATCAAGTACACTTGCTTGCCATAGAGCTAGGCTAACCCCTTATGGGGATAGACCCAGAGTGATGATGGGGAGATAAAAAAATTCTGCCAGCCTTTCAGGAAATGGTTGTGCTCCTTTAACATGCACGAAAGTCCCAGGGTGACCTCATGAAGACTGCAGAGGGACAGCTAGGAAATGCCCTTCTTGCCTAAAAAGAAAGGAAATTAGGTATTTCTAGTTTTAGGCTCCACCTGATTCCCCTGCTCATCGATTCCCCATAAAACTTTTGACTTTCAATGCTGGTACAGCAATCCTGCAGAACCAAAAGCTCCTGACATGCAGAAAAAATCCTAAGTGTTACCCTGTTACTCCCAGGGGAGTGGAAAGAGACAGTCCCCCTGTGGATGAGCAGGCTCCAGTGATGAAGGACGGATCAGCTGTGGTAATTCTCCTTCCCCTCAAGTTCTCAGGCCTCCTCTTCACAATGGAGAATGGGAATTAAGCAAAAGAACTTGCAACTGTAGGTGCTGGGAGTTCTTTACACCCAGCAAAGGGGATTCTGACCTCTCTGCAACAGAAAGAAGTAAGGTGATCCTCGTGGTGCCTAAAAACCATCTTAAATGTCCTTCACAGGTCAGCTGAGGCCTTCTCTCAAGGTGTGTCCATTTTGTCTTTGCAAATACTTTAAACTCATTATGGCTTGGGGTTTATGCTGTAGTTGATGGACATTGGCTCTTAGTTCTCAGCATTAAATGCCCCTCTGAGCCCTACATTGCTCTCCACTACCCTCCTGGAGAGTCTTAAGTCCAGACCCAGCCAGCTGTCTTGAGTCTATATAGAGTGAGATTGTTCCAAGTTTGCCTGATTTTTGAAGAAACAATCCTATGCCTAAACAGGTTGAGAAATTCTCGGAAATAGGATCCAAACCCATCAGAGAATTCACTGCCTCATTTTTCAAACCGTTTGTTAATCTGCCTTCTCAAGTAACCACTCTCTGGAGAAATGGTGCTAATTAGGGGAGGGACAGGACTACAGTCTCTCTAGACTACTATAAAATGGACTTTATTCATCGATGACCCAGGGACTCAGCAGTTTGATATCCCTACCGAACAGACCAGTGAGTGCATTTCCTCCCAAGGCAATTGTGTGGTTGCTGGACTAAGTGACATTTTAAAAGCAGCTATTCATCTCTTTTTATTAATAGGTCAAAACAGCTTTAGTTGAATTTAGAAGTGGTGTGGCTTAGGAGAAAAGAGCATGGGCCTCAGAGTTTGAGGACATGGGTTCTAATCCCGGCTCCATCAGGTGACCTCGGGCAAGTCACTCAACTTCTAGGTGACGCCTTTTCTTCATCTGCAAAATGGGGATTCAGTCAATCTATTGAATACCCGTTCTCCCTCCCACTTAGGCTGTGAGCCCCGTATGGGACATGATTATCTTGTTCCTACCTCAGCACTTAGTACAGTGCTTGGCACATAGTAAGCACTTAACAAATAATACAATTTTTATTATTTCAGGGACACTGTAAAATCCAAAAACTCAAAATTTACTTGCCATTAAGATTGTAATCTTGGGGATCGTAGTAGAGGGTTTGGTTTGGGGGTTGGTCAGGCAGTGCACTCTACCAAGGGGAAGGATTTCAATTTTAAATGGAAGGGTGTTAATTTTCCATTTATTTTTTGGGTTTCTCCAAACACTCCTGTGTTGACCTAGGTGATATAGTATCAAAATTAAATTACTCTTGACATTCTTACAGCACCAATCTAAGAAAATGTATTTGCTGCCCTCTCACCCACATCCTGCCTCTGGCCTGAAATGCCCTCCCTCTTCATATCTGCCAGATGATCACTCTCCCACCTTCAAAGCCTTACAAGCATACCTCCTCCAAGATGCCTTCCCTAAGCCCTCATTTCTTCTTCTTCCACTCATTTCTTTATCGTCCTTGCACTTGAATTTGCACACAATTCACTCATGCCTCAACCCCACAGCACTTATGTACATATCCATAATTCATTTATTAATCAATCAGTTGTCCCTCCAAATTGCCATCACGTTGATCCGAGCACTATCTTATCCCTCCTTGATTACTGCTTCGACCTCCATGCTGACCTCCCTGCCTCCTGTCTCTCCCTACTTCAGTCCATACTTCATTCTGCAGCCGGGATCATTTTTCTACAAAACCATTCAGTCCCTGTTTCCCCACATCTCAAGAACCTCCAGGGGTTACCCATCCACCTCCTCAACAAACAGAAACTCCTTACCACAGACTTTAAAGCACCCAATCACCTTGTCCCCTCCTATCTTACTACCCTGATTTCCTACCACCCGGCCCACGCTAACACCAACCTACTTACTGTATCTCAATTTCATCTATCTCACCACTGACCCCTCACCCATTTTCTGCCTCTGGCCTCGAACACCTGCCCTCTAATATAAAAGAGAATCACCTTCAAAGTCTTGTTAAAAGCACATCTCCTCCAAGAGGCCTTTCTCAACTAAACCTTTGTGTCCTCTTCTCCCATCCCCTTCTGTGTTGCCCTTGCACTTCAATTAGCATCCCTTATTCACCCCTCCCTCAGCCCCCCAGCACTTTTGTACATATCCATAATTTATTTATTAATATTAATGTCTGTTTCCCACTCTAGACTGTAAGCTTATTGTGGGTAGGGAACATGTCTACCAACTCTGTTATAATGTAGTCTCCCAAGTGCTTAGTATAGTGCTCTGCACACAGTAAGCACTCAGTAAATTCAATTGATTGATTGATAGTCTTATTTTTAAGTTAGGAAAAAATGAACTATATAAAGAGTCAACTTTTTGCACAGGAAAATAGACATAAGTTCAAGGACATTTTATTATACCATCTGAAATTAATTCAGAAACTTTCCACACAAAAATGAACTCTGCAATTATGCCTGTAATCTATTTTAGTGCCTACTTCACTGACTATATTGTCAGCTCCTTGAAGGCAGGGGTCATGTTTACTTACGTTATTGTACTTTCCCAAAAGTTTGGCTCGGTGCTCAGTATACAATATGTGCTTACTAAATACCATTGTGACAAAGCACATTATTTTGAAAATTCCAGAAAATGAGTTTAACACTTAGAATTTAGTAGTACTCATGTAAATTCCTCACTGGTTGCCATTAGCAGAACACTTTTCCTAATAAGCTCTCTAAGAACTTCAGGAGTGTTACACCATCGCTCTTCCCCGATAACCCTGAGGGAGAGAGAGAGGAATACATTTCTAGCAAACGAAATAGGATAAAAAGTGATTAAATTTGGTGGCAAAGTGGATTCTTGCCATAGAATTTTAATCCAACTAACCAAATGAAATCAGTCTTAAACCCGTAAGAGGTCTTGATTTTGTGGACTATAAAAATAAGTTGCTAAGGGAAAATAACAAGAAGCTTGTCCCTGCTGGGTCTGAAACATCAAACCTTAAAAATAATCATGGTTAAATAAAATTTACTTTTCAGTGCCACATGGCCAACAGCTCTGGGGCACCTTAATGGAATTAAATAAAGAAAATTACAGAACCGAGAAGTTCCACACGTTGTAAATTAAAGCCAAAAAATCCCCAGAGGTAAAATTAATCGAAAAACCTGTCATACCTCTCAGCCGTAAGGTAAAATGACAGAGATAACAAAAGCCACACATAGTTTTCATTCTTAAGAGAAATGCCTCTGCTTCACGATCACCGTCAATGTACACATACTGAGCAATTCTTAAAGCCATACATTTTCCTAAAAATTTAAAAATGAGTTGGTCAAGTAAATTGGAGGAGGGGGGCAACCAATCTTGGGGGTTAGTAAAAGATGCATCATCAGTCTGTCAGGAAGGCAGACAGGTGGCAGGACAAGTGGATCATCATTCCAAAAAGCTACAGTTGTCCACCTTTACCAATTCGTTCATCTACATGCTTATTGCACGTATTAAGTACCTCCTTGGGCCAAGCACTGAATTACATTCAGGGAAACTGGACCCAGATGATAATTCAGAAAGGGTTCCTTCCTCTCAGGGTCTTTCAGTTAAGAGGGGCAGAACTCAGAGAAAAATGAATAAGGAGATACCTAACATAATAATTAACATAAAAATGTGGGCAGGGAACATGTCTAACAACTCTACTATACTGTACTCTCCCAAGTGCTTGGGAGAGCGTGGCTCATTGGAAAGAGCACGGGCTTGGGAGTCAGAGGTCATGGGTTCTAATCCCAGCTCCGCCACTTATCGGCTGTGTGACCTTGGGCAAGTCACTTAACTTCTGTGGGCCTCAGTTACCTCATCTGTAAAACGGGGATTAAGATTGTGAGCCCCACATGGGACAACCTGATCATCTTGTATCTCCCCAGTGCTTAGAACAGTGCTTTGCACATTGTAAGCGCTTAACAAATACCATTATTATTATTATTATTATTACAATGCTCTGCACATAGTAAGCACTCAATAAATACCACTGATCGATTGAACCATGCATTAACATCAATAGCAGTGAGTCTCAGTACATGAGACTGACCCCAGGCTACATTGTGGGAGTCTTTGGAAAACAGAGACCATATTTCCACATCCATAGGGTACTTCTGAGTAAATGACTACTTCACAGGAACCTGGATGCTTCCTGCAGTTCTCCAAAGAACCTGACTGACCCTCTAGGAAAGGCTTAGGTCTGAGGGAATGGTACTTGAAGGAACACTGGGGTTGCTTTGCTCTTTTGCTAACTTTGTTTTTTCAAAAAAAGCATTTACCCATCAGTGCTTACCCAAAATATAGGGCTTTCAAGAATGGTAATGCTAACTTGAAGATCAGAGTTAAACAAATGCAGAATATGTACTCTGTACATCCTCAAAGATTGGGAATCCAGTGAAGCATCAACAGTGGAAATCCAGTGGTGAGCTTACTTGTCTTATGCTGTTGAGTCATCTCAGACCCAAAGCAATGCCATGGACACACCTCTCCCAGAACACCCCATTTCCATCTGCAATCATTCTGGTAGTGGATCAAATAGAGTTTTCTTGGTAAAAATATGGAAGCGGCTTACCATCGCCTTCTTCCATGCAGTAAACTGGAGTCTCTGCCCTCAGCTTCTCTCATACCGCTGCTGCCCAGAACAGGTGAGTTTTGACTTGCAGCATATTGCCTTCCACTTGCTAACCACTGCCCAAGCTAGGACTGGAATGGGTACGCCTCTGCTTGAGTACGCCTCTGCTTGATTCTCCCCTCCCACAGTCAAGACTGGCAGGGAACTGAAAACTCTCCAAGTGTGATCCTGAAAGGGAGAATGGTGAGCTAGTGTAGAGGAAAGAGCATAGGCTTGGGAATCAGAGGACCTGGGTTCTAATCCTGCTCTGCGATTTATCTGCTGTGTGACCTTGAGCAAGTCACTTCAGTGACCTCAGTTTCCTCATCTGTAAAATGGGGGTTAACTACTATTCCTTCCTAGATTGTAAACCCATGTGGGACAGGGACTATGCTCAACCTGATTATCTTGCATCTATCCCAGGCTTAGTGCAGTGCTTTGCACATAGTAAGCTCTTACTAGGTAAGAGAAGCAGTGTGGCTCAGTGGAAAGAGCACGGGCTTGGGAGTCAGAGGTCATGGGTTCGAATCCTGCCTCCCCCACGTCTGCTGTGTGACCTTGGGCAAGTCACTTCACGTCTCTGTGCCTGAGTTCCCTCATCTGTAAAATGGGGATTGACTGTGAGCCCCACATGGGACAACCTCATCTCCTTGTGTTCCCCCCAGCACTTAGAACAGTGCTTTGCACATAGTAAGCGCTTAGCAAATACCAACATTATTATTATTATTATTATATTGGGCTGGAAGCCATAGTACTCCTGACGTTGGCCTGAAGCAGACCATCTCTTTATTGCAGTTTTGATTTCTAAAATTAACTTCCCAGAATGGATTGGCAGCCCATGTGCACATGTAGGATCTCAAAGAACTTCAGATTATCTTTTCTGAGTGGCACAGAAGGAGTAAGGTGACAGATAAACTCTCAGTTATCCCTGGGAGGAAGTAAGGAACCCAACCCTTTTGTTTTACTCTCAAAGCCCTGCCTACTCCTGCAAGCAACCCTTTAAATTGCTCTACAAAGTTGGAAACCCCCTTGGGAAATACCAGAGCCTCTGGCCCACAAATCCTGGAGCAAAGGCAGGTGCATCATTAAGTAACTACAGGGGCAGGTGATGGTAACAATACATTCAAATAGTAACCAGATAAGCCAAGCAGGAGAGCTAAGGCCAACTCCTACAGACAAAAGTCCAGGTCTGGCTCCCAGAACCAAAACAGTGGCTGGCTTCCACTCCCAATTTGGCCATTTCCCCTGTCTTTGTGGCCACACACATTTATTCATGTTGTCCCAACCCAAACTCATATCAACATTGATAATGCCATCCCCTCCCTGCTTGGAAGCCTGAGCCTCTCAGCCTGACAATAATAATAATGATGGTATTTGTTAAGGGCTTGTTGTGTGCCTAGTAGATTCATTAATTCGTTCAATCATATTTATTGAGCACTTAATGTGTGCAGAGCACCGTATTAAGCACTTGGGAAAGTACAATACAAGAAGAAATAGTGACATTCCCTGCCCAGAACAAGCCTATAGTCTAGAGAGGGGGAGAATTCAATCTAATCAGGTTGGACGCCGTCCTTACCTCACATGGGGCTTGCGTCTTAATCCCCATTTTACAAATGAGGTAACTGAGGCACAGAGAAGTTTAGCAATTTACCCAAATGACCTGCCCAAGGTCACACAGCAGACAAGTGACAGAGCCAGGATTAGAAGCCAGGCCCTTTTGATTCCCAGGTCCATGTTCTATTCACTAGTCCAAGACCAAGAGAACTGATCAATTTGGCCATTGGAGAAGTCCAGAGCACTTTGGAACAAGGGGCTATCTGGTCACACTGATTCCAGACTGGGACAAGGAAGGAAAAAACTGAACTGGGAGGAAGAGGAATCTCGTTTTCCAGTCTCTGTGAACCTGAGATTAAAGTCGCAGAAGCCAATTGCAAATTAAGTTCATGAACGTATAACATTATTTCACATAGATGTTTTTGTGGAGGTAAAGTCAGCCCTGTGATATAGCCAGAAGTAGCTCAGGGAAACACTACTTGTGTAGTCTCTTTGAGCCAGGGAGCCATTAAATTTACCAGACAGTCCCAGTAATAGAACAAATTCAGCCACGTGATAGCACAGTACTTCGGCCAAATGGCCTGTATTTCAACGTAGCTTTAATATCAAGAAGCAAAGAAAAATATTTATCCCTATGGGTAAGTAATCTTTCAAACTGCTTCAGTGCCTCCTATCTAAAGCTTCTGTTATGAAGCTAAACTTATATATGATTAATCATCAGGTATTCTTTTCTGCTGTCTCTCAGCACCCTTTTCTGTGTAGATTTTGTCAGGTCTTTCATAGTCCTGTTCAGTTTTTTTTTACTATGAAGGAGCTTCAAAAGGATTATTTGATGAAGCCTACTCAGCTGGGAAACACACTGATATTTCACTCTTTAATTTGGATTCCAAAATTCACCATGCAAGAGCCTAATTATATATTCTGTTCAGATTCTAGCCAACTAATAACACACAGTAAAAGTCAAAATAATAATAATAGCTGGCCCAAAATCAGTATCCCATCTAGAAAACACCAGGCTTTTCTAGGCGCTTGGTGGCCTCTATCGCAAATGAAATGAGTTAACTTCAATGCTCATAATCTTCACCCATTCTTTGGCCACTGGGGATCATTCATCTGTTGCAGGACAGCTATCAGTGGCACAAGTTATGTCTCAAGGTATCAAATATAACAATTTTCAAGGAAAATGTGAAATGGGTGTATTAATTGTGGGGAAGCTAGTTTATTTAGTTAAGTTTCTGCCCCTGTGAACACACTGGTGTGATGTTTGGATATAATTAATTGCATTTATTAAGTGCTTACTATGTGTCCGGCATTGTTCCAAGCCCTGGAGTATATATAAGGTAATCATGTCGGACACAGTCCTTGTCCCTATGTGAGACTCACAGTCTAAATAGGAGGGAGAACTCGGATTGATTGCCATTTTACAGATGTGGAAACAAACACAGAGAAGCTAAGCAACTTGCCCAAGGTCACACAGCAGGCAAGTGACAGAGACAGGATTAGAACCCAGATCCTCCGAATCCCAGGCCTGTGCTTTTTCCATTAGGCCACACTGCTCCTTGTGAAGAGTGCCGTTGCAGTAAGCCCCAGCCATGAGGCTGGGTGAGGAGGCAGTGCGGATTCCCCCAAGTGGTCCTGGGAATTATATCATCATCAATCGTATTTATTGAGCACTAACTATGTGCAGAGCACTGTACTAAGCGCTTCGGAAGTACAAATTGGCAATATATGCCACGTACTGAATATACTTCAAAGCCAAACAAGGAATTTCACACATTTGCAGCTCTGCCCAGAGGCCTTGTTCCTCATGGAGCTGGATGCAAGATGAATAAGGACCAAAAGCGTAAAGGGGGCACCCCCAAAAGCTAAAGAGGATCCCTGAAAGTCAGACCCTGAGTACAGATGTATTTTTTCATCGCTCTGCCCATCTTTATTAGTTGGAAGGGGAAAAGCACAAGAGAAGACTTAATACATAGTCAAGAGCAAAAGGAGAGGCACAGGTGGGTAAACAGCTAGACTGGGGAAAGTTAAATGGCAGGAAGGGGGTTTTAAATTTCTGCTGCACGTCAACCACCACCTAAAGCTGTTCAAAGTCTCTTAAGTCTTAAGTCAAAGTCAGTCTTCTGCAAGTAGTAAGAGCTCAATAAGTACCACTGATTGATTTATTGGAGAATCAATCTTTTCACTCCCTCTCCTACCTCCTTACCCACTGGATCTTATAGCCTAAACAGACCCTGAAATAAAGAATACTGGGCCCATTTATGTGGAAAAAAAACCCAGAGTAGTTAGTGGATATGAGAGTCCAGCAAAATGATCACTGTCAGGATGAAAGGGGGAGGCAGCATGGAAGGCAGTAGGTGGTGGCACAAGAGATCTTTCATGTTGCTCCTGTAATGTTACAGGAGCATAGCGTAGTGGATAGAGCATGGGCCTGGGAGTTAGAAGGTCATAGGTTCTAATCCCAGCTCCGCCACTTGTCTTCTGTGTGACCTTGGACAAGTCACTTCACTTCTCTGACAAGTCATCTACACTCGCTGCCTCGAATTCCTCAATGCCAACGCTCTCCTTGACCCCCTCCAATCTGGCTTCTGTCCCCTACACTCCACTGAAACTGCCCTCTCAAAGGTCACCAATGACCTCCTGCTTGCCAAATCCAATGGCTCCTACTCTATCCTAATCCTTCTCGACCTCTCAGCTGCCTACAACACTGTGGATCATCCCCTTCTCAACACGCTATCCAACCTCGGCTTCATGGACTCCGTCGTCTCCTGGTTCTCCTCTTATCTCTCCGGCCATTCATTCTCAGTCTCTTTTGCAGGCTCCTCCTCCCCTTCCCATCCCCTTACTGTAGGGATTCCTCAAGGGTCAGTTCTTGGTCCCCTTTTGTTCTCTATCTACACTCACTCCCCTTGGGGAACTCATTCGCTCCCACGGCTTCAACTATCATCTCTACGCTGATGACATCCAAATCTACATCTCTGCCCCTGCTCCCTCTCCCTCCCTTCAGGCTCGGGTCTCCTCCTGCCTTCAGGACATCTCCATCTGGACGTCTGCCCGCCATCAAACTCAATATGTCCAAGACTGAACTCGTTATCTTCCCTCCCAAACCCTGCCCTCTCCCTGACTCACCTCGTTCTCACTTGTCCCGCCGTCGACTGCCTGCCCACGTCCTTCCCCTATTTCATTAATGATGTGCATATAGCTATAATTCTATTTGTTCTGACGATTTTGACACCTACTTCTTTTGTTTTGTTGTCTGTCTCCCCCTTCTAGACTGTGAGCCCGTTGTTGGGTAGGGACTGTCTCTATACGTTGCCGACTTGTACTTCCCAAGTGCTTAGTACAGTGCTCTGCGCACAGTAAGCACTCAATGATTGAATGAATGAATGGGCCTCAATTACCTCATCTGTAAAATGGGGAATAAGACTGTGAGCCCCACGTGGGACAACCTGATTACCCTGTACTTACCCCAGCACTTAGAATAGCGCTCATAGTAAGCGCTTAACAAATACCATAATTATTATGTTACTCAGAATTAAAGGAATAAGGATTCAAGCAGGCATCTGGGCTTGGATTGCTTCTAAATCAACAAAAGCAGGTCAGGTACAGAGCCCAAGAGAAAGGGAAAGTTGTAAGAGTTCTAGGACTAGAAGACTAAGGTAACAGTGAATTATTTCACATCCACTTATACTACACAGAGTACGCTGTGCTTTGAGGTTCTCATAAGCAAAAAATGAACTACACCATTCAGCTGTAAATATCAGTGGCCCCACTTAGGTCAGGCAAAAGAACCACAAAACATGACCAGCAGAAGGTCATTCCAATAGCATCATGTTGTATCAAATGGACATTCATAATTTGAAATGGGCCACCTTATTCCACAGGAAAGCTTATGCAATTCCACAACAGAGTACAATATAGTGACACACCACTAGTCACTGATGTAGCTAACACTTTGCAGAAGAAAATAAACAGAAAAGCCATTTTCCAGTGCATTTTTAATTAAAATTTTGTTGTAAGAAGAATACTCATAACATACCATATTTTGATGGAATTATGTTAAATTTATCCTACAAATGGAGTTTTCACTGGTGATTTACACTTCAAACATTTATGAAAAATAAATATATAATATTTAGCTTTATAAATTTGTTTCACTACTTTTTTTTAAATAAAGCATAAACTCTGGTAGTCTATAATCGTGAACCAAATATTAACCAAATGACAACTGACTCTGCATAAGTCCTGGAGAAAATGAAATGTTTTATCAAGATTGTCAAATGCTTTCAGAAATCAACAGAGATTTAAAACCAGTTCACCTCTCAGAGTTAGGGAACTCTCATAACCCAAGAGGTTTCGGGGTTTTTTGGATGGATTCATTTTTTCAGTTGAAAAAAGTATCCATTTTTTTGTAAGATGAAACTGAACGTTGGCACTTGCTCATGAAAGGCCTTTCAAAGCAAAACAAGACGATGGTTCACTTGGAAAAGATTGTTTAGGGATAACAGACCACAGTGTCAGGAGGGATTGGAAAGCAGGGAAAGCCTGAGAACTACACACCTTCACTTGCAGGGAATCTTGGGCTGTTGTTCCCAACATTGCTGATCAATGTGGTATTTACTGAGTACTTACTGTGTGCAGGGTACTGAACTGAGTGCTTGGGAGAGTACAGTGTAACAGAGTTGGTTAAAATGTGCCCTGCCCTCAAGGAGCTGAAAGCCCCCGATAAATCCAGATTCCCCATAATCTCTGAATAAAACAGAACAGGTCAGATTCTAATTGCCTTCATTAGGTTATTAGGGCAGAGCCAATTAACATATATAAAAAATGTTAAGTAGCACTCAATGCAGATTAAAGGTCTTTCATGGCAAAGATTGGGAGATACCACAGATTCACATAGACATTAAGATACTGTCACTGCGGCAGAGTGATTTAATATTTGTTTTAAAAGGGATATAAAAGTATTGCACACACCACATGAAGGAGTCAGAAAAAAATAGCTTTACTAGCATTTACATTTGGTCTTAAAAACCTCTGATGTGCTTAATAATTGTTTGCTCTGCACACTACCAGGAAATGGGTCATTTTGCCACTCGTGACCAAACTGCTTGCACAAGACAATTTTCCCCAGAAGAACTACAGTACCAAGAAGCGCTTGTTTTTTGAATGAATCCAGTAAAGCAGATGAAAAAGTTTCTACTATGGCCTTAGAGGTATTTCTTTTACCTTCACCATCCATGCCAATGACTATGAACCTGGTTTACACCCAACACATTTTGTGCAGTTAACAATAAATTCTTCTGGGGAAACAAGTCCCATCCATGCTCTAGAGAGATTGTCTTGATCAACCTGAACATTTAGATGGAGGGGGACCGTAGCTATAGATCAAGCAGACGCTCTTCACAGGTCTCCACTGGCCATTTGGTTGCACCTCCAAACACGTCCACGTTGTTATCCACCCAGGGGATGATGTTGCCGGGCATGTTGGTGGAACAGTTAGCAATATTCATGATCTCTTCAGCTCTTAATACCCTGTCCCATATATTGAATTGGCTCAACTCCCCAACAAAAGCTTGAGTAGCATCGAATCTTCCACCCACTGTATCCTTGGGGGAAGAAAAAAAGAAAAACAAAATTGTGACTGAAGATATACTCACTTTGTAAACTTTTTATGGCTCAAAATTTTCCAGGACGTAACCGTACCGAGTTCTACTAAATAATATTGGGGTTTGCATGTACTTACAAAATATGTGTTAAGGAAAATATATGCTGTAACCTATCAGTCAGTAAGTAGTATTTGCTGGATGCTTACTCTATGAACGGCACTAAACGCTTGGGAGAGGACAGTAAGAGTTGGTAGACATGATCCCTGCCTTCAAGTGCATGCAGGAGCACAAGTCATTTCTCCTGCCACCTTGGCACTGTATCCAAACAGGCTCACATTGCCAGGCAAACCTTCCCTAGCTCCCTAGCAGCTGTCAAGCCCAAATGTTTTGCGGTAACATGTGTTATTTTAAAACTGAGTGGGAAGCAGTATGGTTTAGTGGAAAGAGCCCTGACCTAAGAGTCAGAGGACCTGGGTTCTAAGCCCAGCTCTGCTATTTACCTGCTGTATGATCTTGGGTAAGTCACTTAACTTCTCTGGGCCTCAGTTCCCTCATCTGCAAAATGGGAATTCAATATCTGTTCTCTCTCCTACTTAGACTTTGAGCCCCAGGTGGGACCTGATTATCTTGTATCTACCCCAGTGTTTAGTGCAGTGCTTGGTATTTAGTAAGAGCTTAACAAATATTATCGTTATTGTTAATTACCATTAATATAGAATATAATTATTGTTATTATTACAACTCATGTCCAAAAAACGGCATTAATTCTTCCAGACCATTAGATGGCATTTGGATAAATTTCTCCATCAGGCTTCTGGAACTTATTCTGGAAGGAACTTATACCCAGCCACAGTGGAATAGCCATGTCAGCACTTGAAGATATCCAGCTACCAGTCATATGTGATGCTATGGATGTTATGCCGGGCTTGTAATGTAATGTAATGATGTCATATGGAACATTTTGGGGAAATCCTTAGAACTTTGATCGTGTTCCTGGGGTGCAGAGCAAGGATACCCCTGGCCCATTACTTTGGAGACATGAGGTTCCCCTCCAGGTTTCTGAGGTCACAGGTGCCAATTCCAACCTTCGGAATTTGGTGACAGGAGCTGAGGCAGAAGGAGGCTGGGCACTTAAAATAAAAATTCAAATCATAAAGAATCCACAGTCCTGTATCTATACCAGACAGGGTGCTAACGGATGAAAATTGGATTGTTCAGACACCCTAAGGGAGATTCTGGATCAACAGAGTTTGTTATAAGTCTCTAAAGCAAGAGCATCAGTTGACTGTATTTTGTTTACATTTTACACAATGGACTAAAATTCCAAATCTTTTTTTAAAAAAAAGAAAATCTGGATGAAGAATGCTATTATTTGGGATGATGTAAAAGATCAAACCCAAAGGAGCAGATGTGATCGTAACAATGAAACAAGAAAATGCCATTAAATTGGCCCTATGGTAGAAGATGGATGTTATCTAAATATTTTAATGGTGAAATATAAAATGCATGAGTGGAATAATACTTCTGAGGAAGCTTTTACTAATGCCCTGAAAGATCATCTAGCTCTTCTCATTCTAAATAGCCTTAAACCAAAGAGACAAACACCAACGCATCAGATGTAAGTGCTAATGGCTATGAAAAAGTCCCCAAGTTCATAGAGATACCCTAATGTTTATGTATTATAAATTATTTATTTATATTAATGTCTGTCTCCCCCTCTGGTCTGCTCCCTCCTCATTTTAGATGGGGAGCTTGTCTACCAACTCTTTTATTGTACTCTCCCAAGAGCTTAATACAGTGCTCTGCTCACTGCGCTCAGTAAATATCACTGATGATGATGATTCAACACATACGTGCATTGTCTCTTCATTAATCATCAAAATTCCCACTCAGTGGGGGCTCCTCTCTATGTCCAGGTCAACACAGAAGATTGGGCAATTCTCCAGAGAATTTAGGCAGTGTGAATGATCAACCCAGACTCCGGCCGAAGGAGCCACTTTTCCCTCAATTATCTGAATAACTGAGGCAAAATCTGGGTACTGGGGGAAAGAAAGGAGTGGTTGTTGGAATGACTTGGGTTATTACACCGGTATTAGAGAGACCGGTTTACATGTGAAGTAAGACAGGTTGCAGGTTGATTCGCAAAATGGAAAAGTGCCCTGCTGAACCTGGATTGGAGCTATTAGACCTACATGATATATGCCCTCACCCCAAATTGCAGCCAACCTCACATAAGAAAAAATGTTTAGACCCTAATGAAGCAACTGCGAAGGGGTTTATGGGGTGATACACACCAGAGGCCAGAAGGACTTTGAAATTTGGATTTATCACTTTTCTTGGCAACTTTCAACTCTTTTCAGCATCACCTGGCTCCCATCCCCGTCCCAGTGGAAGGGCTGGACCTGTCTAGTCTGGCTGGTGCCGGGGGGCTGGGGTGGGGCCAAAGCAGGGGGAACTCCAGCAGAACAACTGGAGTTATGGCCTCTTCTGCCACTGTCAGTGATGCTGCTGCTCTGCCACGCCAGGACTATGGCTGCTTCCCTTTTCTGGATACCTTGTACAACAAAGGTGTATTTCCCATAGAGGTGATTTTCACAGTCGCCACAAGAAAACAGGGTGGCCAAATAATGATGGCATTTGTTAAGTGCTTACAATGTGCCAAGCACTTTACTAAGCACTGGAGTGGACTGAAGCAAATCGAGTTGAACAGAGTCCCTGTCCCATGTGGGGCTTGCAGTCTCAATCCCCATTTTACAGATAAGGTAACAGGCACAGAGAATTGAAGTGACTTGCCCAAGGTTACACAGCAGACACGACGGAGGCGGGAATAAAACCCGTGACCTTCTGACTCCAGGCCCATGCTCTATCCACTACACCATGCTGCTTCCCAAAGCATTGGTGCCAGCAACAGTGATCGAGGACAAGAGAGAGGAAGAAAAGGAGGACTAGGGCAGCAGGAGCTATAGGGGCATAGCAGGAGAGGAGAGGGCAATGTGGAACCCATCCTCACAGAGAAGCAGCTGTGGTGAGAAGGAGCATTTCTAACAGTGGATTAGGTCAGGCTGGGCCCTGATTGGGGAAGTCTCCAGGACAGGAGTGAAGGTGAGACTGCACTTAATGAATGGGCCAAGGAGTGAGGGCAATGGGTAGAGTGACTTCAAAGGCCGAGGTAGAAATGTCTTGTGGGAGAGGCAGAGAGAGGTGATGAGCAAGAAACCGAGGAAGATAAATTCAGTGACACAGGAGCTAAACTAAATGATGGAAGAGACAGAGAGAAAGTGAGTTGTTCAGAGAAAGAGTGGTGGTCTTTGAGATGGTGGAGAGGGGGCAACAACGGGACAAATTCATCCAATGGTCCCTGGAAATTGGGAGACCACCAAGGACTAGATATCTTCTTCTTTATAGATAAGGCAAAGCCAAACTTTAGGGGGGTTAGAGTAACCGTTTAGATTCTCTAGGTCCTTCAGGTCTTTGGGATTAGACTGTAAACCCCCTGAGTGAACTGGTTCTACCAACTCTTGAATTGTGCTTTCCCAAGCATTTAATACAGTACTCTGCAACCAGTAAGTGCTCAATGACTACTACTGCGTGAGTGATTTAAACAAATATGCTTTCTACATTCTGCATTAATATGTTTTGTCAGGTGCCAACTTCTTTAGGCTGTTTATGGGATTTGTTTGGCCAGAGTTGTTGGAATCTAAAAAGATCCTTAAGAACAAGAGCTAAAATTATACTTCACGTTCTGTTAAATCTTAAAACCCATTATTTAGTATGCAAATGTTTCCATATTGATACCACCATTTGCAGTAAAGCTCCCGCCCAAGTTCACCTCTGCGCAAAAGAGAAAAAGTTGGCATCTCTGCATACACACAGGTGCTGCAGCTTACTAAATTATCTAGACTCCAGGATTTATGGTGATTCAAGAGGGTGCGGTATATTATATATCCCCAGGCTTTGAAGTGTCAAGGCATAGTTAAGGTCGTCCTTTGTGACAGAGCTTTTAATTAATGGCCTTCATTACATCACACAGGCAGAGCTTTGGACCCATGCAAAGTTTTTAATTATTCAGCAACAATAACAGCAATATTCAAGGCCCAATTATTCATGTCTTTTGAATTAAAAGGTATAAGTCTTGCAGCTAGAGTCACTCAGTGACACAGCAACATCATTTATGAAAGAGCAGAGGAAGCGGCTAAGTACCATCCCTTCAGGTAGCTTTTCCCCTTAAAATGGCTAATGTTAGTGATTCTTTAAGGTTTTGCATTCTTCCTCCCTCCCTCCTAGAGTCTAGCTGACAACCAAACTATGAAGCATCCCTCTATCAGGCACCCCTCAACCCTGGGGTCAGAAGGCTAGTTTCTGCAAATGGCCACACAGAGCTGGAATAATCTGAAAAACTAACAGAAGCCAGATCCCAGGGATAGAAATGCCAACAACAACAACAAAATGCCACTAATCTACCTAATTGGAAATCTCATTCCTCTCATAAGTGAATTTCCCCATTACACTATCTACCTAACCTGTGTCCTCTAGAATACAGCACATTTAATGAGATTCTTATTCCATGTTAGATCACCCTCGAGCCTTGTTCCTCAAAGATTAACACAGAGTAAATAATGGCCTACCATAATAATCCCTGAAATATTACTGGATGACTGTTTCATCATGAAATAACTGCTTTTTATCTAATAATTTGAATTGGTTTCTGATCCCCCATCTCTGAAGAAATGAGTGTTCCAGGCCTCACTTACCTGTTCCTGACCAAGAATTAAAATGCCACCTGGTTTGATTGGGTGCCAAGGAGCAAGGTTTTCCCCAGTGCCCAGTTTCTCGCCATCCTGAAAAGCTTCCCACATGCCATCCCTAGTTGTCCAGGTGATGCAGATATGATGCCACTTCCCATCACTAACGAACAGAGGGAGCTGGGCGACCTGCATTTGGAAAAAATATCGATTTTAAAAGAGATCTAAGGAATCAGTGACAGAGCCTTAAAGATGACAACGGTAGACTCTGCAAAGGGAAAACTTATTTTTTGCAAGGATTTTTCCAGTAGAGACAAATTGTTTTAACTCAAATCTGCATAACCCTAACCTCTATTAATAATAATTATGGTATTTAAGTGCTTACTGTGTGCCAGGCACTGGGGTGGATATGAGCAAGTTGGATTGGACACCGAATATGAGCAAAGATCATCATTGTGCAGATAGGATTAAGACTTCTACTGATAAATATCACCAGTCTCTTCTCCAGTCCCACCCTGGAGAATCCTGACATTTGTACCCCAACCTGCTCAACTAAAGGCATTTCTGGATTTTCCATTTGCATTTAACCCTGAACCCACTGTCTCCTCAGATGCCCTGAGGGAAAAAAAGAAAAGATCCCTATTAAATGCTACTTGGGAAAAATGCTCCAAGGAGAGGGAAAACCAGGTTACAGAGCTTATTACAACCTTGTTATAAAGGATGCCTGCTTACCCTTGACTAATTCAGCAAGGGCTGACTAACCCCAAGAAAGAGGTGGAGAACAAGATTTTTGTGTGGGGGGGTGGTACCCAAGCACCAAGTACTCAGTTCAGGTGCAGGTACTGTCAATGAATGATTAACTGAAGAACAAATATAGACTCTAACAGGAAGAGTTGGAAAGAGTAGATAAGATTCTGTATTCCTGTGTACCAACTGTCAACCAGGCAGGCTCTGGGCCACTTAAGGTGTGGGTAATGAGGACTAACTCAACCTTAAGCTTTTCATTAGTTTATTAGTTGAAAAGGAGCATGACCTAATGGAATGAGCAGGGTCCTACGAGTCAGGAGACCTAGGTTAAAATTCCAGCTCTGCCACTTGCCTGCTGGGTGACATTGGAGAAATTATTTAACTTTCTGTGCCTCAGCTTCCTCATCTGTAAAACGGGGATCTAATACCAGTTCTCTTACCACCTTAGATTATTGAGCCCCTTGTAGGACAGGGGCTGTGTCTTGTATCTCCTCCAGGGCATAGTACAATGCTTGGCACATAGTAAGCATTTAACAATTACCACAATTACTATTATTCCACATGACTTATGGGGCAAAAAAAATTCACTAGCTCAAGATGAAACCAAATGAGGTTTCTTCTTGAGCAGACAGCCAGCGTCTATTCTCCTCGGCCTCCATACTATAACTTGTTCAGGAGGAAAGAAGGTGAAGAGAAAATAAAAGGAAGAGCTTAATCATTGATGTAATTTTTCTTCATAAGCTGTTTGACACAGATCCAGCTATTGATTTTTAGCTAAAAACTAGACCCAGATCACTTTTCTTTTTCATCGGGGATATGGAGAAACATTGCAGACAGGTAAAAGGAAGGAAACATCTTTCAGAGGAGAGTGGAAGGTATACTCCAATGGGAAACGCATCGACACCTCTGTAGCCCTGCAGAACCATTTTGCTGGGCAGCATCTGACCCCAGAGGAGCTCACTGTGGTTAGAAAATCTTTTACAGGAAAATCATTTAGAGAGGTTCCAGTGGTTTTCTTTTTAAAATCCCCTTAATGCACAGCCCCAAACGTTTGAAACTGCTTTTTATGTTCTACTCAATGGCTTGAATTGCCAGCCTGCCTGGAATGTTTAGGCAATCCTCTGTTCTTTTATGTTTCAAAACAATGGTTCAGCCTAGGGAAGGGGCAGGAGATGAATAGCAAAAGCCCTTCTTCTTGCACAGGCAATTAGTATAATGGCTTAACAGGTCTTCAAACACTGGGAGGGAGCAATTTGAACCTCCATAAGTAAGAAAAGAAAGAAAGTTCAAGCCCTAAAACAAATTAGCAAGGGGATCTTTGTAAGAGATCTTAAACTATACAATCCGGGAGCCACCTGAATGCTACTGCATGCTTCTTAGCAACACCGTAGATACTCTCCGGAGGATTAATTGTTTTCAAGAGGACAAGAAAAACAAGTCCTGGGACCTATTGTGAATCTGCATACACATATGTTCTGTGATTTTTTTTTTCTTTTTTGTTTTAATCATTCACTTCTTCCTCAGGTCAGTATCCTATAAAAGAGTGAATGCAACAGGGAGAAATGCTATCTTTCCAAACCGAAAGGGGAGACTATATCTGATCAGGTCAAATCAAAAGCTAACACTTCCTCTGCACTGTAAACTTGCTGTGGGCAGGGTATGCATCTACCAGTTATTATGTTGGACTCTCCCAAGTGCTTAGTACAGTGCCCTGCACACAGTAAGTGCTCATTAAATATAACTGACCTAACACTTTAGTTCTTTTTTTAATGATATTTGTTAAGCGCTTACTATGTGCGAAGCACTGTTCAAAGCTCTGGGGGGATACAAGGTAATCTGGTTGTCCCACGTGGGGCTCACAGTCTTAATTCCCATTTTACAGATGAGGGAACAGGCACAGAGAAGTTAAATGGTTTGCCCAAGGTCACACAGCTGACAAGTGGCTGACCAGATTTGAACCCATGACCTCTGACTCCCAAGCCCGCGCTCTTTCCACTGAGCCATGCTGCTTCTCTAAGTTCTTGTAAGGAAGAAAGGGTTTACTTCTCTAGTCTTTGACTAGGCTTTTAGTTTTTAAATGGATCCCAGGGCAGAGGAACTCAGGGAAATTTTGGGTACACAGCCGGTACCCTTCCTTGTCCCCTAAGGAGTCACCTTATAACATAGCCATTCTGATAAGAAATCAACCCTGAAATCTAAAAAAAAAAAAAAAAAAAATGAAAGAATTGGGGGGGCAAAGCCTATTGAGAACTCAGTCAAATCAATCAATGGTATTCATTGAGCACTTACTGGGTGCAGAACAATGTATTAGGGACTTGCAACATCTTCCAGGGGAAAAGCAAAGAACACCGATTTCATTTATTCTTCTTGCCGTTCTATTTCCAGGAGGGTGAGTGGACTGGTAAAGAAAATTGTGAGAGGTGCTTCCATCTTCTGAATTTTATCTGCTGCACTAATGGAAAACTCACTCCCAGAGCTGACTGCCAGAGAGTGCTTCCTTTGCGAAAATTTGGGGCCATTTACAGATGTCATCTGAATTTTCCTCTTTAAGCACATTTCCAGGCATATGCTTCTACAATGCCCCTTAAACCCACGTTAACATACTTACCTTATCATTAATGAGTAATTCTATTGGATTGTTTCCCCATTCGATTAGCACAATCTCATTGGCCTGTCCAGGAACAGCATAGGAGAAAGGTGTTCCAATGCCAGGGGAGGCACTGGACTTCAGCCACAAGCACACCGTGAAGGCATAGAGCTCGGGGAGAGTCTTCTTGATTTTCCCATATAAATAATTTGTTCGGAGAGGAAGGGACACTTTGAATTCATCAGGTGACTTAAATGCACTGTTACCTAGAGTGGTAGAGAAAAGAACACATCTTTAAGAGTAAAGGTATTGATGGAACATGTCCACTTGATTTTGATGTGCTGTACTAAGTGCTTGGAAAAGAACAGAAATATAATAATAATAATAATAGCATTTATTAAGCACTTACTTTGTGCAAAGCACTTTTTTAAGCGCTGGGGAGGTTACAAGATGATCAAGTTGCCCCACGGGGGGCTCACAGTCTTAATCCCCATTTTACAGATGAGGTCACTGAGGCTCAGAGAAGTTAAGTGACTTGCCCAAAGTCACACAGCTGACAACTGGCGGGGCTGGGATTTGAACCCATGACCTCTGACTCCAAAGCCCTTGCTCTTTCCACTGAGCCACGCTGCTTCTCCCTCCCACAAGGCGCTTACACTCTATGTGGGGGAAGAGGGGACAGACATTAAAAGATTTACAAATAAGGTAATGGAAATAAATACATTAACTTTACAATTGATTATACACATAAACCTAAGTGCTGCAAGAACACAACTGAATAGGTAAGTACTACAGGTGGCTGATGGGTTGATGTGCCTTGGGATGTTGACAGTTCGTTAGGAAAGGCTTGTTGGAGGAGGTGGGACAGCCTTGAAGGTGCAGAGAGCTGTGATATTGGCAGATTACAGTGAAGAGGGAATTCCAGGCTGGTGAAAAAGTACGAGTGAAGGAATGGAGGCGGGAGAGGTTGACAGTGAGGTACGGCTAGCAGAATAGCTTGGGAGGCACCAAGAGAGCAGTCTGAAGAGTAGCAGGTGAACGGGGCTGATACGTAAGATGGAGAGAGTTGGTGGGGGGCTTGAAGCCAATGGTGAGTAGTTTTTGCATGTTGTGGCAGGAGATGGAAGGGACTGGTGGGTTTTGAGGAGAGGGAGATGTGAGATGAGTAACACTTCAAGAAGATAATCCATGCAGTATCAATTTGGGGAGGGATGTGCTGACTCCAGCCTATCATTCTCATCTCAGTTCTCAGCCTCTCTGGGTTTTAATCATCAAATCTTTGGGGGAAAACCCTACATAAATACAAATGTTCCTGCAGGTGAATCAATTATCCATTTTATTCTGGGTGTAAATTGAATACTCTTTGACTACTGGACTATCTTTGTTTACACAATAATACTGGACTAAAAAACAGATCGTAGTGGATTGAAAGAGTTAAAGCACATCTCAAAGAACCACATCAAGAAGTTGAATCTGGCCCTTAATGAAATAATAGTCCAGTGGAAAAGAAGAAGGCTGAGGGGATATTGGCCACTTTACATACCAAGGAAAGGCTTGCAATAACTTGCTTTTCAGGCCAAAGCTGGGGAAATTTACCAGGACCCTGTTTCGGAGGCTGTTGCCACTAAATTGTTTTCCCAGCATGTTTAATGACCATGTCCTTAATGAAGGAAGAGTAATCTAATAAAAAGAAATTGCTTCTTCTGCCTAGAAGGTGGATGGGCTCACTGATTTAATAACATTCTCTGTCTCAAATATCTGAAAATAAGTAATAAGATGGGCTTATAGAGATGAGACCTTCTGGGTGGCATCAGAACTGGAGGAAGGGACTCAGGGGGAAGAGAAAGCAGCATAGCTTAGGGGATAGAGCACAGGCCTGGGGGTCAGAATGACCTGGGTTGTAATCCCAGTTCCACCATTTGTCTGCTGTGTGACCTTGGTCAAGTCACTAAACTTCCCTGTGCCTCAGTCACCACATCTGTAAAATAGGATTAAGACTGTGAGCCCCATGTGGAACAGGGACTGTATCCAACCCAACTACCTTACTATCCACCCCAGCACTTAGTACAGTGCCTGGCGCATAGTGAGTGCTTAACAAATATCATTAACAACAATGGAGGCTTGTGGTGAGGGGACAATAACTCCCGGTCCTACACAAGGCAGGACGGGCACAAAGCAAGATCCCATGATGCAGACAGTGACACCATGGTTGGTGTCCCTGTCCACTAGACTGTAAGCTCCTTGAGGGCAAGACTCATGTCTACTAACTGTATCATACTCTTCAGTCATTCACTGAATCGTATTTATTGAGCGCTTACTTTGCGAAGCGCTTGGGAAGTACAATTTGGCAACATATAGAGACGGTCCCTATACAGTCAGTGCTTAATAAGTACCACTGATTGCTTCAGCAACTGGTGCTCTTGCCTCCCAGAAGGGTTTCTACTGGGAAACTCATGAGGGAGATAACCCACAGCACTGAGCTGTTGACAAAGCAGAGCTGTAAGCTTATTGTGGGCAGGGAAGCATTTGTTACATTATTGTGTTGTACTCTCCAAGCACTTAGTACAGTACTGTGCACACAATAAGTGCTCACTAAATACCAATGATTGATTGATGTAACCACACCACAGCCAGCTCCCCCAACCTGAGCATTTCTGGTGGTCAGATGTCTAGAAATCCAATCATTCATTCAATCATACTTATTAAGGGCTTACTGTGTGCAGAGAACTGTATTAAGTGCTTGGAAAAGTCCAATACAACAATAAACAGTGACATTCCCTGCCCACAATGAGCTCACAGTCTAGAGGACACAGTCCACTTCTAGTGCAGCATTATTGGGACTAATCCCAAAAATACTTAGGATGTGAAAACTCCTCACTTCATCCTACTCTCACAATTTCTTCTCTAGGCCCTGGGATGGGTGGCCTTGAAAACCAGTTCCAATTGATTAAATAAAGCAGGGCTTGAGGGGGTAAAGAAAGAAGCCTACTTAAGGCCAATAAACAGATGAAAACCGGTGAGACAAATGAGAAGTTGAGGTAGGCACTCAGAGAGGAGGAATGCAAAAAGAGGAAAGGGTTTGCTGTCCTTTTGTTTGCGCTTCAGGCTTTTTTAGTAATAGATCCTGAATCAGTTGCCCTGTACGTGGTCACAAATAAGGATTTTTAATGAAAGGAAATCGGGTTTATTAGAAATCTCTGGGAGTTCAGTTGTTTTAAGGCTCGAAGAGAATTTGCAGCCACTGATCCCTCCGTATCCCCAGATACAGGCAAACCCCTCATCCCTAGATTATTTGGGTGATTCAGGCTAAAAGAGAGGAGGAGGGAATGTCTATGAACTTCCTGGAAAGAGCTAGGAGACATTTCTCAACACAATTGTATGCTGCTTCCAGCTCATTTCCCTTTCCTAGTTTTCAATTGAACATTTTCAGTCCACTGAATGGACCAGAGAATTTCTGCTTTATTAGTAAGCCAATCTAGACACTTCCATAAATTGCCATCTCACAATGGTTGAGATTGTAGCAATTCTTCTAAGAGCTACATCTCATTTTCCTTGGTCCTTTTCAAAGTGCTTACAGATGCCTGTGTAAATCATGCGTTTGTAAGTCTCTTTTGAATCTTCTATTACTTTTATTTCACATGGTTTACATTTGCGAATTGAGCCCAACGTGTCTCCCTGATTAGATTCTAAACTCTGAGGTCAGGCAGACAGTAAAGGCTCAGTAAATACCATTGATTGATTGATGGCTCTTCCTCTGTAATTCCCTACAACACCTACTGCAAGGCTCTGCTCATACAAGGCACTTAATACATTATGCTGCTTGACTGCTTAGTTTTCAATGAGCTCAACATCTCCATTCCAAAATCCTCTTTTGCTAAATGTGCGGTGACCACCCACATCAAAACGGGTGGGATGGTCCTGCATTCAGCCTGCAGGGTTTGGGAAAAGCTTATGATGACAGGGGAAGGTGATGAGCTTGGCCTTGGAAGGCAATGAGGAGGGCTTTCAGCTATTGTCATCTGTCTCTCCCAGCCCTGAGTCCCAGAGCAAAAAGCAACAGAAAAGTTTCCCCGCAAATTATGGAGTTGGGGTATCCAAGCACTCAGAGAAATCTCACTTGTTGAGCCCATCAGCAGCCCTGCCTCCATCTCCACACCACTGCCATTTCCCTAGGGACCACATCAGCCCAAGTGTAGGATTCCCACTGCAGACTGGGCTGCCCTGGGACTGGAAGGGAAGAAGTTGTGGCCCAATGTTGAGCAGGCTGCATGTAGAGTCACAGCAGCATAGAGCTAGTAGACTCCACCTCTGTGGGTGGAGAAGGCCTTTCACCATCGCTGCCTTAAGGCCAGAATTTCAGCTACTATGCTCTGTTCCTCTCCACCAGCACCACCACCTCCAGAGTGCTTCTGCTGCTTCCTCAGGTAATAGTGCTTGAGGCACAGCAGAAGCTCAGAGGTTGCTTTCCCACCCACATCCCTGCCCATCCACCTGAAACTGATATGCACTGGGGCCTCATAATTGGCCCAATCACTGTTCATCTTTAGCCCCCATGGGGACAGCTGGGAGAGGAGTCCAAGGAGTTTTCCTTGCCGAGGTTGGGCTCTAGTAGGATCTAGGGAGAAGCACTGGCCTGGACTGCTGATTTAATCTCTCGGTTCCCTTGATACCTCCATCTCTCTTCCTTCTCCTCAGCTCCTCTTCTCACTGCTGGTCCTCCACTTCCCTCCCTCCTCTCCTCCCCCGCACCCCCACCAATGCACCTGAAGAGCACTGGCCCTGCCCTAGTTGCCCTTCTTTTGTAAGAGCACTGGCCCTGCCCTAGTTGCCCTTCTTTTGTCCCACTTTGGACGTCAGGAAATCTGGTCATTTTATCTAAATCTCCTTTCGTTCAAGCACAGAGGCTAAGTCTATGCCTGCACTGTTCTTCCAATAGCACAAATTATGTTTTTTCTTTAATAAAAACCACTCTGTCCTATCTCATTTTTATTTAAAGTGGTGGTGGAGGCTAAATATGAAGCCTAAGCATGAATCGTGTGCCAGAAAAATATAAATGGTACCAAAACTTTGCACAAGCTTCACAAGTCTAGTGCTATATTTGGCTAGCCTAAGGGACTTTCTCAAGGTTATACAGCAAGGAAATGACAGAGGTGGGAATTAGCTGCACAACTCTGGAGCCCAAACCTTCTCGAACCAGGATACATCCCTCTCCCATTCAATGTCAAGTCAGCCAGTCAATCGTATTTATTGAGCACTTACTGTGCACAGACCACTGTACTAAGCGCTTGGGAGAGTACACTATAACAACAAACTGATACGTTCCCCACCCACAATGAGTTTACACTCTAGAGATGGGTGAAAGAGAATCAGGTGGGAAATTAGCAGACCAGGATTCTAATCCTGGCTGAGACAGACTAGCTGTGGCTTTAAATTTATCAGTGTTCCTACCTGCAAATTCCATAATTCCATCTCAGTCCCACCTACCCTCTATCTCTTCCCCAACTAATATACCCCATCAGGGTTGCTGTGGAAGACAAATGAGCTAGTTTACTAGAAATTCTCTAAACTCGTAGGAAGAGAAACTCTACGTGAATTTAAAAGGATAATCATATCAAGTCATAAAGCATAGTTATTGTAAATCATTTTTTTACATTATTTTACTAGTCATTAAAATGGGTAACAATATTCCCAGGAGATGCAGAAATTGATCTTGTTTACTTGGTTGGATTCACTATCTCCCAATTATTCTGGGGACAATTACCCAGTATATTGATTTTCCCGCGGTCTCTGGTTAAGTTCTATGTTCGGAAGAAATCACTTCCTCTTGAAGTGACTGCTGCTGTAGTTTCCACTTATGGGTGGATTTGCCACCTAGTCCCTGCTCCCACCAGCCTTGCCCACTTCCTTCTGGCTCCCGGTCAACGGCTTTCCCAACCCTCCTCCCAACGTTCCCAAATCTTCCTCCCGTATTCTCAGTCCCCCTGCTATTCTAGTTTTATTCTTGTAATTGTTTTTAACAGTTCCAACATTGCCAGGTTCCATCAAGGACCTCGCTGCTGTAACTGCAGCCACCCCCTCCATGACTGGTCCCATTCATTGGCTTAATAATAATAATAATGGCATTTATTAAGCACTTACTGTGTGCAAAGCACTGCTCTAAGCGCTGGGGAGGTTACAAGGTGATAATAATAATAATAATGGCATTTATTAAGCGCTTACTATGTGCAAAGCACTGTTCTAAGCACTGGGGAGGTTACAAGGTGATCAGGTTGTCCCACGGGGGGCTCACAGTTAATCCCCATTTTACAGATGAGGTAACAGGCACAGAGAAGTTAAGTGACTTGCCCAAAGTCACACAGCTGACAACTGGCGGAGCCAGGATTTGAGCCCATGACCTCTGACTCCAAAGCCCATGCTCTTTCCACTGAGCCACGCTGGCTTGCGTTGCCCACCTTCCAGGGCTGCAAAGTCGGGGCCCAGGGCTGGACTGGGGAGGGTAGGCGGCTGCAGTGGAAAGGGAGCAAGGATGGGTTGAGGGTGGCAGGGAGGTCTCAGGCTTCTTTTGCAGCCTCCCCTCCCCCCCATCCCCACTGCTCCCACCTGCCCCCTCCTCCTGCAGCTTTGCAGCCCCAGAAGACAAAGTCTACAAGCCCAAGAAAGAGTGGTGGCGGCAGGAGCAGTAGTTGCAAGGTCCCCCATGTAACCCAGCATAAAGAAAATAAGGTGGAAGTCTAGGAATAGAACAGTGAAGGGTGGGCAGGGGAACTGGGGAGCCATGGAGCAGTTCAGGGTGTGGGGGTGGGCAGGAAAGTCATGATACAGGAAACTGGGAGAGACTAAGACTGCGTTTTACGTGAAGTTTGGAAGGGGCAGGGCTGGGTTTATATTCTTGGCAGGAAAGAGGTCATGTTCATTTGATTCTCCTTCCTCTCCATTCTAATGGGTAGTCTTGGTTATTTCATCGCTCATTACCACCTTTACTGGGAGGCGGCAAGGAGGGTAAAGGATTTGTTTACTACAGGCTAGCAATTTTAGTCTGTAGGGAGGAAGTTGACATCATTAGCTAAAATGAAGTTTTTCGTTATCCCTGAGTGTCATTCTTCTGGGTTATCTCTGTTTCCCTTTTACTCCACCTAACCATGGCTGACTGTCACTCTAACAATTTACACTATGCTTTGCCCTTACTGGGCTTGGATAATTTCATAAAAGTAAGCCTAACAGAAGTACCTGAATAAATCACTCACCACATGTTTGGCTTGGTTCGGGACTGGAACCTCAAAAGTAAAATCATCCCAGTGATCCTCAATCAATGAGTATTTCATTTAAAAAAAGAAAAACTTGGAACTTGAAGGGGAAAGAGACAGGATGCAGCAAATAGACATAAAAGAAACCACTGCCTAATTAATAAGCTATGTGATTTTCAACTCATTTGTCCACCTGTGTCCCAAAGAAAGTAAAAAAATTCCTTCTGATGCATTCTGCTGTACTTATCTACTTTCCCCCCTTCCCACAGAATTATCTGAAACAAATCATTCATGCCAAAGTATCCATTTGGGAGGAACCAATGGTCAGGGAAGCATCCCAGAGGAAAAAAAAATATTACCTCTTTCTAACTCAGAAACCCTTTCCAGCAGCGCATTTAGTGCTGTCTCTGTCTTCTGTCGATGAGCTGAGGTCTCATTGTGAAGCAAAGATTTTTCATCCTCAAGTTCAGCCACTTTGGTTAAAAGCTGGCGCTCTAGCTCCCCAAGTCTCCGCTGAAGCATCTCTCGAAAATCATTAGGCAGAACTGAGTATGATACATTGACACGTAGTTGGTGCTATAAAATAAAAAAAAGGAGGAAGGAGTATTTATGCTAGTTCAAACAGAAACCCGTGAAATGTGAATCTGCTCTCAACGAATAGCACAGCAAAAAGTGAGAAGTTTCCAAAACACAGAAATTAAG